>NW_027361688.1:29385000-30787500 GCF_039654945.1 Dendrobates tinctorius | reverse complement strand
ATGTGCAATCTAAGCAAAAAAAAGGGGGGCTGTGTAGAACGCCAGTGCAGAGTAAGGGGCAAGTTTACCTGTTGAGCCAGATATGTAATGCAGAGTGCCGGTACTTTAAAATAGTTGCATTGTTTTAAAAAGTGCACATAGTGCAGAGGAGACCCCCAAAGAAGAAGCAAAATAGTCCCACAGCCCACCAGGGCCAGAGAAGAGCAGCACTGTAAAAGGATGAGCAGGATTCTATGCACACATTAGGATGATGTTATGTTTGTCACCATGTAACATGGGCCGGACCGGGACTGAAATTCAGTCGTAGGATTTGTAAACACTCAGGCACTATACTCAATATTCTAATCTAATATCACCAGCATATACCATAGTGCAGGCCGGCATTAAGGGCAGGCAGACCAGGCAGCCACCTAGGGCCCCCCACTCCTCCAGGGGCCTCCAGCCAGTGGCGTGCCTCTAATAGTGGCACACCACACAGCCGCTATGGGGCCCCTGAGTAAGAGGGGCCCGTGCACCCCTCCCCCCACATCACGCATTCAACTTATTGGCGTCTACATGCCGATACAGTTGAAAGCATTGATGGAGGAGAGAGCGTCATGTGACGCTTCCTCTCCCATCACTCCCCCTCTGACTCACCAGCAATGGAGCTGATGAGACGCTCTGTAGAAGCCAGAGCAGCAGGGGGGTATCGAGGAGGAGAGGTAAGTATTGTGTGTGTGTGTGTACTATACTGGGGGGGTGTGTATGCATAATAGTGTTTGTGTGTGTCTGCTGCACCATACTGTCTGTGGGGGACTGCACTATACTGTGTGTGTATGTGTGTTTGTGGGGTGGGAGGCTGAATTATACTGTGTGTGAGGGGCTGCATTATACTCTGAGGGCGCTGCATTATACTCTTAGCTGAATTATACGCTGGAGGGGCTGCATTTAACTGGATGTGTGGGGGTCTGCATTATACTGTGTGTGTGAAGGGGGTGCACTATACTGTGTGTAGGGGGGCTGCATTATACCCTAAGGGGGCTGCATTGTACTCTGTAGGGGTTGCATTATACTGTGAGGGGGCGGCATTACACTGTGTGTGGGTGCTGCATCATACTGTGTGTGTTGGGCTGCATAATACTCTGAGGGAGCTGCATTATACTCTTAGTGGGCTGCATTATACTCTGAGGGAGCTGCATTATACTCTTAGTGGGCTGCATTATACTCTGAGGGGGCTGCATTATACTGTGTGTGTGGGGGCTGCATTATACTCTGAGAGGGCTGCCATACTCTGAGGAGGCTGTATTGTATTCTGAGGGGGCTGTATTATGCTCTATGAGGGGACTACATTTTACTCTATGAGGGGGGCTGCATTATACTCTGAGAGTAGCTTCAGTATACTCTTTCAAGGACTGCATTTTACTATATGTACCATATGGGACCTGCATTATACTGTATCAAGGACTATCTGTACCAATCATTCTTCCTCAGCCGGAGTAAGGGTAGGTGCACACGGACAGTAAACAATGCAGGTTGGACGCTGTGTACTTGTGCAGTGTCAAGCTATTACGCAAGAAATCCCATGTCCAAATGCGTGCACAGACGCCCATGGCTCACCCATGGAGACAGACTAGTTATCTTGAGAAGACGCGAGCCTCCGCAAGATAAGAGACACCTGTACAATGTATTGGATGCGGTGCATCCGCACGGTTCAATGAACACATGTAGATTCACCAGCGTTCAATAGCCAACAGTGCTTTGGACGTAGACTACGTAGCGGACATGTGCTGTATCCAAAGTGCTGCCAATTACTGAACTTGTGCACGTACCCTAAATAGGCCGGGAAGCAAGCATCGAACAACTTCAATATTGTCGATCACACTCGTTTAGCGGCCTGAACTTAGAGCTTGTAAATACAACAGAAATGTTTCTGTGTGATGGTGCAATATGTGATTATTTAGGGCCCCACATTGTCTAAAACCGGCCCCGCCATAGTGACAGACACCTATTAACCAAAATCACTGTACTTGGAGTCGGACCAATATTGCCACCACGCATTGACCATATATGTGTATACTGTACAGCTTCTCACCAATGACGTTCTCTATGATCATTCATTATCTCTTTTCTTTTCCATTTGGCCCAGACCACCTGAACCTCTTCTTCCATCCATAACTCATTCTTGCAAAATGTAACACCGACGTTTTGGATTTTTCACTTTTCCAGCCCAATCTTTATATTACGCCACCTATACACAAACAATATAGTGCTATAACAAATGTCCCAGAGAAAAGGATTGCCCCTCTGTACCCCTACACAGTAAAAATGTTCCCTCTTTTCTGCCTAATAATAGTGCCCCTTCTGAACTTCTTCATAGTTATAAAGTCCCATACCTCCTGATAATAATATAATATTGTTCCCCCATTGCATCTCCTTATAATATTGTTTCCCGTTGTACTTCCTTATAAAAATGTTCCCCCATTGCATCTCCATATAATATTGTTCCCCCATTGCACCTCCTTATAATATTGTTCCCCCCTTGCACCTCCTTATAATATTGTTTCCCCATTGCACCTCCTTATAAAAATGTTCCCCCATTGCATCTCCATATAATATTGTTCCCCCATTGCACCTCCTTATAATATTGTTCCCCCTTTGCATCTCCATATAATATTGTTCCCCCATTGCACCTCCTTATAATATTGTTCCCCCATTGCACCTCCTTATAATATTGTTCCCCCATTGCACCTCCTTATAATATTGTTCCCCCATTGCACCTCCTTATAATATTGTTCCCCCCTTGCACCTCCTTATAATATTGTTCCCCCATTGCACCTCCGTATAAAAATGTTTCCCCATTGCACCTCCGTATAATATTGTTCCCCCATTGCACCTCCTTATAATATTGTTCCCCCATTGCATCTCCTTATAATATTGTTTCCCGTTGTACTTCCTTATAAAAATGTTCCCCCATTGCATCTCCATATAATATTGTTCCCCCATTGCACCTCCTTATAATATTGTTCCCCCCTTGCACCTCCTTATAATATTGTTTCCCCATTGCACCTCCTTATAAAAATGTTCCCCCATTGCATCTCCATATAATATTGTTCCCCCATTGCACCTCCTTATAATATTGTTCCCCCTTTGCATCTCCATATAATATTGTTCCCCCATTGCACCTCCTTATAATATTGTTCCCCCATTGCACCTCCTTATAATATTGTTCCCCCATTGCACCTCCTTATAATATTGTTCCCCCATTGCACCTCCTTATAATATTGTTCCCCCCTTGCACCTCCTTATAATATTGTTCCCCCATTGCACCTCCGTATAAAAATGTTTCCCCATTGCACCTCCGTATAATATTGTTCCCCCATTGCACCTCCTTATAATATTGTTCCCCCATTGCACCTCCTTATAATATTGTTCCCCCATTGCACCTCCGTATAAAAATGTTTCCCCATTGCACCTCCTTATAATATTGTTCCCCCATTGCACCTCCGTATAATATTGTTCCCCCATTGCACCTCCGTATAAAAATGTTTCCCCATTGCACCTCCGTATAATATTGTTCCCCAATTGCACCTCCTTATAATATTGTTCCCCCATTGCACCTCCTTATAATATTGTTCCCCCATTGCACCTCCTTATAATATTGTTCCCCCTTGCACCTCCTTATAATATTGTTCCCCCATTGCACCTCCTTATAATATTGTTCCCCAATTGCACCTCCTTATAATATTGTTCCCCCTTGCACCTCCTTATAATATTGTTCCCCCATTGCACCTCCGTATAAAAATGTTTCCCCATTGCACCTCCTTATAATATTGTTCCCCCATTGCACCTCCTTATAATATTGTTCCCCCATTGCACCTCCGTATAAAAATATTTCCCCATTGCACCTCCTTATAATATTGTTCCCCCATTGCACCTCCGTATAATATTGTTCCCCCATTGCACCTCCGTATAAAAATGTTTCCCCATTGCACCTCCGTATAATATTGTTCCCCAATTGCACCTCCTTATAATATTGTTCCCCAATTGCGCCTCCTTATAATATTGTTCCCCCATTGCACCTCCTTATAATATTGTTCCCCCATTGCACCTCCTTATAATATTGTTCCCCCTTGCACCTCCTTATAATATTGTTCCCCCATTGCACCTCCGTATAATATTGTTCCCCCATTGCACCTCCTTACAATATTGTTCCCCCATTGCACCTCCTTATAATATTGCTCCCCCTTGCACCTCCTTATAATATTGTTCCCCAATTGCACCTCCTTATAATATTGTTCCCCCTTGCACCTCCTTATAATATTGTTCCCCCTTGCACCTCCTTATAATATTGTTCCCCCATTGCACCTCCGTATAATATTGTTCCCCCATTGCACCTCCTTACAATATTGTTCCCCCATTGCAACTCCTTATAATATTGTTCCCCCCTTGCACCTCCTTATAATATTGTTCCTCCATTGCACCTCCGTATAATATTGTTCCCCCATTGCACCTTCTTATAATATTGTTCCCCCATTGCACCTCCTTATAATATTGTTCCCCCTTGCACCTCCTTATAATATTGTTCCCCCATTGCACCTCCGTATAATATTGTTCCCCCATTGCACCTCCTTACAATATTGTTCCCCCATTGCAACTCCTTATAATATTGTTCCCCCCTTGCACCTCCTTATAATATTGTTCCTCCATTGCACCTCCTTATAATATTGTTCCCCCATTGCACCTCCTTATAATATTGTTCCCCCCTTGCACCTCCTTATAATATTGTTCCTCCATTGCACCTCCTTATAATATTGTTCCTCCATTGCACCTCCTTATAATATTGTTCCCCCATTGCACCTCCTTATAATATTGTTCCCCCCTTGCACCTCCTTATAATATTGTTCCCCCATTGCACCTCCTTATAATATTGTTCCTCCATTGCACCTCCTTATAATATTGTTCCCCATTGCACCTCCTTATAATATTGTTCCCCCATTGCAACTCCTTATAATATTGTTCCCCCCTTGCACCTCCTTATAATATTGTTCCTCCATTGCACCTCCTTATAATATTGTTCCTCCATTGCACCTCCTTATAATATTGTTCCCCCATTGCACCTCCTTATAATATTGTTCCCCCCTTGCACCTCCTTATAATATTGTTCCCCCATTGCACCTCCTTATAATATTGTTCCTCCATTGCACCTCCTTATAATATTGTTCCCCTATTGCACCTCCTTATAATATTGTTCCCCCCTTGCACCTCCTTATAATATTGTTCCCCCATTGCACCTCCTTATAATATTGTTCCCCCATTGCAACTCCTTATAATATTGTTCCACCATTGCACCTCCGTATAATATTGTTCCCTCATTGCACCTCCTTATAATATTGTTCCCCCATGGCACCACCTCCTTATAATATTGTTCCCCCATTGCACCTCCTTATAATATTGTTTCCCCATTGCACCTCCTTATAATATTGTTCCCCTATTGCACCTCCTTATAATATTGTTCCCCCCTTGCACCTCCTTATAATATTGTTCCCCCATTGCACCTCCTTATAATATTGTTCCCCCATTGCAACTCCTTATAATATTGTTCCACCATTGCACCTCCGTATAATATTGTTCCCTCATTGCACCTCCTTATAATATTGTCCCCCCATGGCACCACCTCCTTATAATATTGTTCCCCCATTGCACCTCCTTATAATATTGTTCTCTTCCCTTGAACCTTCTTATAATATTGTTCCCCCATTGCACCTCCTTATAATATTGTTCCCCCATTGCACCTCCTTATAATATTGTTCCCCGTTGTACCTCCTTATAAAAATGTTTCCCCACTGTACCTCTTTATAATATTGTTCCCCCTTGCACCTCCTTATAATATTGTTCCCCCATTGCACCTCCTTATAATATTGTTCCCCTATTGCACCTCCTTATAATATTGCTCCCCCATTGCACCTCCTTATAATATTGTTCCCCCATTGCACCTCCTTATAATATTGCTCCCCCATTGCACCTCCTTATAATATTGCTCCCCCATTCCACCTCCTTATAATATTTCTCCCCCATTGCACCTCCTTATAATATTGTTCCCCTATTGCACCTCCTTATAATATTGCTCCCCCATTGCACCTCCTTATAATATTGTTCCCCCATTGCACCTCCTTATAATATTGCTCCCCCATTGCACCTCCTTATAATATTGCTCCCCCATTCCACCTCCTTATAATATTTCTCCCCCATTGCACCTCCTTATAATATTGTTCCCCCATGGCACCACCTCCTTATAATATTGTTCTCCCATTGAACCTCCTTATAATATTGTTCCCCCATTGCACCTCCTTATAATATTGTTCCCCCATTGCACCTCCTTATAATATTGCTCCCCCATTGCACCTCCTTATAATATTGCTCCCCCATTGCACCTCCTTATAATATTTCTCCCCCATTGCACCTCCTTATAATATTGTTCCCCCATGGCACCACCTCCTTATAATATTGTTCCCCCATTGCACCTCCTTATAATATTGTTCCCCCATTGCACCTCCTTATAATATTGTTCCCCCATTGCACCTCCTTATAATATTGTTCCCCCATTGCACCTCCTTATAATAATGTTCCCCCATTGCACCTCCTTATAATATTGTTCCCCCATTGCACCTCCTTATAATATTGTTCCCCCATTGCACCTCCTTATAATATTGTTCCCCCATTGCACCTCCGTATAATATTGTTCCCCCATTGCACCTCCGTATAATATTGTTCCCCCATTGCACCTCCGTATAATATTGTTCCCCCATTGCACCTCCGTATAATATTGTTCCCCCATTGCACCTCCTTATAATATTGCTCCCCCATTGCATCTCCTTATAGTATTGTTTCGCCATTCTATCTCCTTATATTGCCCCCGTGCCTCTTCATTGTTATAGTGTCAGACAACCCCTCAGCACCACTCACCTCCCGATGCGGAATTGAGCAGGTGGTGAACAAATCCCTTTAAGCCAATTTATTTGACCTGGGTAATTTGATTTTCCCTGCAAATTTTTTTTCCCTGTAAAATTGTCTGTGTACATTCTTCTAATTCAGTATAAGCACTGTCCAATTATACACGGGAATGAAGAGCTCCTCCTGCTCATGACTTATGACAATTGAGACGATATTATCACTTTCTCTGTAGCAACACATCACTGTACTGTAAACTCCAATACTCTTATTAACGGATTAGAGACAAAACAACAGAAAATTAAATTAGTTGTGGTTGGAATGTGGTGAAATGGGCCCTTTAATTACCTGGGATCAAATATGTATTAGGTAGGAATCCTTTTCCCAAGAATGGGACAAAAAAAAGGTGTGTACAGAGGAGGCTTGCGAACATTTCTTTGGGGAAAATGGTATATGTCATATGTAGCAATGAGTGTTCCATGTCAAGGTCATATATACTGCAGAGCGTCCCATGTCATGGTTCTATGTACTATAGAGCGTCTCTTGTCAAGTTTATATCTACCATAACGCGGCCCATGTCAAGGTCATGTTATGCTCACCAGGTGAGGTGGATCCTCCAAGCCCAAGGTCTGGGTGGACACATGGGCCACTGTGTTATGATTGGGTCACTGAGGAGGAGAGCAAGACCAAGCTAAGCCACAGAAAACCAGAGATGTTGGTAACTAAGCGGATTGCAGATCCCTGATCCTATCCACACAGCTAGCAGTAGCCGTTGAGCGTACCTACGATGATCCTAGATGCCTAGACACAGCCGGAGAGCTAAATAAGCCTAAAGCAAGAAAGGGGAAATCTAAACTGCCCCGGAGCAGACCCCAAAGGAATAGATAGCCCCCAAACATATATTGTCGGTGAGACAAGATGAAAACACAAACGCAGGTAGGAAAAGTGAGCAAACGATGGGGCCCACACTGACTAGACAGGACAGGAAAGGAAAGACGCTGTCTGCAATCACGCAAAAAACCCTGCAAAAAATGTCCAACATGTCTGATAGAAAAATACTGAAGTCGCACGACTTCACCCACTATATCAGCACTCTGGTATATTCTGAAAGCAGAGCGAAAAGAGGCCAATCTAATAAGGGACAAAGACAAACTGGCACAAGCAGTAACATATGGATGGAGATTTAGCACAGCCCCAGCCGGAGCTGGCTGACCACACAAGCAGAGCAAAAAGAGGCCAATCTAAGGCTACTTTCACACTTGCGTTTTTTTTGCGGTGCGTTTTTTGCGCACACAAACGCATGAAATTAACGCATCATGCGTTTGTGTGCATTTTTTGCGGGTTTTGGTGCGTTTTTTGCGCATACGTGCACATTACAATGCACACATATGCGCACCCATAGACTATAATGGATGTTTTGCTGTAAAAAAAAACGCATTGCGTGCGCATGCTTTTTTTGGGGTCAAGTCGGACGCACAAAAAATGCAACAGGATGCATTTTGTGCTCCCGAGCGCACACTACAAAAAACGCATGCGCATACAAACGCGTACAAACGCATGTGTATGTGCACCTATGCGCACCCATGTAAAAGATAGGAGGAAAAAACGCATGCTTTTTTGCGCTTAAAAACAGCGCAAAAAAATGCATGTGTGAAACCAGCCTAATAAGAGACAAAAACAAACTGGCACAAGCAGTAATATATGGATGGAGATTCAGCACAGCCTCAGCCGGAGCTGGCTGACCACACAAAACTGAAATAGACAAAACCAGATCAAATGTGAACAGAATACCAAAAGAAAACTTAGCTGAGCATGCATGGACTGAGCTGGAAACTAAAACCTCAGGAGGCAGGAAAAAATCACCAGCAGGGATAGAGGGAGTCAGCTGTCTTAAATCCAGTCAGAAACTCCAAATCTCCAATCGTCCTGCTCATTATCAGGTGGCAAGCCTCTGTTAATCAGATCAGCTCCATTACCTCCAATAACCACCAGAGGGAGCCCAGAAAGAGAAGTTGCGACCCCTCTGTCAATATAACCAGCTCCACTACCTTCACTAATAACCAGAGGTAGGCCAGAAAGCGAATTCACAACAGTACCCCCCCCTTGAGGAGGGCTCACCGTACCCTCATCCACGCCACCAGGCCGATCAGGATGGGCCCGGTGAAAAGCACGAACCAATCTATCGGCATGAATGTCAGAAGCAGAGACCCAAGAATTATCCTCCTGGCCATAACTCTTCTATTTGACCAAATACTGGGGTCTCCGTCTAGCCAAAGGAGAATCCAATATTTTCTCTACCTCATATTCCACATTGCCTTTAACCCCTTCACTACCAAGGGTGGTTTGCACGTTAACTACCGGGCCAATTTTTACAATTCTGACCACTGTACCTTTATGAGGTCATAACTCTGGAACGCTTCTATGGATCCCGGTGATTCTGACATTGTTTTCTCGTGACATATTGTACTTCATGTTAGTGGTAAAATTGCATTCAAATAACTTGCGTTTATTTGTGAAAAAAACGGAAATTTGGCAAAAATTTTGAAAATTTCGCAATTTTCCAACTTTGAATTTTTATGCCCTTAAATCACAGCGATACGGCACACAAAAAACTTAATACATAACATTTCCCACATGTTTACTTTACATCAGCACAGTTTTGGAACCAAAATTTTTTTTTGTTAGGAAGTTATAAGGGTTAAAAATTGACCAGCGATTTCTCATTTTTGCAACACCATTTTATTTTTAGGGACCACTTCACATTTGAAGCCACTTTGAGGGGTCTATATGATAGAAAATACCCAAAGGTGACACCATTCTAAAAAATGCACCCCTTAAGGTGCTTAAAACCACATTCAAGAAGTTTATTAACCCTTTAGGTGCGTCACAGGAATTTTTTGAATATTAAAAAAAAAATGAACATTTAACTTTTTTTCACAAAAAAAATACTTCAGGTTCAATTTTCTTTATTTTACCAAGGGTAACAGGAGAAATTGGACTGCAAGACTTATTGTGCAATTTGTCCTGAGTATTCTGATACCTGATATGTGGGGGGAACCACTGTTTCGGCGCATGGCAGAGCTCAGAATGGAAGGAGCGCCGTTTGACTTTTTCAATGCAAAATTGGCTGGAATTCAGATCGGATGCCATGTCACGTTTGGCGAGCCCCTGATGTACCTAAACAGTGGAAACCCCCCCAAGTGACCCCATTTTGGAAACTAGACCCCCCAAGGAACTTATCTAGATATGTGGTGAGAACTTTGAACCCACAAGGGCTTCACAGAAGTTTATAACGTACAGCGGTACAATTAAAAAATCATATTTTTTCCACAAAAATGATCTTTTCACCCCCAATTTTTATTTTTCCAAGGGTAACAGGACCCTAAAAGTTATTGTGCAATTTGTCCTGAGTACGCTGATACCCCATATGTGGGTGTAAATGACTATTTGGGCGCATAGCAGAGCTCGGAAGGGAAGCAGCGCCATTTGACGTTTTTGGCTAGAATTGAGATCGGACACCATGTCGCGATTGGAAAACCCCTGATGTACCAAAACAGTGGAAACCCCCCACAAATGACACCATTTTGGAATCTAGACCCCCCAAGGAACTTATCTAGATGTGTGGTGAGAACTTTGAACCCCCAAGGGCTTCACAGAAGTTTATAACGTACAGCAGTACAATTAAAAAATCATATTTTTTCCACAAAAATGATCTTTTCACCCTCAATTCTTATTTTTCCAAAAGTAACAGGACCCTAAAAGATATTGTGCAATTTATCCTGAGTACGCTGATACCCCACATGTGGGGGTAAACCACTATTTGGGCGTATGGCAGAGCTCGGAAGGGAAGCAGCGCCATTTGACGTTTTTGGCTGGAATTGAGATCGGACACCATGTCGCGTTAGGAAAGCCCCTGATGTACCAAAACAGTAGAAACCCCCCACAAATGACACCATTTTGGAAACTAGACCCCCCCAAGGAACTTATCTAGATGTGTGGTGAGCACTTTGAACCCCCCAGTGCTTCACTGAAGTTTATAACGTCCGGGCGTGAAAATAAAAAAATCGTATTTTTTCCACAAACATGAACTTTTAGTCCCCATTTTTTTATTTTCCCAAGGGTAACAGGAGAAATTGGACCCCAAAAGTTGTTGTCCAATTTGTCCTGAGTACGCTGATACCTCATATGTGGGAGAAAACTACTGTATGGGCACACGTCGGGGCTCGGAAGGGAAGTGGTGACGTTTTGGAATGCAGACTTTGATGGAATGGTCTGCGGGTGTCATGTTGCGTTTGGAGAGCCCCTGATGTACCTAAATAGTGGAAACCCCCCACAAGTGACCCCATTTTGGAAACTAGACCCCCTAATGAACTTATCTAGATGTGTGGTGAGCACTTTGAACCCCCCAGTGCTTCACAGAAGTTTATAACGACCGGGCGTGAAAATAAAAATATTGTATTTTTTCAACAAACATCATCTTTTAGTCCCCATTTTTTATTTTCCCAAGGGTAACAGGAGAAATTGGACCCCAAAAGTTGTTGTCCAATTTGTCCTGAGTACGCTGATACCTCATATGTGGGAGAAAACTACTGTATGGGCACACGTCGGGGCTCGGAAGGGAAGTAGTGATGTTTTGGAATGCAGACTTTGATGGAATGGTCTGCGGGTGTCATGTTGCGTTTGGAGAGCCCCTGATGTACCTAAATAGTGGAAACCCCCCACAAGTGACCCCATTTTGGAAACTAGACCCCCTAATGAACTTATCTAGATGTGTGGTGAGCACTTTGAACCCCCCAGTGCTTCACAGAAGTTTATAACGCCTGGGCGTGAAAATAAAAAAAACATTTTTTTCCGCAAAATTATATTTTTGCCCCCAATTTTTTATTTTCCTAAGGGTAACAGGAGAAATTGGACCCCAAAAGTTGTTTTGTAATTTGTCCTGAGTAGGCTGATACCCTACATGTGGGGGTAAAACACTGTTTGGGCACATGGCAGAGCTTGGAAGGGAAGGAGCACCATTTGACTTTTTCAACGCAGAATTGGCTGGAATTGAGATCAAACGCCATGTTGCCTTTGGAGAGCACCTGATGTGCCCAAACAGTGGAAACCCCCAATTATAACTCCAACCCGAACCTCAACACACCCCTAACCCTAATCTGAGCCCTAGCCCTAGCCCTAACCCTAGCCCTAACCCTAACCCTAGCCCTAACCCTACCGGGAAAATGGAAATAAATACATTTTCTTTTAGTTTTATTATTTTTCCCTAACTAAGGGGGTGATAACGGGGGGTTTGATTTACTGTTTATGGCCGTTTTTATGTTTGGCGGCTGTCGCACGCTAAAAGACGCTTTTTATTGTAAAAATAGTTTTTGCATCACCACATATTGTGAGCTATAATTTTTCCGTATTTTGACCCACCGAGTCATGTGAGGTCTTATTTTTTGCGGGACGAGTTGACGTTTTTATTGGTACCATTTTCGGGCACGTGACATTTTTTGATCGCTTTTTATTCCGATTTTTGGGACGCAGAATGAACAAAAACCAGCGTTTCATGAATTTCTTTTGGGGGGGTGCGTTTACACCGTTCCGCGTGCGGTAAAATTGATAAAGCGGTTTTATTCTTCGGGTCAGTACGGTTACAGCGATACCTCATTTAGGTCGTTTTTTTATGTTTTGTCGGTTTTTTGCAATGAAAACTATTTTATATAAAAAATAATTATTTTTGTATCGCTTTATTCTGCGAGCTATAACTTTTTTATTTTTTTGCGGATGATGCTGTATGGTGGATCGTTTTTTGCGGGACAAGATGACGTTTTCAGCGGTACCATGCATATTTATATGCGTCTTTTTGATCGCGCGTTATTGCACTTTTTGTTCGGTGGTATGATAATAAATCATTATTTTTTGCTTCGTTTTTTATTTTTATTTTTTAAGGGGTTCGCTAAAGGGGTTAACTAATGGGACAGTTTTATAGGGCAGGTCATTACGGACGCGGCGATACCAAATATGTGTACTTTTATTGTTTTTGTTTTTTTTTATTTTGAAAAAATGGATTTATTGGGGAATATTTTTTTTTTTTTTACTGATTTATTTAGCGATTTTTTTTAAATTATTTTTAACACTTTTTTTTTTTTTTTTTTACTTTATTACCTTGTCCCAGGTGGGACATCACTGTCCTGTGACAGATCGCTGATCTGTCACATCACAGATCACTGTGACAGATCAGCGATCTGTCACAGGCACTGCTGCAGACTTCCTCATGCCTGCGCTTTGCAGGCAGTGAGGAAGTCAGCTCCCTGCAGGCCCCCGTCGCCATCTTGGATCCGGGGGCCTGTAGGGAAAGAGCCCCCCGCAGCAGCGCTGCACATTGCGCTGCCGTGGGGGGCTCAGGGAAGCACGGAGGGAGCCCCCTCCCTGCCGATGCTTCCCTTTAACCCCCGGTACACCGCGATCGCGTTTGATCGCGGTGTGCAAGGGGTTAACGTGTCGGGGGCGGTCCGTGACCGCCCCTGACACATTGTGCCGGGTGTCAGCTATGATAATTAGCTGACACTCGGCCGCGATCAGCGGCGCTCACCACGTGGGCGCCGCTGATCGCGATGACGTAATATTCCGTCCATGGTAATTAGGTCCATGGACACATGGACGGAATATTACGTCAATTGTAGGTAAGGGGTTAACCAATACAGGGTCTGGAGGTGCTGCCATAGGAACTACTGGCTCCACAAACCTCTTCAACAGAGATTTACGCAACATGTTATGGATCTTAAATGTAACTGGAAGAACCAATCGAAAAGAAACAGGATTAAGAATCTCCAAAATCTTATAAGGTCCAATGAATCTTGGCTTGAACTTTGGAGACGCAAACTTCATAGGAATATTCTTTGACGACAACCAAACCATATCACCCACTTTAAACCGGGGACCAATGGTCCTATGCCGGTTGGAAAACTGTTGGGCTTTTTCCTGAGAGAGGGACAGCTTATCCACCACTTGGTCCCAAATCTGCTGCATTCTCTCTAGCACAGTGTCCACACTTGGGCAGGTCGAAGATTCCACTTGCCCTGAAGAAAATCGAGGATGAAACCCAAAGTTACAGAAAAAGGGCGACATCAAAGTGGCAGAACTAGCTCTATTGTTTAGCGCGAATTCAGCCAAGGGCAAAAATGAAACCCAGTCATCCTGATCAGCAGATATAAAACATCTCAAATAGGACTTCAAAGTCTGGTTTATTCTCTCAGTCTGCCCATTGGTCTGAGGATGAAATGCAGAGGAGAAAGATAACTGAATTCCCAGTTTGGAACAAAAAGCTCTCCAAAATCTGGAAACAAACTGGACTCCTCTGTCCGACACAATGTTCTCAGGAATCCCGTGTAACCGAACCACCTGTTGTAAAAACAAGGGCACCAACTCTGAAGAAGATGGCAACTTTGGGAGTGGTACAAGATGGATCATCTTAGAAAATCTATCACAAATCACCCAGATAAAAGTCATTCTCTGAGAGACAGGAAGATCGGAAATAAAATCCATTGAGATATTGGTCCATGGCCTCTTGGGCACCGGCAGGGGCATCAACAACCCACTAGTACGAGAACAGGGTTCGGACCGAGATCAAGTCCCACAGGACTGCACAAAATTCCTGTCATCACGAGATAAGGCAGGCCACTAAAAAGACCGACTCATCAAATCTCTGGTACCAAAAATACCTGGATGACCAGCCAACGCGGAGCAATGAATTTCAGACATTACTCCCTTGCTCCACTGATCAGGGACATACAACTTTCCCATAGGGCAACGTTCAGGTTTGTCCTCCTGAAATTCCTCCAGGGCACGTCTCAAATCGGGTGAGATGGCAGAAAGAACTACCTCCTCATTTAGAATGGTAGTAGGCTCGGTCACAATAAGAGAATACGCAAAGAAACTCCTAGAAAGGGCGTCCGCCTTAACATTCTTAGTGCCCGAAAGAAAAGAGACCACAAAATTAAAACGCGTGAAAAACAAGGCCCACCTAGCCTGTCTAGGATTCAAGCGTTTGGCTGATTCAAGATAAATCAAATTCTTGTCGTCGGTGAGGACCACAACTTGATGTCTATCTCCCTCCAACCAATGTCTCCACTCTTCAAATGCCCATTTCATGGCCAACAATTCCCGATTCCCCACGTCATAGTTATGTTCAGATGGGGAGAATTTTCGAGAAAAGAAGGCACAGGGATTCATTTTAGAAGTCACCTGATCTTTTTGGGACAAAACGACTCCTGCACCAACCTCAGAAGCATCTACCTCCACCTGAAATGGGAGTAAGACATCAGGTTGCCGTAGAACCGGAGCAGAAGTAAATCTCTGCTTAAGCTCCTGAAATGCCGAGTCTGTCTCTGGAGACCAATTCACCACATCAGCGCCCTTTTTGGTCAGATCAGTCAGTGGTTTGACAATACCAGAAAAATTACTTATAAATTTACGATAGAAAGTAGCAAAACCCAAAAACTTCTGGAGAGCCTTCAAAGAAGTGGGCTGAACCCAATCATAAATGGCCTGTACCTTGGCCGGGTCCATTTCAGTAGCCGTCGGGGACAGAATGAATCCCAAAAATGAAATCCTCTGTACACCAAAGAGGCACTTCGATCCCTTAACATACAGGGAATTTTCCCTCGGAATCCGGAACACAGTCCGGACATGTTCCACATGAGAATCCCAATCACTGGAAAAGATCAAAATATCATCCAGATAAATGATCAAAAACTTATCCACAAAGTCCCGGAAAATATGTTTCATAAAAGATTGGAAGACAGAAGGGGCATTAGTGAGCCCAAAAGGCATCACCAGGTACTCAAAATGTCCCTCCGGAGTATTAAACGCCGTCTTCCATTCATCCCTGCTCTTGATGCGAATAAGACTATATGCCCCCCTGAGGTCAAGCTTGGTAAACCAGCAGGCACTTTTAACTCTGGAAAATAAATCAGAAATCAGGGGTAACGGGTACTGATATTTAACAGTGATTTTGTTAAGGGAACGATAGTCAATACAAAGCCTTAATGAACCATCTTTCTTGGCCACAAAAAAAACAGCACCTAAAGGTGAAGAGGATTGTCTAATATGACCCTTCTCCAACGACTCCTTGATATAAGATCGCATAGCATCATGTTCGGGTACAGATAAGTTGAAAAGCCGACCCTTGGGAAATTTTCACCCGGGCATTAACTCAATTGCACAGTCATAACTCCTATGAGGAGGCAAAGACGCAGACTTACTCTCACTAAATACATCAGAAAAATCAGCCAAATAATCAGGAATATCATGAGACTGGGGAGAGGTGGAGAAAACAGGAGTGTCACTAAGAACACACTGACAACCCCAACTCACCACAGACACAGATTTCCAATTCAAAACAGGATTATGAGTTTGCAACCAAGGAAAACCCAGAACAATAGTATCATGCAAATTGTGCAACCCCAAAAATTTACAATTTTCTTGGTGGTCCGGGGCGACTTGCATTATCACCTGGGTCAAAAACTGGGGTTTATTCTCTGCCAAAGGAGTAGCATCAATACCCCTCAAAGGGATAGGAGTCCGCAGGGGTATCATACGAAAACCACAACGTTTAGCAAAGTCTAAATCCATCAAAATCAAAGCTGCTCCTGAATCTACAAAAGTCTTAGCGGAAAATGTAGACAAGGAGCAGATCAGGGTAACTGCCAAAATGAACTTAGGCTGTACACTGCCCACGGCAAATGTGTGCGCAAAACGTTTTTCTCGTTTAGGGCAGACAGAAATAGTATGAGAGGCGTCTCCACAGAAAAAACACAGCTTATTACTCCTTCTAAATTCCTGACTTTGCGCCCTAGACAAAACCCTATCACATTGCATGGGTTCAGACGTTCGTTCAAAAGGTGGCAATGCCTCTCGTGTAGTTTTACGTTCACGTGAACGCCGATCAACTTGAATGGCTAATGACATAGAATCATCAAGATCAGAGGGAACAGGAAATCCCACGCTAACATCTTTTACGGTTTCTGCCAAACCCTTCCGAAAGAGAGCTGCTAGG
Source organism: Dendrobates tinctorius (assembly GCF_039654945.1). Lineage (NCBI taxonomy): Eukaryota > Metazoa > Chordata > Amphibia > Anura > Dendrobatidae > Dendrobates > Dendrobates tinctorius. The sequence goes on along the minus strand of NW_027361688.1, from coordinate 30,770,531 downwards.
GCATCGTCACTCCATTTAGTAAGGACCGCCCACTTTTGGAACTTTTGACAGTATAACTCTGCAGAATCCTGACCCTGGTTCAATGCGAATAAGGTTTTCTCAGCTTGGTCAATAGCATTAGGGTCATCATACAACAACCCCAAGACTTGAAAAAATGCGTCCACATTAGTCAGAATAGGATCTCCAGGCGTCAGAGAAAAAGCCCAATCCTGGGGATCGCTGCGCAGCAAGGAGATGACAATTTTAACCTGCTGCACAGAGCTCCCCGATGAGTTAGGCTTCAAGGCAAGAAATAGTTTACAATTATTCTTAAAATTCAAAAATTTAGACCGATCCCCAGAAAACACATCAGGAGTAGGGATTTTTGGTTCAACAGTAGATGATTAAGCGAGATAAGCGGAAATTCCCCGCACTTCAGCAGCGAGCTGCTGAACGCGATCAGAAAATTGCTTAATCTCCATTAAAGAAAAAAAAATCCTCCTACGGCCCCAGAGAAAAAGAGGAAAAAATATCTAAAAAAAAAAAATTCTGACACTTTTTTTTTTTCTTACAATTCTTTCCTGCTTTTGAGTACCCTAGAATCTGCAGTTTAGGCTGGTGATTCTGTTATGATTGGGTTACCGAGTAGGAGAGCAAGACCAAGCTAAGCCACAGAAAACCAGAGAGGTTGGTAACTAAGCGGATTGCAGACCCCTGATCCTATCCACACAACTAGCAGTAGCCATGGAGCATACCTACGATGATCCTAGACATCTCGACACAGCCGGAGAGCTAAATAAGCCTAAAGCAAGAAAGGGGAAATCTAAACTGCCCCGGAGCAGTCCCCAAAGGAATAGATAGCCCCCAAACATATATTGTCAGTGAGACAAGATGAAAACACAAATGCAGGTAGGAAAATAGACTGAGCAAACGATGGGGCCCACACTAACTAGACAGGACAGGAAAGGAAAGACACTGTCTGCAATCACGCAAAAAACCCTGCAAAAAATGTCCAACACGTCTGATAGAAAAATACTGAAGTCGCACGACTTCACCCACTATACCAGCACTCTGGTATATTCTGAAAGCAGAGCGAAAAGAGGCCAATCTAATAAGGGACAAAAACAAACTGGCACAAGCAGTAACATATGGATGGAGATTCAGCACAACCCCAGCCGGAGCTGGCTGACCACACAAAACTGAATTAGACAAAACCAGATCAAATGTGAACAATAGCAAAAGAACACTTAGCTGAGCATGCAGGGACTGAGCTGGAAACTAAGATCTCAGGAGAAAGGAAAAAATCACCAGCAGGGATAGAGGGAGTCGGCTGTCTTAAATCCAGTCAGAAACTCCAGATCTCCAATCGTCCTCCTCATTATCAGGTGGAAAGCCTCTGTTAATCAGATCAGCTCCATTACCTCCAATAACCACCAGAGGGAGCCCAGAAAGAGAACTCGCGACCCCTCTGTCAATATAACCAGCTCCACTACCTTCACTAATAACCAGAGGTAGGCCAGAAAGCGAATTCACAACACCACGGGTGCCGGTACAGGAAATGGGTGATGCACACAGGACACAGATAGATGGCATACAGGAAACTGCAGGTAAGTGGGAGACGTCCAGGAGACCTAGGACAGACAGATGGAATGCTGGAAACTGCAGGCTTGGAGGGAGATGTCTAGGAGATCACGGACAGGCAGCTGGATTTCTGGAAAACGCAGGAAGGCAGGAGACCATGGACAGGCAGCTGGGATGGTGCTGGAAACTGCAAGCAGGTGGGTGACATCCTGGAGGCCACAGACACCCAGCAGAGCAGGTCAAGGTGTACTGAGAAACTCAGAGTCTTAGTAGCACTGAAGTCATAACACCAAGACACAGGTGTGTCTTGGTGAGCCTTATATAGTCTCAGGCAGATGCTGGCATGGGATCATGCCAGGCCATTTGCAAAGGCTGACGCGTGGCTCAATAGAGTGTAGCAGACCAGTGTGAGGGAAGCAAAGCACAGATCTGGGACAGGTCCGTAACAGGTGAAATGTACCATAAAGCGTCCTATATTAAGATCGTGTGGACTATAGAGTGTCCCATGTCAAAGGTCAAATGTACCGTAGAGGCGTCTTATGTCAAGGTCATATGTACCATAGAAAGGCCCATGTGGCTGTTGTGAAGTTGAGCCATTTCTCTACAGCATAGCTACATATCCAGGACACTATTGCCTTGTGGCCATTACAATGAGATCCCAAGTTTAATGAAGAGGTGGCCACAGGTGGTATACACCACCACCTCGACATTCATCATCTGGCTGGAAATTTGGAGGTGTCAGATGTTCCTATTCTGATATTTATGACATATTCATAAAAAAAAAACACTTTAAGCACCAGTAATGAGGGCCAAATGGTTAAGACCACCACACTAGAGAAAAAATATGAACAGGATGCTAAGATCCTTAATGATTACTAAAACAGCGGAAGAGAGGATCTTCTTTCCCTCAAGGTTGAAGACAGACTCTATAGACTTTCTCTTAAGCTCAACTTCAGTATCGAAGGGAAGCAGAAACCTGAATCCCCACTGATCGAATCTTCTGACATGTGCCTATAACAAATCAAAAGCTTTTTTTAAAAATTGCATTTAAAGGGGTTGTCCAGGCTTGGAGTTCAAGTCTGCAGTGATTGCAGACTTTTTAATCCTCACAGTGCGCACACTGTACTCAGTCAGGATTGTCCAGAAGAGAGCGGACATGTGATCACAAGTATGTGATTTTGTATACACGAGGTCACGTGCTGACTAGACGTGAGTGGTCTCGCTCAGTACGAGTGAATAGAGGGAGGCTGGACATGTCTAGTCTGAATGTGGCCGGAAGTATGCAAATTGCATACTTGTGGTCACATGACTACCCACTCCTAGTGCCAACACAGGAGAATCCTGACAGTGCACAGTGTACACGATGTGAGAATAGATTGACTGCAGACTGGAACCCCAAGCCTGGACAACCCCTTTAACATTATTTCAATGTGAAGGTAAGCAGCTGTAGCAGAAAGGCAGAAGGCATTTTATTAAAACGAGACATTACAGAATACTGTCCTCCTAGACTAACCTAAAGACTCCTTCTTGAAAAATCATACATTTTCCCTTGATCAGCCGGTCCCACAGATTTTCTACATGCCTGAAGCCTAATCCTCCTAGTTATGTAGCTGTACACCCAACCGTGTCCATAGAACACCACCAGGCAGATCTACAGTTCTAGGAGTCTGGCCGTATGGCAACCTTTGTAAAAAGTAATGTGGCAGTCATATTGGATGTCACTCAATTTTGTCCATAACAGCAATTACTAAATGGTAAAAATGGTAATGTAGAGTTGTATTATTTTAGGTGAAATGCTCTTCAGGACAACTTTTCATTGTTTTGTTCTTTTTTTAATTGGATCCGTGTAACCTTTTAAAGCGCCAGCGTGAAGTTTAACTTGTTTTCATACCTTGTGTAACTCTCCCATCTCATCTTCCCCTGTCTTCCCGCTCCCCGTCTGTCACTTCGAGCCTTATCACAACAGCGCCTTCTTCTCATCTAGAAATTACAATATAAATCACCCGGCATACAAAGCATCTTTTCACTGTTGATTGAGACCTCCATGAAATGGAAAAGGCAGCCACATTGGGCAAAGCCTCCACTTGCACAAGCCAAGACCTATCTCTGGAGACTATTAAACATTAGTGCCCCTCAGCAAGTTTTAGAGAAAATTACTTAGTAAAAAAAAAACCCCATTGAAATACCAACCGTAATGAACCAAAGCAGATATATCATTATCAGATTTCCAAACTAGTGCCTCTAGGGAGCGCAATACTAAGCCAGGCCAAGCTCTGATAATGACATGAAGACTGTTTAAGGGCTAAAAGTAGAGATGAGCAAATAAATTCGAGTGGAACTGAATTCTACTCAAATTTTGCAAAATTCTTCAGCAAAGTAGTGGCAACTGCTTGTGATTTTTCAGAAACATAAAAGGCCGTAAAAATGTTAAAAAACAAACAAAAAAAACGTATGCTCACCTCTCCGGCCTCTCCGCTCCTCAGGGCCACTTGCCGGTCCTCGTAAATTTTTTGGATCGGCATCGGCAGTTGGAAGTGCATAAGGGGACGTGATAATTCATAAAAACACTAACACTTTTTTCTTTTCAGTCCTCGTTATTTTTTAGGTTTGCTCTTGGGTGTGGCTTTCAATATTCAGAAGTTCTCGACTAATTCATTATTTATGGCTTTTTGAAAGTTGTCCAGCTCCACAACTGAGCAGTTCCAACCGCGGCACTACTCAGATATCACTAATAAATCAACCTTTTTAAGCCACTGGTGGCAAATTAGCCTTAAAGTGCATTCGAGGAGGGTCTATGCATTATCACTTTTGAATATTTTTCAATTAAGTTTGTGATACGGCAATAAGACTTCACTTACTTTTTGGCACAGTTTGGTCTGATTTTTGGCGTGTATGGACCCAGGGAGCACGAGAATCAACCAGACACCCTGCACCTTTCCATTTCATTATTTTAAAAATTCACAATATAAAATTGACAATAAAATTAGCACGCTAATTACTGTAATTTCAGTTTTTAGTCCCAACATATTTCACATGCTGTAACAGCTGCCGGATACAGTAGTTCCTTCATGTTGTGCAGTTATAGGGCTTCACTTTAATGAAGAACTCATATATAAATGTTCATAGCTATAAAAAAAAGACTATAAACTGTCATCTATTACATTAATAAGCATCAGTGTATATTACGACAATGATGTGGGGTTGTATCAGCGCCTTCTTCTAAGCCCGAACCAATCAAGCATAGTCCAATGTGTTATCTCAAATATCTGACTGTGTTTTAGAAGAATTAGACAAGCTGAAGCTGATAAATATCTTTCTCATTGTCTGATACTTCCCTTAATTCAATAGTAAGAATAGGAAATAAATAAGAGGTTTTCTACCGTACCTGGATTCAACTGGAAAGGAAATAAGGGAGGCGTGTTGCTAGCAGAGCTGTGCCAGCCAATGAATGATTATTGAGAACACGCCCAATGAACGTTATTGGTTCACAGCAGTTAACTGCTCCTCCCTTATGTTCTTTTCAGTTTGATGCAGGCACTTATTATTGCATCTCATGATGGTAGCATTTTAAAACTAGCAAATCACAAATAGTCATTTAGGGTTAGCTACTTTTAGCCCATTATCACATCTGGGAGTGTTTTCAGTAATACTGATTGGCTGAAATAAGTTTTCTGACAATGCTCCTCCCTTTCTGTCCTTTTGTGTTGGGGCATAGAATACAACCTCTCAAGCAAAAATGGTGCTAGATTGTCAAACATACAACATGGTGTTTGCTGGCCCTTCAGCAACCATCGCATCTTTATAATTGCTTAATGAAGCACAGTGCCATATAGTTTTGGTTTATTCTAGTACTAACATTTTGAGCTGTAAGCTGCAGTACCTGGCACAACCAGAACTGTATGTTTGCCACTGTTTTAGGGCAAACAATGAAATAATTGACACCAAAGCCCTCTGATTCAGCTATTCGCTAGTGGTGTTTGGAGAAGGCCAGCAATATTAAAATCCTGGAAAATCCCTTAAAGGTCCAGGCCAGAGGTGGGGAACCTCGGGCTGTTTATGGCCCGTGACATCCTTTTCTCTTGTCCCCAGGCAGATTTCCGAGGACCGCAGTGCTCGTTGTGGGGATCACAAAACGCCATCTGCTGGCTCTTTAATAGCTCCTTACACTGCAAGCACGTGCATGCAGGGTTCACTACTGAACACTGCAGCACATGCTATGAAGGATTATACCCTGACCCAATCCAGCATCAGGACTTACTTTGTGGCTGAAGTCAACACTCTCTGTGCTCCAGTCTCACCTACAAGGACAACAGCAGTGGCAGCACCAGCCCCTCCTGTGATGTATATAACCCCAACATCTCCTGTGATGTATGTGTTCCAGCCCCTCCTGTGATGTATGTGCCTCAGCGTCTACTGTGATGTATGTGCCTCAGTGTCTCCTGTGATGTACATGCCCCCAGCGTCTCCTGTGATGTATATGCCCCAGCATCTCCTGTGATGTATATGCCTCAGCGTCTCCTGTGATGTATATGCCCCAGCATCTCCTGTGATGTATATGCCTCAGCGTCTCCTGTGATGTCTATGCCACAATGTCTCCTGTGATGTATATGCTCCAGCTTCTCTTGTGATGTATATGCCTCAGCTTGTCTTGTATGTATTTCCCCAGCGTCTCCTGTGATGTATGTGCCGCCAGTGTTTCCTGTGAAGCATATGCTCCAGTATCTCCGGTGATGTATGTGCCCCAGCATCTCCAGTGATGTATATGCCTCTTGCATCTCCTGTGATGTATATACCCCCAATGTCTCCTGTAATGTATATGTTTCAGATTGTCTTGTGATGTATTTCCCCAGTGTCTTCTTTGATGTATATGTCCTAGACCTAGTGTATCCTATGTGATTTATACGCTCCAGTCCCAACATCTCCTATGGAAAGTATATGCCCCAGTCCAAGTGTCTCCAATGTGATATATATGCTGCAACAAAGTGTCTCCTATGTGATGCATATATAGTAGTCTGTGCCTCCTATGTGATGAATATGCTGCAGCCCAGTGTCTCCTTTGTGATGTATATACAGCAGTCTCAGTGTCTCCTATGTGATGTACATAGAGCAGTCTCGGTGCCTCCTATGTGATGTATATACAGCAGTCTCCATGCCTCCTATGTGATGTATATACAGCAGTCTTGGTGTCTCCTATGTGATGTACATAGAGCAGTCTCGGTGCCTCCTATGTGATGTACATAGCAGATCAGCCACTACTTGAGTTCTTTAAATGATACCTCCTGTGAGAAGATCTGCAGTGTAATGTACATCTGTGTTCAGAACTTACTGCTGAAAGTTCTTTTCAAAATTCATCGCAAAGAGTCACCTACACTCCAGATCAACGCAAATCTGGAAAGGCAGTTACGAATAGCAAAATCAGCAATAGTCCGTAACATGACACACCTCACCAAAGAGAAGCAGCTCCAGCCGTCACATTAGAGGGGAGTTGATTAAATGTTTGACCAAATATAGCAGGGTAAATTTCAAGTAGACCATTTTGTATGGCCCCAGGTAATGATCCCTGGCAGAAAAAAAGGTTCCTCGTCCTCACCCCTGGTCTAGGCATTGAAAATACAGAAAATACAGTCTTATAAACATAGAATTCAGCAATTTTAATCTGTATTTTTATGAAAAAAATATAAATATATGAGCAAGTCCTTGAGACCAGACAATTATACAGTTGCCATTCAGGTGTAGACCGTAGAAGCAGAGATAATTCCTTTCTCCACATTTTATATACCTGAGTACATAGCAGCCACAATTGCTTCCCCAGGGAACATCTGTCCCAAGACAGTTAAATCCCAAAAAGCCAATTCATAAATAAAACGGGCCGGAACAGGCTTACTTAGCTCCGGGTATGGAAGGAATTAAACTTCAGCATCAGCTTTAAATCTTTTTCACTGAAGCCTTATTGTTTCTCCTAAGAATAAGTTGTGCCGTCCGTACTCTGTAATTAAAACTATAGTGTGTTTAGGAGAGCTGATTGCTGTATTATGAGTGATTTCAGTCAATAAATTGTCTGTCAGTTGCCCCATTTTTGTCTCTTACATTTGCATCTTAGGAGTTGGGAGTATTACAGAAACCCGCCCCCACCCCCCAAAAAAACAGATTGAATTGTTAAAAAAATGGGTAATTGCTTAAAGGGGATGTCCATTTTCAGAAAAGTGGGCCCCAAGCTGTGTAAAATAACTAAAATAACAAACTCAGATGGTATTCATTTGTTCTAGGTCCATCGTTGCTCCGGTCTCTGTGTTTTGGCTGTTGCTGTGACATCACATCTTCTAGCCAGTCACTGAGTGCAGCGCATGAACCACTGCGCTCAGTGGTTGGCTAGAGCGGTGACTCATAGTGACATCACCACTGCAGCCAAAACACAGAGACCGGAGCAATGATGGGGAGCCAATGCTGGACCCAGAGCTGGCATTTTTATTTTAGGTATTTTACAGAGCCTACTTAATAATAATAATACATTTTATTTTTATAGCGCCGACATACACTCACTGGCCACTTTATTAGGTACACCATGCTAGTAACGGGTTGGACCCCCTTTTGCCTTCAGAACTGCCTCAATTCTTCGTGGCAGAGATTCAACAGGGTGCTGGAAGCATTCCTCAGAGATTTTGGACCATATTGACATGATGGCATCACACAGTTGGCGCAGATTTGTCGGCTGCACATCCCTGATGCGAATCTCCCGTTCCACCACATCCCAAAGATGCTCTATTGGATTGAGATCTGGTGACTGAGGAGGCCATTTGAGTACAGTGAACTCATTGTCATGTTCAAGAAACCAATCTGAGATGATTCGAGCTTTATGACATGGCGCATTATCCTGCTGAAAGTAGCCATCAGATGCCTGTTCTTAGCTGAGAGGAGTGGTACCCAGTGTGGTCTTCTGCTGCTGTAGCCCATCTGCCTCAAAGTTCGACGCACTGTGCGTTCAGAGATGCTCTTCTGCCTACCTTGGTTGTAACGGGTGGCAATTTGAGTCACTGTTGCCTTTCTATCAGCTCGAACCAGTCTGCCCATTCTCCTCTGACCTCTGGCATCAACATGGCATTTCCGGCCACAGAACTGCCGCTCACTGGATTTTTTTTCTTTTTCGGACCATTCTCTGTAAACCCTAGAGATGGTTGTGCGTGAAAATCCCAGTAGATCAGCAGTTTCTGAAATACTCAGACCAGCCCTTCTGGCACCAACAATCATGCCACGTTCAAAGGCACTCAAATCACCTTTCTTCCCCATACTGATGCTCGGTTTGAACTGCAGGAGATTGTCTTGACCATGTCTACATGCCTAAATGCACTGAGTTGCCGCCATGTGATTGGCTGATTAGAAATTAAGTCTTAACACACAGTTGGACAGGTGTACCTAATAAAGTGGCCAGTGAGTGTATTCCGCAGCACTTTACATTTCAGAGGGGAATTGTACAGACAATAGACATTACAGCATAACAATAATCACATACAGTAGATTATAACAAATACCAAGAGGAGTGAGGGCCCTGCTCGCAAGCTTACAGTCTATGAGCCTACTTTCCTGAAAGATGACACAACCCCTTTTTTACCATGCATTGAACAGCCTTTATTTACTTAAAGGGATCTTGTAAGTACATTTTTTAAATGTGATTTATAGTTATGGCTGTACAGGTGCTAGTCCCCTAATAAAAATAATCCATATTTTGTAGAGATCTGATGTTCCAGTCATGAGAAATCTTAGGTAGAAGCCAAATGCAAATCAGGCTGAAAGTGCTCTGAGGGCGTCTCTATTGATAGCTCTTGTCTGCAGCTTCATTTGCCCACATATGACCATGTCCTGAATAGGTGCTGGTTCAGACTGTAAAGGCACTTCAGCCAAACACAGGGATATGAGCTGTCAATCAAAAAGAAGAGGGTGGTGCCAGGCAGGGAGTTATGAACAAAAGAAGAGGCAGTCCAAGTTCATAGACACGCCCTTTGTGCACTTCCCTTGTGATTTGCATATTGCTTCTACTCTAGATTGCTCATGACTGGCACAAGGGATACCTCCAAAAAAAGATTACCCTACTAGGGGGACAAACGCCTATATAGCCATACCACTACTTCCATATGAAAGGTTCCCTTTAAGATGGAATATCCCAATGAAAAATGCAAACCAAAGATATTCAGAAATATTTTTTATACATTTTTAGACCTTTCAATCCCTTTACATAGAGGCTTACATACTGAATAAATGTGCCTCATACACTAGGAAGTATTTATGCATCCACTTCGACCTACTCAAGGGTCAATCAAGTGGATGAAGAAGTGTACACAATATAGCCAGTTTCCTTCTCAAAGCCATTGTACAATGCTGAGAAGTGGCAGCTGACTTCTTGAGCAGGTGAACAATCCTACGATAATAAGTTTAGTGACTTCTACAGATCACCCCACAATAACCTGTGGCTTAAAGAGGTAATCGAGTTAGATAACTTTCCAGTCACTGGTGGTCTGAATGTTGGGACACCCTCGATCCCAATAGCCGGATTCTGAAGAGCTATGCGGGAAAGGAGAGGAGGTTGATAATCTACGCTGCCATCTCATTCATTCTAGTGGGAGTGCCGAAGACCAGCCTACACAGAGCTCCGCAATATCCGGCGCTCCCATTAAGAGTGAGTAGAGCGGTAGTACATGTGATCGACCTCTACTCCATTCACATGGGGCTCTTTAGAGCCCAACTTCTCAAGCTCGGGCCCCCAGCAATCAGATATCCCATAACTTTCATTCTTCTGTTCCAGGACCTAAGATCTTCAGCCACTGCCTCTTTCAGAGGCAACTATTGTTTCACTGAGGTCACTTTCTGAAAGTCAAAAGGGTACGACAGGTTCATCAAATAAAGTGTCACGGATATGTCAGAGGCTGCAGACCGTTGCATTGCATCTGTCTGCAGAGGGTCTCGGTTTTTTGCTTTGTGGACTAGTGGTCACCCCCCCTGGTGCTAATGACCACACCTGGACCTGGGTGTTTATAACTCCCTTCTTCCTGTTAGGAGGTGCGGGTGTTATTTCCTGTTTACACTTTTCTGTTGAAGCTTGGAGCCTTAGTAGTCTGCTACCGTCCTCTTGGAGTTTGGAGAGCATCGACGGTTGTCTCTGAGTCTACTGAAGCTAAGTGTCCCCCTGGTTTCATTTATCCTTACTGTCATTAGTGTTAGTGGGGTTGACTAGCGTTCATCCTGTCTTTCCCGGTGCAGGGATTATCGCCAGGTTTACACAGCGACTAGGTATCTTGCTCAGCGATATAGGGACTGTAGGACAGGCAGGGGGATGTTAAATCAGTCTAGGGGTCTCCACTTCCCCCTTCCCTAGTGTTTGGTTCCCCTTCCTTAATCCCTTTGGGTTGCACTTAGACTCTCCTACTGTGCGTAACATAAAGTTTATTCATTTTTATAATAAAAAGTTACACAATTTTTTATGTTACTTTCTCACGTATTCAGGATCTCAGCTTTCTGCCACATAGTAGGCACCCTTATAGGTTTATGTTACATAAATATATTTCTGTCTTGGTCATGTCAACAATAGGTGAAGACGGCCTGTAGACAAACAATGGACATGTCATTCAGTTGAGTTCTTATTTTATTGGTTTACAGGTTTTAAAACTTTCTGAAAAATAGTCTTTAAACTGGGTTACAGTATACTGGTAAGAAAATCCAAACAGTCTCAGCACGACAGTCCTTTCGCTTTTAGCAACAGCATTGTTTGGTAAATTTACTCTGTAAGAGCTCGTCCAGATGATCAGAAAACTTAGAAAAGTGCTATCTGTCATTTTGACAGATAGTATTCATCGCCATGTTATTGTTTGGGGCAGTGCACATGTCTGATCTTTTCCTCGGACTGAGTCGAACTGAAGAAAAAAATTGCAAGAGGCATGATTTGTCTCTGAGAATCAGATGGCACTCGCCTATTCAAGTCTATGGGGCTGTGAAAAAAATCGGAACATACTGAGACAAAATCACTGTCAAAGTGCTGGAGAGGAGATACAATTCACTGAGGTTATTTGCTTCAGTTATTTGAAACCCAGAAGTTTGCTGTATAAGTTTGCACTGTGTTAAGAGGAGTTAATCGGCCATTTTAAGGGCTGGGTTTTTGTGGACAACCATAGAGCACATGGGAGGTTGTCCACCTTGTCTCCACCCCAGGGTGTGGTCTGAGGTTTAAATAGTTGGCCTCTTGCGGCCTTCAATGTTCAGTGTGTCTGGAGAGGCTTACCCCAGAGAAGTGTTCGTGTTGTGCTAACCTGAACTGGGTGATTTGCTAATCCTGAGCGGATACCAGCTACCACAAGGACTGTGCTTTGTGCTACCACTTTGTTTTGCTTTCCTGTTTTTACCCAGAAATCCGTGTTTACTTTTACTTCACCATGGTTTATGTCGCATATATGATAAACCAGTGAAGATCTTAAAGAGACAGTGTTCCCGTGTCTACCTCCGTGTACATCCCAGTGAGCCGATCTACCACAGTACTCAGATGACATCTGTGTGGTCTGATAAAGGTGAAGTTGGAGAATTGTTTTCTTTTTCTTTCCACCTCCAAGAGAATTGGATTACACTTTCTTATCAAACTCTGATCAAAATCTGATCAGAAAGGAATTAGCATAATCCAGAGTTTATTTTAAATTAAACTGGGCCTACCAATGCGAAACATGTAGATTAGGATAACCGAGTGTCAGTCATTACATGTCTCACACTAGTAACACCACCTTTGATTTAAAATAAGCTCTGGAGGCAGATTCTCAGGGAGATCTATGTCCAGCCCATAGATCTTAACCGCTCATTTGCATATTAAGAAAAATGTGGATTTCTCTGGAATCAGACATCGGATCACAGGTATCAAGGTATAATTTTATTCATATTTCTATGACCTTTATATCCATATAGACGGCTTAGGGGGTTAAACCTTACTGACAAACTCCCTTTAAAAATATAAAATAGAAATGTAGCAGTTTTCACATTGGGTGCTGTGGCTTTTTAAACTCTTCTTTTTTTTTCAGGAAACAACACATGTACATTGCAACAATTGTCAGATTCTGACCCTATATTTTGTAGTTAGGTGTCTAATATGCATGTGCAAAAATTATTATGAAGGGAGGATGAGCAGGGTCATGTGTGACATTACCTATTGTGATTGATAGATCCTGTGTTATCAGCTGTACATACAGGTGTTACGTCTCTTGGTAATCCTGCCTCTGATGATAAGAAAACTCATATAAACTCTTCCTTAGATGACAGGAATTTTGAGTGTAAAAAAGCTTGAGTGGCAAGGGTGAAAATTGCAATATAATTTATTGAATTTTTTAAAAATAAAGATTGTGTATGAAAAATAAAACAACATTGCCAAAATAGTTTTTAAAAATTCATGTAGCACAGAAACCTCATTTGAACAGTAGGTCTTCTGATGGCAGCTTCTCTTTGTTGAGTGCCAAAATTGAACTCGGAGGCCAAGATTGCACTTTGTTTGGTCTTGCACTGGCTCTCTCCATTACTCTATATCATGATCGCCTCTCAATAGGCTTCTGTACTGAAGGCTGACAGTACAGTAAATTAGCGGAGAAAAAAGGAGCAAAGCGATGATTACAAAAGTACAAAAATGTTTTATTAAGTATATTTACAAAACGTGCACAAAGTCATGATGAAGTGCCAATATAAGGCTAGTTTCACACTAGCGCTTTTGAGCTAAGCCCCGCCCCCTGCCGCGCCTCCGTCGGTAGCTCCGCCTACCGGCGCATGACGCTGCATGTGTCCTGCGTCCCCTATCTTTATCACTGGGGGCGCAGGCCGTGCGCAGTATGCGTTTGGCGGCGCATGCGCCTTTTTGACGGTGCGCCGAGCGCAACCAAACTGCAGCAGGTTGCGTTTGGCGCAGGTCGGCGCACCGTCAAAAGGACGCATCCACCGCCAAACGCATACTGCGCACAGCCTGCGCCCCCAGTGATGAAGATAGGGGACGCAGGACGCATGCAGCGGATCTTGATCTTCTTGAAGAATTAAGTCAATTTTTTTGCGCCTCAAGGCCAAGAAAAAGATAATTAAATTATTGTTGAACCTTGGAGATGAGGTTTTGATGAATACCTTGGAAACAATGAACACCAGGACATCTTTGGTTACTTTATTACCCAACCTGTCAAGTCAGCAGATTAAAAAAAAACATAGGGATTAAGGGAATACTGACTTCAATGAACGCGGGTGTAAACTGTAAGTGACCTTCCTTCCTTAGCTGTGTCCCTACACGAACACTTGAGATACTGTGAGAATTAGTTCATACCATCTGTGCCAAAGACTACCTCTTCTGCCAAATGTGATTTGCCTCTGACAAGGAGAACTGTGATTCACGAGGGAGTGGTCGAGTGCCTTGTAAACCTCTTCTCTGAACGGTATAATAGACGAATTTGCTTAAGACAGGTAATGTGAAATTCAGAGCAATAAATCAGACACAAGCATGGCGTTTCCCAATCTCTAGGCCTTGCCAGACACATCAGCACTGAGGCTCGGTCATTTTGGTCTAATACACCTGTCCTAGTGTAGGGTTATAATTAAAAAAAAATGATGCTGCCTTTCTTGAGAACGTTCCAAAAAATGCAACCTTGCTGTTTCTCCTTCACCAGGTTGTCATGCCTGAAATGATCTACAAGCTGCATGGAAAGCCTCTCTTCCAGGGGAGCCATCTGTGGTGTAAATCTATTAACCTTCAATCAACCCTAACCCTAACTGTATCCCTAACCTTAACCCTAGCCCTAGGCTTCAAGTCAATGTAACTTTTCCAAAGACTTAAGGCTCCTATATACATTAGACCAACGATATCAACGGGTTTGGCCAACAATCTAATTTGTATAGAGGCCTAATGATTCTTCCCCAATAGATGATGTCGGGCATGTCCAATTTCAGACTGTCAATCCTTTAATTCTGTAACAGATAAGCTGCTGCCAGGAGCAGTCTGGCAGCAGTGCTTTCAGTCAGTGGAGCGCTCGGCCAGTGGAGCATTCTTGTGTATGGAAAAGTTGCCCGAAACATTGTTTGTCCGACATCTATCTAAATGGAGGGCTTAAGGTTGGCCATCTGTAGTACACGAGATACCTGTTGGCTGAGCATTTGTTCAGTAGGCATCTGTCTCTCCTGATTCCCCCAGACAAATTAGCACTCAGCCGATTTTTCATGTGTTTTTAACGTGAAGAGGTGAGACCCTTTTGGCAGCCGATTCTCTCCTCTGAAAACAAAACAAAAGGATGGGCCATTCTAAAAGCCTGATTGTTCCCTTCCCCGATAACATCCGTCAGGGGAGAGTCAAGATGCCCCTGTATATATCAGATGGTCACCAGTTCACGTCAACATCGTCAAATTTGGCCAACTATCATAAAAGTGTATGGAGGTCATAAGGATTAACAGATTGTGATATAAGGTCTACTTATGGACAAGGTAGACCTTGAATGGATGCTGGATTGGATTGCACCTTGGACAATTCCTTCTATTGATGCCCTCCTATGAGGAACCATATTGTGCTCAAATACCATTACTAGACAATAGCGATGAGCGAATTGATTTGGCCTCTGAACAGGAGAATGACACATGATGTCGCGCCACACCGGCTAATCAGAAGAGGAGACGCAGATGCCATCAGGTAAAAGGGGGTTAGTTCGTTTTCATTCTAGTGGTGTGAAGGGTTAATACTAAAATCAGAGTTGAAGTTTCGTTTTATCCATTCTCTGTAGGTTTCGTTTCTCCGTTTTTGTTGTAAGATAAATTTTTGTAATTGGCATGGGCTGTCATGAAACCAGACTGTTCCCATCTGTATAAGATAAGGGAGGTGGGAATGTAAAACTCTGAAGAATATGCCATTATACTACTTTCTACGCTATCTAGGTACGGACATATATGTAGTTTCCGGTTTTCTTGCAATATTATTGGCTTATAAAGTGAAATGATGCTATTGGTACTTGAGAACCTTGCATAATTAAGCAAAAGATTATAAAAGATGTGACTAAAATAAAGGGGCTTAGTGATCTGCCTCGATCCTCCCGTACAGAGACCCCAGTCTCCGTGTGGTCATTTGAGTTGCTAGCAACACTGGAATAATTTGGAAATCACTGGCTCAACCGTGAAGGGTTAATTTAGCCCTCCCAAAATAGCTACCTCAACAGTGGCGCGCAGCGTGGGGCCCCTGAATAGGGATGCCTCTGCCCCCGGAGGACAACAAGACAAAGGACCCTCGGAGCGGACACAGGTGCTGGAAAATTGGGACTGATCACCCCCCTCAACCACGGTAAGTTGGCAGTTATACTGTTCAGACTGACCGTTGGTGTGGTTTTCCTGTGCTTGTTGCTGCAAAGAGGATCTGAGGTTTGTCCCCTGGTGGGGTGATTCATGGGTGGAATCATATAGAGGTGCAGTCCCGTTGAGGGCCCAGTGCTCGAACCGTACCTCATAAGGGACGGACACCCCGGATTGACCAGTGATTGTGACTCTCTTTATAGTCAAAATATCCTGAATTCCTGGTCATTGTTAGTTATCAGGCATGGTCATGTGATCGAAGACTGGGTAGGATACGTAACTCAGGTA
Organism: Dendrobates tinctorius; assembly: GCF_039654945.1. Taxonomy (NCBI): domain Eukaryota; kingdom Metazoa; phylum Chordata; class Amphibia; order Anura; family Dendrobatidae; genus Dendrobates; species Dendrobates tinctorius. Next base: position 30,754,367 of record NW_027361688.1, on the reverse strand, counting down.
TATATAGAAAGATATATATAACCAGAGGTGTCCGGAGGGATAGTCTGAGACGCCCTCCTCCTTTCACTGAGTACTGCGAATTTTGGGCTTCCCAGAGGGGGTTGACCCTGTGGAACAAACGGAGACGGCTGCTCCAGTATTGTGCACAATTTGTCAGGATATTTAGCTCTAAAGGAGAGAATTATGTTTCAGGTGAAGACTGTGGAAGAAAAAGAAAAGTTTGGAATTGTGTGAAGGATCAGATACTGTTAGTCTTATGATTCAAAGACGAGGAAAGAAATGTGTCAGGAATGCAGGAAAAATATTTTCAATTCTGGGATTTCCTAAGGGCGGGAGGTTGCAGCCTACGCTATGGGACGAAGGAGTTAAAAGGTTGACTGATGATGGATTACTTAAAGGCGCTGAGGAATTCCATGGCTTGGCACATGAATTGTATAATGAAGGTTATGTGGACATTGAACAGCAAGTGAGTTCTGATTGTTTCTGTTACTGCTATGTGGAAGAAGGAAAAATTGTCTATTATGACAGGGACGGGATGATTTGTGGTTCAAGCAAGTGACTGTGGTTTGACAATGTGATTGATTAAAGAAGGAACTAAGATTGATATTAATGTGTTAGGGAAATAGTTAAAAGTGATGATTTGAAACAAGAGGTCTCCCTGCTAGATGACAATTGTACAAGGAGACCGAGAGTTGCAGCCCCCACCTTTGCTGACAGCACCTATTATACGCAGCCAGCCTCAATCCCCGTTCACCCGATCCAGAGGAAGAAAAAAAAAGTTTTCAGAAGACTTTAACCTGCTGTTCAGAAGAGAAAGAGAGAGAGAGAGAGAGAAAAAAAGCAAGCTAGTAGCTGCAGCTGCTTCAGTACCCCCTCCCATCTTAGCCCACACCATATCCCCCTTCGCCCCCACCGCAGCTGCGAGCACACAGCAAACTCTGCCCCCCCCCTCAGACTTCAGCTAGTGGGAATCTTGCTCCTCAGCCCCTCCCTGCTAATTCTCGTTACTGCTCAGTTTGTAATCTCTCTCATATGTCCTGTAAGTTTACTAGGGGCAGATCCATTATCACAGTTCCGCTCCGGAATACAATTCCAAGATGATGGTCAGATGGTTTTTTTTTGTTATATAATCCCTATGTAGATGAAGACAGTGAGGAAATCTGTATTTTGCATGCCCTTCCTACAGTTATGATGGCCCTGATAGGCCCAGGTCCACCCCCAGTATTGCCTGAGGATCAGTGACTCACCCCATACCTCTCAGAGATACCATCTAAATTCTGGTCAAAAGGGCGAAATGATATAGGGAAAATGCCAGTAGAACCAGTAAAAGTGTTTCTCAAACCTGGTGCCTAATCCACATACTTTTTTGTCCCAAATACCCCAGGATGCTGCTTGGTTTACAGTTATTGATCTTACCAATGCCTTCTTTAGCATTCCGTTACACCCAGACTGCCAGTTTCTATTTGCATTCACTTAGCAGGAACGGCAGTTAATATGGACAGTTATGTCACAAGGGGCCCAAAACAGTCCCAACCAGTTTTCAAAAAAAAAAAAAAATATGAGCGAGTGTCTTTTGCCATTTCTGCCATTGTTAGCCTCCTTAAAGCATCTGGCAGCACTGAACTGTTGGGTTTCGGCCTCGAAACTTCAGTTCTGTCTTGGTCAAGTGATATTCTTGGGTCACTGTCTCCTTCAGGGTGCCAGGCACCTCGCAGAAGAATAATAGCTGTCAGCTCCCTTCCTTTCCCAAAAGATGAAACTGAACTCCAGCGTTTTCTTGGACTATGCACTTATTTTTGTCAGTAGATACCGGATAAATCCAGCATAATGCAACCCCTTTACAACGCCTTGAAAGACGTATAATGAACTATAAGGAAAGATGGCAATGATGAGGATTACCTCCAACATGATTGTTTCCAACTTCTGACTGAAGAATCAGCTACTCCACCAAATGTCAGTGAGAACCCACTCCCAAATCCTGATCTGGTGTTATACACGGACGGTTCAAGATATGCTGACGAGTTTGGTAGATTCCACACGGGATACGCTGTTACCACAGAGGACACTGTAGAGCACGCAGCTGCGCTCCCGCCCTCACAGTCAGCACAAGAAGCAGAACTCCAGGCTCTGTCTACTGCATGTACTTTGGCCAAGAACAGACGGGCTAATATATACACGGACTCACGGTATGCATTTGGTATTGCTCATGATTTTGGGGCTCTATGGGCCAATCGAGGGTTTATTACTACTGCCGGAACCCCAGTGAAAAATGCTGAAGATGTTAAAACCCTCATGGGCTCGATCAAATTACCTACTCAGGTGGCTATTATCAAAGTTAAGGCGCACGGTCCTAGGACCAGTCCACAGACTGTTGGCAACGCATTTGCGGATATGCAAGCAAAAGCCGCCGCTCTTTTACCCGTTGAACCAACCATACCAACTATGGTGACCACACGCTCTCAGCGTAAACAGTTACAAGAAGCACTGACCCTACAAGAACCTGATGATCTACAACAGACTGAAGTTTTCTGTCGGACCCCGCGAGACCACTTAATGACGATGCAGAGAATGTCTCCAAAGGAAGAGGTGAAGCAATGGAAGACTGATGGGGCACGAATGGATAATGGTCTCTGGAAAAAGGACCGACTTGTGTGTCTCCCTAAGCGGATGTACCCTGCTATTGCCATATGGGCACATGGACCTATATATCAAAGAAAGAATCAGGCCCTCGCACTGGGGCAAAAATTCTACTGGGCCCCGGTTCTCCAGTTGGCCGGAAGCATTCCCTGTTACCAACATGACTGCAAAGACCACAACGAAGAAACTGGTGATGGAAGTTATATGCAGATATGGGATTCTAGAAGTTGTTGAAAGTGATCAAGGCCCGGCCTTTTCTTCTCATGTGTACTAAGAAGTTCTGACAATGCTTGGATCCACTGTAGCCCTCCATACTCCGTACCACCCACAATCCAGTGGGAAAGTTGAGAGGTTGAATGGCACACTGAAGGGACAATTGACCAAAATGATGCAGGAGACTACGGCTCCATGGCCGGAGCTCCTACCCATTGTACTATACCACATCCGTACTACCCCTATTGCAAAATATGGCCTGTCCCCATATGAGATATTGTTTGGTACTAGGCCCCCAGTTGCAAATTTCCAGCCTCAGCAGTTATCAGAAGAGACTGACCGTGTTGTTCAATATGTTATTCTGCTTAGTAAAAATCTTGCTAACACCTATGTTCTAGTTTCCTTTTCTTTTCCAGATTCAGCAGAAACCGGCACTTGTCATAACCTGAAGTCTGGCGATTTGGTAGTCGTGAAGAGGCATGTCAGGAAGCACGGACTAGAACCCTTGTATGACGGTCCCTATCAAGTTCTCCTCATCACCCAACAAGCCAATAGCAAATGAAGGGACATAATGTTTTGGTTTTTTGCATTTTCCATATTATTATTATTGGTAGAAGTTAAAGTTAGAAGATATTCTAAGACTCAAAGATCAATACGATAAAGACAATGATTGTAATAGGGACAGTTGGTGGTCAGACACTTTCTCCTTTCTCAATCCAGCCAATTGATTTAAGGGAATGGGGGGCTGGATAGCTGGGATCTTACAAAGCTTGTTACACACTGCTGCCTGTAGCCTTGTTGTGTATGTGATACTAAAACTTGTTCTTTGGTGTATTTCTGTATGTATTAGGTAATTCTGCACCAAAACAGCTAATGATGATACCAAAGGTGTCGTTGCCTCTGCTTTTCTCTACACCGATCTCAAAAGGCTACTTGATGAAGATGTTGAAGCCAAGCACATGGCTACCTACAAAAGTTCCCCACCACAGTCATCAAAAATTGTTATTCATGAACTGCAGTATACAGGGGGGACGGGTGCGCTGCGACAGCCATGACTGGTAACACGGCATCAGTCATGTGAAGACCAGTACCCCTCAAGTTGTTAGCTTGGGATAGCACCTCTGATGCTGCATATGTGTTAAAAAAATTTATCTAGGGGGGAATGTGAAGGGTTAACACTAAAATCAGAGTTGAAGTTTTGTTTTATCCATTCTCTGTAGGTTTCGTTTCTCCGTTTTTGTTGTAAGATAAATTTTTGTAATTGGCATGGGCTGTCATGAAACCAGACTGTTCCCATCTGTATAAGATAAGGGAGGTGGGAATGTAAAACTCTGAAGAATATGCCATTATACTACTTTCTACGCTATCTAGGTACGGACATATATGTAGTTTCCGGTTTTCTTGCAATATTATTGGCTTATAAAGTGAAATGATGCTATTGGTACTTGAGAACCTTGCATAATTAAGCAAAAGATTATAAAAGATGTGACTAAAATAAAGGGGCTTAGTGATCTGCCTCGATCCTCCCGTACAGAGACCCCAGTCTCCGTGTGGTCATTTGAGTTGCTAGCAACACTGGAATAATTTGGAAATCACTGGCTCAACCGTGAAGGGTTAATTTAGCCCTCCCAAAATAACTACCTCAACAGTGGCCACAGATTACTAACCTGACTGCTGGACCATGGACCTGCGAATCTCTACTAGACAGTTGTCAAAGTGACACTACCAAATCAATCCCACCTGGGGACGCACCGTGTGCAACCACAAACATCTTCCCCAAGCTGACCTTGCCTATAAATATTAATTTTATAAACAATCGTTAGTACAAGTAACTCCATGAAATGTAATAACATATTTTAGGATAAAATGGCATTTTCCTCACCTTTCCATAATATGTAAATGTACAGAAACCTTCTCAGAGACCAAATAAACTATCTACTGTTGAAGAGCAAAAACTAGATTGGAGGGAGGGGGAGGAGGGGAAGTAGCTGCAGTTATTCATTTACTGTTTCAGGGAAATAGGATTAGGCTGAAATGGCCAGAAAACCTTGCCTGATCCCTAAACAATCTGACTACAATAAAACTATAAGTCCTGGACTTAAAGAGGACCAGTCACCAGGTCAAAAGTGACCAGTGTTTGTTCCTATTTTATCCCCCTTGCTCCCCTGAGTATTCTGCTATTTTTTTTAAATCCACCATACAGTTCCAAATATATGGGCCTTTTTATTTGGAACTAATTCTTGTGGTTTTTACCAAGAGTGTGGTGCTCACCGCAACGCCCCCTTGGTACAGGCCATAGAAATTAGCACTAACTAAAAAAGGCCCATATCTCTGGAACCATATGACGGATTTAAAGGGTATCAATCAGTAGATTTTTACTATGTAATCTGACAGCAGCATGATGTAGAGACAGAGACCCTGATTCTAGTGATGTGTCACTTAGTTTAAAGGGTGCCGCTGTTATGATAGAATTACAGTATTCTCTGCTGAAGATCTAGCAGAGCTTGGAATGCTGAGCTGTGTATAACCCCGCCTACACCACTGATTGGCAGCTTTATGTCTACACTGTGTTATTGCCCGAAAGCTGCCAATCAGTGCTGGTGGCGTGGCTGGACTAGGAAGCATGAGACACCTAGTCCTATAGTGATAATATCCCGCTAATAAAACACTGATTTTATTGAAACAGTAAAACACAGACCAGTAAGTGACACATCCCTGTAATCAGCGTCTCAGCCCATACATCATGTTGCTCTCAGATTACATAGTACACATTTAGGGAGAGCAGTGGGAATAAAATGAGAACAGTAAAACTGGCCACTTTTGACCTAGTGACAGATTTTTTTTAAAAGGAGGGAGAGGAGGGGATGCAGCTGCAGCAACTGACTCGCTATTTCAGCAAAATAGTCCTAGTTCTTTCCCACTCCTCTAGTTTTAATCCCAAAGTTGTATCCGCCTACTCTGCCCATTCCTCTTCCTGGTGTCGATTGCCCAATGTGATACATAACAGGCTGCATACGGATAAACCTATAAGATCCTATTTTGCCAACCCAACCCAATCCAATCCAACCCAACCCAATCCAATCCAACCCAACCCAATCCAACCCAACCCAATCACCTGACTTTTCCTTTCTCGGATCTAGTCTATGCTTGGCTAGGACTTTTCATTGGGGGCTTGTATCCTAGGTGTAGGCTTCCTCTTCTACAATCTAGGATTCTAGGAAGAGTTTATAGAGGCCACACGGTGGGTGGAATATTAAAGAAGACTAAATCATTAGGATGAAGGAGGACATTTTTTAATTATTTTTTTGCTAAACAATGATGAGTTGGAAAGAACATGTCATCCCGCTGCCCCTGAAACAAAGCAGAATGTAGTTACTTAGGAAAGTTGGCAGCTTTAATCTGCTTGGCTGAGTCTGGCCCACTGCCTTGTTAGCTAATTTAAGTCTAACGTGTCTGTGCAGAATTATCTTTGCCCTATTAAAAAGGGATCATTCATGTCGCTTAACCCCAAAACCTCACAACAAAGCAGAATTCATTTTGCTCAGAAGTAAATCACAGAATTTCAACATGCTTTGGCGTGGGTGACAGTCATGGTGTAATTTTGGAATCAGTCTAGATACACACTTTTGTTAGGATCCTGCAAGGGTCATGTTAAAAAGCATTGACTCCTAAAATAAAAAAAAAGGCGCTCCTAAAAGCTTGTTGCCCTGGATTAAAAAAAAACACCGCAAAAATAGCACCACACCTATCCACGAGTGGTACTGCTGCTCAATCCCTAATTTCAATGGAACTGTTATATACAATATATATATATATATATATATACACTGTATACACACATATATATATATATATATATATATATATATATATATATATATATACACTTTTTGTAGCCAGACAAGAGTCTTTCAGTTCTTGCTTGAGGGATTTTCATCAATTCTTCCTTGGAGAATTCTTCCAGTTCTGTGAGATTCCCGGGTCGTCTTGCATCCTCTGCTATTTTGAGTTCTAGCCACTAGAGTTGAGCGACTTTTGGCTTTTTAGGGTCGCGTTTCGTTTCGTGAAACCCGACTTTTCCAAAAGTCGGGTGGAGCAAGATCGTCCGATTATAGGGAAAAGTCGGGGTCGTCCCGAAACACGAAACCCAATGTAAGTCAATGGGGAATAAAAGTCGGCAGTGAGAGGAGGACAGGAAACACACCAACAGTGCCCATTTGAATGCCAAAAGCATCAATTCTTCTTTCTTAAGCTTGTCAACCTTAATTAACTTCATAATACAAGTTACGCACTGAAAAATGGGGGTTATTTGGCTAAAGTTGTGGGGGGGGAGGGCTGGCTGCAGGTTTTCATGTGCCCTGGGCGAAAGAGCGCCCCTTTAACACATACCACAACTCATGATGCTCCGATACGGCAGATAAATAGCAGTATAGTACAATGAAAAATACCTCACTTTTTACATCTCATGACGAGGCCCATCTATTTCTCCATACAGAATCATTGGTCCCATATAATGTTTGAAACAGTATATGATGAGCTCCACATAATGCTACAGTATATGTTGGTCCCCATGGATGAAGCTCCACTGTCTTATGGGCCCAAATAATGCTCCAAACATAATGGGCCCCATTTCTAATGCTCTAGTGTATAATGGGCCCTGTAAATGCTGCTCCAGTGTCTGATGTCCACCTTTGGAATGTTCCAGTGTATGGTGGGCCCCATCTATCATTCTCCAGAGTATAGTGCTCCCCAAAAATTGCTGTCCCAACATTGAAAACAATCAAATAAGTCTCCTCGCTAGGGAATCCCTGTACTTGTCTGGACAGGTGCTGTAGCTTGCTTAACAGCTCGCCAGCCGTTCTCACGCCCAGTATGGATTACACGTGATTGCACAAAGGTGAGAAAGGGTACCGTATCCCCAGATAATATGTATGGATAGCGTACACATTCAAAATATATGTCTCAGGAGGCAGGCTCAGACGGTGTTAGGCCCAGTATGGATTGCACGTGATTGCACAAAGGTTAGAAAGGGTACCGTATCCCTGGATAACATGTATGGATAGCGTACACATTCAAAATATATGTCTATACAGCATGAGGCAGGCTCAGACGGTGTTAGGCCCAGTATGGATTGCACGTGATTGCACAAAGGTTAGAAAGGGTACCGTATCCCCGGATAACATGTATGGATAGCGTACACATTCAAAATATATGTCTCAGGAGGCAGGCTCAGACGGTGTTAGGCCCAGTATGGATTGCACGTGATTGCACAAAGGTTAGAAAGGGTACCGTATCCCCGGATAACATGTATGGATAGCGTACACATTCAAAATATATGTCTCAGGAGGCAGGCTCAGACGGTGTTAGGCCCAGTATGGATTGCACGTGATTGCACAAAGGTTAGAAAGGGTACGGTATCCCTGGATAACATGTATGGATAGCGTACACATTCAAAATATATGTCTATACAGCATGAGGCAGGCTCAGACGGTGTTAGGCCCAGTATGGATTGCACGTGATTGCACAAAGGTTAGAAAGGGTACCGTATCCCTGGATAACATGTATGGATAGCGTACACATTCAAAATATATGTCTATACAGCATGAGGCAGGCTCAGACGGTGTTAGGCCCAGTATGGATTGCACGTGATTACACAAAGGTTAGAAAGGGTACCGTATCCCCGGATAACATGTATGGATAGCGTACACATTCAAAATATATGTCTATACATCAGGAGGCAGGCTCAGACGGTGTTAGCCCCAGTATGGATTGCACGTGATTGCACAAAGGTTAGAAAGGGTACCGTATCCCTGGATAACATGTATGGATAGCGTACACATTCAAAATATATGTCTCAGGAGGCAGGCTCAGACGGTGTTAGGCCCAGTATGGATTGCACGTGATTGCACAAAGGTTAGAAAGGGTACCGTATCCCCGGATAACATGTATGGATAGCGTACACATTCAAAATATATGTCTCAGGAGGCAGGCTCAGACGGTGTTAGGCCCAGTATGGATTGCACGTGATTGCACAAAGGTTAGAAAGGGTACCGTATCCATGGATAACATGTATGGATAGCGTACACATTCAAAATATATGTCTCAGGAGGCAGGCTCAGACGGTGTTAGGCCCAGTATGGATTGCACGTGATTGCACAAAGGTTAGAAAGGGTACCGTATCCCTGGATAACATGTATGGATAGCGTACACATTCAAAATATATGTCTCAGGAGGCAGGCTCAGACGGTGTAAGGCCCAGTATGGATTGCACGTGATTGCACAATGGTTAGGAAGGGTACCGTATCCCCAGATAACATGTATGGATAGTGTACACATTCAAAATATATGTCTATACATCAGAAGGCAGGCTCAGACGGTGTCAGGCCCAGTATGGATTGCACGTGATTGCACAAAGGTTAGAAAGGGTACCGTATCCCCGGATAACATGTATGGATAGCGTACACATTCAAAATATATGTCTCAGGAGGCAGGCTCAGACGGTGTTAGGCCCAGTATGGATTGCACGTGATTGCACAAAGGTTAGAAAGGGTACCGTATCCCTGGATAACATGTATGGATAGCGTACACATTCAAAATATATGTCTATACAGCATGAGGCAGGCTCAGACGGTGTTAGGCCCAGTATGGATTGCACGTGATTGCACAAAGGTTAGAAAGGGTACCGTATCCCTGGATAACATGTATGGATAGCGTACACATTCAAAATATATGTCTATACAGCATGAGGCAGGCTCAGACGGTGTTAGGCCCAGTATGGATTGCACGTGATTACACAAAGGTTAGAAAGGGTACCGTATCCCCGGATAACATGTATGGATAGCGTACACATTCAAAATATATGTCTATACATCAGGAGGCAGGCTCAGACGGTGTTAGGCCCAGTATGGATTGCACGTGATTGCACAAAGGTTAGAAAGGGTACCGTATCCCTGGATAACATGTATGGATAGCGTACACATTCAAAATATATGTCTCAGGAGGCAGGCTCAGACAGTGTTAGGCCCAGTATGGATTGCACGTGATTGCACAAAGGTTAGAAAGGGTACCGTATCCCCGGATAACATGTATGGATAGCGTACACATTCAAAATATATGTCTCAGGAGGCAGGCTCAGACGGTGTTAGGCCCAGTATGGATTGCACGTGATTGCACAAAGGTTAGAAAGGGTACCGTATCCCTGGATAACATGTATGGATAGCGTACACATTCAAAATATATGTCTATACAGCATGAGGCAGGCTCAGACAGTGTTAGGCCCAGTATGGATTGCACGTGATTGCACAAAGGTTAGAAAGGGTACCGTATCCCTGGATAACATGTATGGATAGCGTACACATTCAAAATATATGTCTATATAGCATGAGGCAGGCTCAGACGGTGTTAGGCCCAGTATGGATTGCACGTGATTGCACAAAGGTTAGAAAGGGTACCGTATCCCTGGATAACATGTATGGATAGCGTACACATTCAAAATATATGTCTCAGGAGGCAGGCTCAGACGGTGTTAGGCCCAGTATGGATTGCACGTGATTGCACAAAGGTTAGAAAGGGTACCGTATCCCTGGATAACATGTATGGATAGCGTACACATTCAAAATATATGTCTCAGGAGGCAGGCTCAGACGGTGTTAGGCCCAGTATGGATTGCACGTGATTGCACAAAGGTTAGGAAGGGTACCGTATCCCCAGATAACATGTATGGATAGCGTACACATTCAAAATATATGTCTATACATCAGGAGGCAGGCTCAGACGGTGTGAGGCCCAGTATGGATTGCACGTGATTGCACAAAGGTTAGAAAGGGTACCGTATCCCTGGATAACATGTATGGATAGCGTACACATTCAAAATATATGTCTCAGGAGGCAGGCTCAGACGGTGTTAGGCCCAGTATGGATTGCACGTGATTGCACAAAGGTTAGAAAGGGTACCGTATCCCTGGATAACATGTATGGATAGCGTACACATTCAAAATATATGTCTATACAGCATGAGGCAGGCTCAGACGGTGTTAGGCCCAGTATGGATTGCACGTGATTGCACAAAGGTTAGAAAGGGTACCGTATCCCCGGATAACATGTATGGATAGCATACTCATTCAAAATATATGTCTCAGGAGGCAGGCTCAGACGGTGATAGGCCCAGTATGGATTGCACGTGATTGCACAAAGGTTAGAAAGGGTACCGTATCCCTGGATAACATGTATGGATAGCGTACACATTCAAAATATATGTCTATACAGCATGAGGCAGGCTCAGACGGTGTTAGGCCCAGTATGGATTGCACGTGATTGCACAAAGGTTAGAAAGGGTACCGTATCCCTGGATAACATGTATGGATAGCGTACACATTCAAAATATATGTCTATACAGCATGAGGCAGGCTCAGACAGTGTTAGGCCCAGTATGGATTGCACGTGATTGCACAAAGGTTAGAAAGGGTACCGTATCCCTGGATAACATGTATGGATAGCGTACACATTCAAAATATATGTCTCAGGAGGCAGGCTCAGACGGTGTTAGGCCCAGTATGGATTGCACGTGATTGCACAAAGGTTAGAAAGGGTACCGTATCCCTGGATAACATGTATGGATAGCGTACACATTCAAAATATATGTCTCAGGAGGCAGGCTCAGACGGTGTCAGGCACAGTATGGATTTGATGGCCCAGATTACACAGCGGAGGAGCAGGGAGAGGTAAAGATTGCAAATGCTGGGGCCCTGCCCAAGCAAGGGGGGCCCACTCGTGGGCGTCGGTACTGGCACTGGGCCCCTCATAGTACAGCGGTGTGTCTGACGGCGGGTGTGCACCACCACCGTCAGAGACACTTGATTGCACTATGAGGGACCCTGTGCCAGTGCCCGCGCCAAAGAGTCGGCCTACCCACCTGTCCAGGGCAACGGCACTCGCACGGTGTCGTGCGGTAGGTGGTGACCCCGGCCATGGGGGGGGGAGGCAGCACAGTTAGGGAGTTTTAGAAAGTGGCATATGTTGATGTTGGACATTCAGCTGATGCAAAAGGCGAAATAGGTGAAGTACCAGGAAGAGGTGGACCAAAGCAAGCCATTTTTCAGTCACCCTATGTGTCATCAGGGGAAGGTGGGACAAAATCCTTGGAAACCCATGCGTGGTTCATTTTAATGAAGGTTAGATCATCCACATTTTGGGTTGACAGACGGGTCCTTTTTTCTGTCAGGATTGATCCAGCTGCACTGAAGACTCTTTCCGATAGCACACTTGCAGCTGGGCAAGCGAGCTCCTGTAAGGCATATTGGGCCAATTCAGGCCAGGTGTCCAGTTTAGCGGCCCAATAGTCAAAGGGGAATGACCTGTGTGGGAGAACATCGATATGGGAGGAAAAGTAGTTTGTAACCATAGTTGACAACTGCTGTCTCCTGTCACTTTCCATCGATGCAGTATTACCAGTTGTGTGAGCGGTATTTGAAAAATCAGTCCACAACATTGTCATGAAACCCCTGTCTCCAACGCCACTTCTGCTGTGTGCACCACGAACACCTCTGCCAAGCTGCCCCCGGCCCGTACGGCTTGTGTGAGAACCATCACCGCTGCTGTGTGCTGGGAATGCCTCAAACAACCGATTTACCAGAGTTGCTTGTTTATTAGCCAATATTAGGTCAAGGTTCTCCTGTGGCATGATGTTTTGTAATTTGCCTTTATAGCGTGGATCCAGGATGCTGGCCAACCAGTAGTCGTCATCGTTCATCATTTTGGCAATGCGGGGGTCCCTTTTTAGGATCCGCAAGGCATAATCTGACATGTGGGCCAATGTTCCCGGTGTCAATGATGCACTGCGAGTGCTGGGTGGAGGAGCACTTTCTGGCAAATCCACATCCCTCCAGTCACGCACAAACCCTGTACCAGACCTTGCCACGCCAACATTTTCACTTGCCCCACGAGATGCATCCTCCTCCCCTAAGTAATCATCCCCATCATCCTCCTCCTCCTCCTCTTCTTCCTCCACCTCGTCCAGGAGAGGTCCCTGAGCAGACAATGGCTGAATGTCATCAAGGATTCCCTCCTCCTCTTCCTCCTCATCAACATTGGCTGCAGACGCCTGCTCCTTAAGGTGCGTCAAAGTTTGCATGAGCAGACGCATAAGTGGGATGCTCATGCTTAGGATGGCGTCGTCTGCGCTTACCAGCCGTGTGCATTCCTCAAAACACTGAAGGACTTTACAAAGGTCTTTTAGCTTCAACCACTGCACACCTGTCAACTCCATGTCTGCTCTCAAAGTGCCTGGCCGTGTATCCTCCCACAAATGCATTATGGCCTGCCTCTGCTCGCACAGCCGCTCCACCATGTGCAGGGTGGAGTTCCACCTTGTTGCAATGTCGATAATGAGGCGGTGGTTGGGAAGGTGGAGCAATCGCTGCAGCTTCTGCATACGAACGGAGTGTACAGGCGACCGGCGGATGTGCGCGCACAGTCTTCGCACCTTCTGGAGCAGGGCTGTTAACTCCGGATAATTTTTGAGGAAGCACTGCACCACCAGGTTCAAGGTGTGAGCCAAGCAAGGTATGTGGCTGAGTTTTGAAAGGGCTATGGCTGCCACAAAATTACGGCCGTTATCACTAACTACCTTGCCTGCCTCAAGATGTACACTGCCCAGCCATGACTCAGTTTGTCGCTTCAAGTACTCGGCCAGCACCTCGGCGGTGTGTCTGTCGCCCAAACACATCATCTGCAACACAGCCTGCTGACGCTTTCCACTAGCTGCTCGATAGGGGGACACATCATGTGCAACAGTGGCAGCTGCAGATGGAGTGCTCGTACGACTGCGCTCTGTGGACGAGCTTTCGCTTCTGGAGGAGGAGGAGGAGGGTCGAACGCCTACAGCCAACTGTTTCCTATACCGTGGGATAGGCAGCACTGTCCCACCACCGCTGTCCCCTGTGGACCCTGCATCCACCACATTAACTCAGTGCGCAGTGATGGACACGTAACGGCCCTGGCCATGCCGACTGGACCATGCATCAGTTGTGAGGTGCACCTTTCCGCTCACTGACTGCTTGAGTGCATGGACAATGCGGTCTTTCACATGATGGTGGAGGGCTGGGATGGCTTTGCGAGAGAAGAAGTGGCGACTGGGTAGGTCATAGCGTGGTACTGCATAGGCCATGAGTTCGCGGAAAGCTGTGCTTTCCACCAACCGAAAGGGCATCATCTCAAACGGGATTAGTTTGGCAATGTGGGCGTTCAAACCCAGTGTACGCGGATGAGAGACTGAGTACTTTCTTGACCTACTCATAGTGTCTGGGAGGGTGAACTGGACTTGAGAGCTGCATATGGTGGAAGTAGCGGTGGACAGGGCGGACTGAGAGAGGGTTGATGATGGTGATGGAGTTGGTGTTCTTTCTGATGGCCTAGAATCAGTCTTTCGTTGATATAACAGTGGGATTCCCTGACTGCTGTGGTCTTGCAACGACACCTCAACATTTGCTGCTGTGCTAACCGGTGGGCTTACAGTGGGGGAAACAATGTAGCGTTGCTGACTACCTACGTTGTGATCAGTTGCACATGTGGCACTTGGGGTTTGGTGTTGTGTCCACGCTTGCAAGTGCATGCTGGTTAAATGTCTAAGCATGCAACTGGTATTCAAATTTTTCAGATTTTTCCCTCGGCTAAAGGTCTTTGCGCACTTCTTACAGATAACCTTGGCCTGATCATGAGGATTTTGTTCAAAAAAGTGCCACACTGCACTCTTCCTACTTTGGCAGACATTTTGCGGCCTAGCACGCTGTGATCTTTTGACCCTCTGGACAAGCTGTCCAGCAACTCTTTTGATGTTTGGAACCTGTCTTTGGAGTGCTCCGGGCCTGCCAGATAACAGCTGTTGCGATGTCGATGTCTGCTGTGGATGCTCCTCATCTGAGCTATTGGAAGCAGCACCCTCTTCCCCCAATGGATGCCAATCTGGGTCAACAACTGGGTCATCCATCACCTCCTCTTCTATGTCATGTGCACCTTCCTCTGTGTCACCGTGTATGGTGGTATAGTGTGCAAGAAGGGGCACCTGAGTCTCATCAGGGTCAGAATCTGGCTCTGTACACTGCGAGGACAATGTAGTGCTCTGAGTGAATGTACCAGCAGAATCATCCATCAGCGGCTGTGCATCAGTGCACTCCATGTCAGATTCATCTTGGCCTGGGTAATTCACCATTTCACTTGATAATCCAGGCATGGTATGTGAAAACAGCTCCATGGAGTAATCAGTAGTATGGCCTGCGTCATCTTTCAATCTTGGTTGGGGTGAAGGACACAAGGAAAGGTGTGGTTCATGAACATGAGCCTCCAATGACGACTCAGTGCTTTTACTTTTTACAACTGAAGAAGAGGAGGCGATAGAGCTGGAGGCTGAGTCAGCAATGTAAGACAAAACTTTTTTCTGATGCTCTGGCTTTAAAAGCGGTTTGCCAACTCCTAGAAAACTAAGCGTTCGAGGCCTTATGTAGCCAGACGATGACGCAGGGTCAGCACCTCCTGCATTCGGTCCTATTTTGCTCTTGCCACTACCATCAGACCCACCACCAACACCATCATTACCAGCTGCCAACCCCCGCCCAATTCCACAGCCTCTTCCACCAGCCTTCCTCATTTTTGGTAGAAATGTAGACAAAATCCAACAAACTATATAGTAATGTAAAACAAGGTACAAGGTGTCTATAGGACAGGGGAGATTTTGAATTTCTGCACACACTTGTGGACAGTGGACACTTTTGGATTGTGTGAGGCCCACTGATATCTGAGCGCTATGTGACAGGCTCGATGGCACAGCTGTGACAAAAGTGACTAGAGGATAAGGGAGATTTTGAATTTCTGCACACAATTGTGGACAGTGGACACTTTTGGATTGTGTGAGGCCCACTGATATCTGAGCGCTATGTGACAGGCTCGATGGCACAGCTGTGACAAAAGTGACTAGAGGATAAGGGAGATTTTGAATCTCTGCACACACTTTTGGACACTGGACACTTTTGGATTGTGTGAGGCCCACTGATATCTGAGCGCTATGTGACAGGCTCGATGGCACAGCTGTGACAAAAGTGACTAGAGGATAAAGGAGATTTTGAATTTCTGCACACACTTGTGGACAGTGGACACTTTTGGATTGTGTGAGGCCCACTGATATCTGAGCTCTATGTGACAGGCTCGATGGCACAGCTGTGACAAAAGTGACTAGAGGATAAGGGAGATTGGATTGCTTTTAAAAAAGCAGTTTGCGGAGCAGTGGGTAAACAGCAATGCCAGCCTGTCATGAAGCCTTAAAAGGCAGCCCAACAACCAACACCACTGATACACCACTATATAGCCTCCCCTTGCACTGCACACACAGTGACTTGTGTGTTGTGCAGGCCAAATTGCTAGCAGCAGAAGCAGTTTTTTTTTCTTCTCAGCAGGACAAAAAAAAAAAATTGGGATTGCTTTTAAAAAAGCAGTTTGCGGAGCAGTGGGTAAACAGCAATGCAGGAATGTCAGGAAGCCTTAGAAGGCAGCCCAACAACCAACACCACTGATACACCACTATATAGCCTCCCCTTGCACTGCACACACAGTGACTGGTGTGTTGTGCAGGCCAAATCGCTAGCAGCAGAAGCAGTTTTTTTGTCTTCTTCCCTGCCTAACGCTCTCCCTACAGAATCAGCAGCAACCTCTCCCTATACTAAGATCGGCAGAAGTAAGATGGCGGTCGGCGTGCACGCCCTTTTATACCCCCTGTGACGCCCACCAAAGCAAGCCAATCACTTGCATGCCCTTCTGAAAGATGGTGGTGACCCGTGCCTATGTCATCACGTTGCCCACAGTGTCCGTGGATCCTGATTGGCTGAAAAAGAGCGCAAAACAAACTTTTGAAACGCGACTTTGGCGTGTAAGTCGCCGACCTCGTGGCCGACCTCATCCTAGGGTCGGGTTTCGTTTCATGAAACCCGACTTTGCCAAAAGTCGGCGACTTTTGAATTTTTTCGACCTGTTTCGCTCAACTCTACTAGCCACAGATTTTCAATGGTGTTCAGATCAGGGGACTGTGAGGGCCATTGTAAGACCTTCAGATTGCGCCTTTTGAGGTCGTCTATTGTGGATTTTGATGTGTGTTTAGGATCATTATCAGTGGCGGATTATAATGAGGTCAATCTGGGCGGTAGCCCAGAGCCCAGTGGTGTGGGGGGGCCCACCAGCCCAAGGAAAATTGCCCCATTATAATCCACCACCATAGCGCCACGCCCCCCCTATGTACCGACCCCTTCCTCCCCCTCCAAGCCCCACCGCAGCACCAGCCCCTCACTAATAAATCCCTGCTCTGTGCACACAGGAACTGTGATGAGGTCACAGGAGGGGAGGAGTCAGGGGTTACATGATCAGGGGCCCTTCAGTGATCATGTGACACCTGACTCCTCCCCTCCTGTGACCTCATCACAGGTCCTGTGCACACAGCCCTCAATGTATTGAATGTGGGACTGCTGTGCTGGTTGTTATGGTGCTGGATGAGGGAATTATGTGTGGGGTCAGGAGGGGTTTACAGGGTGGATGTAGCTGCGTGTGTGTGCGAGGTGTACAGAGCAGAGCCGCGCGTGTGCGAGGTGTATGGAGCGGAGCTGCGCGTGTACGAGGTGTACGGAGCAGAGCCGCGAATGTGTGAGGTGTACGGAGCGGAGCTGCGCGCGTGCGAGGTGTACAGAGCGGAGCCGCGTGTGTGCCAGGTGTACGGAGCGGAGCCGCGTGTGTGTACGAGGTGTACGGAGCGGAGCCACATGTGTGTACGAGGTGTACAGAGCGAAGCCACGTGTGTGTACGAGGTGTACGGAGCAGAGCCACATGTGTGTACGAGGTGTACGGAGCGAAGCCGCATGTGTGTACGAGGTGTACGGAGCGAAGCCGTGTGTGTGTACGAGGTGTACGGAGCGGAGCCACATGTGTGTACGAAGTGTACAGAGCAAAGCCGCATGTGTGTACGAGGTGTACGGAGCGAAGCCACGTGTGTACGAGGTGTACGGAGCGAAGCCACATGTGTGTACGAGGTGTACGGAGCGAAGCCACGTGTGTACGAGGTGTACGGAGCGAAGCCGCATGTGTGTACGAGGTGTACGGAGCGAAGCCGCATGTGTGTACGAGGTGTACGGAGCGGAGCCGCATGTGTGTACGAGGTGTACGGAGCGAAGCCACGTGTGTACGAGGTGTACGGAGCGAAGCCGCATGTGTGTACGAGGTGTACGGAGCGAAGCCGCATGTGTGTACGAGGTGTACGGAGCGGAGCCGCATGTGTGTACGAGGTGTACGGAGCGAAGCCACGTGTGTACGAGGTGTACAGAGCGAAGCCGCATGTGTGTATGAGGTGTACGGAGCGAAGCCACGTGTGTACGAGGTGTACGGAGCGAAGCTGCATGTGTGTACGAGGTGTACGGAGCGAAGCCGCATGTGTGTACGAGGTGTATGGAGCAAAGCCGCATGTGTGTACGAGGTGTACGGAGCGGAGCCACATGTGTGTACGAAGTGTACAGAGCAAAGCCGCATGTGTGTACGAGGTGTACGGAGCGAAGCCACGTGTGTACGAGGTGTACGGAGCGAAGCCACATGTGTGTACGAGGTGTACGGAGCGAAGCCACGTGTGTACGAGGTGTACGGAGCGGAGCCGCATGTGTGTACGAGGTGTACGGAGCGAAGCCACGTGTGTACGAGGTGTACAGAGCGAAGCCGCATGTGTGTATGAGGTGTACGGAGCGAAGCCACGTGTGTACGAGGTGTACGGAGCGAAGCTGCATGTGTGTACGAGGTGTACGGAGCGAAGCCGCATGTGTGTACGAGGTGTATGGAGCAAAGCCGCATGTGTGTACGAGGTGTACGGAGCGGAGCCGCATGTGTGCATGAGGTGTACGGAGCGGAGCCGCGTGTGTACGAGGTGTACGGAACAGAGCCCTGTGTGTACAGAGCTGAGCCGTGTGTTTACGGAGCGAAGCCGCGTGTGTACGAGGTGTACGGAGCAGAGCTGCGCGTGTAAGGTGTACGGAGCGAAGCCGCATGTGTGTACGAGGTGTATGGAACGAAGCCGCATGTGTGTATAAGGTGTATGGAGCGAAGCCGCATGTGAGTACGAGGTGTGCGGAGCGAAGCCGCGTCTGTGTACGTGGTGTACGGAGCAGAGCCACGTGTGTACGAGGTGTACGGAACAGAGCCCTGTGTGTACAAAGTGTACAGAGCTGAGCCGTGTGTTTACGGAGCGAAGCCGTGTCTGTACGAGGTGTATGGAGCAAAGCCGTATGTGTACAAGGTTTACAGAGCAGACCCATGTGTGTACAAGATGTACAGAGCGTGGACGCGTGTGTATCAGGTGTACGTAGCAGAGCCGCATGTGTACGAGGTTTACGGAGTGGAGCCATGTGTATACTGAGTGGAGCCGTGTGTGTGCGAGGTGTACAGAGCGAAGCCGTGTGTACGAGGCATACAAAGCGGAACCGTGTGTGTATGAGGTGGGCGGAGCCATGCGTATACAAGGTGTATGATGGGGAGCATTCATACCTCCCAACCGTTCCAGATTTTGAGAGTCTGCCCCACTGCCCTGACCAGGAGCTTACTCTTCCCGTGGACACAGGAGTATACGGCGGAGCCCCGAGGAGCACTTGAAAACTCGCACGTGACATTCCATTGGAAGTGACGTGCTGGAAGCTGACTGGAGGAGATTGTGACGGAACCATGGAGGCACTTCAAGGAATGCTTCAGATCATCACCATGTCCTATGTCCTCCTCCGACAGCGCGGACAGCGGGATCGCCTTGGACTCGGGGATGTCAGCCATGTCAGTGGATCATGATATGTCCTGCACCAGGAGGCTCAGGTGGGCACTACAATGTGAGCCGGGCTGGTATAGTATCTTTATACAATCTTTCTTTCTTTCCCCTCTTTCCTTGTCTTTCTTACTTTCTTTCTTTCCCTCTGTTCTTTCTTTCTTTCACTTTCTGTTCTTTCTTTCCCCTCTTTCTTTCTCTCTCCCTCTCTGTTCTTTATTTCCCCTTTCTTTTTTTCTCTCTTTGTTCTTTCTTTCACCTTTCTTTCTCTCTTTGTTCCTTCTTCCCCTTTTTCTTTCTTTCTTTCTTTCTTTCATTCTTTCCCCTTTTTTTCTTTCTCTGTTCTTTCTTTCTCTCTCTCTGTTCTTTCTTTCTTTCCCCTTTCTTTTTTCTCTCTCTGTTCTTTTTTTCTGTCCCCTCTTTCTTTCTCTCTGTTCTTTCTATGTTTCTCTCTCTGTTTCTCTCTTTCTTTCTTTCTCTCCTTTCTTTCTCTCTCTTTTTTCTTTTTTCTCTCTCTCTCTCTGTTCTTTCTTTCTTTTCCTCAGTATCAGTCAGTGTGCCCACAGTACCAGCCACTGTGCCCTCAGTACCAGTCAGTGTGATCAACAGTGCTAAATAGGTGTGGTTGGGGCGTGGACATGGGTGTGACTAGTTGTGAAATGGGTGTGGTCGGGCGGCCGGTAACTAATCATCATAGTGGAAGTCATCTGTTTCCATCAACTTTGTTATATGTGGGCAGTGGGCACCTCTAGTAAGGTGGGCACAAGATGGCGGGTCTTGTCACCTCGGCCTCACACATAAGTTACTATGAGGTGTACTTTATTCCTGCCACATTTCTTTCTTGGCCTACTGAGAGAAATGTTTTGATCAGATGAAAGTTATACAATCTGAGGATTGTGCATGTGTGCGCTGCCCGCATATATATTTACATACTCCGACCCCTATATAAACCTTGCCCCTCCGACCACTGTCCACATTCCCATGCTCCTGTTCCAATCCTGGGGTCTTTTTTGGTCCCCCCTTGGGTCCGCCACATGCTGACCATCTGGGACATGACTATCATTGCGCAATGTGCGCTTGTTCGTTGCCAGATGCAGCGTCGTGTCCAGTTTGTGAGAAGACGGCGACTTGTCTGTGGCATTAACCCCTCAGCTGACATGTTGGGCACAGCCTGTGACGAGGAGCGTGTCTTCCTGTATATCCGGCCACAGGCTGCACATCGGAGGCTGCTTCTTCTATCTGGGGAAGTTCATGAAGCAGAAGCCTCTGTGTGACTCATGTGAAGTAACTTGTCTGACAGGTCATGAGTCCAGGTCAGGAGGTGATTGCAGACTATTAGCTGATTTCGATGTTAGGTACAGGTGAGTCAAGACTAGATGTTGGGTGGAAGCCTTCCAGTATTTGTAAGGCCTCGTGCACACGCTGAGTATTTGGTGAGTTTTTACCTCAGTATTTATAAGGCCTCGTGCACACGCTGAGTATTTTGTGAGTTTTTCACTCAGTATTTGTAAGGCCTCGTGGACACGCTGAGCATTTGGTGTTTTTTACCTCAGTATTTGTGAGGCCTCGTGCACACGTTGCGTATTTGCAGTTTTTTTTACCTCAGTATTTAACCCCTTCCCGCCCCTTGACGCACCATATGCATCATGAAAGCTAGTGACTTCCCGACCCCGTCACATGACCGGGGGGCCCAGAGAGTCTGAACAGCCCGGGGCCCTGGCTGCCCTTAATCCACCCCTGATCATTATCCATGTGTAGAAGCCATGCTCTTTTGAGCTTCAGCTTTTTTACAGATAGCGTTTTGTTTGCATCAAGAAATTGATGAAATTTCATAGAATCCATTCCCTCTACCCATGAAATGTTCCCCATGCCATTGGCTGCAACAGAACCCCAAATTATGATTGATCCACCCCCTTGCTTAAATTTTGGCGAGATATTCTTTTCCTGAAATTCTGTGCCCTTTTTTCTCAACACAAACCTTTGATCATTGTGGCCAAAGAGTTCTATTATAACCTCATTGGGCCACAGGGCTTGTTTCTAAAATGCATTAGTCTTATTTCGATATTCTTTTGCATACTTGTAGGGAGATGGACCGGGCCAGTGATACCTCTCTCATGTCAGGGCCAGAACTATTGGGTCTGTCACCACTGTTGCCGGGAGGGGTAGCTTTCTGACCAGGACAGACCTTTGCACTCGACTGTAGGGGCAGGTCAGACTTAAAAGGGACGGTGCACGCCAATGCAGGGCTCTTGGCGGGAAGACAGAGTGCGCAGCAGGAGAAGGTTGATTCACTCTCCACAGAGAGATGCCAGAGTACAGGACCTTGCTGCAGATTACCAGCCAACGCGCATACTGACTGTGAGCAACTTGTGACTGTGTGCCCGCTCACCTCTGATGCAGAAAAGACGTCCCGTGCCGTTCCGCTGACTGTTGCTGGCACGCGTCTTAGTTCTGACCTGATGGATTATGAGGAGCCAGGTAGCATAATCCCGGCCACTGCCTCTGAACCCAGTCATTCTATGGCGGCACCACAGAATTCTCCACATCTTGTCCTTCGGCCCAAGACCGCGAGGCTGCGTCTAGGAGAACCCGGATACACTGCTGCCATCAGGAGACAGTGCCTCACTTTCATACAGGACCGGGCCAGAGACTTCACGCGTCACTTGCGGCGCCACCGTGGGATTTCAAGCCTACACCATCCGGAAACATCAGACTGATAAGTTTACCTGTTATATGAACATTTATTCTCTTTCTGTTACTATACTGAGCCTTACCCCCTATACCTTTTACTCTCTCCCTGCGTGGAGTATCCCCTGTAATAAACCCGTTAACTCTTGCTCTGCCTCCTGCTCGTCACTGCATCCCGCATTCCTGCTAATTCTAACATACTTCTGACTCTGAATTTTATGGTGAGGATGAAGGAGAGGTATTCTTCTGATGACTCTTCCATGAAGGCCATAAATGTCTTTGAACAGTAAAACAATATACCACAACTCCAGAGTCTGCTAAATCTTTCTGAAGGTCTTTTGCAGGGAAGTGGAAGTTCTGATTCTCTAGCAATCCTATGAGCAGCTCTCACTGAAATTTTGCTTGGTCTTCCAGACCTTATCTTGACCTTCACTATTCCAGTTAACTGCCATTTCTCAATTACATTTGGAACTGAGGAAATGGAAACTTTAAAACGCTTTGCTATCTTCTTATAGCCTACTCCTGCTTTGTGGGCCGCCACCATTTTCATATTCAGAGTGCTAGGCAGCTACTTAGAAGAACCCATGGCTGCTGTTTTTTGGCGCAAGGTTAATGGAGACTGGGTTTTTATAAAGCTAGGAAATGTGTGTCACTTGGCCTTTCCTAATAATAATAGTGAACATGTCATAACCCTAACAGGCTAATTATCAGAATTAGAGTTATCTGAGCACACAAATCTCCAAGGGTGTCCAAACGTTTGCATCGGCCCATTTTCTTTTTTGCCCTTTTTAAAATGTAAAAAATGACAATTGGTTTTTTTTTGGCCTAAAATACAAAGAAAGTGTGTCAACTTTAACTTTAGGTCTTTTAGAGATCATTTCAACTTGCTTAACTGGTCACAATTACAACAGTAATTTTGACCAGGGGTGCCCAAACTTTTACACGCTCAGGTTTGTCCTCCTGGAACTCTTCCAGAGCACGTCTCAAATCGGGCGAGATGGCAGAAAGAACTACCCCTTCGCCTAAGATGGTAGCAGGCTTGGTCACCACAGGAGAATCAGCAAAGAAGCTCCTAGAGAGGGCGTCAGCCTTGACATTCTTAGTTCCTGGAAGTAAAGAAACCACAAAATCAAAACGTGTAAAAAACAAGGCCCACCTAGCCTGTCTAGGGTTCAAGCGCTTAGCCGACTCTATGTAAATCAAATTCTTGTGGTCAGTGAGGACCACGACTTGATGCTTAGCTCCCTCCAACCAATGTCTCCACTCCTCAAATGCCCATTTCATGGCTAACAGTTCCTGATTCCCCACATCATAGTTACGTTCAGATGGAGAGAACTTTCGGGAAAAGAAAGCACAGGGATTCATTTTAGATGTTACAGGATCCTTTTGGGACAAAACAGCTCCTGCACCAATCTCAGAAGCATCCACCTCTACCTGGAACGGAAGTGAGACATCAGGTTGCCGCAAAACCGGGGCGGAGGTGAATCTTCGCTTCAGCTCCTGAAAGGAAGAAACAGCCTCCGGAGACCAATTTAACACATCAGCACCCTTCTTAGTCAAATCAGTCAATGGCTTGGCAATACTAGAAAATTTTGCTATAAATTTCCGATAAAAATTAGCAAAACCCAAAAACTTCTGGAGGGCCTTCAAAGAAGTGGGCTGAACCCAATCGTAAATGGCCTGTACCTTGGCCGGGCCCATTTCAATAGTTGACGGGGACAAAATAAATCCCAAAAAAGAAATCCTCTGTACTCCAAAAAGGCATTTAGATCCTTTGACATACAGGGAATTCTCCCTCAAGATCCGGAACACAGTCCGAATATGTTCCACATGAGAATCCTTGGAGAAGATCAAAATATCATCCAGATAGATAATCAAAAATTTATCGACAAAATCTCGGAAAATATTGTTCATGAAGCACTGGAAGACAGAAGGGGCATTAGTGAGCCCAAAAGGCATCACCAGGTACTCAAAATGTCCCTCCGGAGTATTAAACGCCGTCTTCCATTCATCCCCATGCTTAATGCGAATAAGATTATATGCCCCCCTGAGGTCAAGCTTGGTAAACCAGCAAGCACCTTTAACTCTGGAGAATAGATCAGAAATCAGGGGTAACGGATACTGATATTTAACAGTAATTTTGTTGAGAGCACGATAATCAATACAAGGTCTTAATGATCCATCCTTTTTGGCTACAAAAAAAAACCCGGCCCCTAAGGGTGACGAGGATGGTCTAATATGACCCTTCTCCAACGCCTCCTTAATATAGGATCGCATAGCCTCGTGCTCGGGGACAGATAAATTGAAGAGCCGACCCTTGGGAAATTTACACCCCGGGCTCAGTTCAATAGCACAGTCATAACTCCTATGAGGAGGCAGAGACGCAGACTCATTCTCACTAAATACATCATAAAAGTCCGCCAAATAATCAGGAACATCATGCGACTGAGGAGAGGTGGAAAACATCGGAGCCTCACTAAAGGCACACCGACAACCCCAACTCACCACAGACACAGATTTCCAATCCAAAACTGGATTATGAATTTGTAACCAGGGAAACCCCAGAACAATAGTATTATGCAGATTATGTAACACCAAAAACCTGCAATTTTCTTGATGGTCTGGGGCGACCCGCATTACCACCTGGGTCCAAAACTGAGGTTTATTTTTAGCCAAAGGAGTAGCATCAATCCCCCTCAAAGGGATAGGCGTCTGCAGAGGTGTCATCGGAAATCCACAACGTTTAGCAAAATCCAAGTCCATTAGGTTTAGAGCTGCTCCCGAATCCACAAAAGCCTTGGCGGAAAATGTGGACAGGGAGCAGATCAGAGTAATAGCCAGAAGAAACTTAGGTTGAACACCACCAACAGAAAACGTGTGTGCAAAGCGTTTCTCGCGTTTAGGACAGACAGAAATAATATGCGAGGCATCTCCACAGAAAAAACACAACTTATTACGCCTTCTGAACTCCTGACGCTGCTCTCTGGAAAAAACTCTATCACATTGCATAGGTTCAGACATCTGTTCAACAGGTGGCAACACCTCTCGTGCAGCTCTGCGTTCGCGTAAACGCCGATCAACCTGAATGGCTAAAGACATAGAATCGTCAAGACCAGAGGGAACAGGAAATCCCACCATAGTATCTTTTATGGCTTCTGACAACCCCTTCCGAAAGAGAGCAGCCAAGGCACTATCATTCCAGGTAGTAAGTACCGCCCACTTTCGGAACTTTTGACAGTACAACTCTGCAGAATCACGACCCTGGTTCAATGCCAGCAGGGTCTTTTCAGCCTGATCAATGGCATTAGGTTCGTCATACAACAACCCCAAGGCCTGAAAAAATGCATTCACATTAGTCAGAATAGGATCATCTGGTTTCAAAGAAAACGCCCAATCCTGGGGATCGCCACGCAGCAAAGAGATGACAATTTTAACCTGCTGCGCGGAGCTCCCTGATGAGTTAGGCTTCAAGGCAAAAAATAATTTACAATTATTTTTGAAATTCAAAAATTTAGACCGATCCCCAAAAAATACATCAGGTGTAGGAATCTTTGGTTCAGCAGCATGTGAATGAGCAAGGTAGGCGGAAATTCCCCGCACTTCCGCAGCGAGCTGCTCCACACGATCAGACAATTGCTTTATCTCCATTGAGAGAAAAAAAATAAATTCCCCCTACGGCCTCAGAGATATAGAGGAAAAAATATACACACTTTTTTTTTTTTTTTTTATACAATTCTTTCCTGCTATTGAGTACCCTAGAATCTGCGGTATGGCGGGTGATTCTGTTATGATTGAGTCACCGTAGGGGGCAAAAATAGTAATGCTAGCTAAGTCCAGAAAACCAGAGAAGTTGGCAGCTATCAGATTGCAGACCCCTGAACCTATCAACACAACTAGCAGTAGCCGTGGGGGGCTCCTACGATGCCCTAGGCCCCTCGATCACAGCCGGAGGACTACATAGCCTAAAGACAGAAAGGGAAATCTAAACTGCCCCAGAGCAGACCCCAAAGTAAAAGGCAGCCCCCCACATATAATGACGGTGAAACAAGAAGAAAGAACAAAACACAGACAGAAAGATAGACTGAGCAAAGATGGGGCCCACGCTAGTTTAGATAGGAAAGGACAGGAAGGCTGCTGTCTGCAATCCGTGAAAAACCCTATGAAAATAAGAGCCAACAAACTGACAGTAAAAAAGGCCCTGAAGATGCTAGGCTTCAAAAAAGCTATGTCAGCACTCAGGAATATTCTGAAGACAGAGCAACAGGCAAAGGAGATTCAGCTAACCCCAGAAGGAAATGGCAGAATCCAGAAAAGCAAGGAAAACAAAACACTAATGCAAAAAGGCAAAGCAGAAATCTTAGCTTTAGATGAGCAGGAATCAGACTGGTTTCCTAGAAGTCCACAGAGAAATCACCCGCAGGCCAGAAGGGCGTCGGCAGCCTTATATCCAGTCATTAACTCCACTCAGCCAGTCATCATCATCAGCCCCAGGTGTTTGACAATCAGGCTCACTACCTTTCTTCACCAGAAGAGGGAGTTCCTCGGGCCTCAGTAGTGAAGGGGAAAATGAACTCACAACACCTAACTGTGACCTGTTCCCTCCACCCGACTACAGTCGGCGTGGATACGGGCCCCACGGGTGGATTCCTCACTACCCGTGATCCTAGGACCCCTTCTTTCTTTCTTTCTTTCTTTCTTTCTTTCTTTCTTTCTTTCTTTCTTTCTCTGAAGCTGATCTTTCTGTTCTTTTTTCTTTCCTTTCTCTCTTTCTGGTGGCTGCTGGTCTAGAGACGAGCTCCTCACTGCTCAACTCCCCAGCTCCAACTCCTGACTCACTCTCTCACTTTCACTTCCTTCAGCTTCCCCTGCTGCTTTCCCCACCCACACCCTCTACCCAGTCCTTCCCTGCACCTGATAGGTTTGGTGTTGGATGCAAGTGTGTAAGTTCTGTATGGTGCTCCTGTAAGGAGGTGGACCGGACCATGGGTACCTGCATGCCTGGTCCGAAAGTGAAGGGGCTGCATCATCTGTTTCTTGGGGGAAGCCTGAGGGAGGCGGATCTTCCCCTGCTGCAGGAGGGAAGGAGAGTAGAGACGGAGTTTCCTGCTGACAGAAGGGGTCGGGGAGAGCCCAGAGAGAGCATGCTGACACAGGGGAATAAGAAGAAAAAGTGCGCACTGCAGCAGGAGTTGGAGCCAAGTAAGTGCAGCGCGTAGAG
Organism: Dendrobates tinctorius; assembly: GCF_039654945.1. NCBI lineage: Eukaryota > Metazoa > Chordata > Amphibia > Anura > Dendrobatidae > Dendrobates > Dendrobates tinctorius. Next base: position 30,726,792 of record NW_027361688.1, on the reverse strand, counting down.
CAGAGGAGAGCGTGCTCTGCTTCCCCCTCCAGAGAGTGCTGGCCCTGTGACAGGCCATGCTGCTGCCCGGAATAGGAGATGTGGTGCTGGGGGAGTTAGCTGTGTCAGCAGAGCAGAGTGTGCGGAGCCGTGCCAGCAGAGCGGAGTGTGCGGAGCTGTGCCAGCAGAGCGGAGCGTGCGGAGCTAAGCCAGGTGCCGTACACTAGGAGACAGTGAGTACCGCAACCGCTCTGCCCAAGAGTGACCATATACTCAAAAGAGACCTGCTGAGGACTGAGACAGACCGACAGTACGCGTTGAGCGCCCTCTGTGTAAACGTGGACCCGCCAGCCTCCGTGACCAGAGGAGACTCCCTTGACAAGCCTGAGACAGACGCTAGTGCCTACAGGCCCGGTGTGTGCAGTGACAGATCTGAGCCCCTGAGAGTAGTAGCTGGACTGACCAAGAAGCGCGGCACTGTCCCTGCGGTGACACGTTCTGAGTGTGGACTTGTGACTAAGAGTGGTGAGAGCAGGACCCCCTCTCACCGCCCAGCATCCTGTTGTTTTCCCCGAAGGCTGTTTCTTTATCCTGGATAGAGACTTGAGAGACTGCATGTGCCGCTGTTGTCGGTGCCACCGTTGGATTCCCGCCTGTCAAAGATTGCGATGAGACGACCCACGTCGCTGTTGCCGGTGCCACCGTTGGAACCCTGTACGCCCTCACAACAATAGACTACAGTCCGATAAGTTTATCCTCTTTATTATTGAACTCTCGTTCGTCCCTCACCGACCCTGCCATCCTTCCAGATGTGCCCCATTCCTCGCTGTTACTCTACAATCCCTCAGTCCCTGTGTGGAGCACATCCCCCTGTAAATAAACCTGTTTAAACCTTGCTCTGCCTCCACGTGTGTGACTGCATCCCGCGTTCCTGCAGGTTATTACATTCCATCCTTACCTGAGAGCGGAGTACCATACCTCTGGCTGAGGTGCAGTACCTCTGTGGCGACTGAACCCTCAGGGGCGCCACAAGATGAGTTGTTGATGTAGCACAGTTAGATTCCTAATGCAGCAAAACTAATTGCCCAATGTAGCAGGACTGAATAACTGGTGCAGTAGAGCTGAGTTATTAATTAAATAAAGCTGGATTACTGATATAGCCAAGATGAGTGGCTGACGTAGAAAAGTTGAATGGCCAATATAGTACAGAAGGTTACCTGATGCAGTAGAGCTGAGTTACCAATGAAGCAGACAGAGCTGGATCACTGATGGAGCAGAGCCATCTGTCAAATGTAGCAGAGCTGGATAACTGATGTAGTAGAGCTGAGATGCCAATAAAGCAAAGCTGGATCACTGATATAGTTGAGAAGAGTGGCCGATGTAGCAGAGCTGGATAATATACAGCAGAACTAAGTGGTCAATGTAGCAGAACAAGATACCTGGAATCAGGCTCTACGCCCCTACGTTATATCAGATTAAATAGCGAAAACCTGCCGACAGTTTCCCTTTAAAATAGAAATGTCATTTTGGTAGATCTATAGCACATGAGGCCACACTACTTGCTCAATGCACTGTGGCTATCCAGGTAAAATGCTCATTCAGGAGGAGTTGGATCCTTTGGATCCAGGCGTTTATTGCCATCTCCACATATCAGACCTATATGGATGCTATATACTATGTAGATAAACACATATTTTCTTCCCTGTTATTTTTACGTAAACTATTAGTTGATAATAGAGTTGAGCGACTTTTGGTTTTTTAGGGTCGCGTTTCGTTTCGTGAAACCCGACTTTTCCAAAAGTCGGGTCGAGCAAGATCGTCCGATTATAGGGAAAAGTCGGGGTCGTCCCGAAACACGAAACCCAATGTAAGTCAATGGGGAATAAAAGTCGGCAGTGAGAGGAGGACAGGAAACACACCTACAGTGCCCATTTGAATGCCAAAAGCATCAATTCTTCTTACTTAAGCTTGTCAACCTTAATTAACTTCATAATACAAGTTACGCACTGAAAAATGGGGGTTATTTGGCTACAGACTGTGGGGGGGGAGGGCTGGCTCCAGGTTTTCATGTGCCCTGGGCGAAAGAGCGCCCCTTTAACACATACCACAACTCATCATGCTCCGATACGGCAGAGAAATAGCGGTATAGTACAATGAAAAATACCTCACTTTTTACATCTCATGACGAGGCCCATCTATTTCTCCATACAGAATCATTGGTCCCATATAATGTTTGAAACAGTATATGATGAGCTCCACATAATGCTACAGTATATGTTGGTCCCCATGGATGAAGCTCTACTGTCTTATGGGCCCAAATAATGCTCCAAACATAATGGGCCCCATTTCTAATGCTCTAGTGTATAATGGGCCCTGTAAATGCTGCTCCAGTGTCTGATGTCCACCTTTGGAATGTTCCAGTGTATGGTGGGCCCCATCTATCATTCTCAGACGGTGTTAGGCCCAGTATGGATTGCACGTGATTGCACAAAGGTGAGAAAGGGTACCGTATCCCCAGATAACATGTATGGATAGTGTACACATTCAAAATATATGTCTATACATCAGGAGGCAGGCTCAGACGGTGTTAGGCCCAGTATGGATTGCACGTGATTGCACAAAGGTTAGAAAGGGTACCGTATCCCCAGATATCATGTATGGATAGCGTACACATTCAAAATATATGTCTCAGGAGGCAGGCTCAGACGGTGTTAGGCCCAGTATGGATTGCACGTGATTGCACAAAGGTTAGAAAGGGTACCGTATCCCCAGATAACATGTATGGATAGCGTACACATTCAAAATATATGTCTCAGGAGGCAGGCTCAGACGGTGTTAGGCCCAGTATGGATTGCACGTGATTGCACAAAGGTTAGAAAGGGTACCGTATCCCTGGATAACATGTATGGATAGCGTACACATTCAAAATATGTCTCAGGAGGCAGGCTCAGACGGTGTTAGGCCCAGTATGGATTGCACGTGATTGCACAAAGGTTAGAAAGGGTACCGTATCCCCGGATAACATGTATGGATAGCGTACACATTCAAAATATCTGTCTCAGGAGGCAGGCTCAGACGGTGTTAGGCCCAGTATGGATTGCACGTGATTGCACAAAGGTTAGAAAGGGTACCGTATCCCCAGATAACATGTATGGATAGCGTACACATTCAAAATATATGTCTCAGGAGGCAGGCTCAGACGGTGTTAGGCCCAATATGGATTGCACGTGATTGCACAAAGGTTAGAAAGGGTACCGTATCCCCGGATAACATGTATGGATAGCGTACACGTTCAAAATATTTGTCTATACATCAGGAGGCAGGCTCAGACGGTGTCAGGCACAGTATGGATTTGACGGCCCAGATTACACAGCGGAGGAGCAGGGAGAGGTAAAGATTGCAAATGCTGGGGCCCTGCCCAAGCAAGGGGGGCCCACTCGTGGGCGTCGGTACTGGCACTGGGCCCCTCATAGTACAGCGGTGTGTCTGACGGCGGGTGTGCACCACCACCGTCAGAGACACTTGATTGCACTATGAGGGACCCTGTGCCAGTGCCCGCGCCCAAGAGTCAGCCTACCCACCTGTCCAGGGCAACGGCACTCGCACGGTGTCGTGCGCTAGGTGGTGACCCCGGCCATGGGGGGGGAGGCAGCACAGTTAGGGAGTTTTAGAAAGTGGCATATGTTGATGTTGGACATTCAGCTGATGCAAAAGGCGAAATAGGTGAAGTACCAGGAAGAGGTGGACCAAAGCAAGCCATTTTTCTGTCACCCTATGTGTCATCAGGGGAAGGTGGGACAAAATCCTTGGAAACCCATGCGTGGTTCATTTTAATGAAGGTTAGATCATCCACATTTTGGGTTGACAGACGGGTCCTTTGTTCTGTCAGGATTGATCCAGCTGCACTGAAGACTCTTTCCGATAGCACACTTGCAGCTGGGCAAGCGAGCTCCTGTAAGGCATATTGGGCCAATTCAGGCCAGGTGTCCAGTTTAGCGGCCCAATAGTCAAAGGGGAATGACCTGTGTGGGAGAACATCGATATGGGAGGAAAAGTAGTTTGTAACCATAGTTGACAACTGCTGTCTCCTGTCACTTTCCATCGATGCAGTATTACCAGTTGTGTGAGCGGTATTTGAAAAATCAGTCCACAACATTGTCATGAAACCCCTGTCTCCAACGCCACTTCTGCTGTGTGCACCACGAACACCTCTGCCAAGCTGCCCCCGGCCCGTACGGCTCGTGTGAGAACCATCACCGCTGCTGTGTGCTGGGAATGCCTTAAGCAACCGATTTACCAGAGTTGCTTGTTTATTAGCCAATATTAGGTCAAGGTTCTCCTGTGGCATGATGTTTTGTAATTTGCCTTTATAGCGTGGATCCAGGATGCTGGCCAACCAGTAGTCGTCATCGTTCATCATTTTGGCAATGCGTGGGTCCCTTTTTAGGATCTGCAAGGCATAATCTGACATGTGGGCCAATGTTCCCGGTGTCAATGATGCACTGCGAGTGCTGGGTGGAGGAGCACTTTCTGGCAAATCCACATCCCTCCAGTCACGCACAAACCCTGTACCAGACCTTGCCACGCCAACATTTTCACTTGCCCCATGAGATGCATCCTCCTCCCCTAAGTAATCATCCCCATCATCCTCCTCCTCCTCTTCTTCCTCCACCTCGTCCAGGAGAGGTCCCTGAGCAGACAATGGCTGAATGTCATCAAGGATTCCCTCCTCCTCTTCCTCCTCATCAACAATGGCTGCAGATGCCTGCTCCTTAAGGTGCGTCAAAGTTTGCATGAGCAGACGCATAAGTGGGATGCTCATGCTTAGGATGGCGTCGTCTGTGCTTACCAGCCGTGTGCATTCCTCAAAACACTGAAGGACTTTACAGAGGTCTTTCAGCTTCGACCACTGCACACCTGTCAACTCCATGTCTGCTCTCAAAGTGCCTGGCCGTGTATCCTCCCACAAATGCATTATGGCCTGCCTCTGCTCGCACAGCCGCTCCACCATGTGCAGGGTGGAGTTCCACCTTGTTGCAATGTCGATAATGAGGCGGTGGTTGGGAAGGTGGAGCAATCGCTGCAGCTTCTGCATACGAACGGAGTGTACAGGCGACCGGCGGATGTGCGCGCACAGTCTTCGCACCTTCTGGAGCAGGGCTGTTAACTCCGGATAATTTTTGAGGAAGCACTGCACCACCAGGTTCAAGGTGTGAGCCAAGCAAGGTATATGGCTGAGTTTTGAAAGGGCTATGGCTGCCACAAAATTACGGCCGTTATCACTAACTACCTTGCCTGCCTCAAGATGTACACTGCCCAGCCATGACTCAGTTTGTCGCTTCAAGTACTCGGCCAGCACCTCGGCGGTGTGTCTGTCGCCCAAACACATCATCTGCAACACAGCCTGCTGACGCTTTCCACTAGCTGCTCGATAGGGGGACACATCGTGTGCAACAGTGGCAGCTGCAGATGGAGTGCTCGTACGACTACGCTCTGTGGACGAGCTTTCGCTTCTGGAGGAGGAGGAGGAGGGTTGAACGCCTACAGCCAACTGTTTCCTATACAGTGGGATAGGCAGCACTGTCCCACCACCGCTGTCCCCTGTGGACCCTGCATCCACCACATTAACCCAGTGCGCAGTGATGGACACGTAACGGCCCTGGCCATGCCGACTGGACCATGCATCAGTTGTGAGGTGCACCTTTCCGCTCACTGACTGCTTGAGTGCATGGACAATGCGGTCTTTCACATGATGGTGGAGGGCTGGGATGGCTTTGCGAGAGAAGAAGTGGCGACTGGGTAGGTCATAGCGTGGTACTGCATAGGCCATGAGTTCGCGGAAAGCTGTGCTTTCCACCAACCGAAAGGGCATCATCTCAAACGAGATTAGTTTGGCAATGTGGGCGTTCAAACCCAGTGTACGCGGATGAGAGACTGAGTACTTTCTTGACCTACTCATAGTGTCTGGGAGGGTGAGCTGGACTTGAGAGCTGCATATGGTGGAAGTAGCAGTGGACAGGGCGGACTGAGAGAGGGTTGATGATGGTGATGGAGTTGGTGTTCTTTCTGATGGCCTAGAATCAGTCTTTCGTTGATATAACAGTGGGATTCCCTGACTGCTGTGGTCTTGCAACGACACCTCAACATTTGCTGCTGTGCTAACCGGTGGGCTTACAGTGGGGGAAACAATGTAGCGTTGCTGACTACCTTCGTTGTGATCAGTTGCACATGTGGCACTTGAGGTTTGGTGTTGTGTCCACGCTTGCAAGTGCATGCTGGTTAAATGTCTAAGCATGCAACTGGTATTCAAATTTTTCAGATTTTTCCCTCGGCTAAAGGTCTTTGCGCACTTCTTACAGATAACCTTGGCCTGATCATGAGGATTTTGGTCAAAAAAGTGCCACACTGCACTCTTCCTACTTTGGCAGACATTTTGCGGCCTAGCACGCTGTGATCTTTTGACCCTCTGGACAAGCTGTCCAGCAACTCTTTTGATGTTTGGAACCTGTCTTTGGAGTGCTCCGGGCCTGCCAGATAACAGCTGTTGCGATGTCGATGTCTGCTGTGGATGCTCCTCATCTGAGCTATTGGAAGCAGCACCCTCTTCCCCCAATGGATGCAAATCTGGGTCAACAACTGGGTCATCCATCACCTCCTCTTCTATGTCATGTGCACCTTCCTCTGTGTCACCGTGTATGGTGGTATAGTGTGCGGGAAGGGGCACCTGAGTCTCATCAGGGTCAGAATCTGGCTCTGTACACTGCGAGGACAATGTAGTGCTCTGAGTGAATGTACCAGCAGAATCATCCATCAGCGGCTGTGCATCAGTGCACTCCATGTCAGATTCATCTTGGCCTGGGTAATTCACCATTTCACTTGATAATCCAGGCATGGTATGTGAAAACAGCTCCATGGAGTAATCAGTAGTATGGCCTGCGTCATCCTTCAATCTTGGTTGGGGTGAAGGACACAAGGAAAGGTGTGGTTCATGAACATGAGCCTCCAATGACGACTCAGTGCTTTTACTTTTTACAACTGAAGAAGAGGAGGCGATAGAGCTGGAGGCTGAGTCAGCAATGTAAGACAAAACTTTTTCCTGATGCTCTGGCTTTAAAAGCGGTTTGCCAACTACTAGAAAACTAAGCGTTCGAGGCCTTATGTAGCCAGACGATGACGCAGGGTCAGCACCTCCTGCATTCGGTCCTATTTTGCTCTTGCCACTACCATCAGATCCACCACCAACACCATCATTACCAGCTGCCAACCCCCGCCCAATTACACGGCCTCTTCCACCAGCCTTCCTCATTTTTGGTAGAAATGTAGACAAAATCCAACAAACTATATAGTAATGTAAAACAAGGTACAAGGTGTCTATAGGACAGGGGAGATTTTGAATTTCTGCAGACACTTGTGGACACTGGACACTTTTGGATTGTGTGAGGCCCACTGATATCTGAGCGCTATGTGACAGGCTCGATGGCACAGCTGTGACCAAAGTGACTAGAGGATAAGGGAGATTTGGAATCTCTGCACACACTTTTGGACACTGGACACTTTTGGATTGTGTGAGGCCCACTGATATCTGAGCGCTATGTGACAGGCTCGATGGCACAGCTGTGACCAAAGTGACTAGAGGATAAGGGAGATTTTGAATCTCTGCACACACTTTTGGACACTGGACACTTTTGGATTGTGTGAGGCCCACTGATATCTGAGCGCTATGTGACAGGCTCGATGGCAAAGCTGTGACCAAAGTGACTAGAGGATAAGGGAGATTTTGAATCTCTGCACACACTTTTGGACACTGGACACTTTTGGATTGTGTGAGGCCCACTGATATCTGAGCGCTATGTGACAGGCTCGATGGCACAGCTGTGACCAAAGTGACTAGAGGATAAGGGAGATTTTGAATCTCTGCACACACTTTTGGACACTGGATGGACACTTTTGGATTGTGTGAGGCCCACTGATATCTGAGCGCTATGTGACAGGCTCGATGGCACAGCTGTGACCAAAGTGACTAGAGGATAAGGGAGATTTTGAATCTCTGCACACACTTTTGGACACTGGACACTTTTGGATTGTGTGAGGCCCACTGATATCTGAGCGCTATGTGACAGGCTCGATGGCACAGCTGTGACCAAAGTGACTAGAGGATAAGGGAGATTTTGAATCTCTGCACACACTTTTGGACACTGGATGGACACTTTTGGATTGTGTGAGGCCCACTGATATCTGAGCGCTATGTGACAGGCTCGATGGCACAGCTGTGACCAAAGTGACTACAGGATAAGGGAGATTTTGAATCTCTGCACACACTTTTGGACACTGGACACTTTTGGATTGTGTGAGGCCCACTGATATCTGAGCGCTATGTGACAGGCTCGATGGCACAGCTGTGACCAAAGTGACTAGAGGATAAGGGAGATTTTGAATCTCTGCACACACTTTTGGACACTGGATGGACACTTTTGGATTGTGTGAGGCCCACTGATATCTGAGCGCTATGTGACAGGCTCGATGGCACAGCTGTGACCAAAGTGACTAGAGGATAAGGGAGATTTTGAATCTCTGCACACACTTTTGGACACTGGACACTTTTGGATTGTGTGAGGCCCACTGATATCTGAGCGCTATGTGACAGGCTCGATGGCACAGCTGTGACCAAAGTGACTAGAGGATAAGGGAGATTTGGAATCTCTGCACACACTTTTGGACACTGGACACTTTTGGATTGTGTGAGGCCCACTGATATCTGAGCGCTATGTGACAGGCTCGATGGCACAGCTGTGACCAAAGTGACTAGAGGATAAGGGAGATTTTGAATCTCTGCACACACATTTGGACACTGGACACTTTTGGATTGTGTGAGGCCCACTGATATCTGAGCGCTATGTGACAGGCTCGATGGCACAGCTGTGACCAAAGTGACTAGAGGATAAGGGAGATTTTGAATCTCTGCACACACTTTTGGACACTGGATGGACACTTTTGGATTGTGTGAGGCCCACTGATATCTGAGCGCTATGTGACAGGCTCGATGGCACAGCTGTGACCAAAGTGACTAGAGGATAAGGGAGATTTTGAATCTCTGCACACACTTTTGGACACTGGACACTTTTGGATTGTGTGAGGCCCACTGATATCTGAGCGCTATGTGACAGGCTCGATGGCACAGCTGTGACCAAAGTGACTAGAGGATAAGGGAGATTTTGAATCTCTGCACACACTTTTGGACACTGGATGGACACTTTTGGATTGTGTGAGGCCCACTGATATCTGAGCGCTATGTGACAGGCTCGATGGCACAGCTGTGACCAAAGTGACTAGAGGATAAGGGAGATTTTGAATCTCTGCACACACTTTTGGACACTGGACACTTTTGGATTGTGTGAGGCCCAATGAATATCTGAGCGCTATGTGACAGGCTCGATGGCACAGCTGTGACAAAAGTGACTAGAGGATAAGGGAGATTGGATTGCTTTTAAAAAAGCAGTTTGCGGAGCAGTGGGTAAACAGCAATGCAGGAATGTCAGGAAGCCTTAGAAGGCAGCCCAACAACCAACACCACTGATACACCACTATATAGCCTCCCCTTGCACTGCACACACAGTGACTGGTGTGTTGTGCAGGCCAAATTGCTAGCAGCAGAAGCAGTTTTTTTTTCTTCTCAGCAGGACAAAAAAAAAAAATTGGGATTGCTTTTAAAAAAGCAGTTTGCGGAGCAGTGGGTAAACAGCAATGCAGGAATGTCAGGAAGCCTTAGAAGGCAGCCCAACAACCAACACCACTGATACACCACTATATAGCCTCCCCTTGCACTGCACACACAGTGACTGGTGTGTTGTGCAGGCCAAATCGCTAGCAGCAGAAGCAGTTTTTTTGTCTTCTTCCCTGCCTAACGCTCTCCCTACAGAATCAGCAGCAACCTCTCCCTATACTAAGATCGGCAGAAGATGGCGGTCGGCGTGCACGCCCTTTTATACCCCCTGTGACGCCCACCAAAGCAAGCCAATCACTTGCATGCCCTTCTGAAAGATGGTGGTGACCCGTGCCTATGTCATCACGTTGCCCACAGTGTCCGTGGATCCTGATTGGCTGAAAAAGAGCGCAAAACAAACTTTTGAAACGCGACTTTGGCGCGTAAGTCGCCGACCTCGTGGCCGACCTCATCCTAGGGTCGGGTTTCGTTTCATGAAACCCGACTTTGCCAAAAGTCGGCGACTTTTGAATTTTTTCGACCCGTTTCGCTCAACTCTAGTTGATAATACATCACAAGGCCCATGAAATGTGTTTGTTTGGTCAAAAACAGGTTTTCGATGTAATGACAGGTCTGAACACAGTCCAGGCTTTCACACTGAAATCTTTGAGTATAATTGGTGATACGGTTCTTATATAGCTTGTATACCTAGTAATTCTGCAGAAAAAAACAAATTATTTACCTGTCATATAAAAGGTGAGAAATCAAAAAATCAATTCACAGGTCTGAGATTTTTTTAGAGGCAGAATGACAGATATTATACAGAATGGTTTAAATAGACAATAAAAGCAGAAATCAGAACGAGAGAGACCAGAGCTCTCAGATCTCGGGTCCATTCACACTGCCGCATATTGTCTCCTGCGACTATGCTAAAGACACTCGGATCAAACTCTTGATCCGAGTGTCACATCTGAGTGTGATCCAATTTTCTGGCATCGCAGCGCAGTTGCGGAGGAGACAGAGAATTTAATTTCTTCACCTACTCCATTCTCTGTGTCAGTGGTAATAGGACTGCACTCAGATGACATCCAAGTGCAGTCTGATGTTTCCCACACACCCATAGACTTGTGTGATTAATACATCTTTATACTCTGTTTTTCTGAAACTTAGCTCCAAATGTCGTACCTTAATGGTTTTATAGGGTCAACTCTCCACAGCATTCTATAGGGGCATGTAGATCATAAAACGATGAATAAAATGATACCTTGATACCTGCAATCTTATTCCAGAGAAATCCACGTTTTTCTTAATATGTAAATGAGATGTTAAGATCTATGGGTCGGACATAGATCTTCCCGAGAATCTGCCTCCAGAGCTTACTATAAATGAAACGGGGTGTTACCAGTGTGAGACATATAATGACTGATAGTAATAGCAAATACCCTACATGTGTGAGACATGTAGATCAGGAGAGCAGACTATTATTACTCGTACTACATATTGGCATAGGATCTTGGAGATGGGAATACTTCTTTCATGGTTACAGATCTCAAATGATGCGCAAAAGTTTGGTGGTTGCAGTTCACTCTTGGTGGCACTATTTGCCTGAAACTTCTAGAACCCAGCTTGGAAAGTCTTGAGACCACAGTAGTTTCAATGTTATTGATGATTTCTCAGGGGGCCTCAGACCTTTGATAACTCCACACAGACCTCTGGACAGTGATAACTTCACATGGCTTTTCCCGCACTTAGGGTCCCTTACACTAGACTATGCACCAGCGATCCCGACAATGATACGACCTGGTCAGGACCACTTGTGCGTCGCTACATGATCGCTGGTGAGCTCTCAAACAGGCAGACTCACCAGCGATCAGGATCAGCGAGGACACTGGTAACTAGGGTAAATAGCGGGTAACTAAGCGCATGCGTCCCTTAGTTACCCGCTATTTACCTTGGATACCAGCTCCCAGCGCGAGCATGCTGGTATCCAGGGTACACAGTGGGTAACTAAGGGACGCGCACGCTTAGTTACCCGATATTTACCTTGGATACCTGCTCCCAGCGTCTGCTTACAGCGCTGGGAGCTCGCTGATCGTTGGTCTCCGGCTGCCACATGCAGCGATGCATGCTGGCCAGCGGGAGACCAACGATCAAAAAATGGCCCAGGACGATCCTGCACGATCAGCGATACCCAGCGGGGGGGCCGGTCGCTGATGCATGCCACACACAGCGAGATCGCTAGCTAGATCGCTGATGCGTCATAAAATCGGTGACGCATCAGCGATCTCGTTAGCGATCTTGTTTAGTGTGAAGTACCCCTTACTAACAGTTCTGCTTTGCGTAACAGATTTCTGTAAGAGGAGGGTCACAACTACTTCTGTCCCTACTCCTAACTGACCCCCTCACACCATGCTTCCACACATCACCGGACTGAACTAACCAGACTGACAACTCTAGCCTAATTGGTCTCCTGAAGAACATCTTCACAGGCCCCAAATCACATATTCCAATTTCCAGCCCACAATTGACCGATTTGGCCTCTAGCCCCTAATGCTCTTTTTGGGCCTATGATGGAACTAGGACATACTGTGGTGAAAATAAGTATCGGATACACTGCCAATTTTGCAAGTTTTCCCACCTACAGAGATCTGTAATAGTTATCGTAGGTACACTTCACCTGTGAGAGACAGAATCTAAAACAAAGCTAGACAATCACATTGTATGATTTTTTTACATAATTAATTTGCATTTTATTGCATATAACAAGTACTTGATGCAATAGAAAAACAGAACTTAATATTTGGTACAGATACAAAAACCTTTTGTTTGCAATTACAGAGGTCAGACATTTTCATAGTTCTTGACCAAGTTTGCACACACTGTAGCAGGGATTTTGGTCCCCTCTTCCATGCAGATGTTCTCCAGATCTTTCAGGTTTCGGGGCTGTTGCTGGGCAACATTGAGTTTCAGCTCCTTCCAAAGATTTTCTATTGGGTTCAGGTCTGGAGACTGGCTAGGCCACTCCAGGACCATGAAATGCTTCTTACGGAGCAGCTCCTTAGTTGCCCTGGCTGTGTGTTTCGGGTCATTTCCATGCTGGAAGACTCAGCCACGGTCCATATTTAATGCTCTTACTGAGGGAAGAGGGTTGTTGGCCAAAATCTCACGATACATGACCTCATCCATCCTCCCTTAAATATAGTGCAGTCGTCCTGTCCCTTTTGCTGATAGGCTCTCTCAAAGTATGACGTACTCCCACCATGCTTCACAGTTGTAAAGGTGTTTTTTGTGTTATACTCATCCAAATCTGGCGAGTGGAGTTGATACCAAAAAGTTCTATTTTGGTCTCATCTGACCACATGAGATTCTCCCATGCATGCCACCTCTGGATCATCCAGATGGTCATTGGCGAACTTAAAAAGGGCCTGGACATGTGCTGGCGTGAACAGGGGGACCTTGCGTGCCCTGCAGGATTTTAATGCATTACGGTGTAGTGTGTTACTAACGGTAATGTTGGAGACTGTGGTCCCAGCTCTTTTCAGGTCATGGACTAAGTCCTCTCGTGTAGTTCTGTGAAAAATGAGGATGAATGAACTCATGGAGATCAACATCCAACACTGCGGAGACACCATCACATGTTTCTCAACGCAGTGATTATAGAGCAATGCCCCCATCCCTTATGGGAAATATGTAAAAACATGCAAAACACAAGCCGCGGAGACACCATCACATGTTTCTCAACGCAAGCAATGACTAGCCAGGTCTTTCCCCAGGAAGGAACAACCACGGGAAGGGAAGTCTCCAATGAAGGAAACCACCTATGCCAAAACATAGTATCCATCCACAGACAGCTGTTTCGGGGTATTGCCCCTCATCAGTGTGGAGTTCTGACCTTTCTCAGAATCATCCTTACCTTATGAGGAGAGATCCTGCATGGAGCCCCAGACCGAGGAAGATTGACAGTCATCTTGTGTTTCTTTCATTTTCTAATAATTACACCAGCAGTTGTTGCCTTCTCACCAAGCTGCTTGCCTATTTTCCTGTAGCCCATCCCAGCCTTCTGCAGGTCTACAGTTTTATCCCTGGTGTCCTTAGACAACTCTTTGATCTTGGCCATGGCCAAAGGAAACATAACTCAAAGATGACAACCGCTACGATTGCATTTCTGGCCGGCACAACGGAAGAGAAATATGTCTATAAAAGAAACATACACACACCAAACATTGGATGCAACATGTTTGTAACTTAGCGCAACCTCATAAAATTGTTCTAGAAACCTGAGAAACATCTAGATACTGAAGTCATATTACCAGGAGAGACTTTTACAACAACAGCTTGATACTTAATCTGTGTTTGTACACTCTCGATGTATGGGATAGGGTGCGACATTCCGTTGCATGTCTTACATTGCTCCAAGGGGTATGAAGCACGTTCTCGCTGTCATTTCAGCACGGCCCGCCTGCAGGAAAAGCAAGATCACAGGGTGAGATTTTTCTTTACATAACCAATCTGTGTTCTCCAATTTCACAGAAGTTTCTGTATCCATTTCAGGAATGTGCACATTTTTTTCCCTACAGATGCATCACGAGCTATAATGTTCCCATGGTCCTAAATAAGTGATGACTTGTCCTAAATATTAAACATTCATCAAGTAACGCTGGTCAAACATCAGCGAAAATCTTGCAAGTTTTCACATTTTTTGTCGCGCTTTTGGTGTTTTAATTTCAACCGTTTTTCTTTTGCATCATATTCTTCTTTAAATTTGGGCTTTTCTTTCTAATTCTACTTTTTTGTTCACATATTTTTTTGTATATTCTTTATTGGTTTGAGGTTTCCAGATGTTTTTGGCTGATTCATTAATTGCAACTTTTTAAAAAGTTGCAATTTTTTTTTTCCCAAATGTAAACCAGTTTCCCCTTGGAATGACTTTATGTACACTTGCAATTTTGCAATATTTTAGCGGAACTTGGGCTGAAATGTCTTGTCTCAAAAAAAAGTTAAAGGTTAAAATAAAAAAACATTTTTATTTTGCAAAAAAAATGAACAAAGTGCGCTGTTTTGAAGAATTTGGTACAAAAAAACCCTCAAACAATACCACAAATAGACAAAAAAGAAAAGGAACTTAAAAAAAAAAAATGATAAATCGGGCTCTTAGTCTAATACAGGAGCTGTGGGAAAGCATCAGACGGACAATACCAATCTATGCTACACTAGTGGTCAGCACAGGCTGCACTGGTGGGCAGCACGAGCTCTGGAACCAATAACTGCGCCATCCGGATGTCACAGGATCGATGAAATCAGTGATTGGCTGCAGTGGTCAAATGATGATGTTTCTATGATGTTGTGCAGTTCCAATCACCTGCAAGCAATTAAATGCCTCAGTGGATTTGTAACATCTGGATGGCACAATGCTGACCAATGTACTGACCTGAGCTGATGACAAATGTATTGCTAGCATTTTGCTTTACAAAGGTGTCCCTTCTGTTCTGAGGAACAGATACTATTAGTGTGAAGCCACATATTCCTTCACTACAACAGTGCATTAGAAAGAATTTGTCTGTCCTTTCATAAGTAATATATCACCCACTTATTCTCAGTGTTGTTCTCTCGCAATCTAGGTAAAAAATCCCATTAAGTGACTCTCCAGTTTGCCTATACATCACTGCTGTCCTGCTGTTAACCATTTTCTTGCTATAAGTCCTAGTTTCCATACATTGCTGCTGTTAGCCATTGTTCTGCTGGAAGTTTAGACTGCTTTTACTCCTCTTTTATTCCAGTGATTAACAGCATCCTTGTTGCAAGATATCAGATTGCATATACAGTACATTTCTGTATTTCTGTGATTCCCTGCTGGAAGATACCATATTTTGCTTCCGGGTGTACCTGCACACCTGTCTCAGCTTCATATGTTACTACTTGTTCTCCTTGATTGTCTACCATTCTGCATTCGTTGCTTTTCTGATCGTTAATGATCAATGAGTCGTCCATCAAGACCCACTCCACTACTTCATTGTCTTCAGTCTGCATTGGTCACCTAGACCTATGGTTTCATTACCTCACCAGGTGAGCTTGTAAGGAGGTGGACAAGAGTAACTGCAAGTGAACACCGCCATCTGCTGATCAAAGGTGAAAGTGAAGGTAAAGGAAGAATTACAGTAGTAGGAACCTAATAGTGGGAACCTATTTTCAGACAGGAAGAGTTTTGAAGACGAGACCAGGTCAGATGACTCCTGTGTCTCAGTTACTAATGATAAAAGGTCTGGCCAGACTGAGAAGAGGCAGTTGACACCAGAACCTGTACCAGGAAAGGCTGTGTGGCTGCTAGGTGGACTTATAGCCACCATCACCACAGAAAGGTCCGAGAGCGATTGGATACCAAAGAAGGTCCGAGCTGAGAGGAAGATCAAAACCTAGTGCCAGTAGAAGACCTACACCCATAGGCATATACAATGGAAAACCGTGAGAAGATCCGAACCAGGCCTGGGAGAGACTGTTCCTTTGGCCCATTATTTCCAGCAAAGACATATGGTAAAGTTTGTGGGTTGGGGTCGTTCTTCAGGGAATGGAGACGGACAGATTTTATCCTTTGTATGGTGGATTGTTTTATGGACCTTTTGGTTTGCATGCAATAAAGGTTCTTGGGACTGATCACTCATCTCGCTCTCACTGTTGATTGTGTAATGCCGGACTAGGACCCTGTGACAAGCAGAATAACCAGCAATGTAGCAGAGCTAGGGTTTGTCATGAGTCCAAGCTGGAACTAGCCAGTATTACAGGAGAACACCCAGTTAAGTAGCAGAGCTGGGTTTTCAATGAATCCAAGGCAGACCTTGCTAGTGTTACAGCAGAGTACCCAGCAATGTAGCAAAACTATGTTTGCCACAAGTCCAAGGCATAATTAGTCAGCATTACAGCAGAGTACCTAATGAAGTAGCAGAGCTAAGATTGTTATGAGTCCAAGGCATAACTGGTCAAAGGTATACCAGGATACCCAACTATGTAGCAGTGCTGAGTCTTGCAATCAAGGTAAAACATTGCATCAATTGATTCTCCAGTTTGCCTGTATGTCACTGCTATCCTGCGGTTAACCATTTCCTTGCCATAAGTCCCCGTTTGTGTGCATAGCTGCTGTTAATCATTGTCCTGCTGGATGTTATTAGACAGCATT
Source organism: Dendrobates tinctorius (assembly GCF_039654945.1). Taxonomy (NCBI): domain Eukaryota; kingdom Metazoa; phylum Chordata; class Amphibia; order Anura; family Dendrobatidae; genus Dendrobates; species Dendrobates tinctorius. The sequence continues at coordinate 30,709,945 of NW_027361688.1, read as the reverse complement.
TACTCCTTTTATTACTGTAATTAAGAGCATCTTTGCTGAAAAATGCTCAGCGATATAGCAGGGCTGGTTTTGTCAAATGTCCAAAGCAGGACTAGTCAGCAGTACAGCAAAGTACCTACTGAAGTAGCAGAGCTAGGATTTTCAGGAGGCCAAGGCATAATTGACCAGAGGTATAGCGGAGTACCAAGCTATGCATCAGAGCTGGGTTTTTAAAGAAGTGCAAAGTCTGAAGCAGTCCATTATTATGGCACGGACATTAGCTACCTGAATACTCAAGCAGTTCCCTGCCACCTGAGCCGACATATAAAGCCTCGGAGTGTTATGTCGAGGTGTCAAGGTGTAGAGAGAGACAGCGGAAGGAGGATGATGCAGTGCGCTGCACTGCATCTAGGAGAGGTAAGTAATAGATACCACAGAGCCAAAGTTTGCAGCAAATATGTATAAGGGAAAAGAAATTCCTGGCTCATTATAAAACCTGGTAACATAACAATGGTCCTAATTTTACCTGTTCTATAGAGCCTTCCACGATCATCACTTCCATGTGCATGAAAGCCTAAGAGTGGCGCCCAACGAAAATGTGAAAAAAGACCTAAAATGTGGTTAACAAAATGGTGTTAGATGAGATTTTTCGTTTGGCTTATTTTAGCTAGAAAATGCAAAAAAATGTTGTGACGGCTAAGTTTATATTGCATTATGTATATAAAGGCATGTTCATAATGATACATACCAAATATGACAGAGATAAATAATAAAAAAAAAATGAATAATTGTACAGTAAATAAATCCATAAATCCCTTGATCCTGAAACGTAACTAAATGTATATAACTTTTTTTTTTTTTACTTTCTTCTATAGGGGCATCAAAGGCGCCAGAGACTTTTATGTACAGAAGGCCACTGTAGACACAAGACATAAACCACTGCTTGTACCTGGACATTTTCTATACTTCTGTGTAGACTCTGACCTCAGCATTCATCTCTCTTAAATAATCTGTGACAGGTTGACTAAATTGATGTAAATCTCGGATCATTCCTAACGCTCTGGATACTTATATTGCTGTAACATGTTGCAAAATAGCAAAGTACAAAAGGTCCCACCAGTGAGTACACTAAGGTGGGTCACGGCAACTTCTCGCGGGCTGGTTTTTTTTTTACCACAAAGTCCATAAATAACACGAAAAAGAAATCTTCACTTTTTGGCGACCCCTAGTTTGAAACAAGACTATCACAAGAATAGATCTTCCATCCAGAGAAAAGTAACTGTACGCGATGACATTAGTTGTTGAATGCGGCTCCAGGTGTTCCTGCTCTTTCCGTGGCATTCATAAGTACACGCATGTTTTTGGAGGTGACTGGCAGAAGGACAAACACAGGTGAAGCTACACAAAGCAGACATGCTCGACTGTGAGGTCCCAACATGGCAAGTGATAAATGTTTGCTATCCAAGAGCCACCTCGGTTCCTCTATGAAACCTTTCTGGCTCGTAGGTGGAATCATCTACCTGACGTTCATAGACTTGATCTTTCATCGTACAGGAAGTGAGCACAAAACAGTCATTCCTCATCCTGTTGACCAATAATCAATATCTACCGCTGATTGAGATGATCCAGACATCACCACTGCAGTGTGAAAGTACATTTCATATATAGGGGGATAAATATTTGCAGCTTTTAGATATTGAAATATTTCTAGAAGACGTGAAAACTGAAAACTCAAAAAAAAAGGGATTTTCAATATTACGCACCCAGTAAGATAGATAGATAGATAGATAGATAGATAGATACGGTGGAATGTAGAAGTTTGGGCACTCCTCGTCAAAGTTACCATTATTGTGAACAGTTAAGCAAGTTGAAGATGAGATGATCTCTAAAAGACCTAAAGTTAAAGATATCACATTTCCTTTATATTCTAGGCAAAAAAATATATATTTTCATCTATTACATTTTAAAATCTACAAAAAGGAAAATGGGCAGATGCCAAAGTTTTGGAGCCCTGCATGGTTAGTACCTATAGCACCCCCTTTTGAAAGTATCACAGCTTGTAAATGCGTTTTGCAGCCAGACAAGAGTCTTTCAATTCTTGTTTAAGGGATTTTCATCCATTCTTCCTTGGAAAATTCTTCCAGTTCTGTGAGATTCCTGGGTCGTCTTGCATGCTCTGCTATTTTGACGTCTAGACACAGATTTTCAATGGTGTTCAGATCAGTGGACTGTGAGGGCTATTGTAAAACCTTCAACTTGCGCGTTTTTTGAGGTCGTCTATTGTGGATTTTGATGTGATCATTATCCATTTGTAGAAGCCATCCTCTTTTCATCTTCAGCTTTTTTACAGATGGTGTTATGTTTGCATGAAGAATTTGTTGGAATTTTCATTGAATCCAGTCTTCCCTCTACTCATGAAATGTTTCCTGTGTCATTAGCAGCAGCACAACCCCAAAGCATGATTGATCTACCCCCATGCTTATTGGTTGGCAGGATGTTCTTTGACGTTTTCTTTTTTCTCTAGACATACCTTTGATCATTGTGGCCAAAGAGTTCTATTTTAACCTCATCGGTACACAGGGCTTGTTTCCAAAGTGCAACCGGACTTGTTAGGATGTTCTTTTGCATACATCTGATGCTGAATTTTATGGTGAAGATCTAGGAGAGGTTTCCTTCTGATGACTCTCCATGAGGGTCATATTTGTGCAGGTGTCTCTGAACAGTAGAACAATATACCACAATTCCAGAGTCTGCTAAATCTTTTTGAAGGTCTTCTGCAGTCAGACTGAGTTTCTGATTTGCAGCTCGCTCTCACTGAAATCTTGCTTGGTCTCCAAACCTTATCTTGACCTCCACTGTTCCTGTTAACTGCCATTTCTTAATAATATTTTCAACTGAGGAAAGGACAACTTGAAAACACTTTGCTATTTTCTTATAGCTTTCTCCTGCTTTGTGGGCCTCCACCATTTTAATTTTCAGAGTGCTAGGCAGCTACTTAAAAGAATCCATGGCTGCTGTTTTTGGTACAAGGTTAGAGGAGGCTGGGTTTTTATAAAGCTGAGAAATTTGCATCTCCTGGCCTTTCCTAACAATGATAGTGAACAATCCATAACTCTAACAGGCTATATGCAGTTATGCTCAAAAGTTTACATACCCCGGCAGAATTTTTGCTTTCTTGGCCTTTTTTCAGAGAATATGAATGATAACCCCCAAACTTTTTCTCCACTCATGGTTAGTGGTTGGGTGAAGCCATTTATTGTCAAACTACTGTGTTTTCTCATATATATATATATATATATATATATATATATATATATGGTGTTTTTCTCAGTAACAGTACAGCTATGATATTTAGATCAGTATATCTCATCTTTCTCTTTTTTAAGAGGGAGGTATATGCCTTGAGCTTGAGTCTTATGATAGACAAATAGGTAGGTAGATAAATTCTAAGCATTGCCATGTCCTAACAGTCTACCGTACTACTAGTTTAAAATGAGTAGGAATTACTATAGTTTTGTATGGGAATATTAAAGGAAACCCTCTTTAAACTCTGTCTGAAATTTAAAGGGGTTGTCCACTACTAGGGCAACCCCTTCTTGAATTAATCTTCATGCTCAATTTGTACGAAGGTGGGGACAGTGACACCAGCGCTGATTGGGTGCCGGGGTCACATGTCGCAGTAACCGCACGAGAACCCCGGGACCACAAGTGCCGAAAACGCTGGAACGGCGCCAGTACAGAAGGTGACTATGCTTTTTTTTATTTTATCAGGCCAAACATTTAGTTCAAGCAGGGGTTGTTCTAGTAGTGAAGTTCAGATTGAGTTTAAAGAGAGTTTCCACCTCTACAGAAGATTTATCTCTACTGGCTTAGAGTTTAAGCATTGACAGATGAGGTGGATTCTGTTTCTTGCTTCTCTCGATAATACACATTTGCATCATGGCTACAAGTCAAAACTCTTGTAAAAAAAGAACAAAAAAAAAAAAAACATATACAGTATACTAGGAAATAATAGATTAATTAATATTATGGGAAGTTGTGTAAGGGCAGATATGATAGAATTTCATGAGAACGGAAAGCCCCTTTAAAACCCAGCAGTTATTGATCTTGTGTTTGTGTGCTTTGTGAGTCAATGTTGTATATCTGTCAGGATGAAAGGAATAGGTTCTGCTTTAAATATACATGTTGTGAACCAAGATAAAATCAAGGTCTGGAAGTGACACAAAAATTCAGACAATGCTTCCTCAGTAAACCTTCATTGTTCCACAGGATAAGTACAAGGCAGTGGTGTAACTAGCGGCCTCGGTGTAAAATTTTGACTTGGCTGTTCATCAGATGTATGGGCCCTTGTAGAGTTCTATATCCGATAAGGACATACTGTATATGTTCACCCCCATTATGTAGTAATGTCCACTATCTTATACTAATGTTCTCCATTGGATTGTATGTGTTATGGCGGCGGAACACGCTTAAAAAAATATAAATAAGCGTGTTCGCCGCCCGGGGTCCACCGTGCGGCAGCTGGAAAGACCGCTGCTAACAGAGGCAGAGCACTACGGCAGTAGTGTGCACTGGGTATAACCGCACCCAATATGCACTGAGGCAAGCCCTGTTCACACACAGAGCTGCACGCACAGAGTATACAATAACGCTGAGTCTGTTCTATGTCACAGACTGACAGCAACACAGATACGGTATTTAAGGTCACAGGAGTAGCCTTAAACCGCAGGACTACTCCGTCTAGACCTACCGTTACAAAAGATGCGGAACGTCGCAACTGCGAACGTCCGACAGACTGCATCCGCAGCGCGGTGTGCACGGAGCACCAAAGGAGACACCGCAAACTCACTGGCGCGATGCAGGACGCTAGCTGCTGGAAAAGTATAGCTGAAGCGCGCTGACGCTAGCGCTGCTACTGGCGGCTGCCCAATCACTCACACAATCGTAATATCAGAGGGAAGGGGTTTCATAATAAGTCAGTCACCAGTCCAAGCATCCGTCACCATACATACAGCAGGCAGGTGAAAAGGGTAACAGCTACTGGACTCTACAGGCAGACAGGTAACTGAGGTACTGAAAGCAGCATGCAGACAGGTAACTTAGGTACTGGAAGCCACAGGCAGACAAGTATCTGAGGTACTGGAAACCGCAGACAGGTAACTTAGGTACTGGAAGCCACAGGCAGACAAGTATCTGAGGTACTGGAAACCGCAGACAGGTAACTTAGGTACTGGAAGCCAAAGGCAGACAGATAACTGAGGTACTGGAAGCCGCAGGCAGACAGGTAACCTAGGTACTGGAAGCCACAGGAAGACAGGTAACTAAGGTACTGGAAGCCACAGGCAGACAGATAACTGAGGTACTGGAAGCCACAGGCAGACAGATAACTGAGGTACTGGAAGCCACAGGCAGACAGGTAACTGAGATACTAGAAGCTGCAGGTGGACAGGTAACTGAGATACTAGAAGCTGCAGGCGGACAGCTAACTGTGCACAGACAAACTAAAAGTCTTAATACAAGACATGTGTGTCTTGGTAGGCCTTAAATTAGGCCCAGGCAGATGATCACATGGGATCACACTGGGTGATCTGCAAGGCCCAAAATGGAGCACAACAGAGTTTAGTGTACCAGAGTGAGGGAAGCAATATCCGATACAGGTACGTAACAGCTTCATTTCCTAACAGAAGCCACAACACTGACAGATCCCAATAACACCCGACAGACCCTTTTTCACTTATAATGGGGTTCTTTAAGTCTCCATCTTGGTTGTAATGGAAGATACTTCCACAACAAATGCCAGATTCTTACAGTTCTTTCCCAAAAAACGATGCCCTTCATATGTCAGTGAGGTTGAGCATGATATAACAGCTGGAAGCTTTGCTGAGCACATTCCAATCCTAGCTAATGATTTATTATTCCTCTACGGTAATGGGAATAATTTAATGCAGCATCCCTTCTTATCAATAATGGAAAACATCAGCCTCGTGCAAACCAAAAAAGAAAGAAATGTAAAATAAATGACACTCCCAAATGCATCCAGATAATACAGCTAAAGTCCGAAAGCAATAGTTCTAATAGCACTTCCCTAATAATAAGTTAATATTGTTAATAACTACGTTAATAACCCAGAGTTCGGGGAGGGAAGGCACAAAAATTTGATAAATCAGAACAGAGTTAAAATTTCAGAAGCAAGTAACACATGGGCCCACGGGCAGTGCCAGTAAAGGACCCCATTGCCTGCCGCAGGGTCCTTGTATCTTGACATGGAGTCACCATGTTGTGTCATTACACATCCCTACTCTACTAGCCTTACGTTACATATAAGCTGGAAATCTGACTTCAGCCCTATAGAAGTGATCTAAAGATGGCCATGCACCATGGATAGCTGACAGCTCTTTCTCCCCCAACACATGCGGCTCAATTAGGCCAAATTCAATGTTTTCCCATAATTAATTGGATGCATTTGGCTGGTTTCACCATTCATGAAGTCACTTATTTCTCTTACCCCAAGCGAAAATATATATATAGAAGAAAAAAAGAGAAATACTAAAAATAATAGTATGGATTTATTATTTTGCATACTTTTTGGAAAAGGGGACTGACATGTCCCATTCACTTGAATGAAAAAAGGCACAATACCAATCCAGCTGATACTAATAGTACGGTATGATAAGTTGTGCGGTACTGTATGATATAGTATGGTGTGCAGTACAGCATGCTAAAATATGATGTGCAGTATGGTACGGTACGATATGGTGAACAGCACGGTATAGTATGATAATGTTGTGCAGTACGGTATGACATGGTGTGCAGTACGGTATGACATGGTGTGCAGTATGGTATGATATGGTTTGCAGTACGGTATGATATAGTGTGCAGTACGGTATGATATGTTTTGCAGTACGGTATGATGGTTTGCAGTGCGGTATGATATAGTTTGCAGTATGGTATGATATGGTTTGCAATACGGTATGACATGGTTTGCAGTACGGTATGATATGGTTTGCAGTACGGTATGATATGGTGTGCAGTACGGTATGATGGTTTGCAGTGCGGTATGATATAGTTTGCAGTATGGTATGATATGGTTTGCAGTACGGTATGACATGGTTTGGAGTACGGTATGATATAGTTTGCAGTATGGTATGATATGGTTTGGAGTACGGTATGATATAGTTTGCAGTATGGTATGACATGGTGTGCAGTACGGTATGACATGGTTTGCAGTGCGGTATGATATAGTTTGCAGTATGGTATGATATGGTTTGCAGTACGGTATGACATGGTTTGGAGTACGGTATGATATAGTTTGCAGTACGGTATGACATGGTTTGGAGTACGGTATGATATAGTTTGCAGTATGGTATGACATGGTGTGCAGTACGGTATGACATGGTTTGCAGTACGGTATGACATGGTGTGCAGTACGGTATGATATGGTGTGCAGTACGGTATGATATGGTTTGCAGTACGGTATGATGGTTTGCAGTGCGGTATGATATAGTTTGCACTATGGTATGACATGGTGTGCAGTACGGTATGATACGGTGGGCAGTATGGTATGGTACGTTGTGCAGTACGGTATGATGTGATGGGCAGCACGGTATGGTATGATGGGCAGTACGGTATGGTATGATTTGGTGTGCGGTATGGTATGATATGGTTTGCAGTACGGTATGATATGGTTTGCAGTACGGTATGACATGGTGTGCAGTACGGTATGACATGGTGTGCAGTACGGTATGACGTGGTTTGCAGTACGGTATGACATGGTTTGGAGTACGGTATGATATAGTTTGCAGTATGGTATGACATGGTGTGCAGTACGGTATGACATGGTTTGCAGTACGGTATGATATGGTGTGCAGTATGGTATGACGTGGTTTGCAGTACGGTATGACATGGTTTGGAGTACGGTATGATATAGTTTGCAGTATGGTATGACATGGTGTGCAGTACGGTATGACATGGTTTGCAGTACGGTATGATATGGTTTGCAGTACGGTATGACATGGTTTGCAGTACGGTATGACATGGTGTGCAGTACGGTATGACGTGGTTTGCAGTACGGTATGACATGGTTTGGAGTACGGTATGATATAGTTTGCAGTATGGTATGACATGGTGTGCAGTACGGTATGACATGGTTTGCAGTACGGTATGATATGGTGTGCAGTATGGTATGATATGGTTTGCAGTACGGTATGATGGTTTGCAGTGCGGTATGATATAGTTTGCACTATGGTATGACATGGTGTGCAGTACGGTATGATACGGTGGGCAGTATGGTATGGTACGTTGTGCAGTACGGTATGATGTGATGGGCAGCACGGTATGGTATGATGGGCAGTACGGTATGGTATGATTTGGTGTGCGGTATGGTATGACATGGTGTGCAGTATGGTATGACGTGGTTTGCAGTACGGTATGACATGGTGTGCAGTACGGTATGACGAGGTTTGCAGTACGGTATGACATGGTGTGCAGTACGGTATGATACGGTGGGCAGTATGGTATGGTACGTTGTGCAGTATGGTATGATGTGATGGGCAGCACGGTATGGTATGATGGGCAGTACGGTATGGTATGAGATGGTGTGCAGTACGGTATGATATGATATGGTGTGCTCTTTGCACAGGTGCCAAGTCCCCTATAAACAGTCGAGTAGGACCCCACCAATTTAATATTGGTGATAATTTGTTCCAATATGACATATAGCAGTATTTATACCCCTTCCTCTATTTGTGCACACTCTCCTGGCACGCCACATCCCCGCACCTGTACAATTGGGAAATCTTGAACTGCTGGTTCAAAGGAAAAAACGTCTAAAATGTCTAAAACAGATGACATCCGATGATGCGTCCTGACCATAGCACGGAATCTGCACCTCCTCGGTAAACACCGTGAGATCTGCACTGATTGATACACACAACACACTAACCAAACACAGGAGCGCAATAATGCGCCGCACATTCACACGAACTGTAGCAGAAAAGTCATTTTCAAACAAATATCCAAAATACTTGTCTGTTCAATGGGAGGTCGAAATCCTAGCATTCTAAAGTGTGAATCCATGCATGGCGGAGGTCACTACTAACCGCTATAAATCTGACTCTTACTTAAAGCTTGTGAAAATAACGAAGAACAATTAGCACAATCGGACGTCAGTCACTTTCAATATATCAAGGAATAGAATAGAATGTAAGAAGAAATAATGACTTTAATGTATCCTAAACAAGCATGAGTAAGCAGCGGAGATACCTAAGAGAGGTCATCCCATGTCAGCAGCTAGAAAGGTAATGTCGACGTGGTCCATAGGGGGCACCAAACTCTAAATCCGAGGCCTAATTATAGTTGGCTGTATATGGCCATATTTACACATAGAAATTCAGAATAACTACTGTTTTACAGGAATATAATTAGGTCCTTCAAATAACCCCGTCCTGACCAAGCAATTTTCCGTTTTTGCTCTTTCAATTTTTTCTCCCCTTTTTCCAAGAGCTTTACCTTTTTTATTGCTCCATCCACATAGTCCTATGAGGTTTTTTTTTTTTCATGAGACGAGTTGTACCTTTGAATGACGCCATTCTTTTTTTTCCCAAGTGATGCACGGGAAAGCTGAAAAAAATTCCAAGTGCAGAAAAATAGCGCAAAAAGTGCACTTCCGCAATTGTTTTTTTTATTTTGTTCACTATACAGTAAAACTGACCGGGTAACATGATTTTCCTGATCAGTACGAGTACGCTGATACCAAACGTGTAGTTTTTATTTTTAATTTAAGTGGTGAAAAAAAAATTGAAAATGTAAAAAATGAAAAAAAAAAAAAAATTGCTTGTGTCACCACTTTCCGAAATCAATAACGTTTTAAAATATTTTTGCACCCTGATCTGTCATTTTTATTTATACTATTTTGAGGTAGATCAGATGTTTTGACAGCCTCTTATTGCAGTGTTGCAGCGGCCAAAAAAAAACATAACTCTGGAATTTTGATTATTTTTCCCATTACGTTTATCAATCTCATTAATTTATTTCATATTTTCATAGATCGGACTTTTACGAACCAAATATGTACCTTTTTAATCTCTATTTTTAATGGTGATTTGAACGTTTTACATTTTTGATTTTTTTTCCATATTTTTAAAAACATTTTTTCTCACTTTTTACAGTATTTTTTTAAGTCCCCTTAGGGGACTTGAAGCTGCGATCATCCAATTGCTTGTACTATACGCAGTATTAAAGTTACTTTCTCTGTTCACATGCGATGCAATACAGAGATTCTAAATGCAGCTTTAGACATAAATAGAGAAGAAAAAAATTCACATAAATCAAAATCACTGACTTTCTTTTATTACTACTGACACTGAACAATTAAAATATTTCCCATTTACTGTTATAATTTTGTTAGGCAAAGACTAGAAAGACGTGTTCCTCGGTCTAGACGTTGCCTCCTCGAATGAAGTAACTTTTTACGAAACACGATTGTTCTTTTCTCATACTAATAGGGGATGAGTATTTCATCACTGGACCGGTAAGGCGAGTATCAAGCACAATATGCGAGGTAATACTAATAATACATCAAGGTTAATGCAAATGCTCCCTTCCCTACCATTAATGAAGGCAGCTATGATGTCACTCAACACTTTTTCCATGCCTCTCCCTTAGATATTGGGAGCAGCAAGATTTTCAGCTGCTTCAAAATTAATAGACCATCTTCTTCCAATGCCACGTATCTAATGGCTATACGCGATCCGTTGGAAAAGGGTATCTTTAAGATCCCCAAAATCCAAGATCTGGTAGTTAGATTTTTGCTCCTCAAAGTGCCAAAGGGCTAAAGGCCATAAAACCCCCAAGCAACAAGCAAAAAGTGTATACAGTTGTGGCCAAAAGTATTGACACCCCTGCAATTCTGTCAGATAATACTCAGTTTCTTCCTGAAAATGATTGCAAACACAAATTCTTTGGTATTATTATCTTCATTTAATTTGTCTTAAATGAAAAAACACAAAAGAGAATGAAGCAAAAAGCAAAACATTGATCATTTCACACAAAACTCCAAAAATGGGCCAGACAAAAGTATTGGCACCCTCAGCCTAATACTTGGTTGCACAACCTTTAGCCAAAATAACTGCGACCAACCGCTTCCGGTAACCATCACTGAGTTTCTTACAATGCTCTGCTGGAATTTTAGACCATTCTTCTTTGGCAAACTGCTCCAGGTCCCTGATATTTGAAGGGTGCCTTCTCCAAACTGCCATTTTTAGATCTCTCCACAGGTGTTCTATGGGATTCAGGTCTGGACTCATTGCTGGCCACCTTAGAAGTCTCCAGTGCTTTCTCTCAAACCATTTTCTAGTGCTTTTTGAAGTGTGTTTTGGGTCATTGTCCTGCTGGAAGACCCATGACCTCTGAGGGAGACCCAGCTTTCTAATACGGGGCCCTACATTATGCTGCAAAATTTGTTGGTAGTCTTCTGACTTCATAATGCCATGCACACGGTCAAGCAGTCCAGTGCCAGAGGCAGCAAAGCAACCCCAAAACATCAGGGAACCTCCGCCATGATTGACTGTAGGGACCGTGTTCTTTTCTTTGAATGCCTCTTTTTTTCTCCTGTAAACTCTATGTTGATGCCTTTGCCCAAAAAGCTCTACTTTTGTCTCATCTGACCAGAGAACATTTTTCCAAAACGTTTTAGGCTTTTTCAGGTAAGTTTTGGCAAACTCCAGCCTGGCTTTTTTATATCTCGGGGTAAGAAGTGGGGTCTTCCTGGGTCTCCTACCATACAGTCCCTTTTCATTCAGACGCCGACGGATAGTACGGGTTGACACTGTTGTACCCTCGGACTGCAGGGCAGCTTGAACTTGTTTGGATGTTAGTCGAGGTTCTTTATCCAACATCAGCACAATCTTGCATTGAAATCTCTTGTCAATTTTTCTTTTCCGTCCACATCTAGGGAGGTTAGCCACAGTGCCAAGGGCTTCAAACTTCTTGATGACACTGCGCACGGTAGACACAGGAACATTCAGGTCTTTGGAGATGGACTTGTAGCCTTGAGATTGCTCATGCTTCCTCACAATTTGGTTTCTCAAGTCCTCAGACAGTTCTTTGGTCTTCTTTCTTTTCTCCATGCTCAATGTGGTACACACAAGGACACAGGACAGAGGTTGAGTCAACTTTAATCCATGTCAACTGGCTGCAAGTGTGATTTAGTTATTGCCAACACCTGTTAGGTGCCACAGGTAAGTTACAGGTGCTGTTAATTACACAAATTAGAGAAGCATCACGTGATTTTTCGAACAGTGCCAATACTTTTGTCCACCCTCTTTTTTATGTTTGGTGTGGAATTATATCCAATTTGGGTTTAGGACAATTCTTTTTGTGTTTTTTCATATAAGACAAATTAAATGAAGATAATAATACCAAAGAATTTGTGTTTGCAATCATTTTCAGGAAGAAACTGAGTATTATCTGACAAAATTGCAGGGGTGTCAATACTTTTGGCCACAACTGTATGTCTCCTTTTAGTAGACACTTGTGTCCTCTTGATATTGCTATCCAAAAAAGTACACTAAAGGAGGACATACTTGAATAGGTTGATGGGTCATTTTGACATCTCCACTTATTATCAAAAATGCTCCAGTTTTATCAGATTAGATCAGGAATTAAGACTTTACAAACTTTGTCTTGGCAAACAGGAACATTATGTTCTGTTATGGATTCCCGGGGTTATTCCAAAACATTGTTCACACGGTGAGTATTTTGTGAGTTTTTTACATCAGTATTTGTATGTCAAAACCAGGAGTGGGTGATAAATCCCGAAGTGGTGACGTGTTTCTGTTATACTTTTCCTCTGATTGTTCCTCTCCTGGTTTTGTCTTACCAACACTGATGTAAAATGCTGACCAAATACTGAATGTGTGAACGTGGCCTTATAGAAGAAGCCAAACACACAATGAGGCTGAAGAAACAATATAACTTAACAGCTGGACAGTTCATGGCTGGAACATAGGTGGGATACCGTTCCACTTGGCCACCAGAGATATGTCATTGCATCACTGGAGCCCCATGAGTAGGACAAGGTTCTGGATGTTTGGCTGAAATTGGTATTAGGGATTCTATATAGAACATTTTTGGTGATAAAATTTTTTGTAATAGCTTATTCTAGGTTCAAGAATTCAATAATGGAGTGTTATTTAAAGAGGACCTGTCACCAGATCAAAAGTGTCCAGTTTTTGCTCCTATTTGATTACCGCTGCTCCTGAGATATTAGTTTTTTTTATGTAGAGCTAATTTACATGGGGACACGGCTCACAGATTTAATCAGGGGCGTGACTTTAGGCCACTTTGCATAAATACTCTGTGAGCACCCCCCCTTTGCACTAAATAAAAAGGTGCATATCTCTAGAAACATAAAAAGCAAAAACTGGAACACTCAAGGGAGCAGCGGTATTCAAATAGGAGCAACAGTTGGCCACTTTTGACCTGGTGACAGGTCCACTTTAAATGGGGAGTATTAGGCATCCAACTAATTGGTCTATATTAGAGATGAGCGGATCGGCTAGATTGGAGTCTCTTACTTTCTGGGTGTTCCCGGCGCAGTATTTGATTTGTCATGGCTGGTGTGATGTCCTCTGTGCCATATAATGAACAGATGATGTCTCGCCAGCCTTGGCTAATAAATAGTCCCAATGGGAATGCCAGCAGGTAAGAGATTCGAGGCTACCATCTAGTTACTAGATATCACTGACTTGGACGCTGGACCAGAGTCTCATGAATTGATTCGATCATCTCTAGTCTATGTGTTAAAGGGGTTAGGTCATTAATATGAGATCAGTGGGAGTCCAACATTTGGCACCCACCGATCAGCTGAAAGAGATGTATGAGGCAGAATACTGCAGGTCAACACATTGCTTAGTGGCCGCTGCCGAGTACTTTAGTGAATGTGAGATAAAGATCAGTGTTTAGTAGCAGTGTATGGCGCACTGAGCAGTGGCAGTGTAGCTGTGTTTCACTTCGCACTTCACTTAGTGAATGTGAGATAAAGCTCATTACTTAGTAGCAGTGTAGGGCGCACCGAGCAGTGTAGCTGTGTTTCAGTTTGCACTTCACTTAGTGAATGTGAGATAAAGCTCATTACTTAGTAGCAGTGTATGGCGCACCAAGCAGTGTAGCTGTGTTTCAACTCGCACTTCACTTAGTGAATGTGAGATAAAGCTCATTGCTTAGTAGCAGTGTATGGCGCACCAAGCAGTGTAGCTGTGTTTCAACTCGCACTTTACTTAGTGAATGTGAGATAAAGCTCATTACTTAGTAGCAGTATATGGCGCACCGAGCAGTGTAGCTGTGTTTCAGCTCATTACTTAGTACAAGTGTATGGCGCACCGAGCAGTGTAACTGTGTTTCACCTTGCACTTCAATTGCGGAGTGGAATTACTCTGACCAATTGGGGTGCCAGGTGTTGGACCACCACCGATTTCATATAGATGACCTATGCTGTGGGCAAATCACCAGCTGTGAAGTCCCGGACAGCCCCTTTAAGCACAATAAGTTATTTCAGAATCAGTTTTTAGGACTCGGGTGGAATAGCTGATAGAGAAGAAACATACATATCTTAGACCATTCATACCGGAATTATTGCTCAGTATAGACATTTTTTTGTCGGCGTGATAAAAGGTTAACGTGTTACTACACAGATAGGGTTTATGATCCCAGCTGATAACTTCTCACTGCACACACACCATCCATTTGTCAACATCCTGACACAGCGCACTGTAATACGTCTGTTCTCACCTCTCCTGCAAGGTGTGCATTATACCAAAAACTGGGAAACGGGACACATGGTGTACTCCTAAACCTCAGGAAGTCCCGTCATCTCAGGCATTTGAGATGATCTCACTATAGCAGATGTCTTTATTTTTGTAAGAGCTGCTTGAATCGAGATGACGCACCGGTGATATCCTGGGTACATGCAACATTAGGGGTCCTAAGGATCTGGAGCGCACCGCCCCCAGAAAAGCAAGAAACCAGGAGGGAGAGGAGCCATGCGTTCCTGATGAACAATGATGAGAACCAAACTTTAATACACAGGGAACCGAATTAAAAGGACCCTGTCATCTGCTGCAAAACAACAGTGCTGCTAACCACTGAGCCACGATACTGCCCATGCTCCTGCATAAATGATGACAGGCTCCCTTTAACCCCTTCACCCCCTGTTCATTTTCCATTTTTGCACTTCTGTTTTTTGCTCCCCTTCTTCCCAGTGGTACACCTTTTTTATTTTTCATTCAATATGGCCATGTGAGAGCTTGTTTTTTTGCGGGACGAGTTGTGCTTTTGAATTACACCCTTGGTTTTACCATATAATATACTGGAAAAACAGGGAAAAAAATTCCAAGTGTGGTGAAATTGCATAAAGAAAACGCAATTCCACAATATTTTAATTTTTTTTTACCATGTTCATTAAAAGCTAAAACATGTCTAGGTTCTTTTTTATTTACGGTAAGTGGTAAAAAAAATACAAAGTTTGTTAAAAAAAAAATTGTGTTATTTTCCGAGACCTGTAGCGTCCCTATATTTTTGGGTATCTGGGGCCGGGTGGAGACTTATTTTTTGCGCACCGATCTGATGTTTTTATTGTTACCATTTACATTCTTAACATTCTTTTGATCTCCCGTTATTGCATCCCTGCAGCTCCACTCAGCTGCCAAGCTGCAGGGATCGCTCCCTGCCCATCAATTGCCATCAGGTTTAGCCGCCTTTCAGGGGCCCGCCTCCGATGCAGCCGCACCAGCCTTACATGCGGGCAGTGTTATCCTCAGCCTGCGGCTAACACTGCCCACTATTAAAGTGAAATGAGTATTCACTTCTCTCCACGCCCATGGGGGTGTGGGGAAGTGTGAATATTCATTTCTCTTTAGCAGCAGGGACAAGCTTCTGTCTCCAGCTGGTGCTCCGCTGGCACCGGGCTGTCCCCCCCGACTCAGGGGCTCCATAGCAGCTGGGTGTGCCGCTATTAGCAACACGCTACTGGCAGGGGGCCCCTGGAGCAGTGGGGGCCCTAGGCAGCTGCTGGCCAGTATGCCAGCAGGTGTCAGTGCCTGGGCCCGCCGGAAAATCCTCCGGTTCTCTGGTGGGCCAGTCCGAGCCTGGTAGAGGGGTTAATAACTACTACACTGGTGAATTAGGTTAATGGAGGGGTTAAAAGCTGCTTCCCTGGTTATCAACAGTAGCGATGCCATTAGTGATTGGATGTGATCAGTGTGAAGCTGCACGGCACAGCATAGTGGCTGCAGCAGGGTACTGCACATTTGCCCCCTATTCAAATGAGTAAGGATGGATACACAGTACCCCCTATGGCTCCCTAACTGATCACATCCATTATATAATAACCAGTGAAGAAAACGGAAGCTTGAGGATCTCAATGTAAGATCTCCAACCGGACTTCCAACTATCTATGGGTCTAAGTAGTATTGGTCTTCTCATATGGGCTGAAGAACTGTTTTTGGCTCCCTAGACTTCATGACCCGGGTGCGACTGCAACCCCTACACCCACTGCAGTTACGCTCTGATAGTAACATAGCTCATAACATACAAGAAGTGCCCCTAAAGATCTACTGGTGGTCACGTCCTCAGCGCCCACTCGAAGGTACATGACCGAGGTTTGGTGCTGATCAATGGTTTAGTCACCAGGAATGTCGACAGTTAGATAAATATTGGTTACACCTAACTAATGGTTTCGACCATGGAGTGTAAGTAGCGCGTCTGATCTTGTCAGATGGCATCTGTGTTTAAATAACGTTTGAGTTGTCTCTGCCGACATGTGATATGTTTGCTTATGTCTACACGCCTCCTACTATTATTAACCAGATCATTTTGTCCTGGATCTCCTCAATATGATGAATCAGCAAGTACTGAATGAAAGGTGTGAATGCAACATCATGCATGTATCCATCATCTACTTACAGTGGGTATGGAAAGTATTCATTTTTATCTCATTAATGTACACTCTGCACCCCATCTTGACTGAAAAAAGCAGAAATGTAGAAATTTTTGCATATTTATTAAAAAAGAAAAACTGAAATATCACATGGTCATAAGTATTCAGACCTTTTGCTCAGACACTCATATTTAAGTCACATGCTGTCCCTTTCCTTGTGATCCTCCTTGAGATGCTTCTACTCCTTCATTGGAGTCCTGCTGTGTTTAATTAAACTGATAGGACTTGATTTGTAAAGGCACACACCTGTCTATATAAGACCTCACAGTGCATGTCAGACCAAATGAGAATCATGAGGTCAAAGGAACTGGCCAAGGAGCTCAGAGACAGAATTGTGGCAAGGCACAGATCTGGACAAGGTTACAAAAGAATTTCTGCAGTGCTCAAGGTTCCTAACAGCACAGTGGCCTCCATAATCCTTAAATGGAAGACGTTTGGGACCACCAGAAGTCTTCCTAGACATGGCCGTCCAGGCAAACTGAGCAATCGTAGAAGAGCCTTGGTGAGAGAGGTAAAGAAGAACCCCAAGATCACTGTGGCTGAGCTCCACAGATGCAGTAGGGAGATGGGAGAAAGATCCACAAAGTCAACTATCACTGCAACCCTCCACCAGTCGGGGCTTTATGGCAGAGTGGCCAGACGGAAGCCTCTCCTCAGTGCAAGACATATGAAAGCCCGCAAAAAAACACCTGAAGGACTCCCAGACTATGAGAAATAAGATTCTCTGGTCTGATGAAACGAAGATAGAACTTTTTGGTGATAATTATAGAATAGGGCACAGGATGGGGGAAATTATTACAGGATACTTGCCAGGACACAGGACTTTATGATAGGATGGGGGCATTATTACAGGATATGGCCAAGGATAGAGGACTTTATTACAGGGGCCCATAGATCTGACCAATATGCTGGTAGGGCCCTAGTTCAAATTTTGCACCTGGGCCCATAGGACTCTAGTTTTGCCACTGATTTCACCTTTCCTAAGTTCACATGACCTGAGATTTTCTCTCTCCTTTTATTAGTCTCCAGCTATTATTTTAGGACATTAGGTCCCAGGTGAGACTGAAACCTTTCCACCCATTCGTACATTCGCCATCTCTTCTCCATAGTATACTGGACTTCTGATGACAGCTGCAGAAGGTTTAGTGTGGTTACACTGCCCCCTACAGCCTCTAGCGTGCATAAAATTCCCAACCTAACCCTACTTTAGAAAACCCACTCAGGAATTCATTATAAAGCACTCAGTGTGAAAGTAGTAGTTTTATGCAATGTTCAGCACCTCCTGCCTTCTGCATTATCTTCAATCATTTCATCATAAAGTACACATTTTTTTTACAAGATACCAGCCCTTTTTGTCATCTGTTGGGTAAATGTAGCCATATGGAGCTGTTCGACTTATGCAACCAGGGTGTTTACTCTGATATAGGGCTCAAGCATGTTTCAGCAAAGCCTTTATCCATATCCTGAATATCAGGGAGTATTAAATACCCAGCAACATCATATATTGTATCTTTGAGTCTGGACAGTGACAGTAGTGCCATCCAATCTAGGACAGGGGTATGCTGAGCTGTCAATATTGTGATGGACAGCTGAGCCATCCAATCAGACGCTGGAGTATCCTTAGCTGCCAGTGTCTTGAGTCACAGTCTAGCCGTCCAATGAGGGCCGATGTGTGCTGAAGCTTCATCCATGTGTCTTATGTTTGTCGAAATCACCTGGCTAAATAACCAGCTCTCTGCCTTTGATTGCTGCCAATTGAAGCTTTTAGCTCAAGAATTGTATGTGCCCTGTTTTGTATTCTGATCTTGGTTGCTTGACCTTGGATTTGCCTTTGCCCTTGCCTTTGCCTAGCCCTTTTGCCGTGATGCGCTACCTTCTTACAATTCTGCCCCCGGACTGTGACCTGACTACGCCTTCGTCTCACTGCTCGGTCTATGACGTACCCTCCTGGCTTTTGACCTTGAACCTCTTGACTACACAGCCTCACGGCTTATCCGTGAGTCACAATAGTCAGTGAGCTGTTCTTCTCAATCACAGGGGGTACCGACAACCCCCTTTTCACTTGTTTGCAGCTTTGGTGGTCCAGTGTGCAATGTGAACAAAGCCAGTACAGCACAGCTCTATAGTACTGCATAGTGGCCATTGTTTGGTACTGCGGCACAGTTCCTGGTGAAGTGAATGGGAGCTGATCTGCAGTACCCAAGAATGGCCACTACACAAAATAGAGAGCTTTGTATATCCAGCTATAGTGGGAACTGAAAACAGCTGATTGGTGGGGGTACTGTGTCTCCTACATTTCTGATATTGATGATCTATCCTGACCATTGTCCTGGAAAAAAATATTTAAAGTAGTAGATAAAGAAGAACCCCCATACCTCTATATAATATTAAAAACATCCTCTCCCCCTCCCAAACCCTGTTTTCTTATAAAAAATACCCCTGTGCTTCCATTTAAAGAGAATCTGCCAGTAGAATCCACCCTCCTAAGCCGACTATATGGATATGTACAGTAGGTCATAGGAAGGATTAAAATGATTCCTTGATAGCTGCAATCTGATGTCTTATTCTAGAGAAATCCATATTTTTCTGATATGCAAATGAGCTGTTAAGATCTATGGGCTGGACATAGATCTCCTTGAGAATTCGCCTCCAAAGCTTATTGTAAATGAAAGGGGGAGTTACCAGTGTGAGACATGTAATGACTGACAGTCTGCTCTCCTGATTTCCTGAATTTCCTGACTGATTCCCTTCAATGATTATGATCCCCCATTTTTCCTCTTTATAATGATGTTAGACAGCTGCCCAGACACGTTGATGTAAGCAGGTTACGTGAACTCAACAGCGCAGACAATGAGGAGACGGTGGTACTTAACCAATGCTATTTAACTAACATAGAAGGGAAATCTATTTATAAGTGCATATATGTATACCATATTTCTCGGACTATGACTATAAGATGCACTTTTTTCCTCCAAAAATGTAGAGGAAAATGGGGGGTGCGTCTTATAGTCCGGATGTACCTGTTCTGGCTGTGGTGGTGAGGTGGGGGAGCGGAATCGGTGGAGCAGCGCGTCACAGAGACAGGAACCGGCTGCTGCGGTTAACTCCAGTGCCCACTGCTAAAGAGAAATGAATATTCACTGCATTCCACACCCATGGGTGTGGAGGACAATGAATATTCATTTATTTTCAATAGCATCCTGGCATGATTGGCCCAATCCCCATCCTGGTATGCATGACCCCATTGTTATCCTGGTATGATTGGCTCTCACCCCATACTGGTATACATAGCCCCATCAGAATACATTAAAAAAACAAGCCATTACACTTACCTTCCCGGCGCTCCCTTGCAGGGTTTCGCTAAGATGCCAGCAGTGGCTTTATGCTTGTAAGCTGCGCATGGCAGTGGCGTCAAGCGCTGCTTGCAAGCCAAAGGGCAGCTGCCCGAATACTCACTGCTCTCCACGCCGGGACAGTGTGCGCATAGAGCAGTGAGTATTCATTGCTTTTTAATTGCGAGTACAGTGTCAGCCGGAGCCTTCCTGCAGCTGCTGGCGGTCACATGTGCTGCTAGTAAAGGGAATGAATATTCACCGCATTTCATGGGAGTGGAATGCGGTGTATATTCAATTCTCTTAAGTAGTGGCACACGTGACCGCCAGCAGCTGCTCCTATGGCCCCTCACACATCTTTTGCTGTACTGACCCATCTCCTGGTATCTACTACATGCTCTGGAAACTGTGCTGACAGATACAGCTACCCATCTTGCCACAGCTCGCATTGATTTGCCATCCTGGATGAGCTGCACTATCTGAGCAACTTCTGTGGGTTGTAGGCACCACCTCATGTTACTGTTCATCTAGGGGTGAGAGCAATGACAAAATGCAAAAGTGACAAAAAGAACAGTCAAAAAGGATGAGAACAGAGAAATGGTCTGTAGTCACCACTTGCAGAACCACTCCTTTATAAGGGTTGTCTTGCTAATTGCCTATCATTTCTACCTGTTGTCAGTACAATTTGCACAATAGCAGGAGAAATTGATTCACAATCGGTGTTGCTTCATAACTGGACAGCTTGATTTCACAGAAATGTGATTAACTTGGAGATACATTGTGTTGTTTAAGTGTTTCCTTTATTTTTATGAGCAATAACTATAGATACAGTATATACAGGTGCTTCTCACAAAATTAGAATATCATCAAAAAGTTAATTTATTTCAGTTCTTCAATACAAAAAGTGAAACTCATATTATATACAGTCATTACAGAGTGATCTATTTCAAGTGTTTATTTCTGTTAATATTGATGCTTATGGCTTACAGACCTTGAAAACCCAAAAGTCATTATCTCGGTAAATTAGAATAATTAACAAAAAAACACCTGCCTTAGTTGCCTAAGCGTTTAAAAAGGTCCCGTAGTTTGTTTCGGTAGGCTCTACAATCATGGGGAAGACTGCTGACTTGACAGATGTCCAGAAGGCAGTCATTGACACATGTCATTGCTAAAGAACATGGCTGTTCACACAGTGCTGTATCCAAACATATTAATGGAAAGTTGAGTGGAAGGAAAAAGTGTGGTAGAAAGAGGTGTGAAAGCAACCGGGATAACTGCAGCCTTGAAAGCATTGTTAAGAAAAGGACATTCAAAAATTTGAGGAAGATTCACAAGGAGTGGACTGCTACTGGAGTCATTGCTTCATGAGCCACCTCACAGACGTATCAGGACGTGGGCTACAAATGTCACATTTCTTGTGTCAAACCACTCATGACCAATAGACAATGCCAGAAGTGTCTTATCTGGGCCAAGGAGAAAAAAAACTGGACTGTTGCTCAGTGGTTCAAGGCAGGGTCGGACTGGCCCACCAGAGAACCGGAGGATTGTCCGGTGGGCCCAGCCACTAACATACCTGTTGGTCTACAGGGGCGACAGCTGCCAAGGGCCCACATTGCTCCAGGAACCCCCAGCCAGTGGCTTGTCGCTAATAGCGGCACACCACGCAACTGCTATGGGGCCCGTGAGTCACGGGAACCCGCCCGGTGCCAGCGGAGCAGCAGCGGGTGACAGGAGGCAGAAGCCAGCTAAAGCCTGTCCCCACAGCTAAAGAGGAATGAATATTCATTCTTCCCCACGCCCCCATGTGCGTGGAGAGAGGTGAGCATTCATTTCACTTTAATATCAGGCAGTGTTAGCCGCAGTCTGCGAATAACACTGACCGCTATAAGGGCCACCAGACCAGGGTGCCTGCTCCCCCAGGGGCCCCCAGCCCATGCGGCCAATAAGAGGCCCTTAAGTCGGGGGGGGGTGTTGCCAGCGCCGCCCCCCAGTGCGCACCACATTCAACTGTATCAGCATCATAGATGCCAATAGAGTTGAAAGCAATAATGGAGTAGAGAGTGTCAGATGATGCTCCCTCCCCCATCATTCCCCTGAACCTCTGACATTGAGAGTGCACGATGACAACACTTCATCGTGTACCTCCTGTGTGTCGGGCAGACGGCACTGCAGCTGCTGAGACCGAAGCAGAGCCGAAATCAGTATGGGAACGAGGAGCAGAGATGAGTATTGTGTTTAATTTATATATATATATATATGAGGGAGCTGCATTATACCCTATGATGGGGGCTGCATTATATCCTATTAGGGGGGCTGCATTATACCATATGAGGGGGCAGCATTATACCCTATGAGGGGGGCTGTATTATACCCTATGAGGGGGGCTGCATTATACCCTATGTGGGGGCTGTATTATACCCTATGAGTGGGCTGTATTATACCCTATGAGGGGTCTGCATAATACCCTATGATGGGGCTGCATTATACCATATGAGGGGGATGTATTATACCCTATGAGGAAGGCTGTATTATACCCTATGAGGGGCTTTATTATACCCTATGAGGGGGCTTCATTATACCCTATAAGTGGGGCTGCATTATACCCTATGAGGGGGGCTGCATTATATTCTGTAGGGGGCTGCATTATACACTATGCTTGGGGCTGCATTATACCCTATGAGGGGGGCTGCAATATAACCTATGAAGGGGCTGTATTATACCCTATGAGGGGGTTGCATTTATACCTTATGAGGGGGCAGCATTATACCCTATGAGTTTGGCTGCATTATACTCTGAGGGGGCTGCATTATACCCTATGAGGGGTATGAAAATCCAAAAGTCATTATCTCATTACTTTAGAATACTTTATAACACCAGCTTGAAAAATGATTTTAAAATCTGAAATGTTGGCCTACTGAAATGTATGTTCAGTAAATGCACTCAATACTTGGTCAGGGCTCCTTTTTCATCAATTACTTCGTCAATGCGGCGTGGTATGGAGGCGATCAGCTTGTGGCACTGCTGAGGTGTTATGGAAGCCCAGGTTGCTTTAATAGCAGCTTTCAGCTCGTCAGCATAGTTGGGTCTGGTGTCTCTCATCTTCCTCTTGACAGTACACCATAGATTCTCTATGGGGTTAAGGTCAGGTGAGTTTGCTGGCCAATCAAGCACAGTGATATTGTTGTTTTTAAACCACATTGTTTTTAAACCAGGTATTGGTACTTTTGGCAGTGTGGACAGGTGCCAAGTCCTGCTAGAGAAAGAAATTTCCATCTTCAAAAAGGTTGTTGGCAAAGAAAAGCATGAAGCATGCTAAAATTTTCTGGTAGACGGCAGCGCTGACTTTGGTCTTGATAAAACACAGTGGACCTACACCAGCTGATGACATGGTCCCCAAACCTTCTCTGATTGTGGAGACTTCACACTAGACCTCAAGCAGCGCAGCTTGGATTGTGGCCTCTCCACACTTCCTCCAGACTCTTGGACCTTGATTTCCAAATTAAATGTAAAATTTACTTTCATCTGAAACCAGCACCTTGAGCAACAGTCCAGTTCTTTTTCTCCTTGGCCCAGGTAAGATGCTTCTGGAATTGTCTATTGGTCATGAGTGGCTTGACACAAGGAATGTGACACTTATAGCCCATGTCCTGGATGCGTCTGTGTGTGGTGGCTCTTGAAGCAATGACTCCAGCAGCAGTCCACTCCTTGTGAATCCCCCCAAAATTTTTGAATGACCTTTTCTTAACAATCCTTTTAAGGCTGGGGTTATCCCGGTTGCTTGCGCACCTTTTTCTACCACACTTTTTCCTTCCACTCAACTTTCCATTAATATGCTTTGATACAGCACTCTGTGAACAGCCAGCTTCTTTAGCAATGACCTTTTGTGTCTTACCCTCCTTGTGGAGTGTGTCAATGACTGCCTTCTGGACATCTGTCAAGTCAGCAGTCTTCCCCATGATTGTGGAGCCTACCGAAACAGAGTAATGGACCTCTCTAAATGCTTAGGAAGCCTTTGCAGGTGTTTTTTATTAATTATTCTAATTTACCGAGGTAATGACTTTTGGGTTTTCATGGTCTGTAAGCCATAAGCATCAACATTAACAGAAATAAACACTTGAAATAGATAACTCTGTTTGTAATGACTCAATATATGAGTTTCACTTTCTGTATTGAAGAACTGAAATAAATTAACTTTTTGATGATATTCTAATTTTGTGAGAAGCACCTGTATATATATAGATATTGCTCATAAAAATAAAGGGAACACTTGAACAACACAATGTATCTCCAAGTGAATCACATTTCTGTGAAATCAACCTGCCAAGTTATGAAGCAACACCGATCGTGAATCAATTTCTCCTGCTATTGTGCAAATGGGAAAACAGCAGGTAGAAATGATCGGCAATTAGCAAGACAACGTCTATAAAGGATTGGTTCTGCAGGTGGTGACTACAGACCATTTCTCTGTTCTCATCCTTTTTGGCTGTTCTTTTGATCTCTTTTGCATTTTGTCATTGCTCTCACCCCTAGATGTACAGTAGCATGAGGTGGTGTCTACAACCCACAGAAGTTGCTCTGATAGTGGAGCTCATCCAGGATGACACATCAATGAGAGCTGTGTCAAGAAGGGTAGCTGTGTCTGTTAGCATAGTGTCCAGAGCATGGAGCAGATACCAGGAGAGAGGTCAGTACACCAGGAGACGTGGAGGGGCCGTAGGAGTGTAACAACCCAGCAGCAGGACCGCTACCTCCTCCTTTGTACAAGGAGGAACAGGAGGAGTAGTGCCAGAACCCTGCAAAATGACCTCCAGCACTAACATCCATGTGTCTGCTCAAACTGTCAGAAACAGACTCCATGAGGGTGGTTTGATGGTCCGACATCTGTCCACAAATGGGTGTTGAGCTTACAGCCCAACACTGTGCAGGGCGATTGGTCTTTGCCAGAGAACATCAAGATTTGCAGATTCGACATTGGCGCCCTGTGCTCTTCATGGATGATAGCAGGTTCACACTGAGCACATGTAACAGACGTGACTCAGTCTGGAGACGCTGTGGAGAATGTTCTGCTGCCTGCAACATCCTCCAACATGACCGGTTTTGCAGTGGGTCAGTAATGGTGTGGGAAGACTTTTTTCTGGAGGGCCTCACAGCCTTCCATGTACTAGCCAGAGGTACCCTGACTGCTATTAGGTATCGGGATGAGATCCTCAGACCCATTATGAGACTATGTGCATTGGGCCCTGGGTTTCTTCTAATGCATGACAATGCTAGTCCTCATGTGGCTAAAGTGTGTCAGTAGTTCCTGCATGATGAAAGCATTGATGCTATGGACTAGCCTGCCCGTTCCCCAGACTTGAATCCAATCGAGCACATCTACAAGTAGGACATCATGTCTCATTCCATCCAACAATGTCACATTGCACCAAAGAAAGTCCAAGAGTTGACTGATGCTTTAATCCAGGTCTGGGAGGAGATCCCTCAGGAGAACATCTGCAGGCTCAAGAGGAGCATGCCCAGGAGTTGTAGGGAGGTTATACAGGCACGTTGAGGCCACACACACCGCTGAGCATCATTTCCTTGTCTTGAGGCATTTCCACTGAAGTTGGTTCAGCCTGTAATTTGATTTTCCACTTTACTTTTGAGCATCATTCCAAATCCAGACCTCCATGGGATATTAATTTTGATTTACCGTATATACTCGAGTATAAGTCGAGTTTTTCAGCCCCCTTTTGGGGCTGAAAAAGACCACCCTCGACTTATATTCTGGTCAGGGTGCCAACTTACCTGGTCCCCGTCGTCTCCGCGGTCCCAGTCATCTACGCGGTCCCCGGTGTTCGTCTGCGGTCCCCTGCAGCGTCCTGGTGGCGGCGGCGGGTGATGATAGGGCCGCGGCTGCGTTCAAAATCTCTGCGCGCCGCTCTCTCCCGTCCTCCGGCAGTGACGTGCAGGGGGCGCGATGACGTGGAAAGCACACGCCCTCTGCCTGAGTCACTGAAGAGCCGGCGACGCTCAGGAGCAGCTGTCATCAACGTAGGTGAGTATATAGTGTTTTTTTTTTTTTTTTAAATCCAGCAGGGGCATGATAGGATTACTGGTAATCCTATCACTTTGGGGGCAGCATTACGATATTTGGGCCACCATTCACTGTGCAGCATTTATGGGGGCATATGTTGTGCAGCGTTATTTGGGCCAGCATTCACTGTGCTGCATTTTGGGGGCATACTGTATGTTGTGCAGCATTAAATTTACCAGTATCTTCGGCAATTCCCACCCTAGACTTATACTCGAGTCAATACGTTTTCCCAGGTTTTTGAGGCAAATTTAGGGGGGTCGACTTATACTCGGATCGACTTATACTCGAGTATATACGGTACATTGATCATTTTTATGTGTTATTGTTCTCAACACAGTCCACTATGTAATGAATAAAGATTTGCAACTGGAATATTTTATTCAGTGATATCTAGGATGTGGTATTTTAGTGTTTCTTTTATTTTTTTTGAGCAGTGTACATACTGTGAAGACATATCATTCATTACATAAGAAGTTAATTGTTTTCAGTGGAGACTGTGTAATGCTGGGAATTCCTGCAGATCCTTTGATCACGTGAGTTGAAGCAACAGGACACCCTGTAATCAGGGTATTATTATGGGACTCTTTAATTTTGAGTTCCCCATTAAAAAAGAGAGCTTTCTAGAAAATATCTTCATATGAAAAAGAGACTGTTTTAATTCTCTTAAAAAAAAAATGCATTTAAAGGCCCATCAGTATTCTTTTGTACCACTTGCTCTACTTCCCAAAAATAAGAGGTCAATTACATGTTTCCAAACTCTGTTACGATCACTATGGTGAACAGTGATTATTGAAAAGCATCAGCAGGGGGCGATATTATCACAGGGAATAGCTCCTGTTCATTCTTATTGCAGTACTGTAGGTATATGCTGAGGACATAGTGGAAAACCAGCACAAATGTACAGACCGGAATCACTCACATTAGTTTCTGTCACTAATGGGACTTTTTCATAAGTTTCCCTATCTCAAACACATAAGCACTCTAGGAGTGATATCACCATACAAAGTAATGATAGAAAAGCCAAAAAAGCATCGAGAGTCATAGAAACTAAGTCAGAGCTAGAAACAACCCTGAGGGTAATAATGGGGTTTATCATATTACTAGAAAAATTAGGCAAAAAACTACAAAATCTGCAACAAAGGATCCCAATAGGAACCTAGGCTAAGGTGCCTTACATAAAGTGATATTTAAAAGGGTTGTCCAGACATGGGTCTCAATTCTGAGGTCATTCTACGCGACTGAAGGCTTGGGAATCCTCCCAGTGAGCACAGTGTAATATGTCAGGATTTTTGGCGCTGGGAACCGGTGATCATGTGACTTCAAGTGTGCGATTTGCATACTTCTGGCCACATTCCAACTAGATGTGTCACATTTCGGCTATACGTGCCACATTCCAACTAGACGTGTCTGGTCTTGCTCAATTGGCTTGTAATGATCGAGGCCATGCACGTTTAGTTGGCATGTGACTGTATGCATGCAAATCGTTGGAGAATCCGCATTGTCAGGATTTACAAGTCGGCAGTCACTTAGTCACGGGAATCTCATAACAACTTCTGAGAGCAGCATAATGTATAGACCCTGATTCCAGCAATGTATTACTTACTGTGCTGCTTGCTGCAGTTTTGATAAAATCACTCTTTTTTCTGTTGCAGATCTCTGAATGCTGAACTGTGTATAACCCCGGCCACACTACTAATTGGCAGCTTTCTGAGAACACTGTTCATAGGCAGAAAGTTGGTGGGGGCAGGGTTATACAGAGTTTATGAGTAAGAGTTTATGAAAATTTTTTACACAACATTGAACTATACCAAACGTTATAAATATGAAAAATTGTGATGATGGCGCCACTTTTCTAGATAGTAGTGGAACAATCCGGCTGTTTGACAAGCTTGTGATTCCTATTGAGTACATGTGCCCGTGAAGCACCTTTATTTTATCGACTGGGGTGAAACTCTCTCCTAGTACAGGGGGAATCACTTGAGTATGGCTATTACCGAGCCGCATGGAACACATGGACTTCATCAGTTCTGAGCAGGTATGGAGGAATTCCCTGCAGCTTTTGGATTGCAGAGCAGACAGAATTATCAGATAAATGCCCTCCAGCGTGTTTTTTTCTCGGCAGTTTCGTCTCAGCAGCACATTATGTATCACGGGTCCCTTTGGTTCTGAGTGTGCTGTCGGTGGCATTGTCCTAGAGGATACAAAAGATTGACTCCAAGAAGTTTCACTGTCGCTTCAATGCCGGAGAAATACATTCCTGATAAATTCCGGAAATTGATAATAAGGGACGTAGAGATTACCCCTTCAGCTTTATAAAGGCTTCATCTACAAAAGCAGATGGGTTCCATTTTTTGACCTCAGCAATATAAGTGAATCATGAACATCAATGGTACAATATATAGACGGAAACATGTTAGGACAGTATGTATTTTTATTGTTGTGCTTTTCAACATTTTTATTGCATTTTTTTCAACTGCATTTTTCTAGCATTTTTGGACAGCAATAAATAATATAGAGCTTGATAATAGATATATATAATAGATAGATTTAGACAGAAAGCCATATAATTGCACAACTACCCGACATATAAAATTGCATCCTGTGGAGCTTATTGGACAGCATTTTTTAATCAAACATATGATAGAAAAAAATGACGTAACCAGCAAAGGTAAAGCATACAGCTATAAGCTGATATTATCAGGCTGGGAAGAACTCTGGTTATTGGGCCCTTCCCAGTCTAAAAATATCAGTCCTCAGCCAGCCCCAGAGTGGAGCATCACATTAGATGTACCAATTCTGGCGCTTTCCCTTTACTCTTTCCGATCGCACTGCTGAGTTGGCAATCAGGTTAATGGGGCTTGTGGTTGATGTCAGCTGTGAATTGGCCAAAAACACAGTGGACATCAAGCCCTGGTGTTAGTAATGGAGAGGTGTATATCAGACAACCCCATTACTAACCCTGGTTCACCATTTTATTTAAAAAAAAAAAGTTTGCCTGCAGGTTCGACGTAATCTACCAAATCCAATGTAGTCCACAAACAGAAACCTGAAAGGCTTAAACACTGTCCTATTTCACCAATTTATTAGAAAAAAAGTTCCGACGCACGTCCATTGAGATAGGAAAGTAAGGCTTTGGGAACAGGTTGTGTTTTTGCAGTGTTTTTTTGCCGCATGGATTTGTCATAAAACCTGAAGGGCTTCCTGGTGACGGCAAACTGATTGACAATGCTAAAGTGTCATGCACACATTGCGTATTTGTGAGTTTCAGTATTTTTGCAGCGTTTTTTCAGCCGTTGACTTCAATTAAGAAAGTTAAAAAACTTCTACAAAACGAAGGTCTAAAAATTATTGCGGAATTACTGCGTAATTGGAGCATTATTTGCACACGCACACTGTTTACTTTCTTTTGTTTTTATATATACATGTGTCATAGAGAGAAAAAATTAAAACCCCTAAGAAATCTCAAGAAGGGAAGAGAGCTAATACACCAACCTCCTTTAAAGTAGGGCTACACATTGAACATGTGTAACTAATCTAAAATTAAAAACTAATTAAAACAGGGGAAAGAGAGAGATGTATCATCTCCATTGAAGCAGCACCCCTCTGCAGTGACCAGGTAATTGAAACAGGATGATCAACTCTGGGAACCAGATACCAAAATGTTGATTTGTTTACACAGAGGCACAAGCTTCCTTTCTTCAAGAATTCTTCTTAGAGTTTTTGCTTTTGGCGATCAGATATGAATATTGGGGTTTTGCATTGATCCAATATTTATTTATGAGATATAGATTTTCTGCATTGTAGTGAAAGGACGAACATAACACATTCACTCACATCACTGTAGCGTCATTGTAACCCCTCCAACTTAATAACAGTCCGATGGATGAGTCCACGCATGACCTCATCAAAATGTCATATGTGGGAGTCACCTGGAGCTAATGTAAAGCAGTGTTTGGGTTTGGGTCACTGTTCATTCTGCAAGTCATAGTTTTCTATGAAGATGGTCGCTTTTCTCGGAGTGCTTCCCTCCGCTAAGCTCGGAGCCATTTCTGTCACATCAGGTTTAGTAATTCTCTTTCGTTATTCCTTTTTATATCATGTAACTGTATATACCGTCTTGTTTTCTTCCTGTTTTGTATCATCTTTGTATATTTTTTTTATAAACACTGCCTACTTTTGTGGATTAAATATATAAAATGTAATATACTGTATGTTCAAGAGAAGAGATAAGATGGCACTCACCATGCCTTAGAAGTCCTTTATTCAATAACATTTAAAACATCTCGACGGGAGAATGACGTCAACATTTTTCTATCAGAGAGATCGGTTGGTTGTTTCTTTGTTTGCTTTTCCGGACAAGTGAGAGGGGGTGTGCATTATAATTGTAATGATGTAAATCGGTGGGTAGATCCATGGTTTATGTAGGATCCTCGTCACTTCCTCCTCCCCATAGGAAGCGCGAAATGGCCATTGTCCTACAAATGTTCACATCATTCTCCCACCGCGATGTTTAAAATGTTATTGAACAAATGACTTTTAAGGGACAATGAGGGCCACCTTATCTCTACTCTTGGTCATTTATTGCATGAACTGTTTTAAAGGTGAGCACCTGAGATCTCGATTCACCAGTGTGTTAACTATGCTGTTCCATAAGGAAAGCTAGGACTCGGGAGATTTGGCTTCTGGTGCCGGTGCTTATACATTCTTTTTCCTTCATAAAATGTAATAGCTCTGTTCCTCTTACTCTGTAAACCGCACACCTGAAGCCATTCATTACCTGTAACGGGTGTCCAACCAGCCAATTGGTGGTGGCAGCTAGTGGTTCTTTTGTTATTGTGGAGTTTGTAGTGGATATACATGTATATTCCATGCATTGGAGGTGTATGTAACTACTTGTAATGCGGGATGATGGTGAAATGACCTACTGCTAGCCAGCAAGAGCAGTGGGTCGGTCACACTTGGCGCTGGCCGTTGCACTGCCGCGCACCCTTGAGAGCTGTGTATACTCTTCAACCACCTTCCGATCCTGGCAAGGGGGAACTTTAGCACAGCCCTTCCCAGGTGGTTAGCAGCAGGGTGGATGGTTAATGGACACACAAACAGCAGACAGGTCAAACACACCAGAACCATGAAACCGCAGTGCAACTGCATGAACTAAGGCGAACAATGATAAACCAAGCACAGGCAACAAAGCATGAACCTCCTCAGAAGAAGCACAGAAACACTGACCGTAACCACCCACCATAACTGAGAATAATCATCAACAAAAGGAGGAAATGGCAAGTTTAACCCCTTCACGACCAATGACGCCACATAGGCGTCATGAAAACCTGTGCCAATCCGACCAGTGACGCCTATGTGGCATCATGACTTTAAAGCCCCCCCTGTGGGTTGGGTGACCCGACCCGCAGATACAGGGGGCTTTGTTCTTCACCACAGGGGGCATGGCTTCACTCCCACGTGGCTATGATCGCTCTGATTGGCTGTTAAAAGTGAAACAGCCAATCAGAGCGATAGTAATATTTCATCAATGAAAATTGATGAAATATTACAATCCAGTCATGGCCGATGCTCCAGTAGCATCGGACATGGCTGGTGACACCGATCCGACCCCCCCCCACGGTTAACAGGGGCGATCTGCCCCCCGCCACTGAATGACAGCGGCGATGTGCCGCCACTGTCATTATCTGCTCCCCCCGCCATCCCTCCACTCCCTCCGCCTTCCGATTACCCCCCTCCCACCCCCCAGTACTTACCGAGTGCCGCTGTGGCTCCCGGTGTCCCGCGGTCCCAGACCATGGTCGCCACCATCTTGGAAAATGGCAGGCGCATGCGTAGTGCGCCTGCCGGCTGCAGATTCATTCATTCTTTTTGATCACTGTGATAAACTCTCACAGTGATCAAAATAGAATGAAAAGTAAATAAACCCCCCCTTTATCACCCCCATAGGCAGGATCAAATAATAAAATAAAGAAGTTATTTTTATTTTTCCATTAGGGTTAGGGTTAGGGTTATGGTTGGAAATAGGGTTAAGGTTAGGGTTGGAATTAGGGTTAGGGTTGAAATTAGGGTTAGGGTTGGAGTTAGGCTTAGGGTGGAATTAGGGTTAGATTGGAAATAGGGTTAGGGTTGGAATTAGAGTTAGGGTTAGAACTAGGTTTAGGGTTGGAATTAGTGTTAGGGCTGGAGCTAGGGATAGGGTTAGGGGTGTGTTGGGGTTAGGGTTATCGTTAGGGTTGAGATTAGGGTTAGGGATGTGCTGGGGTTAGGGCTGTGGTTAGGAGTGTGTTGGGGTTAGGGTTGGAGTTAAAATTGAGGGGTTTTCACTGTTTAGGAACATCAGGGGGTCTCCAAATGCGACATGGTGCAACCATTGATTCCAGGCAATTTTGCGTTCAAAAAGTCAAACGTGCTCCCTCCCTTCCAAGCCTCGACGTGTCCCCAAACAGTGGTTTACTCCAACATATAGGGTATCAGCGTACTCAGAAAAAATTGTATAACAACTTTGGTGGTCTAATTTCTCCTATTACCCTTGAGAAAATAAAAAATTGGGGGCTAAAATATTATTTTTGTGGAAAAAAAATGATTTTTTTATTTTCACGTCTCTGTGTTATAAACTTCTGTGAAGCACTTGGAGGTTCAAAATGCTCACCAGACATCTAGATAAGCTCCTTGGAAGGTCTAGTTTCCAAAATGGGGTCACTTGTGGGGGGTTTCTACTGTTTAGGCAAATCAGGGGCTCTGCAAACGTAATGACGACCGCAGACCTTTCCATCAAAGTCTGCATTTCAAAACGTGACTACTTCCATTCTGAGCCCTTACGTGTGCCCAAACAGTGGTTCCCCCCCATATATGGGGTACCAGCGTACTCAGGACAAACTGCACAACAACTTTTGGTGTCCAATTTCTCCTGTTACCCTTGTGAAATACAAATTTGCGAGCTAAAAAAATCATTTTTTGAGGAAAAAAAATGATTTTTTATTTTCAAAGCTTTGTGTTATAAACTTCTGTGAAGCATTTGGGGGTTCAAAGTGCTCACCACAAATCTAGATAAGTTCCATGGGGGGGTCTATTTTCCAAAATAGGGTCACTTGTGGGGGGAGTTCCACAGTTTAGGCACACCAGGGGATCTGCAAATGTAACATGATGTCTGCAGACCATTCCATCAAAGTCAGCTTTTCATAATGTCACTACTTCCCTTCCGAGCCCCAACGTGTGCCCAAACAGTGGTCCCCCCCACATATGGGGTACCAGCGTACTCAGGACAAACTGGTCAACAACTTTTGGGGTCCAATTTATCCTGTTACTCTTGTGAAAAAAAATTGTGGGCTAAAAATCATTTTTTTTTAGGAAAAAAAATGATTTTTTGTTTTCACGGCTCTGTGTTATAAACATCTCTGAAGCACTTGGGGGTTCAAGGTGCTCACCACACATCTAGATAAGTTCCTTGGGGGGTCTAGTTTCCAAAATGGGGTCACTTGTTGGGATTTCCACAGTTTAGGTACATCAGGGGCTCTGCAAATGTAACATGACGCCCGCAGACCATTCCACCAAAGTCAGCATTTCATAATGTCACTACTTCCCTTCTGAGCTCTCCCATGCGCCCAAACAGTGGTTCCCCCCCACACATGGGGTATCCGTGTACTCAGGACAAACTGGACAACAACCTTTGTGGTCCAATTTCTCCTGTTAGCCATGTGAAAATAAAAAATAGCGTGCTAAAAAATCATTTTTGCGAAAAAAAATGATTTTTTATTTTCACTGCTCTGCGTTATAA
The DNA here is from genome assembly GCF_039654945.1 of Dendrobates tinctorius. Classification (NCBI taxonomy): domain Eukaryota; kingdom Metazoa; phylum Chordata; class Amphibia; order Anura; family Dendrobatidae; genus Dendrobates; species Dendrobates tinctorius. The sequence continues at coordinate 30,675,791 of NW_027361688.1, read as the reverse complement.
ACTTTTGTGAAACACTTGGGGGTTCAAAGTGCTCACTACACATCTAGATAAGTTCCATAAAGGGGTCTAGTTTCCAAAATGGTGTCACTTGTGGGGATTTTCACTGTTTAGGCACACAGGGGCTCTCCAAATGCGACATGATGTCCGATAACGATTGGCGCTAATTTTCCATTCAAAAAGTCAAATAGCGCTCCTTCCCTTCCGGACCCTGCCGTGCGCCTAAACAGTGGTTTATGACCACATTTGAGGTATCTATGCACTCAGGAGAAATTGCCCAACAAATTTTAGCATCCATTTTGTCCTGTTGCCCATGTGAAAATGAAAAAACTGAGGCTAAAAGAAAATTTTTGTGAAAAAAAGTACTTTTTTTTTACGGATCAATTTGTGAAGCACCTGGGGGTTCAAAGTGATCACTATGCATGTAGATAAGTTCCTTGGGGGGTCTAGTTTCCAAAATGGGGTCACTTGTGGGGAGATCCAATGTTTAGGCACACAGGGGCTCTCCAAACAAGACATGGCAACCGCTAAATATGTTGGCAGCGGTGAGATCTGTTAATCCGTGACAACATGGTATATCTATTTACTCTATGCATCACACAACCATCCATTATTTAAATGTTAATTATACTCTATGTGGGTATACCTTTCCATCTTATACTGTATTTACAGCCACCGCATAAGGGCAAATGGGAAGAGCCGAGGCTAAGCACCAGAATTGGTGCATCTAATGGATGCACCATTTCTGGGGTGGCTGAGAGCAGATATTATTAGTCTGGGAGGGGGATAATATCCATGGCCCTTTTGTAGGCTATTAGTATCAGCCCCAAGCTGTCTGTTTAGCCTTTTCTGGTTATTGAATATAGGGGGATCCCATGCCATTTTTGGGGTGTCTCCCCTATAATAACCAGTAAAGGCTAAGCAAACATTTGTGAGCTGCTATTCATAGCCTTAGAACCTTTATTAAGATTAGCTCATACCCAGAATATTAACATCAGCCACCAGCGGTCGGCTTTCCCTCAGCTGGTTCTGAAAATTACAGAGGAACCCCCGCACCATTCTTTTCATTTATTTTTTAAATTATCAACATGTACAGTAAGGTCACCTGAGTTCATAGCAGCTATTTCTCTTGCTTTGCAAATGCCAGTGCTGGACTGATGAACAACCGCGAGTCCAGCACTCCGGCATTCATCAGTCCGGCACTCGAGTTACCATGAGACCTGATAGCTGTCAACCCAAATAACCTAATAGGTTACCAGAGTCCACAGCCATTAAGTCTCCTGGCAGCTGCGAGGGCTGGAAACCTCATAGGAAACTTTGAGAGACATTTTAAAGTTACTGGAGTTTCCAGCTGCTGGAACGCCAAGGGAAGCCAATGGTTAGGGACTAATGTTAATATTCTGGGAAGGAGTCAATAGCCATAAAGGTTCCCAGGCTATTATATCAGCTCACAGCTGTTTTCTTAGCCTAAACTGGTTATTATAGGGAAGACATCCCCAAAAAATGATGTGAGGTTCCCCCCTATATTTACTAACCTGCAAAGGCTAAACAGACAGCTGTGGACTGATATTAATAGCCTAGGAAAGGGGCCATGGATATTTTCCCGCTTCCAGATTAAGAACATCAGCGCTCAGCCTCTCAAGAAAAGGCACATCAATTTGATGTGCTAATTCTGGCAATAAGCCTCACACTTCCCACTTACCTTGGTGTGGTGGCAAGTGCGGTGATATTTGTGAGGTTGATATCAGCTTTGTAATGTCAGCTGACATCAAGCTCAGGGGTTAGTAATGGAGAGGCGTATATCTGTCATACAGATGATAGCGTGTGAGCCAGCAGCTGTAACTGATGGTAAAAATGTTATGGCTGGTCACAGGCATTGAGTGATGAAAGTACTACTCTCATCTTCGTACGCCTGGTCTTGTTCATAGCAGTGAAAGCAGGCGTACGATGATGAGAGTGTTCATCAGCCATCACCTGTGCATTAAATAAATAATTTAAAAAAATGGCGAGTGGTCCCCTCTATTTGTGCTAACCAATGCAGGCAAAGCCGACAGCTATCACCTGCAGCCCTCAGCTGTCAGTGTTAGGCTGGTTTCACATTAGCGCTTTTTAAGCGCACGCACGGCCGGGGGTAGCTCCGCCCCCGAGCCGGCTCTCTGCCCGGCGTGCCCGCCCCTTGCTTGTAGCGCCGCCTCCTAGCGGACAGCGGCGCCTGCGATCGGCGCACCCTATCTTTAGCATAGGGTGCGCAGATCGTGCGCAGGCCGTGCCCTAGTTGCGATTTGACCTGCGCTGCGCAGTTTTGACGGTGCGCCGTGCGCGCCAAAATCGAACTTTTCGGATTTTGGCGCGCACGGTGCACCGTCAAAAGTGCGCAGCGCAGGTCAAAGCGCAACTAGCGCACAGCCTGCGCACGATCTGCGCACCCTATGCTAAAGATAGGGTGCGCCGATCGCAGGCGCCGCTGTCCGCTAGGAGGCGGCGCTACAAGCAAGGGGCGGGCACGCTGGGCAGAGAGCCGGCTCGGGGGCGGAGCTACCCCCGGCCGTGCGTGCGCTTAAAAAGCGCTAATGTGAAACCAGCCTTATCTTGGCTGGATATCAAACATACAGGGGTCCTCATGCCATTTTTTTAAAATTCTTTTAGTAAATACTTTAAAAAAACGGCTTGGGACCGCCTCCATTTTGTCAAGCAGCCAAGTTAAAGCAGACAGCTGTGGGCTGGTATTCTCAGACTGGGAAGGGGGCATGAATATTGGCCCTCCCCAGTCTAAAAATAGATGACAGCATGGGAAACACTGGATGTGCAGGTTGTCAAACCCAAACATAGGGGTCCGTGCACAGACACTAGGTGCTCAGTACGGACCTTGAACTTTACCGTTCGGGTTTTCCCATCCCTATTCTTATAGTGAAATTGGTAGAGGAGGGATAATGATGTGAAGTTGCTTTCTTGAGTTTGGGTTAAGTCTCCAATTTTTGCTAAAGACTAGTATTTGACGAGCTCATTCAGCACCCAGGGCCGGATTATAGGCAGGGCAGGCGGGGCTTCAGCCCCGGGGCCCCCACCACATTCCTGCTGGCTGCTGCAATGGCACTCCATCTTCTCCCCACCTAAAAGTGAGTGACCGTGGGGGCGGCATTATGTGCTCTGCTACCAGCAGCATCTACAAGTAGCGTGCAAAGGCTTGTGATGAGATCACAGGAGGGAAGGTGTCAGGGCCCCGATCATGTGACCCCTGTCTCCTCCCCTCCTGTGACCTCATCACAGGTCCTGTGCGCACAGCACTGAGAGCAGCCATGTATGTGGAGTGCGGCTCTGCGGGTGGAGGTCGGTGCTGGAGGCCCCATTATTCTCTATGTGGAGTGCAGCTCTGCGGGTGGAGGTCGGTGCTGGAGGCCCCATTATTCTCTATGTGAAGTGCAGCTCTGCGGGTGGAGGTCGGTGCTGGAGGCTCCATTATTCTCTATGTGGAGTGTGGCTCTGAGGGTGGAGGTCGGTGCTGGAGGCTCCATTATTCTCTATGTGGAGTGTGGCTCTGCGGGTGGAGGTCGGTGCTGGAGGCCCCATTATTCTCTATGTGGAGTGCGGCTCTGCGGGTGGAGGTCAGTGCTGGAGGCCCCATTATTCTCTATGTGGTGTGCGGCTCTGCGGGTGGAGGTCGGTGCTGGAGGCTCCATTATTCTCTATGTGAAGTGCAGCTCTGCGGGTGGAGGTCGGTGCTGGAGGCTCCATTATTCTCTATGTGAAGTGCAGCTCTGCGGGTGGAGGTCGGTGCTGGAGGCCCCATTATTCTCTATGTGAAGTGCAGCTCTGCGGGTGGAGGTCGGTGCTGGAGGCTCCATTATTCTCTATGTGGAGTGCGGCTCTGCGGGTGGAGGTCGGTGCTGGAGGCCCCATTATTCTCTATGTGGAGTGCGGCTCTGCGGGTGGAGGTCAGTGCTGGAGGCCCCATTATTCTCTATGTGGTGTGCGGCTCTGCGGGTGGAGGTCGGTGCTGGAGGCTCCATTATTCTCTATGTGGAGTGTGGCTCTGCGGGTGGAGGTCGGTGCTGGAGGCCCCATTATTCTCTATGTGGAGTGTGGCTCTGCGGGTGGAGGTCAGTGCTGGAGGCCCCATTATTCTCTATGTGGAGTGCGGCTCTGCGGGTGGAGGTCAGTGCTGGAGGCCCCATTATTCTCTATGTGGAGTGTGGCTCTGCGGGTGGAGGTCAGTGCTGGAGACTCCATTATTCTCTATGTGTAGTGCGGCTCTGCGGGTGGAGGTCAGTGCTGGAGGCCCCATTATTCTCTATGTGTAGTGCGGCTCTGCGGGTGGAGGTCAGTGCTGGAGGCCCCATTATTCTCTATGTGGAGTGCGGCTCTGCGGGTGGAGGTCGGTGCTGGAGGCCCCATTATTCTCTATGTAGAGTGCGGCTCTGCGGGTGGAGGTCGGTGCTGGAGGCCCCATTATTCTCTATGTGGAGTGCGGCTCTGCGGGTGGAGGTCAGTGCTGGAGGCCCCATTATTCTCTATGTGGTGTGCGGCTCTGCGGGTGGAGGTCGGTGCTGGAGGCTCCATTATTCTCTATGTGAAGTGCAGCTCTGCGGGTGGAGGTCGGTGCTGGAGGCTCCATTATTCTCTATGTGAAGTGCAGCTCTGCGGGTGGAGGTCGGTGCTGGAGGCCCCATTATTCTCTATGTGAAGTGCAGCTCTGCGGGTGGAGGTCGGTGCTGGAGGCTCCATTATTCTCTATGTGGAGTGCGGCTCTGCGGGTGGAGGTCGGTGCTGGAGGCCCCATTATTCTCTATGTGGAGTGTGGCTCTGCGGGTGGAGGTCAGTGCTGGAGACTCCATTATTCTCTATGTGTAGTGCGGCTCTGCGGGTGGAGGTCGGTGCTGGAGGCTCCATTATTCTCTGTGTAGTGCGGCTCTGCGGGTGGAGGTCGGTGCTGGAGGCCCCATTATTCTCTATGTGGAGTGCGGCTCTGCGGGTGGAGGTCAGTGCTGGAGGCCCCATTATTCTCTATGTGGAGTGTGGCTCTGCGGGTGGAGGTCGGTGCTGGAGGCTCCATTATTCTCTATGTGGAGTGCGGCTCTGCGGGTGGAGGTCGGTGCTGGAGGCTCCATTATTCTCTATGTGGAGTGCGGCTCTGCGGGTGGAGGTCGGTGCTGGAGGCTCCATTATTCTCTAAGTGGAGTGCGGCTCTGCGGGTGGAGGTCGGTGCTGGAGGCTCCATTATTCTCTATGTGGAGTGCGGCTCTGCGGGTGGAGGTCGGTGCTGGAGGCTCCATTATTCTCTATGTGTAGTGCGGCTCTGCGGGTGGAGGTCGGTGCTGGCGGCCCCATTATTCTCTATGTGGAGTGCGGCTCTGCGGGTGGAGGTCGGTGCTGGAGGCTCCATTATTCTCTATGTGGAGTGCGGCTCTGCGGGTGGAGGTCGGTGCTGGAGGCTCCATTATTCTCTATGTGTAGTGCGGCTCTGCGGGTGGAGGTCGGTGCTGGCGGCCCCATTATTCTCTATGTGGAGTGCGGCTCTGCGGGTGGAGGTCGGTGCTGGCGGCCCCATTATTCTCTATGTGGAGTGTGGCTCTGCGGGTGGAGGTAGGTGCTGGAGGCTCCATTATTCTCTATGTGGAGTGTGGCTCTGCGGGTGGAGGTCGGTGCTGGCGGCCCCATTATTCTCTATGTGTAGTGCGGCTCTGCGGGTGGAGGTCGGTGCTGGAGGCTCCATTATTCTCTATGTGTAGTGCGGCTCTGCGGGTGGAGGTCGGTGCTGGCGGCCCCATTATTCTCTATGTGGAGTGTGGCTCTGCGGGTGGAGGTCGGTGCTGGCGGCCCCATTATTCTCTATGTGGAGTGCGGGTGGAGGTCAGTGCTGGAGGCTCCATTATTCTCTATGTGGAGTGTGGCTCTGCGGGTGGAGGTCGGTGCTGGAGGCCCCATTATTCTCTATGTGGAGTGTGGCTCTGCGGGTGGAGGTCGGTGCTGGAGGCTCCATTATTCTCTATGTGGAGTGCGGCTCTGTGGGTAGAGGTAGGTGCTGGAGGCCCCATTATTCTCTATGTGGAGTGCGGCTCTGCGGGTGGAGGTCGGTGCTGGAGGCTCCATTATTCTCTATGTGGAGTGCGGCTCTGCGGGTGGAGGTCGGTGCTGGAGGCTCCATTATTCTCTATGTGTAGTGCGGCTCTGCGGGTGGAGGTCGGTGCTGGCGGCCCCATTATTCTCTATGTGGAGTGTGGCTCTGCGGGTGGAGGTCGGTGCTGGCGGCCCCATTATTCTCTATGTGGAGTGCGGGTGGAGGTCAGTGCTGGAGGCTCCATTATTCTCTATGTGGAGTGTGGCTCTGCGGGTGGAGGTCGGTGCTGGAGGCCCCATTATTCTCTATGTGAAGTGCAGCTCTGCGGGTGGAGGTCGGTGCTGGAGGCTCCATTATTCTCTATGTGGAGTGGGGCTCTGCGGGTGGAGGTCGGTGCTGGAGGCTCCATTATTCTCTATGTGGAGTGCGGCTCTGCGGGTGGAGGTCGGTGCTGGAGGCTCCATTATTCTCTAAGTGGAGTGCGGCTCTGCGGGTGGAGGTCGGTGCTGGAGGCTCCATTATTCTCTATGTGGAGTGCGGCTCTGCGGGTGGAGGTCGGTGCTGGAGGCCCCATTATTCTCTATGTGGAGTGCGGCTCTGCGGGTGGAGGTCGGTGCTGGAGGCCCCATTATTCTCTATGTGGAGTGCGGCTCTGCGGGTGGAGGTCAGTGCTGGAGGCCCCATTATTCTCTATGTGGAGTGCGGCTCTGCGGGTGGAGGTCAGTGCTGGAGGCCCCATTATTCTCTATGTGGAGTGCGGCTCTGCGGGTGCAGGTCGGTGCTGGAGGCTCCATTATTCTCTATGTGGAGTGTGGCTCTGCGGGTGGAGGTCGGTGCTGGAGGCCCCATTATTCTCTATGTGGAGTGTGGCTCTGCGGGTGGAGGTCAGTGCTGGAGGCCCCATTATTCTCTATGTGGAGTGCGGCTCTGCGGGTGGAGGTCAGTGCTGGAGGCCCCATTATTCTCTATGTGTTGTGTGGCTCTGCGGGTGGAGGTCAGTGCTGGAGACTCCATTATTCTCTATGTGTAGTGCGGCTCTGCGGGTGGAGGTCAGTGCTGGAGGCCCCATTATTCTCTATGTGTAGTGCGGCTCTGCGGGTGGAGGTCAGTGCTGGAGGCCCAATTATTTTCTATGTGGAGTGCGGCTCTGCGGGTGGAGGTCGGTGCTGGAGGCTCCATTATTCTCTATGTGGAGTGCGGCTCTGCGGGTGGAGGTCAGTGCTGGAGGCTCCATTATTCTCTATGTGGAGTGCGGCTCTGCGGGTGGAGGTCGGTGCTGGAGGCTCCATTATTCTCTATGTGTAGTGCGGCTCTGCGGGTGGAGGTCGGTGCTGGCGGCCCCATTATTCTCTATGTGGAGTGCGGCTCTGCGGGTGGAGGTCGGTGCTGGAGGCTCCATTATTCTCTATGTGGAGTGCGGCTCTGCGGGTGGAGGTCGGTGCTGGAGGCTCCATTATTCTCTATGTGTAGTGCGGCTCTGCGGGTGGAGGTCGGTGCTGGCGGCCCCATTATTCTCTATGTGGAGTGCGGCTCTGCGGGTGGAGGTCGGTGCTGGCGGCCCCATTATTCTCTATGTGGAGTGTGGCTCTGCGGGTGGAGGTAGGTGCTGGAGGCTCCATTATTCTCTATGTGGAGTGTGGCTCTGCGGGTGGAGGTCGGTGCTGGCGTCCCCATTATTCTCTATGTGGAGTGCGGCTCTGCGGGTGGAGGTCGGTGCTGGAGGCTCCATTATTCTCTATGTGGAGTGCGGCTCTGCGGGTGGAGGTCGGTGCTGGAGGCTCCATTATTCTCTATGTGGTGTGCGGCTCTGCGGGTGGAGGTCGGTGCTGGAGGCTCCATCATTCTCTATGTGGAGTGCGGCTCTGCGGGTGGAGGTCGGTGCTGGAGGCTCCATTATTCTCTATGTGGAGTGTGGCTCTGCGGGTGGAGGTCGGTGCTGGAGGCTCCATTATTCTCTATGTGGAGTGTGGCTCTGCGGGTGGAGGTCGGTGCTGGAGGCTCCATTATTCTCTATGTGGAGTGTGGCTCTGCGGGTGGAGGTCGGTGCTGGAGGCTCCATTATTCTCTATGTGGTGTGCGGCTCTGCGGGTGGAGGTCGGTGCTGGAGGCTCCATCATTCTCTATGTGGAGTGCGGCTCTGCGGGTGGAGGTAGGTGCTGGAGGCCCCATTATTCTCTATGTGGTGTGCGGCTCTGCGGGTGGAGGTCGGTGCTGGAGGCTCCATTATTCTCTATGTGGAGTGCGGCTCTGCGGGTGGAGGTCAGTGCTGGAGGCTCCATTATTCTCTATGTGGAGTGCGGCTCTGTGGGTGGAGGTCGGTGCTGGAGGCCCCATTATTCTCTATGTGGAGTGTGGGTGGAGGTCGGTGCTGGAGGCCCCATTATTCTCTATGTGGAGTGCGGCTGTGTCGGTGGAGGTCGGTGCTGGAGGCCCCATTATTCTCTATGTGGAGTGTGGCTCTGCGGGTGGAGGTCGGTGCTGGCGGCCCCATTATTCTCTATGTGGAGTTCGGGTGGAGGTCAGTGCTGGAGGCTCCATTATTCTCTATGTGGAGTGTGGCTCTGCGGGTGGAGGTCGGTGCTGGCGGCCCCATTATTCTCTATGTGGAGTTCGGGTGGAGGTCAGTGCTGGAGGCCCCATTATTCTCTATGTGGAGTGCGGCTCTGTGGGTGGAGGTCGGTGCTGGCGGCCCCATTATTCTCTATGTGGAGTTCGGGTGGAGGTCAGTGCTGGAGGCTCCATTATTCTCTATGTGGAGTGTGGCTCTGCGGGTGGAGGTCGGTGCTGGAGGCCCCATTATTCTCTATGTTAAGTGCAGCTCTGCGGGTGGAGGTCGGTGCTGGAGGCTCCATTATTCTCTATGTGGAGTGTGGCTCTGCGGGTGGAGGTCGGTGCTGGAGGCTCCATTATTCTCTATGTGGAGTGCGGGTGGAGGTCTGTGCTGGAGGCTCCATTATTCTCTATGTGGAGTGTGGCTCTGCGGGTGGAGGTCGGTGCTGGAGGCCCCATTATTCTCTATGTGGAGTGCGGGTGGAGGTCGGTGCTGGAGGCTCCATTATTCTCTATGTGGTGTGCGGCTCTGCGGGTGGAGGTCGGTGCTGGAGGCTCCATTATTCTCTATGTGGAGTGCGGCTCTGCGAGTGGAGGTCGGTGCTGGCGGCCCCATTATTCTCTATGTGGAGTGTGGCTCTGCGGGTGGAGGTCGGTGCTGGAGGCTCCATTATTCTCTATGTGGTGTGCGGCTCTGCGGGTGGAGGTCGGTGCTGGAGGCTCCATTATTCTCTATGTGGAGTGCGGCTCTGCGAGTGGAGGTCGGTGCTGGCGGCCCCATTATTCTCTATGTGGAGTGTGGCTCTGCGGGTGGAGGTAGGTGCTGGAGGCCCCATTATTCTCTATGTGGAGTGCGGCTCTGTGGGTGGAGGTCGGTGCTGGAGGCTCCATTATTCTCTATGTGGAGTGCGGCTCTGCGAGTGGAGGTCGGTGCTGGCGGCCCCATTATTCTCTATGTGGAGTGTGGCTCTGCGGGTGGAGGTCGGTGCTGGAGGCTCCATTATTCTCTATGTGTAGTGCGGCTCTGCGGGTGGAGGTCGGTGCTGGCGGCCCCATTATTCTCTATGTGGAGTGTGGCTCTGCGGGTGGAGGTCGGTGCTGGCGGCCCCATTATTCTCTATGTGGAGTGCGGGTGGAGGTCAGTGCTAGAGGCTCCATTATTCTCTATGTGGAGTGTGGCTCTGTGGGAGGAGGTCGGTGCTGGAGGCCCCATTATTCTCTATGTGAAGTGCAGCTCTGCGGGTGGAGGTCGGTGCTGGAGGCTCCATTATTCTCTATGTGGAGTGTGGCTCTGCGGGTGGAGGTCGGTGCTGGAGGCTCCATTATTCTCTATGTGGAGTGTGGCTCTGCGGGTGGAGGTCGGTGCTGGAGGCTCCATTATTCTCTATGTGGAGTGCGGCTCTGCGGGTGGAGGTCGGTGCTGGAGGCTCCATTATTCTCTATGTGGAGTGCGGCTCTGTGGGTGGAGGTCGGTGCTGGAGGCTCCATTATTCTCTATGTGGAGTGCGGCTCTGCAGGTGGAGGTCGGTGCTGGAGGCCCCATTATTCTCTATGTGGAGTGCGGGTGGAGGTCGGTGCTGGAGGCTCCATTATTCTCTATGTGGAGTGCGGCTCTGTGGGTGGAGGTCGGTGCTGGAGGCCCCATTATTCTCTATGTTGAGTGTGGGTGGAGGTCGGTGCTGGAGGCCCCATTATTCTCTATGTGGAGTGTGGCTCTGCGGGTGGAGGTCGGTGCTGGCGGCCCCATTATTCTCTATGTGGAGTTCGGGTGGAGGTCAGTGCTGGAGGCTCCATTATTCTCTATGTGGAGTGTGGCTCTGCGGGTGGAGGTCGGTGCTGGCGGCCCCATTATTCTCTATGTGGAGTTCGGGTGGAGGTCAGTGCTGGAGGCCCCATTATTCTCTATGTGGAGTGCGGCTCTGTGGGTGGAGGTCGGTGCTGGCGGCCCCATTATTCTCTATGTGGAGTGTGGCTCTGCGGGTGGAGGTCGGTGCTGGCGGCCCCATTATTCTCTATGTGGAGTTCGGGTGGAGGTCAGTGCTGGAGGCTCCATTATTCTCTATGTGGAGTGTGGCTCTGCGGGTGGAGGTCGGTGCTGGAGGCTCCATTATTCTCTATGTGGAGTGTGGCTCTGCGGGTGGAGGTCGGTGCTGGAGGCCCCATTATTCTCTATGTGGAGTGTGGCTCTGCGGGTGGAGGTCGGTGCTGGAGGCTCCATTATTCTCTATGTGGAGTGCGGGTGGAGGTCGGTGCTGGAGGCTCCATTATTCTCTATGTGGTGTGCGGCTCTGCGGGTGGAGGTCGGTGCTGGAGGCTCCATCATTCTCTATGTGGAGTGCGGCTCTGCGGGTGGAGGTAGGTGCTGGAGACCCATTATTCTCTATGTGGTGTGCGGCTCTGCGAGTGGAGGTCGGTGCTGGCGGCCCCATTATTCTCTGTGGAGTGTGGCTCTGCGGGTGGAGGTCGGTGCTGGAGGCTCCATTATTCTCTATGTGGAGTGCGGCTCTGCGGGTGGAGGTCGGTGCTGGCGGCCCCATTATTCTCTATGTGGAGTGTGGCTCTGCGGGTGGAGGTCGGTGCTGGCGGCCCCATTATTCTCTATGTGGAGTGCGGGTGGAGGTCAGTGCTGGAGGCTCCATTATTCTCTATGTGGAGTGTGGCTCTGCGGGTGGAGGTCGGTGCTGGAGGCCCCATTATTCTCTATGTGAAGTGCAGCTCTGCGGGTGGAGGTCAGTGCTGGAGGCCCCATTATTCTCTATGTGAAGTGCAGCTCTGCGGGTGGAGGTCGGTGCTGGAGGCTCCATTATTCTCTATGTGGAGTGTGGCTCTGAGGGTGGAGGTCGGTGCTGGAGGCTCCATTATTCTCTATGTGGAGTGTGGCTCTGCGGGTGGAGGTCGGTGCTGGAGGCTCCATTATTCTCTATGTGGTGTGCGGCTCTGCGGGTGGAGGTCGGTGCTGGAGGCTCCATCATTCTCTATGTGGAGTGCGGCTCTGCGGGTGGAGGTAGGTGCTGGAGGCCCCATTATTCTCTATGTGGTGTGCGGCTCTGCGGGTGGAGGTCGGTGCTGGAGGCTCCATTATTCTCTATGTGGAGTGCGGCTCTGTGGGTGGAGGTCGGTGCTGGAGGCTCCATTATTCTCTATGTGGAGTGCGGCTCTGCGGGTGGAGGTCGGTGCTGGAGGCTCCATTATTCTCTATGTGGAGTGCGGCTCTGTGGGTGGAGGTCGGTGCTGGAGGCCCCATTATTCTCTATGTGGAGTGCGGCTCTGCGGGTGGAGGTCGGTGCCGGAGGCTCCATTATTCTCTATGTGGAGTGCGGCTCTGCGGGTGGAGGTCTGTGCTGGAGGCTCCATTATTCTCTATGTGGAGTGCGGCTCTGCGGGTGGAGGTCGGTGCTGGAGGCTCCATTATTCTCTATGTGGAGTGCGGCTCTGCGGGTGGAGGTCGGATCTGGAGGCTCCATTATTCTCTATGTGGAGTGTGGCTCTGCATGTGGAGGTAGGTGCTGGAGATTCCCCATTACTGGGCAGAGGGGGCAGTAACCTTTTCAGAGCTGAGACTATCTTGGTGCTTTTTTGTTGTCACTTTCTAAGAATCATATCATTTTGTTCCTTGTACATGTGACCCAAGTATGGAAAACAGGAAGTAACAAAACACATATTGCAATGTCCCTTTCCTGTCCCCACATACAGTATAATTTTCCCACAGTATCACATCCCCACATACAGTTTAATGTTCCCACAGTATCACCATCCCCCCACATACAGTATAATGTTCCCCACTACCGTCACCCCCACACAGTATAATATTCCCACAGTACTGCCATCCCCCACACAGTATAATGTTCCCCCAGTACCGCCATCCCCCCATACACAGTATAATGTTCCCCCAGTACCCAGTATCAGCCCTTGGTTTATGCAGGACTCTGCTGTCTGTGCTGGTTCTCATCGTCCTGGATGAGGTGAAGTTTGTGTGGGGTCAGGGAGGGTTTACAGGGTGGATATAGCAGAGACGTGTGTGTACAAGGTGTACGGAGCGGAGCCGTGTGTGTGTATGAGGTGTACGGAGCAGAGCCTCGAGTGTGTGAGGTGTACTGAGCGGAGCCGCACGTGTACGGAGCTGAGCCCCACGTGTGTGTATGGAGCGGAGCTGCGTGTGTGCAAGGTGTGTGGAGCGGAACCGCATGTGTACGAGGTTTGCGGAGTGGAGCCATGTGTGTACTGAGTTGAGCAGTGTGTGTGTGCAAGGTGTACAGAACGGAGCCGTGTGTATGAGGCATAAAAAGCGGAACCGTGTGTGTATGATGTATGCGGTGCCATACGTGTACAAGGTGTATGGTGGGGAGCATTCATACCTCCCAGCGAGACAGTCCCGATTTTGAGAGAGATACTGCCCCGGCTGGGAGCTTACTTTTCGTGCGGACACAGGAGTACACGGCGGAGCCCCGAGGAGCACTTTAAAATTCGCATGTGACGTTCCACCGGAAGTGACGTGCTAGAAGCTGACCTGAAATTAGGTAATTTCGGGAGGAGATTGTGACGGAACCATGGAGGCACTTTAGGGAATGCTTCAGATCCATCACCATGTCCTCCTCCAACAGCGCGGACAGCAGGATCGCCTTGAACTTGGGGATGTCGGCCGTGTGAGCGGATCGTTATATTTCCTGCATCGGGAGGCTCAGGTGGGCACTACAGTGGGAGCCGGGCTGCTATAGTATCTTTATAGAATCTTTCTATCTCTGTTTCTTTATCTCTCTAATCTTTCTTTTTTTTCTCTTTCTCTCTCTCTCTCTCTCTCTCTCTCTCTCTCTCTCTCTCTCTCTCTCTCTCTCTCTCTCTCTCTCTCTCTCTCTCTCTCTCTCTCTGTTCTTTCTTCTTTTCTTTCTTCTTTTCTTTCTTTCTCTGTTCTTTCTTCTTTTCTTTCTTTCTCTGTTCTTTCTTTCCATTCTTTCTTTCTCTCTCTCTGTTCTTTCTCTCTCTGTTTTCTTTTTTCTCTGTTCTTTCTTTCTGTCACGCCTCCTCTCCTGTCACGCCTCCTGTCCTGTGGATCTCCTCTGCCTGCTCGCCGCGTTCACGAGCATCGTGCGCCCGCCGCCTGCTGTGTACCCGCCAATCAACTCTGCAGCGCCACGGTGATTAACCCCCTTGCCTCCAGGCTCCAGCTAGCTATATATTGATCGGGGGAGCTGTATGCGCGAGAGGGGAGCTGTACATTTGGGCCTGTATACCTGGAGGAGGGAACTGTATAAAGACGAAACATTGGAGAACTGTATAACCTTGGGGGGGACAGCTGCCTGTATACCCTTGTAGGGGGCAAGAGCTGTATACCCGTTGGGGGGGAGTTGTATTCCCATGGGGGGGAAAGCTGCCTGTATACCCTTGTAGGGGGCAAGAGCTGTATACCCTTGCGTGGGGGGGGGGGAGCTGTACTCCAGAGATAATACAATAGAGAGCATATTGTTATACAGTAGTTAGCAACAATTGCTGCCGGTGAAAACTTTCCCTTTCTGCATTTTTATTATTCCTTGGCTGTCTTAACATTGGGTTCAATAAAAAAAAGTGAGTAACTCTTTCTGCCTATAATTGGACTGCTTTGAGTTATCCTGGACTGTATCTCTATTGTAGTACTGTAAATCTGAATGTGGCAGAACAAGAGGATAAGATTAGATTGTACATCTGAGTGCTACAGTTCGCGCTCTACTGTTATGGCTAAAATGTTAATGATATGGGGGCCCCCACCAGATTTTCTGCCCAGGGGCCCCCACCAACCTTAATCCGGCCCTGTCAGCACCCACGCCTGACATCAAAAATGCTGTTTTGGATGAAACTGGTAAATATCCCCAGAGACACACTCCAAAATCTTGTGAAAAATCTTGTCAGAAGCTGACAAGCTCATATACTGTAGGTTTGATGGTCAGGTATCCTCATACTTTATGCCTAAATCATAGGTAAAAGTATATGGGTTCATTCATTTTCTATGAATGTTTTAAAAGGGTTTATCCTATCTGAGAACCCAGGAGTATAAGTGAGTCCTGCACTGTAGCGTTTGGGGAGCACTCAGAACTAGCACCCAAGAGGTTTTTCAGCCTTCGTCTTGGATGCACAAAGTAACAATTTAACTGTTTCCCATTGAAGAATAATTTCCATTTTCATGGAATTCTAAAGACATTCAAAGAAATATGCAGTTTTTAATGGAAAATCTGAGATTCACTCATTACAAAAATATACAGCTAAACATATTTACTCTTTCCTAATTTGTTATGACCAGGAAAAAATGTGTGGTAATGTTATGTCTCACCTGGAGAGGTGGATTCTCCAGACATTTTATTCATCATGCACAGTACATATGGGTCGCCCTCCCAGGGCCGTGGGATACTCGGTACCGGGCCGGTGTCAGGGGGATGTGTCACAGCAGCGGTGACCCGGTCCGTGGCCCTGGGCGCCCAAGTAAACAGGGGTGTTGAATGGTGGTTTATAGTTAATGGAATAGTTCGTGACGGCCACCTGTGGTGTTCGGCAAGTGAGATGTTAAGCCGACGCTGCATACAGATCCGCTGGGACTGATAGTATGGTGCAGCAAATATGTAAAAGCTCCCCACAGGTGAAGCTGTAGTCCCAGGGCAGTGTAGATGTAGTTGGCATGGGGATGTAGCAGTGCCGGAAAAGTAGGAAGCAGACAGACACAGCGGGATGCAATTTCTGTACCTTTACTTGATAAATGCAGTCCATGGTCCTGATTACAGATGGTACCGGAGCAGACTAGCCTGGAAGCAGCTCAGGTATTCTCTCTCAGCAGACGGGCTGTGCAGTCTCCTTCCTAGCGCTTATTCGAATGAAGTACTCCCAGTACTGAGTTACCCAGGAGTTCATCCTGTCAGATGTTCCCAAGAACCTTACTTGCACGGCAGACAGCTGTAGCCTATCTCGGGGACTCCCTTCTCCTGAGTCCCGGCTCACTATCCAAGCAGCTGTTGTTCCCTCAAGTCTTAGATGGGGGTAGGGCATTTACAGCCTCCTACTCCTCTGTCTGTTGCAGGACCGTTAGTATCCATACAACCATGGAGACCAGGCTCCAGTTCATGCGCTCTCACTGGAGTTGAGCCTTTTCTCTCTGCTCAATCTCCGCGCTTCTCCACACGTCTGCACACGTGTCCCTCCTCACACTAACTGCCCTCTCCTTCCTCTTGGCGCTCAGAGAGCACTCCTTCCTTCAATTCCGGTTCAGAATCCCCCTTGCTGGCCTGGAGTGGAACTGTGTTGCATGTATAGGTCAACTGCGAGAGAGACCCTTCACTGCTTCCAAGCCTGGCATTACCCTCCCTGGAGGAAGGCAAAGCCACTGTGGCGGCCATACACCTGGGGGCGCCACACGTAGAAATCATGGGGCCCCATATAAAGAATCTGTACTGATCCCCTCCTCACCCCCCCAAGAAAAAAAATCGTCAGGGTCACGACATATGGGAGCAGTCACAGATGGACATACCTCCAAGCCTTTGAACACAGGGAAAGGAACATGTGTTGCGACACGCACACTGAAATTATGCCCCTAGTGATGCTCTTTAAGATTCTTATCTTCAAGAATGCTCATTTAATGACCCCCATTCAGTACGGTGCCCCCCAAAATACCCACACACTCAGTATGATACCAAATAGTGTATTCTGTCACACAATTTGCTCCCAAAGCACTCAACACAAGCACAGTAAGCAACAAGGTAAGCCCACACAATATGATGCCCTCAGAGAACCCCAACAATATGATGCCCCTACTGTGATCCTCCACATTATAATGTCCATACAGTGCCCCCCCCAGAGAATGATGCCCTCAATGTCCCTCCACAGTAGGATGCCTGTAGTTTCCCCACACAGTATGATGCCCCCAGATTATCCAACAAAGACACAGAATAATGTCCCGAGATTCTACCTTGCACAGTATGATAGCCTCACAGTCTCTCATGCAGTATGATGCCCCCAGATTATCCAACAAAGACACAAAATGATGTTACTAGATTCTCCCCCACACAGTATGATGACCCTAGATTTTTCTCCAAGACACAGAATGATGTCCATAAATTCTCCCCCACACAGTATGATACCCCCACAGTCTCACACAGTATGATGCCCCTCGATGTTCCTCCAAAGCACAGAATGATGTCCCTAGATTCTCCCCCACACAGTATGATACCCCCACAGTCTCTCACACAGTATGATGCCCCTCGATTTTCCTCCAAAGCACAGAATGATGTCCCTAGATTCTCCCCCACACAGTATGATGTCTTCACAGTTGCTCCACACACAGCATAACGTCCCAACATTGAGTGATGACCGTTCAGTCCCTTGACACAGTATGAGGCCCCCTGCATACAGTATGATACCCCCACAGCCACACACAGTATAATGTCCCTACATTCACTCCACACATTATGATGTCTCCACATTCTCCTACAAACTTAGTATGATACCCCCACCCAGTATGATGACTCCACAAGCCCCAAAACAGTTTGATTGACCCCACACCCCTTACACACACAATGTCATGCAGTAACCTCCACAAGCAATGACTGACAAACTATTAGACTAAGACTCAGACACACAGGCTGAATGGTAGAGCAGGGAACAGAAACATTACTCCTACGCCATTGTCTTCAATTCTATCTGCATCGTGACGAATCATATACCTTTGAAATTGAAATGCGAGACGGGGATGCTCGGAATCGAGTCCCCCAGCTATCATGCATCATGGCAGCCAGAGGGTCTTCCATTATGTGTCCTTTGCCCCTGCAGCATGGACATGTGGCATTTGTGTATCATAATATTCCAGTATGAAGAACAGAGTCAGATGTGGCAGGATGGCAACTGGCGGACCAGAACATTATTTCCCTAGAAAGCTGATCAGAACTGAGTTGCATAGGATGTTCAAACAAAGCGCTGGCACAGCACTAAAGCAGGGATGACTCAACAATGTAGCAGAGCTAAGTTTGCAGCAGAGTCCAGTGTTGCAAAGCTAGCAGAGCAATATAACTCAATTGACTTAGAAATCCAGAAAAAATGAAGCTGCCACATAATCCTATATTACAGAGCTGGCCCATCAAAACAGCAAAGTGGGCTCAGCGATGTATTAGAGCTGATTAAATATTGTAGATCTGACACAGAGATGTTGTAAGGGGGTGAGATAGAATTACCACCTTGCTCCCCTTCCTTTAATTGTTCTCGATGTGTTGATGTTTACATGTGCTAATGCGAGTAATGTCTATGTTAATAATTGTGTTACTGCTACATAACAATATGTATTACCGCTCACATTTATGGTACTGCCACATTCATACATGTGTTTCCATTCTCTGTAGAACTATGTATATTATGTCGTGTTCCTCTAGCATAATATATTAATGTGTTGTCATGTTCTTCACTGTATATAATGTAATAATGTTTACTATGCTCATGTACAGTTTAGGGAAAGTGAAGTGTACCCTTCGAACATTTGAGGGGGGCACCTGAGTATTATAGTTCTTATAGATAAGGGTAACTGTAGTACTTGAGGGAACCACTAGTTCATGCGGGGCCAGGGTGCCCAAAGTGTCCACATGGGCTATAGGCCCAGGACGGCTCGGCCGCCATGCAATGTTAAATAGCTGCAGCCCACATTATCCACGGCCACTGGGCATCATAGCAGTGGGGTCAGGACAGGAGAAGAAAGATGTGGTAACTCATAGCCTGGGCGGACACCTTTAGGGCAGGAGTCGGTTGGAGTGAGGAGTTGAAGGAAGCTGGAGGTTCGACGGGACTGGTACAGACGGTCCGGATGCTTTACGAGAGGCAATCAAACCGGGTGACTGATGATTTCAAGTCTGGGGCGAAACAGGCAGAAGGAATTGTCATCATGGCGAGGTAAGGCCAGGAATAGTGTTGAGCATTCCGATACCGCAAGTATCGGGTATCGGCCGATACTTGCTGTATCGGAATTCCGATACCGACTTCCGATACTACTGTCCCATCATTGGCTAATGTGTCAATCACTGTCATGGTAGCAGGCATCGCCCGATGGGACTTGTAGTCCCATCGGATGATGCCTGCACAGACCCCCGAAGCCTGCACAGACCACCGGCAGGCCGGCACAGCCCCCCGGCAGGCCGGCACAGCCCACCGGAGCCTGCACAGACCACCGGCAGGCCGGCACAGCCCACCGGAGCCTGCACAGACCACCGGCAGGCCGGCACAGCCCACCGGAGCCTGCACAGACCACCGGCAGGCCGGCACAGCCCCCCGGCAGGCCGGCACAGACCACCGGAGCCTGCACAGACCCCCTGGCAGGCCGGCACAGCCCCCCGAAAGGCCCGTACAGACCCCAGAGAGGCTGTACAAGGCAAAAACAGGGTTTTTCTTATTCCGATACCGGAAGTCCCATAGACTTGAATGGGACTTCCGGTATCGGAATCGGCGATACCGATACTTTTTTTAAAGATCGGCCGATCCATTCCGATCCGATACTTTGAAGTATCGGACGGTATCGCTCAACTCTGGCCAGGAAGGATCTGGGAAGCAGTCTAAGACGGTCCAGTCTGGACGTGTACTGCACAGAAGCGACAGTAAAGCAGGGAAAGATGAGGAAACAAGTGAATTCCATGATTTGCCAACTGTGGATGTAGCTTGTGAAGTACTAAGTAAAGATAATGTTCAAGTTATCCTGGACTGGGTCTCCATTACTGGGGTTCGCCTGGAGAGGGACCGTCGCCGCCTGGGAAGTGCCCGGGGGGACTTAAACCTGGAGATGCAGGTACGCTAAGAAGAGGAATACAGTTTTCTGTGAGGGAAAGTCAGGACACAGATGCTTCAGTGTCTCTGGTCACAACTACAGTCCTGGCCTCCCCTTACAATGTAACAAAATTTAGTCATTGATGTAACAGAGTTGAGTTTGCAGCAGAGTCCAATATTGCAGAGCTGGCACAGCGATAAAGCAGTACTGACTCAGCAATGTAGCAGATTTGAGTTTGCAGATAAGACTAATATTGCAGAGCTGGTACAGCAGAATAACAGAGTTGACTCTTATAGTTCTGAGGATATTGCCCTTACAATCAGACCTAAGAACGACAACTAGTTGGTTTTCAATTTATGACTTGATTGCTCTTTCCACTTTTCTTGTTTGGTAACACTGCATTATGGTGGGGATCATAATCAAGTCTAAGTTCTTCCCAACCATTAAAATGGTCACAAGACCAAACTGCAATGGGCATCCTTATTCTAGAGACCACATGGCTTCCATATGAGGGTCATCTCTGGAAACCCACTTCAGAATACGTTTATAATCCTTTATGAAAGTTTGACTCAATCTCTGCCCACCTAGCCTAATTGTCAGCTTCTCACTGTCCCTCCTCCTTGCTGAGATCTCACACTGCTCAGTACCACCTGCAACTGTTATTAAGCTTGGGTGGGGGCGGGAGACTGAATATACTTGGGCTCATGCTCTCTCTCACTCTTTACCTGGACTCATTAAGTGGATACACCAGCCTCATCAGGTCTAACAGATCAATTTAATAACGTATACAGTGTGTATTGTAAAATCTGGTAATATGTACTTAATTATACTACTTATAATGAAATACTTATTTTAAATAATTAAAATAAGTTTTATAAGTTTAATACTGAACTGTAGATTCGTTCAGACTGATACCTATGATAAAATTAAATTTGTAAACTTTGTGCTCTTAAACCGTAGTCAATTTTCCCCCCCTTTGACACTACACAGAGATGTCCGTCATTGGAAATATAATTCAATGTTCTAAGCAAATTGTATGTATAACAACGTCTTTATAATGCTGATTGCCAGGAGCAGAAATCTCAGAGCGATGCCAAAGGGGTTGAGTGAGCTCCTTAGTCCCGAATATCCAAGAGTGTTAGAAAATTATTTTCCCAGGACTTCCCCTTTAAACGGTGCTATTCTACAGGGAAATGCATTAACCCTGAAATCCTATGTTCTCCTACATCTGCAGGACAGCCCCAGTATGAGCGCAGCTCCGCAGACAGCTAAATATAATTGGCCCCAACTCATCATTGCTGTTTCTCCATATTTCCAGAGTATTTTACTCCTTTTTAGTAGTTTTAGCTTTATTCTTTGTATTTTGCACCACTTTTTCACGTTGTCTTTCTTTTTTTATGTCTTTTTTAATTTTGTGTCTCTGAAACGTTGCTTTTCAGATGTATTAGCGACACCATGAAATGACGCATTTAACGTTCATCTCCCTCCCTTTAGTAACGCTTCAGTTTGACGCATTTTTAGACAAACTTGCAACTTTTTAAAGGATTTTTGGTGCGGAAAAGTGTCAAAAAGTGGTTAAAGGTGAAAAAAGCGTTTTTCATTTAGAAGAATTTAGAGCAAAAGAAGTCAGTATAAAAGATAAAAAAAAAAAAAAAAAAGAGAAAAGGAAAAGTGTCTTTAAGGAAATGCCAATGATAAATAGGGCCCGATATCCATCGAGAATCGCGAATGCGAAGCATGACAATGCTGCAATGGAAATAATGAGGTTTTCCGGACAGGCAGGGGTTAGCAAGTCTTTTCTTACATGAGCACATCTGCCTGTTGGAGGTTGGCTGCTGGCAGGGACTTGGGAGAAGTCAGTGGGAAGGAATGTAGTTCTCAGCCGGAGGAGGAACAGTTACAGCTGGAGTCACAGGCTGTGAAGGAACTGATGGATAGCAGGTTGGGGGAACGGTATGGGTTTTTAGGTTGGAGATACCAGCTGGTGATTGCCCACATGACCCAAGCTTGTAGGGAATTTACTACATATTCCCTGTGATGAAGTAGCAGCTGTCACTTCTCCAAACACATCATCCTGGTGCCTGTAAGGAGCTGCAAAGCTTAGATAATATTGTATAGGAATTTGGAAATATCATTCCCCATCCTCACTTATAAAGAGGGAGGCCGGTAGAGACAAGACGAGGCAGTTCCCTGCCAATAATGGACCTTCCAGATGTCCATGAGTATGACTACCTATAGTGGGTGTAGGAGTTGTCTTCGCACCTGAATCCTGAAGTATAGGAGGACCCAGGTGGTCCCTGAGTAGATCATAGAATGGTAGAGTTGGAAGGGACCTCCTGGGTCATCCGGTCCAGCCCCCTGCTCAATGCAGGATTCACTAAATCATCCCAGACAGATGTCTGTCCAGCCTCTGTTTGAAGACTTCCATTCAAGGAGAACTCACCACTAGGGATGAGCAAGTATACTCATTAGGATTCAGTACTTGGCAAGTAATGCGGTACTCGAATCCTGGTGAGTAAATTTCACTACTCGTCTCGCAATATTCGGCACAGTTCTGCACAGTCCCCGCACAGTTCTGCACAGTCCCCGCACAGTTCTGCACAGTCCCCGCGCAGCCCACCACAGTCCCCGCGCAGTCCACCACAGTCCCCGCGCAGCCCGGCACAGTCCCGGCACAGTCCCCGCGCAGCCCGGCACAGTCCCCGCGCAGCCCGGCACAGTCCCCGCGCAGCCCGGCACAGTCCCCGCGCAGCCCGGCACAGTCCCCGCGCAGCCCGGCACAGTCCCGCACAGCTCGGCACAGTCCCCGCACAGCGCAACACAGTCCGGCACAGTCCCGCACAGCTCGGCACAGTCCCCGCACAGCGCAACACAGTCCCGCACAGTCCCCGCACAGCCCGGCACAGTCCCCGCACAGCCCGGCACAGTCCCCGCACAGCCCGGCACAGTCCCCGCACAGCCCGGCACAGTCCCCGCACAGCGCAGCACAGTCCCCGCACAGCGCAGCACAGTCTCCGCACAGCCCAGCACAGTCCCTGCAAAGCCCGGCACAGTCCCGCACAGTCCCCGCACAGCTCGGCACAGTCCCCGCACAGCCCGGCACAGTCCCCGCACAGCCCGGCACAGTCCCTACACAGCCTGGCACAGTCTTCCCACAGCCCGGCACAGTCCCTGCACAGCCCCGCACACACACACACACAGCCCATTACTCGCATTTCCCATAGACTTACATTGGACTCACTACTCATTACGAGTACCCGAGTAGTAGGAGCTACTCGTAACGAGCACAGCGAGTCCGAGAATTTCACTACTCGCTCATCCCTTCTCACCACCTCTCGTGGCAGCCTGTCCCCTCATTGATCACCCTCACCGTCAAAATGTTTTTTCTAATATCTAATCTGTGTCTTCTCCCTTTCAGCTTCATTCCATTGCTTCTCGTGCCTCTGGCTTTCAGTTATAGATGAGTGGCAGCGCATCATCCGGCTGTCAGTCAGTGCCGGGGTGTGGTTACAGCTGCTACTCACTATATGCTGGAAGGTGACTGAAGCCGTGTCGGCCATGCCTCTATGACTGAAAGCCGGAGGCTGCTGAGAAGAATGAAGTTCATTTCCTCACGATAGCCATTCTTTCAGTGTGTCAGACGGGAAACCTTAGAATACTATTAACCTTCATCTGAGGTTTTTCTGATTACGCACGGCTCAAGAAAACCTAACCACTGCGGCCCATCACGAGTCGCAGTGCTTTTGTGAATGGTTAAATGGCGCGGACCATGGGGCATTTGACACTCGATCTAGAAGAGTGACAGCAAGTGAGGATGATTCATTTCAGATGTTTTTTTATTTTCATTTTTTTTTAAGCAGAATCCGACCTCACTGGTACTGAGAACATTTTTCCTGGACAAACAACCAATTTAATGTTGCCTATATATAGCACTGACGTGTACAGTGGCGTTGCACAGTGATTATTGCTGTTCACAATTTGTCTTGTTCCTGTAAGGCCTCAGGCATCCATTTTTCATGTGCATGTTTTATCTGTGTTTTTAAGGACAGATCACATGTGCCCACTATAGTCTATGGCAGTGATGGTGGACCTATGGCGCGCGGCCTCACTGCTCAGAGCTGCAGCTGCTCACACACATAGAGCGGCGCGGCCGCGGAGCTGAGCAATGACGTCATCCGGCCGCGCCTCTTACTGTGTGTGAGGAAGAGACAGGAAGGAGGCTGCTGGGGCGCGGAAACCGCGGAGAGGTGAGTGTGGCCGCTGAGTGTGTGTGTGTGTCAGTCCAGTCCAGTGATGGGGAGAGGGACAATGATGGGAGTGATGGGAAGAGGCAACGCTGGGGAGGAGGAAATGATGGAGGTGGTGGAATGGGCAATTTCTACAAAAAGGGGATCTTGGTGGGGCATATTTCTACATGAAGGGGATCAAGATGGGGCATATTTCTACATGACGGGGATCATGATGGGGCATATTTCTACATGACGGGGATCATGATGGGGCATATTTCTGCATGAAGGGGATCATGATGGGGCATTTCTACATGAAGGGGATCATGATGGGGCATATTTCTGCATGAAGGGGATCATGATGGGGCATATTTCTGCATGAAGGGGATCACGATAGGGCATATTTCTGCATGAAGGGGATCATGATGGGGCACTTCTACATGAAGGGGATCATGATGGGGCATATTTCTACATGAAGGGGATCACGATGGGGCATATTTCTACATGAAGGGGATTATGATGGGGCATATTTCTGCATGAAGGGGATCATGATGGGGCATTTCTACAAGAAGGGGATCACGATGGGGCATATTTCTACATGAAGGGGATCATGATGTGGCATATTTCTACATGAAGGGGATCATGATGGGGCATATTTCTGCATGAAAGGGATCATGATGGGGCATTTCTACATGAAGGGGATCATGATGGGGCATATTTCTACATGAAGGGGATCACGATGGGGCATATTTCTACATGAAGGGGATTATGATGGGGCATATTTCTGCATCAAGGGGATCATGATGGGGCATTTCTACAAGAAGGGGATCACGATGGGGCATATTTCTACATGAAGGGGATCATGATGGGGCATGTCTACATGAAGGGGATCACGATGGGGCATATTTCTGCATGAAGGGAATCATGATGGGGCCTATTTCTACATGACGGGGATCATGATGGGGCCTATTTCTACATGACGGGGATCATGATGGGGCATTTCTACATGAAGGGGATCACGATGAGGCATATTTCTGCATGAAGGGGATCATGATGGGGCATTTCTACAAGAAGGGGATCATGATGGGGCATATTTCTACATGAAGGGGTTCATGATGGGGCATATTTCTGCATGAAGGGGATTATGATGGGGCATATTTCTACATGAAGGGGATCACGATGGGGCATATTTCTACATGAAGGGGATTATGATGGGGCATATTTCTGCATGAAGGGGATCATGATGGGGCATTTCTACATGAAGGGGATCACGATGGGGCATATTTCTACATGAAGGGGATCATGATGGGCATATTTCTACATGAAGGGGATCATGATGGGGCATATTTCTACATGAAGGGGATCATGATGGGGCATATTTCTACATGAAGGGGTTCATGATGGGGCATATTTCTGCATGAAGGGGATTATGATGGGGCATATTTCTACATGAAGGGGATTATGATGGGGCATATTTCTGCATGAAGGGGATCATGATGGGGCATTTCTACAAGAAGGGGATCACGATGGGGCATATTTCTACATGAAGGGGATCACGATGGGGCATATTTCTACATGAAGGGGATTATGATGGGGCATATTTCTGCATGAAGGGGATCATGATGGGGCATTTCTACAAGAAGGGGATCACGATGGGGCATATTTCTACATGAAGGGGATCATGATGGGGCATTTCTACAAGAAGGGGATCACGATGGGGCATATTTCTACATGAAGGGGATCACGATGGGGCATTTCTACAAGAAGGGGATCACGATGGGGCATATTTCTACATGAAGGGGATCATGATGGGGCATATTTCTACATGAAGGGGATCATGATGGGCATATTTCTACATGAAGGGGATCATGATGGGGCATATTTCTACATGAAGGGGATCATGATGGGGCATATTTCTACATGAAGGGGATCATGATGGGGCATATTTCTACATGAAGGGGATCATGATGGGGCATATTTCTACATGAAGGGGTTTATGATGGGGCATATTTCTACATGAAGGGGATTATGATGGGGCATATTTCTACATGAAGGGGATCATGATGGGGCATATTTCTGCATGAAGGGGATTATGATGGGGCATATTTCTACATGAAGGGGATCACGATGGGGCATATTTCTACATGAAGGGGATCACGATGGGGCATATTTCTACATGAAGGGGATTATGATGGGGCATATTTCTACATGAAGGGGATCACGATGGGGCATATTTCTACATGAAGGGGATCACGATGGGGCATATTTCTACATGAAGGGGATCACGATGGGGCATATTTCTGCATGAAGGGGATCACGATGGGGCATATTTCTGCATGAAGGGGATCATGATGGGGCATATTTCTGCATGAAGGAGATTATGATGGGGCATATTTCTACATGAAGGGGATTATGATGGGGCATATTTCAACATGAAGGGGATCACGATGGGGCATATTTCAACATGAAGGGGATCATGATGGGGCATATTTCTACATGAAGGGGATCATGATGGGGCATATTACTAGAAGAAGGAGATCAGGATGGGAACATAACTACTGGCTGTGGGACCATTCTAATTGCGCAGGGGGTGAGCACAGTAATCTCTATATATAAAACTGAAAGTGTGTGTGTCACCAACCAATCACGAAGCATCTTTCATTTCACCAGAGCTGTTCAAAAGAAGCTGAGCTGTGATTGGTTGCTATGAGCAACAGTTTTCCTTGCAACCAATCACTAAGCATCTTTCATTTCACCAGAGCTGGTTAAAAGAAGCTGAGCTGTGATTGGTTGCTATGAGCAAGTTTTCCCACTTGACAACACCTCATCAGACACTGACATGTTGGGAGAAATCTAGCATCTTCGGGAACATAAGCTCCCAGCCATTGTCTGCCCCCCTGAAAGGAGCAGAGAGCACATGACAGAAATGAATCCCCCCTCCCTGCCCATATACCCATCACACATCCTCCATCCTGTAGGCACATCTTCCCTTTTAAAGGGATCTCCGGTATGGAAGTCAGAGTAAATCCATCCAGCGCTTTGGTTTTGACCCTAGGCCTCTCTTAAAGGGATCCCCGGTATGGAAGTTAGGACCGTTCCACTCAGCTCTGTGGTTCAGACCCCAGGGTCTCTTAAAGGGATCATTGATATGGAAGTGAGGGCAAATCCACTCTGCGCATTGTTACTGACCCCAGGCCTTTCTTAAAGGGATCTCCGGTATGGAAGTCAGGGCAAATCCATCCAGCACTTTGGTTCTGACCCCAGACCTCTCTTAAAGGGATCCCTGGTATGGAAGTGAGGGTAAATCCCTCAGTGATCTGATTCTCACCCCAGGCTTCTATTAACCCCTTTCTGCCATATGACGTACTATCCCATCCATGTGCCCTGGGACTTAATTCCTAGGGACAGGATACTACGTCATAGCGATCAGCGGCGCCCACGAGGTGAGCGCTGCTGATCGCGGCCGGGTGTCAGCTGATTATCACAGCTGACACCCAGAAATATGTGTCAGGGGCGGTCACGGACCGCCCCCGACATGTTAACCCCTGGCACACTGATCAAACACGATCGCAGTGTACCGGGGGTTTAGGGAAGCATTGGCAGGGAGGGGGCTCCCTCCGTGCTTCCCTGAGACCCCACAGCAGCGCAATGTGCAGCGCTGCTTCGGGGGTCTCCTTCTCTGCAAGTCCCCAGATCCAAAATGGCGGCGGGGACCTTTGGGGGCCTGCAGGGAGCCGGCTTCCTCAGTGCCTGCAAAGCGCCAGCTTGAGGAAGCCTGCACTGTGATGTGACAGATCAGCGATCTGTCACATGACAGTTATGTCCCCCCTGGGACATTGTAGTAAAGTTAAAAAAAAGTGTAAAAATAATTTATAAAAAATCGCTAAATAAATTAAAAAAAAAAAAAAAAAAGTTCCCTAATAAATTCACTTGTTGGAAATAAAAAAAAAAATAAAAGTACACATATTTGGTGTAGCCGCGTCCGTAATGACCCGCCCTATAAAACTGTCCCATTAGTTAACCCCCTTAACGAACCCCTTAAAAACTAAAACTAAAAAACAAACCAAAAAATAAAGCTTTATCATCATACCGCCGAACAAATTGTGCAATAACACGCAATCAAAAAGACGGATATAAATAATCATGGTACTGTTGAAAACGTCGTCTTGTCCCACAAAAAACGAGCTGCCATACAGCATCATCAGCAAAAAAATAAAAAAGTTATAACTCGCAGAATAAAGCGATGCAAAAATAATTATTTTTTATATAAAATTGTTTTCATTGCATAAAAGCGCCAAAACATAAAAAAAGACATAAATGAGGTATCGCTGTAACCGTACCGACCCGAAGAATAAAACCGCTTTATCAATTTTACCGCACGCAAAACAAATTCATGAAACGCTGGTTTTTGTTCATTCTGCGTCGCAAAAATCGGAATAAAAAGCGATCAAAAAATGTCACGTGCCCGAAAATGGTACCAATAAAAACGTCAACTCGTCCCGCAAAAAATAAGACCTCACATGACTCGGTGGGTCGAAATATGGAAAAATTATAGCTCTCAAAATGTGGTGATGGCAAAAAATATTTTTACATTAAAAAGCGTCTTTTAGCGTGTGACAGCTGCCAAAGATAAAAACCGCCATAAATAGTAAATCAAACCCCCCGTTATCACCCCCTTAGTTAGGGAAAAATAATAAAATAAAAAAATGTATTTTCCATTTTCCCATTAGGGTTGAGATTAGGGCTAGGGTTAGGGCTGAGATTAGGGTTAGGGGTGTGTTGGGGTTCGGGTTGGAGTTATAATTGGGGGTTTCCACTGTTTTGGCACATCAGGTGCTCTCCAAACGCAACATGGCGTCTGATCTGAATTCCAGCAAATTCTGCGTTGAAAAAGTCAAATGGTGCTCCTTCCCTTCCAAGCTCTGCCATGCACCCAAACAGTGTTTTACCCCCACATATGGGGTATCAACCTACTCAGGACAAATTGCAAAACAACTTTTGGGGTCCAATTTCTCCTGTTACTGTTAGCGCGGGTGGTCAGGAGCGGGAACTCCGAGAGTGGACCCTCTGGACCGTGGCACCGAGGGGCCCCGGGCGAGCTGCCAGGTGGAACCGACCCCTATACAGGGACCGTTAGGAGCAGGCCCAGGGGTTCGAGTACCACGGTAGCCGGTACCGAGAGGGGCGGCTCAGGATGGACCGGAGTAAGACTGAGACTGGAGTTGGACGGCAGGAGCACTGAAGACAGGACTGGAGTAGGACGGCAGGAACACAAGGCAGGACTGGAGAAGGTCGGCAGGAACAAGGCAGGACTGGAGAAGGTCGGCAGGAACACAAGGCAGGACTGGAGTAGGTTGGCAGGAACACAGCGGGACTGAGAAGCTGCTGTGAGGAGCAGCCGAGACAGGAACTGCAGCAGCAGTGTGTGCACGAAGGAGCGAGGCCAGAGTGTCAGGAAACACAACGATCAGGCGCCTCCCTCAGGGGGAAGCGGCCTGATATGGCCCCGTCTGGTCAGCCATTGGTCCACAGGTGCTTCCGGGTTAGGGCACAGCCGGAGCATAAGAAGCAGGAAGGAGGCGCGGCCGCGGCCTATGGCGCATGCGCATAGCATGCAGGGAAGGCATCGGTCGCGGACCTGTCTCAGGTGACCGCCGCGGCCGTCGGGTGGAGAGAGGCTGCGGCGTGGGAGCAGAGGGTGACTGCGGCGTGGGAGCGGAGGTCGGGTGAGTATGGCGGAGCGGTGTAACAGTACCCCCTCCCCTAAGCCGCCCCCCCCCCCGGAGGTTAACAAGAAACCTCTTGAGGATACGGGGAGCATTAATATTCTCCCGAGGCTCCCAGGATCTCTCCTCAGGACCAAAACCCTTCCAATCAACGAGAAAGAAAGTCCTACCTCTAACCCTTTTCATAGCGAGGATGTCCTGCACTTCAAAAATGTTGTCGGCCCCCACCGGCTGAGGACCAAGATCAAGCGAGGAGTGGAAACGATTCAGCACCACAGGCTTCAGGAGAGAGACGTGAAAGGTGTTCGGGATCCGGAGCGAAGCAGGCAACCTCAATTTGTAGGCAACTTCGTTAATACGTCCCAGAATTTCAAACGGACCAATGTAGCGTGGACCCAACTTGTAAGAGGGCAGTTTTAGTCGGACGAATTTGGAGGAGAGCCAGACCTTGTCGCCAACACGATACGGAGGAGAATCCAACCTCTTTTTGTCAGCATAGTTCTTCATCTGATCAGCGGATCTCTTGAGTGATGTGTTGGTCTCAGCCCAAATCTTAGAAAATTCCGAGGACAAGGCATTGGCCGCGGGTACCTCAGAGGCAGGGGTTATCGGAAGAGGAACACCAGGATGTCTGCCAAAATAAATGAAAAATGGAGACTTGGCCGAAGACTCACCAGCATGGTTGTTATAAGCGAACTCTGCCCAGGGGAGTAAGTTGACCCAATCGTTCTGGTGGGCGTTAGAGAAGTGGCGTAAGTATCCCGTAAGCGTCTGGTTGGTACGCTCTACTTGTCCGTTGGACTGTGGATGGTAGGCCGAGGAGAAGTCGAGGGAAACGTTCATGAGCTTACAAAGCGAACGCCAGAACTTGGAGGTAAACTGAACCCCTCGGTCAGACACAATGCGTCGAGGTAGACCATGAAGCCTGAAGACTTGATGAATGAAGATTTTGGCCAGCTCTGGCGCTGAGGGAAGGCCCGGCAGAGGGATGAAGTGAGCCATCTTGGAAAAACGATCCACCACCACCAGGATGACTGTGCAGCCCGCAGAGCAGGGTAGATCGGTGATGAAATCCATGGCGATGTTCTCCCAAGGAACCGTAGGGACAGGCAACGGAAGTAACAAGCCGGACGGAGATCTCCGTGGCACCTTGTTTTTTGTACAGGATGGACAAGAAGCCACAAAGTCGAGTACATCTTGGCGAAGTGAGGGCCACCAGTAGTGACGTTTGATAAGGTCAAGAGTCTTCTTAGTTCCGGCATGGCCGGCCAGTTTGGAGGAGTGCCCCCATAGAAGAACCTTTTGCTTGAGATTCTCTGGCACAAGCGTCTTGCCAGGCGGAGGAGTAAGTCAGTTCACTGGAGCCACGGTGATGATCCTAGTGGGATCAATGATATGTGACGGTTCCTCCGTGGATTCGTGTGGTTGGAAGACCCTGGACAGGGCGTCGGCTTTGGAATTCTTGTTGCCGGGACGGAATCGGAGCTCGAAATCAAATCGGGCAAAAAATAAAGACCATCTGGCCTGGCGAGGGTTTAGTCTCTGGGCAGACTGGAGATAGGCCAGATTCTTGTGGTCCGAGAAGATGACAAAAGGATGTACAGCTCCTTCCAGGAGGTGGCGCCATTCCTCCAAGGCCAACTTGATAGCCAAAAGTTCCCGGTCACCGATCGAGTAGTTACACTCGGATGGAGAAAAGGCCTTCGAGAAGAAGCCACAAGGGTGCAGGCGACCGGAGACGGTTCTCTGGGACAACACCGCCCCGGCACCAGTTGAGGAAGCGTCCACCTCGAGTACAAAAGGTCGATCGCTCTCAGGGCGATGCAGGACCGGAGCCGTGGAGAAAGCCCGTTTTAGGGTCAGAAAGGCCTGCTCTGCCTCAGGAGACCAATCCTTGGAAGTAGACCCTTTACGGGTGAGCACAGAAATGGGTCTTGTGATCGCGGAGAAGTGGGAGACAAATTGCCGGTAATAGTTGGCGAACCCGAGGAATCGTTGTATCGCCTTTAATCCGACGGGGCGAGGCCATTTGAGGATGGCAGACAACTTCTCGGGGTCCATCCTTAGACCAGCGTCGGAGATAATGTATCCCAGAAATGGCAGAGAGGTCTGTTCGAAGAGACATTTCTCGATCTTTGCATACAGACGGTTCTCCCGAAGCCGCTGAAGCACCAGGCGGACACTCTTTCTGTGGGACGAGAGGTCCGGCGAGAAGACGAGGATGTCGTCTAAGTACACGACCACACAGGAGTACAAGAGATCCCGGAAGATCTCGTTGACGAACTCTTGAAAGACTGCATGAGCATTGCAAAGACCGAAGGGCATAACCAGGTACTCGTAATGGCCATCTCGAGTGTTGAAAGCGGTCTTCCACTCGTCACCTGCACGGATACGGACCAGATTGTAGGCTCCTCTGAGGTCCAGCTTGGTAAAGACCCGAGCCCCTCTGAGACGGTCAAACAGTTCTGGAATGAGTGGAAGAGGGTACCTGTTCTTGATGGTAATCTCATTCAAGCCCCTATAGTCGATGCATGGCCGAAGAGTCCCGTCCTTCTTTTTGACGAAGAAGAACCCGGCTCCTGCGGGCGAAGAGGATTTCCGTATAAAGCCTTTGGCGAGGTTCTCTCGGACGTACTCAGACATGGCGGTGGTCTCCACGGGAGAAAGAGGGTAGATTCTGCCCCTTGGGGGGGGTTGAACCAGAAACAAGTTCAATTGGGCAGTCAAACGGCCGGTGTGGAGGGAGGACCTCCGCTTCCTTCTTATCAAAAACATCGGCGTAGGAGCTGTAAGCTGGAGGAAGACCCGGGAGGTCTGGAGGTGACCGTGGAGCGGCCGCCAGGCGGACAGGAATCAGACAGCGAGCTTGGCACGGGTGCCCCCAGCGGAGTATCTCCCCAGAAGACCAGTCGAGAACAGGCTGATGAGTCCTTAACCATGGAAGACCGAGTAGAATGGCGTGAGAGAGCTTAGGTAAAACGTAAAAGGCTATCTTCTCTCGATGTAAGGCTCCGATTTGCAATTCCACCTCTTCAGTGACTAAGGTGACGGACACCTGTAGCGGTTTGCCATCCACGGTGGCAATCTGAATTGGGTTAGGTAGAGTGACTACAGGAATTCGGTATTTGTCTACCTCCTCCGGCCGAATGAAGTTACCCGCTGAGCCCGAATCCACGTAGGCCACCTCGGAACCACGCCTCCCTCCTGAAACCAAAAGCACAGAAATCGTAAGGGGTTGAGAGGAATCATCATCATCACCTAGGAAGGCCTCTCTTACCTGACCTAGGTGGAGTCGTTTCCCTGTCTCTTAGGACCGGTGCGGATATAGTGTGACGAATGACCGCAATAGAGGCACAGACCTTGTGCCCGTCTCTCTCTCTGACGTAACTTGGCCAACCTGAGATGATCTATCTGCATGGGCTCACCCGAAGAGAGGGAAGAAGATCCGACTGAACGTGAGCTGGCCGACTGAGTGAAAGGAGAAACTGACCTGGAGGAGCGCCTGTCTCTCACTGACTCCCGAGCGCGCTCCAGGAAGCGCAGGTCAATGCGGGTAGCCAGCGAGATAAGGTCCTCTAAGGTGGACGGGGTATCTCGACCTGCGAGTTCATCCTTTATTTTACTAGAAAGACCGCGCCAGAATGCCCCCACCAAAGCTGCGTTATTCCAGCCGAGCTCGGAGGAAATAGTGCGAAAGCGAATAGCGTACTGTCCGACCGTGAGAGAGCCCTGGTGTAAGTTAAAGAGTGACTCAGTGAGAGAGGCTAACCGGCCCGGATCATCGAAAACCTTACGAAACGTATCCAGGAAAACCGGGAGACTCGAAACGACCGGGTCGTCACGTTCCCAGAGCGGGTTTACCCAAGAAAGGGCCTCTCCCTCCAGATGGGACATGATGAAGGCCACTCTGGCCCGGTCCGAGGGGTATTGCTGCGGCAGCCATTCAAAGTGGAGACTACACTGATTTAAGAACCCCCTACAGAGCTTGGGATCCCCAGTGAAACGAGGCGGCTTGGCGAGGCGGGGCGTCGGAGGAGCAGTAGACGCAGGGGGAGGTGTCGGCACTGCAGCGGCAGCCTGGAGGGCCGACAAGCGACTATCAAAGGAGGCCATGTAGGACAAAATGTGGGTTTGAGTATCTTGCTGCTGACCCAGCTCCTGTTGGAGACTGGCCAGCTGAGTGGCATTTCCAGGATCGGCCACCTGTAAGGCCGACAAACGGGTGTCCATCGACTTCATGATTGACATAATGCGCCCCTGATTCTCCCGTAGGAATAGCAACTCTTTCTGGGTAGCAGCCGTAGTACCGGCGGAGTCCATGGCCTGATCGTACTGTTAGCGCGGGTGGTCAGGAGCGGGAACTCCGAGAGTGGACCCTCTGGACCGTGGCACCGAGGGGCCCCGGGCGAGCTGCCAGGTGGAACCGACCCCTATACAGGGACCGTTAGGAGCAGGCCCAGGGGTTCGAGTACCACGGTAGCCGGTACCGAGAGGGGCGGCTCAGGATGGACCGGAGTAAGACTGAGACTGGAGTTGGACGGCAGGAGCACTGAAGACAGGACTGGAGTAGGACGGCAGGAACACAAGGCAGGACTGGAGAAGGTCGGCAGGAACACAAGGCAGGACTGGAGTAGGTCGGCAGGAACAAAAGGCAGGACTGGAGTAGGTTGGCAGGAACACAGGTAGCGGGACTGAGAAGCTGCTGTGAGGAGCAGCCGAGACAGGAACTGCAGCAGCAGTGTGTGCACGAAGGAGCGAGGCCAGAGTGTCAGGAAACACAACGATCAGGCGCCTCCCTCAGGGGGAAGCGGCCTGATATGGCCCCGTCTGGTCAGCCATTGGTCCACAGGTGCTTCCGGGTTAGGGCTCAGCCGGAGCATAAGAAGCAGGAAGGAGGCGCGGCCGCGGCCTATGGCGCATGAGCATAGCATGCAGGGAAGGCATCGGTCGCGGACCTGTCTCAGGTGACCGCCGCGGCCGTCGGGTGGAGAGAGGCTGCGGCGTGGGAGCGGAGGGCGACTGCGGCGTGGGAGCGGAGGTCGGGTGAGTATGGCGGAGCGGTGTAACAGTTACCCTTAGGAAAATAAAAAATTGGGGGCAATAATATCATTTTTGTGGAAAAAAATATGATATTTTTATTTTCACATCCGGGCGTTATAAACTTCTGTGAAGCACTGGGGGGGTTCAAAGTGCTCACCACACATCTAGATAAGTTCCGTGGGGGGTCTAGTTTCCAAAATGGGGTCACTTGTGGGGGGTTTCCACTGTTTAGGTACATCAGGGGCTCTCCAAACGCGACATGACACCCGCAGACCATTCCATCAAAGTCTGCATTCCAAAGCGTCACTACTTCCCTTCCGAGCCCCGACGTGTGCCCATACAGTAGTTTTCTCCCACATATGAGGTATCAGCATACTCAGGACAAATTGGACAACAACTTTTGGGGTCCAATTTGGGGTCCAATTTCTCCTGTTACCATTGGGGAAAATAAAAAAAATTGGGGACTAAAAGATCATGTTTGTGGAAAAAATATGATTTTTTTATTTTCACGCCTGGGCATTATAAACTTCTGTGAAGCCCTTGGGGGTTCAAAGTGCTCACCTCATATCTAGATAAGTTCCCTGGGGGGGTCTAGTTTCCAAAATGGTGTCATTTGTGGGGGGATTCCACTGTTTTGGTACATCAGGGGCTTTCCAAACGCGACATGGCGTCCGATCTCAATTCCAGTCAAAAAAGTCAAATGGCGCTGCTTCCCTTCCGAGCTCTGCCATGCGCCCAAATAGTCGTTTACACCCACATGTGGGGTATCAGCGTACTAAGGACAAAATGCACAATAACTTTTAGGGTCCTGTTACTCTTGTAAAAATAAAAATTGAGGGTGAAAAGATCATTTTTGTAGAAAAAATATGATTTTTTAATTGTACAGCTGTATGATATAAACTTCTGTGGATCCCTTATGGGTTAAAAGTTCTCACCACTATCTAGATAAGTTCCTTGGGGGGTCTAGTTTCCAAAATGGGGTTACTTGTGGGGGGGTTTCCACTGTTTAGGTACATCAGGTGCTCTCCAAACGTGACATGGTGTCCGATCTGAATTCCAGCCAATTTTGCATTGAAAAAGTCAAACGGCGCTCCTTCCCTTCTGAGCTCTGCCATGCACCGAAACAGTGGTTCCCCCCAAATATCAGGTATCAGCGTACTCAGGACAAATTGCACAATAACTTTTCCTGTCCAATTTCTCCTGTTACCCTTGGTAAAATAAAAAAATTGGACCCGAAGTAATTTTTTTGTGAAAAAAAGTTAAATGTTCTCTTTTTTTTTTAAAACATTCAAAAAATTCCTGTGACGCACCTGAAGGGTTAATAAACTTCTTGAATATGGTTTTGAGCACCTTGAGGGCTGCAGTTTTTAGAATGGTGTCACTTTTGGGTATTTTCTATCATATAGACCCCTCAAAGTGACTTCAAATGTGATGTGGTCCCTAAGAAAAAAATGGTGTTGCAAAAATGAGAAATCGCTGGTCAACTTTTAACCCTTATAACTTCCAAACAAAAAAAAATTTTGGTTCCAAAATTGTGGTGATGTAAAGTAAACGTGAGAAATGTTAGTTATCAAGTTTTTTGTGTGCCGTATCTCTGATTTAAGGGCATAAAAATTCAAAGTTGGAAAATTGCGAAATTTTCAAAATTTTTGCCAAATTTCCGTTTTTTTCCACAAATAAACGCAAGTTATTTGAATGAAATTTTACCACTAACATGAAGTACAATATGTCACGAGAAAACAATGTCAGAATCACCGGGATCCATGGAAGAGTTCCAGAGTTATGACCTCATAAAGGGACAGTGGTCAGAATTGTAAAAATTGGCGCGGTCATTAACGTGCAAACCACCCTTGGGGGTTAAGGGGTTAAAGGGATCTTTGGTATGGAAGTCAGGGCAAATCCACTCAGCGCTCTGGTTCTGACGCCAGGCCTCTCTTAAAGGGATCCCCGGTATGGAGGTTACCAGCGTTCCACTCAGCGTTCTGGTTCTGACCCCAGGCTGATGGGATGATGTGGGATATTAGGGGTAGTAGTCCGGTGGCTCTGACAGGATGATGTGGGATATTAGGGGTAGTAGTCCGGTGGCTCTGGCTGACGGGATGATGTGGGATATTAGTGGTAGTAGTCCGGTGGCTCTGGCTGATGGGATGATGTAGGATATTAGGGGTAGTAGTCCAGCGGCTGTGACGGGATGATATCGGATATTAGGGGTAGTAGTCTGGTGACTGGCTGATGGGATGATGTGGGATATTAGGGGTAGTAGTCCGGTGACTCTGGCTGATGGGATGATGTGGGATATTAGGGGTAGTAGTCCGGTGACTCTGGCTGATGGGATGATGTGGGATATTAGGGCTAGTAGTCCGGTGACTCTGACGGGATGATGAGGGATATTAGGGGTAGTAGTCCGGTGGCTCTGGCTGACGGGATGATGTGGGATATTAGGGGTAGTAGTCCGGTGGCTCTGACGGGATGATGTGGGATATTAGAGGTAGTAGTCCGGTGGCTCTGGCTGACGGGATGATGTGGGATATTAGGGGTAGTAGTCCGGTGGCTCTGGCTGACGGGATGATGTGGGATATTAGGGGTAGTAGTCCGGTGGCTCTGGCTGACGGGATGATGTGGGATATTAGGGGTAGTAGTCCGGTGACTCTGGCTGACGGGATGATGTGTGATATTAGGGGTAGTAGTCCGGTGGCTCTGACGGGATGATGTGGGATATTAAGGGTAGTAGTCCGGTGGCTCTGGCTGACGGGATGATGTTGGATATTAGGGGTAGCAGTCCGGTGGCTCTGACGGGATGATGTGGGATATTAGGGGTAGTAGTCCGGTGGCTCTGGCTGACGGGATGATGTGGGATATTAGGGGTAGTAGTCCGGTGGCTCTGGCTGATGGGACGATGTGGGATATTAGGGGTAGTAGTCCGGTGACTCTGGCTGACGGGATGATGTGTGATATTAGGGGTAGTAGTCCGGTGGCTCTGACGGGATGATGTGGGATATTAAGGGTAGTAGTCCGGTGGCTCTGGCTGACGGGATGATGTTGGATATTAGGGGTAGCAGTCCGGTGGCTCTGACGGGACGATGTGGGATATTAGAGGTAGTAGTCCGGTGACTCTGGCTGACGGGATGATGTTGGATATTAGGGGTAGCAGTCCGGTGGCTCTGACAGGATGATGTGGGATATTAGAGGTAGTAGTCCGGTGACTCTGGCTGACGGGATGATGTGGGATATTAGGGGTAGTAGTCCGGTGGCTCTGGCTGACGGGATGATGTTGGATATTAGGGGTAGCAGTCCGGTGGCTCTGACAGGATGATGTGGGATATTAGAGGTAGTAGTCCGGTGACTCTGGCTGACGGGATGATGTGGGATATTAAGGGTAGTAGTCCGGTGGCTCTGGCTGACGGGATGATGTTGGATATTAGGGGTAGCAGTCCGGTGGCTCTGACAGGATGATGTGGGATATTAGAGGTAGTAGTCCGGTGACTCTGGCTGACGGGATGATGTTGGATATTAGGGGTAGCAGTCCGGTGGCTCTGACAGGATGATGTGGGATATTAGAGGTAGTAGTCCGGTGACTCTGGCTGACGGGATGATGTGGGATATTAGGGGTAGTAGTCCGGTGGCTCTGGCTGACGGGATGATGTTGGATATTAGGGGTAGCAGTCCGGTGGCTCTGACAGGATGATGTGGGATATTAGAGGTAGTAGTCCGGTGACTCTGGCTGACGGGATGATGTGGGATATTAAGGGTAGTAGTCCGGTGGCTCTGGCTGACGGGATGATGTTGGATATTAGGGGTAGTAGTCCGGTGGCTCTGACAGGATGATGTGGGATATTAGAGGTAGTAGTCCGGTGACTCTGGCTGACGGGATGATGTGGGATATTAGGGGTAGTAGTCCGGTGGCTCTGGCTGACGGGATGATGTGGGATATTAGGGGTAGTAGTCCGGTGGCTCTGGCTGATGGGACGATGTGGGATATTATAGTGAATGGGGCTATGCGGAGTGGGCGGGGCTATACACTCAGCTTTATATATATATACTGTAGATATAATCATTATAATTTGTTATAACTAACTGTAGTTAGTTACTGTGCCCGGGCAGCGCCGGGCTCTTCAGCTAGTTAAAAGATAAAGTGTGTACCTGTTACTAGTTTGGCGGCTGTTAGCAATCTCAGTACCTGGACGGCCAGCAAATTTTTTTTTTGTCAAATGTGGAGCCGCAGCAAATATTTATACTTTTTCAGATCACAGTGAAGCCTCCTAGCCTGCCATTCTTGCCAGGTGTTATCCAGAAGCCAGCCATCTCCATGCCAGGATTCAGAAGTCGGCAGCAGCCAGATACAGTAAGTGTTATCACATTTGTGTGATTGTGGCTGGAGATTAGAGATATTCACACTGTGAAATGTAGCAGTGGATTTCAGCATGGAATCTGCTTGCATTCCTTGCTAAAATCTATCTATCTATCTATCTATCTATCTATCTATCTATCTATCTAATATTCTACATTTTTTTCCCATAAAGATCAATCCAACTGCTGTGTCTGGAAAGAGCAGTGTGAGGGGCTCAGTTTCAGTGTGTAATAAGCACGCATGAGCTTGGAGCCCCCCTGCTGAACAGAAGAGAAGACTTCAAAGGTAAGTTTAAAATCAATGAATTGTTGACATGATATAATTGATCATCAGGGTGTAGGGACGGCAAGCGCTGTACAGGGAAGAGAGCTGGCAGCTGCGGACACTCCTCCTGTGCAGCGCTTATGACGGTCACTGCTGAGTAGTTCTCATTCACTTTGAATGAGGGCAGTGCTGCAGTACCTTGAGACGGCCACTACACATTTTTCATCACACAAAATTGCCCGGGTGGCACTTCGTCATAAATAATTGGGTTTTAGGTTGCAGTTTGGGCACTCGGTATCAGAAAAGTGCGCCATCACTGGTCTTTGGTGTTGTTGACATGTATATGAGGCTCAGAATCTAGTCTCCTTGTCTGCCAGAGTCCAGGAGCATATCTTTGGGGTAAAATGTCTGTGGTATAGCCCCCAGAGCTATAGTAACCAATGTGCAACTAGAAGGAAGTGCCATGTAAGGAGACCTTCAAGTAGCTCACAAATTAGTTGGCACAAGCAGAGGACTTCTACCTAGGCCAGTGATGGCGAACCTTTCTGAGACCGAGGGCCCAAACTGCAACCTAAAACCCAATTATTTATGACGAAGTGCCAACACGTGCCAAATGCCCCATCATGATCCCCTTCTTATTATAATATTCCTCATCATGATCCCCTTCATGTAGTAATATGCCCCTTCATCATCCTATTCATGTAGAAATATGCCCCATCATGATCCCCTTCATGCAGAAATATGCCCCATCGTGATCCCCTTCATGCAGAAATATGCCCCATCGTGATCCCCTTCATGTAGAAATATGCCCCATCATGATCCCCTTCATGTAGTAATATGCCCCATCATGATCCCCTTCATGTAGAAATATGCCCCATCATGATCCCCTTCATGTAGAAATATGCCCCATCATGATCCCCTTCATGTAGAAATATGCCCCATCATGATCCCCTTCATGTAGAAATATGCCCCATCATGATCCCCTTCATGTAAAAATATGCCCCATCATGATCCCCTTCATGTAGAAATATGCCCTATCATGATCCCCTTCATGTAGTAATATACCCCTTCATCATCCTATTCATGTAGAAATATGCCCCATCATGATCCCCTTCATGTAGAAATATGCCCCATCATCATCCCATTCATGTAGAAATATGCCCCATCATGATCCCCTTCATGCAGAAATATGCCCCATCATGATCCTCTTCATGTAGTAATATGCCCCATCATGATCACCTTCATGTAGAAATATGCCCCATCATCATCCCATTCATGTAGAAATATGCCCCATCATGATCCCCTTCGTGTAGAAATATGCCCCATCATGATCCCCTTTGTGTAGAAATATGCCCCATCATGATCCCCTTCATGCAGAATTATGCACCATCATGATCTCTTTCATGTATAAATTGCCCATTCCACCACCTCCATCATTTCCTCCTCCCCATCACCCCATCATTGTCCCTCTCCCCATCACTCCCTTCATTGGCCCTCTCCCCATCACTGGCCCTCTCCCCATCACTCCCTTTATTGGCCCTCCCCCCATCATTGACACACACACACACCACAGCGGCTACACTCACCTCTCCGCGCGCCGGCAGTTTCCTTCCTCTCACACATTGTTGCCCATCAGTCAGAGCTTGGCTTTCATTTTTTTTAACGCCTTTTACCAAATTATGACATACCGGCATGTCATATGACTGCTCCCTTTCTTGGAAACTGCATCTGTCGGCATTTGCCAGCAGATGATGGCTGTGTAATTCAGCCATCATCTACCTCTAACAGCTGCTCGTGGAGCGGAGCTCCGCCGACAGCCGTTGTGCCTGTTAGATGCCGCTGTCCATCTAACATCAGTATTCCCAGTGTGCAACTAGGGGAATGCGCTGTTGTAATTCGAATCGATGCAATCAAAGGGTGCCAATGGGTTTCCATGATGGTCGGGGGTCTGCTGAAGACCCCATGCCAGTCATGACAGTACTCCTTTGACTGTTATTTTTGTTATATTCAGCAACACTATGATATCACTGTATATAGTGCAAGCGATCAGACAATACCGGAACTGCAAAATAAAGTAAAATAGATTAAAAAAAAAATGAAAAAAAAATTAAATTAAATTCCGAGTTTGAATCACCACCCTTTTCCCCTCT
Source organism: Dendrobates tinctorius (assembly GCF_039654945.1). Classification (NCBI taxonomy): domain Eukaryota; kingdom Metazoa; phylum Chordata; class Amphibia; order Anura; family Dendrobatidae; genus Dendrobates; species Dendrobates tinctorius. The sequence continues at coordinate 30,634,685 of NW_027361688.1, read as the reverse complement.
TCAAAATAGCGAAATAAAAAAAGCTAAAAATACACGTATATGGCGCCTCCATATCCGTAAAAGTGGCAGTTTCTCCTTAGTTTTTTTTCCTGCTTTCCAGGATATCACATGATAAAATGAAGGGTGTCAGTCAAATGTGCAACTCATGCTGCAAAAAAACAAGTCCTCATACGTATATGTCAAGAGAAAAATAAAAAAGTAATGGCTCTTGGAATAAGGGGAGGAAAAAAATGAACATGCAAAAATGAAAAATTGCAACGTTCTTCGGGGGTTAATGCTAAGTAGTCTAATATAGAGTGTCTGTTAGTGGAGGGTCCATGCCAGGATGTATGCATCAGCCTGAAAGATTACTTCTGGGCTTTATTTAGGGCGGTCGTGATGGATTAGCCACGGGGAAGCTTAGGAAACCCTTTGATGTCAGCTTTTCGAGGTGGTTTGGGCAAGTCTCACACAGAAGGTGGATATCAGCCAGTTCTGGCCATGCCAGGAGTTTCAGCCTTCCGTCTACATTCTCCGTGGTTGATGTACCGTATTCGCACTTTATGTGACTAGGCAGCTTGATGCAGACCAGACTAGATCAAATTACACTGTTGATGTGTAGGAATTTGGCAAAGAAATAAAAGTCTCCAACTTTTAGGCCGGGATCACACATGCGAGAAATACGGCCGAGTCTTGCATGTTAATACTCGGCACTGCCGCCGGCACTCAGGAGCGGAGCGTGCGGCCTCATGTATTGCTGTGCAGCCGCACGCTCCGCTCCTGAGTGCCAGGTATTAACATGTGAGACTCGGCCGTATTTCTCGCATGTGTGATCCCGGCCTTAGAGACAAAATCAGAGTTTTCTTGGTTTTTCGTTGTGTAGCAAGACTGAAAATTACATTGTGAAGGTCGATTATCAACATTATATTGTGTTAGTTAGTAAAAAAAAGAAGAGTATTACTTGACCTCCCTTGCCACTGACTGGTCTGTCGTTTGGTCGCAGCTGTGGTGTCACATCAACAGCACTGCAGCCAATCGTCCAATCACTGTGCTCTGCAGCTCCACTACAGTTGATGGCAAGAGTCGTTGAGCTCAGTAATTGGGGTCATAATGTCAGCACTGCAACCAAAACACCAAGAGAGGGCAACGCTGAACCCAGGGAGGGCAAAAAATACTAATTTTTTTTAAATAGCTAACTCTGATTATGACAAAGATTTCTGAAAGGGGATTACCCCTTTAAACTAAAAAGCAGGCAGCAGTAGGATGAAACCGTAAAAACATCCATGTAGAAAAGATAAAATTTGTCCGCCACCCTCCACCCAGAATTATGGACTTATGTCACCTCAACCCTACAATTACATTATAAACTGCCGAGAACTGAGATATCCTCTGTTGCAATAAGATACTGTTAAAGGTGTTAAGATTAAAATGCCACCTATATTGCCACATTACCATGCAATTGTCATATTTATGCAATCTTATGTTATGGGATGTGAATCCCAAGGAAAAACAAAATGAGCATATACTGTGTAATAACCAAATAATAAAATTATAATAGTACATGTAAATAACATAGGGTACTTCGTTATCAAAATTTTGATAAAAAAAAATGAAAAAGCCATCCCACCGCAGCAAGGTGTTCCCAATCGGAACTGTCTTTTCTCTAGTGTTAAAACCTCACCTTGTCTCAGCGGACCTCAGTGTAGATAAGGGCATAGTTGGACCCAGACCAGACTGTTCAGAAAACTGCCCATGAGACGCTATATAGATGAAATACCTAGCTAAGAAAGCGGGTCCACTCCACACTTCTGTTTGGACAAAGTACAAAAAAACAACAGCAAGACCAAAGAAATGAGCCGGAGCATAAGCTGATATACCAACGTATGCTCGGGCTCATTTTTTTAATTTGCTATGATAGGTGATATATATGAAATGCCCAGTCAGTCAGATGATGCCGCTGCTGGCAGTGATGAGTGCTAAGGTGCCACTCATTAGGAGTGAATGTGGTGCCATGTCTTCATAGATTGTAAGCTTGCGAGCAGCGCAGGGCTCTGACTTCTTTTGGTATCTGAGTTATGTGTTAATCTGTAATGTCTTTTTATTGTCTGTACAATTCCCCTGTAATGTGGAATATGTTGGCGCTATAGAAATAGAATTATTATTATTATTATTTTGATACTTGATACGTTGAGTAGTTGGTGCTATGAATGGGTAAGAGGGTAGCATAGGATCAGTGCTATGAGCACATACATACTATACTCCCTGAAAATGCTGCTATCACAGACATGCATCGAGTGTAACACAGAGGCTGCCCCAGGCATAAAGAGCTGCTGAGGACATCAGCAGGTAGTGCAAAGTGCTGCAAGTGCCAGCTCACCGTCGTCATAAATACCAATTGTCCACCTCTGTTGATACCAAGTCGTTGCTTCTTCAGAGATTGTTGGAACTTTCAAGTTCATTACCTCTCCAAAGACTCTGTAACCATCAAGCTTGTAGACTTTTTATGAATATAGATGTTTTTGCACATCTCATGTGTACACCTCTATTTCTTCAGCCGTCCCTGAGTGAGTAACCACTAAGCCATTAAGGGGCACAAGGCATCATTAAGGATTCCAGTATTCTTAAAGGGGCCAACCATCACCCTCCTTACATTCCCAAGGATGGCTAAATCACACTATTTGCAGTGATTCACACAAAATTGTGGCAAAATGGTATCATTTTGCTACAATTTGACCCTGTGGTAAAGATGCAAATTTTGCCCCCTCGTGTTTGTTTCTCCACCAAATTTTCAATGTCTTTCTTACCCTCTTTTTTGAGGATAATGCAATTGCTCTATATACGAACATTTTGCTCAGGTAATCCCCACCCAATTGCAAAAGGAATAGAATAACCAATGACTTTGGAAGGGAGTACAATATTATTTTTGGAGGGGCCCTTTTGGTAAAGTTATGCTATAATCCTATATTTTTTGGGGCTGTTTTATTACATCTGATATGCTTATAATGGATGTGGCATGTGTAGGGCCAGTTATACCTCTTCCCAGTCAGTCACCGAGGAGTTTTCCCACATTAAACAATCACAACAAGACAACATATTGGGACCTCTGCGAATCTATTTCTGTACGACATGGGGGCAACACAGGCATCATCTAAGGTGAGTCTTCTGGTATTAATTTCAGATAGGTTTTGTAGAAAACCTGCACCTTTCTGTGTCCTTCTCTTATTCCTCTGCACCCCAACGTTCACCGCCATCTGAACCATTAATCAAATATCTTTTCCCTGGGGCCCCCGCTCTACCCGTGGGGAGCTGAACCATTCTTTGCTGCGTCACCATCAGCACCAGAGGACCAAAACCGCAGCGTCAGCCATTCCTAGCCGAACACCACGGGTGGCGTCACACTTCAACATTACACAACTTTCCTCAATTTTATTACTGGACGCCCAGGGCCACGGATTGGGTCACCGTCACCGTGACATCCCCCATTGAAGTTAACGGGCCCGGTACCGAGTAACCTAAGGCCCTGCGGGGTGCTCCAACTGGCGTCACAAACAGGATCCACACCTCCATATATGGGTAAGAGTGAATATCAATAAGTTTACAAATATTGAGCTTGAAGGGATGAATGAAAATTTCACAAAATTTTGAGCCAAAATCTACAAGATTGAGAACATTCATCCCCACCAGAAAACTTCTATCTGCAGCTGGAGAACAGCTGATGACGCAGGCCATAGCTAAATAAACGGTGCTTAGCCTTTCCAAGACTCCTATGGTAAATTAATCAAGGTTGGGGTATGGGGGATGGTTGGGAAAGTTTCTTCTTCTTGATGATGCTGATGATCAACCAAAGATTGTTTTGATATGAAGTCTATAAGAAAACAAAGAAAATAAAGTGGATTCTTGCTGGAACACAATTAATAGAGGGTTTTCCAAGATCACAGAAGACTAGTAGCGGGCTACCAGTGAAAAATTAGACATTACATGATATGAAGCCCAATTTTGCTGCATGGGCTTCATGATCCCTAGTCAGCCCATATTTGGTGGTTTCTAAGGAAATGGAAGTTCCCATTATGACTTTTCCAAAAACAGATTTAGGTAAATGAGAAATGACGAGAAGATCTGTTCAGTGGGCATATGTTTGGTTCTTTAGGCTATATAGACTAGAGTCCTGACACTACAGGAGTTCTGGGTAAGCAGAATCTGTCATACTCATGATGTTTTATTTCAGTCTATACATTAAAGCACGTGACAAGAAGCAGTTTCAGGAAATGCAAAAATATAAGGAGATACTTTTCAATTTTTTATTCTTTTAGGAGCCTCAGTTTTCGATTGTTACGCCAAACTCTCTAAATCAACATTGACATTCCAGGAGAAGCACTCTTGATGGAACCTCTCCACTGCAAACCGATATGGAAGTCCGGCCACATGGCCAATCAAATCCCATCACCCACCCACCCCTGCATACCAGTCAGGGGTTAACCCCTCCATTGCTAGAGTCTCTCGGCAAAACTTGGGGGGCTACTCCAGCAGAGAAGGGGTTAAAGTCCTGCTTTAACACTCCATTCGGGGAGGGGGTAGCCACTGAATAGAATGAGAACATAGGCAACACAAGGTTTAATGCTAGCATTGCAAGCCGCTCTATTCATCTTTTGTTCAGAGGGATAGAAAGTCGGAAATCAGGAGTCGGAGAAAAGAAACATTAGAGAAAAGTGAAAGATAGAAATTTGATCTGGTCAAACAATGGATTTCTGAGCTAGTGGTGACGCGCTGTCATCTCCTCCAAGCGCTAATGCGTCTTGTTGCCTTGATCTCAGCACCGTTAATAAAATCTGTTCTAAAATTAGCACCATTTTTTTTTGTTTTGCCGCCCAACCCCCGAGAGACAAATATTATAAACTAGAATGTGAAAGGAGATACAAAATAAAATATTACACACATAATTTCAGGTGAGACAAAAATCCGCCGATGTCACTTAGACGATCATATTCTGGTCGATGTCCTCTGGAAGAGACAATAAAAAATGGATCATGTCAAATGTTATGTTTATTTATTGGTTATTTAAACCCCCAATACATATTAGATGAAATGTGGACATCCAAATATCCTCCAAAATCCATGGGTGGTGGGAATTCAATCACCCAGTGATTCGGGTGCCAGATGACATGAGTCGGGTGTTGATTACTCCACTCTTCCAGTTGACTGAGCCGAGTACTCGTGAATATGGGGGGAGATGGAAAAGAAAGCTGGCCATGACTCCAAGATGGTTCATACATGGTCAAAAAAAACCCAACAACCATTGGCTTTTGAGTAAGTACATAATGCAACTTTCCCCTTAGTGGTGCGTTTCCAGTGAATATATTTATCACCTCTCCATAGGAGAGGCGATAAATGTATACTGTCTGCTTACATGTAAGTATAATGTTTATCTAGTCATTATCTGATACTTGTACTTACGCTCCTTGATTCCAAAGCATTTGGCCCATTCGTCTAAAGCAATGTATTTGTCATCGTCGATGTCACATTCGTCAAAGAAACGAGTTGTGCAGTGCTCCATGGGGATAAGAGGAGCGCGGAGAGGAGAAAGCTCGGTGTGGGAAAGGTATCTAAGGGCAGAATACATTAACAATGGGTTATTTAGGGAATTTATACCAATCGTCACAAGTTTGGTGGAGTAGAACATTAGATGTAGATGCCTAAAATATCCAAATCTAGGCCCACATATCATGTCCAATATCAGACCATTTAAGAACAAAGCTACTGTATTTTGTCTTTAAAAAAATAAATAAATGATAGTTGTGGTTTTATATCATAATCACAATACATACCCATCGATGGGGTGCTGGTCCAGCTGTCCAAACTGCCAGTGCACGGGGAAGACATACATGTTGTAGTTCTTCTCAAAGTCACGTGCCAGCAGCTCCATGGTGTGGTCTCCAGCTTGAAGACGCTTTTCGTTTTCATGGATCTTCTTCACCTGTAGGAAAGTGAGATATGTTCTGTGGATGTTTTCTAATTGATGTCCTGTTGTATGATATTATCTAGTTGTGAACTAGTCAAAAAACACTCTTCCTGGTGCTGATTTCATGTTTTCTTAAGTCATCCATACACTAGAGATTCGATATGACCACTCTCAGTACAACCTGGCTGGTCTATGAATGTTCTTGCTTTGTACAAAGCCATAAGTTGAAAAGGCAAGCCAATCTATGTCTCAATCAATGACTTGATCTGGGAAAGCAGATCCATCATTTGGCACGTTACAAGGACAGTGTTGTGGCAGATCAACTTTACCACAGATGCCTTTAGATTCCATCTGCATTCCAAAAACTTCAGTTGATGGCCAATTGGAGCCCTTTTACTAATTCAATAGTGGGACACAAGTCAGAAGAAGGCATTAAATGTCCTACGCTTCATGAGACTTAGGGTACCATTACACTAAGCGATGCACCAGCAATCCCGACAACAATACTACCTGGTAAGGATCGCTGGTACGTCGCTAAATAGTCGCTAGTCAGCTGTCAAACAGGCAGATCTACTCAACGACGCAGCAACGATACGGCGATCCGTATAACGACCTCGGTGGTCATTGGGACCTTGTCACACAGCAACTATTCTGACGACTCACGCCTGCGTCCCTGAGTTCTGTGTCGCCAACTAGGTCGCTCGTCGGCGTCAAACACAGCGATGCACGCTGGCCAGCGGGACACCAGCGATCAAAAAATGGCCCAGGACATTCGAGCATGATCAGCAACATTGCAGTGGGGGCCCGGTCACCGCTATGTGTCACATGTAGCGAGATCGCTGTTGCGTCACAAAATCGGGACGGGGCCTTTACTTCCAGCTTTGGTAATTGTTTGGCACAAAGCCCATCCCTTTCATGGGCCCCACCATAACAATATGGTCTAACTCTAAACATGCATCTGCCAGAAAGGATATGATATTAGTCAATATAAATACAGTAAAAAGAGGACTGAGTAATTATTGGGTTATGTGACCTACAAAGGAATAATTGTTTCTTGACCCCGGGATATAGAGGATAGCCTATGTAGTAGCAAATTGGGAAGTCAGTGATTCAAAAATACATGGTTTATTCTGGGCTAAGTAGAGCGCACTTAACACTAAGCTTGTGAGTTTTGGAATTAAACCAGATCTGGTACATTATTGTGGGATATGACTGTAAAAATCCCATCAAGACAAGCTGGTTGAACCCCTCAATGTTTACTCATTACATAGAATTTGGATCTAAAAGGTTCCCCAGTTCATAATTGTTGCAAAATGCACCATCTGGATCTAGAGATGGAAAAAACTTGACCCCAATCTGTTTCTCTTGGTGACCACGGCTGACCAAGTACATTCAGCATCACAATTTTCTTTTTAACATGAATGCTTGTCTAGAAGAAAGAAAAACGCGAAACATTTTTGTCCATGCAAAATCATTTGAATAAGGAGGAACAGGCTCCCACGAGAGGTGGTGAGTTCTCCTTCAATGGAAGTCTTCAAACTGAGGCTGGACAGACCTCTGTCTGAGATGGTTTAGTGAATCCTGCATACAGGTTGGACACCTTCAGGTTGACCCTTGAGGTCCCTTCCAACTCTAGCAGTTTATGATTCTACAGTTAGGTCCATATATATTTGGACAGAGACAACATTTTTCTAATTTTGGTTCTAGACATTACCACAATGAATTTTAAACAAAACAATTCAGATGCAGTTGAAGTTCAGACTTTCAGCTTTCATTTGAGGGTATCCACATTAAAATTGGATGAAGGGTTTAGGAGTTTCAGCTCCTTAACATGTGCCACCCTGTTTTGAAAGGGGCCAAAAGTAATTGGATAATTGACTCCAAGGCTATTTCATGGACAGGTGTGGGCAATCCCTTCGTTATGTCATTCTCAATTAAGCAGATAAAAGGCCTGGAGTTGATTTGAGGTGTGGTGCTTGCATTTGGAAGGTTTTGCTGTGAAGGAAACAGGCGGTCAAAGGAGCTCTCCATGCAGGTGAAACAAGCCATCCTTAAGCTGCAAAAACAGAAAAAACCCATCCGAGAAAATGCTACAACATTAGGAGTGGCAAAATCTACAGTTTGGTACATCCTGAGAAAGAAAGAAAGCACTGGTGAACTCATCAATGCAAAAAGACCTGGGCGCCCACGGAAGACAACAGTGGTGGATGATTGCAGAATAGTCTCCATGGTGAAGAGAAACCCCTTCACAACAGCCAACCAAGTGAACACCACTCTCCAGGAGGTAGGCGTATCAATATCCAAATCTACCATAAAGAGAAGACTGCATGAAAGTAAATACAGAGGGTTCACTGCACGGTGCAAGCCACTCATAAGCATCAAGAATAAAAAGGCTAGACTGGACTATGCTAAAAAACATCTAAAAAAGCCAGCACAGTTCTGGAAGAACATTCTTTGGACAGATGAAACCAAGATCAACCTCTACCAGAATGATGGAAAGAGAAAAGTATGGCAAAGGCGTGGTACAGCTCATGATCCAAAGCATACCACATCATCTGTTAAACACGGTGGAGGTAGTGTGATGGCTTGGGCATGCATGGCTGCCAGTGGCACTGGGTCACTAGTGTTTATTGATGATGTGACACAGGACAATAGCAGCCGAATGAATTCTGAGGTATTCAGAGCCATACTGTGTGCTCAGATGCAGCCAAACTGATTGGTCGTCGTTTCATACTACAGATGGACAATGACCCAAAACATAAAGCCAAAGCAACCCAGGAGTTTATTAAAGCAAAGAAGTGGAATATTCTTGAATGGCCAAGTCAGTCACCGGATCTCAACCCAATTGAGCATGCATTTCACTTGTTAAAGACTAAACTTCAGACAGAAAGGCCCACAAACAAACAGCAACTGAAAACCACCGCAGTGAAGGCCTGGCAGAGCATCAAAAAGGAGGAAACACAGCGTCTGGTGATGTCCATGACTTCAAGACTTCAGGCAGTCATTGCCAACAGAGGGTTTTCAACCAAGTACTAGAAATGAACATTTTATTTACAATTATTTAATCTGTCCAATTACTTTTGGTCCCTTTAAAAACAGGGTGGCACATGTTAAGGAGCTGAAACTCCTAAACCCTTCATCCAATTTTAATGTGGATACCCTCAAATGAAAGCTGAAAGTCTGAACTTCAACTGCATCTGAATTGTTTTGTTTAAAATTCATTGTGGTAATGTCTAGAACCAAAATTAGAAAAATGTTGTCTCTGTCCAAATATATTTGGACCTAACTGTATGAAGTATTATGAATTAGAATTGCCAAATGTATTTATCTCCGATAATGCTAAACTAAATTGTGACTGAAGTATCTACTAGATTTTCCACTAATGCCTAAGAATGTTTTTGGAGCATGATATCTGACCGAAGGACCTGGTTGAACCGGAACAAGTCATTTAGCAATTATTAACGACAGTAACAATCACTACTAATGATCATTACATCTATGACCAGTTCTTCTACCCAACAAGGCTATTTTCCCTGGTTCATCCAGTGACTGCAATTTTAGATGTTGGGTAAAAAATTTCTGCTCATAGATGAAAAATACATTTAGTGCAATAGATAAAATGAAAACCAAGAGTTATGGTCTCTGAAATGAAGATTTTTGTTACAATACCCTTATCTTCTGTTTCTCATTGAGCAAGTTGTTGTCCTCATCACGCTCATACAGGCTGACCAGGACGTTCTTCAGCCAGTCGCGCATGCGCAGGGGGAACTCGTTCAGCTCAGAGTCCAAACAGGGAGGAATGACTGTAGGGAAGGAAGGAAATTAAGTTAAATCTGTGCATGTAAGTTGTGGTCTAAGAAGCTAAGAATTATCCAGTGACCCATGTTCTGACTCAATCATGAGCCCCAAAAGTACAGCAAAGACAGCCATGTTTGGAGCCAACCTTTGTTGACACCAGGTTTTGTTTCACATCCTATGTGTATAATGGTAACAATAAAGATTACCATTAATTTAAAAAGTAGATGCATTCTATAAAAATGAAGACCAATTACTAAAGCCAACCACACACATTGGATGAGTGTTGGCCAAATGATGCCAAGGCCGATCGTTCAGCTGACAGCCATGTCAGTCATCTTTTTCGTACACAATAGCTCTCATTGGGCCAAGCACTAATTTGTTCTCTATGAGAAAGCCGCCGAGAGGCATTTCTGCTGGTTGCTTACATCTGTGAGAACAAAGCATTCTACAGTCCAAAATCAGACACGTCCGATCAACATCTACCTGTGCAATTAGTTGGCTGGCACACCTATACACATTAGAGTGTAGGCGAAATCCTTGGATATCGACGGGATCAGCGGAAATTAGTCTAATGTGTCCAGAGGCCTTAAAGAGTCACCCAAATCTTAGAGATTGACATCTAGCTTAGTTGATCAGAGAAGACACTAGAAGATCAAGCATAGTCTTCACCTCCATCCTGTTGAAATTCCACCAAGCTGATCCTTCTCTCCTCTGATATCAATTTCAGCTGTCAGGGGACAGTCGGGAAGCCCTTATGTATATTAGACTGTTGGATAATCCCACCGATATCAACGGGTTTGGCCAACTTTAGCCTAATGTGTATGAGGGCCTTAATGAGTCACCCAAGTCTTAGATATCGACATCTAGCTTAATTGACAATTGAAGATCATACATAATCTTTACCCCCAATCCTGTACAAGGAGCCAACAACTTAAGGCCCCCAGATAAATTTAACAGCTGTTGGACGAACAATGGTTCAACCAACAGATATCATTCCAGACTCCTCCATACACAGGAATGTTTGGCTCCCTGAGTAGTGTTCCTATGTTGTCTATGAGAGGCTGCGGTCAGGCTCCTGGCTGCAGATTATCTCCCTTTCACTGTGAGATAAGCAAAAATTGTAAGTATTACTACAAACAAGCCCCAAATTTTTTTTTTTGCTGGTATTCCTTGGAAAATAAGGGAAATAAATGCCTGTTTTTACTATTTTTTTTTTTTTTTTTTATTGTATGGCCACAAAAGACGACTAAAATTAGTTGAAAAATATGTTTCCCATACTGTAGCAATCATTTTTATGTATCGGACATGTTTTCTTTTTGCTAGTAACAGTAATTTGGGTTGACAGCGACATTTTTATTTATCCATTTTTACCTTATATTTTTAATTATTAATTTTATATTTCATTTCTTGTACACAGTGCACCCCCCATAAGGTCATAAGACCTTTTGGTGGGGTCATTTTAACATATGTAAATATTTTAATTTTTTCATCTTATTTTATTGTAATTGGGGCAGGTATATTAGCTCCAAAGGGAAACGCAGCCTAATGGCTGATGGCAGAACTGACTGGGTCTCATATGACCCAGTAGATCCTGCTCCCTCACTATACACAGTGATCACTTGACCGTTGTGTCAGTAGGAGGAAGCATCATTAGCGCTTTCTATTACTATTAGCACTGTGTATACAGAAAAAAAGAAGGCAGAGACGGTAATAAACCGTCTCTGCCTTCTCTATGAGAACTCCGGTTGTCTCTGACAGCTGAATCTCCTCCGCTCCCGCATCTGCATAATTCCGTGCAGCTGGGCTCCTATGCCGTGGCTTTTTAGAACATGGAAGTGGTTAAAAATAATTCTAAAGAACACAAATGTCCTATCCCAGACATTTGATTTTTTCACTTGATAAAACGCTGGTTCTGCATTGAAACGCGTTGTACATAAAAAACCTTCTCATCATTTCTGAAGAATTGATGTACTCTAGCAACGCAGCCCACATACATGTTCATCCAAGTTTTAACTTGCAGATCCATCGGTAAGTATGGCCATTTTCAGTGATACAGTACATACTCTAGAAAAGGGTTTAGATCTCATGGTTCGAGAATGTCCCTCTTCAAAGCTCCCTTTTGAAAAAGATACTTCCCCCTACAAGTGACAACAGGCGGGATAATAGACATTCCTCCTCTGACAAAGAGACCTCTGTGAAGTGTGAGAAGCTCGGGTAATTGACTTTTCTGCAACAAAGACTGCCTTGTAAATTGGTCTTTTGGGTACATGTACAGTGTTCTATGGGGAAAGTCAATGGTGTTGCTCATCAAGTGCAGGATTTAGGTTAAAGATTACATATGAAAGCCAAGGACCTTTCAATGTCTTCTCTGACTAGGCTAGATGCACCATCAACATAGTCTTCTTTAGAGGCCTCCGTACACATTAGACTAAAGTTGATCCAACCAATATATCAGTAGGAGTATACAACAGTCTGATGTACATGAGGGCCTTCTGACGGTCCCCTGATGTCAGAGGAGAGAAGAGTTGTCTTGTCGGAATTCCAACTATGGAACCTTTTCATTCGTTATCTCCTTGGATCAAGTTAAAAGATCTGTGAGGATTCATAGGTTTGCAGTCACAAAGAATGACAAAAGACTTGAACCCCAAGTTTGGACAACCCCTGACTATAGAAGGATGAGATGCCATACCAAATACATCTCATAGACATGAGTGCTACTACTTCTACAGGAAAGATGACCACTGGTGTTCCATCATTTGTCCCGAGTCCCCTGTATAAATGGAGCAGATGTCAAAGTAAAGAATGCCACTCCATTCAAAGTTTATGGAACCGACCGATAAAGTCACTAGCCAAGCGCTGGCCTCTTAATTGTCCCCAGAGATGGCACCTCCAGTGATCATGCGCTTATCTATCCTGTGTAGAAGTCATAGGTATCCATTCTAGAATAATTCCTTAAATTCATATTTTATGTTATTGCCTTCCACATTTTCTAGAACTTTGCTTTTTAAAAGCTACATGGGACAACATTTTTAATGAAACCCAATTGCAAAAAAATATTTTTAGATCAAGTTTAAAAACAAAATGCCCCCGAGGGTGTTCATATTATTAAAGCTTGGAATTGATGAAAGCTCATGCGTAAAACCAGCGCTAGCTATATTTTTCCAGAATGAGCAGAATTTTCCACATAAAACATTGTATTGCAGGCTAGAACAGATCTGCGAAGCTTAGGAATTAGTCCCTGGGGGAGACTGCAATGCTCATTGGCTAGGTTCATGAGCTAGCAGGATGTAGACATTTGACTCCTCACGACAGTAAGGATCATCATTCTTCACATGCTCTAACCAGCAACCCAAGATGAAATGACCCCCTAGGGCCATGAGTGGAAAATGTGAGCCTTTAGTGTACGATCAAGAAGGAGGAACCTTTATTCTAAAACAATTGTGTCCTTATCATTCTTAGGAAAGTAGTTCAGGGCATTTTCAGAAAATCTTGATTCCAGTGGTAATTTTGGTCTACAAACCAAAACCCATTATTCGGCAAGGAAGCATTTTATTCTTCTACTGAACATTGTATTCATGCAACTGAAAGTATTGATAGTTTTGCCCATCATTTGAGAGTTTGGCCACTTTGTGTTATGTTGACTCCACGCGGCTTTTAAGAGATCACATGGTTATACATTGACTTCAATGGGTTGACCATCTGGCCTTCAAAAAGAGTTGAGAAGAGCTGTTGGCAGATGAAGTGGGATAGTACTTCTCTCAAGTGACTGGCAGGGATACTTGTTATCGGTCCCCCACCCAACTAGATATTCAAGGTATAACTTGATGATGTCTACTTGGACAACCCTTTTACTTCTGCCATTGGTTGGAAAATATTAAGCAAATAATTTTTTAATATTCAATTTGGCAAAGTCATTGGCCACGTAACATGAGCATAAGATTATCCACACCGCTGCAGCACCTGGCCGTGTCAGCACAGCGCCGACCGGATCCGTCCCAGGGCTCTCGGGTGCCAACCCAAAAATAGAGATGCAATACGTGTACAGTCTATAGAAAAAGGGATAGAGGGTGGCACTCACTGTCCCAGTAAAACAAACAGCTTGATTCAAATCGCTTAAAACATCAGGACCCGTAGAAGTGCATATTTCGCGAATCGGCCGTCATCCACCAAGCTCCACATGGGACTCTCCTGCTTCTTTTGTTTTAAGCGATTTTAATAAAGCGGTTTGTTTTACTGGGATGGTGAGTGCCACCCTCTATCCCTTTTTCTACGGACTGGAAAGTCATTGGCCAGATTTCTCTATTCTGTCCCGGTTGCTTCAAAAGGAACGGTTCACCGGGATAAAGATCGTAGTTACCGTACTCACATTTGCATGGTCCAATGTAATCCAGGTGCAGCTTGTGACCCTTCTTTGTTCCTTCCAGGGTACATTTGGTAGCAAAGAAGTGGCAGGAAGAGTCATAGGTCTTGTTGTCTGTGGCACAGACCTACGAGAGAAGGTGGATGGGAAAAAAATGTCATTTTAGTAAGTGCCATAGGATAAATGTGTGAAGTTCTTTCATTTCCAAGAGTTTGAAGGAACCGAAACGTTAAAGCGGTTGTCCACTACTAGGACAACCCCTTCTTAAACTAAATGTTAAAATAAGTAAAGCTGATAAAGTTATAAAGCCTATACTCACCTCCCGTGCCAACACCGTTCCCACGGTGTCGGCACTCACTCTCCTCTGGGCTGTGATGCGGTGTTGGGACATGTGACCCCGTGCCCAATCAACGGTGCTGTCACTGTCTCTGCCTCCGCACGAACTGAACATGAAGAGGAAGCCAGGGATCGGCTCACCCTGGACTTCCTTTTCATGTTCAGTTTGTCTGAAAGCGGAAACAGTGATGCCAGTGCTGATTGGGCGCCGGGCAGCACATGTCATAACACTGCATCACAGCCCTGGGACCACGAGTGCTGACACCACTGGATCGGAGCTGGTATGGGAGATAAGTATAGGCTTTTTTGTTTATCGGGGCTGAACATTTAGTTTAAGAAGGGGTTGTCCTAGTAGTGGACAACCCCTTTAATTAGAAAGTGTACAATGTAAATTTGGATACTTTTGGTATTCTCCTCCCCGTTTGCTTCTTTAAATTATATGGTTCTTCCGTCCTAGTGGGCATCCATCTGGCGGAAATGTATCACGTATATTAGCTGCAAACATCATTTAGAATTCTACATTACAGCAACTACACTGAGATAATTGTGAACGACTGCTCTTAAAAACACTCGTTTCACGTTTATCTTGCAGGATTTCGAGCATCACCGAACATCATCGCTCTCTGCAGTGTATCATCTTATGTAAACGGGACTTGCACTGCCAAGAACTATGGCAGCCTATTGGCACTGAGCGACCTAATAGAGATTGCTCAGTGTGCATCGTTTACTTTGGTCTGCCTATGTAAACAGGCAATTAAATCGATCACCGATTAGTAAAGCTTTACCGATCAGTGGTCATATCGTGCTGCTGGTCGGCCCATATATCCCGGATTCTTAGACAGCAATAATGTAGATATGTTTATTGGCATGTTTTGAACATGCTCTTTGACCTGTGCAAAAATCTCTGTGCAGAGTGGCAGGAATAGCGGAGTAATAATTGGGGTTACAGAAGGTTCGGCTACAACTGAGGTCGTGGAGTCAGGGGGCCCACCATTGCCAGTGCTGTTTTCAGCTGAATGTGCGTCCTTGAATGACAAAATGTATCGCGGGAGAGAGAACCACCAGCTCCATGCACCAGTATCACAATAAGAGGCTTGCACCTGATGATGGCGTGCCAATCGCAAGTGGGGTATGACAACACTGCCGTGTGCGCCCTACCCCGCCCCAATACATGAGCTGTGGAGAAGGAAGAAGACACTGCTTGCTACAGGAAGGTGGGCTGGTAAGAATAATAATTTTTTTAAATGTGTCCTAGAAGAGAAACAGGATGGAGGACATTATTGCAGGATAGTGGCCAGGAAGCAGGATATTGTTACAGGGGTCCGTCCATCTGACCAGCATACTGGTGGGGGCCTAGGTCCAAATTTTAGCCCATGAGATAATCTAATATATAAAGCTCAAGTGTGTGTATGTATGTGTGTGTATATATATATATATATATATATATATATATATATATATATATATATATATATATGTATGTGTGTGTGTGTGTGTGTGTGTGTGTGTGTGTGTGTGTCCGGGATTGGCATCCGCACTGTCGCAGCTACAGCCACAAAATTTGGCACAGTCACACGTCTGGACCCCGAGAGCGTCCTAGGCTATGTTGTGAGGCGAAATTTTAACCCCGCGCGTTCCAATTCACCAAACAATTTTGCCCCTATCTACATAATGGGTAAAAAGTGTGTGTGTATCAAGCCCCGCCCCTCATTATGATGTCATAATGGTTGCCATGGTGACGCTGATGTCATCATAGGTTGCAAGCCCCGCCGCTCATTATGATGTCATAATGGTTGACTATGGGATGGAGAATGTGTGATGGGTATGTGGGCACTGGACTATGGGATGGTGGATATGTACGATGGGTGTATGGGCACGGGACTATGGGATGGCGGATATGTATGATGGGTATATGGGCATGGGACTATGGGATGGCGGCTATGTATGATGGGTATTTGGGCACGGGACTATGGGATGGAGGATATGTATGATGGGTATTTGGGCACGGGACTATGGGATGGAGGATATGTATGATGGGTATTTGGGCATGGGACTATGGGATGGAGGATGTGTGATGGGTATATGGGCACGGGACTATGGGATGGAGGATGTGTGATGGGTATACAGTATGGGCACTGGACTATGGGATGGTGGATATGTACGATGGGTATATGGGCATGGGACGGAGGATGTGTGATGGGTTTATGGGCACGGGACTATGGGATGGAGGATATGTATGATGGGTATATGGGCACGGGACTATGGGATGGCGGATATGTATGATGGGTATTTGGGCACGGGACTATGGGATGGAGGATATGTATGATGGGTATTTGGGCATGGGACTATGAGATGGAGGATGTGTGATGGGTATATGGGCACGGGACTATGGGATGGAGGATGTGTGATGGGTATATGGGCACGGGCCTATGGCATCGTGGATATGTATGATGGGTGTATGGGCACGGGACTATGGGATGGAGGATAATTATATTTTGCTATAACTAACCACAGTTAGTTACTATGCCCGGGCAGCGCCGGGCTCTTCAGCTAGTAGATGATAAATGCCATTGTAATCCTTTCTGGTAATGAGATAACTCCTGAAAAATGAACTAGAAATATCGGTATACTATTATGCGTAGTAGCCAAAGAAAGAACAGGAAGATTTCAAGATTTTTTTTTTTTATTTAAATCATGAAAAAGAAAAACAAGAAAAAGTGAAAACTTAATATAATTAATAGATCATTTCCTATAATCAATAGATCAATAGAATGGAAATGATGTTTATGAGGCTTGGAAGAATTGAACACAGATAGCAATGAAGTTTCCAATAGTAATAATATAAATAAATAATACATTTTCTAGATTTTTGCATTTACTCATTGAAAATTATGTGTAGAAACTTGTTCCCTCTTATTCATATTCAGACAACCTCTATCCTGGAATGTGCAAATACTCTGAATATGTCGCTTCAGGCCCAAAACAGAATCTGGAGGGAGACTTGAATTTCTTTCTTTTTTTTTTTTTTTCATCATCTAATGAAAAATAACGAGAGTCGCATTGCTCAGGACCTTCAAAATATCGAAAAATCTAAATTTGGGACCCACTGGTCCGAATGAGGTCTATGATCTCTAGGATGTCTTGTGTGAATCCATTTTTCCATTCATGGAGCTGAGTGGTCTGTTGCTTACAAGAACTATTTGAAGACGTACCTTCTCAAACTCGCCTACACTTGCAGGGCAGGTAGATGGGTCTTGGCACACGCACATTGGAGTGTTGTTCTCGTCCACTTCACACACCTTGCCATGCTTGCAGTGATGATTTAGGCAAGGATCTATGGGGAAAAAAATTGCCCAGCTTTCATGCTTCTGAATAGTAGATATGTCTAAATATGCAGTAATATAATCATATTGCTATGGTTCAAGGCTTTATTCTGAGAGATACATACTTGGTGGTGAGCAAAGAGCACTGCTGAAAGCATTTACCCTAATGTCTCATGCAGTCGATCATATTTTCGGTCCCAGTGCAATCCGACAGAACATCGGATTGCACCCGGACCAATGTTATTTTATGGGGTCATGCACATGTTTGATATGTTCCTCTTGCTGATTTTTCCATCTTCTCATCTGAGAAAATCGGATAACACTGTGATCACACTCTGTTCAAACTCTGATCAGAGTGTGATCAAAGTGTAATTCGCATAATCGTCCCAATTCTCTGGAATGAGATCCTAGCCTTAGCCATACCGATTTGTGAGGTCAAGGCCAAACAACTGGAAATAGGAATACAAGGAGTACAAGAACTGTTGGTTTCCAGGAGATTTTCGAGAGACCTTAGTTGCACCTGGGATATTTACCAACCCTTCAGAGAATCGAGGAGGTCTCACTGTTTTCCAGGAACCTACTGGATGCTCTAGGAGGGGTTTTAAGGTTACAATGTGTTGGCTGAACCTGCTGAATTCAACTATCTTATGTTTATGGAGATGATGTTGGAGGAAAAAAGGATCATGTTGGGTTTCAACTTTTTTGTGTGTAGGGGATATAAGCCACCATCAGAGGTGTCTGGCAGTAATCAATTCCAAACTAAGTGTTCATTTGTTTGAGGATTCAGGAGATAAAGCTGTTGTCCATACAAGCTATCGTGAACAATTATGGATACTTTAGTATCAGCTGAAAGCACTCCTTACTTTCTTGCGTGGTGGGATCCTCTTCCTCATCTATTGCTTCATCAAACTCTCCAACTTCTACCTGCACGGGGTTTGACCCCACTGCTGTCTCCTGTTAAAGTAAAGAATGAAGATGAGCAAAGAACCTGACAAGTTCTTGGTCATTCAGTGTAAGATGTTGAGGGCCCTATGCACAGTAGACTAAAGTCGTACGAGTTTCGCAAGAACAGCCAGAAGTCTAAGCTGAATGAGGGTCTCTGGACTCTCCTCCAACAGATGATGTCGGGAAAGAGAAGGATCCCGCACGTTGGATTTTCAATGGAGAACTCTATTGAGATAAGTTATCTCCACAGGAGTTTGACAGTGACTCTTGTCTCATTTGAGCCGAGAAATCCTGGGATTTCGGAGAGATAGTTGTCAGAGCTGAACGATCATTCGGTAGACAGTGATCTAATGGGTATGAGGTGCTCAAGTTGTCTCACCTCAGTCACAACATCTTCTATCACCTCCTCCTCTTCTGGCAAAGCATCCTGTTGCTGCATAAAGAGAAGAGAATTGAGTTAGTGAACAACAAGGTACCACAAATATTTCCATCAACTAGACACCAAAGTAAAAGACCAAAAAGAGAATGTGACCTATAAATGTCACACACAAACTTAGCACTAAACATAGCATAATATGCCATTTTGGGAAGACAAGAAAACCTCTTTGCCCAATCCATGATCAGCAATGGACGAAGGTTTAGCTACATAGGTGAGACGTAAAAAGAACATTTATATCCACAGGATAAGCAAACAATGTTTGAAAAATGTGCGTCCCACCTCTGGAACCTCCTCACATCTCAAGAACATTTCAAGTCGTGCTGCCGAGTATGGAAACGCATAAATTCTATGGGAGTTCTGAAAATAGCCAAGGTGGGATGTACATCCATCATTTAGATTTGCTATAAATGAGACCTCTGTAATTTGTCAGGTCTCCTATTACTTAGTCCATTTTGAGAAACCTCGTAAGCTGAGCTTGATCCATTAAGTAGTTCTGTCCTTAGTTGGTCCACATCAGAACAGGGATCGGGAACAGCAGAAAAGATCCTCTGGATCAACGCTGTAGGACAATAGGTCAACTAGGGTGGGGTTGACTTTGTCTTCATCAACTGTGCTTAAGTCTATCAGGGTCAAGAAAGAGATTGATTTCATAGTATGTAATTGGTCACTTACAGGTGCAGCTAGTGCTTTGCCAGCCAGGCACAAGACGAAGAAGATCCAGACTCTCATTGTGCTACCTGATCTGGAAAAAAACGAAAAGTTCAAATCAATTGTGGCATGTAAAGCTTGTCTGGTCTGCAAATCAGACCAATGGTTCATGTGGAAAACTGACTATGTTGCACTGAAGCACTGGCTATAATGGGCGTGTGTGCTCTCCGTATGCAGTCCATGGTACACACGGACCCTAAGGTCCCATTTAATATGCTTGTCTGAACGAGCTCTTAGGGTATGTTTACATGGGGCTAAAATACACAGTGTACATAGTTTACATAGTGTTGGCTAAAAAAAATGCTGCATAAAATATTCATGTTTTTGTTGCATTTTGACACATTTATGGTCAACATACGCAAGGGAAAAAAACATCACATGCAGGAGCTTTTCAGAAATCCCATTTATTTTCCTTGTATTGTAAAACGCTGCTTATTTTGCGCAGCAAAAACGTAACGTGGTGACGCCATGTATGAACATATACTTAAAGGGGTTGTCCAGGACTTTAACATTAATGGCCTATCCTTAGGAAAGGTCATCAATATCATTCCCCGCCTATCCACTGTTTCCAGTGTTGGTGGCAGCTGAAACCGCACAGCAAAGCCCCGTTGACGGAATAGTGGCCACAGCCGGGTACTGCACATCCGCCCCCCCATTAACTTAATTAGGGGGTGGATGTGCAGTACCCAGCTGCGAACACCATACAGTTATGGAGCTGTGCTGTGTAGCTCCATAACTGAGCAGCTCTGGCCACCGCCAACACTGGGAACAGCTGATCGGTGGGAGTGGTGGTTGTCACACCTCCACCGATCATTGATGATCTATCCTATGGATTAAAGTGATAAAGTATTGGGTAACCCCCACATTATTGTGATGAAACTTTGGTTGAGTGAAAAGCAACCACTGTTCTAGTACTCCACCAAAACTTGAGTGGGATCTACCCCATTGTTACTGGCTGGAAAAAAAAAAACGTTTGGATCTTTCCTGGACCCTGCGGGGAGTGGGATCCTAAGGGGGATCACCAGCACAAATGTCAGAGACAAACATGTACTGCAAAATCAGTACAGGCATGTCGCTCAGGGCATGGAACAAGTCTTAACAGATAGAGAAGCAGAATTTGGAATTGTAACGTGATTTCAAGTAATGTGGGTAACAAGGTGGTCACCTTCAGATCAAAAGGAATCTGTCAACAGTTTTTGCTATTTAAATTGAGAGCAGAATAATATAGGATAAGTGAGCCTGATTACAGCGATGAATCACTTATTAGGCTGTGTGTTGTAGTTTCAATATAATCAGTGTTTTATCAGCAGGAGATTTTGACTGTCTGACTAGGTGTCATGTGCACAGTAGTCAGGCTAGTCTGTGTAACCCCGCCCCCACCACTGATTGGCAGTTTGCTGACAGTGTACACAGAAAGCTGCCAATCAGGGATGTGGCCAGGGCTATACACAGCTCACAATTTAAAGCACTGCTACACCTACAGCAGAAAAAAAGGTATTTTATCAAAACTGCACCAAGCAGCTCAGTAAGTGACATATCGCAGGGATAAGGCTCTCTGCCCCTACATTATGCTGCTCTCAGGTTACACAGTAAAACCTGCTGTAGATTTCTTAAAAGACATCATTTCCGGCCTGCAATAAAATCTTGACAGGTTCTGTGGAAGGTTGACGTGAGCAGAGCTTTATTTCCCAGCTCCTGGGTCACCTACCAATCCCAATGAAACGGGGCACTAATCAAGAGCATAATCGACCACCGCCTCATTCACATGGAGCACTTCAGAGATCTCGGGATCCATAGGGTCTCAGCAGTCTGTCCCACAGTGATTGGGAATTTCCAAATTTGGGAATACCCCTTTAAAAAATCATGGCATTCAGTCCCCTGAGCTTGACAGTAAAAATTATTATAGAGTTTTATTTTTCTATTATTTACGTGTTAACTTAATCTGGCCATTCACATTAGATAATAATCGTTCTGCCAACAGATATCTCTTCTGACTCGGCCAAGCACTCTTGTGTTCAACTTATTACCCCACTGAAATCCCAACACTGGGTCCTTCTTTCCCCGACACCATCTGTCAAGGTTGAGTCTGAAGGCCTCAATACTCATTACAGGGTCGGATGACCCTAACGAAATTGTCAGGTTTGGCTGACTTTTATGGAATGTGTATGAATGAGGGCGAGTGTTCCCGACACTTCATTAACCACTAAGGCACATAGTTATCAGAAATTACATAATTTCCACCAAATTTTCAGCACACTTCAACTCCACCTCTCCATATGTAGCCAAAGTCACACCTTAATGATAAGCTTGGCATAAATTATATTAGTGCAACTTTTTAGGCACTTCCCGAAGTTAGATAAAAATGAAAATGTTTCGTAAATTGCAATTTTTTTTTAATCAAGTTTTAGTACAAATCTAAAAGTTAGAAACCATCTGGAATGCATTGTGTCAAATATTGCACCCTAATGTATATTTTTTGCTTGGTACAAATTATATTAGTGCAACTTTTTAGGCACTTTCCAATGTTAGATAAAAGGCAAAATTTGACGTAAATTGCAACTTTTTTAAAATCATGTTAACTAATGCAAATCTAAATGTTAGAAACCATCTGGAGGCCATTGTATAAAATATTGTACCCTAATGTAATATTTTTTTTTTTTTTTTACAAATTGTGACCTTTTATTCAAGTTTAAAAAGCCTTAAAATGTTTATAACATAAATGTTCTTGATCCACGACTTTTTTTTAGCCAGCTATGACCTATCTAGAACATACAACATTTTTCTGTCAAATGTTATAAATAGGTCGTACTTTAGGTCATATTAAAAGGTTAAACAAACTCTATTTTCTCATTATTTTTTTTTACATTTTGTTGTAGGTACTAACAAATTGTGTAAGTTTTTTGCCAAAATTTTGGCACAAATGGAATGACAAATGTTACATCATTTTCCATTAAAGGGTTAATAATATATATATATATTTCCTATCTGTGCGATGGGGAAAATCTTGTTGATTTGCTAGAGATCCATCCACTGGGATCACAAATAATCCCAAGATCGGGGTTCTGGTTGTCTGAGAATGAACCCTGATCTAAATGCAGTGGAGGTGCGCATGCTTGACCTCTGCTTGACTCAATATCTATGGGTTTGACAGATATCGCTGAGTGCTGTACTTGACAGTCCCATCGACAGTGAATGACGTGGAGGTTGAACATGCGAACCTCTGCTACATTCACGATGGGGCTCCATGTGAACCTCTGCTCCATTCAGTATGGGGCTCCAGAACCCTGTTCTTGGAGTTCCAGAGCCCCGATCTTGGAATCGTGGAAGTCCCAATTTTCAGACTTCCTGTAATCAGCAATTAATCACCTTTCCTATGGATTGGGAATAACTTGTTTTATAAAAATCCCTTTAAATCAGAATTATTTTTTTATGCATTAACATAAGACTTTCAAACAGAGCGACCTACAAAAGTTCATTTTCATTCCCAGTGCACTTCGGAAAGTGGTCAGATGGAATCGGCCAAAAAACTTCCTTTCATTCTATTCCCTAGCCATGGGGGGCTCTGTGCACTCGGGTTGGGGGTCAGTTCAGCCTTTTTGGCTTTCATGAACGTCGGGTGGAAAAGTACTGGCCCTTTTTGGCAGCCTTTCTTTAGTCCAGATGCCCTGATAGGCTTTGCACAGGCCGGGGCACTCTGTTTTTCTGGACATTTCCTGGCACTCAGCAAACGCACGTCGGGAGTACTTTCTTTATGTCCTCATGCCAAAAAATAAACAGGATTCTTTAGTCACATTTCAGATCAGAGGGATAAAACACTTTCGCTAACCAAAAGCAACAGCCGGGCTGAGACGATTGGGGTGCCCCCCTCTATATTCAGGCTGTTTGATGACAGGCTCCTTTCTAATACTAAATTTATTAACATTTAAAAGAAATAATAAAAAAATAGAAAAATCTAAAACTTTTAAAAAATTGTATAAAAGTAAAAAATAAAATATAACTTTTACCAAAAATATATTAATAATCTTTTTGGAAATATATGTGATGAGAGTCCAACTCCTTCGGCCTTTGACACTATGGAAGACCGGGATGAAGTGACCACTATTTTTTTGTTATTGACCCCCAACAGATCAATAAAAAGTTATCACAAACCCAGTGACACAGAAGTACAGAACCGTGTGTATTTTGGTTGGAAGGCTCCTAAGAGGGAAATGTGTCCTGTAGCAAACAAACCTCAGCTCGTCGTGATCTCACAGCAAGGAAAAAACAAGTTTATTTCAGAAGAGTAAACTAAGTTTATGAAAAGAGACTTCTTCTACGGCCTCATCGGTGTCTGGAAACATTTTACTTAGTACATTTCATGGACAGAGAAATACACATTGGCCAGATTCATCATGGAAGATGAAGCAACTGTTGCCGTTAACCCGTTTTGGTCAATGGGTTTCGCATCTGTTCCTCCCGAGTCATGGAAAGGAAGTTTTAATTTTGTTTTTTTCCTGAGATTGAGCATGTTCGATTTCAACATGTCTGATCCATCATGTGGGGAGAGGGGTTATGACCCATATATATATATAATCAGCTGATGATCATTGTTAATGGCTCTGCAGAAAACTGCTATACCATAACAGATGGCAGGGAGAAGATACGGATCAGATGACTGCAATTTGATGATCCTTTTGTTAAGCAGGCAGGTAATCTGCTGTCAGAAAATTTTGGTAGCATCTTAAAAGGGTTGACAGTCACCTTTTGTGCCTGCCGACATGTGAACCCTCACATCACGTGCACTGCACGCCGTGAGGATTCTCCAGTACTGGCGTCAGGAGATGGCGGTCAGTTTCATACTTCCGGTCACATTTCGACTAGACTTGTCTAGCCTCGCTCAGATCACTTCGCACTGATCGAGCCTGGTACAGTTTAGTCGGCATGTGACCGCATGTATGCAAATCACAAACTTGTTGCGCCTGCACCGGAAAAGCCTCACAGCGCGCACAATGTTAGGATTGACAAGTCTGCAGTCACATTGAGTGACTGAACATTTGCAGCCTAAGACCGAACAACCCATTTAAGGACTTATACACTGTGGGCTAATGTTAGTGGGACTCGCCGATATCGATGGGTATGGCTGACGGTCTAATGTGAATGGAGGCTCCGGCCAGCTGATGGTCGAGGAGATGTTGATCACACATGTTCGATTTTGGATTGCCGATCGCATTGTCCTCCTTCAAATAAGACGCCAGCCGATGTGTCAGTCAGCAGCTTTCTCATGGAGACCACAGGAGCGCTCCTATCTATGGGACAGTCGACTGAGACGGCTGTTCATTTGGCCCTAGGTGGAGTGATCATGTGAATGGGTGAATCAATAGAGATATCATGAGACAAATTAGCAATTAGACAGATACCTAAGGTACATGGCTGCTATAAATCTAACCATAAACTTTTCCAGCTAAATTCGGCCCATTTAGACTAGACAAACATGGCCGCTAAAGGAACCCAAAGGCTATATCCGATCCAATCAGTAGACGTTAAATGACCTGTCTAGAATGGCGAACCACAATTCTATGCACACCAAACGATCATTTATACGATTTTTTTTATGTGCATAGAGTATCATTTTATCGGCAGCACATCTCCTGTCTAAACCGCACAATGTGCTGCCGAGAACGATGGAATCAATGGCGTCAAGAGCAGTCCAATCACCCGGCAAACAAGTGTTTTGTTTACTCGTTGGGTTATGGCCGATAATTAGCGAATAATCCCAAATATCTGCTTATCTAAATGAGCCTTTATTCCGGGGCCAAAAATCTAATATTTTAATATTTCTGGGGCATCGAATGGCAGATGTCCAGGATAAAAAAGTGAGACCACTGCCGAAGCAATATGACTAGAGTTAGCGAGATCCATTTGCATATTCCATTGATCACGACAGAGATCTGTGGCCGATGCACGGGCATGGGAAAAGCACTTCTTACCTGTCAGTATCAGGCTATGAGCTTAGTATATTCTGTCAATTTGGACTAACAGTATCCCTTTAAATAGGTGTGAAAACATCGCCTATTGGGAGGATGGGGTGCTCTATGACCTCCATTTCCTAATTTAAGTCAGTGCCTCTTTCCATAGATGTCAACGGAGACATGTGTGCACCACATCATTGAAGTTTATGGGAGTTACAGAGATAGTCAAGCGATGGACTGGACACTATATTCCGAGGACAATTTGAAGAGGGAACATGAAAAGATTTTCTCCACACCATTAAAGTTTTTTTTTCCCAGTGGAACCTGCACAAAGTTGTTGAATAACATGTCTAGAGGGCAATCTCAAGCTCTGAATCCTGGCAATCTAGTTTACAGGGGGAGGTGTACTGCTGAAGATTGACATTTCGGTCAAGTAGTGTGGTCCAAACTGTGTTCTACCATGCTGCTTGCAGGGGTAGTGTTACCTCTGCAACATCGGAAAAGCGCAGATCAAGGGTGGACTCACCATTTTTGCAACCTGTGCAACTGTAGGGGCCCAAAAGGTAAGCAGTGCCATTTCTACCCCCAAAGCGGTACATAAAGGGTGCATTTAATGAACTAGTGGACTGGACAGCGTCCATATACTGTTTTTGTTCAGAAGCTCTCTTCTGTCTCTGAACGCCCCTTGTACCCCCTGAGGTGAGGCTGGTCAGACTCAGCTATCCAGCTAGCTTCAGAGCGGCATAGTGCCTGCTCGTGCCATGCCCTCCTTGCCTATGTAACTGACCAGGCTGGAATTGCAGAGGTGGCTGGTAATCTAGGCAATGAGCCGTACACTATAAAATAAAATATTCTTCCATTCTTGAGAATGGAGGGGATTTTTATTAACTGGCAAATTGCAAAGTTGCTCATTTTTACAAGCACTATGCAACTATTTTACCTATTTAGGTAATTGAGCCAACCCCTTTAAGAGGAGAAAGTAGTAGGTTAAGCTATATGGGTTTCTGGAGTGCATAAATCGTGGCGCTTTCTATACATTTTATAACCCATATATTGAAAGGTTCCTCATGTTCCCCCAGGTGCGGCCATCCTAAGCTAAGAATGAAGGAGCAGGAAATTTATCTTGGTCCGAAGCCTGAATAAAATCCACCTGTGAAGTAGGACTGTGTACAGAGGGATCATCGCACTAACGTCACCGGCCATAAATTCAGAGGAACGAGGCATCTGCGTGAGCGGAGACCCTTCCAAAAAAACAAAGCTATAATGGGACTGCTATTACATAAGCATCCGATGTACAAGTGGGTTTAACTTAAAGGCGATGTCCACCTTAGGGGACAATTGTATTTTACCTAAATACATGTATTTGGGGTAAAAAAAAAAATTATAATTTTTGCAATTTTTACAAATTTTGCGCTGTTTGACTTTTACAGGATCTGTTTCTCTACACACTCAACTTTGATGTGGTCTGTGGTCATAAGAAAAAGACAGATAAAAGAGTTACAAACTCCCCATCACTGCCCTATAATAATGGGTTCACTGATTGGTTCTCAGATAACTCATTCTGCAGCCAGCCATCGACAGAGGCTTTAGAAGCCAAACGGTGCAAAACTTTTAATGAAACCCAATTGCATTTCTTCTAATTACATATTGTAAGGGGGCTTGAGAGGTTTAGATTAGTGGGGTCCATGAGCTTTTTATAAAATGAAGCTGTCTTCCTATAGATCCCTCAATCTTACGGATGAGCGTAAAGACCTATGTAAGTTCGGGTTCTGGTACCCAACCATACTTTATGTCCAAAGTTTAGTTCAGGGACCAGAGCTTTACCTGATCTAGAACATGAACCTGAACCCCTTTGAAATATATAGGGACCTGAACTCCAGTTTCTCTTGCTCTCTTTCCTTACCCCAGAACTCCGAACATTAAAATGGACTTCCAGAAGTCTGTGTTTGGAGTTTGGAGTTCAGAACCGGACATTTAGTGTCCGCTACGAACCCCGTACTTAAGTTCGCTCATCTCTGAGTTTGTGGGTTTTGTCTAAAAATTATAAGGCAAATGATAATTTTTGGACTTCGTGGAGGTTTTTTTCAGCGAAGTCATACTTGTTGAGGCATCACATGCTTGCGTTGTACTGCTGCATAAAGAAAATATTGGATACTAATTTGGTATTTTATGGGGTTTGCGGTATGAGGCCATAGTGCCATAGTCCTAGGCCCTCTCCTCTTCTCTTTATACACTGCCCCTATTGGACAAACAATCAGCAGATTTGGGTTCCAGTATCATCTCTATGCTGATGACACCCAATTATACACTTCTTCCCCTGACATCACCCCTACCCTAATTCAAAATACCAAGGATTGTCTGTCTGCTGTCTCTAGCATCATGTCCTCCCTCTATCTGAAACTAAATCTCTCTAAAACTGAACTTCTTGTGTTTCTCCCCTCTACTAACCTCACTCTACCTAACATCGAAATAACCCTGGAGGGTTCAACCATAACTCCCAAGCAGCATGCCCGCTGTCTTGGGGTCATATTCGACACTGAACTTTCCTTTACTCCGTACATCCGATCACTCAGTCGCTCTTGTCACCTGCATCTTAAAAACATCTCCAGAATCCGACCTTTTCTCACCTTTGAAACTGCTAAGACTCTTACTGTCGCTCTTATTCATTCTCGTCTGGACTACTGCAACTCTCTTCTGATCGGTCTCCCTCTTACCAAACTTTCTCCTCTCCAATCCATCTTGAATGCGGCAGCCAGGGTCATATTTCTGTCCAGCCGCTTCACCGATGCCTCCATCTTATGCCAGTCATTACACTGGCTACCTATTCGCTACAGGGTCCAGTATAAACTCATCTCTCTCACCCATAAAGCTCTCCACTGTTCTGCACCGCCTTATATCTCCTCTCTCATCTCTGTCTATCGCCCTACACGTGCCCTCCGTTCTACAAATGACCTAAGACTAACATCCCCCGTAATCCGAACCTCGCACCTCCGTCTCCAAGACTTCTCTCGTGCTGCTCCAGCTCTCTGGAATGCACTTCCCCAGACGATCAGACTGATACCTAGCCCTGACCTATTCAAGCGCGCTTTGAAAACCCATCTCTTCAAAGAAGCCTATCACATCAACTACTCAGCAAGCTAACTTTGCCCTGTTCCCTCCTTCCAAATATTATTCTGAATCTGCACCCTACTATTCATCTGTCTCCACACCCTTCATGCACATAACTGCACTTGATACTTGTCTATTGCACTTAAACACACGGGCTGATGACCGGATCATGCAGCTTTATATGAAAATCCCTATTATAATTGCCAGACCTGAATTAACAAGCATTTCTCACCTACTGTGTCCCCCCATTTCCTTGTAGATTGTAAGCTTGCGAGCAGGGACCTCACTCCTAATGTCATTGTTTGAATTGTCTTAACTTGTATTGAATTTATTGTCTGTACATGTCCCCGCTTAATTGTAAAGTGCTGCGGAATATGTTGGCGCTATATAAATAAAAAATTATTATTATAATTATTATTATTATTATAGTGTCAGACAAATACCAGGAGAGTCCAAGAGGCTAGTAAAAACCAAAAGCCTACGGAGAATGACTAATAACTTTAGAATTGTGCCTGTTGGTCCGATATCAAGTAATGAATGACCTCATGTCATCTGTCAAAAATTTCCATACAGAGTTTACACGTTAGTCATCGGCTGATTACTTGTCTGGAGATTTCCACGTGTAAAATGTTTATTACAAGAGTTATATGAAGTTTAGGAGTTAAAAATTTCCTGATCGCTGGAGATTTGACCCCGAAGGGTCAGACCCCCAGTGAATATGGTATAAGTTTCCAACTTAGTACAACCACTTTATAGGAACCGTCTGACATACAATATAGAGGATGCCTGGCAGTTAAGAATTAAAGGTCTATCTTGTCAAAGCAATATATTTCCATATTTCTTATTAGAAAAGCCATCACATCAGCTACCCAGATCGGGGAGAGTTTCTAGCTCTATATATGAATTCATTTATTTAAGCAACCAGCATGTAATACTCCATTTCCCCAGTAGTGGCCACTGTAGGAAAAATGTATATATCTAAAATCATATCCATGACAATCAAGCGATCTCCAGGCTAATTTAATCCAAGAAGGGTCTCGTCTTCGAAAAAAAGAAAAATAAGGTTCCCCAAGCAGATCCTTTCTTTACACAGTAAAGTGTTTTACTATTATGAGCATGAACTTATTTTTTTTTACTTTCAAAACTGCCTAAAAACAATTCTTTAGGATCCTCAGAGGCATGTCTTTAGGATGCTCTGTATAATTACCCTGTGAGCCACGCCCCCTTAGTAAAGACCATAAAATTAGGTCCATATCTCTAGAACTATATGGCGGATTTAAAAAATAACAAAAAACAGTATAATTAGCGAAGTGTGACTTGCTTGGCAGTTTGCTGTAGTTTCAGTACAATCAGTGTTTTATCAGCAGAAGATTATCACTAGAGGATTAGATCCACGTGCTGGCCTGTCCAGCTAATCTATGTAACCCCTCCACCACCACTGACCATTTACACTTACTTTTTATTGTTTCTTTGCCTCTTAAATTCAAAGTTAAACAACTTTCTAAATATTATCTACTATCTTGCTGTTGTGGAGTATTTGTGAGTCACTTATCTAGTTGCCTACTTTTGCTAAAATGTTAGAAATCTGTTAGAGATCCATCTCCTGGTACTCAGGGTTCTTTTTGCCCTTCACATCATTTCTCTCAGTGTACGACATAGCAGAAGTAAGATGGTTCTACACTGATCTCTATAACGTGTGCAGGGGAGAAAGCATAAACAGTCTCAGGGAGGGCAGGTCAAAAGGCTATAGAAAAGGAGGAAAGTACACGGAGAAAAAACAAGTGCAGGATAGAAGCTGTGCTGACATATCAACTAATGAAGACATCAGCACCCTAAATAGACACAGACCTTACGTCCAGCCTACATTACGGGGAGGGGCACTCTCGAGAGAAAAATCTAAAACCTGGATCACTCTACAAATTGTATACAAGGGGTCTGAAAATGAACAAAGGAATGAAGACTGAAACTTTGTGTAATTTTAAGAATTAACATATGTAAAATATTTTCCAAAGGACATTTGTAAGGAGGGTTTTCCATTTTATAGCACACCATCTGATAAAATAAGGTATGGGCCGTAAGTGGAGACTTTAGAAAGGTGCATCCTTGATAGACCACCAACTACTCTGAACATCCCAGACATTGATGATGATGGTGATCAGCCGGTGAAGGAGGACCTGGCCATGTTACTATAGCACCGAGCATTCCTCAGGGCCTGAGTAATGTGAGAGGAGCGCCAGGCAGGGTGGAGCTGAGCTCCCAGCAACTTTGCACAGTGGATTCTCTCTCCCACATAACAGGACCCCCTCCTTTCTTGTCTCCCACCCTCCCTTCCCCCCCCTTTTTTGCTTATGTGGCAGACAATGCTTGTGTTAACCCCTTTTTCCCCTCTGCACTGTACAGGACCCTGCCACGCAGGATTTATATCAACAGCTGCAGCTCTGCTTTTACAGATGTTGTTTTTCCCAACTCCCCTTTACTATATGCAGCAGAGCTGAATTTGTTATTTTTAATATTCAAAGCTCATTTTTTAATGTGACGGCATAGTTACATTGATTAACAGTCGGTTTATTTGCATTTTACTTATAAAATCAGAGAAAGACTTTGTGTTATCAATACGAGTGGAGTCAGATAAGAAACTCGGCACTGCTACTTCTGTGGATTTACTTTTATGCTGTTATTGTAGGTCTGTTGTTCTCCACTGTCATGCAGCGTCGCAAAACATGATAACACGGCGCAATATTAATAATGATGACATCAGATAGAGACAATAGATAAACATATATGAGATAGAGATATAGAGGAAAGAAAGAGAGAGAAAGAATGGAAGGAAGAAAGAGAAAGAAAGAAAAGATAAATAGATATGAGATACATACATAGACAGAAAGAAAGAAACATCATGAAGTGCTACTGTAGACAGAAAGAAATAAGAAAAAAAGATAATAGATAGATGATAGATAATAGATTGATGATAGATAATAAATGATATATAATAGAAAGACAGATAGATGATAGATAATAGATGATAGATAGAGAGATAGATAATAGATAAATGTTAAATTATGTATTATAAATATGCAAATATTGTCTTCATAGATTATGACAAACTGTTTTCTGCATATATCTATTATCTATCTATCTATTATCTATCTGTTATCTATATATCTATTATTTGTCTAGTAGTAGAAGATGATGTGTCAGGGTTGAATATATCACTTCATTACAGCCATTTGTCCTAGGTTTGCCTGCAGTCCTATGTAAAGCACCATGTGATCTCCTGAATATATATATATATACGGTATATATTTGCACATTCCTAGCTCTTCCACTATCACAGATGAAGTGTTCTCAGTGGATTGTTGAGATTCCTCCCACATGCAGCCTCACACTATGGACATGCAAGAGGCCAGACAGGATCTGTAGAACTTTTCTTTTGTGGGTGTAACAATGTATCAGACTATTATATCATTATTGAAAATAAAAGATGACATTGACGATTGTGTGTAAGATAAACAGTTTGTGATCTGATAATCTTAACACCCCGGCGGAGTCTTACACTATTCTCCTTTGCATAGAGGTAGAGATGTAGCAGAGATGAATTTAATGCTTTGCAGATTGCATAGTTTGCAGTTTAGCAGCAGTCCTATGTAAGACCACAGAAGAATGCAATATTGCAAAAAGTTGGATCAAATGACAAACTCGGCTCTGCTACACCTATGTCTCCCCTACTTGGTTCTGGTTGAATATTATAGCCAAGAGCGATAGCATAATATATCTAAGGTAGTGGATTAGGCCGCCCAGCGCTAAAGTACGGGCTGCAATAATGGAGGGGGCAGGTTAGAAAATGAAAAACCCATACCTTGGGATAAGAGAGGAGAGAGCTTCAGCCTCTGGGATGGTCTGAAGAAATCTGAAGGGTGCAGGACAAGTTAGCAGAGAGCAGGGATGGGGTGGGTGGGACTGGGCTGTCTGTCTTTCTCATTCTTTCATGGTGGGCTGTGCTAGCCCCATCCTGCCCCCCTTTCAGTCCTATTCTAAGGACACAGCCCAAAAAAAAAGTTCAGGCCAGAGCAATCTGCATAGACTCCAAAAGTTTGGTGCCAAGAATTAGATGTTAATTACTGTATCGTCTACCCCAATATCGTCAGCAGAGACATTACTGTGACTAAAGGATGCAAAACACCCAAAACACAAGCTACCGTCATTAGTATCCCAACATATCCAACGTACTACTGCTAAACGATTAATCAAATCGACAATACAGATCTGTACAATTACCCCACTGGACCCTATTGGAGTGGATTCCAAAGCAGATCTGTTTCAAAATCCACACTGAATATGCAAATTGCCTTGACTTGAACTCTAGTGCCATCTGCTGGAAGTGATTATGAGGAGTGAAATGCCTCACGTGTCAGTGTAAGGAGACTTATAGGCTATACAATGGTCTTCTGGGAAATTAGATAAGCAAATTGCCTCTTCAGAGACGAGGAGGACTTGAATTCTAGTGTCACTTACTGGAAGTAACAATCCTAAAACTCAATATTGACCTTTTCATCAGCCTTTCCCCCTGACTTGGGATAAAAGTCAAACCAAACTCTTTATATGCAGACACGTGTTTCAGGGTGTTTGCCCCCTCTTCAGCGCAAAGCAAGATATTTGGTTGTATGAGAGGCCTCTAAGTCAGATTGAAGGGGTAACATCTTTTCTTGTGGAGAGTGTTATGCCAAAATAAGGAAACTTATAGGCCATGCAATGCATTTTTGGGAAATTAAATATGCATATTGCCCTTTCCTCTTCAGAGAGGAAGAGGAATAGCACTCTACTGCCTCGTATTGGAAGTAGCAAACCTAAAAGTCAATATCGACCCATTAATGTGCCTTGTCACATGACTTAAGAGAAAAGCCAAAACAGAATATCTATTTGCAGACACTGTGTTTCTGGCTGTTGCCCCTCCTCAGTGCAAAGTGAGATCTGATTGCTACTTCAAATAGGTGTCACTAGGGTTCTAGTCTTCTTCCTGAATAGGCAATTTGCATACTATTATTATTATTTATTATTATAGTGCCATTTATTCCGTGGTGCTTTACATGTGAGCTTATTTAATTTCCCAGAGTAGCACTGCATTGCCTATAAGTCTCCTTGCATCGGAAAGTCAGTCGCGTCCCTCTCCACAAGGAGAGACGTTATCCCTTAAAATCCACATTGAAAACTCTTTGAGTACTCTTGCATGTGGATTTTGAAGATTCCAATTCGTCATCCAAAAACTTTGGACATACCCAAAGAGTATTTGAAGCGGTGTTTGGTGTCGGATCCATTTCAAAATCCAAGCCAAAAAACTGAATGTGAACATAGCTTATACTAGTACATACAGTGTATTGTTGTCTTTGATCCTTTCCCTCTTCTGCACTCCTATTCCTGTGCTCGCCGCCAGCGGTCTTTGTTTACTCAGCTTCCGAAATGACTTTAGCCAATCACTGTCTTCTGCTGTCTCTTGGTATATGCAGCTGAGGCCAGTGATTGACTGCAGTGGTCACAGGTGTAGCTAGCACTCCATCACTGATGTCAAGTAAACAAAGTCAGTGGGTGGCACAACAGTGATGGTACTGCAGCAGCATGGAGTAGAGGGTGTTCCTCTGTCAGGACCTCTGTCCCAGAGATCAACTCTAATCATTGGGGAATTTGGCTGCAAGGGGAAATCGAGTATTGGACATGGGTAAGTAGCTGCCAGACAACTTTAGTATCACTGATCATTATAAGGTGGTCCTTTGACGTTTAAAACATACCTGACAATTCATGTGACCGATTAATCTGCCAGGTGAAGGTATGAGAAATAACACTATTTCTAGCTATAAAACAGGTATCCTCCATTTTTCACTAGTTTTCATGCTCTACTTTTCAGTTGTCTCTGGGCTAGTGTGTGGAAACAAGCTGCTATGATATCTTTGATGCATATAATATGGAGACATGAGTGATTTATGCTCTCTTGTCTCTATATTTCACACAGACAGAAGCAACATAAGTAGCATGAAGGTCAATATATAGCAGAAATGAGTAGAGTACCAGTGAATCAACCTCGGGTGAGGTAAAACACTTCATAGAAAGCATCAGCTGTATGTAAAACATTTTACAGCAGTGCTGAGCAGTGTATCAGTGACTCCTGCTCTGGTATGACATAAAACAATTAATAGAAACAATCAGCTGCATGGAGGACATTAAATGGCAATACTGAGCAGTGTATCAGTGAGTACAGCTCTGGAGTGAGATAAAAAAAAACTTAACAGAATCGTGCATGGAAGACATTATACAGCAGTACTAAGCAGTGCATCAATTAATCCAGCTCTGAGATGAGATAAAACAATTAATAGAAAGTTTTAGCTGCATGAAGCACATTATACATCAGTACTGAGCAATGTACCAGTGAAACAAGCTATGGGGTGAGATAAAATACTTCACAGAAAGCATCAACTGCATAGTGAACATTATACAACAGTTCTGAGCTGTGTATCAGTGAATTCATCTGATATGAGATAAAACAATTAATAGAAAGCATCAGCTGCATGGAGGACATTATACACCAAGTACTGAGCAGTGTATCTGTGAATTCAGCTCTGGGGGTGAGCTAAAACCCTTAAAATAAAGCATCAGGAGCACGAAAAATATTATACAGGAGAACTCAGCAGTTTAGCTATGAATTTAAAATGAAGGTTATGTAAATACTAGAAAGCAGCAGCAACATGAAAGTCATTATACAGCCACACTGAGCAGTGTAGCTGTAAATCCAGCACTGAGTGAACAACCGTAGGGTAAATCACATGCCAGCCAATGATAATAGTCGTAATCTGTGTAACCAGCAGCTCTTGAGAGTGAGGGTTTCAAATTGCAGCATCTCTCTGCTTTAGCGAATAGAAAGGGTGCCAACTAGGAGAGTCCAGATAACCTATGTTTTTGTAGCACTAGGTATTAGCTGTTTTCCATATGAAGTTGGTGTAGTTTTCACCTACAGTGTACAGAGATGCTGT
The DNA here is from genome assembly GCF_039654945.1 of Dendrobates tinctorius. Lineage (NCBI taxonomy): Eukaryota > Metazoa > Chordata > Amphibia > Anura > Dendrobatidae > Dendrobates > Dendrobates tinctorius. The sequence continues at coordinate 30,598,769 of NW_027361688.1, read as the reverse complement.
CATGTTTTAGGGATGTGAATTTTCAATAGATACTTGATTGTAAGAGTTGAACTGACAGCTCCGTGAATTATGTATCCTGCCTGGCATCACAAAATATACAGTCCCATCCCAGTTTATTTATGTATTTGGTCTGAGCCATTACCAAGAGCAAGCATGTGGTTAGTAGTCAGTCATCTCTTATGGGCCAAATTAAAAAAAAGTCAAGCCCCTTTAAATCCGCTGTGTATTTCTTTTTCCATCTCTTCGACCAAATATTCATAAAAATAGTGCTTCATTCAGCCAAAATAAATTTGCTCACAGTTCTTCAGTGTGAATGTCTGTCACAGCGGGATTTTTAATAACTAAAGTTGTTTCTTTTTATATGTTCTTCTTTAAAAAATTGTTGGAAGAGCCTTAATAAAAAAAAAAAAAAAGAGTCATCCATATGCCAGTGGCCTACTTGGGCACAGGGAACTTTGAACTTTTCTAGCTTTAGGGTTCTGTACTGGAGGACTTTGCATGACCGTATATTACTGTATAGCGCCATTAATTCCATGGTGCTGTACATGACAAGGGGGGTTACATACAAAGTTATAAATATCGTTAACAGTAAACAAGTTTCCACAACAAATTTACAATGACATACTGGTACACAGGGGAGAGGACCCTGCCCTTGCGGATTTACATTCTACGGGATAGCGGGGAAAAGACAGAAGGTCGGGGGTGCAGTAGCTCTGGTGGTGATGAGGCGGCTGCTCTGGTGGTGATGAGGCGGCAGAATGGTTATTGCAGTCTGTAAGCTTTCCTGAAAAGATGGGTTTTCAGGTTCCGTTTGAAGGATCCGAGGGTGGTGGATAATCGAACGTGTTGAGGCATGGCATTCCAGAGGATAGGGGATATTCGGGAGAAATCTTGGAGGCGGTTGTGTGAGGAACGAATAAGTGTGGAGGAGAGTAGGAGGTCTTGGGAGGATCGAAGAGTACGTGAGGGAAGATATTGGGAGATTAGTTCAGAGATATAGGGAGGGGAAAGGCTGTGGATGGCTTTGTAGGTCAGTGTTAGTAGTTCAAACTGGATTCGTTGGGGAATTGGGAGCCAATGGAGGGATTTGCAGAGGGGAGAGGCAGGGGAGTAGCGAGGAGAGAGGTGTATTAGTCGGGCAGCAGAATTGAGGACAGACTGGAGTGGTGCAACAGAGTTAGCAGGGAGGCCACAGAGGTGAGTGTTGCAGTAGTCAAGGCGGGAGATGATGAGGGCATGTACAAGAGTTTTAGTAGATTGAGGACTGAGGAAGGGACGGATTCTGGAAATATTTTTGAGTTGGCAGCAACAGGAGTTGGCAAGAGATTGGACATGCGGTTTGAAGGACAGGGCAGAGTCGAGAGTTACTCCAAGGCAGCGGATTTCAGGTGCGGGAGAGAGCATGATGCCATTTACCTTAATAGATAGATCGGGTAGGGAAGATACGTGAGATGGAGGAAAGATAAAGAGTTCAATTTTGTCTACGTTGAGGTTTAGGAAGCGAGAGGTGAAAAAGGAGGATATGGCTGATAGACACTCCGGGGTTTTGGACAGCAGAGAGGTGACATCTGGGCCAGAGAGGTAGATCTGAGTGTCATCTGCATACAGGTGGTACTGGAAGCCATGGGACTTTGAGTTGTCCTAGGCCAAGAGTATAGATGGAAAAAAGTAGGGGCCCCATGACAGAGCCTTGGGGGACTCCAACAGAGAGGGGGCGGGATGAGGAGGTAGTGTGGGAGTGGGAAACGCTGAATGTGCGGTCAGAAAGGTATGAGGAAATCCAGGACAGGGCTAGGTCTTTTAAGGCAAGGGAAGAAAGAATCTGTAGCAGTGGGCAGTGGTCAACTGTGACAAAGGCAGAGGACAGGTCAAGAAGGAAGAGGATGGAGAACTGTCTGTTAGCTTTGGCTGTAAGTCATTAGTAATTTTGGTCAGGGCAGTTTCAGTGGAGTGGTGAGGGCGGAAGCCAGATTGCAGGATGTCAAAGAGGGAGTTAGATGAGAGGTGGGAGGAAAGTTGAGCATGGACATGCTGTTCAAGGAGTTTGGAAGCAAACGGGAGCAGTGATATGGGGCGATAGCTGGGCAGAGCAGTTGGGTCAAGGTTTGATTTTTTGAGGATGGGTGTTATGGTGGCATGTTTGAAGGCAGAGGGGAAGGTACCAGAAATTAGGGATAGGTTGAAGAGATGGGTTAGGGCTGGAATGATCATGTTAGTGAGGTTGGGGAGCAGGTGGGAAGGGATGGGGTCAAGTGCACAGGTGGTGAAGCGGGATTTAGAAAGGAGATGAGTAAGCTCTCGTTCAGTGATGTTGGAGAGGGAGGTTATTAGGGAAGGGCAGAGGTCTGGTATGTGGAGCAGTTGGGATGGTGGAGCTGTAAGGCTGTGTTCACACACAGCGGTTTTTTAGCGTTTTTCACCGCGGTTTTCACTATAAAACCGCTATAAAACCGCTAAAAATAAGCTTCCCAGTCATTTCTATGCATTTTGCACTTTTTGTGCACATTGATGCGTTTTTTACCGCGAAAAAACTGCATCGCGGTAAAAAACGCAGCATGCTCATTAATTTTGCGGATTTTTCCGCGGTTTTGGCTTCCTCCATGCGTTTTGAAACCGCTGCGGAAAAAACCGCATCAAAACCGCGGAAAAATAGGTGTGGTTTCTGGGAAGGGAGTCAGGTTTTTGAGCAGAAATTTTCCGCTACGTGTGCACCTAAGGCTGTGTGCCCACGTAGCGATTTTTAAGCGTTTTTGCCGCGATTTTCGGTGCGAAAACGCAGCGAAAACGTTTAAAAATCGTGCACAGAACGCCCCCCATGCATTCCTATGGCATTCCGCACATGCTGTGCTAATTCTGCGCTTTTTTCCGCGGTGGAATCGCATCGTGGAAAAAATCGCAGCATGCTCATTCTTTTGTGCGGAATCGCAAAGAATTGCCGCGATTCCGCACACATAGGAATGCATGAGAATCGCTGACTTACCGCATGTGGCTATGCCCACCATGCGGGAAGTTAAGCGTCTCATGTGCGGTTGGTACCCACGGTGTGGAGGAGAGGAGACTGTCCTCCAGGCCCTGGGTACCATACCCCTGTAAAAAAAAATAAAAAATAAAAAATCGGGGTATATTTACCTTCCAATGTCCCGCGCTGCATTCCCGGCCTAAGCGTTCCCAGTAATGCCTTGCGGCACGGTCCTGTGATGACGTAGTCTCGTGTGACTCTAGCAGTCTCGCGAGATCGCTATAGTAATGCGAGACTACGTCATCACAGGTCTCGCAAGGCATTACTGGGAACGCTGAGGCCCGGGGATGCAGCGCGGGACGCCGGAAGGTAAATATTCCCCAATTTTTTTTTTAAAATTTTTTTTAGCATTTTAACATTCTATCTTTTACTATTGAGGCCGCATAGGCGGCCTCAATAGTAAAAACCTGGTCACACTTGTCAAACACTATGTTTGACGAGTGTGACCAACCTGTCAATCACTTTCCAAGCAATGCTTCAAATCACTTGGAAAGTGCTTGAATATCGCACGCGAAAATCGTGGCAAAATCGCGAACATAATCGCGCGATTTCTGGGAAGGAGTCCGGTTTTTAGTGAGCGTTTTAAAACGCTACGTGGGCACATAGCCTAAAAGTTTGCTTTGTTTGGTCAATCTTGTTTTTGAAACATACTTGGCATGTTTTTGATCTTACTATGGACAATGGACATCATGGCAGCTAGGTCTGTGAGTGGTGATAATTTTAGTACCCTCTCATTTTCTAAGCCCCGTGCAGCATAAACAAAACATTTGGGTGCCTCATTACCTTACAGGTGCTACCCAGTTATATTAGGCACACAGCAAGGGAGAGCTCCATGGTTTAAATTTCATGCAAGCCGATTCATTTATTTTTTTATTCCTAAGTATGTGCACTATGGTTATTTCATATGTCTGAGTATGCATATGTGGAGACTACTATAAATTAGATTGAGGCGGCACTTGTCTATTTAATTCTACATTGCTGTGCAGTCACAGCCATTTATTTTGACATTGTGCGAGTCTTGTCAGGTTTAGGCACGCCTTTCAGCACTGTTGCACTTTATTGTCCCCTGCACTTGCTCCCCGATTTTCCCTGTTCTGTCCATGATCTCTAATAAAGTAACTTTTGCTGACATTTTTGGATCTGGATGTCGTATTTTGTGTGGTTTTCCACATCTCTCCCCATGTTATGAAACGACGGGTCCGTAGTTGTCCATTATTCAAACAGCATATGCATACGGATATTCATTTACAGGATGCTGTTTTTTACCTTTGCTGTAATATTTTGAAGTAGGTGGCAAAGTCCTCAGCAGAAATGAGGGGAGTTGGAGGTGGCAGTGGTGGGCGGAGGAGAGAGTTGAATGTGGTGAACAGTTGTTTTGGGTTGTGGGATAGTGAAGATACAAGGTTTGTGAAATAGGTCTGTTTAGCAGAGGTGAGGGCTGATTTAAAGGCAAGTGTAGCTTGTTTGAAAGCAGTGAAGTCGTCTGGCAGGCGTGTTTTCATAGAATCATAGAATCATAGAATCGTAGAGTTGGAAGGGACCACCTGGGCCATCTGGTCCAACCCCCTGCTCAAAGCAGGATTCGCTAAATCATCCCAGTCAGATGTCTGTCCAGCCTCTGTTTGAAGACTTCCATTGAAGGAGAACTCACCACTTCTCGTGGCAGCCTGTTCCACTCATTGATCACTCTAACTGTCAAAAAGTTTTTTCTAATATCTAATCTGTGTCTCCTCCCATTCAGTTTCATCCCATTGCTTCTAGTCTTTCCTTGTGCAAATGAGAATAAAGTTGATCCTTCTACAATGTGACAGCCCTTTAGATATTTGTAGACAGCTATTAAGTCTCCTCTCAGTCTTCTCTTTTGCAAACTAAACATTCCCAAATCCTGCAACCTTTCCTCATAAGACAGGGTTTGCAGACCGGTCACCATTCTGGTCGCTCTTTTCTGAACTTGCTCCAGTTTGTTGATGTCTTTTTTAAAATGTGGTGCCCAAAACTGGACACAATATTCCAGATGAGGTCTGACCAAAGAGGAGTAGAGGGAAATAATGACTTCACGTGATCTAGACTGTATGCTTCTGTTAATACATCCTAGAATTGCATTTGCCTTTTTTGCTGCTGCATCACACTGTTGACTCATATTCAGTCTGTGATCTATTAGTATACCCAAGTCTTTTTCACATGTGCTGTCACTTAGCCCTATTCCTCCCATTCTATATATGCTTTTTCCATTTTTATTGCCCAGATGTAGTACTTTGCATTTCTCCCTGTTAAAAACCATTCTGTTTGTTGCTGCCCACTTCTCCAGTTTATTTAAATCTTTTTGAATCCTCTCTCTCTCTTCTCTAGTATTAGCTATCCCTCCTAGCTTTGTGTCATCAGCAAATTTAATCAGTTTACCCTCAATGCCTTCATCTAAATCGTTGATAAAGATGTTGAACAATACAGGGCCCAGGACAGAGCCCTGTGGTACCCCACTTGAGACATTCTTCCAACTGGATGTGCAGCCATTTATGACCTCTCTTTGGGTCCGATCACTAAGCCAGTTATGAATCCACCTAACAGTTGCCTTGTCCATTCCATACTTAATCATTTTTTCAATAAGGATTGTATGAGAGACTTTGTCAAATGCTTTGCTGAAGTCAAGATATACTATATCTACAGCATTTCCTTGATCCACCCAATCAGTGATACCGTCATAGAAGGAAATTAAGTTAGTCTGACATGACTTATTTTCTTCCAACGCCGCTCCGCGACCCTGGATGCTTGTCGAAGTTTTTTGGTAAGGTTGTTGTGCCAGGGTTGCCTATTGGATTGTCGCACTTTGCCATGCATGAGAGGGGCGACTGAGTCTATGGCTGATGTGAGGGTGGCGTTGTGGAAAGCGGTGGCACTGTCCATGTTGTGGAGTGAAGATATGGAGGACAGAGGTAGAAGAGAGTCTGAGAGTCTGTGAATGTCTAAGTGTGCGAGATTTCTGCGAGAATGTGCTAGTGGCTGGACATGGGGGGCAGGTGAGATACTGCTTAGGGGTTCGTAGCGCCAACAATGACTGCAGCGGTGCTTGATCAATAAGGTTCCGTTGGTAACGGCTGTCTGTCTTCTGGCGGCAGCGGTCGGTCTCCAGCACTATCAGGATCCAACGTGAGTGGACAGGTATATACTGGCAAGGTGGGCCGCAAACATCTGTCCAGCACCCGGTTTTCTCTATGGGGCACGTGCGCTGTACTCATGGTCACGAAGCGCACGGCACCTCGCTCTCTGCCAGCTACCGGACACACTGCACTTCTCTCTTTGGAATCCCCGCTGGTGATGGTGGGAGTACATGGACGCGGGTCGGCGCAATCTCGGTGCTCAAGGGACGGATCACTCCTCTCACTGTCCTGCGTGCTGCCTATTCCCGCGAAGACTGACTGCTTCCGCACGCGCCGTGGCTGCTGCGGCTTAGCCACGCCTCCTGTTTCCGAGTGCAAAGGTCTGTCCGGTCTCTTATTCTTTCCCCTGGACAACAGAGGAGACAGCTCCAACTGTTCTGGACCTGGCACAGGACAGACCCACGGTCCGGTTCTCCTCCTTACATTCTCTTTATGGTCGCAAGCATACCCATGGGTCTTCAGAGGGGTATTACGTCCTCTTCTCCACCTTTACAGTCAATCATGAATAAAGAATTTAAGAGGCTGGAAATAGGGAAATTGGATTTACCTTCTGACACCCATCGTTCCCAGTGCAATGCCTTTGGCTTTGGCAGCCAATGGGGACAACTGAAGGATAGAAGATTAGTAATTATAAATTACAATGCAATACACTAGTGTATTATACAAGCAATTGTAACTCCCCTTCCATGCAGGGACACCGACAGACTCACCGCCACAGCCGCGTTGTTACCTAACCGTTGCTCTGTGTGTCCCTTGACATGTTCCCTGTTTCCTGGGCCAGTGCCCACCTGCAAGATGGTCCCTGGCTAATAGCTGGGAGGTATTTGGATAACCGGTATCCTCCCCTACAGGGAGGTGCGGAATCAACAAGTTTCATTAGTGTGTTAGTGGTTTGCATGGCCAGTCCTGAACCGCAGTCCTATGGTACTAGTGAAGCTAGGGCCTGAACCTTGTCCCCTGGTCTGTGTGCGGCCAGTCCCTGGAATCCGAACCCCTGGTCCCTTTGCAGCCAGTGTCTGAACCTCGTCCCGTAGTCCGAGGGCGGACAGTACCTGAATCAGTTTCCGAGACCCGTATGGCTGAACGTGTGTCCATCTGAGTGTTCCATGTATCCAGACTGTCTTATCAGTCTCTTAATCGTCCCTCTATGAGACTCCGTGTCAGTAACCGCTCTACCAGAGGGTCCTGAACCTAGCAGTTTGAATGGAGCTTGAGTCCGTGTCCATTTCAGTAACTATTCTGCAGAGGTTCCAGAACCTAGTAGTCTGAACGGAGCTCGAATCCTATCCATGTCTGCGTTACTGCGTACCTGATCCTTGGGGTCTGCAGCTGCAGTACCAAGGACTGCCTTGGAGTGATACCTGGCGGCCACTGCAACTCCACCATCAGAAGCTCCAGTGAACACCATGTATCTGCTTAGATACACTCTTCTTTGTTAAGCCTGAAACATGTGCTTTGACTTCAGGTGTAACAGCGATCAAGTAATTAGGGAGACTAATAAAAAAGTAAAATACTTTTTAAAAATGAAAAATATTCAAGTTTACATTACCATCGCAGAATAAAAATAAGAAACATATTTAGTATCGCGACTTTAGTATGCGTGACTGTCTGAGCCAATAAAATGTCATAAAAATATATTGTTCTATGGGATGAACGCTGAATTGGAAATACACCCACATAAAAACAACTACATCTAGCGTTTGGTATGGCCTCCATGATTTCTAAAGATAGCACCAAGTCTTCTAGGCAAAGATTGAGCAAATTGGTGATGTTCTACAACATTTAAATATTTTCTCTTCAAGGATGACCTGACCTCTTTTAGAGGCTGGATGGTGGATGGAGAGTGATGACAGCTTTTCTCTTCAGAATTCCTCATAGGTGTTCAGTTGGGTACAGATCAGGAGACACTTGGTCACTTTCTCTTTCCCCCATGCCGGCACCACGGAGAGAGGGATCCGCCCTCAGGGAAAGGAAACCTACAGATGAAAAAGGCAGTACCTCTCTCCCACATCAGTTGGTTTCCTGTCCCTGACGAGGAACCTACAGCACGTACCTGCAGTCGACGTGGGATGCCGGGGACCGAGCCAGTCCGGTGATAGGCAGCAGGGCTCCCTGCCTCGGCTGGGTCGAGGCCTTGCGCAGGCTCCCCCCGTAGCACCACCACCGAGGTCGGCGGGCCTTGAGGGTGAGTGGGGGAGAGGCAGCGAAGATCCGTGGACGAAGTCTGCCGATCCCAGAAGGAAAAAAAAAAGGGAGATGCTGTCTCCTTTAAGAGAGTGACGGCGGTCACTCAAGGAGAGCCCCCCGCCGAGCGCCAGACCCAGAGCGGCCTGCGGAGGATGGCGGCGGCCACCGGGACCGCAAAAGGTACAGGGGTCGGGGCAGGACCTGGGAGCGGCCCGGAGGGGGTGACGGCGGCCACCGGGAGCCGCGAGGTAGAAGCCCGCAGGGCTTGCAGCGATGGGGGTGGCGGTGGCCACCGGGAGCCGCAAGGTATATGCCGGCAGGGCTTGCAGCGATGGGGGTGGCGGCGGTCACCGCGGTCTGCTGAACGCCGGTATCAGGCGCGTGCGCGAGCAGCAGCTTTCTTACGGAGGCAATGCACTGCTGGGAGATCCCGCAGTGCGCATGCATGGGCGTCACTTCCGGCGAGGGCTCAGACAGCGGGGAGGAGGCGCCAAATTTAAAAAAAAAAAAAAAAAGTATATATTAAAGCCCCACTAAAAGAGGAGAGGCGATCACTGAGTGGGAAGCCTAAGAAAGAGAAGGAGACGCTGCAGGGATCCCCGAAGCAGGGGCGGCGGCAGTCACAAGAACAGCGCCAGCGCGACTCCTCGCAGCAGCGCAGGATCACGGCGCAGCCAAAGCTCCACCATGACGGCACAGCCAGACGTGGATTCAGCGGTGGAAATAATCCCTACAGCCGAGACGGTACCTCTCGTTCCACAAGGGAGTGATTAATCTCCGTGAAAGCCCGCTCGCTAATGTGCGATTATTAATTTTTTTTTCTCAGGGGCTCAAGTGCACAGCAAAATCTAAGCACATGGTATGTGCTATATGCACGGAGGAGCTGCCCCCTACATGGCAGAAAAAGCTCTGCGCAGCGTGCATAGAGCAGACTATACAGGAGGAATCACCGAGGTTTGCTTCAGACCTCAAAACATTGATAAGGACCCAGGTAGAGGATGCCCTCAAGGGCGCTAGAACCACTAAGAAAAAACACAGGTCCAGGCATAGATCTCCGGAGTCCAGTACTAGTGAGTTAGGGAGTGAATCATCTAACTTAAGTTGTTCATCATCCTCGCAGTCGTCATCATCATCATCCTCAGAAGGGGAACGCAGCTGCTTCCCTATTGATGAGACGGACGCACTGGTAAAAGCCGTGAGGACAACTATGGGGCTGGTAGATGAACGCCCTAAAAAAACAGCGGAAGAGTTGATGTTCAGTGGACTGGAACAAAAAAAAAACGGAGAGTTTATCCGGTAAGTGAGAAAATCCACTCTCTAATTAAACGAGAATGGAAAAAGCTAGACAAGAAGGCCCTCCTAACACCCAAGAGAAAATACCCTTTTGATGACCAGGCCTGCTCCCGATGGAGTAAAGCACCTAAACTGGATGTGACTGTTGCAAAGGCTTCTAAAAAATTTGCCCTGCCCTTCGAAGACATGGGTAACCTGAAGGACCCAATGGATAAAAAGGCAGAAAGCTTTATGAAAAACGCTTGGGAAGCGGCAGGAGGGGGACTAAAGCCAGCCATAGCAGCCACATGCACGGCACGCGCCCTAATGGTCTGGTTAGATCACTTAGATTCCCAAATAAAAGGGAAAGTCCCAAGAGAAACAATACAAAGGTCAGTTTCTGTAATGAAGGGAGCAGCAGCCTTCCTGGCGGATGCGTCAGTAAACTCAACTAGGTTGGCGGCCAGAGCGGCCTCCTTCTCAAATGCCACGAGATGCGCCTTATGGCTCAAATGCTGGCCGGGAGATCTGCAGACTAAAACCAGATTGTGCACAATACCATGTGAGGGAGAGTTCTTATTTGGCCCAACGTTAGACGACATCTTGGAGAAGGCGGGAGACAAGAAAAAATCCTTTCCTGGTTTCCCTAATCAGTCATACAAACGGCCTTTTCGGAACAGAAGATTCATGCGGCGAAGACCCCCAAAAGGAAACAGGGAAGGTTGGGAGGATAAGAGAAATAAGAACAAAGGCTTTATGTTCAACAAGCCACCCGATAACAAAAAGCCACAATGAAGGTGCCCCCCGGGTCAGAGGAAGATTGTCCTACTTCTTCCAGGCCTGGGAAAAGATATCCACAAGCCAGTGGATCCTGAGCATAGTAAAAGAAGGACTGAGGCTAAAATTCAATACCCTCCCCAACCATTTTTTCGTGATAACACCCCAAAAGACACCACACGAGCAGCTGGCTCTACAACAAGAGGTCGTGAACCTGAGGGAAAAGGGGGTACTACAAGAAGTCCCCTCCCAGGACAGAGGCAAAGGCTTCTATTCCCCTCTCTTTCTCCGCAGAAAGCCAGATGGAACATACAGGGCCATAATAAATCTAAAAAGACTAAACAAGTTCCTGGAAATTCAGCGTTTCAAGATGGAAACAATAAAATCTTGTGTAAAATTGCTTCCCCCATCATGCTTCATGGCTGTATTAGACCGGAGAGACGCATACTACCATGTACCTATTCACAAAGACCACAGGAAATACCTCAGGGTGGCAGTGACAATCCAGGGGGAGATAAAACATTATCAGTTCAGAGCTCTCCCCTTCGGGCTAGCTATTGCCCCAAGAGTATTTACAAAGATAATGTCGGAAGTAATGGCCCACATAAGAGAGCAAAACATCCTGATAGTCCCATACCTGGACGATCTCTTAGTAGTGGGCGTCACCTTTCACCACTGCAGACAACAATTGGACATGGTCATGGGATCTCTAACAAATCTAGGATGGATGCTGAATTTGCCCAAATCCAAACTCGTACCAATCCATGTACAGGAATACTTGGGAATAATACTGGACTCAACCGAGCAAAAATGTTACCTTCCACAAGCGAAGATTCAAAAGATGACACAGATGGTGTCACAAATGATGGCTTCCCCAGTAACTACCCTGAGAAAGGCAATGTCTCTATTGGGGTCAATGACAGCCTGCATGCCAGCAGTACAGTGGGCAAAAAGCCATACACGAGTCTTACAGTGGAGAATATTAGACGCAGACGTTTCCCTACACGAGAATTTAGACAGGCGGTTAAATATCTCACCAATCACAATACACTCCTTAGCGTGGTGGACAGACCCAGCCAATCTAACCAAGGGGGTCTCTTGGGCATTACCAGTGGCAAAGATCTTAACCACAGATGCAAGCCCCGGGGGGTGGGGTGCACACCTAGGCAGCCAGATAGCGCAAGGGCCCTGGGCTCAAGAAAGACAGTCAGCTTCCTCAAACATGAAAGAGCTGCTGGCAGTGAAGCTAGCTCTCGTTCATTTTTTAGACTCACTTCGCTCCCAACACATAAGGGTCTTTTCAGACAACCAAGTAGTGGTAGCATATCTAAACCACCAGGGAGGCACCAGATCTCGAGCACTGATGGAAGTAACAAAATCTATCTTTCATCTAGCGGAACACAATCTGGAATCCCTGACAGCCCTCCACATAAAAGGGTCGGAAAACCGAACAGCAGACTTCTTGAGCAGAACACGCCTAAAGCAAGGGGAGTGGGAACTAAGCCAGTCGGTCTTCATCCAGATTGTGAACCTCTGGGGCCGGCCAAAAATAGACTTATTTGCAAACAGTCAGAACCGGAAATTGGTAGCCTTCTGCTCAATAGATCCCCGGGGGGGCCCAGTTGTTCTAGATGCCTTCACGATTCCCTGGGATTACCATCTGGCTTACGCTTTCCCTCCAATATCTCTTATTCCCTTAGTACTGAGGAAAATACGGGGGGACAAAGCGACGGTAGTAGTAATAGCACCCTCCTGGCCCCTGAGAATATTGTTCCCCTGGCTGAGAAGAATGTCTGTGACAGACCCCTGGATTCTGCCAGAAACTCCAGACCTGCTATCCCAGGGACCAGTGTATCACCCACACATAAAAAACCTACACATGACAGCTTGGCTTTTGAGAGGGAACTCCTAAGCAATAGGGGCTTCTCATCAAACTTGGTAACCACGTTACTGCAAAGTAGAAAACCAGTAACCACTATGGCATATGGGAAAGTATGGAAAAAATTCATATCAACATCAGATTCTGACCCAACGGGGGAGATCCCGATAGGGAAAATTCTGGAATTCCCACAGAAGGGGTTGGAAAAGGGACTAGCTACAAGCACCCTGAAAGTACAGGTGGCGGCCTTAGGTGCTTTGTATAATCATGACTTAGCCGGGAATCGGTGAGTTAGGAGGTTCATGAGAGCCGCAAGTAGATCTAGGCCGATCCCCCTACGTGCCACCCCCCTTGGGATCTAAACCTAGTATTGAACGCACTAACCAAATCTCCCTTCGAACCCCGGGCGGAGGCTCCCTTAAAAATATTATCCCTTAAGACCTGCCTCCTCGTAACCTTAACTTCCGCCCGCCGCATTAGTGATATACAAGCTTTGTCTGCCTACTCACCCTTCACGCAAGTTCTGCAGGATAGGGTAGTTCTTAGGACCGTCCCAGCATATCTCCCCAAGGTGTCCTCACAGTTTCATAGGACCCAGGAAATCTCCCTACCTTCCTTCTGTCCCAATCCCAAAAACAAAACAGAGGAGGTATGGCACACTTTAGACGTAAAAAGATGCCTGGTCCAGTATTTAACAACCACAAGGGAGCTTAGGAAGGATAGGGCTCTGTTTGTCTGTTTTCAGGGTTCTCGAAAGGGTCAAAAAGCATCAAAGGCCACACTGGCGAGGTGGATAAGAGAGGCCATCACGCTTTCCTACTCCTCCTGCGGAGCGGCCATCCCGGAGGGCATAAGGGCCCATTCAACCAGGGCAGTGGCATCATCTTGGGCGGAGAAAGCCGGCGCTTCAATAGAACAGATATGTAGAGCTGCCACTTGGTCTTCCCCCTCTACATTTTTCAAACATTACCGTCTAGACTTGACCTCCTCTTCAGATCTCACCTTTGGGAAAAGGGTTCTGGAAGCGGTGGTCCCTCCCTAGATGTACAATCTTTGTAATTCTCTCCGTGGTGCCGTCATGGGGGAAAGAGAAAATCGTAGTTATTTACCGATAACGGTATTTCTCTGATCCCATGACGGCACCCGAACATCCCCTCCCCTTCACACACACACAGGTGTGCACATTAGAGTGAGTTAGTTAGCTTTAGTACTTAGCCACACGGTGCCTCTATTAAGCTTTAGTTGAGTAATTTGATTAATTTTGGATTTTTTATAACCATTTGAGTTGCAGCTGAAAGTTCTGTGTAATGCTCTGTAAACCAACTGATGTGGGAGAGAGGTACCGCCTTTTTCATCTGTAGGTTTCCTGTCCCTGAGGGCGGATCCCTCTCTCTCCGTGGTGCCATCATGGGATCAGAGAAATACCGTTATCGGTAAATAACTACGATTTTCACCCTGTTATTTTTCAGAAATACAACAGATATATGCTTTGGATCTCTGTCATGTTGGAAAAGTGCATATCTACAAAGGGCATGGAGTGATGGCATCATCTTCTCTTTCAATATAGAGCAGCAAATCTGTGAATTCATGATACAATCAATGAAATGTAGCTCCCCAACACCAGCAGTGCTGCTTACACAGCCACCACCATGTTTCACTGTAGGCACCATGCATTTTTCTTTGTGCTAATCACCTTTGCAACGCCATACAGTTTTGAAACAATCAGTTCCAAAAACATTTATCTTGATCTCATCATTCTAAAGTCCCAGTAGTCTTCCCATTTTTTAGGATGGTCCCTGGCAAATTGTAGGTGTTTTTTTTTTTTTTTTTTTTTGTGCATGGGCTTTAGGACAGGTTTTCATTGTAGACTACACCCATGCATGATGTTCCTCTGCAGTGTATGCTGTATAGCATCACAAGAAACACTCACCCCACTAAAACTTGCTAGTTCTTTGGCTATATGCAATGAACTTGCATGTCAATGTTGTTTAACCCTTCCCGTCAGAACACGCTCCTGTTTAGGTGTTAACTTCCGTGGTTGGCGTGGATGTATCACTTTTGTTACAGTATTCTACCTGATATGTAAAGGTTTGCTGTACTTCTTATAGTCTTCACCTTTCTTGTGTAAAGAAATTCTTTCTCAGGTCTTGTGACATTTCTCTTCCATGTGGTGCCATTGGTGGACACCTGTTTAATGACTACGGTAAATAGATTTTGTTGGCTAAACTTTAACTTTGCAACTAAGGCATTCTTTGGGTTGTACTCATTTTTACAGCATGGTTTTGAGTGAATTTATTAGGGAAAGTACTTTTTTGGGTGTACAAAACAGCAAGTCTTGTTTGCAATCAATGTCACACATTTGCGGGAATATATTTTAGTATGGTATTGCTTAGAAAATGTTGATTCTGATATGAAACTAAAGATATATATATATATATTTGATTACAGTTGATTACAGTTGTAAAAATCATGGTTGGCTGTTCTTTTAATAGTGGTGATAGGACCCTGATCCTGATATATCCTGGCAAAATATGTGCTAAACGGATTTAGGTTTTTTTTATACTTTCAGGGTGAATTCAGTGACGAAAGTGCCATAAAAGGGTTACACTATGTAATCTGAGATCGATTATTACGGTCTCTTCCATGTACAAACCTGATTACTGTGCAACCAAAGAGCAGCAGCTGCCTATACACTGCATGTCCCTACAAGACAGAAAACATCTGGGCCGAGGCTCACTAAATTACATAGCGCTGATTGGACTAAAGACGTGGCAGAAGGAAAAGTCTTCTATTTCTGGCCCAAAGCGCACCCCCTCCTTCCATTAAACAGAACCAAATGACACTGTGCATGATGGGAGACTTGCTGGTGTACGTGGCGTTTCTGCCACAAAATTGCTATTCATTTTACTTTAAAATAAATGTTATAACATTTTCCAGCACTCGAATGTACTTATTTTAGCCTCGCACAGCAAAACTACAAAGCAATTTATAAAGGTCTCACAATTAGTACTAGTAACTAAGGGGTTAATTCAGATTTAACATGAAAATAAAATCTATTTGTAAGCTTTAAAAATGTTGCACCCAAACTGCAATATGGACACACACTGCTGAGCCATCTATCTAATCCTAAGAGTGATAAGCGGTCATAGAGGAGCGCTTAGGAAGCAACCCAGGGGCAGACAAGGATGTCAGGTCTCCACCGCAGCTCCAGCCGAAAACCTCCAATGGAGGATAGGAGCAATGAGAAAATGGAAACGGTCTTAGGAGCGCAGGAAAGAGACTCAGACAAGAGATGGGTTTAAACCACAACACGTTTCGACGGAGGATCCGTCTTCATCAAGTGGACGTCCACTTGATGAAGATGGAGATCCTCCGTCGAAACGCGTTGTGGTTTAAACCCATCTCTTGTCTGAGTCTCTTTCCTGCGCTCCTAAGACCGTTTCCATTTTCTCATCTATCTAATCCTCTCCTGTGTGACACTGTCTGTTGAGCCGTGTATTTAATCCTCTCCTGTGTGATACTGTCTGCTGAGTGGTGTATCTAATCCTATCCTGTGTGATACTGACTGCTGAGCTGTGTATCTAATCCTATCCTATGTGATACTGTCTGCTGAGCCGTGTATCTAATCCTATCCAGTGTGATACTGACTGCTGAGCCTTGTATCTAATCCTATCCCGTGTGATACTGACTGCTGAGCTGTGTATCTAATCCTCTCCTGTGTGACACTGTCTGTTGAGCCGTGTATTTAATCCTCTCCTGTGTGATACTGTCTGCTGAGTGGTGTATCTAATCCTATCCTGTGTGATACTGACTGCTGAGCTGTGTATCTAATCCTATCCTATGTGATACTGTCTGCTGAGCCGTGTATCTAATCCTATCCAGTGTGATACTGACTGCTGAGCCTTGTATCTAATCCTATCCCGTGTGATACTGACTGCTGAGCCGTGTATCTAATCCTGTCCTGTGTGATACTGTCTGCTGAGTCGTGTATCTAATCCTCTCCTGTGTGATACTGTCTGCTCAGCTGTGTATCTAATCCTATCCTGTGTGATACTGTCTGCTGAGCCGTGTATCTAATCCTATCCAGTGTGATACTGACTGCTGAGCCTTGTATCTAATCCTATCCCGTGTGATACTGACTGCTGAGCCGTGTATCTAATCCTGTCCTGTGTGATACTGTCTGCTGAGTCGTGTATCTAATCCTCTCCTGTGTGATACTGTCTGCTCAGCTGTGTATCTAATCCTATCCTGTGTGATACTGTCTGCTGAGCCGTGTATCTAATCCTATCCAGTGTGATACTGACTGCTGAGCCTTGTATCTAATCCTATCCCGTGTGATACTGACTGCTGAGCCGTGTATCTAATCCTGTCCTGTGTGATACTGTCTGCTGAGTCGTGTATCTAATCCTCTCCTGTGTGATACTGTCTGCTCAGCTGTGTATCTAATCCTATCCTGTATGATACTGTCTGCTGAGCCGTGTATCTAATCCTATCCTGTGTGATACTGACTGCTGAGTCGTGTATCTAATCCTATCCCGTGTGATACTGACGGCTCAGCCGTGTAGCTAATCTTCTCCTGTGTGATACTGACTGCTGAGCCGTGTAACTAATCCTATCCTGTGTGATACCGTCTGCTGAGTCATGTATCTATTCCTATCCTGTGTGATACTGTCTGCTGAGCCGTGTATCTAATCCTATCTTGTGTGGTACTGTATGTTGAGCCGTGTATCTAATCCTATCCTGTGTGATACTGTCTGCTGAGCCATGTATCTAATCCCATCCTGTGTGACACTGTCTGCTGAGCTGTGTATGTAATCCTGTTCTGTGTGATACTGTCTGCTGAGCCGTGTATCTAATCCTATCCTGTGTGACACTGTCTGCTGAGCTGTGTATCTAATCCTCTCCTTTGTGATACTGTCTGCTGAGTGCTGTATCTAATCCTATCCTGTGTGATACTGACTGCTGAGCCGTGGATCTAATCCTATCCTGTGTGATACTGTCTGCTGAGCCGTGTATCTAATCCTATCCTGTATGATACTGACTGAGCCGTGTATCTAATCCTATCCTGTGTGATACTGTCTGCTGAGTCCTGTATCTAATCGTATCCTGTGTGATACTGACTGCTGAGCCATGTAGCTAATCCTATCCTGTGTGATACCGTCTGCTGAGTCATGTATCTAATCTTATCCTGTGTGATACTTACTGCTGAGCTGTGTATGTAATCCTGTTCTGTGTGATACTGACTGCTGAGCCGTGTAGCTAATCCTATCCTGTGTGATACTGTCTGCTGAGCCATGTATCTAATCCTATCCTGTGTGATACTGTCTGCTGAGTCCTGTATCTAATCCTATCCTGTGTGATACTGACTGCTGAGTCGTGTATCTAATCCTATCCTGTGTTACTGACTCCTGAGCTGTGTGTCTAATCCTATCCTGTGTGATACTGACTGCTGAGCAGTGTACCTAATCCTATCCTGTGTTACTGACTCCTGAGCTGTGTATCTAATCCTGTCCTGTGTGATACTGACTGCTGAGCCGTGTACCTAATCCTATCCTGTGTTACTGACTCCTGAGCTGTGTATCTAATCCTGTCCTGTGTGATACTGACTGCTGAGCCATGTAGCTAATCCTATCCTGTGTGATACCGTCTGCTGAGTCATGTATCTAATCTTATCCTGTGTGATACTGACTGCTGAGCTGTGTATGTAATCCTGTTCTGTGTGATACTGACTGCTGAGCCGTGTATCTAATCCTATCCTGTGTGATACTGTCTGCTGAGCCATGTATCTAATCCTATCCTGTGTGATACTGTCTGCTGAGTCCTGTATCTAATCCTATCCTGTGTGATACTGTCTGCTGAGTCGTGTATCTAATCCTATCCTGTGTTACTGACTCCTGAGCTGTGTATCTAATCCTATCCTGTGTGATACTGACTGCTGAGCAGTGTACCTAATCCTATCCTGTGTTACTGACTCCTGAGCTGTGTATCTAATCCTGTCCTGTGTGATACTGACTGCTGAGCCGTGTACCTAATCCTATCCTGTGTTACTGACTCCTGAGCTGTGTATCTTATCCTGTCCTGTGTGATACTGTCTGCTGAGCCGTGTATTTAATCCTATCCTGTGTGATACTGACTGCTGAGCCGTGTACGTAATCCTATCCTGTGTGATATTGACTGCTGAGCCGTGTACCTACTCCTATCCTGTGTTACTGACTCCTGAGCTGTGTATCTAATCCTGTCCTGTGTGATACAGTCTGCTGAGCTGTGTGTGTAACCCTGGGTTTCCCCTGCTGTCTGTGTCAGAGGGTGGTCTTGTGTCGGCAAGGTAATAAATTGTATTATTTCCAGCTTTAGGGTGATTACACACAGTGCGGATTCCACTGCGGATTTTTCCGCGCGGATTTGCAGGTAAATTGACCTGCGGTTTTACCTGCGGATTTGCCAGCGGTTTTCCCCTGCGGTTTGACACCTGGACAATGGAACAGGTGTCAAACCGCTGTGGAATCCGCAGAAAGAATTGACATGATTTAAAACCGCAGCAAATCCGCACAGAAAAATCCGCAGCATGTGCACTGCAGTTTTGAAAACCCATTGGATAACTTTGTACTGTACAATGTTTGCGGATCTGCAGCGTGTGCACACACCCTTAAAGAAGGACGATAACACCATAGAAATGATAAAAATAATAGGCCTCAGTTACCACAACTGTCTACAAGGAAAACTGTTGCTCATAGCAACCAATCACAGCTCAGCTTCTTTTAAACAGCTCTGGTGAAATGAAAGATGCTTAGTGATTGGTTGCCATGTGGAGTGGGCATGGTTGATACACACACATACTGTACATACACTCATTTTTATATATATACTAGCTGAAGAGCCCGGCGCTGCGCGGGCATAGTAACTAACTACGGCTAGGTATAACAAATTATAATGATTATATCTACAGTATATATATAAACCTGAGTGTAGAGCCCCACCCACTCCGCATAGCCACATTCACTATAATATCCCACATCATTCCGTCAGCCAGAGCCACCGGACTGCTACCCCTAATATCCCACATCGTCTCGTCAGCGAGAGCCACCGGACTACTACCCCTAATATCCCACATCATCCCATCAGCCAGAGCCACCGGACTACTACCTCTAATATCCCACATCATCCCGTCAGCCAGAGCCACCGGACTACTACCCCTAATATCCCACACCGTCCCGTCAGCCAGAGCCACCGGACTACTACCTCTAATATCCCACATCGTCCCGTCAGCCAGAGCCACCGGACTACTACCCCTAATATCCCACACCATCCCGTCAGCGAGAGCCACCGGACTACTACCCCTAATATCCCACATCATCCCATCAGCCAGAGCCACCGGACTACTACCTCTAATATCCCACATCATCCCGTCAGCCAGAGCCACCGGACTACTACCCCAATATCCCACATCGTCCCGTCAGCCAGAGCCACCGGACTACTACCCCTAATATCCCACATCGTCCCGTCAGCCAGAGCCACCGGACTACTACCCCTAATATCCCACATCATCCCATCAGCCAGAGCCACCGGACTACTACCCCTAATATCCCACATCGTCCCGTCAGCCAGAGCCACCGGACTACTACCCCTAATATCCCACATCGTCCCGTCAGCCAGAGCCACCGGACTACTACCCCTAATATCCCACATCATCCCGTCAGCCAGAGCCACCGGACTGCTACCCCTAATATCCCACATCGTCTCGTCAGCGAGAGCCACCGGACTACTACCCCTAATATCCCACATCATCCCGTCAGCCAGAGCCACCGGACTACTACCTCTAATATCCCACATCGTCCCGTCAGCCTGAGCCACCGGACTACTACCCCTAATATCCCACACCATCCCGTCAGCCAGAGCCACCGGACTACTACCCCTAATATCCCACATCGTCCCGTCAGCCAGAGCCGCCGGACTACTACCCCTAATATCCCACATCATCCCGTCAGCCAGAGCCACCGGACTACTATCCCTAATATCCCACATCATCCCATCAGCCAGAGCCACCGGACTACTACCCCTAATTTTTCCATTCTACATGACGGCACCACGAGAGAGGGGATCCGCCCCACGAGGACAGGAAACCTTCAAGATAAAAGGGGCGGCTCCTCTCTCCGCATCAGTTGGTTTCCTGTCCTCGACGGGGAACCCTCAAGATGAAAGCCTCTTGAAGATTTTGAAGAAAGTAGAGGATGCCTGGACCCGGGTCGGGTGATTAATGGCAGGCATGGGTTTGCTACACCCGATGCCGGGTACCGGTAGTCGCCTCGGGGGCCATATATGCCTATGTCCCCCCTGAGCGAAGGCATGGCCATAGCCGGTAGGGCAGATGCCCAGGCGAAGCGGGGTACCTTGGCGGTGGACCCTCCAAGATGACAGCACACAAAGAAGGTCCAGGGAGGCCACTTGCAGTGTTCCCTCCCTGTCGACATACAGTGGCCATGCAGCCCAGGAGACACATCGGTGCCCGGGCAGAGAAAAATGCTCCTCGGAGGCCACAGACAGTGTACCCTCCCTGTTGAAGACCAGACACCGGACCCCGCAGCGAAAAGGATACCTGCAGTCAGTGGTGGCCAGGCCATCGGGCAGGTAAGGGGTGTCTGGGGGCTCCGAAGCAAGTAGGGCCCAGGCGCCCACCCGGCCCAGGTTCGTATGGCCGCACCGGGAGGCGCGCGCGTTGGGAGCGCGCATGACGGCCGATGAACCGGAAGTGGTTGCGTGCGACCCGGAAGTAGCCGCGGGGCCTGCGAGAGTGTGCACGGTCCCGGGGGGGCACGCAGAGGCATGGGGCACGCACGTGCGCGCGCGCGTCCACACAGACACTAGCGGGGCAGGTGCGGGACCAGGTGGTCCAAAAAAAAAAAGAGGTGCTATTTAAGATCGCCAGAAAAGGCGAGCAGGCGTCACAGCACCAATTTTGAGTGGGAGGTGACTACTCGCAGCCATAGGCAGCATAATGGAGAGCCCTTCGCCAGAGCATGTGCAACTGCGCCAGGAAGCAAAGGAGAGGCGGTCGTGCTCAGAGGAGAAAGCAAAGACACGCCACAGCAGTAGTGTGAGCCACTCGGGCAGCGCACGGGCGGATCGTCACCGCAGGAAAGAGGGGTCCATAGTCTCGTTGGGAGACAGTGAAAGGACCAGTCAGCCTCCAGATCCGGTACCCGTTCTGTGAAGCGCCCGAGTGGTGAGTGAACTTCGAGAAAGTCCAGTAATCTAATGTCTGTTCTCTTTCTCTTTTCTCCTCTCTTTCCTTCTCCTCCTCCTCTTACATACATTGGCGGGGTGGAGTATAGGAGGTCCCTAAGAAATGTAGAGGAAAGTCTAAAAAATAAAGAATGTGCTTTATGTAAAAGTCCCGTAGAAGCAGCCTGGAACAAAAAGTTATGCCAGGAGTGCATTAACAAGACCATAGCGGAGGAGACACCCTCATTTTCAGATAGTCTGAGGTCCATAATTCAGACAGAAGTTTCCAAGTCAGTAAGAGCATTACAATCTGTAGATACAGAGAGGAAAACTAGGAGATCAAGCCCCTCAGGGGTCTCTCAACAAGACTCTACAGGGTCAGAGGACGACTCAAATAAGACGCAGTATTCAGGAAGTAGCTCGGACGGGGAAGATACGTTCCCAGTTGAAACTACAGATGAACTCATTAAAGCAGTTAGATCTACCATGGGGCTAGTAGAAGAGTGAGCAAAAAAGACAGCCCAAGAACTCATGTTCAGTGGACTGCAAAAGAAAAAACGTAAGACCTTCCCTGTTAATGAGCAACTGAAAGCACTCATAAAACGCGAATGGGAAAAACCAGAAAGGAAGTCCCAGATAACGAATTCCCTGAAGAGGAGATACCCCTTTGAGGAAGAGGCATCCTCATCCTGGGATAGGGCCCCCAAAATTGATGTAGCGATATCAAAGGTCGCCAGAAAATCTTCCCTACCCTTTGAGGACCTGGGGTTTCTAAAAGAACCGCTGGACCGGAAGGCGGACAATTGCCTTAAGGCAGCCTGGGAAACCTCGGCTGGGGCACTAAGACCCGCCATCGCAGCCACTTGTGTGGCTAGGTCCCTGAAAATATGGACAGACAACTTGGAGGATCAATTAGAACAAGGAGTTCCCAGAGAGACGATTCTGGAAGCATTACCGGCTATTAGAGTGGCGGCAGACTTTCTCGCAGAGGCGTCAGCAGATTCGGCCAGGCTAGCATCAAAGTCAGCAGCCTTAACCAATGTAGGCGGCGTGCGGTATGGCTCAAATGCTGGCCGGGGGACACTCAGGCAAAAATGAAACTTTGCTCTCTACCATGTGAAGGAAATTTCTTAGGCTAATTTCACACTTGCTTTTTTTTGCAGCGCGTTTTTCCCGCAAAAAAACGCATTGAAAAAATGCATACAAAAGCATACAACTGCTGCGTTTTTTTCAAGCATTTTTATGAGCATGCATGAAAAAAACGCAGCGTTTTTATGCGTTTGTATGCGTTTTTAGTGCGTTTTTACCGCGTTTGCGTTTTTTCCAAACATTAGGTGGCCCCTCACACTGTCACGGGGCTTAGTTCAACTAAGGCTGAAATACCCGGGGCCCCTGTGGTGTCCCTTTTACTAGGGGAAACCCTGTCTGACCCTCAACCCAGGGTTTTTGCTGAAGGTGCAAATGCCTGAGCCTCCGACCTTTCCTTATCTCCTGCTCAGCCCTGCACTTAACCCTCCACCCTCCACCCAGTGAGGAGTCACACCACCAAAGCTCCCACACAAATAATGACAGACAGGGAGAACTTAAACTGCACTGCGCCGCACACACACAGGAATAAACAGTAATGTGAACAGGGCACAACTAAACACAAATATGGGAAGGAGAAAGGATAACGACGGATCATACGACACCAGATATGAATCTCTCTCTCTTGAACACCTCCACTCCAGACCGGAACCACTTGGTATGAAACACAAGCTATAATCGGCGACGCCCATATGCCAGTATGACTATTTAAAGACCGTGGGCGTGACTAACCTTCCAACCTGGTCTCCAGCAGGATTAACCCCCGAGAGCCTGAAGATCAAACCGGCGCCACTGAGGCTATAGTGGCTGGAGGTGGAACTACCTCTGCCTGCCGGATGCTGTGGTGTGAACAGCGTCCGACATGACAGTACCCCGTCTTCTACGAGGGACCCCAGGGCCCTCAAGACTCATAGGACCCGGCTTGTCCGGATGACGACGGTGAAAAGAACTGAACAGCCGATCCGCATGTATGTCTGAGGCTGGAACCCAAGACCTCTCCTCTGGACCATACCCCCGCCAGTGCACCAAATACTGAAGAGTACGGCGTACTACTCGAGAGTCCACCACCTTGGCGACCTCGAACTCTAACTCGCCATCCACCATGACTGGAGGTGGCATCGGCGTCGTGTCCACCAAGCCTACCACCTTTTTCAATAAAGCCCTGTGAAAAACGTTATGTATTCTGTACACCGCAGGAAGTTCCAACCGATAAGCCACTGGGTTAATGATGGCAGAAATCCTAAAAGGCCCAATAAACCTTGGACCCAGTTTTAAAGATGGGATTTTGAGTTTTATGTTCTTCGTAGCTAACCACACCCATTCACCCACACACAGGTCCGGACCTGGCACGCGTCTACTGTCAGCCACCCGTTTGTACCTGGCACTCATGCTCAACAAACGCTGTTTCACCCGCCTCCAGACTGATGACAATTGGGCTCCTAGCTGATCCTCCTCCGGGACACCCCCGGAGTCACCCTGACGTAAGGTACAAAACTGAGGATGTTGACCGTACACACAAAAGAATGGAGACTCTCCTGATGACTCTTGGCGGTGATTATTTAATGCGAATTCGGCCAGAGGAAGGAAAGTAGACCACTCCTCCTGGTTGTCGGACACAAAGCATCGTAAATACTGTTCTAGATTTTGGTTCATGCGCTCAGTTTGTCCATTAGACTGTGGATGAAACGCCGATGAATGTGACAACTTGATCCCCAACCTAGAGCAAAAAGCTTTCCAAAACCTCGCCACAAATTGCGTACCCCTATCAGATACTATGTCAGACGGTACTCCGTGGAGTCTGACCACCTCCTTCACAAATACCTGAGCCAACGTCTTAGCATTGGGCAAAGAGGACAATGCCACAAAATGCGCCATCTTTGAAAAACGGTCAACCACCACCAGGATGACCGTGTTCCCTGCCGAGGCTGGCAAGTCAGTGATAAAATCCATGGAGATTTCTGTCCATGGCTTATTGGGTACCCCCAGAGGCTGTAGCGTGCCAGCAGGACGGGTTCGGGGTGACTTAGCCCTAGCGCACGTGATGCAAGCTGCCACGTACGAGACCACGTCCTGCCGGATTTTGGGCCACCAGAAACGACGCGATACCAGCTCTAAGGTGCCCTTCACCCCTGGGTGACCAGCCAGTACCGAATCGTGGTGTTCCTTCAACACCTTAGGCCGAAGATGCAGGGGTACAAATGATTTGTTGGCGGGAAGTCCTGGTGGTACCTCCTCTTGGGCCTCGGCAATCTCCGCCTCTACCTCAGTCGTGAGAGCCGAGACCACTACCCCTTTCTGGAGGATGGGTACCGGCTCTTCCCGAGGTTCTCCCCCCGGAAAACACCTAGACAAAGCATCCGCCTTGGTGTTTTTAGCCCCGGGACGGTAGGTCACAAGAAAATTGAAACGAGTAAAAAACAATGCCCAGCGAGCCTGCCTAGGAGACAGACGCTTGGCCGACTCCAGGTAGAGCAGATTCTTATGGTCGGTGATAACTGTGACCTGGTGAGCCGCCCCCTCCAAGAAGTGTCGCCATTCCTCAAAAGCCAGTTTGATGGCCAACAACTCCCTGTTGCCGATATCATAATTCCGTTCGGCCGGCGACAGCTTCTTGGAGAAGTAGGCGCATGGATGCATCTCGCTCAAGGACGAGCCTTGAGACAGTACTGCCCCCACTCCCACCTCCGACGCATCAACCTCTACCACAAAAGGTTTAGACACGTCTGGTTGCACCAGAATGGGGGCTGAAGCAAAACTATTCTTCAGACGCTCAAATGCACGTATAGCCACCTCAGGCCAGTTCGCCAGATCGGCACCCTTCTTTGTCATGTCCGTGAGCGGTTTGGCGACAGTCGAAAAGTGTTTTATAAATTTCCTAGAATAATTCGCAAACCCAAGGAACCGCTGGAGTGCTTTCAGACTCTCCGGCCTCTCCCATTGCAACACCGCTTGCACCTTAGCGGTGTCCATTTTAAAACCGGCTGCGGACACAATATATCCCAAAAAGGGCAACTCCTGGACAAAAAATAAACATTTTTCCAGCTTAGCATAGAGCTGGTTCTCCCGGAGCAACTGTAACACCTGCCTAACATGCTCCAAATGAGTGTCCCGATCGCTAGAATAAATGAGGATATCATCCAGGTATACAATCACAAATCTCCCCAGGACATGAGCAAATACATCATTAATAAAATGTTGGAAAACGGCAGGCGCGGTGGTCAACCCAAACGGCATAACCAGACTCTCAAAATGACCCTCAGGAGTGTTAAACGCTGTCTTCCACTCATCCCCCTGACGGACCCTTATGAGGTTATACGCCCCCCTGAGGTCCAGCTTGGAAAACCATTTCGCCCCCGCTACCTGGTTGAACAAATCCGGGATCAACGGCATTGGGTAGGGATCACGGATAGTAATCTGGTTTAACTCTCGGAAATCCAGACACGGGCGTAACCCCCCATCTTTCTTCTTAATGAAGAAAAACCCTGCGGCTACAGGCGAGGACGAAGGCCGGATGTGACCTTTGCTCAGACTCTCCGCGATGTAGTCTTTCAGAGCTTGTCTCTCAGGACCAGAAATATTAAACATCCTGGCCTTAGGTAATTTGGCCCCCGGGTTTTAACCTAATAGCACAGTCATAGGCTCTATGTGGAGGCAGTTCTGAGCAACCCTTCTCAGAGAAAACATCCGCGAAATCCTGCAAAACCTCCGGCAGGCTGGGCGTCACGGCGGACACACATGTGGCCAAGCAATTGTCTTGGCAGAAACCACTCCATTGTACTATGTCCTGAGTTTTCCAATCAATTACCGGGTTGTGCCTGGACAGCCATGGAAAACCCAGGACCATTTGAGCTGGGAGATTACGGAGGACCCTACATGTAACCGACTCAGAATGTAGGACCCCAATGTGGAGTTTCACCTCTGCCACAAACTCAGTAATCTCCCCTTGAGGGAGGGGAACAGCATTAATGGTCACCACCTGTATGGGGTGAGGAAGTTTTTCGATCTTAAACCCGGCGGTGTGTGCAAACTCCTCATCTATGAGATTGGTGGCGGAACCGCTATCCACAAACACTGATATAGGTAGCTCTCTGCCGGCGATAATAACCTTGGCAGGGAGCATACATTGAGATACCATCATGGAGGATATGCATACGCTCAGTTGGGTCTCCTCCATACCCTCTGAGCTTAACAGTTTTCCGCCGGTGTGACCCTCTTAGGTAGTACCGGGCAAACGTTAACATAATGACCTCCTTTACCACAGTAGAAACATGCTCCAGGCTTCCGGAATCCCGGAGCGCGAGGCTGAACCTGTGCCACGCCAGCAATCTGCATAGGTTCAGGGGACTCATCTACTTCAACCACACCTGCACCTCTGTTTTCCCCCAGAGGTAGCGTCTCCTGTGCCCCCTGACGAAAACGGCGATCAATACGTATCACCAAACTCATGGCAGACTCCAATGATGCCGGAGTCTCATACATCAGGAGGGCTTGTTTCACCCTCCCTGATACCCCATGAATAAACTGGCTCCGCAGTGCTGGGTCATTCCACTGTGTGTCTACAGCCCAGCGGCGAAATTCCGAACAATAGTCTTCTGCCAAGCGCTCCCCCTGGCGGAGGGCGCGGATTTTAGATTCCGCTAGAGCCAGTCGGTCAGGGTCATCGTAAATGAGCCCGAGGGCAGAAAAAACATTATCGACCGAATGAAATGTAGCAGAGTCAGCTGGTAAGGAAAATGCCCATGCTTGGGGGTCACCACTCAGTAATGACAACACCAGCCCTACTCGCTGGGCCTCATTACCTGAGGAGATTGGCCGCATGCGGAAGTATAATTTGCAGGCCTCCCGAAATACGACAAATTTGCTGCGATCGCCTGAAAATCGTTCTGGCAGCGGAAACTTCGGCTCTGCACCGATACCTGCAGATGCCGTTTGCACCTTTGCTACTACCAGGCCCTGCTGCTGAACTGCCCCTTTCAACTCGGAGACCTGTATGGACAGCGCCGCCAACTGGCGGGTTATGGAATCTAATGGATCCATGGACTCCTGAAAAAATGTGGGCCGATTATAATGTCACGGGGCTTAGTTCAACTAAGGCTGAAATACCCGGGGCCCCTGTGGTGTCCCTTTTACTAGGGGAAACCCTGTCTGACCCTCAACCCAGGGTTTTTGCTGAAGGTGCAAATGCCTGAGCCTCCGACCTTTCCTTATCTCCTGCTCAGCCCTGCACTTAACCCTCCACCCTCCACCCAGTGAGGAGTCACACCACCAAAGCTCCCACACAAATAATGACAGACAGGGAGAACTTAAACTGCACTGCGCCGCACACACACAGGAATAAACAGTAATGTGAACAGGGCACAACTAAACACAAATATGGGAAGGAGAAAGGATAACGACGGATCATACGACACCAGATATGAATCTCTCTCTCTTGAACACCTCCACTCCAGACCGGAACCACTTGGTATGAAACACAAGCTATAATCGGCGACGCCCATATGCCAGTATGACTATTTAAAGACCGTGGGCGTGACTAACCTTCCAACCTGGTCTCCAGCAGGATTAACCCCCGAGAGCCTGAAGATCAAACCGGCGCCACTGAGGCTATAGTGGCTGGAGGTGGAACTACCTCTGCCTGCCGGATGCTGTGGTGTGAACAGCGTCCGACATGACACACACTAACCCAAACCATGACTTTACTAACCCAAACCCTAACCCTGACCCTAACCCTGACCCTAACGCTAACCCTAACCCTAACCCTTACCCTAACCCTAACCCTGACCCTAACCCTTAACCAAACCATACTTAACCCTAACCCAAACCCTAAACCCTAACTAACCCTGACCCTAACCCTAACCCTGACCCTAACCCTGACCCTAACCCTTAACCAAACCATACTTAACCCTAACCTAAACCCTAACTAACCCTGACTCTGACCCTAACCCTAACCCTGACCCTAACCCTAACCCTGACCCTAAACCCCCTTAACTAACCCTAACTCTAACCCAAACCCCTAAATTCCATGGTTAACAAAAAAAACGCATGTGCAAAAAAACGCATACATAAGCATGCCAATGCGCACATATGCGCACCCATAGACTTATAATGGGTGTCTTGCTGTAAAAAAACGCATTGCGCGCGCATGCGTTTTTTTGAGGCAAGTCGGACGCCCAAAAAATGCAACAGGTTGCATTTTGTGCGCCCGAGCGCATACCGCAAAAAAACGCATGCGCGGAAAAACGCGTACAAACGCATGTGTATGCGCACATAAGCGCATCCCATGCAAAGTATAGGAAAAAAAAACGCATGCGCTATTTAGCGCTAAAATACCGCGAAAAAAACGCAAATGTGAAACCAGCCTTATTCGGTCCGGCATTGGATGAAGTGTTGGAAAAAGCGAGTGATACAAAAAAGAATTTTCCGAAACAACCATTTCAAGCCTTTCGGCGCTCCTTTCAGAGGGGCCGAAAATTCAGAAGACAACAATTTAAAGATCGTGACAGAAACAATTCTGACAGACGATACAGAGGAGGGAGAGGCTTCTATTTCAGTAAACCCCCAAGAGAAGCCAAAAAACCCGCCCAGTGACGGTCCTTCTCAGGTGGGGGGAAGGCTCTCTCACTTCCTCCCAGCCTGGGAAAGGATCTCATCCAGCACCTGGATCCGACAGATAGTAGGGTCAGGTCTGGAGTTAAAATTCCACCACTGGCCACCACAAAAATTCATTCAAACTCCGGTACAATCATCTCAAGAAAGACAAAAGAGCTTGGAAGAGAGGTATTATCACTTATACAAAAACTCGTACTAGAAGAAGTTCCAGAAAAAGAAAAGAAGGAAGGCTTTTACTCCCCCCCCCTTTTTCTGATAAAGAAACCAGACGATTCCTGGAGGACGATTATAAATCTGAAAGGCCTCAACAAGTATCTAGTAGTCCCATCATTCAAGATGGAGACAATAAGATCTACAGTGAAACTCCTCTTCCCTCGGTGTTACATGTCCGTCCTGGATCTCAAGGATGCTTACTATCATGTCCCGATCCGGCGGCAAGACCGCAAATATCTCAGGGTGGCAGTCCAGATAAAATCTCAGTGGCATCACTTTCAGTACAAGGCTCTGTCCTTTGGGGTAGCAACAGCCCCCCGGGTCTTCACGAAGTTAATTGCGGAGGACACGGCACATCTCCGAGAAAAAGATGCTCTAGTAATACCATATCTGGACGACTTCTTGATAGTGGGGAAAGATTTCTCTCACTGTCAGGAACGAGTCAAGATAGTGATAGAGACTCTTCAGACTCTGGGTTGGCAACTGAACCTCAAAAAATCCAGGTTGGAGCCAACAATGGTCCAGAATTTTTTGGGCCTAACAATAGACTCGGTAATACAGGAATGTCGCCTCCCAAAGGAGAAAGAAGAGAAAATCAAAAATCTAATCAGGACAACATTAGGAAAGCCAACAATGTCTCTGAGGAAAGCCATGTCAGTGTTGGGGTCCCTAACCTCCTGCATACCAGCGGTAAAATGGGCTCAATTTCACACAAGGGAACTTCAGTGGTGTGTGTTACAAAGCGATCTGACGCTTCAAGGGCAGTTAGAACAGAAGCTCACCATCCCGGATCCTGTACTCCAGTCACTAAGATGGTGGTTACAGATAGAGTCCTCTCCGAGGGGAGTACCCTGGACATATACAGCCTCCAGAGTAGTCACGACAGATGCCAGTCCTTGGGGCTGGGGAGCCCATCTAGACACCCTATGGCTCCAAGATCCTTGGGCTCAGGGGGAAAAAGATCTATCCTCAAACGAGTGGGAGCTACTAGCCATCGAAAGAGCGCTGGAAGGATTGCTGACACACCTGAGAGGACATCATGTGAAAGTCCTATCGGACAATCGTACAGCAGTTGCATACGTGAACCATCAGGGGGGCACCCGTTCTCGGGCATTAATGGAAATAGCAAGAAGAATCCTGACGGATTCTGAATCTGGCGGAACATCAGTTTCTCTCATTATCGGCCCTGCATATCCGAGGCGTGGACAACCTGAAGGCGGACTTTCTGAGCAGAAACCGCTTAAAGCAAGGCGAATGGTGCCTAAAAGAGTCCATTTTTCAACAAATTGTGCAGAGGTGGGGAAAACCCATAATAGATCTCTTCGCCTCAAAAACCAACAGAAAAGTTCAAAAATTCTGCTCCCTAAGGCCAGCAGACATGCCACTGGCGGTAGACGCCTTCAGGATAAAATGGACATCAGGTCTCCTGTACGCCTTCCCTCCGATATGCCTCATTCCATTAGTCCTGAAGAAGATCAGGGAGGACCAAGCCAGAGTAATTATGATAGCTCCCTTTTGGCCAAAAAGGCCGTGGTTCTATTGGCTAAGAGTGATGTCAGTGACAGACCCATGGGTGCTCCCAGAGGACCACGACCTCCTAACACAGGGTCCCTTCAATCACCCTCCGAATTCCAGGCTGCATTTGACAGCCTGGAATTTGAAAGGTCACTGTTAGAGGAGAAAGGTTTTTCCGCAAGGTTGATTTCCACCCTAATCAGTAGCAGAAAGCCAGTGACTACAAAAATATACGGGAGAATATGGAGAAAATTTTCGTCCACCTCAGGCCCAATACAGGAGGGGGAAGTACCTGTGAGGGCAGTGCTAGAGTTTCTACAAAGGGGTTTAGACTTGGGTTTAGCGGTCAGCACCCTGAAAGTACACGTCTCAGCCCTGGCAGCATTATTCAACTATGACCTGGCAAACGATAGATGGGTCGCCAGATTTATCCGGGCCTGTACTAGAGCTGACTCTGTCCCATCTCCTAAACCTCCTCCCTGGGATCTAAATTTAGTCCTATCATCTCTAACGGAAAGCCCATTTGAACCAATAAACGCAACATCAGATAAAGTGTTAACTTTGAAAACAGCCTTGTTAGTGGCACTCACATCGGCACGTAGGGTTGGGGACTTACACACACTATCAGCAGACCCGCCATACACTCAGGTTATGGACGATAGAGTCGTGTTAAGATTAGATCCAGCATACCTCCCTAAGGTAGTGTCGAAATTCCACAGAGCTCAGGAAATAATCTTGCCATCCTTTTGTCCTAACCCCGGTAACAAAAAGGAAGAGAGATTACATTGCTTAGACGTTAGGAGATGTATCCTACAGTATTTAGAGGTGACAAAACCATGGAGGAAACAGAGGGCCTTATTTGTCTCATATCAGGGGGCAAGGAAAGACCTTAAAGCCTCTAAGCAAACTATAGCTAGATGGGTGAGAGAGGCCATCATTCTAGCATATAGTAGTGCAGGCAGAGCTGTTCCAGAGGGCCTAAAAGCCCACTCCACGAGGGCCATGGCAACGTCCTGGGCGGAGAGAGCGGACGCCTCCATCGACCAAATCTGTAAGGCGGCCACTTGGTCCTCTCCATCTACCTTTTTTAGACATTACAGATTAGACCTATCTGCTGCCTCTGATCTCACATTTGGGAGAAGAGTGTTACAGGCAGTGATCCCCCCTAAAGAGAATACAAATCTCTGTAACTCTCTCGTGGTGCCGTCATGTAGAATGGAAAAACACGGGTATTACATACCTGGTAATGTGTTTTTTCATGACACATGACGGCACCCTTATATTCCCGCCCTATTTGATCACGTCATTAGTTGGGTGTTTTGTTAGTATTATACACTCCCTTGGTGTTGGAAATTTAGCAGTGTAAAATATGTATTATTTATGTGTCCACTAACCTGCGGAGTTCCTCTCGTGCTCTGTAAAACAACTGATGCGGAGAGAGGAGCCGCCCCTTTTATCTTGAAGGTTTCCTGTCCTCGTGGGGCGGATCCCCTCTCTCGTGGTGCCGTCATGTGTCATGAAAAAACACATTACCAGGTATGTAATACCCGTGTATCCCACATCATCCCATCAGCCAGAGCCACCGGACTACTACCCCTAATATCCCACATCATCCCGTCAGCCAGAGCCACCGGACTACTACCCCTAATATCCCACATCGTCCCGTCAGCCAGAGCCACCGGACTACTACCCCTAATATCCCACATCATCCCGTCAGCCAGAGCCACCGGACTACTACCCCTAATATCCCACATCATCCCGTCAGCCAGAGCCACCGGACTACTACCCCTAATATCCCACATCGTCCGGTCAGCCAGAGCCACCGGACTACTACCCCTAATATCCCACATCATCCTGTCAGAGCCACCGGACTACTCCCCCTAATATCCCACATCATCCGGTCAGCCAAAGCTACCAGACTACTATCACTAATATCCCCCATCATTCCGTCAGCCAGAGCCACCGAACTACTACCCCTAATATCCCACATCATCCCGTCAGCCAGAGCCACCGGACTACTACCCCTAATATCCCACATCATCCCGTCAGCCAGAGCCACCGGACTACTACCCCTAATATCCCACATCAGCCAGAGCCACCGGACTACTACCCCTAATATCTCACATCATCCCGTCAGCCAGAGCCACCGGACTACTACCCCTAATATCTCACATCATCTCGTCAGCCAGAGCCACCGGACTACTACCCCTAATATCCCACATCATCCCGTCAGCCAGAGCCACCGGACTACTACCCCTAATATCTCACATCATCCCGTCAGCCAGAGCCACCGGACTACTACCCCTAATATCCCACATCGTCCCATCAGCCAGAGCCACCGGACTACTACCCCTAATATCCCCCATCATCCTGTCAGCCTGGGGTCAGAACCAGAGCGCTGAGTGGAACGGTCCTAACTTCCATACCGGGGATCCCTTTAAGAGAGACTGGGATCAGAACCAGAGTGCTGAGTGGATTTGCCATGACTTGCATACCAGTGATCCCTTTAATAGAACCCTGGGGTCAGAATCAGAGCATTGAGGGATTTGCCCTAAATTCCATACACGAGATCCCTTTAAGAGAGCCTGGGGTGAGAACCAAAGCGCTGGATGGATTTGCCCTGACTTCCATACCGGAGATCCCTTTAAGAGAAGCCTGGGGTCAAAACCAAAGCGCTGGATGGATTTGCCCTGACTTCCATACCGGAGATCCCTTTAAGAGAGGCCTGGGGTCAAAACCAAAGCGCTGGATGGATTTGCTCTGACTTCCATACCAATGATCCCTTTAAGAGGGAAGATGTGACTACAGGATGGAGGATGTGTGGTGGGGATATGGGCACAGGAGGGGGGGATTCATTTTTATCATGTGCTCTATGCTCCTTTCAGGGGGGGAAGACAATGGCTGGGAGCTTATGTTCCCGGGGATTCTAGATTTCTCCCACCATGTCAGTGTCTGCTGAGGTGTTGTCAAGTGGGAAAACTTGCTCATAGCAACCAATCACAGCTCAGCTTCTTTTGAACAGCTCTGGTGAAATGAAAGATGCTTCGTGATTGGTTGGTCATACACACATACATACATTATATTGCATTGTTTGTAGAGATCCTTCATTTATTTCTACTTACTAATATCAAACAAGAACATTGTGTTTAAATTTGAAAAAAAATTCTGAAAAACACTATTAACCCTTTCGCGCCTGAGCCTGTTTTTGCTTTCGTGACCAGGCCAATTTTTTCAATTCTGACCAGTGTCACTTTATGAGGCCATAACTCTAGAACGCTTCAACGGATCCTGCTGATTCTGACATTGTTTTCTCATGACATATTGTACTTCAGGATAGTGGTAAAATTTCTTAGATATGAACTGCGCTTATATGTTAAAAAAATCGAAATTTGGCAAAAATTTTGAAAATTTTGCAATTTTCAAACTTTTAATTTTTATGCCCTTAAATCAGAGAGTGATATCGCACAAAATAGTTAATAAATAACATTTCCCACATGTCTACTTTACATCTGCACAATTTTGGAAACATAATTTTTTTTTTTTTGGAAGTTATAAGGGTTAAAAGTTGACCAGCGATTTCTCATTTTTACAACAAAATTTACAACACCATTTTTTTTAGGGACCACCTCACATTTGAAGTGAGTTTGGGGGGTCAATATGACAGAAAATACCCAAAAGTGACACCATTCTAAAAACTGCACCTCTCAATATACTCAAAACCACATTCAAGAAGTTTATTAACCCTTCAGGTGCTTCACATGAATGAATGGAATGTGGAAGGAAAAAATAAACATTTAACTTTTTTTCACAAACATTTTACTTCAGAACCATTTTTTTTATTTTCACAAGTGTAAAAACAGAAAATGAACCACAAAATTTTTTGTGCAATTTCTCCCAAATACGCCGATACCCCGTATGTGGGGCTAAACCACTGTTTGAGCACACGGCAGAGCTCAGAAAGGAAGGAGTGCCGTTTGACTTTTTCAATGCAGAATTGGCTGGAATTGAGATAGGACGCCATGTCGCATTTGGAGAGCCCCTAATGTGCCTAAACAGTGGAAACCCCCACAAGTGACCCCATTTTGGAAACTAGACCCCTTAAAGAACTTATCTAGATGTGTCGTGAGCACTTTGAACCCCCAAGTGCTTCACAGAAGTTTATAACGTAGAGCCATGAAAATAAAAAATCATTTTTGTTCCACAAACATGATCTTTTAGCCCCAATTTTTTATTTTCACAAGGGTAACAGGAGAAATTGGACCCCAAAAGTTGTTGTCCAATTTGTCCTGAGTACACTGGTACCCCATATGTGGAAGAAAACTACTGTTTGGGCACACGGTGGGGATCGGAAGGGAAGTAGTGACATTTTGGAATGCAGACTTTGATGGAATGGTCTGCGGGTGTCATGTCGCGTTTGCAGAGCCCCTGATGTGCCTAAACAGTGTAAATCCTCCACAAGTGACCCCTTTTTGGAAACTAGACCCCCCCAAGGAACTTATCTAGATGTGTGGTGAGCACTTTGAACCCCCAAGTGTTTCACTAAAGTTTATAATGTAGAGCCGTGAAAATAAAAAAATCATTTTTTTTCCACAAAAATGATCTTTTAGCTCCCAATTTTTATTTTCACAAGGGTAACAGGAGAAATTGGACCCTAAGAGTTGTTGTCCAATTTGTCCTGAGTACGCTGGTACCCCACATGTGGGGGGGACCACTGTTTGGGCACACGGTGGGGCTCGGAAGGGAAGTAGTGATGTTCTGGAATGCAGACTTTGATGGAATGGTCTGCGGGCGTCATATTGCATTTACAGAGCCCCTGATGTACCTAAACAGTGGAAACCCCCAATTCGAATTCCAACCCTAACCCCAACACACCCCTAACTCTAGCCCTAACCCTAACCCTCGCCCTAACCCTAGCCCTAACCCTAGCCCTAACCCTAGCCCTAACCCTAGCCCTAACCCTAGACATAGCCCTAGCCTGCCTACCTGCTTTTTTTTTCTTTATTTTTTTTTA
Organism: Dendrobates tinctorius; assembly: GCF_039654945.1. Lineage (NCBI taxonomy): Eukaryota > Metazoa > Chordata > Amphibia > Anura > Dendrobatidae > Dendrobates > Dendrobates tinctorius. The sequence continues at coordinate 30,562,827 of NW_027361688.1, read as the reverse complement.
TTTTTGTGTTTTTTATTTTTTGTATTTTTGACTCATAGTAACGCCACTTCTCCTCTGATCTCACACTGGCAGATGATCAGAGGAGAAGCAGCGTTACTATGTGACAAGATCGCTGCCCGGCACATAGTAACGCCACTTCTCCTCTGATCTCACACTGACAGATGATCAGAGGAGAAGCAGCGTTACTGTGTGACAAGATCGCTGCCTGACACAGCTGTGCCAGGCAGCGATCAGCTGTGCCAGGCAGCGATCTAGTCACACTGTAACGCTGCTTCACCTCTGCTCATCTGTCAGCATGAGCTCAGAGGAGAAGTCGCGTTATAATGAGGGAGATCGCCGGGAAACAAGCAGCTTTCCCAGCGAGCTCTCTCATTGGCTGCTGTGACGCGACGTCATCAGGACCTGAACCAATCAGGTCTCGATGACGTCGGGGGTCCCAGCATGCATTGTGCACCGGGATCCCCGCGTTATAAGGTATGAGAGGGTCCCGGGGGGCACAAAACCGCTGACAGTAGATAAACGTCGGCGCTGCAAAAAGCCCAGCAAGCGCCAAAGTTTATCTACTGTGGGCGGTCGCGAAGAGGTTAAAGACACAAAAACTTAACCTAAACTGTGTGCAGTCACCACTAGAGGGAGTAAAGGAGCTCTCTGCATACTATGTATTGATAATGTATATACTGTATCCAGTAAGCTCATAGGCTCCCTCTAGTGGTGGCTGTAAGCAGTCAGCTTGCTATGCATGTAAATCATTTTTGCAACTGGGTTTCATTAAAAAGTTTGCATCGGTTAGCTGCATATTCTGACCTGTGATCATAAGACAAATAGGAGTTATAAACTGGCAGCCAGAATGAGCTTACGGATCGATTCTCAGTTAAACCATTCTGTGGCAAGCAATAGACAGTACAACAAGCAGACTGTAGAAGGCAAATGGTGCAACATTTTTAATGTAAACAAGTTACAAAACAGATTTCTATCCAAAAATACTTTTATGTAAGAAAAGCAAAAAAATCATCCTCAAAGGTTGTCAACTCCTTTTAGGTCTAATTCTTTGTAGGTTACTGCTCTATATGGACACTGTGTCACCTGCGGGTGCATTTTTATAGGTTTTATGTCTAGGGGAGAATATGGTGCTGAACAGACCCGGTACCCACAGCTTTGCAATGTTCCTGTAAGTAAAGTGGCATGGGACGGTAGCCGAGGGCAAGGTACCCATCTGTTATGCTTCTGCACGTTACATGAAGGTGGGGGTCCGGGCTGGGTGTGTGAAATTGTGTTGCATATAACCGATGTTGCTGGTGTACCAAGAACAGATGTTTCACAGTTCAAGGAGAAGAGAACACCAGTAAAAAAAGCAACTTTTTACTGAACATTAACTTGGGGAGGGTTATATACTGTAGATAGAGGGTACATATCTTCTCAAAAGTTTCTTTGATATGGTTGCGGTTAGGTGGATTCATAACTGGCTCAGTGATCGTACTCAAAGAGTGGTAATAAATGGTTGCACATCGAATTGGAAAAGTATTTCAAGTGGGGTACCACAAGGCTCTGTGCTGGCCCCATTGTTTCACCATTTTTATAAATGATCTAGATAAGTGTACTGAAGGTATACTAATCAAATTTGCAGATAATGCAATGCTAGGAGGGATATCTAATACTAGAGAAGAAAGAGAAAGGATTCAGAAGGATCTAGATAAGCTTGAACAATGGGCAGCGAATAATAGAATGGTATTTAACAGTGACAAATGCAAGATTCTACATCTGGGCAAGAAATCTATAGAATGGGAGAGAATAGAACTAAGCAACAGCACGTGTGAAAAGACTTGGGTATACTAATAGAGCACAGACTGCACATGAGTCAACAGTGAGATGCAGCAGCAAAAAAAGCAAACACAGTTCTAGGATGTATTAAGAGAAGCATAGAGTCTAGATCACATGAAGTCGTTATGCTCCTCTAGTCCTTGGTCAGGCCTCATCTGTAAAACTGTGTCCAGGTCTGGGCACCAGATTTTAAAAAAGACATTGAAAAACTGGAGCAAGTTCAGAGAAGAGCTACCAGGATGGTGAGCGGACTGCAAAGTATGTCCTATGAGGAGCAGTTAAAGGATCTGGGAATGTTTTGCTTGTAAAAAAAATAAGGCTAAGAGGAGACTTAATAGCTGTTTACAAATATCTGAAGAGCTGTAACAGTGTAGAGGGATCATCCTTATTTTCATTTGCACATGGAAACACAAGAAACAATGGAATGAAACTGAAAGTGAGAAGATACAGATTAGATATTAAAAAACTTTTTGACAGTGAGGGCGATCAATGAGTGGAACAGGCTGCCACGAGAGGTGGTGAGTTCTCCTTCAATGGAAGTCTTCAAACAGAAGCTGGACAGACATCTGTCTGAGATGGTTTATTGAATCCTGCTTTGAGCAGGGGGTTGGACATGATGACCCTGGAGGTCGCTTCCAACTCTAATATGCTATGATTCTATGATAATGCATAACATTTTCTACACACAAACTCAGTCCCTTTCTCTTCTCTCATTACTTGTTCTCCGTCTTCTCTGTTGCTCACTACTTCACTACAACCCAGCTCGACACTACAGTTCAGCTAGCAAGAGGTCTTCACTCAACCTGCAGTGCCAGGTCTTCTTCTTTCCCCTTAGGGGAATATGGCATTTAATTATCTTCACAGATGCTGACAATCTGGAACTCCCACCCGTGGCACTATCTTCGTCTCGAGCACTCTCTCCTGTCTAGACCCATTTCTTTTAGGAGTTATAAACTCCTAGGACCTGCCTTTCTGTAAATCACTGTCTCAGTCACTCTTCCTCACTTCTGCTCCAGCCAAGTATGTGGCACTTCTCACACTGGACCTTAAGTCTTTACTGTATTCACTCCGGGTCCTATCTGTCACAATAAAGGAACATGGTCAGAGAAAAGGAACATGACCACAGTACTGGAACATGGTCACAGGAAACGAAAATGGTTACAGGACTGGAACATGGTCATAGTAAAGGAATATGGTCACAGAAAAGGATCATGGTCACAGCACTGGAACATTGCCACAGGAAAAGAAAATGGTTACATGATTGGAACATAGTCACAGGACTGCAACATGGTCACAGTACTGGAACATGGTCACAGGAATAGAAAAAGGTCAGAGGACTGGAACATGGTCACAGGAAAGGAACATGGTCAGCGAAAAACAACATGATCACAGAAAAGGAACATGGTCACAGGAAAAGAACATGATCACAGAAAAAAAAGGGAAAAAAAGTGGATTGCCTCCGCGCCGCTTAAAGGATAGAAATCCAGATGGATATCAAATGAATATGTGGTTCTATAAAACCACATATTCGTTTGATATCCATCTGGATTTCTATCCTTTAAGCGGCGCGGAGGCAATCCACCTTTTCCCATTTTTTTTTTTTTTTTTTACTCTGGTTGGTCACGAGTAGACCAGTGGATCTGCAGCAGTTACACTTTTATAAGCCTGTTTTTGGGCTCTGTCTGGTGAGTACAATCCAATTGGAGCTAATCTCTTATTACCCGGATAAGACCCTATTGCGCTTTTTTTCCTTCCAGCAGTTTTAGTGATCACAGAAAAGGAACATGGTCACAGAAAAGGAACATGGTCACAGGAAAGGAACATGGTTACAGTAGTAGAACATGGCCTCAGGAAAAAAAAATGGTCTCAGGACTGGAACATGGTCACAGGAAAAGAGAATGGTAAACAAAAAGGAATATAATCACAGAAAAGGAATATGGTCAAAGGAAAGGAACATGGTCAGAAGGAAAGAAACATGGTCACAGGTAAAGAAAATGGTCACGGGCCTGGAACATGGTCACCGTAAAAGAAAATGGTTACAGGACTGGAACATGGTCAGAGGAAAGGAACGTGGTCACAGGACTGGAACATCGTCAATGAAAAGGAACATTAAGAAAAGAAAATTACTAAACCTAGTGTCACGGAAATGGCTCAGAGCTTAGTGGAGGGAGGTACTCCTTAGGAAATGGACAGAACCCACAGCAAGCTGTACCTTCCTCATATGTGGGATGGTTGTGGGATGTGCTAGGTCTGTTTCAATTTTAAGAGATCCCTAACTTCTAGAATATCTTTGCACCTGGGGGTCCTAGGAGGTAGAAATTGTCATCATGTTTCCTATTGCAATCTTACCATTCTATAGATATGAAATATTATTTATTTATATAGCACCATTGATTCCGTGGTGCTGTACATGAGAAGGGGTTACATACAAATTACAGATATCACTTACAGTAAACAAACTTACAATGACAGACTGATACAGAGGGGAGAGGACCCTGCCCTTTCGGGCTTACATGCTACAGGATGGTGGGGAAGGAGACAGTAGATTGGGGGGTTTCAGCAGCTCCGGTGTTGGTTGAGGTGATATCTCCGGTAGTGGTGAGGAGATAGTGGGGTCATTGCAGGCTGTAGGCTATCCTGAAGAGGTGGGTTTTCAGGTTCCATCTGAAGGATCCGAATGTGTTTAATAGTCGGACATGTTGGGGCAAAGAATTCCAGAGGATGGGGGCTATTCGGGAGAAGTCTTGGAGGCTGTTGGGTGAGGAGCGAATAAGTGTGGAGGAGAGATGGAGGTCTTGGGAGTATCAGAGATTATGTGAGGGAAGGTATCGGGAGATTAGTTCACAGACATATGGGGGAGACAGGTTATAGATGGTCTTGTAGGTCAGTATTAGTAATTTGAACTGGATACGCTGAAGGAATGGAAGCCAGTGAAGAGATTTGTAGAGGGGAGAAGCGGAGGAGTAGCGAGGAGAGAGATGAATTAGTCGGGCAGCAGAGTTAAGGATAGACTGGAGAGGTGCAAGGGTGTTAGCAGGGAGACCAGAGAAAAGGATGTTGCTGTAGTCGAGGCGGGAGATGATGAGGGCATGCACAAGCATTTTAGTAGATTGAGGCTTGAGGAAAGGACGGATTCTGGAAATATTTTTGAGCTGGAGGCAACAGGAGATAGAAAGAGCTTGGATATGTGGTTTGAAGGACAGGGCAGAGTCAAGGGTTACTCCGAGACAGAGGACTTCCGGTACTGGGGAAAGCGTGATGTCATTAATTGTGATAGGTCACATAAGGAAGATCTGTGAGATGGAGGAAAGATGATGAGTTCGGATTTGTCCACATTGAGCTTGAGGAAGCGAGAGGAGAAGGAGGTGGCTATGGCTAATAGACACTCCTGGATTCTGGACAGCAGAGAGGTGATGTCTGGGTCAGAGAGATAGATCTGAGTGTCGTCAGCATAAAGGTGGTACCGGAATCCATGGGACTTTATGAGTTGACGCAGGCCAAGGGTATAAATTGAGAACAGTAGGGGTCCTAGAACAGAGCCTTGGGGGACTCCAACAGAGAGAGGGTGGGATGAGGAGGTAGTGTGGGAGTGGGAGACGCTGAATGTGCGGTTTGAGAGGTATGAGGAGATCCAGGATAGGGCGAGCTCTTTGATGCCAAAGGAGGAGAGGATCTGTAGTAGGAGGCAGTGGTCAACTGTGTCGAATGCAGAGGACAGGACTGAAGAGGTGGGTTAGGGATGGGATAAGTGTGGTGGTGAAGTTGGGGAGGAGGTGGGATGGGATGGGGTCAAGTGCACAGGTTGTGAGGTGCGATTTGGAGAAGAGGCGATTAAGCTCCCCTTCAGTGATGTTGTAGAGGGAGGATATGGGGTTTGGGCATTGGTCTGGTATACAAAGGGGATGTGGTGGTTGAACAATGAAGACTTGCCTTCAGCATCATCCATCAGAACAATGTTAAGTTGAAGGGTTTAGAGCGGCCATACGGTAATGTAAGTGAATTTGTTATGTTTATCCCCTCACTGCGACACCAAAATATATTTCCCATAAATATTAGATTGATGCAAACTGCAATATTCCTCACTGACCATTGGCTCCAAAGTATCTCAGGCAAGCACTTTGAATAGAGGAAACTTTTGCCTCAAAAGTGTAATTCTCCACCTATGAGTGAACAAATCCTTGTTCTAGTGACTGGTTCTCTGAGCAGATCTCTGCTGTAATTACCTGGTTGTTGCAGGAGGTCCCAACTTCAATGTAGGTTCAAGTGTCAGCTCTTTCTCACTTCCCCAGTTATAATAATCCCATATCTTCAATGTGAGGTCCTACTTCATTGGAAGTTGAAGTGTCAGCTCTTTCTCATTTCCCCAGTTATATTTAATCCGATATGTTCAAGGTGAGGGGGTACGTCCCTTCTCCGGAGATGTCTTTTTGGATTTTAATTTTTCTCTATGACAAATAAGCGTTCTGGATTCGTGGGAAAGTCAGCAAATCCAACGAGTTTTGCCGAAGTCTACTGGCAGTAATGTTCACACACAGCGTTTTTTTTAGCGGTTTTTACCGCGGTTTTCACTATAAAACCGCTATAAAACCGCTAAAAATAAGCTGCACAGTCATTTCTATGCATTTTGCACTTTGTGTGCACATTGATGCGTTTTTTACCGCGAAAAAAACGCATCGCGGTAAAAACCGCAGCATGCACATTAAATTTGCGTTTTTTCCGCGGTTTAGGCTTCTCCCATGCTTTTAGAAACCGCTGCGGTAAAAAACGCATCAAAAACGCATCAAAACCGCGCAAAAAACGCCGTGAAAAAATAGGTGCGGTTTCTGGGAAGGGATTCAGGTTTTTGTGCAGAAATTTTCTGCAACGTGTGCACATACCCGAAGAGATTCCAGAAGGTTTATTGTATGAAAATAGGCAAAGAGATATGGAGGGACATAGTGCAGCAACAGAGGGTGAAGAAGTATAATTTATAACTAGACCCTGGATTCTGGGGTCCAAAGAACCTTCTGTCAGATATAAAAATACAAGATTATACCTGCTATATGGTAGGTGGAGGTTCAGTTGCAAAACCAGCATTGGAGCCCAAGAGCTATGAAAGGGACTTATCACTTGCCACAGATAAATATTTTCCCCCCTGGTGTAAATGCTGCTGTTTTCCAGAATACGGCGTTGTTTTTCATTTGTTCCTGCGATATTGCTCTCTCTACTCCCTATATATTAACAGGCTTGTTAGCCAAGTGGGTGTAGGCATCAGCTCTTCTTTGTGAGTGCATTCCTGAAGATCACACCCACTTGTAACAAGACTAGATTTATATACAGGAAAGATAGGGCCATATCTCAGGAACGGAGAGGAGCAGGAACAAAGGAAAGACAGCGCCGGGAAAAACAGCTGCCAATGGGACGAGACACCAGGTCGAGACCCATTACAGTCTACAGCCAGACTTGAAATCTCTTCTAATAAGTGAGGAAGAAGGAAGCTATAGGGGAACTTTTCCAAGGTTAGTGGGAGAGATTTGCATTTGCATGTATTACCATATGGATTTTCTCGCAGTTTTTTCAGTGGTACAAGTGTGAACAAAGCCTAACTATTCTGGACAGAATAGATAACAGGCTCATCAATAGCATTTTTCCTTGTCCATCCGGCAACGTTGTTGTGGTCCGCATGCCGCAGCGCTCCTCCTCCATACACAGAGCAGGAACTGCTGGTTAAATACAACACATTCTCAAATCCATTGTACAATTCCTGTCTTCACCTATGAAAAGAAGTGAAATCCAGCCTGTACCAGCAAACAGCGAGAACTGAACAGGCAGGGGGTGCAGCTATATGAGGCGTGGAGGTAAATGAAGTACCCGGCCCCGATGTGTGAGAGCCCCCAATGGCTTCTCTGCCATTTAAGAAGATGCTGGTGTTATGAATGGTATATAGTAAAGAGTGCATAGTAGGTGGGGGCGCTGTAATTGTACATAAATGGGGGGCACTGGGAATGATACATGGTAGATAGGGGACGATGAAATGGTAATAATAATAATAATCTTTATATAGCGCCAACATATTCCGCAGCGCTTTACAGTTTAACAGTTTCAAAACACAAGTCATAAGTAACAACGCTAACAATACAATAATTAAAGCAAAATAAGACGAAATAAGACGTCCCTGCTCGTGAGAGCTTAAAATCTACAATGAGGTGAGGGAGATACAGAGTACAGGTGTGTATTTACAATGGTGTATTTACAATGATGGTCCAGCCATCTTGCGGGAGTGAAGGATGGATGGAGATAGTGAATGGGCTACACACGCACACTTACACAGAGAATGACTTTGATTAGTGAATGTGATAGGCCGCTCTGAACAGGTGTGTTTTGAGGGAGCGCCTAAAACTATGCAAATTGTGGATAGTCCTGATTTCTTGGGGTAGAGCATTCCAGAGGATAGGAGCAGCACGGGAGAAGTCTTGGAGTCGGGAGTGGGAGGTACGGATTAGTGCAGAGGTTAGTCGAAAGTCGTTTGCAGAGCGCAGCGATCGGCTAGGCCGATTGAGAGAAGAGATGTAAGGGGGTGCCGCACTGTGGAGAGCTTTGTGGGTGAGAACAAGTACTTTGAATTGGATCCTATAATGAATGGGCAGCCAATGTAAGGACTGGCGAAGAGCGGACGCGTCCGAGTACCGATTACCCAGATGGACGATCCTGGCCGCTGCATTAAGTATGGACTGGAGAGGGGATAGTCGAGTGACGGGGAGGCCAATTAATAGAGCGTTGCAGTAATCCAGGCGAGAGTGGATCAATGCAACAGTGAGGGTTTTTGTTGTTTCCATAGTGAGAAAAGGGCGGATTCTAGAGATGTTCTTTAGGTGTAAGCGGCAAGAGCGGTAAATGGTACATAGTAAGTGGGGACTCTGTAATGGTACATTGTAGGTGGGGGGCTCTGTAATGGTACATAGTAGGTGGGGACCCTGTACTGGTACATAGTAGGTGGGGGGCCCTGTAATGGTGCATAGTAGGTGGTGATCTCTGTAACAGTACATAGTAGGTGGGAGGCCCTGTAATAGTCCATAGTAGGTGGGGGGCTCTGTGATGGTACATAGTAGGTGGGGTGCCCTGTAATGGTACATAGTAGGTGGGGTGGCCTGTAATAGTACATAGTAGGTGGAGATCATGTAATGGTACATAGTTGATGGGGGGGCTGTAATAGTACATAGTAGGTGGGGGTCCCTGTAATGGTACATAGTAGGTCGGGGCCTCTGTAATGGTACATAGTAGGGGGGGGGTCTATAATGGTACATAGTAGGTGGGGGGCCTGTAATAGTGCATAGTAGGTGGGGGGCCCTGTAATGGTTCATAGTAGGTGGGGGTCCCTGTAATGGTACTCCATAATAGGTGGAGGGCCCTGTAATGGTACATAGTAGGTGGGGGGCCCTGTAATGGTACCATAGTAGGTGGGGGAGGGCTGTAATGATACATAGTAGGTGAGGGGGCCTTGTAATGGTACATAGTAGGTGGAGATCATGTAATGGTACATAGTAGTTGGGGGGCTCGGTAATGGTACATAGTTGGTGGAGATTATCTAAAGGTACATAGTAGGTGGGGGGCCCTGTACTGGTACATAGTAGGTGGGGGCCCTGTAATTGTGCATAGTAGGTAGGGGGCTCTGTAATGGTACATAGTAGGTGGGGGGCCCAGCAATGGTACATAGTAGGTGGGGGGCCTGTAATTGTACATAGTAGGTGTGGGGCGCTGTAATGGTGCATAGTAGTTGGGGGCTCAGTAATAGTACATAGGAGGTGGGGGGGCTTTGTAATGGTACATAGTATGTGGTGGACCCTGTAATGGTACATGGGGGGGCCTGTAATGGTGCATAGTAGGTGGGGGCCCTGTAATGGTGCATAGTAGGTGGGGGCTCAGTAATAGTACGTAGTAGGTGGGGGGCTTTGTAATGGTACATAGCAGGTGGGAAGCTGTTGTGAGCTCATTTTCGGGTTTGCCTCTGGCTTCTGGTGAGGGTTATGGAGCTGGCTGTGCTGACAGAGTAGTGAGTTCTCTATGTGGACTCCCTCTGTTGGTGAAGGGAGGTAATGAAGCTGATCTAAATGGCAGAGACCGGCCACCTGAGGAAGAGGACTGTGATTGGACATCAGGAATTTCTGATTGGATTTAAGGCAGCCGACTCCCTAGTTTCTTGCTGGTGATTTCTCCTGACTGTGGCTTCTGGTTTCCAGTTTGGTTCCTGCCTTCTTAAAGCTAAGTTTTCTCTGCTATTGTTCATATGAGTGTTCGTCTGGTTTACTTAGATTTTGTGTTCAGCCAGCCCTGGCTGGGACTGGGCTGAATCCCCATTTTGTCTCTGATCAGTTGATCTCTTTTGCTCTGTCTTCAGAATATACCTGAGTGCTGATATAGGAAATTGAAGTCTAACGACTTCAGGGCCTTTTTCTATCAGACGTGTTGGACATTTTTTGGCAGGGTTTTAATTGTGTGATTGCACACAGCAGCTTTTCTTTCCTGTCCTTTCTAGGTAGTGAGGGCCCCATCGTTTGCTCAGCCTATCTTTCTATCTGTGTTTGTGTGTTCATCTTGTTTCACCGACAATACATGTTGGAGGCTGTCTATTGCTTTGAGGTCTGCTATGGGGCAGTTTAGATTTTCCCTTTCTTTCTTTAGGCTTATTTAGTTCTCCGGTCGTGCCGAGGCCTCTAGGACCACCGTAGGCACGCTCCACGGCTACTGCTAGTTGTGTGGATAGGATCAGGGGTCTGCAATCCGCTAATTACCAACCTCTCCGGTTTTCTGGGCTTAGCTTGCTTTTTTGTTTTTTCCTCCTCGGTGACTCATTCATTACAGGAGGCCATGTAATGGTACATAGTAGTGGGAGGCTTTGTAATGGTTCATAGTAGGTTGGGGTCGTGTAATGGTACATAGTAGTTGAGGCCCTGTAATGGTACATAGTAGGTGGGGGGCTTTGTAATGGTTCATAGTAGGTTGGGGTCGTGTAATGGTACATAGTAGGTGAGGGCCCTGTAATGGTACATAGTAGGTGGGGGGCTCTGTAATGGTGCATAAGTGGAGGCCCTGTTTATTTTAGATAGCAGGTAAGGGGTGTATAATGGTTGTAGTTGGGGCCCTGTAATGGTACCTAGTAGGTGGTGAGGCCATGTAATGGTACATAGTAGGTGGGGGCCCTATATATTTTAGATAGCAGGTTAGCCTGTAATGATACCTAGTAGGTTGCGGTCCACTAAAGGTGAAGAGTATGTGGGGGCCCTGTAATGGTACCTAGTAGGTGGGGGGGCTCTGTAATGGTACATAGTAGGTTGGGGGCTCTGTAATGGTGCATAATAAGTAGAGACCCTGTTTATTGTACATAGCAGGTAAGGGGTGTATAATGGTACATAATAGGTGGGGGGTTGTGTAATGGTACATAGTAAGTAGGGGCAGGGCTGCCACTAGGAATTTCTGGGCCCCATAGTGGCAACATTTTCGGGGCCCCCTTGAGATTCCGCCTAAGCTCCACCCCAGCCCCGACTCCACCCCTCAAACTATCAACAGCCCCACCTCTCTCTCTTGGAAAAACTCAATTTCTCACCAATCACACATTAATAGTTCCCTTCACCAGATCACACATATAGCCGGCAGCTTTTGTTTTGGCCAAAAGATTTTTTTAAGCTTCCACCACAACATGATAGACACTTTTGCCGAGCTCTACTCTACTGTAGCCTATTAAATATTTGTTAAAATATGCAATACAATTTAGGTATATTTTTATTTTTCAATTTTTAAAATGACCAATAATATCACATACAAGTGACAAATACCACCGCACCATAACCAAACCATATATTATCACCACATAGTGACCTATAATACCACATACAAGGAACAAATACCGCCACACCATGTTCAGACCACATATTACCACCACAGTGACCGAATAATATCACATAGAAGGAACAAATACTACTGCACCATGACCAGACCACATATTACCACCACAAAGTGACCAAATAATAGCACATACAAGGGACAAATACCGCAACACCATGTCCAGATCACATATTACCACCACATATTAACTGAATACTACAATACTGATCAGTAATAAAAAAACTCAATACTATCACCATAAGTGTAATTATACACAGGAGATCTGTAGTTAGTATGCAGTGTCTGTGTACAGGTAACACAGTGATCAATGACATTATACATACAGTTGTGGCCAAAAGTATTGAGACCCCTGCAATTTTGTCAGATAATACTCAGTTTCTTCCTGAAAATGATTGCAAGCAAATTCTTTGGTATTATTATCTTCATTTAATTTGTCTTAAATGAAAAAACAAAAAGAATTGTCCTAAAGCCAAACTGGATATAATTCCACACCAAACATAAAAAAGAGGGTGGACAAAAGTATTGGCACTGTTCAAAAAATCATGTGATGCTTCTCTAATTTGCGTAATTAACAGCACCTGTAACTTACCTGTGGCACCTAACAGGTGTTGGCAATAACTAAATCACACTTGCAGCCAGTTGACATGGATTAAAGTTGACTCAACTTCTGTACTGTGTCCTTGTGTGTACCACATTGAGCATGGAGAAAAGAAAGAAGACCAAAGAACTGTCTGAGGACTTGAGAAACCAAATTGTGAGGAAGCATGAGCAATCTCAAGGCTACAAGTCCATCTCCAAAGACCTGAATGTTCCTGTGTCTACCGTGCGCAGTGTCATCAAGAAGTTTAAAGCCCATGGCACTGTGGCTAACCTCCCTAGATGTGGACGGAAAAGAAAAATTGACAAGAGATTTCAACGCAATATTGTGCGGATGTTGGATAAAGAACCTCGACTAACATCCAAACAAGTTCAAGCTGCCCTGCAGTCCGAGGGTACAACAGTGTCAACCCGTACTATCCGTTGGCATCTGAATGAAAAGGGACTGTATGGTAGGAGACCCAGGAAGACCCCACTTCTTACCCCGAGACAAAATAGCCAGGCTGGAGTTTGCCAAAACTTACCTGAAAAAGCCTAAAACGTTTTGGAAGAATGTTCTCTGGTCAGATGAGACAAAAGTAGAACTTTTTGGGCAAAGGCATCAACATAGAGTTTACAGGAGAAAAAAAGAGGCATTCAAAGAAAAAAACACGGTCCCTACAGTCAAACATGGTGGAGGTTCCCAGAAGTTTTGGGGTTGCTTTGCTGCCTCTGGCACTGGACTGCTTGACAGTGTGCATGGCATTATGAAGTCTGAAGACTACCAACAAATTTTGCAGCGTAATGTAGGGCCAAGTGTGAAAAAGCTGGGTCTCCCTCAGAGGTCATGGGTCTTCCAGCAGGACAATGACCCAAAACACACTTCAAAAAGCACTAGAAAATGGTTTGAGAGAAAGCACTGGAGACTTCTAAGGTGGCCAGCAATGAGTCCAGACCTGAATCCCATATAACACCTGTGGAGAGATTTAAAAATGGCAGTTTGGAGAAGGCACCCTTCAAATATCAGGGACCTGGAGCAGTTTGCCAAAGAAGAATGGTCTAAAATTCCAGCAGAGCATTGTAAGAAACTCATTGATGGTTACCGGAAGCGGTTGGTTGCAGTTATTTTGGCTAAAGGTTGTGCAACCAAGTATTAGGCTGAGGGTGCCAATACTTTTGTCTGGCCCATTTTTGGAGTTTTGTGTGAAATGATCAATGTTTTGCTTTTTGCTTCATTCTCTTTTGTGTTTTTTTATTTAAGACAAATTAAATGAAGATAATAATACCAAAGAATTTGTGTTTGCAATCATTTTCAGGAAGAAACTGAGTATTATCTGACAAAATTGCAAGGGTGTCAATAATTTTGTCCACAACTGTAGGAGCTCTGTATATAATGTATAGGTAATACAGTGATCACTGGTGACATTATACACAGGACCTCTGTATATAGTATACAGTGTATACCAGAGGGCCATTGTTGCAGAATTATTAAAAAAATTACCATCTCAAAACGCTGGCGGCAGAGATTACAGTTCATTGGCCAACCAAGGAGGACAGGCGAGAGAGACAACTCCAATCTAGCAGAGGCAGGGGAACACTGGCAAAGTTCTGGGACAGTTTTCTAAGACCCTCCCCTCGCCCTGACACTGAGGCGTGGGGTAATCTCATAAGGAGTGCAATGTTTTCTAAGATGCTGAGGTACCAATGTCCTCTATGATTCATCTGTGCCTTTTAATTGTTGGGTATCCAAGCTGGACACGTGGCATGAACTGCCGCTAGCGTTTTGTCAGAGCCGGTTTTTAGTGCCGCTGGTGGAATTATCACAGATAAGCGCATTTGCCCTTCAATGGAAAACCACTAAATGATGACAGCGAAATATAAACTCCAATGCACCTCTTCACAACGAAACATGGGTATATGCTTCCTGATTTTGGCTATTTGGTGTCCTCCTCTTACTCCTAATCTTCACCGTCCACCACCACTCGAACACCAGGGTGAACGTATTCCGTCATGCTCCAGCCACTCTATTTTTTGGCAAGGGTGTTATGATGCCCATCACCAAAATACAAAAAATATGTGTACCAGTTTGCCAGCCCATACAGTAAGTGTATGGGCATTCCAAGTCTAGGAGACCCGCTCCTAGAAATTGGACCCATTTTTTAATCAGGCCTTCCTCCACGTCTCATCATCCACTGCCAATAGATCAAAAGGGTTAGCGTTTTCCATGCAGCTACAGCCAGTGTCGAATTATTAACAAGGGTCGGTGGTTATGCTGTGCGTAAAATACTTGTTCTGAAAAAGGTTGAGGTGTACCCCACAGGAGAAATGTTTGACAGCCCATACACTAAGTGTATTACAAGTCAAGGAGACCTGCTCCTTTTTAACCCCTTTACCCCCAAGGGTGGTTTGCACGTTAATGACCGGGCCAAATTTTACAATTCTGACCACTGTCACTTTGAGGGGTAGTAACTCTGGAACGCTTCTATGGATCCCGGTGATTCTGACATTGTTTTCTCGAGACATATTGTACTTCATGTTAGTAGTAAAATTTCTTTGATATAACTTGCGTTTATTTGTGAAAAAAATGGAAATTTGGCAAAAATTTTTAAAAATTAGCAATTTTCCAACTTTGAATTTTTATGCCCTTAAATCACAGAGATACGGCACACAAAAAACTTAATAACTAACATTTCCCACATGTTTACTCTACATCAGCACAGGTTTGGAACCAACATTTAGGGTTTGGGCTAGGATTAGGGCTAGGGTTGAGATTAGGGCTAGGAGTGTGTTGGGGTTAGGGTTAGAGTTATAATTTTGGGGTTTCCACTGTTTGGGCACATCAGGGGCTCTCCAAACGCGACATGGCATCTGATCTCAATTCCACCCAATTCTGTGTCGAAAAAGTCAAACCGTGCTCCTTCCCTTCCAAGCTCTGCCATGCGCCCAAACAGTGGTTTACCCCCACATATGGGGTATCAGCGTACTCAGGACAAATTGCACAACAACTTTTCCAGTCCAATTTCTCCTGTTACCCTTGGTAAAATAAGAAAAATTGAACCTGAAGTAATATTTTGGGAAAAAAAAGTTAAATGCTCATTTTTTTAAAACAATCAAAAAATTCCTGTGAAGGAATGAACCTGAAGGGTTAATAAACTTCTTGAATGTGGTCTTGAGCACCTTGAGGGGTGCAGTTTTTAGAATGGTGTCACTTTTGGGTATTTTCTATCATATAGACCCCTCAAAGTGACTACAAATGTGATGTGGTCCCTAAAAAAAAAATGGTGTTGTAAAAATGAGAAATCGCTGGTCAACTTTTAACCCTTATAACTTCCTAACAAAAAAAATTATGTTTCCAAAATTGTGCTGATGTAAAGTAGACATGTGGGAAATGTTATTTATTAACTATTTTGTGCGATATGTCTCTCTGATTTAAGGGCATGAAAATTAAAAGTTTGAAAATTGCAAAATTGTTGCCAAATTTCGATTTTTTTATTTTTATTTTTTTAACAAATAAGCGCAAGTCATATCTAAGAAATTTTACTACTAACATGAAGTACAATATGTCACGAGAAAACAATGTCAGAATCTGCAGGATCCGTTGAAGCGTTCTAGAGTTAGGCTATGTGCACATGCTGCGGATTCACCAGCGGACTTTTCCGTGCGGATCCGCAGGTAAAACCGCAGGTAAAATGACCTGCGGTTTATTTGCTGATTGTCAAGCGGTTTTCCCCTGCGGTTTGACACCTGGACAATGGAGTAGGTGGCATACAACACAGGAATCCGCAGAAAGAATTGACATGTCAATTCTTTCTGCGGATTCAAAACCGCAGCTTTTCCGCAGTGAAAAAACTGCAGCTTGTGCACAGCGGATTGTAAATCCCATAGACTTACATGGTACTGTACACTGTCTGTAGAACTGCTGCACATCCGCAGAGGCCAAATCTGCAGCAAAATCCGCAGCATGTGCACATACCCTTATGACCTCATAAAGTGACACTGGTCAGAATTGAAAAAATTGGCCCGGTCACGAAGGCAAAAACAGGCTCTGGCGCAAAAGGGTTAATGGGAAAATGGAAATAAATACTTATTTTTAATTTTATTATTTTCCCCTAACTAAGGGGGGAATAAAGGGGGGTTTGATTTACTATTTATAGTGGGTTTTTATGTTTGGCAGCTGTCACGCTAAAAGACGCTTTATATTGAAAAAAATAGTTTTTGCATCACCACATTTTGAGAGCTATAATTTTTCCATATTTTGACCCACCGAGTCATGTGACATCTTATTTTTTGTGGGACGAGTTGACGTTTTTATTGGTACCATTTTCAGGCACGTGACATTTTTTGATAGTTTTTTTATTCCGATTTTTGGTAGGCATAATGAACAAAAACCAGCATTTCATGAATTTCCTTTGAGGGGTGCGTTTACACTGTTTCGCGTGCGGTAAACTTGATAAAGCGGTTTTATTTTTTGGGTCAGTACGATTACAATGATACCTCATTTATATCATTTTTTGTGTGTTGGCGCTTTTATATTATTGAAAACAATTTTATATAAAAAAAATAATTATTTTTGCATCGCTTTATTCTGCGAGCTATAACTTTTTTATTTTTTTGCTGATGATGCTGTGTGGCGGCTCTTTTTTTGCAGGACAAGATGACGTTTTCAGCGCTTCCATGGTTATTTATATCCGTTTTTTTATCGCGTGTTATTGCACTTTTTGATCCGTCGGTATGATGGTAAAACATTGTTTTTTGCCTTTTTTTTTAAGGGGTTCTCTAAAGGGGTTAACTAGAGGGACAGTTTTATAGGGCGGGTCGTTACAGATGCGGCAATGCTAAATGTGTGTACTTTTATTGTTTTTTATTTACAAAAAAAGTTTATTAGGGAATATTTTTATATTTTTCAAAATGTATTTAGGAATTTTTTTACAAATTATTTTTACACTTTTTTTTTTTTACTTAATTACTTTGTCCTAGTGGTGGACATTACTATATTGTGTCAGATCGCTGATCTGACACTTTGCATAGCACTGTATCAGATCAGCGATGTGACAAACAGTGCAGGAGGCTTTCTCAGGCACTGAGAAAGTCGCCTCCCTGCAGGACCCGGAAGGCCCCCGTGGCCATCTTGGATCTTGGGACCTGCAGGGAGGAGGCCCTTGGAACAACGCAAGCACATCGCGTTGTTCCGAGGGGCTCAGGGAAGCACGCAGGGAGCCCCCTCCTTGCGCGATTCTTCCCTGTGCCCACGGTACACAGTGATCATGTTTGATCGCAGTGTGCCAGGGGTTAATGTGCCGGGAGTGGTCCGTGACCACTCCTGGCACATGATGCTGGGGTCTCAGCTGTGATAATCGCAGCTGATCGCTATGACGTACTATCCCGTCCATGGGCATTGGTTAAGAGGCCCTCTTCCAAAGGGGGATTGGCGTTATTGGGGTGCATACGACTTGGTAGCAGGGCAGGCCTTGCTGTCAATGCATAAAGAAAGAGTATGGGAGTACAAAATGAATAATGTGAAGAGGCTTTTCCTGTGCCCATCCAGTATGTGGGTTCAAAGGCTTATTGGGGTGCAGATGACTTGGTAGCAGGGCAGGCCTTGCAGTCAATGCATAAGAAAAGAGTTTGTGATTACGAAATGAAAAATGTGAAGTGGACTTTCCTGTGGCTATCCAGTACATGGCTTGAAAAGCTTATTGGGATGTACGTAACTTTGGGGCAAGCCAGGCCTTGCATTCAATGCAATATTTTTTCTGGAAGCCCTCATGTACCTCTTGTGAAAGGGGTATTGTGGTGTTTCGTAATTCTTGGCAGCCCATCCACTCACTGCATAGGCAATAACAGTTTAGGAGACCCATTGTTTAATAATGGCCCTTTAAGAAGATTAATGTCGCCTGATGCCCCGGTTAAAATAGGCTCTGTGACTTTAAGAGTCCCTTCTTCATAAATTATTTATTATTATTATACATTTTTATAGCACCATTTATTCCATGTCGCTTTACATGTGAAAAGGGGCAAATATAGACAAGTACAATAAACATGAGCAATACAAGACACACATAAGTACAGAAGGAGCGAGGACCCTGCCCGCAAGGGCTCACAGTCTGCAGGGGATGGGTGAGGATACAGTAGGAGAGGGTAGAGCTGGTGTTATGGCAGTTCAGTAGACTGAGGATCACTGCAGGTTATAGGCTTGTCGGAAGAGGTAGGTCTTCAGGTTCTTTTTGAAGATTTCCATGGTAGGCGAGAGTCTGATGTGTTGGGGTAGAGAATTCCAGAGTATTGG
This sequence comes from Dendrobates tinctorius, assembly GCF_039654945.1. Taxonomy (NCBI): domain Eukaryota; kingdom Metazoa; phylum Chordata; class Amphibia; order Anura; family Dendrobatidae; genus Dendrobates; species Dendrobates tinctorius. The sequence goes on along the minus strand of NW_027361688.1, from coordinate 30,544,268 downwards.
AGAAGTCTTTGTGGTGCTAATAAAAATATGGATATCTTGTAGCCTACGTATTGTAATATATTGTTTATATGCTTTGATATAGTGTGGTCACTAGACCAAGGGTGGAATGTATTGCAAATATGAAATATGGTTGTTTGAGTCCAAACACTATATATTGCAATATACTACGGTGTAATATCATTGATGCTGAACTTTGATACTGAGCCACAAAGTGTTTGCTCTGTGTTTAATACCGTAAGACAAGGTTAATTGCTCTATGGTTTTTGAAGCTTTGTGTTTCAAAGATTCATTATCCTGATTTGCACTCAAGTGACCACTGTGATATTTGCTTTGACAAACAGTGATACTGAATACTTTCACTTTTCTATAGCCTGCCAATTGGGTTAAAGGAATTGGGGAGTGGTTGATGGGAATTCTACAAGGAGCTTTACAGCTAATTCTGTATGGTATTCTGATATATATAGGGGTAAGAGTTGTGTGGTGTATTCTTACACGTGCTGGGAAAAATTACAAAGACAATAGGAAAAATAACAACTGTACAGATAATGAATATTTATGCTGCTTGAGCAAGGAAGTCTTGTGTTCAGTAATATGATGCTCGGAGACAAGGGAGACCAAAATGTTTTGATGGTTTCATGTAGCAATGGTCATGCATGACATCAATAATCAAGGACCGATTGTGATACAAATGAGACGAGTATGAGTGTGTGACTGGGTTACGATAGGTATCCAGTTTTCAGAATAGGTGATTATGGAAGTCATGGTGCCCATATTCTACCAATTTAGAGCGTTATGCTATGATCATGAAAAGTTAACTTTGTAAAAAGCAGCATATGTTGAACTTTGAACAGTGACAGACAACCTTGATTGTTAGAGGACATGCCAGTGGCAAACAGATCTTGGGTTGTAATCAGTTGCAAACAACCTTAAAGCATTGTGCTATTGTTAAGAGACATGCCAGTGGCAAACAGATCTTGGGTTGTAATCAGTGGCAAACAACCTTGAAACATCGTGTTATTGTTAGAAAACAACCTATTGCGCAATGGCAAGATACTGATGATTCAGTCTAAACATACTGCTCAGATGTGATAGGGGAGGATGTGGAAGTTGTGTATAAAAAGGGGACCCTGTGTTAGCGAAGTAGGGACATTTCCAGAACGTATCGTGGACGCACAGTTTCTGTAATGACAAGACCAGAGTATTTCCTTCTCGCTGACACTGTGGTCCCTCCAGTGGAGAAGTGATGTTACAATACTAGGGACATTTCCAGAAGGTATCGTGGACGCACGGTTTCTGTGATGACAAGACCAGAGTATTTCCTTCTCGCTGACACTGTGGTCCCTCCAGTGGAGAAGTGATGTTACAATACTTGGTAATGTATTGATGCTTATTTCTCTATGTACTATAATTCACATTAATTGTATGATTCACATGAAATGAATTAACACAAAACAGGGTAATATTATATCTGCCATTCCATAATTCAGCATTATCCTGATGTAATCTTAATAAATTGTTACATTATTGTTTACCATAAAACTGTATTCGGTGTGCCTAATTTGTATATTATTGAACGTTACGTAAGTAAGGGCGTACCCGCCCTGTCACTTTGACGTGGTAAAACAGTCTTGTATGCTTTTGTGGGAAGAAGAGATAAGAGGGGAGTAGAGAAGGAGATCTTGAGAGGCTCGAAGGCTATGTGTGGGTAAGTATCGGGAGACCATGTCACAGATGTATGGAGGAGACAGGTTGTGGATGGCTTTGTATGTCATAGTTAGGGTTTTGAACTGGACCCTCTGGATGATAGGACGCCAATGAAGGGCTAGGCATAGGGGAGAGTCTGGGGAATAACAGGGAGACAGGTACATTAGTCGGGCAGCAGAATGTAGGATGGATTGGAGTGTTGCCAGGGTGCTAGAGGGGACGCCAGAGAATAGGAGGTTGCAGTTGTCGAGGTGGGAGATGAAAAGGGCGTACACTAGTGTTTTTGTCGTTTCATGGTCAAGGAATGCACGGATCCGGGAAATATTTTTGAGTTTAAGACGGCAGGAGGAGGCTAGGGTTTGGATATGTGGCTTAAAAGAGAGGGCAGAGTCGAGGATCACCCCGAGGCACCGAGCATGCGGGACTGGGGAAAGTGAGCAGCCATTGACATTGATGGATAGGTCTGGTGGAGGGGTAGAGTGAGATGGGGGAAAGATTATGAATTGTTTTGTCCATGTTCAGCTTTAGAAAGCGAGCAGAGAAGAAAGCTGAAATAGTGGACATATATTGTGGGATTTTGGTCAGGAAGGAGGTGAGGTCAAATCCAGATAGGTAGATCTGCGTGTCATCAGCATAGAGATGATACTTCAAACCGTGGGATTCTATGAGCTGTCCCAGGTTGGAGGTGTAGATGGCGAAGAGTAGGGGTCCTAGAACTGAGCCTTCAGGAACACCGACAGACAGGGGGAAAGGTGAGGAGGTGGTGTGGGAGAGAGAGACACTGAATGTTCGGTCTGTTGGATATGATGAGATCCAGGATAAGGCCAGGCCTGTGATGCCCAGAGATGACAGAATCTGGAGCAGGAGGGAATGGTCCACAGTGTTGTAAGCAGAAGGCAGGTTAAGTAGAAGGAGGACAGAGTAGTGTAAAGTAGTGTTGTTTGCTCTTGGCAGTTAGTAGGTCGTTGGTGACTTTAGTTAGGGCAGTTTCAGTTGAGTGATGCGGTCGGAAGCCTGATTGTAAACGGTCAAAGAGGGAGCAGGAGGAGAGGTAGGAGGACAGTTCAAGATGGACATGCTGTTCCAGTAGTTTTGAGGCATAAGGGAGAAGAGATATCGGGCGATAGCTAGACACAGAGGATGGGACAAGGGAGGTCTTTTGAGGATGGGTGTGATCGAGGCATGTTTGAATGATGAGGGGAACACACCATTTGTAAGTGAGAGGTGGAAGAGGTGTGTTAGAGTAGGGATAAAGACAGTGGCGAGATTAGGGATGAGGTGGGACGGGAGCGGGTCAAGCGTGCAAGTGGTGAGGTGTGATCTTGAAAGGAGGGTGGAGAGCTGATCTTCTGTCATGGTGGAGAAGTAAATTTTTGAGGAACAGGGCTGAGCAGCTAAGTGAAACAAGATGTGTCTGCTTATGTGTCATACACCACATGGCCAGCTAGGGTTGTTATATGTTACAATGACATTTCCAAGTAAATGCATTTGTATTGGTTGAAAGCAATGTTAAAGTTGAAAAACGCTTAAAAAACCCTGCTGTTATGATTGAGTCACCGTAGGAGGCAGACACAAAAATAGAAGCTACGTCCAGAAAACCAGAAAAGTTGGCAACTATCAGTTTGCAGACCCCTGAACCTATCAACACAACTAGCAGTAGCCGTGGGGGTTCCTACGATGCCCTAGACCCCTCGATCACAGCCGGAGCGCTAAATAGCGTAAAGACAGAAAAGGAAATCTAAACTGCCCCAGAGCAGACCCCAAAGGAAAAGGCAGCCCCCAACATATAATGACGGTGAATCACGCAAGATGAAAAAACACTCACACAGATAGAAAGATAGACTGAGCAAAGACGGGGCCCAAGCTAAGTAAACAGAAAAGGAAAGGAAGGTTGCTGTCTGCAATCTGCCAAAACCCTATCAAAGACATAAGCCAACAAGCTGATATGAAAAAGACCCTGAAGCAGCTAGGCTTCAAAAACTAAATCAGCACTCAGGTATTTTCAGAAGACAGAGCTAAAGGAATTCAGCACACCCCAGCAGGGAATGGCAGAAATCCAGAAAAACAAAGCAACACAACGTCAAAGCACAAATGCAAAAGGCCGAGCAGAAAACTTAGCTTTAGAAGAGCAGGAATTCAGACTGGTCTCCATTGATCCCACAGCGAAGTCACCCGCAGGGCAGAAGGGCGTCGGCAGCCTTATATCCAGTCAGTAACACCATTCAGCCAGTCATCATCATCAGACTCAGGTGTTTGATAATCAGGCTCACTACCTTTCTTTACCAGAAGAGGGAGTTCCTCGGGCCTCAGTAGTGAAGGGGAAAATGAACTCACAACAGTACCTCCCCCTTGCGGAGGGGTCACCGAACCCTCAACCACGCCACCAGGGCGATCAGGGTGAGCCCGATGAAAGTCACGCACCAATCTTTTGGCATGAATATCAGAGGCAGAGACCCAGGAATTATCCTCCTGACCATAACCCTTCCACTTAACCAAATACTGGAGTCTCCATCTAGCCAGACGGGAATCCAGTACTTTCTCTACCTCATATTCCATGTTACCTTCAACCAATACAGGGTCTGGAGGTGCCACCCCCCGGAACAACAGGTTCAACAAACCTCTTCAACAAAGATTTATGGAACACATTATGGATTTTAAATGTGACAGGAAGAGCCAGACGAAAAGAGACCGGATTAATAATCTCCAAAATCTTGTAAGGTCCAATAAATCTAGGCTTAAACTTAGGAGAAGCCACCTTCATAGCAATATTTTTTGATGATAACCACACCATATCACCAACCTTAAACTGGGGACCAATGGTCCTATGTCGGTTGGAAAACCGCTGGGCCTTTTCCTGGGAGAGAGATAACTTATCCACCACTTGGTCCCAGATCTGGTGCATTCTCTCCACCACAGTGTCAACACCTGGGCAGGCAGAGGGCTCCACCTGCGCTGAAGAAAATCGAGGATGAAACCCAAAGTTACAAAAAAAAGGTGACATCAAAGTGGCAGAACTAGCTCTATTATTTAAAGCAAATTCGGCCAAGGGCAAAAATGAAACCCAATCATCCTGATCAGCAGAAATAAAACATCTCAAATATGACTCCAAGGTCTGGTTTGTTCTCACTGTCTGCCCATTGGTCTGAGGGTGAAAAGCAGAGGAGAAGGACAACTGAATTCCCAGCTTGGAACAGAAAGTTCTCCAAAATCTAGACACAAACTGGACTCCTCTGTCAGACACAATGTTCTCAGGAATCCCGTGCAAGCGAACCACCTGTTGTAAAAACAGGGGCACCAACTCAGAGGAAGACGGCAACTTAGGGAGTGGTACAAGATGTACCATCTTAGAGAACCTATCACAAATCACCCAAATAACAGTCATCCTTTGAGAGACAGGCATATCAGAGATGAAATCCATTGAAATATGGGTCCATGGCCTCTTGGGGACAGGCAAAGGCATCAACAACCCACGAGAGCGAGAACACGATTTAGACCGGGAGCACGTCCCACAGGACTGCACAAAATTCCTGACATCACGAGACAAGGAGGGCCACCAAAAAGACCGACTCACCAGATCTCTAGTACCAAAAATACCTGGATGACCAGCCAAAGCAGAGCAATGAACTTCAGACATCACTCTCTTCTTCCACTGGTCAGGAACATACAACTTTCCACTGGGACAACGCTCAGGTTTGTCCTCCTGGAACTCTTCCAGAGCACGTCTCAAATCGGGCGAGATGGCAGAAAGAACTACCCCTTCGCCTAAGATGGTAGCAGGCTTGTCACCACAGAAGAATCAGCAAAGAAGCTCCTAGAGAGGGTGTCTGCCTTGACATTCTTAGTTCCAGGAAGAAAAGAAACCACAAAATCAAAACGTGTAAAAAACAAGGCCCACCTAGCCTGTCTAGGGTTCAAGCGCTTAGCCGACTCTAGGTAAATCAAATTCTTGTGGTCAGTGAGGACCACGACTTGATGCTTAGCTCCCTCCAACCAATGTCTCCACTCCTCAAATCCCCATTTCATGGCCAACAGTTCCCGATTCCCCACATCATAGTTACGTTCAGATGGAGAGAACTTTCGGGAAAAGAAAGCACACGGATTCATTTTAGATGTTACAGGATCCTTTTGGGACAAAACAGCTCCTGCACCAATCTCAGAAGCATCCACCTCTACCTGGAACGGAAGTGAGACATCAGGTTGCCGCAAAACCGGGGCGGAGGTGAATCTTCGCTTCAGCTCCTGAAAGGAAGAAACAGCCTCCGGAGACCAATTTAACACATCAGCACCCTTGTTAGTCAAATCAGTCAATGGCTTGGCAATACTAGAAAATTTTGCTATAAATTTCCGATAAAAATTAGCAAAACCCAAAAACTTCTGGAGGGCCTTCAAAGAAGTGGGCTGAACCCAATCGTAAATGGCCTGTACCTTGGCCGGGTCCATTTCAATAGTTGACGGGGACAAAATAAATCCCAAAAAAGAAATCCTCTGTACTCCAAAAAGGCATTTAGATCCTTTGACATACAGGGAATTCTCCCTCAAGATCCGGAACACAGTCCGAATATGTTCCACATGAGAATCCCAATCCTTGGAGAAGATCAAAATATCATCCAGATAGATAATCAAAAATTTATCGACAAAATCTCGGAAAATATCGTTCATGAAGCACTGGAAGACAGAAGGGGCATTAGTGAGCCCAAAAGGCATCACCAGGTACTCAAAATGTCCCTCCGGAGTATTAAACGCTGTCTTCCATTCATCCCCATGCTTAATGCGAATAAGATTATACGCCCCCCTGAGGTCAAGCTTGGTAAACCAGCAAGCACCTTTAACTCTGGAGAATAGATCAGAAATCAGGGGTAACGGATACTGATATTTAACAGTAATTTTGTTGAGGGCACGATAATCAATACAAGGTCTTAATGATCCATCCTTTTTGGCTACAAAAAAAAACCCGGCACCCAAGGGTGACAAGGATGGTCTAATATGACCCTTCTCCAACGCCTCCTTAATATAGGATCGCATAGCCTCGTGCTCGGGTACAGATAAATTGAAGAGCCGACCCTTGGGAAATTTACACCCCGGGCTCAGTTCAATTGCACAGTCATAACTCCTATGAGGAGGCAGAGACGCAGACTCATTCTCACTAAATACATCATAAAAGTCTGCCAAATAATCAGGAACATCATGCGACTGAGGAGAGGTGGAAAACACCGGAGCCTCACTACAGGCACACCGACAACCCCAACTCACCACAGACACAGATTTCCAATCCAAAACTGGATTATGGATTCGTAACCAGGGAAACCCCAGAACAATAGTATCATGCAGATTATGCAACACCAAAAATCTGCAATTTTCTTGATGGTCTGGGGCGACCCGCATTACCACCTGGGTCCAAAACTGAGGTTTATTTTTAGCCAAAGGAGTAGCATCAATCCCCCTCAAAGGGATAGGCGTCTGCAGAGGTGTCATCGGAAATCCACAACGTTTAGCAAAATCCAAGTCCATTAGGTTTAGGGCTGCTCCCGAATCCACAAAAGCCTTGGCGGAAAATGTGGACAGGGAGCAGATCAGAGTAATAGCCAGAAGAAACTTAGGTTGAACACCACCAACAGAAAACGTGTGTGCAAAGCGTTTCTCTCGTTTAGGACAGACAGAAATAATATGCGAGGCATCTCCAAAGAAAAAACACAACTTATTACGCCTTCTGAACTCCTGACGCTGCTCTCTGGAAAAAACTCTATCACATTGCATAGGTTCAGACATTTGTTCAACAGGTGGCAACACCTCTCATGCAGCTTTGCGTTCGCGCAAACGCCGATCAACCTGAATGCTAATGACATAGAATCATCAAGACCAGAGGGAACAGGAAATCCCACCATAGTATCTTTTATGGCTTCTGACAACCCCTTCCGAAAGAGAGCAGCCAAGGCATTATCATTCCAGGTAGTAAGTACTGCCCACTTTCGGAATTTTTGACAGTACAATTCTGCAGAATCACGACCCTGGTTCAATGGCAGCAGGGTCTTTTCAGCCTGATCAATGGCATTAGGTTCGTCATACAACAACCCCAAGGCCTGAAAAAATGCGTTCACATTAGTCAGAATAGGATCATCTGGTTTCAAAGAAAACGCCCAATCCTGGGGATCGCCACGCAGCAAAGAGATGACAATTTTAACCTGCTGCGCGGAGCTCCCTGACGAGTTAGGCTTCAAGGCAAAAAATAATTTACAATTATTTTTGAAATTCAAAAATTTAGACCGATCCCCAAAAAATACATCAGGTGTAGGAATCTTTGATTCAGCAGCATGTGAATGACCAAGGTAGGCGGAAATTCCCTGCACTTCCGCAGCGAGCTGCTCCACACGATCAGACAATTGCTTTATCTCCATTGAGAGAAAAAAAAAATTCCCCCTACGGCCTCAGAGTTAGAGGAAAAAATATACACACTTTTTTTTTTTTTTTTTAATTCTTTCCTGCTATAGAGTACCCTAGGATCTGCGGTATGGCGGGTGATTCTGTTATGATTGAGTCACCGTAGGAGGCAGACACAAAAATAGAAGCTACGTCCAGAAAACCAGAGAAGTTGGCAACTATCAGATTGCAGACCCCTGAACCTATCAACACAACTAGCAGTAGCCGTGGGGGGTTCCTACGATGCCCTAGACCCCTCGATCACAGCCGGAGCGCTAAACAGCCTAAAGACAGAAAAGGAAATCTAAACTGCCCCAGAGCAGACCCCAAAGGAAAAGGCAGCCCCCAACATATAATGACGGTGAAGCAAGATGAAAAAACACTCACACAGATAGAAAGATAGACTGAGAAAAGACGGGGCCCAAGCTAAGTAAACAGAAAAGGAAAGGAAGGTTGCTGTCTGCAATCTGCCAAAGCCCTATCAAAGACATAAGCCAACAAGCTGATATGAAAAAGACCCTGAAGCAGCTAGGCTTCAAAAACTAAATCAGCACTCAGGTATTTTCAGAAGACAGAGCTAAAGGAATTCAGCACACCCCAGCAGGGAATGGCAGAAATCCAGAAAAACAAAGCAACACAACGTCAAAGCACAAATGCAAAAGGCCGAGCAGAAAACTTAGCTTTAGAAGAGCAGGAATTCAGACTGGTCTCCAAGGATCCCACAGAGAAATCACCCGCAGGGCAGAAGGGCGTCGGCAGCCTTATATCCAGTCACTAACACCACTCAGCCAGTCATCATCATCAGACTCAGGTGTTTGATAATCAGGCTCACTACCTTTCTTTACCAGAAGAGGGAGTTCCTCGGGCCTCAGTAGTGAAGGGGAAAATGAACTCACAACACCCTGCGTCTGAACATAGCCCAAGTGTGGGAGGAACATTTTGGTCTGGGGTTAATTATTTTGCCTTATATGCAAGTCATTAACCTGGAAAGGATGTACCTTCACATATTTCCCAGCAAAATCTGTTTTGGTATGTTTTTTGGTGCGCTGGCAAAAATGGCATGAGACTCTGACAACATTGTTTAAAGCTGTGAACAAGGAGTCAGAAATGCATCCAAAGGCGATCCCCATGATGTCCTCGTGTCATTTGAGCAATGTTTCCATCATTTTCAGACGTTTTTAGACGTTAAAAGAACCCCCGGGGGGATCGCTGTAAAAATTCTTATGTCACCCTTAGACTTACATTGGGCATTTGCTCGACCTGAGTATTTTAGCGCTCGCTCATCACTTAGTGCCTGGTCTCAGCTGTGAGAATCAGCTGAAACCCCGCTGCGACCAGCTGCACACCACCCATGTGCGCGGCTGATCGCCATGACATACTATACCCTCCATGGTCAGACAGGCCCAGGGCACATGGACTGGATAGTATGTCAGATTTCAGAGATAGGTTAAAGACTATTTAATAGAGATGAGACAATTCAACTCATATTCTGCAAAAATTCTTATTCACCAGATTACAGATTTTTTTTCAATTTTCTCCTTGTAAATTGAGCAATATGGCGACATCCACCGTTTTGTTGAACCATAGAGGGCAAAAGTTTATTTTGCCATCTCTTGTTGCAACCATCTTCTGTCTATTTCACCCTGGATTGGAACATCCAGCTCAACCAGGCCTCTGTGAGCCATACCGTTACAGTGTCAATTGCCAGTGGCATGCCTCCTCAGAGACAATAACTAGACCTTGGGTGATGCAAGTCTTAACATTCTTATGTCATCATGTGCATCAAGACGGTAGCATATACAGTGACGTTAAAGTCCTGGTCAAGCTGGAAGTCCCATGTCCATTATAAAACAGGACAAAGATCATGGGCACGATTAAAGAGGAACATTAAATTTGTATTAAATAAGTTTGATAGAAAACACAAATATAAGCTGCCATATGTTTAACTACTACAAAAAATATTCGCGCCTCACATTATTTTATATATTCTGATGTATTGTAAAGATCCATAGAAGCTCAGATACACTGCTACATATTTTTTACTGACTTCTTTATTAACTTCATTCAAGGTGGGCACGCGCTGTGATTATGAACCACGCAATGGGGTGTAACCACACACCAGACTGGCGCATGTGCAAACTAACAGCAAACATAAATACCTGGTGTACCTCTCTTGCCACTCCTACCTTGTGTATGAAAAAGCTCTGTCGTTGACGGACCGAGCTATCTCATAGCTCTATTCCTAAAGGAAATGAACGGGTAGAGCTATCCGATAGCGCTATCCTTCAGTGTTCCTGAGCGTAAGCTATTTCACATGGTTGAGCGCACTTGGGATCTGCCCCCAAGGCCCTGCCCATGCCCAATGTTTGGTCCGTAGACCGCGGCTAGGAGTTAGTCCCGCTTTTGACCTTCAGCACTCAGGAGAGGAAAAACCTCCAGTGGAGGAAACCTCTAGGGCACCATGACTGAAAGGCTGCACTTCCCTTAAGCTGTAGATGTTCATTGATGAGAACAGAGACCGAGCCCGGAATCTGCCTCGATGTGCAGTAGGACACCCACTTGTTCAGTGAGTGCGTCTAGCTGCAGAAAGTCCAGTAATGTCATATCCAATGGTGGAGAACAGAGACCGAGCCCGGAATCTGCCTCATTGTGCAGTAGGACACCCACTTGTTCATTGAGTGCGTCTAGCTGCAGAAAGTCCAGTAGTGTCATATCCAATGGTGGAGAGCAGAGACCGAGCCCGTAATCTGCCTCGCAGTGCAGTAGGACACCCACTTGTTCAGTGAGTTTATCTAGCTGCAGAATGTCCAGTAATGTCATATCCAATGGTGGAGAACAGAGACCGAGCCCAGAATCTGCCTCATTGTGCAGTAGGACACCCACTTGTTCAGTGAGTGCACCTAGCTGCAGAAAGTCCAGTAATGTCGTATCCTGTTGTGGAGAACAGAGACCAAGCCTGGAGTCTGCTTCTTTTTGCTGATGTAAAGTTGTGGTCTCCAGCTGGATCCCATGTTCATTGTGGGTTCACAGCGAGACCCTGCTCTGCCTCACCTGCAATATAAATGTCACAAAATTAGTAAAACAGTAAAGATTAATATATGTACAAGCAGACAGATTATAATGAGAGGGGCAACAGAAGACGTTTACATGTCATCCTTTATAGGTTATAATACTGTACTATGTAATACATAATGGGTATTATTTAATGTCTATGTTCAGGTATGTTCTACATCCTATCAGTGCTGTGATTTGAATAGCACCCTGCCTATTATTTTAGGATCTTCTATGTTTAGATTACAGCTTGCTAGCAATCCCTCCCTCATGGTATATATACAGCACTGCACCTTGTTCCTATATCCCTATGAAAAAGCTGTGATTGACGGTGAAACAAGTGTCAGGGTTAAGTGGTGGAGTGGCAGTTTTGGTACTATAGCATGCTTAATTGTACTTAGTACTGACTTAAGTTTTTATTATTAGTTTTCTGTGTTACTAAGGCTTAGCATTTGTACAAGTATTTGCTTATGGCATCTGGTAGTACATTGGATATAGAGCACTTTTTTATTCTGCCATCAGCTCTTTTGATTTTTTACATTTGCACTTTAAGTCAGTATTGCTATGTATAAAATGTGATCATGATTAAATATTCATCTGTTTGTTTTTGCCATGACCACCCACTGTAGTTTGTTTTTTATTTGTAGTCATATACTCATCCAATATTGTTATGTATTGTGATTTATTAAAGATGATTTATATTCTTTATTGTATTTGCAATTTGAGAATGACAACTCCAAAATTTTGAGGAGGCGGAGGAGTAGACAAAGGAGGAGTCAGAGGAGGAGGCGGAATAAGTCCTCTGCCCTCTTGTTTTGTAAATGATAGTGTATAAATAATTAGTTGTTCATTAATGGACATTGATTCTACTCTGTCGCTCTGAGATTGAGGGCCGGGAAATTTTAAGAAATTGCTTGAACTGCAGTTCAATAATATATTGCTTAGGATGGCAGATTTTTAATTTATGCAAGTTATGGAGATTAGAACAGATTATATTTATGGTAGTAAGCATTCTTCTTAGGCCTGTTTCACACTTCAGTTTTTTGTGTCAGTCAAAATCCGCCAAAAAAGCGGAAAGCGGATCCGTTCGTAACTGATGTGAATGGATGGCACCGGATCCGTTTTTTGACGGATCCGCCGAATGAAGAATTTTAAAGGAACCGCTGCCCGGGAAAAGGAGAGAGAGAGAGAATTTTTTTTTTCTTCTCTGGCCGCCAGAAATTATTTCAGCGTTAAATTTCCTCCTGACTTCATTCCTCCGGGCATGCGCTGTATAAAAATGCAGATCCTTCACTAGAAAAAAAACGTTACATGGTCCGTCCAGGCATCTCGGCGGACGCAAAAAAATTGACGGATCCGCAATAAAACCGATCGCCATCCGTCAAGATCCATCAGTAATGTAAGTCAATGGGGAAAAAGCAGATCCGCCAAAAAAAAATGGCGGATCCGTTTTTTTGCAAAAACGGCGGATTTTGACTGATGGTCAAAAACGGAATTTGAAACAGGCCTTATCAACATGAAGAAAAAAGGAACTTACTGTCCGAGGCGGCGACCACAGTCTAATCTGGCATGTAGATGGTTACATGATCGGGGCCAGGCGTAGAGATGTCGGTGTTTTCGGCAGTGGGTCCATGAGCAACTTCGTCATTTACAATATTTCTATTATCCCAATGTTCTCCTGTAAGGTGTAACATTCAAATTAACATTACTAAAATAAAAGCTTCTATGTTTGTTAAAGAATATCAACATTTTACAGGTTTTATAACGGCTAATTTGTAAAGTATGGAAACAGAAGGATCAAACAACCAGTTATCTCCTTATAGAGATTTTATATTGGGCTGCGGTTTTTCTATTACGCATATGTTAGAAAAGCCTGAGAACTTACTGTCAAAGATGATCACATCCTCATCTGAATCTATAGTGTACAACATATAATCAGGGCCTGTAACACAAAACATTGAAATCAGCATTTCAAAAGAAAAATATTCGATGTTTCTTCTAGATTGTTTCCTTTTTGTCTACAGTAAATTCACTGTCAAGATCTATTATGAGATTATTTTTAGTGTAAAATGTGGCTTTTGTGTTTTTTTATGCTAATTTTCAGTTGCGGTTTACATTACTAGGAAATTGTATGAGATTTCAGAATTCTCCTGCGCACATTGCTGATTAGTCATCGGTATTTTGTGCTTTGCAGGTTTCTTTGGACATAAAGCCCGTCACTTCTTTTAGTGTTTTTTCATCCGTTGACTTCAATGGGTGGTGAAAAACCCCAGAAAATCCGCACCAAAAATGCAAGTATCGTGTTTTGCTGTATTTTTTTTGTGCTAAAACCAGATTCTATGGAATAGGACTTTTTTTTTTACACTAAACTTTATCAGCATGCTCAAGAGATAAATCGAGCACGCCAAAACCGCTGCCAGAAACACACAAAAAAGCATCAAAAATGCTGCAAAATGCATTAATGTCAGATTAGTGAGGCTGTACGTACCGTCAGCATCAGCCCTATTCTCTGTATCTGCCTTCGTGGTGTCTTTTCCTGTATCTTTTCTCCAGCATTTCTTTATCAGAAGTCTATAAAATGATAAAACAGAAGTCATGTAGCAAATTGTAAAGTACAGTCTATCTGTGTTCTGCAGAATGTTATGAAGACATTTATTTTTCGTCGTCTATTTTGTCTCTCCCGATCTGCAGTCATTTTTGTGATCTATGACAATCAGCATTTTTTTCAGTTATACAGAAAAGTCCATTGTGCTCGGACAGGTGAGAGCCGGCTTATGACCCACTAAACATCTCTAGATGATTCCCTTTCCTGAATCGTGTGATGACCTGAAGATGGGATGTTTCTTCTATAGACTCCCGTGTAGCCCACAAATCAGTATAAGACTTACCCACAGATGATGGTACAGACGACACCGGAGAAGAATCCAAGGAAGAAGTAGACGGCAGGATGTAGAATAACCATAATGAAGTATTCTATTGGAAGAAAAGAATAGACGTCAGATATCTGGAGCTACTAATACAGACATTATATTTTGCACCTCATTTATGTAACCAGACCTAGGATCATTCCTATGAGTAAGGGGACACATACACAACACATAGCTGTCGGCCCATGGTTCAGCTGATCTGTTCAGCCGGCAGATATTTCTCCTGACTCCTCCATACACAGGAGCGCTAACTCTGCCGATCGGACCAGTGTTCTATGTAAGAAAGCCGCTGGTAGATTCCTCTGGCGGTGGCTTATTTAGCTGGGAACAAAAAGATCAACACTTGGACTGTCGGCAGAGCTGCTGATATTTGGGAATTGGTCTGTCACTGGTCTCATGTGTATGGGGGTCTGAACTCTAAGACTGAACAGATCAGGAAAATAGTAAATACCAACAAGTTGGATAAATTCCCCAATTACCTGTAATGCAACTACGGAGCACCACCACCGGGGGGAGCTGTTATGGGAAAAAAGTTTTGCACTTACTGTACTGTATACAGATAGGGTATACAGATAAGTTGCTCAAACCAAGGACCACAGCTATCACTGACAAAGGCTACCAAAAACAGCACCAATACATAGCCACCCAAGAACAAAAAAGAGGCAGGAAAAATTAACCCCTCCATGACCAGGCCAGGGAAAGAAAAGCAAGAATCACACCCCGACTTGGATCATGACATTACATAAATTTGTAACTATTTTCCCCTAAAGTATTGATGAAGTCACACATATGAAGATCAGAGAGACACGTGACTTCCTTTTCTCTTACAGGGGATCTCCATTCAAGCTTACAATTTGTTTGAGCCTGGAATAGGGAATATGTGATGGGAGAAGGCTCCTGGAATTACAAGTGACACATGAAAAATCCTCCAAGAAATGCACCATGTGACTTACTAACAATAACCCCATGTTGGATAAATATCTGGGAAAACACTTACCTCCAGGGGCCAAAGCCCGGAATGCTGGCGGCGGATGTTGATAGGAGCGCCTTGTACAGATCTTATTAATCAGTCACGATCAGAAGAAATCAAAACAGCAGATTATCCCGGAGGAATATCGCTAGTTGTGTAACACACAGTGAGTCTTTCCAGACAAAGCCTCTTCCTGCAGTGTCATTCCTTATAACCCCTCAGTCCGTGAGGTCACAATAGTGTTCTAAGTGTGACATCACAGAGGAGCGGAACACGAGTGACATCACAGAGGAGCGGAACACGAGTGATGTCACAGAGGAGCGGAACACGAGTGATGTCAGATACTTGTAACCACTAAAGATCAAGCAGCTTCATTCATTTATATTATATGTGTTTCTTAACCCCTTTATCCCCAAGGGTGGTTTGAACGTTAATGACCGGGCCAATTTTTACAATTCTGACCACTGTCCCTTTATGAGGTCATAACTCTGGAACGCTTGCAAGGATCCTGGTGATTCTGACATTGTTTTCTCGTGACATGTTGTGCTTAATGTTAGTGGTAAAATTTCATTTATGTAGCTTGCGTTTATTTGTGAAAATAATGGAAATTTGGTAAAAATTTTGAAAATTTAGTATTTTTCCGACTTTGAATTTTTATGCCCTTAAATCACAGAGATTTGGCACCCAAATAACTTAATAAGTAACATTTCCCACATGTTTACTTTACATAAGAACAATTTTGGAACAAAATGTTTTTTTTTTTAGGCAGTTATAAGGGTTAAAATTTGACCAGCGATTTCTCATTTTTACAACACCATTTTTTTAAGGACCACAGCACATTTGGAGTCACTTTAAGGGGTCTATATGATAGAAAATACTGAAAAGTGACACCATTCTAAAAACTGCACCCCTCAAGGTGCTCAGAACCATATTTAGGAAGTTTATTAACCCTTCAGGTGCTTCACCGGAATTTTTTGAATGTTTAAAAAAAAAAAAAAAAAAGAGAACATTTAACTTTTTTTCATAAAAAAAAATTACTTCAGGTCCTATTTTTTTTTTAATTTTACCAAGGGTAACAGGAGAAATTGGACTGCAGCCGTTATTGTGCAATTTGTCCTGAGTACGCTGATACCTGAGATATTTGTAGACATCTATTAAGTCTCCTCTCAGTCTTCTCTTTTGCAGGCTAAACATTCCCAAATCCTGTAACTGTTCCTCATAGGACAGGGTTTGCAGACCGGTCACCATTCTGGTCAGTCTTCTCTGAACTTGCTCCAGTTTGTTGATGTTTTTTTTAAAATGTGGCGCCTAAAACTGGACATAGTATTCCCGATGAGGTCTGACCAAAGAGGAGTAGAGGGGGATAATGACTTCACGTGATCTATGCTTCTGTTAATACATCCTAGAATTGCATTTGCCTTTTTTGCTGCTACATCACATTGTTGACTCATGTTCAGTCTTTTTCACATGTGCTGTTGCTTAGGCCTATTCCTCCCATTCTGTATATGCTTTTTTCATTTTTATTGCCCAGATATAGTACTTTGCATTTTTCCCTGTTAAAAACCATTCTGTTAGTTGCTGCCCACTGCTCCAGTTTATTTATATCTTTTTGAATCCTCTCTCTCTCTTCTCTAGTATTTGCTATCCCTCCTAGCTTTGTGTCATCAGCAAATTTAATCAGTTTACCCTCAATCCCTTCATCTAAATCATTGATAAAGATGTTCAACAATACAGGGCCCAGGACAGAGCCCTGTGGTACCCCACTTGAGACATTCTTCCAACTGGATGTGCAGCCATTTACGACCACTCTTTGGGTCCGATCACTAAGCCAGTTATGAATCCACCTAACAGTTGCCTTGTCCATTCCATACTTAGTCATTTTTTCAATAAGGATTGTGTGAGATACCTTGTCAAATGCTTTGCTGAAGTAAAGATATACTATATCTACAGCATTTCCCTGATCCACCCAGTCAGTGATTCTGTCATAGAAGGAAGTTATTGCGTGTTTGTGGCGGCTGGGCCATAACTATAATGGGGCAGTTCGCAGTCACACAGGAGCTCTGGAGACTGGGAGGGCCTAGAAGGTCCCTTTTTCACAACTGAGAAGTTCAGTGCAAATAAAAACCTTGTGATAGTTCAAAATTCTGTTGAAGTTTTTTTATTGGGGCCATTCAAGTTTTGCCCAGGTTGGTAAAGAAGTAGATATGAGCTATTTAGCTAGCTAGATGATAGATTGATAATAGATGATAGATAGATAGATAGATAATAGAAAGACAGATAAATAAATAGATGATAGATAGATAATAAATAGATAGAAAATCGATAGATAATAGTACAAAACAGAGAAAAAACGGAGCAAAAAACACCATCCAGTAAAAAGCAATATATACTTTATTTATTCGCATAAAAAGATATACGTGCCAGTAATAAGGCCTTTACAATAGAAGAAAAGGGAGAAACACTGCGGCCAATACAGGGGTACGCATGATGACACTGCGGCCAAAAATCATAAATAATCAAAAATCATAAATATACAATGAGATGATGCATAACTATTATCAAATCATTATGCCCTTGCATAGTATTGTAAGTATTGCTTACCCATAGTCGTTACAGGGAGGTACACTGACGCACCAGCGACTATGGGTAAGCGATACTTACAATACTATGCATGGGCATAATGATTTGATTATTGTTATGCATCATCTCATTGTATATTTATGATTTTTGATTATTTATGATTTCTGGCCACAGTGTCATCATGCGTACCCCTGTATTGGCCGCAGCATTTCTCCCTTCTCTTCTATTGTAAAAGCTTATTACTGGCACGTATATCTTTTTATGCGAATAAATAAATTATATATTGCTTTTTACTGGATGGTGTTTTTTTGCTCCGTTTTTTCTCTGTTTTGTACATTCGTAGTGGGAGCATTTCCATTTTTCCGCTTGTTGAAAGGCACCATGCCTTAGTCTTTGGATTGAAGTTGTATCTTCAGTACTGATTATAGATAATTTGTGCTTATTTTGCCTTATTCGTTCTCATAGATAATAGATAGATATTAAAAAAATGGAGGCAAAACACCATTGAAAGTGAAAAAAATAGAAGTGCTTCTGTTTAATAGCCCATCATGGTGACATTTCGGCTCACACTGAGCTTGTATAGACAGATAGAGATAGACAGATAGATAATAGATAGATGATAGATAATAGATAAAGAGATGATAGATAAGAGATAGCTAGATATCTAGATAGATCGTTAGATAGATAGATCGTTAGATAGATAGATAATAGATAGATGGTAGGTGATGTGCGCTGTAGTTGTGATCCCTCCACCTCAGCCAAAGCGCAAAAACCGACTGGAATGGAGAAGGTCAGTAATATCTGTGTTCAGTTTTGGATTGAGGTGCTAAGGGCCCACCAGAAATCAACTCCAGGGCCCCACGTTTCAGCTACATGTAAATGTGACATCATCCTCAATCACAAATTTGTACAACAATTAGTGACAGGGGAAGATGCTGAAGGTGTTATCTGAGCATGCTCGGGTGCTAACCGAATGTCTCAGGCATGCTCGAATAATTTGTTTGATTCCCCGTGGCAGCATGTCTTGTGGTTGTTTGATAGCCGCAACACATGCAGGGATTGACTAACAAACAGGGAATCCCTGCATGTGTTGTGCCTGTCGAACAGCGACAAGACACAGCCATATTTTTTGAGCACGCCGAAGACACTCGGATAGCACCTGAGCATGCTCAGATAACACCTTATCCCAACACGTTCGCTCATCACTAATAACAATGAACTGAGTAGATTAAAGAAACCACAACCACAACAAAATGAATGGATTGTAACGCCTCGTAGCATTGTTAGAAGCTATCATTTACTGTCTTGTACAAGTCTATAAAAAGTCCCATAAAATGCAGACAGAACAAAATGTATTCATCTGATGCATTCCTCCAAAATGACTCACAGCAGAATAGGAAACTCAAGCGTTTTCAAGCTCAAGCTTCAGCCACGTCACATAATCTACAATCTGCATTCAGTGCACAGCTATAACGGGAGACAGAGTTTATAGGTTAGGTAGCACAAGATCCCATGTAGACCAAACAATGAGCCTGATTGTAGAATGACAGCAGTGACATCCTCAGTGTTAGGGCTCATGCAGACAAGCGTATAAATAGGACGTGTTCTGTCCGTTTTTTTATTATCTGCCCTGCTGAAGTCACGTTGACAGAGCGGCGACTTCATTTCTGCTCTGCTCTGTTGACAGGGTGGGACTGCCAACATCATCCTGATTGACAGCTGGTTCCCTGCTTTCACACTCCGTCGACAGAGCGGGGAATAAAAGAAGCCGCTGGCAGAGGCAGCTGAATTGCCGGAATTAGCAGTCTGTGACTGCTCTGTACCAGCTAAGAATGGCACCAGGACAACAGGCAGGTAGGTAGAAACTACTGCATGTGAAGCTGCTAATGCCCTTTAAAGGTGACTTGTCGTTTATAATAAATGTTTGGCTTTTCACCATGTGTAAATCCCGCCGTTCTCCTGAATCCGGCGCTGGTTTTCTTTTGTTCCTGCTCCTCTCCGTTCCTGAGATATGGCCCTTTCTTTCCTTTATATAAATCTACTTTATGCAGTCCAGGGGGCGTGGTCCTCACCTCTTTCCTGTAGATGTCTACATGAGGACCACACCCCCTGGGCTACATAGAGTAGATTTATGTAAAGGAAAGAACGGACCATATCTCAGGAACGGAGAAGAACAGGAACAAAAGAAAAACAGCACAGTATTCAGGACAACAGCAGCATTTACACCATGCAAAAAAATTACATATTTATAGCAAGTGATTAACTCCCTTGAAATGGAGCTAAACATCAATATCCTTTTAAAAAGGTTGCTAACTTATAGACAAGCCATCTACAGGTCACAGCAGCTAAGCTTCAGTGATTACCTCCTTATAAGAAACCAATGTGACTTTCTAATTAAAAATATTTCTGCCGCATAACACAGCCGAGTGCTATCCGAGTTTTAATAGAGAGTACTAGGACCAATGTTATACTATGGGGCAGTGCAGATCAGCGATTCGGCATATATACCGTATTTTCCGCTTTATAAGACGCACTTTTTTTCCCCCCAAACTTGGGGGGAAAATGGGGGTGCGTCTTACAAAGAGGATATACCTTATCGTGTGTAGGCCGCAGGGGTGTCCGGGAGTCTCCGGGTGTCCGTCGGCGCTGTGGGTGTCTCCGGTTCCCATCCCGGGGATCTGCCGACATTTTGCGACAGGCCAGAGCCCCGGGGCTCCCTCTCGGTTCCCTCTGTATTGGCTGGCTCCGGCAATATGGCAGCCGCCGCCGGGGACGGCGCATGCTCTGATGGTGATCTCAGGACTGAGATCTCGAAGGATGAGATTTGAGCGCTGAAATCTCATCCATTGAGATCTCAGTCCCGAGATCACCATCAGTGCATGCGCCGTCCCCGGCGGCGGCCGCCATTTTGCCAGAGCCAGCCAATACAGAGGGAACCGAGAGGGAGCCCCGGGGCTCTCACCTGTCACAAAATGTCGGCAGGGCCCCGTGATGGGAACCGGAGACACCGCTGGGCACGTGGAGACACGGCTGGGCACCCGGCGACACCCACAGTGCCAACGGGCACCCAGAGATTCCCGGACACCCCTACAGCCTACACCCGGTAAATGTCGGCAGAGCCCCCCTGATAGCAGCACAGACCCCTGGCAGCAGGACAAGACCCCCTGATAGCAGCACGAGCCCCCATGGTAGCAGCACAGACACCTGGCAGCAGCATAAGCCCCCTGATAGCAGCAAGAGCCCCGCTGGTAGCAGCACAGACCCCTGGCAGCAGCACAAGCCCCCTGGCAGCAGCACGAGCCCCCCTGGCAGCAGCACAAGCCCCCCTGGTAGCAGCACGAGCCCCCCTGGTAGCAGCATGAGCCCCCCTGTTAGCAGCACAGACCCCTGGTAAAAGCACGAGCCCCCCTGGCAGCAGCACGAGCCCCCCTGGTACCAGCATGAGCCCCCCTGGCAGCAGTACGATCCCCACTGATAGCATCACGAGCCCCCCTGGCAGCGCGCTGCACATCGGAGCACCCTCTCATCCCTTCCTGCGGCCTGCAGTATCACCCCACTCCTGCCTCCTCAAGCAGCGACCCTGGGACCCCGCTTTACCGCAGCCACCACCCCCGGTAAGCAATAAGACACCTGGATTATAAGATAAACCACCATTTTATTAACCCCTTCACGACCAATGACGCCACATAGGCGTCATGAAACCTGGTTCAAATCTGACCAGTGACGCCTATGTGGTGTCATGACTTCAAAGCCCCCCTGCGGGTCGGGTGACCGGGGTCACTGAAAGGTCACCCGACCCGCAGATACAGGGGGCTTTGTAATTCACCACAGGGGGTGTGGCTTCGCCCCCACGTGGCTACGATCGCTCTGATTGGCTGTTAAAAGTGAAACAGCCAATCAGAGCGATAGTAATATTTCATCAATGAAAATTGATGAAATATTACAATCCAGCCATGTCCGACGCTGCTGTAGCATCGGACATGGCTGGAGACACCGATATCGTCCCCCCGCAACTGAATGACAGCGGCGATCTGTCGCCGCTGTCATCATCTGCCCCCTCCCATTTCCTCTGCTCCCCGCCAGCCTCCGATCCCCCCCCTCACCCCCCCCGGTACCTCCTGAGTCCCCCCATCCCTCCCGGTGTCCCTCGGGTCCGGATGATGGGCGCCGCCATCTTTGAAAATGGCGTGCGCATGCGCAGTGCGCTCGCCCGAATCTGCCGGCTGCAGATTCCATTCTTTCATTTTGATCACTCTCACAGTGATCAAAATGAAAGAAAAAGTAAATAAACCCCCCGATTATCACCCCCATAGGTAGGCAGAACTAATAAAATAAAGAAAATATTTTTATTTTTATTTTTCCATTAGGGTTAGGGTTAGGGTTGAAAAGAGGGTTAGTGTTAGGGTTAGGGTTGAAAAGAGGGTTAGGGTTAGGGTTAAAAAGAGGGTTAGGGTTAGGGTTAAAAGAGGGTTAGGGTTGAAAAGAGGGTTAGGGTTGGAAAGAGGGTTAGGGTTAGGATTGGAAAGAGGGTTAGGGTTGGAAAGAGGGTTAGGGTTGGAATGAGGGTTAGGGTTGGAAAGAGGGTTAGGGTTGGAAAAGGTTAGGGTTGGAAAGAGGGTTAGGGTTGGAATTAGGGTTAGGGTTGGAATTAGGGTTAGGGTTGGAATTAGGGTTAGGCTTGTGGTTAGGGTTATGGTTAGGGTTGGGATTAGGGTTCGGGGTCTGTTGGGGTTAGGGTTATGGTTAGGGTTGGAATTAGGGTTAGGGATGTGTTGGGGTTAGGGCTGTGGTTAGGGGTGTGTTGGGGTTAGGGCTGGAGTTAGAATTGAGGGGTTTCCACTGTTTAGGCACATCAGGGGGTCACCAAACGCGACATGGTGCAACCATTGATTCCAGCCAATTTTGCGTTCAAAAAGTTAAACGGTGCTTCCTCCCTTCCAAGCCCCGATGTGTGCCCAAACAGTGGTTTACCCCAACATATGGGGCATCAGCGTACTCAGGAAAAATTGCACAACAACTTTGGGGTTCTAATTTCTCCTGGTACCCTTGGGAAAATAAAAAATTGGGGGCTAAAAAAATATTTTTGTGGAAAAAATTTTTTTTTTAATTTTCACGTCTCTGCGTTATAAAGTTCTGTGAAGCACTTGGGGGTCCAAAGTGCTCACCAGGCATCTAGATAAGTTACTTGGGAGGTCTAGTTTCCAAAATGGGGTCACTTGTGGGGGGTTTCTATTGTTTAGGCACATCAGGGGTTCTGCAAACGTAATGACGACCGCAGACCATTCCATCAAAGTCTGCATTTCAAAACGCCACTACTTCCATTCCGAGCCCTTACGTGTGCCCAAACAATAGTTCCCCCCCATATATGGGGCACCAGCGTACTCAGGACAAACTGTACAACAACGTTTGGGGTCCAATTTATCCTGCTACCCTTGTGAAAAAAAAAATTGCTGGGTAAAAATCATTTTTTTTGAGGAAAAAAAAATATTTTTTATTTTCACATCTCTGCGTTATAAACTTCTGTGAAGCACTTGGGGGTTCAAGGTGCTCACCACACATCTAGATAAGTTCCTTAGGGGGTCTAGTTTCCAAAATGGGGTCACTTGTGGGGGGGTTCCACAGTTTAGGTACATCAGGGGTTCTGCAAATGTAACATGATGCCCGCAGACCATTCCATCAAAGTCAGCATTTCATAATGTCACTACTTCCCTTCCGAGCCCCGACGTGTACCCAAACAGTGGTCATCCCCCACATATGGGGTATCAGCGTACTCAGGACAAACTGGACAACAACATTTGGGGTCCAATTTATCCTGCTATCCTTGTGAAAAAAAAAATTGCTAGCTAAAAATCATTTTTTTTGAGGAAAAAAAAATATTTTTTATTTTCACGGCTCTGCGTTATAAACTTCTGTGAAGCACTTGGGGGTTCAAGGTGCTCACCACACATCTAGATAAGTTCCTTGGGGGGTCTAGTTTCCAAAATGGGGTCACTTGTGGGGGGGTTCCACAGTTTAGGTACATCAGGGGTTCTGCAAATGTAACATGATGCCCGCAGACCATTCCATCAAAGTCAGCATTTCATAATGTCACTACTTCCCTTCCGAGCCCCGACGTGTACCCAAACAGTGGTCCCCACCCACATATGAGGTATCAGCGTACTCAGGACAAACTGGACAACAAATTTTGGGGTCTAATTTATCCTGGTACCCTTGTGAAAATAAAAAATTGCGCACTAAAAAATAATTTTTTGAGGGAAAAAATCTTTTTTTTATTTTCACGGCTCTGCGTCATAAACTTTTGTGAAGCACTTGAGGGTTCAAGGTGCTCACTACACATCTAGATAAGTTCCTTAGGGGGTCTAGTTTCCAAAATGGGGTCATTTGTGGGGGAGCTCCAATGTTTAGGCACACAGGGGCTCTCCAAACACGACATGGTGTCCGCTAACGATTGGAAGTAATTTGCATTTCAAAAAGTCAAATGGCGCTCCTTCCCTTCTGAGCCCTGCCGTGTGCCCAAACAGTGGTTCCCCCCCACATATGGGGTACCAGCGTACTCAGGACAAACTGGACAACAAGATTTGTGGTCCAATTTCTCCTGTTAGCCTTGTGAAAATTAAAAATAGTGTGCTAAAAATCATTTTTGAGGAAAAAAAATTATTTTTTATTTTCACTGCTCTGTGTTATAAACTTTTGTGAAGCACTTGTGGGTTCAAAGTGCTCCCTACATGTCTAGATAAGTTCCTTAGGGGGTCTAGTTTCCAAATTGGGGTCACTTGTGGGGGAGCTCCAATGTTTAGGTGCACAGGGGCTCTCCAAATGCGACATGGTGTCCGATAACGAGTGGAGCTAATTTTCCATTCAAAAAGTCAAATGGTGCTCCTTGCCTTCCGGGCCATGCCGTGCACCCAAACAGTGGTTTATGACCACATATGAGGTATCTGTGCACTCAGGAGAAATTGCTCAACAAATTTTAGGATCCATTTTATCCTGTTGCCCATGTGAAAATGAAAAAACTGAGGCTAAAAGAAAATTTTTGTGAAAAAAAAGTATTTTTTTTTTTTACAGATCAATTTGTGAAGTACCTGGGGGTTCAAAGTGATCACTATGCATCTAGATAAGTTCCTTGGGGGGTCTAGTTTCCAAAATGGGGTCACTTGTGGAGGAGCTCCAATGTTTATGCACACAGGGGCTCTCCAAACACGACATGGCAACCGCTAAATATTCCAGCATATTTTCCATTCAAAAAGTCAAATGGCGCTCCTTCCCTTCTGAGCCGTGCCGTGCGCCCAAACAGTGGTTTATGACCACATATGAGGTATCGTTGTACTCAGGAGAAATTGCCCAACAAATTTTAGGATCCATTTTATCCTGTTTCCCATGTGAAAATGAAAAAATTTATGCTAAAAGAAAATTTTTGTTGGAAAAATTAAAATGTCCATTTTTTCTTTCCACATTGCTTTAGTTCCTGTGAAACACCAGAAGGGTTAATAATCTTCTTGAATGTAGTTTTGAGTAGCTTGAGGGGTGCAGTTTTTAGAATGGTGTAACTTTTGGGTATTTTCTGCCATATAGACCCCTCAAAGTGACTTCAAATGTGAGGTGGTCCCTAAAAAAAGTGGTTTTGTAAATTTTATTGTAAAAATGAGAAATCGCTGGTCAACTTTTAACCCTTATAACTTCCTAACAAAAAAATATTTTGTTTCCAAAATTGTGCTGATGTAAAGTAGACATGTGGGAAATGTTACTTATTAACTATTTTGTGTCACATAACTCTCTGGTTTAACAGAATAAAAATTCAAAATTTGAAAATTGCAAAATTTTCTAAATTTTCACCAAATTTCTGATTTTTTGACAAATAAACGCAAAAATTATCAACCTAAATTTACCACTAACATGAAGCCCAATATGTCACGAAAAAACAATCTCAGAATCGCTAGGATCCGTTGAAGCGTTCCTGAGTTATTACCTCATAAAGGGACACTGGTCAGAATTGCAAAAAATGGCCTGGTCATTAAGGTCAAAATAGGCTTGGTCATGAAGGGGTTAAAAAAAAGTTTTTTCCTATTTTTCTCCTCAAAATTTGTGGTGCGTCTTATAAAGCGAAAAATATGGTAAGTAAATTTGACACCCGTTACAGGTAGCTTATGACTTCAGGGGTGCGGTTTACAGAACAAGAGAAAAGGAGCTATTACATTTTATATATATATATATATATATATATATATATATATAATACGGAAAGGTAGGAAGTGTTTATAAAAAATATACAAAGATGATATAAAAATGGAACAGAACTATACGGTATATACAATCACACAAAATAAAAGGAATGACGAAAGAAAATTACTAAACCTAGTGTCACGGAAATGGCTCAGAGCTTAGCGGAGGGAGATACCTTCCTCATATGTGGGATGCTTGTGGGATGTGCTATGTCTGTTCGAATTTTAAGAGATCCCTAACTTCTAGAATATCTTTGCACCCGGGGGTCCTAGGAGGTAGAAATTGTTATCATGTTTCCTATTGCAATTTTACCATTCTATAGATATGAAATATGGCATGGATAGCATCATCCATCTGAACAATATTAAGTTGAAGGGTTTAGAGTGGCCATACGGTAATGTGAATGTGTTATGTTTATCCCCTCACTGTGACAACAAAATATATTTCCCATAAATATTAGATTGATGCAAGCTGCAATATTCCTCACTGACCACTGGCTCCAAAGTATCGCAGGCAAGCACTTTAAACAGAGGAAGCTTTTGCCTCAAAAGTGTACTTCACCTGTGAGTAAACAAATCCTTGTTCTAGTGACTGGTTCTCAGAGCAGATCTCTGCTGTAATTACCTGGTTGTTGCAGGAGGTCCCAACTTCAGTGTAAGTTCAAGTGTCAGCTCTTTCTCACTTCCCCAGCTATAATAATCCCATATCTTCAATGTGAGTTCCTACTTCATTGGAAGTTGAAGTATCAGCTCTTTCTCACTTCCCCAGTTACATTTAATCCGATATGTTCAATGTGATTGGGGTACGTCCCCTCTCCGGAGATGTCTTTTTGGATTTTAATTTTTCTCTATGACAAATAAGCGTTCTGGATTCATGGGAAATCCAACGAGCCTTGCCAAAGTCTACTGGCAGTAAGATATTCCTGTAGGTTTATTGTATGAAAATAGGCAAAGAGATATGGAGGGACATAGTGCAGCAACAGAGGGTGAAGAAGTATAATTTATAACTAGACCCTGGATTCTGGGGTCCAAAGAACCTTCTGTCAGATATAAAAATACAAGATTATACCTGCTATATGGTAGGTGGAGGTTCAGTTGCAAAACCAGCATTGGAGCCCAAGAGCTATGAAAGGGACTTATCACTTGCCACAGATAAATATTTTTCCCCCTGGTGTAAATGCTGCTGTTTTCCAGAATACGGCGTTGTTGTTCGTTTGTTCCTGCGATATTGCTCTCTTTACTCCCTGTATATTAACAGGCTTGTTAGCCAAGTGGGTGTAGGCATCAGCTCTTCTTTGTGAGTGCATTCCTGAAGATCACACCCACTTGTAACAAGACTAGATTTATATACAGGAAAGATAGGGCCAATACTCAGGAACGGAGAGGAGCAGGAACAAAATAGAGACAGCGCCGGGAAAAACAGCTGCCAATGGGACGAGACACCAGGTCGAGACCCATTACAGTCTACAGCCAGACTTGAAATCTCTTCTAATAAGTGAGGAAGAAGGAAGCTATAGGGGAACTTTTCCAAGGTTAGTGGGAGAGAATTGCATTTGCATGAATTACCATATGGATTTTCTCGCAGGTATAAGTGTGAACAAAGCCTAACTATTGTGCACAGAATAGATAATAGGCTCATCAACAGCATTTTTCCTTGTCCATCTGGCAACGTTGTTGTGGTCCGCATGCCGCAGCGCTCCTTCTCCATACACAGAGCATGAACTGCTGGTTAAATACAACACATTCTTAAATTCATTGTACAATTCTTGTCTTCACCTCTGAAAAGAAGTGAAATCCAGCCTGTACCAGCAAACAGCGAGAACTGAACAGGCAGGGGGTGCAGCTATATGAGGCGTGGAGGTAAATGAAGTACCCGGCCCCGATGTGTGAGAGCCCCCAATGGCTTCTCTGCCATTTGAAAAGATGCCGGTGTTATAAATGGTATATATTAAGAGGGCATAGTAGGTGGGGGCACTGTAATTGTGCATTGTTGGGGGGCACTGTGAATGATACATAGTAGATGGAGGACGATGAAATGGTACATAGTAAGTGGGGACTCTGTAATGGTACATAGTAGGTTGGGGGCTCTGTAATGGTACATTGTAGGTGGGGGCTCTGTAATGGTACATAGTAGGTGGGGGCTCTGTAATGGTACATAGTAGGTGGGGGGCTCTGTAATGGTACATAGAAGGTGGGGGGCTCTGTAAATGTACATAGTAAGTGGGAACACTGTAATGGTACATAGTAGGTGGGGGGCCCTGTAATGGTAGATAGTAGGTGGGGGCCCTGTAATGGTGCATAGTAGGTGGGGGGCCCTGTACTGGTAGATAGTAGGTGGGGGCCCTGTAATGGTGCATAGTAGATGGGGGCCCTGTAATGGTACATAGTAGATGGGGGGGCTCTGTAATGGTACATAGTAGGTGGGGACTCTGTAATGGTACATAGTAGGTTGGGGGATCTGTAATGGTACATTGTAGGTGGGGGCTCTGTAATGGTACATAGTAGGTGGGGGGCTCTGTAATGGTACATAGAAGGTGGGGGGCTCTGTAAATGTACATAGTAAGTGGGAACACTGTAATGGTACATAGTAGGTGGGGGGCCTTGTAATGGTAGATAGTAGGTGGGGGCCCTGTAATGGTGCATAGTAGGTGGGGGGCCCTGTACTGGTAGATAGTAGGTGGGGGCCCTGTAATGGTGCATAGTAGATGGGGGCCCTGTAATGGTACATAGTAGGTGGGGGGCTCTGTAATGGTACATAGTAGGTGGGGGCCCTGTAATGGTACATAGTAGGTGGGGGCCCTGTATCGGTACATAGTAGGTGGTGGGCCCTGTAATGGTACATAGTAGGTGGGGGGCCTGTAATGGTACACAGTAGGTGGGGGTGCTGTAATTGTGCATAGTTGGGGGGCACTGTGAATGGTACATATTAGGTGGGGGGCCCTGTACTTGTACATAGTATGTGGGAACCCTGTAATGGTACATAGTAGGTGAGTGGCCCTGTAATGGTACATAGTAGGTGGGGGCCCTGTAATGGTACATAGTAGGTGGGGGGCCTGTAATGTCACATAGTAGGTGGGGGCTTTGTAATGGTACTACATAGTAGGTGGGGGGCCTGTAATGGTACATAGTAGGTGGGAGGGCCTGTAATAGTACATAGTAGGTGGGAGGGCCTGTAATAGTACATAGTAGGTGGGGGGCTCTGTAATGATACTTAGTAGGTGGGGGCCCTTTAATGGTACATAGTAGATGGGGGGGCTGTAATAGTACATAGAAGGTGGGGGTCCCTGTAATGGTACATAGGAGGTGGGGGGCTCTGTAATGGTACATGGCAGGTGGGGAGCTCTGTAGAGGTACATAGTATGTAGGGGGGCCTGTAATGGTACATAGGTGGAGATCATGTAATGGCACATAGTAGGTGGGGGGCCTGTAATAGTTCATAGTAGGTGGAGGGGCCTGTAATAGTACATAGTAGGTGGGGGTCCCTGTAATGGTACATAATAGGTGGGGGTCCCTTTAATGCTACTACAGTTGTGGCCAAAAGTATTGACACCCCTGCAATTCTGTCAGATAATACTCAGTTTCTTCCTGAAAATGATTGCAAACACAAATTCTTTGGTATTATTATCTTCATTTAATTTGTCTTAAATGAAAAAACACAAAAAAAATTGTCCTAAAGCCAAATTGGATTTAAGTCCACACCAAACATAAAAAAGAGGGTGGACAAAATTATTGGCACTGTTCGAAAAGTCATGTGATGCTTCTCTAATTTGTGTAATTAACAGCACCTGTAGCTTACCTGTGGCACCTAACAGGTGTTGGCAATAACTAAATCACACTTGCAGCCAGTTGACATGGATTAAAGTTGACTCAACCTCTGTCCTGTGTCCTTGTGTGTACCACATTGAGCATGGAGAAAAGAAAGAAGACCAATGAACTGTCTGAGGACTTGAGAAACCAAATTGTGAGGAAGCATGAGCAATCTCAAGGCTACAAGTCCATCTCCAAAGACCTGAATGTTCCTGTGTCGACCGTACACAGTGTCATCAAGAAGTTAAAAGCCCATGGCACTGTGGCTAACCTCCCTAGATGTGAACGCAAAAGAAAAATTGACAAGAGATTTCAACGCAAGACTGTGCGGATGTTGGATAAAGAACCTCGACTAACATCCAAACAAGTTCAAGCTGCCGTGCAGTCTGAGGGTACAACAGTGTCAACCCGTACTATCCGTCGGCGTCTGAATGAAAAGGGACTGTATGGTAGGAGACCCAGGAAGACCCCTCTTCTTACCCCGAGACATAAAAAAGCCAGGCTGGAGTTTGCCAAAACTTACCTGAAAAAGCCTAAAACGTTTTGGAAGAATGTTCTCTGGTCAGATGAGACAAAAGTAGAGCTTTTTGGGCAAAGGCATCAACATAGAGTTTACAGGAGAAAAAAAGAGGCATTTAAAGAAAAGAACACGGTCCCTACAGTCAAACATGGCGGAGGTTCCCTGATGTTTTGGGGCTGCTTTGCTGCCTCTGGCACTGGACTGCTTGACCATGTGCATGGCATTATGAAGTCAGAAGACTACCAACAAATTTTGCAGCATAATGTAGGGCCCAGTGTGAGAAAGCTGGGTCTCCCTCAGAGGTCATGGGTCTTCCAGCAGGACAATGACCCAAAACACACTTCAAAAAGCACTAGAAAATGGTTTGAGAGAAAGCACTGGAGACTTCTAAGGTGGCCAGCAATGAGTCCAGACCTGAATCCCATAGAACACCTGCGGAGAGATCTAAAAATGGCAGTTTGGAGAAAGCACCCTTCTAATATCAGGGACCTGGAGCAGTTTGCCAAAGAAGAATGGTCTAAAATTCCAGCAGAGCATTGTAAGAAACTCATTGATGGTTACCGGAAGCGGTTGGTCGCAGTTATTTTGGCTAAAGGTTGTGCAACCAAGTATTAGGCTGAGGGTGCCAATACTTTTGTCTGGCTCATTTTTGGAGTTTTGTGTGAAATGATCAATGTTTTGCTTTTTGCTTCATTCTCTTTGGTGTTTTTTCATTTAAGACAAATTAAATGAAGATAATAATACCAAAGAATTTGTGTTTGCAATCATTTTCAGGAAGAAACTGAGTATTATCTGACAGAATTGCAGGGTTGTCAATACTTTTGGCCACATCTGCACATAGTAGGTGGGGGGAGGGCTGTAATGGTACATAGTAGATGGGGGGCCCTTAATAGTGCATAGTAGGTGGAGATCATGCAATGGCACATAGTAGGTGGGGATGTCTGTAATGGTACATAGTACGTGGGGGACTCTGCAATGGTACATAGCAGGTGGGGGGCCTGTAATATTACTGTAATAGTACATAGTAGGTGGAGATCATGTCTTGTAATGGTACATAGTAGGTGGGGGGCCCTGTAATGGTGCATACTAGGTGGGGGCCCTGTAACGGTATATAGTAGGTGGGGGGCCCTGTAATTGTACATAGTAGGTGGTGGGCTCTGTAATGGTACATAGTAGGTGGGGGGCCTGTAATGGTACATAGTAGGTAGAGGGTCCTGTAATGTTACATAGTAGGTGGGGGGCCTGTAATGGTACAGAGTAGAGTTGAGCGAAACGGGTCGAAAAATTTCAAAAGTCGCCGACTTTTGGCAAAGTCGGGTTTCATGAAACGAAACCCGACCCTAGGATGTGGTCGGCCACGAGGTCGGCGACTTACGCGCCAAAGTCGCGTTTCAAAAGTTTGTTTTGCGCTCTTTTTCAGCCAATCAGGATCCACGGACACTGTGGGCAACGTGATGACATAGGCACGGGTCACAACCATCTTTCAGAAGGGCATGCAAGTGATTGGCTTGCTTTGGGGGGCGTCACAGGGGGTATAAAAGGGCGTGCACGCCGACCGCCATGTTACTCATGCTGATCTCAGAATAGAGAGAGCTGCTGCTGCTGATGATTTTGTAGGGAGAGCGTTAGGCAGGGAAGAAGACACCAAAAACTGCTTCTGCTGCTAGCGATTTTGCCTGTACAACACACCAGTCACTGTGTGTGCAGTGCAAGGGGAGGCTATATAGTGGTGTATCAGTGGTGTTGGTTGTTGGGCTGCCTTCTAAGGCTTCCTGACATTCCTGCATTGCTGTTTACCCACTGCTCCGCAAACTGCTTTTTTAAAAGCAATCCCAATTTTTTTTTTTTGTCCTGCTGAGAAGAAAAAAAAACTGCTTCTGCTGCTAGCGATTTTGCTTGTACAACACACCAGTCACTGTGTGTGCAGTGCAAGGGGAGGCTATATAGTGGTGTATCAGTGGTGTTGGTTGTTGGGCTGCCTTCTAAGGCTTCCTGACATTCCTGCATTGCTGTTTACCCACTGCTCCGCAAACTGCTTTTTTAAAAGCAATCCCAATTTTTTTTTTTTTGTCCTGCTGAGAAGAAAAAAAAACTGCTTCTGCTGCTAGCGATTTTGCCTGTACAACACACCAGTCACTGTGTGTGCAGTGCAAGGGGAGACTATATTGTGGTGTATCAGTGGTGTTGGTTGTTGGGCTGCCTTCTAAGGCTTCCTGACATTCCTGCATTGCTGTTTACCCACTGCTCCGCAAACTGCTTTTTTAAAAGCAATCCCAATTTTTTTTTTTTGTCCTGCTGAGGTACTGAGCGTGCATTTTTTCACACCATACAGCGGTGTACGCTCCTCACACAGTACCGTGTAACGGCTGTTATCACAGCCACAGTGAAGCTATCAGTGTGTCACTCTGTGAGAATAAAACGAGGACATGTTCCGTTCTTACAGACCTGCACTCTAGGGAGATTCCTATTCTGCCCAATTCTACATACACCTTGTAGTTTGTGATACACTAGCCAATTTCTGCCTGTGACATAGCGCTGTGATATTCAGTTGGCCTCACACAATCCATAACTGTCCAGTGTCCACAAGTGTGTGCAGAAATTCAAAATCTCCCTTATCCTCTAGTCACTTTGGTCACAGCTGTGCCATCGAGCCTGTGACAGAGCGCTCAGATATTCAGTGGGCCTCACACAATCCAAAAGTGTCCAGTGTCCACAAGTGTGTGCAGAAATTCAAAATCTCCCTTATCCTCTAGTCACTTTGGTCACAGCTGTGCCATCGAGCCTGTGACAGAGCGCTCAGATATTCAGTGGGCCTCACACAATCCAAAAGTGTCCAGTGTCCACAAGTGTGTGCAGAAATTCAAAATCTCCCTTATCCTCTAGTCACTTTGGTCACAGCTGTGCCATCGAGCCTGTGACAGAGCGCTCAGATATTCAGTGGGCCTCACACAATCCAAAAGTGTCCAGTGTCCACAAGTGTGTGCAGAAATTCAAAATCTCCCTTATCCTCTAGTCACTTTGGTCACAGCTGTACCATCGAGCCTGTGACAGAGCGCTCAGATATTCAGTGGGCCTCACACAATCCATAAGTGTCCAGTGTCTACAAGTGTGTGCAGAAATTCAAAATCTCCCTTATCCTCTAGTCACTTTGGTCACAGCTGTGCCATCGAGCCTGTGACAGAGCGCTCAGATATTCAGTGGGCCTCACACAATCCAAAAGTGTCCAGTGTCCACAAGTGTGTGCAGAAATTCAAAATCTCCCTTATCCTCTAGTCATTTTGGTCACAGCTGTGCCATCGAGCCTGTGACAGAGCGCTCAGATATTCAGTGGGCCTCACACAATCCAAAAGTGTCCAGTGTCCACAAGTGTGTGCAGAAATTCAAAATCTCCCTTATCCTCTAGTCACTTTGGTCACAGCTGTGCCATCGAGCCTGTTACAGAGCGCTCAGATATTCAGTGGGCCTCACACAATCCAAAAGTGTCCAGTGTCCACAAGTGTGTGTAGAAATTCAAAATCTCCCTTATCCTCTAGTCACTTTGGTCACAGCTGTGCCATTGAGCCTGTGACAGAGCGCTCAGATATTCAGTGGGCCTCACACAATCCATAAGTGTCCAGTGTCCACAAGTGTGTGCAGAAATTCAAAATCTCCCCTGTCCTATAGACACCTTGTACCTTGTTTTACATTACTATATAGTTTGTTGGATTTTGTCTACATTTCTACCAAAAATGAGGAAGGCTGGTGGAAGAGGCCGTGGAATTGGGCGGGGGTTGGCAGCTGGTAATGATGGTGTTGGTGGTGGATCTGATGGTAGTGGCAAGAGCAAAATAGGACCGAATGCAGGAGGTGTTGAGCCTGCGTCATCGTCTGGCTACATAAGGCCTCGAACGCTTAGTTTTCTAGGAGTTGGCAAACCGCTTTTAAAGCCAGAGCATCAGGAAAAAGTTTTGTCTTACATTGCTGAGTCAGCCTCCAGCTCTATCGCCTCCTCTTCTTCAGTTGTAAAATGTAAAAGCACTGAGTCGTCATTGGAGGCTCATGTTCATGAACCACACCTTTCCTTGTGTCCTTCACCCCAACCAAGATTGAAGGATGACGCAGGCCATACTACTGATTACTCCATGGAGCTGTTTTCACATACCATGCCTGGATTATCAAGTGAAATGGTGAATTACCCAGGCCAAGATGAATCTGACATGGAGTGCACTGATGCACAGCCGCTGATGGATGATTCTGCTGGTACATTCACTCAGAGCACTACATTGTCCTCGCAGTGTACAGAGCCAGATTCTGACCCTGATGAGACTCAGGTGCCCCTTCCCGCACACTATACCACCATACACGGTGACACAGAGGAAGGTGCACATGACATAGAAGAGGAGGTGATGGATGACCCAGTTGTTGACCCAGATTGGCATCCATTGGGGGAAGAGGGTGCTGCTTCCAATAGCTCAGATGAGGAGCATCCACAGCAGACATCGACATCGCAACAGCTGTTATCTGGCAGGCCCGGAGCACTCCAAAGACAGGTTCCAAACATCAAAAGAGTTGCTGGACAGCTTGTCCAGAGGGTCAAAAGATCACAGCGTGCTAGGCCGCAAAATGTCTGCCAAAGTAGGAAGAGTGCAGTGTGGCACTTTTTTGAACAAAATCCTCATGATAAGGTTATCTGTAAGAAGTACGCAAAGACCTTTAGCCGAGGGAAAAATCTGAAAAATTTGAATACCAGTTGCAAGCTTAGACATTTAACCAGCATGCACTTGCAAGCGTGGACACAACACCAAACCTCAAGTGCCACATGTGCAACTGATCACAACGAAGGTAGTCAGCAACGCTACATTGTTTCCCCTACTGTAAGCCCACCGGTTAGCACAGCAGCAAATGTTGAGGTGTCGTTGCAAGGCCACAGCAGTCAGGGAATCCCACTGTTATATCAACGAAAGACTGATTCTAGGCCATCAGAAAGAACAACAACTCCATCACCATCATCAACCCTCTCTCAGTCCGCCCTGTCCACCGCTACTTCCACCATATGCAGCTCTCAAGTCCAGCTCACCCTCCCAGACACTATGAGTAGGTCAAGAAAGTACTCAGTCTCTCATCCGCGTACACTGGGTTTGAACGCCCACATTGCCAAACTAATCTCGTTTGAGATGATGCCCTTTCGGTTGGTGGAAAGCACAGCTTTCCGCGAACTCATGGCCTATGCAGTACCACGCTATGACCTACCCAGTCGCCACTTCTTCTCTCGCAAAGCCATCCCAGCCCTCCACCATCATGTGAAAGACCGCATTGTCCATGCACTCAAGCAGTCAGTGAGCGGAAAGGTGCACCTCACAACTGATGCATGGTCCAGTCGGCATGGCCAGGGCCGTTACTTGTCCATCACTGCGCACTGGGTTAATGTGGTGGATGCAGGGTCCACAGGGGACAGCGGTGGTGGGACAGTGCTGCCTAGCCCACGGTATAGGAAACAGTTGGCTGTAGGCGTTCGACCCTCCTCCTCCTCCTCCAGAAGCGAAAGCTCGTCCACAGAGCGCAGTCGTACGAGCACTCCATCTGCAGCTGCCACTGTTGCACACAATGTGTCCCCCTATCGAGCAGCTAGTGGAAAGCGTCAGCAGGCTGTGTTGCAGATGATGTGTTTGGGCAACAGACACACCGCCGAGGTGCTGGCCGAGTACTTGAAGCGACAAACTGAGTCATGGCTGGGCAGTGTACATCTTGAGGCAGGCAAGGTAGTTAGTGATAACGGCCGTAATTTTGTGGCAGCCATAGCCCTTTCAAAACTCAGCCATATACCTTGCTTGGCTCACACCTTGAACCTGGTGGTGCAGTGCTTCCTCAAAAATTATCCGGAGTTAACAGCCCTGCTCCAGAAGGTGCGAAGACTGTGCGCGCACATCCGCCGGTCGCCTGTACACTCCGTTCGTATGCAGAAGCTGCAGCGATTGCTCCACCTTCCCAACCACCGCCTCATTATCGACATTGCAACAAGGTGGAACTCCACCCTGCACATGGTGGAGCGGCTGTGCGAGCAGAGGCAGGCCATAATGCATTTGTGGGAGGATACACGGCCAGGCACTTTGAGAGCAGACATGGAGTTGACAGGTGTGCAGTGGTCGAAGCTGAAAGACCTCTGTAAAGTCCTTCAGTGTTTTGAGGAATGCACACGGCTGGTAAGTGCAGACGACGCCATCCTAAGCATGAGCATCCCACTTATGCGTCTGCTCATGCAAACTTTGACGCACCTTAAGGAGCAGGCATCTGCAGCCAATGTTGATGAGGAGGAAGAGGAGGAGGGAATCCTTGATGACATTCAGCCATTGTCTGCTCAGGGACCTCTCCTGGACGAGGTGGAGGAAGAAGAGGAGGAGGAGAATGATGGGGATGATTACTTAGGGGAGGAGGATGCATCTCGTGGGGCAAGTGAAAATGTTGGCGTGGCAAGGTCTGGTACAGGGTTTGTGCGTGACTGGAGGGATGTGGATTTGCCAGAAAGTGCTCCTCCAACCAGCACTCGCAGTGCATCATTGACACCGGGAACATTGGCCCACATGTCAGATTATGCCTTGCAGATCCTAAAAAGGGACCCACGCATTGCCAAAATGATGAACGATGACGACTACTGGTTGGCCAGCATCCTGGATCCACGCTATAAAGGCAAATTACAAAACATCATGCCACAGGAGAACCTTGACCTAATATTGGCTAATAAACAAGCAACTCTGGTAAATCGGTTGCTTGAGGCATTCCCAGCACACAGCAGCGGTGATGGTTCTCACACGAGCCGTACGGGCCGGGGGCAGCTTGGCAGAGGTGTTCGTGGTGCACACAGCAGAAGTGGCGTTGGAGACAGGGGTTTCATGACAATGTTGTGGACTGATTTTTCAAATACCGCTCACACAACTGGTAATACTGCATCGATGGAAAGTGACAGGAGACAGCAGTTGTCAACTATGGTTACAAACTACTTTTCCTCCCATATCGATGTTCTCCCACACAGGTCATTCCCCTTTGACTATTGGGCCGCTAAACTGGACACCTGGCCTGAATTGGCCCAATATGCCTTACAGGAGCTCGCTTGCCCAGCTGCAAGTGTGCTATCGGAAAGAGTCTTCAGTGCAGCTGGATCAATCCTGACAGAAAAAAGGACCCGTCTGTCAACCCAAAATGTGGATGATCTAACCTTCATTAAAATGAACCATGCATGGGTTTCCAAGGATTTTGTCCCACCTTCCCCTGATGACACATAGGGTGACAGAAAAATGGCTTGCTTTGGTCCACCTCTTCCTGGGACTTCACCTATTTCGCCTTTTGCATCAGCTGAATGTCCAACATCAACATATGCCACTTTCTAAAACTCCCTAACTGTGCTGCCTCCCCCCCCCCATGGCTGGGGTCACCACCTAGCACACGACACCGTGCGAGTGCCGTTGCCCTGGACAGGTGGGTAGGCCGACTCTTGGGTGCGGGCACTGGCACAGGGTCCCTCATAGTGCAATCAAGTGTCTCTGACGGTGGTGGTGCACACCCGCCGTCAGACACACCGCTGTACTATGAGGGGCCCAGTGCCAGTACCGACGCACACGAGTGGGCCCCCCTTGCTTGGGCAGGGCCCCAGCATTTGCAATCTTTACCTCTCCCTGCTCCTCCGCTGTGTAATCTGGGCCGTCAAATCCATACTGTGCCTGACACCGTCTGAGCCTGCCTCCTGATGTATAGACATATATTTTGAATGTGTACGCTATCCATACATGTTATCCGGGGATACGGTACCCTTTCTCACCTTTGTGCAATCACCTGCAAGCCATACTGGGCCTAACACGTCTGAGCCTGCCTCCTGATGTATAGACATATATTTTGAATGTGTACGCTATCCATACATGTTATCCGGGGATACGGTACCCTTTCTCACCTTTGTGCAATCACCTGCAAGCCATACTGGGCCTAACACCGTCTGAGCCTGCCTCCTGATGTATAGACATATTTTGAATGTGTACGCTATCCATACATGTTATCCGGGGATATGGTACCCTTTCTCACCTTTGTGCAATCACGTGTAATCCATACTGGGCCTGAGAACGGCTGGCGAGCTGTTAAGCAAGCTACAGCACCTGTGGTTTGCACACGTAAGTTTTTCATTTTTTCAGGAATGACGGTTAGGCCTAATTCCGGAACTGCGGTTGACCTGCACTTACTGGGAAATCATTGTTCGCGGGTAATAATTGTAATCAGTGATCCCCATCACTAACGTTGTTCAGCGGGTTATCTTCACCTGTAAGCGACAAACGCTGGCCTTTTCAGTGTAGCGCACATGCAGCCACGGACATGTAAGGGCATGACACACCAGTTATTGGCCAATCTCATGTGCCAGAGCCTCACGTGTCCCTCTAGTAAGCCGGACTCGGACCGCGGGGCATGACGGAGTCTCGTTCGTTAACGGAATTAAGCTTGCAATCTGTGCATCTTTTCTGTAGCTTGCATGGTTGAGGTTTCCCAGGTGGAGTCGAATTAAACCGTAGGCTCCACTCCTGGTGGTGCCCTTCTGGACATTCCTTTAAGGTTCAGCTTTGCAACCATACTGCCCACGTAAAACAAACACTTTGCCTTCATGAACGCTGTTTGGAGGGTCATGACTCGTGGGACTAACTCCGCCCAATCAGTTAACCTGCTAGAGAGATCGTTCGTTGCTCCCAAGCATGACATCACACTCCCTAGGAGGAAGGTAATGCCACTGTGGCGACCGTACTCCTGGGGGCGACACAAGTGCACTGATGCCCAGCCACTGCTCGATGAATCTGCTGGTACATTGACCCAGACCACTACATTCCCCTCGCACGCTACACGACCTGAATCTGACCCTGATGAAACTCAGGTTACCCTTCCCATATACAGTTCCATCTTACACGGTGACAAAGAGGAAGCTGCAGATGAAAGTGCAGGTTCGGCCCACCCACCATCAGACACATCACCGTACTATCAGGGGCCCTGTGCCAGTGCCGTCGCCAACGAGTGGGCCTCCCCTGCTTGCTCAGGATCACAGCACTTGCAAGGTTGAAATACTGTGCAGTGAGATGGAAGATGGGGACGACGAGGAGTCCAGACTAGTACAGGGATTCCCTAGCGAGGAGACTTATTTTATTGTTTTCAATGTTGGGACAGCAATTTTTGGGGAGCACTATACTCTGGAGAATGATAGATGGGGCCCACCATACACTGGAACATTCCAAAGGTGGACATCAGACACTGGAGCAGCATTTACAGGGCCCATTATACACTAGAGCATTAGAAATGGGGCCCATTATGTTTGGAGCATTATTTGGGCCCATAAGACAGTGGAGCTTCATCCATGGGGACCAACATATACTGTAGCATTATGTGGAGCTCATCATATACTGTTTCAAACATTATATGGGACCAATGATTCTGTATGGAGAAATAGATGGGCCTCGTCATGAGATGTAAAAAGTGAAGTATTTTTCATT
This sequence comes from Dendrobates tinctorius, assembly GCF_039654945.1. NCBI lineage: Eukaryota > Metazoa > Chordata > Amphibia > Anura > Dendrobatidae > Dendrobates > Dendrobates tinctorius. Next base: position 30,504,588 of record NW_027361688.1, on the reverse strand, counting down.
GTACTATACCGCTATTTCTCTGCCGTATCAGAGCATGATGAGTTGTGGTATGTGTTAAAGGGGCGCTCTTTCGCCCAGGGCACATGAAAACCTGGAGCCAGCCCTCCCCCCCACAACTTTAGCCAAATAACCCCCATTTTTCAGTGCGTAACTTGTATTATGAAGTTAATTAAGGTTGACAAGCTTAAGTAAGAAGAATTGATGCTTTTGGCATTCAAACGGGCACTGTAGGTGTGTTTCCTGTCCTCCTCTCACTGCCGACTTTTATTCCCCATTGACTTACATTGGGTTTCGTGTTTCGGGACGACCCCGACTTTTCCCTATAATCGGACGATCTTGCTCGACCCGACTTTTGGAAAAGTCGGGTTTCACGAAACGAAACTCGACCCTAAAAAACCAAAAGTCGCTCAACTCTAGTACAGAGTAGGTGGGGGGGACTGTAATGGTACATAGTAGTTGGGGGGCCTGTAATGGTACACAGTAGAGGGGGCTCGGTAATGGTACATAGTAGGTGGGGACCCTGTATATTGTGTATAGTAGGTGGGGGCCCTGTATATTGTGTATAGTAGGTGTTAGCGTGGGTGGTCAGGAGCGGGAGCTCCGAGAGTGGACCCTCTGGACCGTGGCACCGAGGGACCCCGGGCGAGCTGCCAGGTGGAACCGACCCCTATACAGGGACCGTTAGGAGCAGGCCCAGGGGTTCGAGTACCACGGTAGCCGGTACCGAGAGGGGCGGCTCAGGATGGACCGGAGTAAGACTGAGACTGGAGTAGGATGGCAGGAGCACTGAAGACAGGACTGGAGTAGGACGGCAGGAACACAAGGCAGGACTGGAGTAGGACGGCAGGAACAGTGAAGGCAGGACTGGAGTAGGACGGCAGGAACACAAGGCAGGACTGGAGTAGGACGGCAGGAACAGTGAAGGCAGGACTGGAGTAGGACGGCAGGAACACAAGGCAGGACTGGAGTAGGACGACAGGAACACGGGTAGCAGGACTGAGAAGCTGCTGTGAGGAGCAGCCGAGACAGGAACTGCAGGAGCAGAGTGTGCACGATGGAGCGAGGCCAGAGTGTCAGGAAACACAACGATCAGGCGCCTCCCTCAGGGGGAAGCGGCCTGATATGGCCCCGTCTGGTCAGCCATTGGTCCAAATGTGCTTCCGGGTCAGGGCACTGCCGGAGCATAAGAAGCAGGAAGGAGGCGCGGCCGCGGCCTATGGCGCATGCGCATAGCATGCAGGGAAGGCATCGGTCGCGGGTCTGTCTCAGGTGACCGCCGCGGCCGTCGGGTGGAGAGAGGCTGCGGCGTGGGAGCGGAGGGCGACTGCGGCGTGGGAGCGGAGGCCGGGTGAGTATGGCGGAGCGGTGTAACAGTACCCCCTCCCCTAAGCCGCCCCCCCCCCGGAGATTAACAAGAAACCTCTTGAGGATACGGGGAGCATTAATATTCTCCCGAGGCTCCCAGGATCTCTCCTCAGGACCAAAGCCCTTCCAATCAACGAGAAAGAAAGTCCTACCTCTAACCCTTTTCACAGCGAGGATGTCCTGCACTTCAAAAACGTTGTCGGCACCCACCGGCTGAGGACCAAGATCAAGCGAGGAATGGAAACGATTCAGCACCACAGGCTTCAGGAGAGAGACGTGAAAGGTGTTCGGGATCCGGAGCGAAGCAGGCAACCTCAATTTGTAGGCAACTTCGTTAATACGTCCCAGAATTTCAAACGGACCGATGTAGCGTGGACCCAACTTGTAGGAGGGCAGTTTTAGTCGGACGAATTTGGAGGAGAGCCAGACCTTGTCGCCAACACGATACGGAGGAGAATCCAACCTCTTTTTGTCTGCATAGTTCTTCATCTGATCAGCGGATCTCTTGAGTGATGTGTTGGTCTCAGCCCAAATCTTAGAAAATTCCGAGGACAAGGCATTGGCCACGGGTACCTCAGAGGCAGGGGTTATCGGAAGAGGGACACCAGGATGTCTGCCAAAAACAATGAAAAACGGAGACTTGGCCGAAGACTCACCAGCATGGTTGTTATAAGCGAACTCTGCCCAGGGGAGTAAGCTGACCCAATCGTTCTGGTGGGCGTTAGAGAAGTGGCGTAAGTATCCCGTAAGCGTCTGGTTGGTACGCTCTACTTGTCCGTTGGACTGTGGATGGTAGGCCGAGGAGAAGTCGAGGGAAACGTTCATAAGCTTACAAAGCGAACGCCAGAACTTGGAGGTAAACTGAACCCCTCGGTCAGACACAATGCGTCGAGGTAGTCCATGAAGCCTGAAGACTTGATGAATGAAGATCTCGGCCAGCTCCGGCGCTGAGGGAAGACCGGGCAGAGGGATGAAGTGAGCCATCTTGGAAAAACGATCCACCACCACCAGAATGACTGAGCAGCCCGCAGAGCAGGGTAGGTCGGTGATGAAATCCATGGCGATGTTCTCCCAAGGAACCGTAGGGACAGGCAACGGAAGCAACAAGCCAGACGGAGATCTCCGTGGTACCTTGTTCTTTGCACAGGATGGACAAGAAGCCACAAAATCGAGTACATCTTGGCGAAGTGAGGGCCACCAGTAGTGACGTTTGATAAGATCAAGGGTCTTCTTAGTTCCGGCATGGCCGGCCAGTTTGGAGGAGTGCCCCCATAGAAGAACCTTTTGCTTGAGATTCTCTGGCACAAGCGTCTTGCCAGGCGGAGGAGTAAGCCAGTTCACTGGAGCCACGGTGATGATCCTAGTGGGATCAATGATATGTGACGGTTCCTCCGTGGATTCGTGTGGTTGGAAGACCCTGGACAGGGCGTCGGCTTTGGAATTCTTGCTGCCGGGACGGAATCGGAGCTCGAAATCAAATCGGGCAAAAAATAAAGACCATCTGGCCTGGCGAGGGTTTAGTCTCTGGGCAGACTGGAGATAGGCCAGATTCTTGTGGTCCGAGAAGATGACAAAAGGATGGACAGCTCCTTCCAGGAGGTGGCGCCATTCCTCCAAGGCCAACTTGATGGCCAAAAGTTCCCGGTCACCGATCGAGTAGTTACACTCGGATGGAGAAAAGGCCTTCGAGAAGAAGCCACAAGGGTGCAGGCGACCGGAGGCGGTTCTCTGGGACAGCACCGCCCCGGCACCAGTCGAGGAAGCGTCCACCTCGAGTACAAAAGGTCGATCGCTCTCAGGGCGATGCAGGACCGGAGCCGTGGAGAAAGCCCGTTTTAGGGACAGAAAGGCCTCCTCTGCCTCAGGAGACCAATCCTTGGAAGTAGACCCTTTACGGGTGAGCACAGAAATGGGTCTTGTGATCGCGGAGAAGTGGGAGACAAATTGCCGGTAATAGTTGGCGAACCCGAGGAATCGTTGTATCGCCTTTAATCCGACGGGGCGAGGCCATTTGAGGATGGCAGACAACTTCTCGGGATCCATCCTTAGACCAGCGTCGGAGATAATGTATCCCAGAAATGGCAGAGAGGTCTGTTCGAAGAGACATTTCTCGATCTTTGCATACAGACGGTTCTCCCGAAGACGCTGAAGCACCAGGCGGACACTCTTTCTGTGGGACGAGAGGTCCGGCGAGAAGACGAGGATGTCGTCTAAGTACACGACCACACAGGAGTACAAGAGATCCCGGAAGATCTCGTTGACGAACTCTTGAAAGACTGCAGGAGCATTGCAAAGACCGAAGGGCATGACCAGGTACTCGTAATGGCCATCTCGAGTGTTGAAAGCGGTCTTCCACTCGTCACCTGCACGGATACGGACCAGATTGTAGGCTCCTCTGAGGTCCAGCTTGGTAAAGACCCGAGCCCCTCTGAGACGGTCAAACAGTTCCGGAATGAGTGGAAGAGGGTACCTGTTCTTGATGGTAATCTCATTCAAGCCCCTATAGTCAATGCATGGCCGTAGAGTCCCGTCCTTCTTTTTGACGAAGAAGAACCCGGCTCCCGCGGGCGAAGAGGATTTCCGTATAAAGCCTTTGGCGAGGTTCTCTCGGACGTACTCGGACATGGCGGTGGTCTCCACGGGAGACAGAGGGCACATTCTGCCCCTTGGGGGGGTTGAACCAGAAACAAGTTCAATTGGGCAGTCAAACGGCCGGTGTGGAGGGAGGACCTCTGCTTCCTTCTTATCAAAAACATCGGCGTAGGAGCTGTAAGCTGGAGGAAGACCCGGGAGGTCTGGAGGTGACCGTGGAGCGGCCGCCAGGCGGACAGGAGTCAGACAGCGAGCTTGGCACGGGTGCCCCCAGCGGAGTATCTCCCCAGAAGACCAGTCGAGAACAGGCTGATGAGTCCTTAACCATGGAAGACAGAGTAGAATGGCGTGAGAGAGCTTAGGTAAAACGTAAAAGGCTATCTTCTCTCGATGTAAGGCTCCGATTTGCAATTCCACCTCTTCAGTGACCAAGGTGACGGTCACCTGTAGCGGTTTGCCATCCACGGTGGCAATCTGAATTGGGTTAGATAGAGTGACTACAGGAATTTGGTATTTGTCTACCTCTTCCGGCCGAATGAAGTTACCCGCTGAGCCCGAATCCACGTAGGCCACCTCGGAACCACGCCTCCCTCCTGAAACCAAAAGCACAGAAATCGTAAGGGGTTGAGAGGAATCATCATCATCACCTAGGAAGGCCTCTCTTACCTGACCTAGGTGGAGTCGTTTCCCTGTCTCTTAGGACAGGTGCGGATATAGTGTGACGAATGACCGCAATAGAGGCACAGACCTTGTGCCCGTCTCTCTCTCTGACGTAACTCGGCCAACCTGAGATGATCTATCTGCATGGGCTCACCCGAAGAGAGGGAAGAAGATCCGACTGAACGTGAGCTGGCCGACTGAGTGAAAGGAGGAACTGACCTGGAGGAGCGCCTGTCTCTCACTGACTCCCGAGCGCGCTCCAGGAAGCGCAGGTCAATGTGGGTAGCCAGCGAGATAAGGTCCTCTAAGGTGGACGGGGTATCTCGACCAGCGAGTTCATCCTTTATTTTACTAGAAAGACCGCGCCAGAATGCCCCCACCAAAGCTGCGTTATTCCAGCCAAGCTCAGAGGAAATAGTGCGAAAGCGAATAGCGTACTGTCCGACCATGAGAGAGCCCTGGTGTAAGTTAAAGAGTGACTCAGTGAGAGAGGCTAACCGGCCCGGCTCATCGAAAACCTTACGAAACGTATCCAGGAAAACCGGGAGACTCGAAACGACCGGGTCGTCACGTTCCCAGAGCGGGTTTACCCAAGAAAGGGCCTCTCCCTCCAGATGGGACATGATGAAGGCCACTTTGGCCCGGTCCGAGGGATATTGCTGCGGCAGCCATTCAAAGTGGAGACTACACTGATTTAAGAACCCCCTACAGAGCTTGGGATCCCCGGTGAAACGAGGCGGCTTGGCGAGGCGGGGCGTCGGATGAGCAGCAGACGCAGGGGGAGGAGTCGGCACTGCAGCGGCAGCCTGGAGGGCCGACAAGCGACTATCAAAGGAGGCCATGTAGGACAAAATGTGGGTTTGAGTATCTTGCTGCTGGCCCAGCTCCTGTTGGAGACTGGCCAGCTGAGTGGCATTTCCAGGATCGGCCACCTGTAAGGCCGACAAACGGGTGTCCATCGACTTCATGATTGACATAATGCGCCCCTGATTCTCCCGTAGGAATAGCAACTCTTTCTGGGTAGCAGCCGTAGTACCGGCGGAGTCCATGGCCTGATCGTACTGTTAGCGTGGGTGGTCAGGAGCGGGAGCTCCGAGAGTGGACCCTCTGGACCGTGGCACCGAGGGACCCCGGGCGAGCTGCCAGGTGGAACCGACCCCTATACAGGGACCGTTAGGAGCAGGCCCAGGGGTTCGAGTACCACGGTAGCCGGTACCGAGAGGGGCGGCTCAGGATGGACCGGAGTAAGACTGAGACTGGAGTAGGATGGCAGGAGCACTGAAGACAGGACTGGAGTAGGACGGCGGGAACACAAGGCAGGACTGGAGTAGGACGGCAGGAACAGTGAAGGCAGGACTGGAGTAGGACGGCAGGAACACAAGGCAGGACTGGAGTAGGACGGCAGGAACAGTGAAGGCAGGACTGGAGTAGGACAGCAGGAACACAAGGCAGGACTGGAGTAGGACGACAGGAACACGGGTAGCAGGACTGAGAAGCTGCTGTGAGGAGCAGCCGAGACAGGAACTGCAGGAGCAGAGTGTGCACGATGGAGCGAGGCCAGAGTGTCAGGAAACACAACGATCAGGCGCCTCCCTCAGGGGGAAGCGGCCTGATATGGCCCCGTCTGGTCAGCCATTGGTCCAAATGTGCTTCCGGGTCAGGGCACAGCCGGAGCATAAGAAGCAGGAAGGAGGCGCGGCCGCGGCCTATGGCGCATGCGCATAGCATGCAGGGAAGGCATCGGTCGCGGGTCTGTCTCAGGTGACCGCCGCGGCCGTCGGGTGGAGAGAGGCTGCGGCGTGGGAGCGGAGGGCGACTGCGGCGTGGGAGCGGAGGCCGGGTGAGTATGGCGGAGCGGTGTAACAGTAGGAGGGGAGGGTCATGTAACAGATTTTGTGTCAGGTCATCAGGTGTGTTGCTTACATCTGACCGCCTTTAAGGATGGGCATAAATATGGTTATAAACAGCATACAGTATTTTTCGCAGTGTTTATGTAGCATCGGATGTTTTTTGCCTCCTGTCCTTAGCAGTAAATATGACTGCAGCCTCTGAACTCAATATTTAAATTACCTACGGTCGGGGTCAGACTGGGGTGCCTAGGGACCACCAGGGGAATTGACTCTAGTGGCCCACCCTATGGCTACCATAAATGGTTTTATTATGTGTTCATTTTTTGGCCTCTCCCACTAAAATGTGTGCCATTTAGCAAGCTGTACAGTGTGCAAAAGAGAACGCTCTCAGCCTCCTATATATCGTACACACTGTACTCTTGGCATCCTATATCACATACAGATCGCACTCTCGGTCTCCTATAACAGATACTTTCTATAAGAGGCTGAGAGTGTGGTATGTACAGTGTATAGGATGCCGATATTGCGGTATGTACGGCATATTGGCCTCTTATATGACATGCAGACTGTCGGCCTCCTATTACGCCCCCTATAAGACAGTGTCGTCCTCCTATTAGGCCCCCTATAAGACATACAGACGGCCTCCTATGAGACATGCAGACTGTTAGCCTCCTATTAGGCCCCCTATAAGACATAAAGAGTTTCGGCCTCCTATTAGGCCCCCTATAAAACATACTGAGTGTCGGCCTCCTGTTAGGCCCCCTATAAGACATACTGAGTCTTGGCCTCCTATTAGGCCCCCTATAAGACTTACAGACTGTTAGCCTCCTATTAGGCCCCCTATAAGACATCCTGAGTGTCGGCCTCCTATTAGGCCCCCTATAAGACATACAGAGTGTTGCCTCTTAGATACTGTACAGACCGCACTCTCTGCCTATGTACGGCATACAGGAGGATGATAGTGCGGTCTGTACGGTCGGTATACTGTCCTCATATGACATATTAGGCCATATAAGAGTGTGGTGCGTGTGTATCTTATCTAGGAGGCACTGGCAGAGATTGTGATCTGTGATGCTGCATCATGTCATGTGTATGAGCAGGGCCAGATTTGGGATTTGGATGTTTCGCCCCCAGCAGCTTGCCCCCAGCAGTTCGCCCCCATTTACATTTCGCCCCCACACATTTCGTCCCCAGCGTTTGGCCCCCAGGAGGTTTCACCCTCGGACATTTCGCCCCCAGCAGTTTGCCCCCTGATGTTTCGCCCCCCGCAGTTCGCCCCCGGATGTTTCGCCCCCGGATTTTTCGCCCCCAGCAGTTCGCCCCCGGATTTTTTGCCCCAGGATGTTTCGCCCCCAGCAGTTCGCCCCCGGATTTTTCGCTCCAGGATGTTTCGCCCAAGCAGTTCTCCCCCTGGATGTTTCGCCCCAAGCAGATCACCCCTGGCAGTTGGCCCACGGATGTTTCGCCCCCAGCAGTTCGCCCCCGGATGTTTCGCCCCTCGATTTTTCGCCCCAGCAGTTCGCCCCCGGATATTTCGCAATATAGGCAAAACAGGGCAAAACAGGGTACACACATCCGGGGGTGAACTGCTGTGGGTGAAACATCCGGGGCCGAACTTCCGGGGGTGAAAAATCTGGGGGCGAAACATCCGGGGACGAACTGCTGGGGGCGAAAAATCCGGGGGTGAACTGCTGAGGGCGAAATATCCGGGGGCGAACTGCTGGGGGTGAAAAATCCAGGGGCGAAACATCCGGGGGCGAACTGCTGGGGGCAGAACATCCAGGGGCAAACTGCTGGGGGTGAAAAATCCAGGGGTGAACTGCCGGGGCCAAACTGCTGGGGGCGAACTGCTGGGGGCGAACTGCTGGGGGCGAAATGCTGGGGGTGAAATGTGCGGGGGCGAATCCTCCTGGGGGCGAAATCATAGGGGCGAAATGTACCTGGGGGCGAACTGCTGGGGGCAAATTGCTGGGGACGAACTGCTGGGGACGAAACTTCCTAAAACCACCAGATTTAGGCAAATTGGGGCCCTAGGCCAATTTTAAAATGGGGCCCCAAATGCTAACATATTGCACATCACACAGAAGCATTTCAGTTGTAGTTACATGCGCTGAGTTCAGGACGCTGAATCAGTGTGATTGACAATATTGAAGTCGTTCAACACTTGTTTCCCGGCCTCTTTCCACCGTCTGAGAAAGAATGATGGGGACAGAACAATCACTAATGGATTAATCTGTCCCCATACAGTATCATGTTATCAGCAGCACATCTACAGTTTACACCCCATATTCCTCCATATAATATAATGTCCCCATAGTCCTTCATATAATATATTCTGCCCCATAGTCCTCCATATAGTATAATACACTCCTCAGTCCTTCATATATTAAAATACACTGCTCAGTCCTCCATATAGTTTAATACACTCCTCATAGTGCTCCATATAGTATAATACACTGCCAGTCATCCATGTAGTACAATTCACTTCCCATAGTATAATGCACCCCATAGTTCTTCATATAGTATAATGTATTCCCCATAGTCCTCTATACAGTATAATGCAGCCCACAAATAACATAATGCAGCCACCCCATAGAACATAATGCAGCCACCCCACAGAGTATAATGCAGCCCTGCCATACAATATAATGTAACCCCCATAGAATATAATGCAGCCCCCCTCTTATAGTGTAATGCAGCCACCCCTTAGAGCATAATGTAGCCACCCCACAGAATACAATATAACCCCGCATAGAATATAATGCAGCCCCCCTCATATAGTATAATGCAGCCCCTCCATAGAATATATGGCAGCCCCTTATATAGTGTAATGTAGCCCCTCCATAGAATACAATGTAGCCCTCCTCATATAGTATAATGCTGCCCCAATAGAATATAATGTAGCCCCCTCATGAAGTATAATAAAGCCCCCTACAATATAATCTAGCCCCCCATAAAATATAATGCAGCCCCCCGTAGAATACAATGTAGCCTCCTCATATAGTATAATGTAGCCCCTTCATAGAATATGATGCAATCACCACCATAGAATATAGTAAAGATAATACAGCCCCCCCATAGAATATAATGTAGCCCCGAATAGAATATAATACAGCCCACCTCCCCATAGAATATAATGTAGCCCCCCATATTATATAACACGGCCTCCCCTATAGAATATAATGTATAATGTACCCCCCATGGTATATAACACAGCCTCATAGTATATAACACAGCCCCACATGGTATATAGCACAGCTCCACATGGTATACAGCACAGCACCATGGCATACAGCACAGCCCCCCATTGGTATACAGCACAGCCTCTCATTGGTATACAGCACAGCGCCATGGTATACAGCACAGGCCCACATGGTATAAAGCACAGCCCACATGGTATAAAGCACAAGCCCACATGGTATAAAGCACAGCCCCACATGGTATACAGCACAGCCCCCATTGGTATACAGCACATCCCCCCATTGGTATACAGCACATCCCCCATTGGTATACAGCACAGCCCCACATGGTATAAAGCACAGCCCCACATGGTATATATCACAGCATCACATGGTTTACAGCACAGCCCCCCATTGGTATACAGCACAGCCCCCATTGGTATACAGCACAGCCCCATAGTATACAGCACAGCCCCACATGGTATAAAGCACAGGCCCACATGGCATAAAGCACAGCATCACATGGTATACAGCACAGCACCACATGGTATACAGCACAGCCCCACATGATATACAGCACAGGCCTCTTCTTCCTCCAGACCCCTCTTCCCTCCTCTTCCTCCTCCGGACCTCTCTGGCCTCCTCTTACTTCTCCAGACCCCTCTTCCCTCCTCCGGACCCCTCTGGCCTCCTCTTCCTCCTTCGGACCCCTCTTCCCTCCTCTTCCTCCTCCGGACCCCTCTGGCCTCCTCTTCCTCCTCCGGACCCCTCTTCCCTCCTCTTCCTGCTCCAGACCCCTCTGGCCTCCTCTTCCTCCTCCGGACCCCTCTGGCCTCCTCTTCCTCCTCTTCCCTCCTCTTCCTCCTCCGGACCCCTCTGGACACCTCTGGCCTCCTCTTTCTCCTCCGGACCCCTCTTCCCTCTTACTCCTCCGGACCCCTCTGGCCTCTACCATGGAGACTCTTTGTTCCCCCTCCTCTCCAGGGACACAGACCACCCGTCACCCACTCACTCTAGACTCTATTCACCGGACCAGAGCAGAGTAGGAGAGGGAGCAGCAGCAGGGAGAGCAGAGCTCGGCGGCGTCCTCTTGTCTCACACGCTGGCTGCTATGCTATTAGTCAGCCAGCTACAGAGCCGGAAAGCAGAGCGCGGAGCGTTTCACCGCCCATCAAGAACAGCGCTGATGTCACGTGGCAAGGTCCTGGGGCTGGGTGAGTCATCAGAGAGACCCAGAGCCAACAAGGGGGTCACCCCACGCCGCGTCAGCGCCTCAGATGGGGGTATGCCGGGCCCGCGCCGCCTCGCGCTATGGTATGTGCACGCGCGCGTCCCTTCAAATCATGGGACATGCTTTTAAAGGGCCCACGCACTTAAAGGGGCAGCATTTTTAAAGGTCCCCCAGCGTCCCTTGGGGCCTTCCGGGCATTTACCCGGTACCTCGCCAGGCCAGACTGAGCCTGCTTACGGTAATTAGCAATTGCGCAGGAAAAAAAAATATTAAAAAAAAACAGGGTGTAATTACTCTTATGTACTGATCTCGAAGGGACATCTTAAATAAAAGTCAAATAACAAGCATTTATTTATCAGGTGTTATACTCCAGAGCTGCACTCATAATTCTGCAGTGTTCATTCTGCATGGAGGTAGAAGTACACTACCGGGCTAATAAAGTAAGCTATTGGTCTGCATTCTAGGAGTTGTTAGGAATATGTGATAAGGTTGTATGTTCACTGTTCCCAATGATAGCAGCAGAACTGTGAATGCAGCTTTGGAGATCAGTAACTCAATGTTCTCACATAAAAGCGGCTTCCCTGCCCCCCCCACTATTGGCCAGTTTGCCCACTTAGCTTTTGGTGGCAGAGGTCACAGTAGCTGCTGAATTACTGGGTGGATTTATTGTAGTGCAGTTTATACAGTTGTGGCCAAAAGTATTGACACCCCTGCAATTCTGTCAGATAATCTCAGTTTCTTCCTGAAAATGATTGCAAACACAAATTCTTTGGCATTATTATCTTCATTTAATGTGTCTTAAATGAAAAAAACACAAAAAGAATTGTCCTAAAGCCAAATTGGATATACTGTAATTCCACACCAAACATAAAAAAGAGGGTGGACAAAAGTATTGGCACTGTTCGAAAAATCATGTGATGCTTCTCTAATTTGTGTAATGAACAGCACCTGTAACTTACCTGTGGCACCTAACAGGTGTTGGCAATAACTAAATCACACTTGCAGCCAGTTGACATGGATTAAAGTTGACTCAACCTCTGTCCTGTGTCCTTGTGTGTACCACATTGAGCATGGAGAAAAGAAAGAAGACCAAAGAACTGTCTGAGGACTTGAGAAACCAAATTGTGAGGCAGCATAAGCAATCTCAAGGCTACAAGTCCATCTCCAAAGACCTGAATGTTCCTGTGTCTACCGTGCGCAGTGTCATCAAGAAGTTTAAAGCCCATGGCACTGTGGCTAACCTCCCTAGATGTGGATGGAAATGAAAAATTGACAAGAGATTTTAACGCAAGATTGTGCGGATGTTGGATAAAGAACCTCCACTAACATCCAAACAAGTTCAAGCTGCCCTGCAGTCCGAGGGTACAACAGTGTCAACCCGTACTATCCGTCGGCGTCTGAATGAAAAGGGACTGTATGGTAGGAGACCCAGGAAGACCCCACTTCTTACCCCGATACATAAAAAAGACAGGCTGGAGTTTGCCAAAAGTTACCTGAAAAAGCCTAAAATGTTTTGGAAGAATGTTCTCTGGTCAGATGAGACAAAAGTAGAGCTTTTTGGGCAAAAGCATCAACATAGAGTTTACAGGAGAAAAAAAGAGGCATTCAAAGAAAAGAACACGGTCCCTACAGTCAAACATGGCAGAGGTTCCCTGATGTTTTGGGGTTGCTTTGCTGCCTCTGGCACTGGACTGCTTGACCGTGTGCATGGCATTATGAAGTCAGAAGACTACCAACAAATTTTGCAGCATAATGTAGGGCCCAGTGTGAGAAAGCTGGGTCTCCCTCAGAGGTCATGGGTCTTCCAGCAGGACAATGACCCAAAACACACTTCAAAAAGCACTAGAAAATGGTTTGAGAGAAAGCACTGGAGACTTCTAAGGTGGCCAGCAATGAGTCCAGACCTGAATCCCATAGAACACCCGTGGAGAGATCTAAAAATGGCAGTTTGGAGAAGGCACCCTTCAAATATCAGGGACCTGGAGCAGTTTGCCAAAGAAGAATGGTCTAAAATTCCAGCAGAGCATTGTAAGAAACTCATTGATGGTTACCGAAAGCGGTTGGTTGCAGTTATTTTGGCTAAAGGTTGTGCAACCAAGTATTAAGTATTAGGCTGAGGGTGCCAATACTTTTGTCTGGCCCATTTTTGCAGTTTTGTGTGAAATGATCAATGTTTTGCTTTTTGCTTCATTCTCTTTTGTGGTTTTTCATTTAAGACAAATTAAATTAAGATAATAATACCAAAGAATTTGTGATTGCATTCATTTTCAGGAATAAACTGAGTATCATCTGACAGAATTGCAGGGGTGTCAATACTTTTGGCCACAACTGTACATAGTCTTAGCGGTGGTTGCCAGCGACCTTCTTGTGTCTGGTTTCTTTTAGTCTACCATTGCCCAGAAGGATAGAGACTGCTCAGGAAATTGTATGTACAGCAGTTTTTTTTTTATTGGAAAAGCCCAAATTTGCCACTTCACTCCAGAGCGGCATTCATAATTCTACAGTCTTTGCAGCGGCACTTTTTTTTAGTATCTTACATATGATGTATTATTGAATTAGATATATAGCGAACGGTATTTATTCTATTTCCACATAGGCAGAATAACATTTTTCCATACACCTGTCTCCGTGAGATACATCTGGACTCTGCGTGCAAAACATAACCTGCTGGTTCACATGTGGACAGTCAGCGAAATAATTCCTGTTCTGTAGTAGATGGTTAGGTTTCACTTACCTTATATATGATCGCCATCTGGTGGTTGTTTTTTAATACTTTTAAAAGGGTAATCGCAGTCTTGGAACCATTTTTATTTCTAACTAGCTGAAGAGCCCGGCATTGGTACATAGTAGGTGGGGGGCCCTGTAATGGTACATAGTAGGTGGGGGGCCCTGTAATGGTGCATAGTAGGTGGGGGGGGCCCTGTAATAGTACATAGTAGGTGGAGATCATGTAATGGCACATAGTAGGTGGGGGCCCTGTAATGGTGCATAGTAGGTGGGGGGCCCTGTAGTGGTGCATAGTAGGTGGAGGGGGTCTGTAATGGTGCATAGTAGGTGGAGGGGGTCTGTAATAGTACATAGTATGGGGTGGTCCCTGTAATGGTACTACATAGTAGGTGGGGGGCCCTGTAATGGTGCATAGTAGGTGGGGGGCTCTGTAATAGTACATAGTATGGGGTGGTCCCTGTAATTGTGCATAGTAGGTGGGGGGCCCTGTAATAATACATAGTAGGTGGAGATCATGTAATGGCACATAGTAGGTGGGGGGCCCTGTGATGGTGCATAGTAGGTGGGGGGCTCTGTAATGGTACATAGTAGGTGGGGGGCTCTGTAATGATACATAGTAGGTTGGGGTCCCTGTAATGGTACTACGTAGTAGGTGGGCGTCCCTGTAATTGTACTACATAGTAGGTGGGGGGTGGTCTGTAATGGTACATACTGTAGTAGGTGGGGGCCCTGTAATAGTACATAGTAGATGGTGGGGCCCGTAATAGTACATAGTATGTGGGGGGCCCTGTAATGGTACATAGTAAGTGGGGGGCTCGGTAATGGTACATAGTAGGTTGGGGGCTCTGTATATTGTGTATAGTAGGTGGGCGTCCCTGTAATTGTACTACATAGTAGGTGGGGGTGGTCTGTAATGGTACATACTGTAGTAGGTGGGGGCCCTGTAATAGTACATAGTAGATGGTGGGGCCCGTAATAGTACATAGTATGTGGGGGGCCCTGTAATGGTACATAGTAAGTGGGGGGCTCGGTAATGGTACATAGTAGGTTGGGGGCTCTGTATATTGTGTATAGTAGGTGGGGGCCCTGTATATTGTGTATAGTAGGTAGGGGCCCTGTATATTGTATATAGTAGGAGGGGGGCCTGTATATTGTGTATAGTAGGTGGGGGGCCTGTATATTGTGTATAGTAGGTGGGGGGCCTGTATATTGTGTATAGTAGGAGGGGGCCCTGTATATTGTGTATAGTAGGTGGGGGCCCTGTATATTGTGTGTCTTTGCAGCGGCACTTTTTTTTTAGTATCTTACATATGATGTATTATTGAATTAGATATATAGCGAACGGTATTTATTCTATTTCCACATAGGCAGAATAACATTTTTCCATACACCTGTCTCCGTGAGATACATCTGGACTCTGCGTGCAAAACATAACCTGCTCGATCACAGGTGGACAGTCAGCGAAATATTTCCTGTTCTGTAGTAGATGGTTAGGTTTCACTTACCTTATATATGAGCGCCATCTGGTGGTTGTTTTTTAATACTTTTAAAAGGGTAATCGCAGTCTTGGAACCATTTTTATTTCTAACTAGCTGAAGAGCCCGGCATTGGTACATAGTAGGTGGGGGGCCCTGTAATGGTGCATAGTAGGTGGGGGCCTTGTTATGGTACATAGTAGGTGGGGGCCCTGTAATGGTACATAGTAGGTGGGGGGCCCTGTAATAGTACATAGTAGGTGGAGATCATGTAATGGCACATAGGAGGTGGGGGGCTCTGTAATGGTGCATAGTAGGTGGGGGGCTCTGTAATGGTGCATAGTAGGTGGGAAGGGCTCTGTAATAGTACATAGTATGGGGTGGTCCCTCTAATGGTACTACATATTAGGTGGGGGGCCCTGTAATGGTACTACATAGTAGGTGGGGGGCCCTGTAATAGTACATAGTATGGGGTGGTCCCTGTAATGGTACTACATAGTAGGTGGGGGGGGCTGTAATGGTACTACATAGTAGGTGGGGGGAGGACTGTAATGGTACTACATAGTAGGTGGGGGGGCCTGTAATAGTACATAGTAGGTGGAGATCATGTAATGGCACATAGTAGGTGGGGGGGCTCTGTAATGGTGCATAGTAGGTGGGGGGGCTCTGTAATAGTACATAGTATGGGGTGGTCCCTGTAATGGTACTACATAGTAGGTGGGGGGGCCCTGTAATGGTACTACATAGTAGGTGGGGGGGCCCTGTAATAGTACATAGTAGGTGGAGATCATGTAATGGCACATAGTAGGTGGGGGGGCTCTGTAATGGTGCATAGTAGGTGGGGGGCTCTGTTATGGTGCATAGTAGGTGGGGGGCTCTGTAATAGTATATAGTATGGGGTGGTCCCTGTAATGGTACTACATAGTAGGTGGGGGGGCCCTGTAATGGTATTACATAGTAGGTGGGGGGCCCTGTAATAGTACATAGTAGGTGGAAATCATGTAATGGCACATAGTAGGTGGGGGGCTCTGTAATGGTGCATAGTAGGTGGGGGGGCTCTGTAATTGTACATAGTATCTGGTGGTCCCTGTAATGGTACTACATAGTAGGTGGGGGGTCCCTGTAATGGTACTACATAATAGGTGGGGGGAGGACGGTAATGGTACTGCATAGTAGGTGGGGGGGCCCTGTAATAGTACATAGTAGGTGGAGATCATGTAATGGCACATAGTAGGTGGGGGGCCCTGTAATGGTGCATAGTAGGTGGGGGGCCCTGTAGTGGTGCATAGTAGATGGGGGGGCTCTGTAATGGTGCATAGTAGGTGGAGGGGGTCTGTAATAGTACATAGTATGGGGTGGTCCCTGTAATGGTACTACATAGTAGGTGGGGGGGCCCTGTAATGGTACTACATAGTAGGTGGGGGGCCCTGTAATGGTGCATAGTAGGTGGGGGGCTCTGTAATAGTGCATAGTATCGGGTGGTCCCTGTAATTGTGCATAGTAGGTGGGGGGCCCTGTAATAATACATAGTAGGTGGAGATCATGTAATGGCACATAGTAGGTGGGGGGCCCTGTAATGGTGCATAGTAGGTGGGGGGCTCTGTAATGGTACATAGTAGGTGGGGGGCTCTGTAATGATACATAGTAGGTTGGGGTCCCTGTAATGGTACTACGTAGTAGGTGGGCGTCCCTGTAATTGTACTACATAGTAGGTGGGGGGTGGTCTGTAATGGTACATACTGTAGTAGGTGGGGGCCCTGTAATAGTACATAGTAGATGGTGGGGCCCGTAATAGTACATAGTATGTGGGGGGCCCTGTAATGGTACATAGTAAGTGGGGGGCTCGGTAATGGTACATAGTAGGTTGGGGGCTCTGTATATTGTGTATAGTAGGTGGGGGCCCTGTATATTGTGTATAGTAGGTAGGGGCCCTGTATATTGTGTATAGTAGGAGGGGGCCCTGTATATTGTGTATAGTAGGTGGGGGCCCTGTATATTGTGTATAGTAGGTGGGGGCCCTGTATATTGTGTATAGTAGGTGGGCATCCTGTATATTGTGTATAGTAGGTGGGCGCCCTGTATATTGTGTATAGTAGGTGGGCGCCCTGTATATTGTGTATAGTAGGTGGGGGCCCTGTATATTGTGTATAGTAGGTGGGGGCCCTGTATATTGTGTATAGTAGGTGGGGGCCCTGTATATTGTGTATAGTAGGTGGGCGCCCTGTATATTGTGTATAATAGGTGGGGGCCCTGTATATTGTGTATAGTAGGTGGGCGCCCTGTATATTGTGTATAGTAGGTGGGGGCCCTGTATATTGTGTATAGTAGGAGGGGGCCCTGTATATTGTGTATAGTAGGTGGGGGCCCTGTATATTGTGTATAGTAGGTGGGGGCCCTGTATATTGTGTATAGTAGGTGGGCGCCCTGTATATTGTGTATAATAGGTGGGGGCCCTGTATATTGTGTATAGTAGGTGGGTGCCCTGTATATTGTGTATAGTAGGTGGGGGCCCTGTATATTGTGTATAGTAGGTGGGGGCCCTGTATATTGTGTATAGTAGGTGGGTGCCCTGTATATTGTGTATAGTAGGTGGGGGCCCTGTATATTGTGTATAGTAGGTGGGGGCCCTGTATATTGTGTATAGTAGGTGGGGGCCCTGTATATTGTGTATAGTAGGTGGGGGCCCTGTATATTGTGTATAGTAGGAGGGGAGGGTCATGTAACAGATTTTGTCTCAGGGCATCAGGTATGTTGCTTACATCTGACCGTCTTTAAGGATGGGCATAAATATGGTTAGAACCAGCATACAGTATTTTTCGCAGTGTGGCATCGGATGTTTTTTGCCTCCTTAGGCCTGTTTCACACTTACGTTTTTTCAGTTGCAATCCATGAAAAAGGCGGAGAATGGATCCGTGGCCGTTGAGACACCAACAGGTGCCACCGGACCGTTGTTTTCATGGATCCGCCGAAGTCTGCATTTTAAAGGAACCGCAGCCAAGAGAGATTTTCACCGCTCCGGGAACAGCATTTCATGGTTAAAATGCCTCCCGGAGTAAAGCTTCCGGGCATGCGCACTTAAAAATAGCGGACCGTCAAGGCAAAAAAAAGTTGCATTGTCCGTCTCATCCGCCCGGGAGCCGCTAAAATCTTGGCGGATCCGTCAAAAAATGGGTGGGACGGACGACCGTCAGTCAAGATCCGCCACTAATGTTAGGCTACTTTCACACTACCGTTTTTTTGCGCTGCGTTTGGAGCGCACATGAAACGCATGTCAAAAGCGCATGCAAACGCTGGTAACGCTGCGTTATTTTGTTGCATTATTGTGCGCATTACAACAAAAAAATCGCAGCGTTTTTCATGCGTTTGCATTTTTTATGCGCAATAAACTGGAGAAAAAATCCTTGAAAAATTCTTGCAACACACTCCACCAATGGGACACCAGTGGGCGTGTCTTATGGGAATTCTTTATATAGCCCCTGTTTACAGCTGAATTCCTCACATTTGCTTGCATTTGACTTGAGAAACATGGATCTGCGCTGGACAAGCTTTTACTTGGATCTGGACATGAGGACGGCTCCGGCTTATGCCGTTGCTTGCCATGAACAGAGGGAGAGAGAGAGGCAGTGAAGACGGCAGCAGCGGCGTATGTGGATACATCCCATTATGGAACTCCGGGAGAGCCGTGGAGCGTACCACACCCTCTACAGCGAGCTCCAGGCAAACCCGGAGAAGTTTGCGGATTATACCCGGATGACCAAAGAAACCTTTTACTATTTGCTTGGTCGGGTAAAAGAAGTCATCCGGAGACCGGACACGCAGCTCCGGCGTGCGATTACTCCTGAGGAACGGCTCCTGGTCACATTACGGTACGTAGTTTTCATAAACCAATGCCTGCAGATTTTTCTTGCTTGTGACATGTACTCTTCCAAATCTGGCAGAACCACAGTTCTGCCATGTCGGTAACTACAAGCTGCGGTAATTTTTGGATGGCATGTATTGAAACAAAGGCTGCAGAATTTTTTTTTTTTTTTTAATGTAACGTGTGTAAAAAAATTACATAAGCACAAATATTAATTTTTGCTGTTTTCTTTCTGTCACAGATTCCTGGCTACTGGAGAGACCCTGTCCTCACTGCACTTCCAGTACCGGATTGGAATATCCACCTTGTCTGGAATTGTAGCGGACACCTGCCGGGCTTTGTGGAATGTTCTTTGTCCCGAATTCATGCCCCTGCCCACCGCAGAAAAGTGGTTGGACATTGCTGAAAGATTCTGGACTGTCTGCAATTTCCCTAACTGTTTGGGAGCGGTGGATGGGAGACACATCAGGATTATCAAGCCCAAAAGAACTTTATCTGAGTACTATAATTACAAAAAGTACTTTTCTACTGTACTGATGGCCATTGCAGATGCAGACTGTACGTTTATTGCTGTGGCCATTGGGGCATTTGGCCGTGGTAATGACTCCCAGGCTTTTAAGACATCGGACATGGGCAGGAGGTTGTATGGCAACAACTTCAATTTCCCCATACCACGGCCTCTTCCCAACACCGAAGGTCCGCCACAGCCATTTGTAATGGTTGGTGATGAAGCGTTCCAGATGTGCCAACACCTCCTCAAACCCTACTCCAGCCGGGACTTGGACCTCCACAAAAGAATTTTCAATTACAGGTTCACCAGGGCCAGGAGAACAGTAGAGTGTGCCTTCGGTATACTTGTATTTAGATGGCGCATTCTTGGCACAGCCATTAATCTCAAACTGGAAACCATGGATGAGGTGATCAAGGCCTGTGTTGTTCTACATAACTTTGTACTTTCTCGAGAACACCCGAACTTTGATCTTGATGATGTGGATCCTAATCCATTGCCTGAATTTACACAGCACCCTCTCAGGTCATCTTTTGAAGTTGGCCAAATGAGGGACCAATTTGCGGCCTACTTCAACTCAGATGTAGGACGGGTGGAATGGCAAGAGCAAATAGTGTCAAAAAATTTTCTTGCATGTTGTTCCTATATTAATAAAAAAAAAAACTGTTTTGATACCTGTACTGAGTGCATTCTCTGTTTTTACACTCCCAATACCATTAGCAAGTAGCCAGGTGTATCAGTGAATTTATGATGCTGTGTTTTGTGCATCATGAATTCACTAAAACTCCTGAGTTGGTGACTATATAAATTATGTGGTTATTTACAAGGTATATCTATAGTTCCTTGCATTTTTTAAATGCGAACAATAGATATACCTTGCACTCAACACCATCCTCTATAGCAAGGGTTTTAAAATTTTACTCCTAAATGTCAACCAACATGTCATGTTAAAAAAATTTTTTTTAACTCCAATGTAATTACTAAAAACATGCTAGGTTGGTTTTGTTTGAACAATGTAGTTAGGGAAACCGACTCTATTCAGTTTGCCATACACCAGATATCTCGATTACCGACGTGTCTTGTGTCAGTCTTGGAGATATGTTTTGTCAACGAAACCAATCTACATCTTCACCAACTCCACAAGGTTCAACAACAGATCTCCATAGCTCAGTTGCTAAAAAATTTTCAAAATGAAGATTCCATACAACATGATCTTTTGTTGGACCTTGAGGACTGGAGTTGGGGAACCCTGCTGGAGCCACTCTGTGCAATATTCCTAGAATGTAGAGACTGTTCTGGAAAAGGAAAGTCCTGTACATTATACCAATATGACTTGTCTTTTCCACAGCAGTCTCTACATTCTAGTAATATTGCACAGAGTGGATCCAGCAGGGTTCCCCAACTCCACTCCACAAGGGCCACCAACAGATCATGTTGTACTGGAATCCATAGCTCATTTGCTAAAACTTTTTCAAACAGAGGATTCCATACAACATGATCTTTTGTTGGTCCTTGAGGACTGGAGTTGGGGAACCCTGCAGGATCCACTCTGTGCAATATTCCTACAATGTAGAGACTGTTCTGGAAAAGGAAAGTCATGTAGATTTGGTTTGTTGACATCACACATATCTCCAAGACCGACAAAAGAAACATGTCTCACACAAGAAACAGTAATGGAGATATATGTTTTTGCAAAAACCCTAAGTGTATGGTGCAGTGTGTGTAGTCGGCGATAGACACAGTAAACCAATACCAATTTTTTGAAAGCACAAGTGCACATTTATTTTGAAACAAAAAATAAATAAGAAAAATTTTATTAGGAATGACGTTTGGGGGAAGATTGGGATACTTTGGGTGTGTGGAGAGACGAGGAACGACTGGAGGTAGAGGAAGGGGTTCTAGGAGAAGGGGCGACAAAAGTACTCGGGGAAGGGAGCTCTGGAATGGACATTGAGGCAGCTTGAGACACATTAGGAGGAGACGGTGGATGGACAAACAAAGTTTTTTTTTTTTCTTCTTTTTGGGCACAGGCATGTCCGGCCCCGACCTACTTGCAGCCTGTGACCGCCTTTCTTTTGTAGACCCCCTGGTGACGGTGGACTGTGGCGTTGCCCTGTAAAATAGGGAATGCGGATCACCCCTTTACTGCTCTGTGGTGGCGGTGACGGTGCTCCTAGAAGGGGAGCATGTTGGGTCGGTGCTACGTGAAGGAGGCTGCGTCTCAGGTATCTCTGCCAAAGTGCTTGGGGGACTACGAGGAGGAGAATTGGTGCCGGTGCTCTGTAGATGAGGAGTGGTGGTGGTGCTCCTTTGATGAGGAGTGGTGGTGGTGCTCCTTTGCTGAGGAGTGGTGGTGGTGCTCCTTTGCTGAGGAGTGATGGCGGTGCTCCTTTGCTGAGGAGTGCCACCTCTCAATATATTCAAATAATTCGTAGGGGGTATTGGGGTATGTGCACGCATCAAGCAGGATCTGAAAACATCCTCGAATACGGAGCCTGACATCACGGGAAAGGGCATGGAGATAAAGGGCCAGGCTGCGTGAGTATGCCTCCTCCCCATCATCACTATTTACTCTGGATAAATAATTTAGGACCCCAGTGTCCACATTAGTGCTGGTATCAGTGGCAGGTATTTGCCGCCTTTGCCTTCTTCCTCGCCGGGATGTGGCAGCAGGCTGTGGGGAGCCCCGGATGTGGCCAGTTGGGCTACTGCTGATGTTGCCCTGCTCCTCTGCTCTTGCTGATGCTGCAGCAGCACCAGATGGTCCTGGTGGTGGGCTTTGGGGCGCAGGCAATGGCACTTCCTGACTAGAATCTTCAGCCATGCTCCTAGTAGGGGGAGAAGATGGGCCAGCCACCTCTTCCCCTGCAGATACAGGATCGATGATGGGGTCGGTTTCGGAGCCAGTTCCTCTGTCCGTAAGGTTGGACTGAGTTCTGTTATGAAATAGAACAGAGCCAAAAATAACTAAATATTTTTGGCCCTGCAAAGTATCTGTGTAATGTGGTGTGGGGTATCTACTTACGGTCTGAGATCCAGAATTGGGGCGAGGAAGGAGAAGCGGTCATAGTATATGTACTTTCTCTTGACGTAGCCTGCATCCCCACTCCTGGACCGCTGCTGGCGTTCCCGGCGGTATTGGTCCCGGATGCTTCGCCAGCGTCTCATCACATCTTCCACTGCAATGTGACAGGAAATAGTCTCAAATTCACATATTTGATAGGTCACATTTGCTACCAGTAGTCTAGGCATGGGGCCTTCTGGGGTGTGCTTTCTACCCATGGTGGCATATCTAATTGGGGCATACAGGCCAGATACACAGGGTCAGAATAGTTGATGTATCAAGTAACTACACTTAATAACTTGTTTGGCTAGGAGGATGAGGAGCTTGTGGCCTGGCCCAAATTATGGCAGTGTCAAACCACGTGTCACATCAAAATCTAACGGCCTCATGAGGAAAAAAGTACAAGCACAGAAAGGGGGGTGCTGATTCTATATTCATTTTTTGTTGTGTGGTAATTTTACTAATTTTTTGGCTTGTACTTACTCAGTTTCTGCTGCTCCTCACGTGGCCGATCACCAAAGTCATGGAACATCTGCCTACATATGCGCCTCCATGACGCCTCCTTTCTTGCCCGGTTGGCATAATGGGCATCACATTGGTCCCATAGTTCAGCCGCTCCTGCACCAGGACAGTTAGCATTTCCACGTTCAGATAAAATGTCGCCATGACGCTGCTGTACTCCGTGGAGGCTGACTTCCTGGATGTCTGGAGCGCTATTTGAGGTGATTTGCATGTATCAGCTTCCTGATGATGGATTGGGCCATTTCCTGGCAGCAGCCAAAAGACCTGCGTATTTCTCGCAGGTCACACGTGTGGTCCGTGTGTAATCCGTATTTTTTGCGCACCCATAGACTTGAATTGGCGTATTACGGCCGTAGTACGCTGACAATCGCAGCATGCTGCGATTGGCACGGACCGTAGAATACGGATGAGAAATATACGTGCGAGGTACCCCATAGAGAATCATTTGTCTGTGTCTAATGCGTGCTTTTAACGCCTCTCACTCGTCCGGATTCCTCTCTAGTGTGACCCCGGCCTTATTGTCTGACCCTGAAGACACCTTCTTTTATCTACACTCCTCCAAAACAATGTTGCTTGTTTAGGGGGAGTTCTAGACAAGTGTCTAGACATTGTTTACTCAAATCGCGTGCACCACAAGTCGCTGACGTGCACAGTGCAAAGCGCTCGTCAGCGATCACATAGACTGTAATGCTATTTTTGGGCACGCGTGATTTTTTTAACGATGCCGCCGGGGGAAAAAATGCAACATGTAGCGTACGGCGCGTCTGGGCGCACACCTGTAAAATGCGAAGCGCACGCTAAACATACATTCGCAAGACCCTGCGATCACCATGTTAATGATAGGGGGACATTGCGCGTGCTCCCGATAGCGCACGATGCGCTGCACGATCGAACGCTAGTGTGAAACCAGCCTAAGTCTATGGGGGAAAAAAACGGATCCACCCCTTTTTTGCCGGATCCGTTTTTTTCTAAAATTGGCGGATTTTGACTGACGACAAAAAATGGAAGTGTGAAACAGCCCTTAGCAGTAAATATGACTGCAGCCTCTGAACTCATTATTTAAATTACTTACGGTAATTAGCAATTGCGCAGGAAAAAAAAATTATATTAAAAAAACAGGGTGTAATTACTCTACTGTACTGATCTTGAAGGGACATCTTAAATATAAGTCAAATAACATGCATTTATTTATCAGGTGTTATACTCTAGAGCTTCTACTTCTACTTCTGCATGGAGGTAGAAGTACACTACTGGGCTAATAAAGTAAGCTATTTCTAACTAGCTGAAGAGCCCGGCGTTGCCTGGGCATAGTAACTAACTCTGGTTAGTTATAACAAATTATAATGATTATATTGCACATAAAAACATTTCACATCATATATTCAACACTACAGATTTGCAACACAATTTAACTAAACGATTACCCAAGTATTGATATTATTTTATTTTCAACTCATTCGAGAGCCTTTTGATTAACAACATTTTTGGTTTTTCCTTTTGGTGCAAAGATGAACAGATTTTTGGCAGTTCCAACTCTTGAACAGACCACGTAAAGTTGACCATGAGAAAAGCATGGAGATTACAAATCAATCCCTGTTACTTTCAAGGCCTGTCCCTGAGCCTTGTTAATGGACATTGCAAATGCCAATCGACCTGGAAACTGCAGGCACTTAAAATCAAAAGGCAAATCAGATGGAATGAGTGGAATTCTTGTAATGAAAATGTCCTCTCCTTTGGCACATCCTGTTGCTGAGCTGTGTATCTAATCCTATCCTGTGTGATACTATCTGCTGAGCTGTCTATCCTGTGTGACACTGTCTGCTGAGCTGTGTATCGAATCCTATCCTGTGTGACACTCTCTGCTGAGCTGTGTATCTAATCCTCCCCTTTGTGATACTGACTGCTGATCCGTGTATCTAATCCTCTCCTGTGTGATACTATCTGCTGAGCTGTCTATCCTGTGTGACACTGTCTGCTGAGCTGTGTATCTAATCCTATCCTGTGTGACACTCTGCTGAGCTGTGTATCTAATCCTCCCCTGTGTGATACTGACTGCTGATCCATGTATCTAATCCTCTCCTGTGTGATACAGTCTGCTACTCCGAGTATCTAATCATATCCTGTGTGATACTGGGTTCCCCCTGCAGTCTGTGTCAGAGGGTGGTCTGTGTCGGCATGGTAATAAATTGTGTTATTTCTAGCTTTAAAGAAGGACGATAACACCATAGACATAAGAATAATAGGCCTCAGTTACCACAACTGTCTACAAGGAAAACTGTTGCTCATGGCAACCAATCACAGCTCAGGTTTCACCTTTTAAACAGCTGTGGTGAAATGAAAGATGCTTAGTGATTGGTTAGTATGTGGAGTGGGCGTGGCTTGATACATACATATACTCAGTTTTATATACGGTATATAGATTTCAATGCATAAATATAATTAGGCAATTTTGGAAAGTCACTTAAAAGTTGTTAAAGGGGATTCCCAGGACTTTAACCTCTTCATCACCAGGCAATTTTTTTTTGTTTATGCATTTTTTTTCCCCTTCTATCGAGATTTTTTTTTTTAATTTTTATGTTGATATGGTCACATGAGGGCTTGTTTTTAGCGTGTGAGAATGATACTATTCATTTTACAGTATAGTCTGAAAAATAGGGGCGAACATAACTACATTGGGTAAAAGGGTGAAGAAAAAGTTTCTCCAATTTTTTTTTTTGGGGGGTGCTTGTTTTTTATTTTCATTTATTCATTGAGCAATAATAAAACGATCTGGTAAGGTCAGTACAATTACATCGATACTAAACTTTAATTTTCTTTAATACTCCTGGGGCTTAAAAAAAAAATTCCAAGCTATGTTATATAAAAAAAAATATATATATATATATATATATATATTTTTTTTTTTATGTTTTATTTTTTTTACCATTGGCAAGTCTCGGCCGATATACAGTGGGTACGGAAAGTATTCAGACCCCTTTAAATTTTTCACTCCGTTTCATTGCAGCCATTTGGTAAATTCAAAAAGTTTTTTTTTTCATTAATGTACACTCTGCACCCCATCTTGACTGAAAAAAAACAAATGAACTTTCTGCAAATTTATCAAAAAAGAAAAACTGAAACATCACATGATCATAAATATTCAGACCCTTTGCTCTGACATTCGTATTTAAGTCACATGCTGTCCATTTCCTTGTGATCCTCCTTGACATGCTTCTACTCTTTCAATGGAGTCCTGCTGTGTTTAATTAAACTGACAGGACTTGATTTGTAAAGGCGCACACCTGTCTATATAAGACCTCACAGCTCACAGAGCATGTCAGACGAAATGAGAATCATGAGGTCAAAGGAACTGTCCAAGGAGCTCAGAGACAGAATTGTGGCAAGGCACAGATCTGGACAAGGTTACAAAAGAATTTCTGCAGTGCTCAAGGTTCCTAAGAGCACAGTGGCCTCCATAATCCTTAAATGGAAGAAGTTTGGGACCACCAGAAGTCTTCCTAGACCTGGCCGTCCAGCCAAACAGAGCAATTGTGGGAGAAGAGCCTTGGTGAGAGAGGTAAAGAAGAACCCCAAGATCACTGTGGCTGAGCTCCACAGATGCAGTAGGGAGATAGGAGAAAGTTCCACAAAGTCAACTATCACTGCAGCCCTCCACCAGTCGGGCCTTTATGGCAGAGAGACCTGATGGAAGCCTCTCCTCAGTGAAAGACATATGAAAGCCCGCATAGAGTTTGCTAAAGAACACATGAAGGACTCTCAGACTATGAGAAATAAGATTCGCCATGGAATAAATGGCGCTATAATAATAAATAATAATAATAATTCTCTGGTCTGATGAGACAAAGATAGAACTTTTTGGTGATAATTCTAAGCGGTATGTGTAAAGAAAACCAGGAACTGCTCATCACCTGCCCAATACAATCCCAACAGTGAAACATGGTGGTGGCAGCATCATGCTGTGGGGTGTTTTTCTGCTGCAGGGACAGGACGACTGATTGCAATTGAAAGAAACATGAATGTGGCCAAGTACAGAGATATCCTGGATGAAAACCTCTTCCAGAGTTCTCTGGACCTCAGACTTGGCCGAAGGTTCACCTTCCAACAAGACAATGACCCTAAGCGGACAGCTAAAACAACAAATGAGTGGCTTCAGATCAACTCTGTGACTGTTCTTGACTGGCCCAGCCAGAGCCCTGACCTAAACCCAAATGAGCATCTCTGGACAGAACTGAAAATGGCTGTCCACCAACGTTCACCATCCAACCTGACGGAACTGGAGAGGATCTGCAAGGAAGAATGGCAGAGGGTCCCCAAATCCAGGGGTGAAAACTTGTTGCATCATTCCCAAGAAGACTCATGGCTGTACTAGCTTAAAAGGTGCTTCTACTCAATACTGAGCAAAGGGGATGAATACTTATGACCATGTGATGTTTCAGTTTTTATTTTTTAATAAATTTGCAAAAATGTCTACATTTCTGTTTTTTTTCAGTGAAGATGTGGTGCAGAGTGTACATTAATGAGAAAAAATGAACTTTTTTAAATTTACTAAAAGGCCGCAATGAAATAAAGTGAAAAATATAAAGGGGGTCTGAATACTTTCCGTACCCACTGTATGTGACCAATTGCAGGATGCTGTGATTTTTTTCTCAGTCCGTTCTAAACTGAGGAAAATAAAGAAAAATTAAAAAAAAATGAGCAGGGAATCACAAAACAACATTAGCCAGGGTGTAATCTGATTTTTTTTTTTTTAAAAAAAAGGCTGAAATATCTCACATGTTGCGTTTTCCCACAATGTACCTCATATGTCGTAAAGGGGTTAAAGAATAGAAAACTCTCTCTAAAATCTAAGATGTGTATATATATATATATATATATATATATATATATATATATATATATATATATACTGGCTGTTATAAAGGGGTTGTAGCAAGTGTAGCATTACTTTCAGCAGACGTAGATAATGGGAGTGTAGGTAAGTAATCGTGAATAGCAAGCGTGCTTGGATAAGGCGTTATCTGAGCATGCCTGTGCACTAACAGTGCCTTCAGCGTGCTCGAATAATGTATATTAATGTATAATAATGCATGTCTTGCGGCAGTTTGACAGCTGCAACACATGCAGGGATTGTCTGTTAGGAAATCCCTGCATGTGTTGTGGCTGTCGAACAGCAGCGGGAACTCAGGCAATGTACATGGCCCCGGCATCTTCACCTTCAGAAGTAACTCGGGGAACATATTATTCGAGCACGCTGAAGACACTCGGTTAGCACCCGAGCATGCTTGGGTAATATCTTATCCCAGCACACTCGCTCATCACTAGTAAGCCTGAAAAGTTCAAGTTTTGTGTTATCGCTCTGAATCCCAAATCTTCCGTGACGTATTTATATGGTTTTGTGCTTACTGAAGGCGACTTCCCTTGTGCTTTTGGGTCTGAAGAAATTATGTCTTGTTTGGGCAAGAAGACCTTCAGCATTTACTGTGCAACCTGAATCCTCAGTGCCAGCTGCAACCACATTCTGCACCAGGTCTTTTGCCTTCACTCCAGTTTTTGATCACCTGCTGCCTCTGGGATCTGGGGGAAGCTTCCACGTTCAGTTACTGCACCTCTATCTTTTTTGGACCAATTTCTTAACAACCCAAGAATATTAGTAACCTGAATGCCATTGCCCTTGAGGAATAGACTAAAATTCCTTAGGAAGGTTGCCAGAAGTCTGCCTGTGCATCACAATTACAGCAGGTTACAACAGCCAGAGGGGCTCCTCTAAGTACTAAAGATGCTCGAAGCCTTACTAAGTATCTAAGCATTTTCTCTCTTATATCTGCATCCCAGAAATCCCTTACAGATGGGTTCTCCGACCTGGAAATGAATCACGTAAGACCTAGGGATTCATTGTGTTACTTTTATTACAACAAACTACAGGCTTTCCATGCATTTTTTAGACAAAAACAGAGGCACTTCAAACAGCAAATTTATTTCAACTGTGCGGAACTCCATATAATCAGATACCCCCGACGACTAAGGAATAGTGTTCAGCATTCCGATACCGCAAGTATCGGGTATCGGCCGATATTCGCTGTATCGGAATTCCGATACTTAGTTCCGATACTTTTTTCATATCGAATACCGGAATCGGAAGTTCCCATAATGCTAGGAGCCCGCTCGATTTGATTCAGCCAATGGGGATCCTCAGAAGTGTGGGCACATCCTGTTAGGCATGTAGGCATGTTAACTACTGGCATGGCTGTGATTGGCTGCTGAAATGATGTCATGATGCACTATAAAAACCGCAGCAGCCGCCATTTCGGGTTCACTCTGCTGTGAATTCAGTTAGGGACAGGCTGCTGTTGAAGACTGTGAGGGACAGTTAGAAATGGCGATCATCAAACATATCTATTGCTCTACCCAGGCTACATAATCCACCACTGTAGCATTTTTGTAGCCCAGCAGCGTTGTTTTAATAGCTGTCTGCAAGGGCTGCGTGAGTGCAGACCCACGCTGTGTAGTGTGTCCTGCAGGCACGTCTGCTTGTAGGCCGCCCAGCGTGTGTCTCTGCCTCATACACATTTTTCTTTTATTGCTGCTTTTTTTTTCTCCTGTATAGTGTGCTTCCATACGTATCCATATACGTTGGTTGCAAACACTAATGGAGTGGACAGCGGAGCGTTTCAGTAGCCTTTCAGTGCTATAGCCCATTTCTCTGCACTGTTTTTGGCTGTCTGATAGGTCTCTCTGTGTGTGAGTGCAGCTCACCTTGCAGTGTGTTCTACAGCCACCGCTGGTTGTAGTCCGCTCAGTGTGCGTCACTGCCTCATACATAGTCCTTTTTTTGCAGCTAATTTGTCCAGATTTTTGCTCCTATATTAGTGTGCTTCCATCCGCATCCATTGTCATTGATTGGTTGCAAACACTATATAGGATTAGATAGAGGAGCCTTTTTGCTGGCTTGTGCCCTTCAGGGCCAGCCAGACTAGTATCACCCTATTTTTTGGAGCCTCATCAATTGCATTGTAGGTTAGCTTCCTGCATTGTAATCGCTCCAAAAAGTTTGTGATACTATAGCTTTCAAACTTTGGTCACATCCTTTTCTTTTCCCCCCCCCCAAAAAAAAGGAAATAAAGTTCACCAAACTCTCCTCTTTAGAGTTGTGTGGGCCACATTAGATCATATTAAAGTGTAGTACACACACTCTTAGCCAAATTAGTGTTTCTTATACTGGTTAGCAGGTGTTCAGGAATAAGAACACTAAGCAACCCCTTTTTTACTTTTCTGCCTATCTTCATCAGTCTACCAAGATGAAGAAGGCAGGGAGTAAGGCATGTGGCCGTGGAGTTTCATGAGGGAGAGGACGGGGGGATTCAGCAGGGAGAGGACGTGGGGATTCGGTGTCTGCTGCGGCCACCAGTGACCCGGCATCCCCCACTTTTACCAGGCAACAGTCCTTCATGCGCAGCTTGTAGGACCTCGCCGTACCCCACTGCTGTGTGACGAACAAATTGAAGCCGTTGTCGGATGGATGGCAGCTAACGCATCCACTTCAATGACTTCCGCATCCTCCCAGGGCCAGAGCACTGAAGAGCAACCATCTGTCTCTTCACCACCTGCCAAATTGCCCAAGCAGTCTGAGAGCCCTGGACAGGATCCATCTCAATCTTTACTTCTGTTCTCAGAATCTGTTGGCTTGGAAAGAGGTGGCCAGCCAAGCAGCATTCTAGAGCGTGAAGAAGAGGGAGTATGCAGTGATGCGCAACTGCTTTGTCCCTCTGAATCTGAAGAGGCGGGTGGCCCAGTGCCTATTGTCAGCACACCTCAGTGCTCATCTGATGATGATGAGACTCAGTTGCCAATTTCTGGTGCGTACGGTGCTGGCGAGACAACCCAGGACCAGCCGGTGCTTGAAGAGGGGAGTGGAGATGATGAGGTCCTTGACCCATCATGGCGTCAGCCACAGGAAGGTGGTGGGAGCAGCTCTGAAGAAGAGATTCCCCGAACGGCCAAAAGAGGAGGGAGAGGGCGGGGGCAGACTTGGTTGCCTGTAGCCTCCACTTTGGCACCCGTGAGGAGCAATCCTCTTCCAAAACACAAAACGGGCGCTCCCAGGACTTGCAGTGCGTGGTCTTTTTTTGACACAGTTGCAGATGACATTTGCTTTGTCAAATGCAAGCTGTGTCATCAGAAAGTTAAACGAGGGAAAAATGTGAGCAACCTCAATACCATAAATATGTGGAAACATGTGCGTACAAAGCATGAGGTGGAGTTACAGACACACTGAAGATGTAGGCCAACCTTCAGCAGCACCTACCACCTCTTCAGCTCGTGTTGGGGCCTCTTCCTCCAGCTCACACACAGCTGGTTCGGCTTCCTCACTGGAACGCCATGGAAGAACCACTGCCACTGTTGTCCAGAGACCCAGTGAAATTCCACCCACTGAACCACGTTCTCAGTCATCAGCACACTCCCAGACCACTCACCAGCAATCGGTAGCACAGGCATGGGAGAAAAAGCGGCCATACTCGGCAAACCATCCCCGAGCACTGGCTCTGAATGCCGGCATTGCCAAACTACTGGCCCTTGAGATGCTGTCATTCAGGCTGGTGGAGACTGACACCTTCCGGAACTTTATGTCATTGGCAGTTCCACAATACAATGTGCCCAGCTGCTTTTATTTCAGTAGGAAAGCCGTCTCTGCCCTGCAAAAGCATGTGGAGGGAAAAATTAAAAATGCGCTACTAAACGCCGTCAGTAGCAAGGTCCACCTGACCACCGATGCGTGGACCAGTAGCCATGGACAGGGACGATACCTTTCCCTCACTGCCCATTGGGTCAATGTTGTGGAGCCGTGTACAGATCTGGAGAGTGGCTCTGTACGTATTCTGCCAACTACAAGGATTGCAGGAATGCAGTCTGTACATATTGAGTCCTCCTCCTACTCTAGTTCCTCGGAATCAGCACTGCATGAGCCTGTTAGGCCAGATATGAGCACAGGTGTGGCCAAACGTCAACAGGCCATCCTTAAATTAATTTCTTTGGGGAATCGGAGCCACACAGCACAGGAGCGCTGGAATGCCATCAAGCAGGAGAGCGATGTGTGGTTTGTGCCAGCGAATCTCCAGCCAGGTTTGGTAGTGTGTGACAATGGCCGAAATCTAGTGGCAGCTCTGGGCCTAGGCAACCTCACTCACATACCATGTCTGGCACACGTGCTCAATTTGGTCGTGCAGAGCTTTCTGAGGGACTATCCGGATCTTGATGCACTGCTGCACAAGGTTCGCCGAGAGTGTGCTCACTTGCGGCGTTCCAGCATGGCAAGATCGCGCATTGCATCTCTGCAACGCCGATTCCGCCTGCCAGAACATCGCATCATATGTGACCTCCCCACCAGGTGGAATTCAACGTTACATATGTTGGAGCGGTTGTGTGAGCAGCAGGCAGCAGTAATGGAGTACCAGCTGCATCAGGCGCAAACAAGTCGCACTGTGCGCCGGACAAACTTCACCACCACTGAGTGGACAACTATGAGGGACATCTGCCAAGTTTTGCGTGCCTTCGATGACTCCACGCGAATGGCCAGTGCAGATGATGCACTAGTCAGCATGACTGTCCCCCTTATCTGTCTGCTTCAAAAAACCTTACAAGCACTAAGTGAGGAGGTTTTTGAAGAGGTCGAAGATGAGGAGTCAGAAATGCCATCTGCTTCTGGCAAGTCTGCGCAACGTGCTTCCACACAAAGGCCCAGGCAGGGGACACTTAGTGAGGAGGATGACGAGGAGTCAATGGAGGAGGAGGAACACATCTCTCCAGAGGAGGGAGGTACACAAGGCTCTAGTAGTCAGTGTGTACAGCGAGGGTGGGGTGATGCTGAGAAGGCTGAGATGCTGCCTCAAGCTGGGGACAGCGTTTCCAGTCCAGTTGGCAGTCTGCAGCACATGGTTGATTTCATGCTGCAGTGCTTGTTAAATGACCGCCGCATCGCCAACATTCTCCACACGGCTGATTATTGGGTGTACACCCTCCTAGATCCTCGCTACCGGGACAACTTACAAAGCCTCATACCACAGTTGAACCGGGAGCGTAAAATGAGGGAGTACCAAGAAACACTTGTGCAGGCCAACATGTTCTCCATTCCCCCCACAATTGTTGCTGGTAGTGCTTTTCAAAGCAGCCATGTGGGTAGAGGCAGTGGAGGAAGCTCTGCACAAAGAGGTAGCAGAGGCAGTGCCGCAGGACAAGGCAAGGCCAGTATGGCCCAAATGTGGAAAAGTTTTGTGGGACCGCCACAAACGGCTACACCATCACAGACGGCTCCAGTCAGCAGGAGGCAACGTTTCCGTCAGATGGTGACAGACTACTTGTCTTGCCCTGTTAGTGTACTCCCAGACGGCTCTTCCCCGTTCAAGTATTGGGTCTCTAAGCTGGATACATGGCCAGAGCTTAGCCAGTATGCATTGGAGGTGCTGGCTTGCCCTGCTGCCAGTGTATTATCGGAACGTGTCTTTAGTGCTGCAGGTGGTGTGGTAACAGACCGTCGCACGCGACTATCCGCCGATAATGTTGACCGGCTTACTTTTCTGAAAATGAACAAGGCCTGGATCTCACCTGAATTTGCCAGTCCTCTTCCAGAATAAATAATTGGCTGGCAACAGGATCCAGGTCTCCTGTTGTGTTCATGTTTCTATGACCTGAACTTTATTTCCTGGGCTACAGCAGCGCCCGTTGTTGCTCAGAAGTGCTGTCCGCACAGACAAAACACTCGCTCATGTGTAAGTGGGGTTCGGTAACGTCAGCTGATCCCCTGCTGTGTGTATGGCAAAGTGTCCTGCTCCCTCCAAACTCAAAGTACCTCAGATTTACACCTGGCTCCAAGTAGGCCTCGGCCTACTACCTGATTTTCCCTGGGCTCCGACACCGCCAGTTGGTGCTCAGAAGTGCTGTACGCACAGACAGAACACTCGCTCATGTGTAAGTGGGGTTCGGTAACGTCAGCTGATCCCCTGCTGTGTGTACGGCAAACTCTCCTGCTGCCTACAACTTCTGACTACCTCTGATTTAATATGTTCTCTGATTTGCCCTCTGTCTCCACTCTGTTTTGAGTATTTCCTCCGGCCTACAACACCGCCTGTTTCTGCTCTCAAGTGCCGTCTGCACAATCAACACTTGTTCCTGTGTTACCTGGGTCCTGTAACATCTGCTCATCTCCAGAGGTGAGTCCGGCAATGTCTCCTGCTTTGTCTACATTCCTACTACTTGTAGTGGAAAAGTGGACAGAGCAGGAGACATTGCCTGACTCACCTCTAGGGAGAAGCTGCTGTTACAGAACCCCAGTAACACAGGAACAAGTGTGGGTTGTGCAGATGGCATTTCAGAGCAGCAACTGGCGTGGTTGGAAGCCAGAGGAAATACTCGGAACAGAGTGAAGACAGAGGCCTAATTGGAGTACGTTGACAGTTAGTAGTCGTCTAGAAACAATCTAAAACTGCCACCAAGTAGGCCTCAGCCTACTACCTGATTTTCCCTGGGCTCCGACACCGTCAGTTGGTGCTCAGAAGTGCTGTACGCACAGACAAAACACTCGCTCATGTGTAAGTGGGGTTCGGTAACGTCAGCTGATCCCCTGCTGTGTGTATGGCAAAGTGTCCTGCTCCCTCCACAGTCAAACAACCTCAGATTTACACCTGGCTCCAAGTAGGCCTCGGCCTACTACCTGATTTTCCCTGGGCTCCGACACAGCCAGTTGGTGCTCAGAAGTGCTGTACGCACAGACAAAACACTCGCTCATGTGTAAGTGGGGTTCGGTAACGTCAGCTGATCCCCTGCTGTGTGTACGGCAAACTGTCCTGCCGCCTCCAAATTCAAACAACGTCTTATCTTAAACTTCCTCGAAGTAGGCCGCAGCCTACAAAATGACTATCCCTGGGCTCCAACATCGTCAGTTGTTGCTCGGAAGTGCTATCCACACAGAAAAAAACACTCGTTCATGTGAAAGTGGGGTTCGGTTACGTCAGCTGATCCCCTGCTGTGTGGAGGGCAAAGTGTCCTGCTCCCTCCAAAGTCAAAATACCTCCGATTTACACCTGGCTCCTAGTAGGCCTCGGCCTGCACCATGATTGTCCCTGGGCTCCCACAACGCCAATTGGTGCTCGGAAGTGCTGTCCACACAAAAAAACACTCGTTCATGTCAAAGTGGGGTTCGG
The DNA here is from genome assembly GCF_039654945.1 of Dendrobates tinctorius. Lineage (NCBI taxonomy): Eukaryota > Metazoa > Chordata > Amphibia > Anura > Dendrobatidae > Dendrobates > Dendrobates tinctorius. The sequence continues at coordinate 30,469,365 of NW_027361688.1, read as the reverse complement.
TAACGTCAGCTGATCCCCTGCTGTGTGGAGGGCAAACTGCTGCCTCCAAATTGTAACTACTTCAGTTTTAAACATTCTCTGATTTGGCCTCTGTCTCCACTCTGTCTCTAGTATTTCCCCTGACCTCCAACACCACTGCTCACAGTTGCCGTCCACGCATTCCACACTTGTTCCTGTGTTCCTGGTGTTCTGTTACGTGAGCAGATCACCCAATGTGTGTCCGACACTGTCTCCTGCGCTGTCCACCTTCCCACTGCAAGCGGAGGGAATGTGGACAAAGCAGGAGACAGTGGCAGACACACATCAGGGGATCTGCTGACATTACAGAACCCCAGTAACACAGGAACACGTGTGGATTGGGCAGACGGCTGCTGTACGCATAAACTGGCGGTGTTGGTGGTCACGTGAAATCCTGGAAACAGAGTGGAGACAGATGCCTAATTGGATCACGTTGACAGTCTGTTGTAGCCTACAAACAATCTAAAACTGCCACCAAGTAGGCATCGGCCTACACCATGATTGTCCCTGGGCTCCAACAATGCCAGTTGGTGCTCGGCAGTGCCGTCCACACAGAAAAAAACACTTGTTCATGTGAAAGTGGGGTTCGGTAACGTCTGCTGATCCCCTGCTCTGTGTATGGCAAACTCTCCTGCTGCCTCCAAATTCTAACGACGCCTTATCTTAAACTGCCTCCAAGTAGGCCTCAGCCTACAAAATGACTATCCCTGGGCTCCAACATCGTCAGTTGTTGCTCGGAAGTGCTGTCCACACAGAAAAAAACACTTGTTCATGTGAAAGTGGGGTTCGGTAACGTCTGCTGATCCCCTGCTGTGTGTACGGCAAACTCTCCTGCTTCCTCCAAATTCTAACAATGTCTTATCTTAAACTGCCTCCAAGTAGGCCTCAGCCTCCAAAATGACTATCCCTGGGCTCCAACATCGTCAGTTGTTGCTCGGAAGTGCTGTCCACACAGAAAAAAACACTCGTTCATGTGAAAGTGGGGGTCAGTAACGTCAGCTGATCCCCTGCTGTGTGGAGGGCAAACTGCTGCTGCCTCCAAATTGTAACTACTTCAGATTTAAACATTCTCTGATTTGGTCTCTGTCTCCACTCTATCTCTAGTATTTCCCCTGACCTCCAACACCGCCAGTTCATGCTCACAGTTGCCTTCCACGCATTCCACACTTGTTCCTGTGTTCCTGGTGTTCTGTTACGTGAGCTGATCCCCCAATGTGTGTCCGGCACTGTCTCCTGTGCTGTCCACCTTCCCACTGCAAGCGGTGGGAAGGTGGACAGAGCAGGAGACAGTGGCAGACACACATCAGGGGATCTGCTGACATTACAGAACCCCAGTAACACAGGAACACGTGTGGATTGGGCAGACGGCTACTGTACGCATAAACTGGCGGTGTTGGTGGTCACGTGAAATCCTGGAAACAGAGTGGAGACAGATGCCTAATTGGAGCACGTTGACAGTCTGTTGTAGCCTAGAAACAATCTAAAACTACCACCAAGTAGGCCTCGGACTTCACCATGATTGTCCCTGGGTTCCAACAATGCCAGTTGGTGCTCGGCAGTGTCTTTGGCACGGGTACTCCCTGTTGCCCAGCCTGGTTCCAGAACGCCAGCTGTTTCCGGGTAGTGTCAAGGTCACTATGCCACCAATCCGTTGTCCTGTCGTCTTGCGGCCGGGTTAGCCAACTCTACGGTGCCTGCAGTTTAGGTGACTCCTATGTGGGCTGCGGGAACTGGCACTGAAGGCTGGATCCGTAGTGCCAATGGGACATGGACCCCTGTAGGACTGTGGGTTTCGGTAACTGAGGCCGGCTTGCGGCCTGGCTACTTTGCTTTGGATGGGTACCTTCTGCTACCCACCCGGGTTCCAGCACTGTCAGCTGGTTCTCGCCAGAGCCTTTGGCCTAGGTGCCTCAATCTCGGTATCCGAAGGTCCAGCACCGTCAGCTGGTCCTTGGTAGTGCTTTCTAGCACAGGTACCTCCTGCCTAGTAACCGTGGTCCAGCAACGTCAGCTGTTCCTCGGTAGTGCCATTGGTTCTTGTAGCTTTTGCTACTCATCTGGGTTCCAGCACCGTCAGCTGGTTCTTGGCAGTGTCTTTGGCACGCGTACTCCCTGTTGCCCAGCCTGGTTCCAGCACGCCAGCTGTTTCCGGGTAGTGTCAAGGTCACTATGCCACCAATCCGTTGTCCTGTCGTCTTGCGGCCGGGTTAGCCGACTCTACGGTGCCTGCAGTTTAGGTGACTCCTATGTGGGCTGCGGGAACTGGCACTGAAGGCTGGATCCGTAGTGCCAATGGGACATGGACCCCCTGTAGGACGGTGGGTTTCGGTAACTGCGGCCGAATTGCGGCCTGGCTACTTTGCTTTGGATGGGTACCTTCTGCTACCCACCCGGGTTCCAGCACTGTCAGCTGGTTCTCGCCAGAGCCTTTGGCCTAGGTGCCTCCATCTCGGTATCCGAAGTCCAGCACCGTCAGCTGGTCCTTGGTAGTGCTTTTTAGCACAGGTACCTTCTGCTTAATAACCGTGGTCCAGCACCGTCAGTTGGTCCTCGGTAGTGCCATTGGCTCTTGTTCCTTCTGCTACCCATCCGGGTGCCAGCACTGTCAGCTGGTTCTCGCCAGAGCCTTTGGCCTAGGTGCCTCCATCTCGGTATCCGAGGTCCAGCACCGTCAGCTGGTCCTTGGTAGTGCTTTTTAGGACAGGTACCTTCTGCTTAGTAACCGTGGTCCAGCACCGTCAGTTGGTCCTCGGTAGTGCCATTGGCTCTTGTTCCTTCTGCTACCCATCCGGGTGCCAGCACTGTCAGCTGGTTCTCACCAGAGCCTTTGGCCTAGGTGCCTCCATCTCGGTATCCGAGGTCCAGCACAGTCAGCTGGTCCTTGGTAGTGCTTTTTAGCACAGGTACCTTCTGCTTAGTAACCGTGGTCCAGCACCGTCAGTTGGTCCTCGGTAGTGCCATTGGCTCTTGTTCCTTCTGCTACCCATCCGGGTGCCAGCACTGTCAGCTGGTTCTCGCCAGAGCCTTTGGCCTAGGTGCCTCCATCTCGGTATCCGAGGTCCAGCACCGTCAGCTGGTCCTTGGTAGTGCTTTTTAGCACAGGTACCTTCTGCTTAGTAACCGTGGTCCAGCACCGTCAGTTGGTCCTCGGTAGTGCCATTGGCTCTTGTTCCTTCTGCTACCCATCCGGGTGCCAGCACTGTCAGCTGGTTCTCGCCAGAGCCTTTGACCTAGGTGCCTCCATCTCGGTTTCCGAAGTCCAGCACCGTCAGCTGGTCCTTGGTAGTGCTTTTTAGCACAGGTACCTTCTGCTTAGTAACCGTGGTCCATCACCGTCAGTTGGTCCTCGGTAGTGCCATTGGCTCTTGTTCCTTCTGCTACCCATCCGGGTTCCAGCACTGTCTGCTGGTTCTCGCCAGAGCCTTTGGCCTAGGTGCCTCCATCTCGATATCCGAGGTCCAGCACCGTCAGCTGGTCCTTGGTAGTGGTTTCTAGCACAGGTACCTCCTGCATAGTAACCGGGGTCCAGCACCGTCAGCTGTTCCTCAGTAGTGCCATTGGCTATTGTTCCTTCTGCTGCCACTAGGGGTTCCAGTACTGTCAGCTGGTTCTCGCCAGTTTCTCAGCCTTCTTGTACCTTCTGCTACATTTCCAACATCAAGCTTTTTGAAATTGTCTTTGGTAATCCTTATTGATCTCCATGACGACGACCCTGATGACGACGACCCTGAAGACCACACCAAAGAAGACCAGAAATATGACCCTAAATAATAAGACCAAGAGAACAAAGAACATGAAGACAACCACCAAGATACAGAAGAACAAAAAGCAGAAGAAGCAAAAGCAGAAGAACAGAAAGCAGAAGAACATTAAGCATAAGACTAAAAATCAGCATAGAAGAAATCAAAATTATAAGCAGAAGAAGACTAAGCAGTAAATGGGGGTGAGTCCGTTCCTCCTCGTGGTGCCCCTGGAAAATGCCTGCTGCTGCAGGCCAAACTGAACGCGGACAAATCCTATTGTAAATCTTTTGTGACAGGCAGAATGTAAGGTGTAATCTTATAACTTTTATAGATAAGTACTACAGGAATGCCTGTCACCATAAGAAAATGAAGAAAAAGAAGAATAGGAAGAAGATGAAGAAATAGCATATGAAAATTAATAATAGCTGAATAAGAAGAATATGAAGAATGGAAAAAAAAAATTAATGGGAAGAAGGTGAAGAAGATGAATAAGGTGAAGAAAAAGTTAATGAAAAAAATGCTACTGCTGCGGATCATGAAGGAGAAAGTGTGGGAGAAGTACAAAAGAAGGTGAAGAGCATGGAAGTTGTGAAACATACATATCTGACAAAATATAAAAAAGTTAACATAGTGAATATCTTTTTAACTCCGAACGTCTTGAAAAAAAAAAAATTGGAATTAATGCTATGCCATGTGATTTGAATAAACCACTATGCCTTTAATGTCTCCTCCACCTCCCACAATACATTCTACATGACTCTTATTTGTTTTCAATTACGTAGAATTAGCCAACAAGGAAATAAAGGGCTTTTTTAAATTCCGATACCGGAAGTCCCATTGACTTGAATGGGACTTCCGGTATCGGAATCGGCGATACCCGATATTTTTTTCGTATCGGGCGATACCATCCGATACGATATTTTTGGATATCGAACGGTATCGCTCAACACTACTAAGGAACATACAGACAGGTCCCCGACTCTTGCTGCACCATCTCGTCATAAAAGGTTGGGATGTAAGTGACATAAGGCCATGACAGCGCAGTTTATTCTCTGCTTCTGAAAAATAAAGAATTGAATCAGATTTGAAGAATTCAAGGGAGAAAATGGGAAAAAACGAAAAAGGAACATTCGGATATTATTTGTACTGTGCTGTGAGTCCACACAGAACTGGACAGAAGATCAAAACTGCCGGAGACTGAAGAACAGCGCCATCTGGTGGCTGGTTGTAAACACAAACTTTTGGAAGCCTAAATAGTGGCTAGATGCCATTCAGGTACTTGACCAAACCCTTGTAAATCCCTGTGTTCCCTCCCCACAAGTAAAATAATAAAACAGAAACTTATACTCCTCTCTGGTGCCAGCCCTGTTCCCGCGGCGTTGGCACTGCCTCTCCCAAGGATCACGTAACATTTATGTCTCACAGTCCCTAACACCAATCAATCAGCATTGCCATCATTCTCCCTTCCAGCTGATGTGATTTCACATCCCAAGGAAGTCAGAGCTGCGGCTGCTGTCACTACCTGTAGATTTGTCCAGAAGTGGAGAGAATGAAGCCAATGCTGACTGGCCTCAGGGATTGTGTGACATAACAGTGATACGTGATCCCTGGGAAAGCTAGTGCCAACGCCGAGGTAACTGCACCGATTGGGCACTGGGCTCACGTGACATAACCACTGCAGGACAGCCCCGGTAACATGAGTGCAGAAACCACTGGAATGGCACCAGAGGTGAGAATAACGTTTTCTATTTTACCAGAGCAAAACATTCAGATTGAGAAAGGGTTGTCCACTACTAGGAGTAACTAACTTCATTAGGGTCGCGGGGTATATGACGATGCGTGGCGGTAGGGGCGTCGGGCATATGACGATGCGTGGCGGTAGGGGCGTCGGGCATATGACGATGCGTGGCGGTAGGGGTGCCGGGCATATGACGATGCGTGGCGGTAGGGGCGCCGGGCATATGACGATGCGTGGCGGTAGGGGCGCCGGGCATATGACGATGCGTGGCGGTAGGGGCGCCGGGCATATGACGATGCGTGGCGGTAGGGGCGCCGGGCATATGACGATGCGTGGCGGTAGGGGCGCCGGGCATATGACGATGCGTGGCGGTAGGGGCGCCGGCCTTATGACGATGCGTGGCGGTAGAGGCGCCGGGCATATGACGAGCAGAAGAAGAAAGACACGCACTCTTGCTGTGGAGATAGGTGCTGACTGTACGTGGAGGGTCCACAAACAATAATCAGTAGATAAACAGTCGCACTCAAGTGTGGATTAATCTTGCCAAAAAATCTTGAAGATTTTGTGAAATTTTTGGATTTTTATTTTATTTCAAATACATCAAATAGTGTAACACCGCAGACAAAAGAAGTATCCAAAATGTGGGTATAATATCGTAATCCAGGATATGAGTATACTATGGTTACGTTTCGACCTACTAAGAGGCCTTTCTCAAACCATACTCAAGTAGTGTCAAGGAAAAGATTAATTAGAGCATTTTCAGAAGTCCCAAACAGGGGCTGATGGCATGGGAGCAGCCTGAACCTGCATATGACGATGCGTGGCAGTAGGGCCGCCGGGTATATAACGATGCATGGCGGTAGGGCCGCCGGGTATATAACGATGCGTGGCGGTAGGGCTGCCGGGTATATGACGATGCGTGGCGGTAGGGGCGCCAGGCATATGACAATGCGTGGCGGTAGGGGCGCCGGGCATATGACAATGCGTGGCGGTAGGGCAGCCTGGTATATGACGATGCGTGGCGGTAGGGCAGCCGGGCCTATGACGATGCGTGGCACTAGGGGCGCCAGGCATATGATGATGCGTGGCGGTAGGGCAGCCGGGTATATGACGATGCGTGGCGGTAGTGGCGCTGGGCATATAGCGATGCGTGTCGGTAGGGGTACCGGGTATATGAAGATGCGTGGCAGTAGTGGCACCGGGCATATGACGATGCGTGGCGGTAGGGGCGCCGGGCATATGAAGATGCGTGGCGGTAAGGCAGCCGCTCATGATATTTACCACTATTTAGAAACATGCGCCTGCCACTACAGCTGGTATGTTACGAGCAGCCCTTCACATTTTGTGACCCTGTAATGTATACACGGGACGACCTCTTGCCACCATTTAAAGGGATTGTGCAGACCTAGGGTACAAGTCTGCCACCACTCCTGTCAGTGTGCACACTGCCATTATTCTCAAATTGTGGGCGCGGCGGGCACGTGACCATAAGTGTGCAGTTTGCATAAATGCAGCCACTGCAGACTAGACGTATGTGGCCTTTCTCAATACATGTGAATTGTGTGAGGCCAGACACGTCTAGTCGGAATGTGGCCGGGAGTATACAAATCACATACTTACAGTCATATGACCACCAGGTACCAGTGAATCCTGACAGTGCGCTCTTTTCCCTTCCATCAGAACGCAGATGAATGTTTGTTTTGTTTTTTTTTTAAATATTAACTGCAGTACAAAAAATCCTACTGGAGACCTGCGCAGTCCTCTTCAGTAAAGACGGACCACACTGGGCACGTCAGGACGAGGCACACAGCATGTGAACGAGCCCCTACAGTCACACACAGGACAGGGAGCAAAAGGGATGGAAACACGGCTGAATTCTTCACACTCATTTAGGAGATTTCTTGTTTCCGTTTTTGATGTGTTTTTTTATTTTCTCATTCGTTTGAATGGGTGGAAAAAAGCTTCAGAAAACACCGAACTGTTCCCCTCTCCCATCAGTGGGGGATAAGTTATTAACCCCTTTAATTTTCAGGTAGTGAACTGTTAGGCCTCATAAAGGCATCCCTGTTTTTCACATAACCACTATAATGGGTTAAAAAAAAATAACAGATGGTTTATACAGAGAAACTGATCGAACATTGAGGAAAACGCTCCATGTTTTTCACATACAAGAAAAGTTGATGTCTGAATGAAGCCCAAAGATGTGTTCACCACCAAAACCAAAGTAATTGGCAGGAAACAGGACATGTACAATACTTGACTTTTTTGGCTAAAATGAATAAACGAGTGAAAAAAAAATTGTTAGAAAAAAAGAATTTATGTGCAGCAGATTAAAAAAAAAACAAAAAACAAAGCCTCATGTGTAGGCATTGCAAGACCTTAGGTATCCATGGTTCTGACGACTAGCAACTAACCATCACTATATGAGTGGTCGTATCCTTAGATACCAAAGTTACTGCAACGCCTGCACGTGAGGAAAGACAGAGCGAATCAGAAGAACTGTACTACATTACTAATTGGAGGTATTTGCTAATATTATTATTATTACACCTACTACATATTGGGAAAGGATCTTGGAGATGGGAGTACCCCTTTATTTAGCAGAGGTTAGGGTGGGGTAGCAGATTGTAAAGATACTGGAGCTCTGTTGCGCAGAAATTCGGATTACTATGCACATTTGACTCATAAGTAGATGGACGGGCGTACCAGCGCAGGCCTCGGCTCCTTTTTGCTTCTCCCCACTGTCTTCGTATCTGGTTACATAGTGGAGACACAGGCTCTGCTGCAGGACGTCACCTCTGCTCACCACCGTCAGGCGAGAGCCGGGGCGGCACCAGAGGGCAGAAGTGAAGAGGAGCCAAGGACTGCGTGGGGGCGCCAGTATGTCTGTCCACCGGGGCACTTTCACACCCAATTTGTTTGTACAAGAAAGAAACACAAATATTTGGAGTAACGGAGCGCTGGATAACAATGGATCCATGGAAATACAATCCTGTGGTGCCTCACATTGCCTAGGCACCTTCTTACGGACAGTTTCCCTTTAAAGTGGTTGTGTGGCACTTTAACCACTTCACCAGTTTCCATTTCTGCTCCTTAATATTTTCCTCCCCTTCTTCCCAGAGCCATAACTTTTTTATTTGTCCCTTCAATATGGCCATGTGAGGGCTTGTTTTTGCGGGAAAAGTTGTAATTTTGAACGACACCAATGATTTTACCATATAGTGTATTGGAAAACGGGAAAAAAATTCAAAGTTTAGTGAAATTGCAAAAAGTGCAATCCCACACTTACTTTTTTTTTTTGCTAGGCTCACTAAATGCTATATCTGACCTGCCATTATGATTCTCCAGGTCATTATGAGTTCACAGACACCAAACATGTCTAGGTTCCTTTTTTATTTAAGTGGTGAAAAAGAAAAATCCAAATTTGTAAGCGATCTTGTCATTTTCCTAGATCCGCAGCGTCTCCATTTTTCAGGTTCTGGCCCCGAGTGAGGGCTTATTTTTTGCGCCTTAGCTGACGTTTTTATTGATACCATTTTGATTTTTTTTCTCCTTACACCGTTTACCTATCGGATTAATTATTTTTATACTTTGATAGATCAGACGTTTCTGAATGAGGCGATACCAATTATGTGTATTTATTTGTTTTTATTGTTTTATTTTGAATGAGGAAAAAGAGTGGTTTCAGTTTGTGTTTTTTAATATATTTTAAAACTTTTTTTTTTCCTTGCTTCAATAGTCACCTTAAAAGACTTGAAGCTGTGATCATCTGATCTCCTGTACTTCAGCCCTTCTATGTGTAGCATAAATCATGAGATTTTCATTGAGAGGCACAGGGGTCTTCTGCAGACCCCCCCGGCTGTCATGGCAACCCATCGGGGCCCCGTAATCAGGTGACAGGGGCGCCGATGGGCATGTTTTATGAAGTGTTTCTGGCTGGTGAGTGCTTGATGCCTCTGTCAGAGATTGTTAGAGTCACATGAAAACTTCTCAGATCAGCTGTCACCTACGGGGTAAGATGCAGGCTCGGCACCGGAGCCCGCATCAAGTGTGGGAACACAACTGGGAACACAACTTTATACGTCCAAGGTCGTGAAGGGGTCAACATTGATGGCCTAAATTGATGGCCTACACTTAGGTCATCAATATCTGATTGGTGGTGGTGCGACACCCAGAAACCCCCGTCGATCAGCTGTTCCCGATGTGGTTGGCAGCCAGAACTGCTCAGTTGTGGAGCTGCACAGCACAGCTCTGCTGACGGCATAGTGGCCGCCGGTCGGGTACTGCACATGCACCACCCATTCAAATCAATAGCAGGTGGATGTGCAGTACCCGGCCACTATTCTGACGACGGATCTGTGCTGTGCAGCTCCACAACTGAGCAGTTCCTGCCGACACCGGGATCAGCTGATCAGCGGGGTGTGCCCAGTGTTGCACCATCACCAATCACACATCTATATTAAAGTCCCGGACAGCCCCTTCAAGAGAAGACACACTGGGATAGGCTTTATTGTTAGCATTTCCGCTGTGACATATTCACCGTCTCACTCTTCCTCCTTCGCCACATTATTTGGTACATAAGTGTTTGACTTCTTTTCCAGTCTTCTTCAGGGTCTCCAGCAATTGGTCCACGGAGTGACTACCGGACTCGATCACCACCTTCTTATTCGGCAAATCAATTTCATACTGAACATCTGAAGGAGAAACAACCTCAATCAATAAATGAATAGCGGTCGGGGGACGTACGATACATGGGCAGCAGCGACATTCACATAAAGGCAAGTTATGTGATTACGCAACACAATCCCCTTGAGATGTAAAGGGAATCCGTCAGTAGGTATTTGCTATGTAATCTGAGAGAAGCATGATGTAGGGGCTGAGACCCTGATACCAGCAATGTTTCACTTACTGGACTGCTTGCTGTAGTTTATGATAATCTAGAACAATTCTGTTACAGGAGGACTAGTGTCATGTAGTCCTCCATGTGTGTGACCTCTGTTTAACCCCGTTCCCACCACTGACTAGCAGCTGTGCACACTGTGCATAGGCAGAAAGCTGCCAATCAGTGGTATGGGTGGAGCTGTCAATTAAGTCGAGTGGGAGGAGATTTGGTTTATCTTTAAAAAAAAGCTAAAATATTGTACTGGAAAAATGACCTGAACTTTCAAAATAAGTACACCAGTTTGATCAGGTCCAATAGATCTTTTTAATATTGTATGCAGTTTGTATTGTGAAATCTGGCGACAGATCTACTTTGATCCTACCTTTTCATATTGCACTCAGAGCTTAGAAATATCAAGAAATCTCAGCATTCAGAGAACTGCTAGATCTGCAGCAGATAAAACAGTGATGATATCAAAACTGCAGCGAGTAGCTTAGTGATACATCGCTAGAATCAGAGTCTGACTTTACATCATGCTGCTCTTAGATGGGGTAGCAAAAATCTGGGGACGGATTCCCTTACAAAAAAAAAGTTGATGCCTGTAGTTGCCACTAAAGGGAGCTTGCTGTATAATGTGTATTCACTGAAGTTAAAGGGGTTATCCAGACTTCCAAAATTTATGACCCATCTACAGGACAGTTGGTGGCCAATGCTTAAAATCTGAATTACTCAACTGTTATTGGCTATTTAATTACCCAAAATTAGATTTGCAGGAAGATCCTCTGTCCCTTGCAAACTTACTACAACGTATTTGTCATGGTCACTGTGTGTCTGGGCGCAGGTGTTACCGCAAGGCGAACCCATAACACACGTGATCCTGGATACAGCGCCTCCAGTGGGGCGAATTTAAATAATAATACGTGCAGGTGGATACGCCGCCTCCACCTGGCGAATTTAGGTATTACACGTTAATAAACATTCTGGAAACCCCGCCTCCAGTACGGCGAATTTAAAGAATAAGGGGGACCTGGGAAACATTAACAATGGTGGGCCCTGCGATAGGGAATGGGGACATGGAGACCTCCTGAACTCCCCTGAGCCAGTGTCCCTGCACTCCTCACATTCCCTATACAGGCTCCGCACCTGTCGCCGCACGCGAACCTTAAACCCTTGCTCGCCCTGACCCTAAACCATCACTAGGGAATCGGTCGGTGCAGAGACTAATCCCACCACTGCACTAGAGACACAAAAGGAAAGAAGACAATACAGGGGAAGCACCACTTAGCTTGATGCTCTGTGCTTATGCTCCTGCAACAGAGGCCCACCACCTGCGTGCGTCTTCTCCTCCACCCGGATCCATCACCATCCTGGATCCTACACCATAGTGCAGCCTTGGAGCAGAGTCCATCACCAGTTGCAGCAGTCCAGTCACAGAGTCCCAAGGATGAGTCAGCCTCTGCCAAGAATCTAAGCATGCTTGAGTCCATTTCTACTTGTGGAGAACGACGAGCCAGGACTAGCAGCTATTACTGTCTTAAGCATCCTACTTAACCAAATCAGATCTCATACTTTGCACTGATGAGGGGCAACACACCGAAACATGTGTCTGCAAATAGAGATTCCGGATTGGCTTTTGTCCTAAGTCATGTGACAAGGCTCATTAAAGGGTCGATATTGACTTTTAGGATTGCTGCTTCCAATAGGTGGTGCTAAAGTTTAAGTCCTCCTCCTCTCTGAAGACTCAATTTGCATCACACACCAGACTGACCTCGCAATGGGGTATAACCACGCACCAGACTGGCGTATGTGCAGACTAACAGCAAACATAAATACCTGGTGTACCTCTCTTGCCACTCCTACCTTGTGTATGAAAAAGCTCTGTCGTTAATACTGTTCAGGTAGAGCTATCCGATAGTGCTATCCATGAAGAAAGTGATCGGATAGAGCTATCCCATAGCTCTATTCCTAAAGGAAATGAACAGGTAGAGCTAACCGATAGCGCTATCCCTCAGTGTTCCTGAGCGTAAGCTATTTCACATGGTTGAGCGCACTTGGGATCTGCCCCCAAGGCCCTGCCCATGCCCAATGTTTGGTCCATAGACCGCGGCTAGGAGTTAGTCCCGCTTTTGACCTTCAGCACTCAGGAGAGGAAAAACCTCCAGTGGAGGAAACCTCTAGGGCACCATGGCTGAAAGGCTGCTCTTCCCTTAAGCTGTAGATGATCATTGATGAGAACAGAGACCGAGCCCGGAATCTGCCTCGATGTGCAGTAGGACACCCACTTGTTCAGTGAGTGCATCTAGCTGCAGAAAGTCCAGTAAAGTCATATCCAATGGTGGAGAACAGAGACCGAGCCCGGAATCTGCCTCGTTGTGCAGTAGGACACCCACTTGTTCATTGAGTGTGTCTAGCTGCAGAAAGTCCAGTAATGTCATATCCAATGGTGGAGAACAGACACCGAGCCCGGAATCTGCCTCGTTGTGCAGTAGGACACCCACTTGTTCAGTGAGTGCATCTAGCTGCAGAAAGTCCAGTAATGTCATATCCAATGGTGGAGAACAGAGACCGAGCCCGGAATCTGCCTCGTAGTGCAGTAGGACACCCACTTGTTCAGTGAGTGCATCTAGCTGCAGAAAGTCCAGTAATGTCGTATCCTGTGGTGGAGAACAGAGACCAAGCCTGGAATCTGCCTCTTATTGCTGATGTAAAGTTGTCGTCTCCAGCTGGATCCCATGTTCATTGTGGGTTCACAGCGAGACCCTGCTCTGCCTCACCTGCAATATAAATGTCACAAAATTAGTAAAACAGTATAGATTAATATATGTACAAGCAGACAGATTATAATGAGAGGGGCAACAGAAGACGTTTACATGTCATCCTTTATCTATAGGTTATAATACTGTACTATGTAATACATAATGGGTATTATTTAATGTCTATGTTCAGGTATGTTCTACATCCTATCAGTGCTGTGATTTGAATAGCACCCTGCCTATTATTTTAGGATCTTCTATGTTTAGATTACAGCTTACTAGCAATCCCTCCCTCATGGTATATATACAGTACTGCACCTTGTTCCTATATCCCCATGAAAAAGCTGTGATTGACGGTGAAACAAGTGTCAGGGTTAGGTGGTGGAGTGGCAGTTTTGGTACTATAGCATGCTTAATTGTACTTAGTACTGACATGAGTTTTTATTATTAGTTTTCTGTGTTACTAAGTCTTAGCATTTGTACAAGTATTTGCATATGGCATCTGGTAGTACATTGGATATAGAGCACGTTTTATTCTGCCATCAGCTCTTTTGATTTTTTACATTTGCACTTTAAGTCAGTATTGCTATGTATAAAATGTGATCATGATTAAATATTCATCTGTTGTTTTTGCCATGACCACCCACTGTAGTTTGTGTTTTTTATTTGTAGTCATATACTCATCCAATATTGTTATGTATTGTGATTTATTAAAGATGATTTATATTATTCTTTATTGTATTTGTGATTTGAGAATGACAACTCCCATTCTCCTGTAGTCCAGCCAATCTTGGCTCACAGACTGATGATATAGCTTAAAAGTTCAGGATATTTGTGTTTTTTGCTTTTTGTTTTGATGATATAGCTTGCATAGAGAAAAGTAACGCATCGATATTTAGGCCATTAGTGCCCAATTCCTAATTATTTAGCCTATTGCCTGTTAATACTAATACATAACATAGATCATAAAACATATTTATAAAGCTCTAAAACCTTACATTCGGTTTTTGTTGGCATAGGCCAGAAGTTCCTGAAAAACAAACTTCATGACGACTTTATATTTCTCTCTGTCTTTGTCCAGGACAAGATGTTTCTCAAAATTTTGAAGAGGCGGAGGAGTAGACAAAGGAGGAGTCAGAGGAGGAGGCGGAATAAGTCCTCTGCCCTCTTGTTTTGTAAATGATAGTGTATAAATAATGAGTTGTTCATTAATGGACATTGATTCTACTCTGTCGCTCTGAGATTGAGGGCCGGGAAATTTTAAGAAATTGCTTGAACTGCAGTTCAATAATATATTGCTTAGGATGGCAGATTTTTAGTTTATGCAAGTTATGGAGATTAGAAGAGATTATATTTATGGTAGTAAGCATTCTTCTTATCAACATGAAGAAAAAAGGAACTTACTGTCCGAGGCGGCGACCACAGTCTAATCTGGCATGTTGATGGTTACATGATCGGGGCCAGGCGTAGAGATGTCGGTGTTTTCAGTATGTGGGTCCATGAGCCTCTTCCTCATTTCAGTATTTATATAATCCAAATATTCTCCTGTAAGGTGTAACATTCAAATTAACATTACTAAAATAAAAGCTTCTATGTTTGTTAAAGAATATCAACATTTTACAGTTTTTATAACGGCTAATTTGTAAAGTATGGAAACAGAAGGATCAAACAACCAGTTATCTCCTTATAGAGATTTTATATTAGGCTGCGGTTTTTCTATTAAGCATATGTTAGAAAAGCCTGAGAACTTACTGTCAGAGGAGAAGATCATATCCTCATCTGAATCTATAGGGTAGGACATATGACCAAGGCAAGATGAAGAGTTATCCTGTTTTCCTGTAACACAAAACATTGAAATCAGCATTTCAAAAGAAAAATATTCGATGTTTCTTCTAGATTGTTTCCTTTTTGTCTACAGTAAATTCACTGTCAAGATCTATTAAGAGATTATTTTTAGTGTAAAATGTTGCTTTTGTGTTTTTTTATGCTAATTTTCAGTTGCGGTTTACATTACTAGGAAATTGTATGAGATTTCAGAAATCTCCTGCGCACATTGCTGATTAGTCATCGGTATTTTGTGCTTCACAGGTTTCTTTGGACATAAAGCATGTCACTTCTTTTAGTGTTTTTTTTATCCATTGACTTCAATGGGTGGTGAAAAACCCCAGAAAATCCGCACCAAAAATGAAAGTATCGTGTTTTGCTGTATTTTTTTGTGTGCTAAAACCAGATTCTATGGAATAGGACTTTTTTTTAACACTAAACTTTATCAGCATGCTCAAGAGATAAATCGAGCACGCCAAAACCGCTGCCAGAAACACACAAAAAAGCATCAAAAATGCTGCAAAATGCATTAATGTGAGATTAGTGAGGCTGTACGTACCGTCAGGATCAGCCCTATTCTCTGTATCTGCCTTCGTGGTGTCTTTTCCTGTATCTTTTCTCCAGCATTTCTTTATCAGAAGTCTATAAAATGATAAAACAGAAGTCATGTAGCAAATTGTAAAGTACAGTCTATCTGTGTTCTGCAGAATGTTATGAAGACATTTATTTTTCGTCGTCTATTTTGTCTCTCCCGATCTGCAGTCATTTTTGTGATCTATGACAATCAGCATTTTTTTCAGTTATACAGAAAAGTCCATTGTGCTCGGACCGGTCGGAGCCAGTTTATGACCCACTAAACATCTTCTCTAGATGATTCCCTTTCCTGAATCGTGTGATGACCTGAAGATGGGATGTTTCTTCTATAGACTCCCGTGTAGCCCACAAATCAGTATAAGACTTACCCACAGATGATGGTACAGACGACACCGGAGAAGAATCCAAGGAAGAAGTAGACGGCAGGATGTAGAGTATCCATAATGAAGTATTCTATTGGAAAAAAAGAATAGACGTCAGATATCTGGAGCTACTAATATAGACATTATATTTTGCACCTCATTTATGTAACCAGACCTAGGATCATTCCTATGAGTAAGGGGACACATACACAACACATAGCTGTCGGCCCATGGTTCAGCTGATCTGTTCAGCCGGCAGATATTTCTCCTGACTCCTCCATGCACAGGAGCGCTAAGTGTTATGATGAGTCACCGAAGGAGGAAAAAACAAAATACTAGTTAAGTCCAGAAAAACCAGAGAGGTTGGCAGCTATCGGATTGCAGACCCCTGAACCTATCCACAACAACTAGCAGTAGCCGTGGGGGGTTCCTACGGTGCCCTAGACCCCTCGATCACAGCCGGAGAACTACATAGCCTAAAGACAGAAAGGGGAAAAACTAAACTGCCCCAGAGTAGACCCCAAAGCAATAGGCAGCCCCCAACATATAATGACGGTGAAGCAAGATGAAAACACTAACACAGATAGAAAGATAGGTTGAGCAAATGATGGGGCCCAAGCTAACTAAATAGGACAGGATAGGAAAGCCGCTGTCTGCCATCCGCAAAAACCCTATCCAAAATGTGCCAACCGACTGATAGGAAAAACAGGCCCTGAAGTCGCTAGGCTTCAAAAGACTATATCAGCACTCAGGTGTATTCTGAAGACAGAGCAAAAGATCAACAGATCAGAGACAAAAATGGAATTCAGCTCACCCCCGGTCGGGGATGGCAGAACTCCCAAAAAACAAGGCAAAACAAAAACAAAACTGAAGTGTACAAAGCAGAGCAGAAAAACTTAGCTTTGAGACGCAGGAATCAGACTGGTCTCCAAGAATCCAGCAGGATCATCAGCAAGGCAGAAGGGCGTCGGCTGCCTTATATCCAGTCCTCAATTCCAGCCACCCAGTCATCATCTAGCTGCCCAGGTATTTGGTAATCAGCCTCACTACCTTCCTTCACCAGAGGAGGGAGTTCATCAGACCTCGACGGTGAAGGAAAAATGAAGTCACAACAGCTACGTCTGCCGATCGGACCAGTGTTCTATGTAAGAAAGCCGCTGGTAGATTCCTCTGGCGGTGGCTTATTTAGCTGGGAACAAAAGGATCAACACTTGGACTGTCGGCAGAGCTGCTGATATTTGGGAATTGGTCTGTCACTGGTCTCATGTGTATGGGGGTCTGAACTCTAAGACTGAACAGATCAGGAAAATAGTAAATACCAACAAGTTGGATAAATTCCCCAATTACCTGTAATGCAACTACGGAGCACCACCACCGGGGGGAGCTGTTATAGCAAAAAAGTTTTGCACTTACTGTATACAGATAGGGTATACAGATCACTTGCTCAAACCAAGGACCAGAGCTATCACTGACAAAGGCTACCAAAAATAGCACCAATACATAGCCACCCAAGAACCAAAAAGAGGCAGGAAAAGTTAACCCCTCCATGACCAGGCCAGGGAAAGAAAAGCAAGAATCAAACCCCGACCTGGATCATGACATTAATATAAATTTGTAATTATTTTCCCCTAAAGTATTGAACAAGTCACACATATGAAGATCAGAGAGACACGTGACTGATTTTTCGCTTACAGGGGATCTCCATTCAAGCTTACAATTTGTTTGAGCCTGGAGTATGGAATATATCATGGGAGAAGGCTCCAGGAATTACAAGTGACACATGAAGAATCCTCCAAGAAATGCACCATGTGACTTACTAACAATATCCCCATGTTGGATAAATATCTGGGAAAACACTTACCTCCAGAGGCCAAAGCCCGGAATGCTGGCGGCGGATGTTGATAGGAGCGCCTTGCACAGATCTTATTAGCTCAGTCACAATCAGAAGAAATCAAAACAGCAGATTATCCCGGAGGAATATCGCTAGTTGTGTAACACACAGTGAGTCTTTCCAGACAAAGCCTCTTCCTGCAGTGTCACTCCGTATAACCCCTCAGTCCGTGAGGTCACAATGGTGTTCTAAGTGTGACATCACAGAGGAGCGGAACACGAGTGACATCACAGAGGAGCGGAACACGAGTGACATCACAGAGGAGCGGAACACGAGTGATGTCAGATACTTGTAGCCACTAAAGATTAAGCAGCTTCATTCATTTATATTATATGTGTTTCTTAACCCCTTTACCCCCCAAGGGTGGTTTGCACGTTAATGACCGGGCCAATTTTTACAATTCTGACCACTGTCCCTTTATGAGGTCATAACTCTGGAACGCTTGCAAGGATCCTGGTGATTCTGACATTGTTTTCTCGTGACATGTTGTGCTTAATGTTAGTGGTAAAATTTCATTCATGTAGCTTGCGTTTATTTGTGAAAATAATGGAAATTTGGTAAAAATTTTGAAAATTTAGTATTTTTCCAACTTTGAAGTTTTATGCCCTTAAATCACAGAGATTTGGCACCCAAATAACTTAATAAGTAACATTTACCACATGTTTACTTTACATCAGAACAATTTTGGAACAAAATTTTTTTTTTTTAGGAAGTTATAAGGGTTAAAATTTGACCAGCGATTTCTCATTTTTGCAACACCATTTTTTTAGGGACCACATCACATTTGGAGTCACTTTAAGGAGTCTATATGATAGAAAATACTGAAAAGTGACACCATTCTAAAAACTGCACCCCTCAAGGTGCTCAGAACCATATTTAAGAAGTTTATTAACCCTTCAGGTGCTTCACAGGAATTTTTTGAATGTTTAAAAAAAAAAAAAGAAAAAAGAGAACATTTAACTTTTTTTCACAAAAAAAATACTTCAGGTCCAATTTTTTTTTATTTTACCAAGGGTAACAGGAGAAATTGGACAGCAACCGTTATTGTGCAATTTGTCCTGAGTATGCTGATACCTGAGATATTTGTAGACATCTATTAAATCTCCTCTCAGTCTTTTCTTTTGCAGGCTAAACATTCCCAAATCCTGTAACTGTTCCTCATAGGACAGGGTTTGCAGACCGGTCACCATTCTGGTCAGTCTTCTCTGAACTTGCTCCAGTTTGTTGATGTCTTTTTTAAAATGTGGCGCCCAAAACTGGACATAGTATTCCCGATGAGGTCTGACCAAAGAGGAGTAGAGGGGGATAATGACTTCACGTGATCTATGCTTCTGTTAATACATCCTAGAATTGCATTTGCCTTTTTTGCTGCTACATCACATTGTTGACTCATATTCAGTCTTTTTCACATGTGCTGTTATTTAACCCTATTCATCCCATTCTATATATGCTTTTTTCATTTTTATTGCCCAGATGTAGTACTTTAAATTTTTCCCTGTTAAAATCAATTCTGTTAGTTGCTGCCCACTGCTCCAGTTTATTTATATCTTTTTGAATCCTCTCTCTCTCTTCTCTAGTATTAGCTATCCCTCCTAGCTTTGTGTCATCAGCAAATTTAATCAGTTTACCCTCAATCCCTTCATCTAAATCATTGATAAAGATGTTGAACAATACAGGGCCCAGGACAGAGCCCTGTGGTACCCCACTTGAGACATTCTTCCAACTGGATGTGCAGCCATTTACGACCACTCTTTGGGTCCGATCACTAAGCCAGTTATGAATCCACCTAACAGTTGCCTTGTCCATTCCATACTTAGTCATTTTTTCAATAAGGATTGTGTGAGATACTTTGTCAAATGCTTTGCTGAAGTCAAGATATACTATATCTACAGCATTTCCCTGATCCACCCAGTCAGTGATATACTTTATTTATTCGCATAAAAAGATATACGTGCCAGTAATAAGGCCTTTACAATAGAAGAGAAGGGAGAAATACTGCGGCCAATACAGGGGTACGCATGATGACACTGCGTCCAAAAATCATAAATGTGCACATCAGCATTAAAGTGTAACAGGGCAAGTCCTAAGCAATATCTTTACACAAAAGAATGAGCAAATACACAATGAGATGATGCATAACAATAATCAAATCATTATGCCCATGCATAGTATTGTAAGTATCGCTTACCCATAGTCGTTACAGGGAGGTACACTGACGCACCAGCGACTATGGGTAAGCGATACTTACAATACTATGCATGGGCATATTGATTTGATTATTGTTATGCATCATCTCATTGTATATTTGCTCATTCTTTTGTGTAAAGATATTGCTTAGGACTTGCCCTGTTACACTTTAATGCTGATGTGCACATTTATGATTTTAGGCCGCAGTGTCATCATGCGTACCCCTGTATTGGCCGCAGTATTTCTCCCTTCTCTTCTATTGTAAAGGCCTTATTACTGGCACGTATATCTTTTTATGCGAATAAATAAAGTATATATTGCTTTTTACTGGATGGTGTTTTTTGCTCCGTTTTTTCTCTGTTTTGTACATTCGTAGTGGGAGCATTTCCATTTTTCCACTTGTTGATAGGCACCATGCCTTAGTCTTCGGATTGAAGTTGTATCTTCAGTAATGATTATAAATAATTTGTGCTTATTTTGCCTTATTCGTTCTCATAGATAGATAATAGATAGATATTAAAAAAATGGAGACAGCACACCATTCAAAGTGAAAAAAATAGAAGTGCTTCTGTTTAATAGCCCATCATGGTGACATTTCGGCTCACACTGAGCTTGTATAGACAGATAGAGATAGACAGATAGATAATAGATAGACAGATAGATAATAGATAGATGATAGATAAGCGACAGATAGTTAAATAGATAATAGATAGATCGTTAGATAGATAATAGATAGATCGTTAGATAGATAGATCGTTAGATAGATAATAGATAGATGGTAGGTGATGTGCGCTGTAGTTGTGATCCCTCCACCTCAGCCAAAGCGCAAAAACTGACTGGAATGGAGAAGGTCAGTAATATCTGTGTTCAGTTTTGGATTGAGGTGCTAAGGGCCCACCAGAAATCAACTCCAGGGCCCCACGTTTCAGCTACATGTAAATGAGACATCATCCTCAATCACAAATTTGTACAACAATTAGTGACGAGGGAACGTGCTGGGATAAGGTGTTATCTGAGCATGCTCGGGTGCTAACCGAATGTCTCAGGCATGCTCAAATAATATGTTTGAGTCCCCGTGGCAGCATGTCTTGTGGATGTTTGATAGCTTCAACACATGCAGGGATTGACTAACAAACAGGGAATCCCTGCATGTGTTGTGCCTGTCGAACAGCAACAAGACACAGCCATATTTTTTGAGCACGCCGAAGACACTCGGATAGCACCAGAGCATGCTCAGATAACACCTTATCCCAACATGTTCGCTCATCGCTAATAACAATGAACTGAGTAGATTAAAGAAACCACAACCACAACAAAATGAATGGATTGTAATGCCTCGTAGCATTGTTAGAAGCTATCATTTACTGTCTTGTACAAGTCTATAAAAAGTCCCATAAAATGCAGACAGAACAAAATGTATTCATCTGATGCATTCCTCCAAAATGACTCACAGCAGAATAGGAAACTCAAGCGTTTTCAAGCTCAAGCTTCAGCCACGTCACATAATCTACAATCTGCATTCAGTGCCCAGCTATAACGGGAGACAAAGTTTATAGGTTAGGTAGCATAAGATCCCATGTAGACCAAACAATGAGCCTGATTGTAGAATGACAGCAGTGACATCCTCAGTGTTAGGGCTCATGCAGACGAGCGTATAAATAGGACGTGTTCTGTCCGTTTTTTTATTATCTGCCCTGCTGAAGTCACGTTGACAGAGCGGCGGCTTCATTTCTGCTCTGCTCTGTTGACAGGGTGGGACTGCCAACATCATCCTGATTGACAGCTGGTTCCCTGCTTTCACACTCCGTCAGCAGAGCAGGGCAGAAAAGAAGCCGCTGGCAGAGGCAGCTCAATTGCCGGCATTAGCGGTCTGTGACTGCTCTGTACCAGCTAAGAATGGCACCAGGACAACAGGCAGGTAGGTAGAAACTACTGCATGTGAAGCTGCTAATGCCCTTTAAAGGTGACTTGTCGTTTATAATAAATGTTTGGCTTTTCACCAAGTGTAAGTCCCGCCGTTCTCCTGAACCCGGCACTGTTTTTCTTTTGTTCCTGCTCCTCTCCGATCCTGAGATATGGCCCTTTCTTTCCTTTATCTAAATCTACTCTATGTAGCCCAGGGGGCGTGGTCCTCACCTCTTTCCTGTAGATGTCTACATGAGGACCACACCCCCTGGGCTACATAGAGTAGATTTATATAAAGGAAAGAACGGACCATATCTCAGGAACGGAGAAGAACAGGAACAAAAGAAAAACAACACAGTATTCAGGACAACAGCGGCATTTACACCATGCAAAAAAAATTACATATTTATAGCAAGTGATTAACTCCCTTGAAATGGAGCTAAACATCAATATCCTTTTAAAAAGGTTGCTAACTTATAGACCAGCCATCTACAGGTCACAGCAGCTAAGCTTCAGTGATTACCTCCTTATAAGAAACCAGCGTGACTTTCTAATTAATAAAAATATTTCTGCCGTATAACACAGCCGAGTGCTATCCGAGTTTTAATAGAGAGTACTAGGACCAATGTTATACTATGGGGCAGTGCAAATCAGCGATTCAGCATATATAAGTAAATTTGACATCCGTTACTGGTAGCTTATGACTTCAGGGGTGCGGTTTACAGAACAAGAGGAAAGGAGCTATTACATTTTATATATACAGTGGGGCAAAAAAGTATTTAGTCAGTCAGCAATAGTGCAAGTTCCACCACTTAAAAAGATGAGAGGCGTCTGTAATTTACATCATAGGTAGACCTCAACTATGGGAGACAAACTGAGAAAAAAAAATCCAGAAAATCACATTGTCTGTTTTTTTTTCATTTTATTTGCATATTATGGTGGAAAATAAATATTTGGTCAGAAACAAAATTTCATCTCAATACTTTGTGATATATCCTTTGTTGGCAATGACAGAGGTTAAACGTTTTCGCTTTGGCTTTTCGCTTGGCAACACGGACTTTCAACTCCCTCCAAAGGTTTTCTATAGGGTTGAGATCTGGAGACTGGCTAGGCCACTCCAGGACCTTGAAATGCTTCTTACGAAGCCACTCCTTCGTTGCCCTGGCGGTGTGCTTTGGATCATTGTCATGTTGAAAGACCCAGCCACGTTTCATATTCAATGCCCTTGCTGATGGAAGGAGGTTTGCACTCAAAATCTCACGATACATGGCCCCATTCATTCTTTCATGTACCCGGATCAGTCGTCCTGGCCCCTTTGCAGAGAAACAGCCCCTAAGCATGATGTTTCCACCACCATGCTTTACAGTAGGTATGGTGTTTGATGGATGCAACTCAGTATTCTTTTTCCTCCAAACACGACAAGTTGTGTTTCTACCAAACAGTACCAGTTTGGTTTCATCAGACCATAGGACATTCTCCCAAAACTCCTCTGGATCATCCAAATGCTCTCTAGCAAACTTCAGACGGGCCCGGACATGTACAGGCTTAAGCAGTGGGACACGTCTGGCACTGCAGGATCTGAGTCCATGGTGGCGTAGTGTGTTACTTATGGTAGGCCTTGTTACATTGGTCCCAGCTCTCTGCAGTTCATTCACTAGGTCCCCCCGCGTGGTTCTGGGATTTTTGCTCACCGTTCTTGTGATCATTCTGACCCCACGGGGTGGGATTTTGCGTGGAGCACCAGATCGAGGGAGATTATCAGTGGTCTTGTATGTCTTCCATTTTCTAATTATTGCTCCCACAGTTGATTTCTTCACTCCAAGCTGGTTGGCTATTGCAGATTCAGTCTTCCCAGCCTGGTGCAGGGCTACAATTTTGTTTCTGGTGTCCTTTGACAGCTCTTTGGTCTTCACCATAGTGGAGTTTGGAGTCAGACTGTTTGAGGGTGTGCACAGGTGTCTTTTTATACTGATAACAAGTTTAAACAGGTGCCATTACTACAGGTAATGAGTGGAGGAAAGAGGAGACTCTTAAAGAAGAAGTTACAGGTCTGTGAGAGCCAGAAATCTTGATTGCTTGTTTCTGACCAAATACTTATTTTCCACCATAATATGCAAATACAATGAAAAAAAAACAGACAATGTGATTTTCTGGATTTTTTTTTCTCAGTTTGTCTCCCATAGTTGAGGTCTACTTATGATGTAAATTACAGACGCCTCTCATCTTTTTAAGTGGTGGAACTTGCACTATTGCTGACTGACTAAATACTTTTTTGCCCCACTGTATATAATACGGAAACGTAGGGAGTGTTTATAAAAATATACAAAGATGATATAAAAATGGAACAAAACTATACGGTATATACAATTACACAAAATAAAAGGAATGACGAAAGAAAATTACTAAACCTAGTGTCACGGAAATGGCTCAGAGCTTAGCGGAGGGATCTACTCCTTAGGAAAATGGACAGAACCCACAGCATGCTGTACCTT
Source organism: Dendrobates tinctorius (assembly GCF_039654945.1). Lineage (NCBI taxonomy): Eukaryota > Metazoa > Chordata > Amphibia > Anura > Dendrobatidae > Dendrobates > Dendrobates tinctorius. The sequence goes on along the minus strand of NW_027361688.1, from coordinate 30,444,976 downwards.
CCTCATATGTGGGATGCTTGTGGGATGTGCTATGTCTGTTTGAATTTTAAGAGATCCCTAACTTCTAGAATATCTTTGCACCTGGGGGTCCTAGGAGGTAGAAATTGTCATCATGTTTCCTATTGCAATTTTACAATTCTAAAGATATGAAATATGGCATGGATAGCATCATCCATCCGAACAATATTAAGTTGAAGGGTTTAGAGTGGTCATACGGTAATGTGAATGTGTTATGTTTATCCCCTCACTGCGACCCCAAAATATATTTCCCATAAATATTAGATTAATGCAAACTGCAATATTCCTCACTGACCACTGGCTCCAAAGTATCGCAGGCAAGCTCTTTGAACAGAGGAAGCTTTTGCCTCAAAAGTGTACTTCACCTCTGAGTAAACAAATCCTTGTTCTAGTGACTGGTTCTCAGAGCAGATCTCTGCTGTAATTACCTGGTTGTTGCAGGAGGTCCCAACTTCAATGTAGGTTCAAGTGTCAGCTCTTTCTCACTTCCCCAGCTATAATAATCCCATATCTTCAATGTGAGGTCCTACTTCATTGGAAGTTGAAGTGTCAGCTCTTTCTCACTTCCCCAGTTACATTTAATCCGATATGTTCAATGTGATTGGGGTACGTCCCCTCTCCGGAGATGTCTTTTTGGATTTTAATTTTTCTCTATGGCAAATAAGCGTTCTGGATTCATGGGAAATCCAACGAGTCTGTAACGCTAGGGGTACCTAAGATAGAGAGTGGACCCTCTGGATCGCGGATCCGGAGCCCCAGGGTCGAGCACACCAGGTGAAGACCGACCCCTATACAGGGATCGTTTGGGGCAGGACCACAGAGGACGGAGGCGCGACAGCCGGAACCAAGAGGGACGGCTCCACGGACAGAAGGAGAGGGAAGGCAAAGGTACGTGGGAGGACCTAGACGGGCAGAAGGAGGAGGACGGCACCGGAGATGGGAGACAGTGCACAGGCAGGCTGGGAGGGAAGGACGCAGGAGAAAGGGAGCGACAGGGAGTGTCAGGCGGAACGCGGAAAGCTACAGTAGAACTGTAGAGGCCAGAGAGTGCAGGAAAACTACACGATCGTCAGGCGTCCTCCTAACTGCGAGGACGCCTGAATACAGCAGCCCCCGGATGCTCGTCACCAAAACCCGCCCTTCGGCGCCGCCCATCGCAGGGGAGACCAGGCCCGCCCCTCAGTGCCGCCCATCATGGGAGAGAGAGGAAAGACGGCGGCGAGCGCGAGCCAGGGGGCGGGAAGGAGGAGCCGAGGAGAAGAGGAACTGACGGCGGGCACGTGACCGAGCGGGAGCGCGCAGGTGAGGGGAGGCCGCAGCGGCCGCCGCAGCGAAAGGGGCATCGGCGGGCATAACCGCCGATGTCACAGTACCTCCCCCCTTACGGCGTCCCTTAGCGAGATTGGCCAAAAACTTTTTTAGAATGCGAGGGGCGTTGATATTCTCCCGGGGCTCCCAGGACCTCTCCTCGGGACCAAAACCCACCCAATCGATAAGAAAAAGGGTCTTACCCCGGGCTTTTTTCATAGCCAAGATGTCCTTGACCTCGAAGACGTTATCAGAGATGGCAGGAGGAGGAACGATGGAAACTGGTTGGAACCGGTTCAGGACTACGGGTTTCAGGAGCGAGACATGGAAGGCGTTGGGCACCCGGAGCGAAGCAGGCAACTTTAGTTTGTAAGCCACGGCATTAATACGTCCAATCACCTCAAACGGTCCAATGTACCGAGGACTCAGCTTGTAAGAGGGAACTCTCAGACGGATATGTCGAGTTGAAAGCCAGACCTTGTCACCAGGATGGTACGGGGGTACGTCCTTCCGTCTCTTGTCTGCATGCTTCTTGATTCGGTCGTTGGCACTTTTGAGCGCATCCCGGGTCTCTCTCCAAATCTGCGAGAATTTTTTAGCAAGAGAATCAGCTGCGGGTACCTCGGTAGAGGTAGAAAAAGGCAATGGAATATTTGGGTTCTGACCGGTTACCACAAAAAAAGGTGACCTGGTGGTAGATTCACTGGGATGATTATTGTGTGAGAATTCAGCCCAAGGTAAGAGCGCAACCCAGTCGTCTTGATGAGCGTTGGTAAAGTGACGTAGGAAGGTGGTTAACCCCTGATTAATTCGTTCCACTTGCCCGTTGGTCTGAGGATGATATGCGGAGGAAAAGTCGAGAGATGTACCCATAAGCCGGCAAAGTGCCCTCCAGAAGCGGGAGGTGAACTGGACTCCCCGATCCGACAGAATCCGCTGAGGAAGACCATGCAGCCTGAAGACCTGGTGGATGAAGATCTCAGCCAACTTTGGGGCGGACGGTAGTCCCGATAAGGGAATAAAATGGGCCATCTTAGAAAAGCGATCTGCCACGACTAAGATGGTGGTACATCCGGCCGAGCGGGGCAAATCGGTCACAAAGTCCATGGCGATCTGTTGCCAGGGGGCTACAGGAACTGGCAACGGATGAAGAAGACCGGCGGGCAAGGTCCTAGCCACCTTGTTCTGGGCACAGATTGTACAAGAGGCCACGTAGTCCATCACATCCTGGCGAAGCGTAGGCCACCAATAATACCGGGAAAGCAGGAAGAGAGTCTTCTTGGTCCCCACGTGTCCAGCAATTTTGGAGGAATGTCCCCAGCACAACACCTCTAAACGTTTGCCTGGAGGGACGAAGGTCTTACCGGGCGGAGGGGTAGCAAAATTCACAGGAGCCACGGTGATCATCCTGGAAGGCTCGATGATACAGGATGGGATTTCGTCCCTCTCTGAAGACTGCAACGACCTGGAAAGGGCATCGGCCTTGATGTTCCTATTACCCGGTCGGAAGTGAAGCTGGAAGTCAAAGCGGGAAAAAAACAAGGCCCACCTGGCTTGTCGGGCATTGAGCCTTTGGGCGGATTGCAGATAGGCCAGGTTTTTGTGGTCTGTGAGGATGGTAAAGGGATGTACAGCTCCCTCGAGTAAATACCGCCATTCAGTTAAGGCCATCTTAATGGCCAGTAATTCGCGGTCTCCAATGGAGTAGTTGCACTCCGCCGGTGAAAAGATTTTAGAGAAAAAACCGCATGGAACCAGCCGTCCGGACGAAGCCTGCTGGGACAAGACCGCCCCAGCTCCAGTGGAGGAGGCATCCACTTCCAGGACAAAGGGTCTGCTGGCCACAGGCCGATGCAAAATGGGTGCTGAGGCAAAAGAACGTTTCAGAGTTTGGAAAGCTTCCTCCGCTTCAGGGGACCAGCTGTTGGTCTTCGTTCCTTTACGGGTCAGGTTCGTGATGGGTTTGGTAACCGTGGAAAAGTGAGGCACAAACTGGCGGTAATAGTTTGCGAACCCAAGAAACCGCTGGATGGCCTTAATCCCCACAGGACGAGGCCACTTGAGAACCGCATCGAGTTTTTCGGGATCCATGCTTAGACCGGAGTCGGAAACGACATATCCCAAGAAGGGTAGTGACGACTGCTCAAAAAGGCATTTCTCGATCTTGGCGTAGAGTTGGTTCTCTCGGAGACGATGCAAGACCAAGCGTACACTCCTGCGATGAGAAGGCAGATCGGGGGAGAAAACGAGGATGTCGTCCAGGTAGATGACAACACAAGAATAGAGTAGATCCCGGAATACCTCATTGATAAATTCTTGGAACACAGCGGGGGCATTGCAAAGGCCAAATGGCATGACTAGATATTCATAATGCCCGTCACGAGTATTGAAGGCCGTTTTCCACTCGTCCCCAGCACGGATTCGGACCAAATTGTAGGCTCCCCGCAGGTCTAACTTCGTGAAGATCCGGGCTCCTCTCAACCGGTCAAAAAGCTCCGGAATCAACGGAAGAGGGTAACGATTCTTGATGGTGATTTTGTTCAGGCCCCGGTAATCAATGCAAGGCCGCAGTGATCCATCTTTCTTCCGGACGAAGAAAAAACCTGCGCCTGCAGGAGAGGAAGACTTTCGGATAAACCCCTTGGAGAGGTTTTCGCGGATATATTCCGTCATGGCAGTGGTCTCGGCTGGAGAGAGAGGGTATGTTCTACCTCTGGGAGGAATCGCTCCAGGCATCAGGTCGATGGGGCAGTCATAAGACCGGTGCGGTGGCAGGGAATCCGCCTCTCTTTTGCAGAAAACATCAGCATAAGCGTGATATGGCACAGGAAGACCAGGGAGGTCTGTAGGCTTGCGCTGAGGCTGGGGACGAACCAGGTTACGTAAACAGCTTGCATGGCAGGCGTGCCCCCAGCGCAGGATCTCTCCGGAGCGCCAATCGATAACAGGCTCATGCCGCCTGAGCCAAGGTAGCCCCAAAAGAATGGCGTGGGACAACTGAGGCAAGACATAAAAGGCAATCCTTTCAGAGTGGAGGGCGCCAACTTGCAGGTTTACTTCAGTGGTTACCGAGGTGACGAGCCCTGGAAGAGGTTTGCCGTCAACGGAGGTGATTGCTCGAGGATTACTTAGGACGACCACGGGAATCTGGAGCCTGTCCACCTCCTCCTGGTGGATGAAGTTGCCTGCCGCGCCCGAGTCCACATACGCCTCCACAGAGCTACGCCCCCGTCCTGAAATAAGCAGAGCTGAAACAGTAAGTGGAAGAGAGGGGGTAGAATCACCTAGGGGGCCCTCTCCTACCAGGCCTAGGCGGATGCGTTTCCCGGTCTCTCAGGACAAGTGCGTATGAAGTGGTTGGCCCCTCCACAATAGAGACAGAGTCCCTTGGACATTCTCTCCCTACGCCGTTGTTCAGACAACTTGATGCGATCAACTTGCATGGGCTCAGGAGCGGTGTTACTAGGAGGGGCAACGGTGCGCGGAATAGGAGCTTGGTATAACCTAAAGGACCTCTTCTCCCTAGCCGACTCTCGGGCGCGCTCCTGAAAACGCAGATCAATACGAGTAGCCAAGGAGATGAGATCCTCCAGGGTGGTAGGGAGGTCACGCCCGGCCAACTCGTCTTTGATTTTACCAGAAAGTCCTCTCCAAAACGCACCAACCAGGGCTTCATTATTCCACCCCAGCTCCGAGGACAAGGTCCGAAAACGGATGGCGTATTGCCCTACCGTAAGGGACCCCTGGCAGAGGTTAAAAAGGGCCTCAGTGGAGGAAGCAAGGCGTCCAGGTTCATCGAAAACCTTGCGAAATGTCTCCAAAAAACACTGGATGTTGGTCACCACCGGGTCATCCCTCTCCCATAATGGATTCACCCAAGCCAACGCCTCCCCCTCAAGGTGGGAGATTATAAAGGCCACTTTAGCACGGTCCGTAGGATACTGTTGGGGCGAAAGATCAAAGTGCAACCTGCACTGATTTAAAAATCCCCTACACAATTTTGGGTCCCCACAGTACCTGGGTGGTTTACCGAGACGGGGAGGGGGAGTAGAGACGGTGTCCCGGGCTAGGGTGGAGGCGGCCGTGGAGGACTGCAAAGAAAGCAGCCTATCATCCACGGAGGCCATATACCCCAAAATGTGAGACTGAGCATCGCGCTGTTGTGCGAGCTCCTGCTGGAGACTGACTAATAGGGGTGCGTGTGCTGGGTCTGTGGTCTGAAGAGCGGAGAGCCGGGTGTCCATGGACTTCATGAATGACATGATACGGTTCTGATTTTCTCTAAGGAAGAGCAGTTCCTTTTGAGTGGCAGCCGCGGCACCGGCGGGGTCCATGGCCTGACGATACTGTAACGCTAGGGGTACCTAAGATAGAGAGTGGACCCTCTGGATCGCGGATCCGGAGCCCCAGGGTCGAGCACACCAGGTGAAGACCGACCCCTATACAGGGATCGTTTGGGGCAGGACCACAGAGGACGGAGGCGCGACAGCCGGAACCAAGAGGGACGGCTCCACGGACAGAAGGAGAGGGAAGGCAAAGGTACGTGGGAGGACCTAGACGGGCAGAAGGAGGAGGACGGCACCGGAGATGGGAGACAGTGCACAGGCAGGCTGGGAGGGAAGGACGCAGGAGAAAGGGAGCGACAGGGAGTGTCAGGCGGAACGCGGAAAGCTACAGTAGAACTGTAGAGGCCAGAGAGTGCAGGAAAACTACACGATCGTCAGGCGTCCTCCTAACTGCGAGGACGCCTGAAGTACAGCAGCCCCCGGATGCTCGTCACCAAAACCCGCCCTTCGGCGCCGCCCATCGCAGGGGAGACCAGGCCCGCCCCTCAGTGCCGCCCATCATGGGAGAGAGAGGAAAGACGGCGGCGAGCGCGAGCCAGGGGGCGGGAAGGAGGAGCCGAGGAGAAGAGGAACTGACGGCGGGCACGTGACCGAGCGGGAGCGCGCAGGTGAGGGGAGGCCGCAGCGGCCGCCGCAGCGAAAGGGGCATCGGCGGGCATAACCGCCGATGTCACAGAGTCTTGCCAAAGTCTACTGGCAGTAAGATATTCCTGAAGGTTTATTGTATGAAAATAGGCAAAGAGATATGGAGGGACATAGTGCAGCAACAGAGGGTGAAGAAGTATAATTTATAACTAGACCCTGGATTCTGGGGTCCAAAGAACCTTCTGTCAGATATAAAAATACAAGATTATACCTGCTATATGGTAGGTGGAGGTTCAGTTGCAAAACCAGCATTGGAGCCCAAGAGCTATGAAAGGGACTTATCACTTGCCACAGATAAATATTTTCCCCCCTGGTGTAAATGCTGCTGTTTTCCAGAATACGGCGTTGTTTTTCATTTGTTCCTGCGATATTGCTCTCTCTACTCCCTGTATATTTAGAGGCTTGTTAGCCAAGTGGGTGTAGGCATCAGCTCTTCTTTGTGAGTGCATTCCTGAAGATCACACCCACTAGTAACAAGACTAGATTTATATACAGGAAAGATAGGGCCATATCTCAGGAACGGAGAGGAGCAGGAACAAAGGAAAGACAGCGCAGGGAAAAACAGCTGCCAATGGGAAGAGACACCAGGTCGAGACCCATTACAGTCTACAGCCAGACTTGAAATCTCTTCTAATAAGTGAGGAAGAAGGAAGCTATAGGGGAACTTTTCCAAGATTAGTGGGAGAGATTTGCATTTGCATGTATTACCATATGGATTTTCTCGCAGTTTTTTCAGTGGTACAAGTGTGAACAAAGCCTAACTATTCTGGACAGAATAGATAACAGGCTCATCAATAGCATTTTTCCTTGTCCATCCGGCAACGTTGTTGTGGTCCGCATGCCGCAGCGCTCCTCCTCCATACACAGAGCAGGAACTGCTGGTTAAATACAGCACATTCTCAAATCCATTGTACAATTCCTGTCTTCACCTATGAAAAGAAGTGAAATCCAGCCTGTACCAGCAAACAGCGAGAACTGAACAGGCAGGGGGTGCAGCTATATGAGGCGTGGAGGTAAATGAAGTACCCGGCCCCGATGTGTGAGAGCCCCCAATGGCTTCTCTGCCATTTGAAAAGATGCCGGTGTTATAAATGCTTTATAGTAAGAGTGCATAGTAGGTGGGGGCGCTGTAATTGTGCATAGTTGTGGGGCACTGTGAATGATACATGGTAGATGGGGGACGATGAAATGGTACATAGTAAGTGGGGACTCTGTAATGGTACATTGTAGGTGGGGGTCTCTGTAATGGTACACAGTAGGTGGGGTGCTCTGTAATGGTACATAGTAGGTGGGGGGCTCTGTAATTGTACATAGTAAGTGGGAACCCTGTACTGGTACATAGTAGGTGGGGGCCCTGTAATGGCACATAGTAGGTGGGGGCTCTGCATGGTACATAATAGGTGGTGGGCCTGTAATGGTACAAAGTAGGTGGGGGCCTGTAATAGTACATAGTAGGTGGGGTGCTCTGTAATGGTACTTAGTAGGTGGGGGCCCTGTAATGGTACATAGTAGGTGGGGGGGCTGTAATAGTACATAGAAGGTGGGGGTCCCTGCAATGGTACATAGTAGGTGGGGGCTCTGTAATGGTACATGGCAGGTGGGGGGGCTCTGTAGTGGTACATAGTAGGTAGGGGGGCCTGTAATGGCACATAGTAGATGGGGGTCCCTGTAAAGGTACTACATAGTAGGTGGAGGGCCTGTAATAGTGCATAGTAGGTTGGGGGGCCTGTAATAGTACATAGTAGGTGGGGGGCTCTGTAATGGTACATAGTAGGAGGGGGTCCCTGTAATGGTACAAAATAGGTGGGGTCTTAGTAATGGTACTACATAGTAGGTGGGGCCCTATAATGGTACATAGTACATGGGGGGAGGGCTGTAATGGTACATAGTAGATGGGGGGCCCTTAATAGTACATAGTAGGTGGAGATCATGCAATGGCACATAGTAGTTGGGGATCTCTGTAATGGTGCATAGTAGGTTGGGGACCCTGCAATGGTACATAGCAGGTGGGGGGGCCTGTAATGTTACTGTAATGGTACATAGTCGGTGGAGATCATGTAATGGTACATAGTAGGTGGGGGGCCCTGTAATGGTGCATAGTAGGTGGGGGGCCCTGTAATGGTGCATACTAGGTGGGGGCCCTGTAACGGTACATAGTAGGAGGGGGCCCTGTAATTGTACATAGTAGGTGGGGGCCCTGTAATTGTACATGGTAGGTGGTGGGCCCTGTAATGGTACATAGTAAGTAGGGGGCCTGTAATGGTAGATAGTAAGTGGGGGGTCCTGTAATGGTACATAGTAGGTGGGGGCCTGTAATGGTACATAGTGGGGGGGGCTCGGTAATGTTACTTAGTAGGTGGAGATCATGTAATGGGTACATAGTAGGTGGGGAACCTGTATATTGTGTATAGTAGGTGGGGAGGGTCATGTAACAGATTTTGTGTCAGGGCATCAGGTGTGTTGCTTACATCTGACCGCCTTTAAGGATGGCCATAAATATGGTTATTGTCACGTCGCCCTCGGACTCGGAGCCTGCTGTCCCGACCTCGGCCACTAGGAGACGCCGGACTGTCACGTCGCCGTCGGACTCGGGGCCTTCTGTTCCGGCCTTGGCCACTAGGAGGCGCCGTGGTTCGGCCCTGAGTAATGGCGGTGACAGAGAAGGGGCCCCTGCGCAGGCATCTGATGGACGCAGGCTCCGCTCCTCAGTCGGTCGTGGAAGGGTTGGTGCATCGCCATCTGGCCTGCTCCTGGGGGCGGCCCTGATGACATCAGCAGTCTGGGAGCCTGTGAGAAATGACCTGATCCCTCAAATACTTGGACTGGTCTTGCAAGCCGCCGGATATATTCTCGATTCCCCTATGTGCTACTGTGTGATTGCCTATTGTTTGACTCTGACCTCAGACTGGATTTCTGACCCCTCTTGCCTGACGATTTTGTACTTCTGCTATTCTCCCGGTTTGTGACCTTGGCCTGGATATTCGACTCTGCTACTGCCTGCCGTTTTTGCACCTTTACCGCCCTCCCGTTTTGTGACCTTGGCCTGGACTCTCGACTCTCCCACTGCCTGACGTTTCTGTACCTCCACTGCTCGCCCGGTTTCTGACTACGATTTTGGCTCCCTGCCTTCTTCACTATTGGCGACCGTTCTGCTCTGGCGCACTGCTTCTACACAGCCACCCCCTGGGCCTTGCTACAATTCCAGATCCCTGTATAGGGGTTAAGGGTCTCGGGGTGCTGTCCCTACTGCATCCAGATCCGCGGAGGGACGTTACAGTTATAAACAGCATACAGTATTTTTCGCAGTGTTTATGTAGCATCGGATGTTTTTTGCCTCCTGTCCTTAGCAGTAAATATGACTGCAGCCTCTGAACTCAATATTTAAATTACTTACGGTCAGGGTCGGACTGGGGTGCCTAGGGACCACCAGGGGAATTGACTCTAGGGGCCCACCCTATGGCTGCCATAAATGGTTTTATTATGTGTTCATTTTTTGGCCTCTCCCACTAAAACGTGTGCCATTTAGCAAGCTGTACAGTGTGCAAAAGAGAACACTCTCAGCCTCCTATATATCGTACACACTGTACTCTTGGCATCCTATATCACATACAGACCGCACTCTCGGTCTCCTATAACAGATACTTTCTATAAGAGGCTGAGAGTGTGGTATGTACAGTATATAGGATGCCAATATTGCGATATGTACGGCATATTGGCCTCGTATATGACATGCAGACTGTCGGCCTCCTATTAGGCCCCCTATAAGACATACTGAGTGTCGGGCTCCTATTAGGCCCCCTATAAGACATACAGACTGTCAGCCTCCTATTAAGCCCCCTATAAGACATACTGAGTGTCGGCCTCCTATTAGGCCCCCTATAAGACATACTGAGTGTCGGGCTCCTATTAGGCCCCCTATAAGACATACTGAGGGTCGGGCTCCTATTAGGCCCCCTATAAGACATACTGAGTGTCGGCCTCCTATTAGGCCCCCTATAAGACATACTGAGTGTCGGCCTCCTATTAGGCCCCCTATAAGACATACTGAGTGTCGGCCTCCTATTAGGCCCCCTATAAGACATACTGAGTGTCGGGCTCCTATTAGGCCCCCTATAAGACATACAGACTGTCAGCCTCCTATTAAGCCCCCTATAAGACATACTGAGTGTCGGCCTCCTATTAGGCCCCCTATAAGACATACTGAGTGTCGGGCTCCTGTTAGGCCCCCTATAAGACATACTGAGTGTCGGCCTCCTATTAGGCCCCCTATAAGACATACTGAGTGTCGGCCTCCTATTAGGCCCCCTATAAGACATACTGAGTGTCGGCCTCCTATTAGGCCCCCTATAAGACATACTGAGTGTCGGCCTCCTATTAGGCCCCCTATAAGACATACTGAGTGTCGGCCTCCTATTAGGCCCCCTATAAGACATACAGAGTGTTGCCTCTTAGATACTGTACAGACCGCACTCTCTGCCTATGTACGGCATACAGGAGGATGATAGTGCGGTCTGTACAGTCGGTATACAGGCCTCATATGACATATTAGGCCATATAAGAGTGTGCTGCATGTGTATCTTATCTAGGAGGCACTGACTGAGATTGTGATCTGTGATGCTGCATCATGTCATGTGTATGAGCAGGGACAGATTTAGGCAAAGTGGGGCCCTAGGCCAATTTTAAAATGGGGCCCCAAATGCTAACATATTGCACATCACACAGAAGCATTTCGGTTGTAGTTACATGCGCTGAGTTCAGGACGCTGAATCAGTGTGATCGACAATATTGAAGTCGTTCAACACTTGTTTCCTGGCCTCTTTCCACCGTCTGAGAAAGAATGATGGGGACAGAACAATCACTAATGGATTAATCTGTCCCCATACAGTATCATGTTATCAGCAGCACATCTACAGTTTACACCCCATAGTCCTCCATTCAATATAATGTCCCCCATAGTCCTCCATATAATATATTCTGCCCCATAGTCCTCCATATAGTATAATACACTCCTCAGTCCCACATATAACATAATGCAGCCACCCCATAGAACATAATGCAGCCACCCCACAGAGTATAATGCAGCCCTGCCATACAATATAATGTAACCCCCATAGAATATAATGCAGCCCCCCTCTTATAGTATAATGCAGCCACCCCTTAGAGCATAATGTAGCCACCCCACAGAATACAATGTAACCCCGGATAGAATATAATGCAGCCCCCCTCATATAGTATAATGCAGCCCCTCCATAGAATATATGGCAACCTCTTATATAGTGTAATGTAGCCCCTCCATAGAATACAATGTAGCCCTCCTCATATAGTATGAAAAAGACCCTATTGTCTACTCCAGAGAAGCTATACTGCTCCTTAGGGATACAAAAAGGCAGCATGCTGCTAATAGACCAGAGGACATTCTACCAGAAATAAGGAGGACTAAGAGAAGAGGTTGCAGAGCTGGAGCCCTCAGGAAAGCTAGAAGAAGGCGCTATAGACCTGCTCTTCCCTCCGTCATTATGGGCTATGTGAGGTCACTCGGGAATAAGTTGGACGAACTGTCGGCGCTGACCAGACATCATCGGGAATTAAGGGAGTGCAGTATGTTGCTGTTTACAGAGACCTGGCTCACCTAAGGTACTCCGGACACTTGTCTCATTGGATGGCTTTAAACTCATTTGCGCGGACAGGACAAGGGAGAGCGGTGAAGTCGGAGGGCTGGCGATATTTGTGAATGATAGATGGTGTGACTCTAGGCACATCGTGGTCAAAGAGCAAACATGCTGTAAGGACATTGAGCTGTTAGCTGTGGGCATGAGACCTTTTTATTTATTGAGGGAACTTTCGCATGTAGTCATGATAGCTGCATACGTCCCCCCTTCTGCGAAAGCTGATGCCGCCACTGAGGTCCTACAATCCACAGTGAGCATGATGCAGTCCCTTCACCCCCAAGCACTCCTTCTGGTTTCGGGAGACTTCAATCGTGTCTCCAGCATCCATACTACCCGGTTGCACACAGTATGTTACCTGCCTCAATAGAGACAACAAAATATAGGACTTGTTCTTTGCCAATGTGAGAGGGGCATATGCCTCGTCAGCCTTACCGCCCCTTGGAAGATCGGATCACAACCTAGTGCACCTCCAACCCGTGTACAAGCCACTTGTACAGAGAGAACCTGCTGTCACTCGCACAGTGAGGATATGGACTGAGGAGAGTGAAGATGCTCTGAGAGACTGCTTTGAAACAACCACTTGGGATGTGTTGCAAGATTCCTATGGTGATGACATGGATGGTCTCACACACTGTATAACGGACTACGTTAATTTCTGTGTAGACAACCCACAAAAGTAGTGAGGTGCTTCTCTAACAATAAACCATGGATCAGCCCCAGAATAAAGCCTCTTCTCAAAGAGAAGAAGTTGGCCTTCAGATTAGGTGACAAGGGCAGGCTGAGAGAAGTGCAGAAAGATCTGAAGAATCTAATCAGGCAGGGAAAGGCTAATTATAAGAGAAAGATAGAACTGAAATTGTCACAGAAAAGGATTCATGAAGTCTGGGAGGGTCTAAAGTCTATATCTGGGCATAGACAGACTGTCTCCAGGATGATTGTAGATAAAAAGGGGCTTAATGAACTTAATCTATTCTTTAACAGATTTAATCACACACTGGCTGCTCCTGCCCCTGCATACTATTCACACCTCTCTACTACAATAACCTCACCCCCTGCTGCAACTTGTCAACTGAGCCAGGGTCTGTTCTTCACAAGTACCCAGGTTGCAAAAGAACTGGATAAGATCAAAGTTTTGAAGGCTGCAGGTCCTGACGGCATCAGTGCAAGGCTAATCAAAACCTGCGGGCACCAGCTGAGTGAGATCATTACATATCTGTTCAATATGAGCCTGAGAATAGGTATAGTACCACAACTGTGGAAATTATCGTGTGTGGTACCAGTTCCGAAGAAACCTTATCCGAAAGACCTTAATGACTATAGACCTGTAGCATTGACATCACACCTGATGAAGGTACTAGAGAGATTGGTTCTCACACGTCTCCGTCCTCTAGTGAGCTCGGATATGGACCCTCTCCAGTTTGCCTACAGGCCAGGCATTGGTGTGGATGCAAGAATAATGTTCTTAGATTTCTCTAGTGCTTTTAATACCATACAGCCAGGTCTACTGAGAGACAAGCTGGGCCTTGTTGGCGTGGACCTCCAACTCTCCACCTGGATCCTTAACTACCTCACAAACCGACCTCAGTTTGTAAAGGTTCGGGACAGTGTGTCAGACACGGTGATCTGCAATACAGGGGCACCTCAAGGTACAGTTCTTGCCCCTTTTCTCTTCACACTGTACACTGCGGATTTTAAGTGCAACTCATCTAGCTTCTACTTGCAGAAGTATTCTGATGACTCTGCAATAGTAGGCCTCATCACAGGAGGAGATGAAAGAGAGTACAGAGATACTAACCAAGCTTTTGTGGAGTGGTGTCAGAGGAACCACCTTAGGATTAATTCCGGGAAGACCAAGGAATTGGTGGTGGACTTTCGCAGGGAAAAAATCCACCAGTAGTGGTGAACATTCAGGGAAATGACATTGAGATAGCCGACACCTATAAGTACCTTGGTGTGATCCTCAATAATAAGCTTGACTGGGCCCATCACTTGGATGCAGTGTACAGGAAGGGCCACAGTAGGCTTTTTCTGCTCAGAAGGCTGAGAGCCTTCAGAGTTAGGGGGGCACTCCTTGCATTCTTCTTCAACTCTGTTGTGGCATCAGTCATTTTCTTTGGTGTGGCGTGCTGGGGTAGTGGCATATCAACCAGGGACTGGAATAGGCTGGACAAACTGATTATAAGGGCCAGCTCTGTCCTGGGATGCCCCCTTGATCCAGTTCAGGAAGTAGGCGACAGGAGGATACTGGCCAAGGTGAGCTACAGGGTGCAGAATGATTCCCATCCCATGCATGAGACCGTGACAAAGATGTGCAGTACTGTCAGTGACCGGCTACTTCATCCTAAATGTGAGAGGGAGCGCTATCGAAAGTCCTTCCTTCCTGCTGCAGTTAGGCTGTATAACCAGCACTGTCCAAAACGGAGAACGACCCAAACAGTGAACTGATAGATCCAAAGTTGTGATAGTCTGGTTATATCTTTTTCTTTCGTATATGTACCTACCTACTGTCAATGTAATGTCTTTATGCATCTGTATCTGTACTTGTTCTTGCCTTGCTGCTGTAATGCTCTGAATTTCCCCATGGTGGGACGATTAAAGGATTATCTTATCTTATCTTACAATGCAGCCCCAATAGAATATAATGTAGCCCCCTCATGAAGTATAATAAACCCCCCCTACAATATAATCTAGCCCCCCATAAAATATAATGCAGCCCCTGTAGAATACAATGTAGCCTCCTCATATAGTATAATGTAGCCCCTTCATGGAGTATGATGCAATCACCACCATAGAATATATAATGTAGCCCCGAATAGAATATAATACAGCCCACCTCCCCATAGAATATAATGTAGCCCCCCATATTATATATCACAGCCTCCCCCATAGAAAATAATGTATAATGTACCCCCCCATGGTATTAAACACAGTCACATAGCATATAGCACAGCCCCACATGGTATATAGCACAGTCCCACATGGTATACAGCAGAGCACGATGGCATACAGCACAGTCCCCCATTGGTATACAGCACAGCCCCCCATTGTTATACAGCACAGCCCCCCATTGGTATACAGCAGAGAGCCATGGTATACAGCACAGCCCCACATGGTAAATAGCACAGGCCCACATAGTATAAAGCACAGCCCCACATGTTATACAGCACAACCCCCCATTGGTATACAGCACATCCCCCATTGGTATACAGCACATGCCCCCCATTGGTATACAGCACAGCCTCTCATTGGTATACAGCACAGCCCCCCATTAGTATACAGCACAGCCCCACATGGTATAAAGCACAGGCCCACATGGTATAAAGCGCAGGCCCACATGGTATAAAGCGCAGCCCCACATGGTATATATCACAGAATCACATGGTTTACAGCACAGCCCCATGGTATACAGCACAGCCCCACATGGTATACAGCACAGGCCCACATAGTATAAAGCACAGCATCACATGGTATACAGCACCATGGTATACAGCACAGCCCCACATGATATACAGCACAGGCCTCAGCCTCCTCCGGACCCCTCTTCCCTCCTCTTCCTCCTCCAGACCTCTCTGGCCTCCACTTACTTCTCCAGACCCCTCTTCCCTCCTCTTCCTCCTCCGGACCCCTCTGGCCTCTACCATGGAGACTCTTTGTTCCCCCTCCTCTCCAGGGACACAGACCACCCGTCACCCACTCACTCTAGACTCTACTCACCGGACCACAGCAGAGTAGGAGTGGGAGCAGCAGCAGGGAGAGCAGAGCTCAGCGGCTTCCTCTTGTCTCACACGCTGGCTGCTATGCTATTAGTCAGCCAGCTACAGAGCCGGAAAGCAGAGCGCGGGGTGTTTCACCGCCCATCAAGAACAGCGCTGATGTCACGTGGCAAGGTCCTGGGGCTGGGTGAGTCATCAGAGAGACCCAGAGCCAGCAAGAGGGCCGCCCGACGCCGCGTCAGCGCCTCAGACGGGGGTATGCCGGGCCCGCGCCGCCTCGCGCTATGGTATGTGCACGCGTGCGTCCCTTCAAATCATGGGATGCGCTTTTAAAGGGCCCACGCACTTAAAGGGGCAGCATTTTTAAAGGGCCCCAGTGACCCTCGGGGCCCACCGGGCATTTACCCGGTACCTCGCCAGGCCAGACCGAGCTTGCTTACGGCAATTAGCAATTGCACAAGAAAAAAAAATTACATGTACTGCATGTACAGCAGTTTTTTTTTTATTGGAAAAGCCCAAATTCGCCACTTCACTCCAGAGCGGCATTCATAATTCTACAGTCTTTGCAGCGGCACTTTTTTTTTAGTATCTTACATATGATGTATTATTGAATTAGATATTTAGCGAACGGTATTTATTCTATTTCCACATAGGCAGAATAACATTTTTCCAAACACCTGTCTCCGTGAGATACATCTGGACTCTGCGTGCAAAACATAACCTGCTGGATCACATGTGGACAGTCAGCAAAATATTTCCTGTTCTGTAGTAGATGGTTAGGTTTCACTTACCTTATATATGAGCGCCATCTGGTGGTTGTTTTTTATATACTTTTAAAAGGGTAATCGCAGTCTTGGAACCATTTTTATTTCTAACTAGCTGAAAAGCCCGGCGTTGGTACATAGTAGGTTGGGGGCCCTGTAATGGTACATAGTAGGTGGGGGGCCCTGTAATGGTACATAGTAGGTGGGGGCCCTGTAATGGTACATGGTAGGTGGGGGCCCTGTAAAGGTACATAGTAGGTGGGGGGCTCTGTAATGGTACATAGTAGGTGGGGGCCCTGTAATGGTACATAGTAGGTGGGGGCGCTGTAAAGGTACATAGTAGGTGGGGGACCCTGTAATGGTACATAGTAGGTGGGGTGCCCTGTAATGGTACATAGTAGGTGGGGGGCCCTGTGATGGTACATAGTAGGTGGGGGGCTCTGTAATGGTACATAGTAGGTGGGGGGCCCTGTAATGGTGCATAGTAGGTGGGGGCCCTGTAATGGTACATGGTAGGTGAGGGGCTCTGTAATGGTGCATAGTAGGTGGTGGTCCCTGTAATGGTACTACATAGTAGGTGGGGGGCCCTGTAATGGTACTACATAGTAGGTGGGGGGAGGGCTGTAATGGCACATAGTAGGTGGGGGGCCCTGTAATAGTACATAGTAAGTGGGGGCTCTGTAATAGTACATAGTAGGTGGGGGCTCAGTAATGGTATATAGTAGGTTGGGGTCCCTGTAATGGTACTGCATAGTAGGTGGGGGGCCCTGTAATGGTACTACATAGTAGGTGGGGGGAGGGCTGTAATGGCACATAGTAGGTGGGGGGCCCTGTAATAATACATAGTAAGTGGGGGCTCTGTAATAGTACATAGTAGGTGGGGGCTCAGTAATGGTATATAGTAGGTTGGGGTCCCTGTAATGGTACTGTGTAGTAGGTGGGGGGGCCCTGTAATAGTACATAGTAGGTGGGGGGCTCTGTATTGGTACATGGCAGGTGGAGATCATGTAATGGTAGATAGTAGGTGGTGGCCCTGTATATTGTGTATAATAGGTGGGGGCCCTGTATATTGTGTATAGTAGGTGGTGGCCCTGTATATTGTGTATAGTAGGTGGGGGGCCTGTATATTGTGTATAGTAGGTGGGGGCCCTGTATATTGTGTATAGTAGGTGGGGGCCCTGTATATTGTGTATAGTAGGTGGGGGCCCTGTATATTGTGTATAGTAGGTGGGGGCCCTGTATATTGTGTATAGTAGGTGGGGGCCCTGTATATTGTGTATAGTAGGAGGGGAGGGTCATGTAACAGATTGTGTCAGGGCATCAGGTATGTTGCTTACATCTGACCGCCTTTAACCCCTTCACTACCAAGGGTGGTTTGCACGTTAACTCCCGGGCCAATTTTTACAATTCTGACCACTGTACATTTATGAGGTCATAACTCTGAAACGCTTCTATGGATCCCGGTGATTCTGACATTGTTTTCTCGTGACATATTGTACTTCATGTTAGTGGTAAAATTTCATTCAAATAACTTGCGTTTATTTGTGAAAAAAACGGAAATTTGGCGAAAATTTTGAACATTTCGCAATTTTCCAACTTGAAATTTTTTTGCCCTTAAATCACAGCGATACGGCACACAAAAAACTTAATAAATAACATTTCCCACATGTTTACTTTACATCAGCACAATTTTGGAACCAAAATTTTTTTTTGTTAGGCTGGTTTCACATTTGCGTTTTTTAGCGCTGGAAAAAAACGCATACGTGCGCATGCGATTTTTCCCCTATATTTAACATGGGTGCGCATACCTGCGCACTTGTAAGCGCATGTATGCGATTTTCATGCGCTGCGTTTTTTTGGGGTGTGCGTTGGTATTTTCCAGACGCTGCATGTTGCATTTTTTGGCCCTTGAAAAAATCGCATGCGCACGTATGCGCACGTTTTGCGCTAAAAATGGCCATTATAGCCTATGGATGCGCATACGTGCGCACTGGCATGCGCAGGTATGCGCTTTTTTAGCGCAGCGTTTTTTGGGTGGTGTCCACTTTTTATCCTAGTTAGAATCTTCTAAAGTCCAAAAAAAAAAGGCTATATAAAGGAGGTGCCTGCCAAAACTCTGCCACTACTACACTAGACAGATTGAAGAGCAGACATTCAACCAAGAACCCATTATATCAGCGAAGAATGTGAGTATATTACATTATATGCCTGTCCTTTTAAATTATGTATGTACTAATGATTTTTATTATTTTTACATGCAGTATGTCTTCAGAATCGGAGTATTCCCCATCGCGGCAGGAATTGGCGCAAGCAGACCGTGAGGTGATTATTTTCGTGCATCTGGTAAGTATATCTGCTGCTTCTCCAAATCTCTTACGTTTTTTTCAACTTTCAGACATCGTCATCATCATCTGCGGACGGGAATAGTGAGGGCGAACAGCAGGAGCAGCGAAGCCAAGTCCCGGTGGTGATACGTAATGTAAGTATCAAATGATTTGTAATGTTTTTTTTTTTTTTTTATCTTCTATTTTTACTCTTTTTTTTTTTTCTTTTTTTGTAACTTTTTAGTCAATTTAAATTTGATTATTCTAATGAATGTGTTTTGTCTAGGTTCCACAACGGGATGAAGACGTCTACCTGGATAATGAGCAGCTCATCAGCCTGGTCCAGGAGCGTTCGCCGTTGTGGGACAGCCGTGACCGGCTGTACAAGGACAATGTGGTGACACGGCGGCTATGGAATGAGGTGGCCGCAGCGTTGATGGATGGCTGGGACAGCGCCACAGCATCCGCCAAAAAGGCGTTTAGTGAGTATTTCCCTGCTCTGTATTGTGCCGCAGTGACTGTTGTCCTTGACGGCACTGTTGGGTTTCGTGCTAGGCGTATTCTAGCAGGAAACCCAACAGTGTCATCGTGGTCTACAGTGACTGCTTTGAGTATTGTATTGCTACATTGTGCCGCAGTGACTGTTGTCCTTGACGGCACTGTTGGGTTTCGTGCTAGGCGTATTCTAGCAGGAAACCCAACAGTGTCATCGTGGTCTACAGTGACTGCTTTGAGTATTGTATTGCTACATTGTGCCGCAGTGACTGTTGTCCTTGACGGCACTGTTGGGTTTCGTGCTAGGCGTATTCTAGCAGGAAACCCAACAGTGTCATCGTGGTCTACAGTGACTGCTTTGAGTATTGTATTGCTACATTGTGCCGCAGTGACTGTTGTCCTTGACGGCACTGTTGGGTTTCGTGCTAGGCGTATTCTAGCAGGAAACCCAACAGTGTCATCGTGGTCTACAGTGACTGCTTTGAGTATTGTATTGCTACATTGTGCCGCAGTGACTGTTGTCCTTGACGGCACTGTTGGGTTTCGTGCTAGGTGTATTCTAGCAGGAAACCCAACAGTGTCATCGGGGTGTACAGTGACTGCTTTGAGTATTGTATTGCTAAATTGTGAAGCAGTGACTGTTGTACTTGACGGCACTGTTTTTTTTTATCAACAGTGGACAAAGTCCGAACACGTTGGCGTTCGATCAAGGACCGCTTCAACAGTGATGTTCGTGCTGAGGGCCAGGTTCGCAGTGGATCTGCGTCAAGGACCAGAACTAGATACCGTCACTATCACGCGTTGCAGTTCCTAAGACCGGTCCTTGCCACAAGATCGTAAGTATTATACATTTTGGGTTTTTATTTTTATTAATCTGTGTTTTTCTAATCCACAGCTGATGCTTCTTGTAAAGGCATGGTAGTAATGATTTTCCTTTCTTCCACAGCACCTGGAGCAGCACCCTGCAACCTGGCCCTGGAGCGGTCCTTCGTCGGACGTCCTCTGACCCGTCCCAGCCATCCGACAGCCAGGAAGCACCTTGCAGGTCCCACACACACACAGCTGGTGACCAGGAAGCTGGGCCATCAGGTGTTCCCCTGTCCCAGGTCTCTGCCACTGGTTATGCGGGCACTACCCGCCAGCGGCAGAGGGCCTTGGACAGGAATGTCTTGCCCGAGTTTATGCATTTGAGCGAGACATTTAATTCCAGCCTC
Source organism: Dendrobates tinctorius (assembly GCF_039654945.1). Taxonomy (NCBI): domain Eukaryota; kingdom Metazoa; phylum Chordata; class Amphibia; order Anura; family Dendrobatidae; genus Dendrobates; species Dendrobates tinctorius. The sequence continues at coordinate 30,424,480 of NW_027361688.1, read as the reverse complement.
AAGTCACTGTCCGACAGAGTTGAAAGCGGTTTTGCACTGATGGAACGTGGTTTTAACCACTTTGAACACCGCTTCAATTCTGTAGAACAGCGCCTTGACCGTCTGGAGGCCGACCTCAACAGACCAGCACACCATTTTTTTAGTAAGATTGAAAAGGGCATGGCGGAACACCTTAGTCCTGATCAACAGCTGAATGTGCTGCAGGCCTGCAACAATGCTTTCTTGCAGGCTATGCAGCATAATCGGTACGGTCAGCAGTCAGTGGCGTCCTTTCCACCTGTGCCACCATTGACTCGCTTCACCTCACTACCGACTTGTGCTGCATACCACTGCACGGACACCTCTCTTCAAAGGCTGGACACCCACCGTTACACCACCACAAGTCTGAGTGCAGCTGGTCACTTCACCGACACCACCATGGCAAGCGCTGCTCCTGTCTGGAGCACCACCGCCAATCCCATGCATGCGTGGAGCTCAGCCACCACTAGGCAAACATGGAACAGCCCTGCCGCTACAACAACATGTAGTAGCCCTGCCACCACCACTCTGCAAACCTGGGCCATCACTGCCGCCACCAGTCCTCCTGCAAGGACGAGCACTGACCAAGAAGAGCAGCATCAGCCACCTCAGCAGCAGCAGCCAACTCAGCAGCCGCCACCTCAGCAGCAGCAGCCACCTCAGCAGCAGCCGCCACCTCAGCAGCAGCAGCAACCACCTCAGCAGCAGCCGCCACCTCAGCAGCAGCAGCAACCACCTCAGCAGCAGCAACCACCTCAGCAGCAGCTGCCACCTCAGCAGCAGCCGCCACCTCAGCAGCAGCCGCCACCTCAGCAGCAGCCGCAACCTCTGCAGCAGCAGCCGCCACCTCAGCAGCAGCAGCCATACCAGCAGACGGGGGACCTACATTCCATATTTGCCCCTACTTCAAGGCGAAATCAATCAAGGCGGGCATTGGGCCAAAGTCGGTCCAGGCACACAAGCCTACGGCGACATGCCATTACAACTAATGTAACTGAACAGATTTCCTCTCCTACAAGTGTTCCAAGTTTAATTCCCTTAACTGGACTACCTTCCCCCACAAGTTTTGTTGCCCCTTCCCCTCAAACACCGTCTTCAACTGCAAGTGTTGCATATTCCCTGCACACCCCCAAATTGAAACCATCTGCCCCCAAACGCCGTAAAAAATAATTTTTAAATTTTTTTTTTGTGATAAAAAATAAATTTACATTTGTGGTTCACCATTAATAAGTTTCATTAATGTTGTTTGCGCCGCTCACACACACTGATGGGTAAATACATGTTAAAAACCAACCCAAGGGCTAGTATAGTCATATGTGAAATAACATGGACTAGTATAGTCATTCAAAGGCCTAGTGTAATAACTCTAGTTTTACCAAATAGAATCTGGTTTCATGAAAAACAAATTGTTGAAACTTGTCTAAAAAATAAAGTTTCTTTCTAGTTTCACCACTTTGTTTTTGGTGAAACAAGATGCTAGTTGTTTAAAATGCTAGTTGTTAAAAATCGAGTTATTACAGTAGGCCTTGGTATGACTATACTAGGCCGTGGTATTTCACATATACTACTAGCCCCAAGGCCTAGTATACTCATATTTGAAATACCACGGCCTAGTATAGTCATTCCAAGGCCTAGTGTAATAACTCTAGTTTTACAAAATAGAATCTGGTTTCATGAAAAACAAACTGTTGAAACTTGTCTAAAAAATAAGTTTCTTTCTAGTTTCACCAGTTTGTTTTTGGTGAAACAAGATGCTAGTTGTTAAAAATCGAGTTATTACAGTAGGCCTTGGTATGACTATACTAGGCCGTGGTATTTCACATATTACTATACTACTAGCCCCAAGGCCTAGTATACTCATATTTGAAATACCACGGCCTAGTATAGTCATTCAAAGGCCTAGTGTAATAACTTTTAATGGAGCAGATTACATTCATCCACTCAATGCTGACTTGTATTCCCCATGGACTTTCATTGGGGTTGGGTTTTGAGTGTTGTGTTTTGAGAAAATCACATACTTTGTTTTAAACTATTTGCACAATTTTATCTTGAAAAAAAATGGTTTCCTGATTCATGGCCTGCAGCTTTGCTCATTCCAATATATTTAACGCAGACTAGCAATGCTGCATTTTAACTCGTATGTGTATTTACCTGCCCAGGTGTGTGAACATAACAAAATTCAGTTATACATGGGAAGTTTTTTAATTAATCGGAGTTTAAAAAATATAGTGCACTCAGTAATGGTATCAAATAAGGATTTTTATTACCATAAACAACAACATTACACCATTTCATCTTGCCAGTGCACCCGTCCTACATCAGAAATAAAGTAGGCCGCAAATTTGTCCCTCATTTGGCCAACTTCAACGGATGACCTGAGAGTGTGCTGAGTGAATTCAGGCAATGGGTTAGGAGCATCATCGTCCAGTTCAAAGGTCGGGTGCTCTTTAGCCATCACAAAGTTATGTAGAACCACACAGGCCTTCACCACCTCATCGACTGTTTCAAGTTTAAGATTAATGGCCGTGCCCAGAATTCGCCATCTGGAAACAAGAATCCCAAAAGCACACTCGACAGTTCTTCTGGCCCTGGTCAGCCTGTAATTAAAAATTTTTTTGGTGTGGTCCAAGTCCCGGCTGGAGTAGGGTTTCAGTAAGTTTCCGCACATTTGAAAAGCCTCATCGCCAACCATTACAAAGGGCAGTGGCGGAGCTTCGGTGTGAGGAAGAGGCCGTGGCATAGGGAAATTAAATTGGTTGCCATACAACCTCCGGCCCATGTCTGAGTTTTTTAAAGCCTGCGAGTCATTACCACGGCCAAATGCTCCAATGTCCACTGCTACAAACATACATCCGGCATCCGCAATTGCAATGAGTACTATTGAAAAGTACTTTTTGTAATTATAGTACTCAGATCCCGTTCTTTGGGGTTTGATGATCCGTATGTGTTTCCCATCAACAGCTCCCAAACAGTTGGGAAAATTGCATACTGTCCAGAATTTGTCAGCAATTTCCATCCACTTTTCAGCGGTGGGCAGGGGCATAAATTCTGGGCAAAGAACATTCCAGAGAGCCCGGCAGGTGTCAGCAACAATTCCAGACAAGGTAGAGATTCCAATACGGTACTGGAAGTGTAGTGAGGATAGGGTTTCTCCAGTCGCCAGGAATCTGTGAACAGACAAAGAAGTAAAATTAATATTTATGTATATTATTTTTAAAAACTATAAAAAAAATATTAGTACATTCACGAAAACTAATTACCCAAGGTTTTGAATACTAAATTTACAAAAAAAAACATCAGACCACACCCCTTTGTTTTTAAAACATACCGTAATGTCACCAGTAGCCGTTCCTCAGGAGGAATCGCACGACGGAGCTGTGTGTCCTGTCTCCGGATGGATTGTTGGACACGAGCAAGCAAATCCATGAAACTTTCGTGGGACATCCGGATATAATCAGTAAATTTCTCCGGGTTTGCACGTAGCTCGCTGTAGAGGGTGTGGTATGCCCCACGGCTCTCCCGGAGTTCAACAATCGGATGTATCCACAAACGCCGCCGTCTTCGCTGCCTCTCTCTCTTCCTTTGTTCATGGCAAGCAACTGCATACGCCTGAGCCATCGCGATGTCCAAATCCAAGTTGAAGTGAAAACTCTTCCAGCGCAGATCCATGGTCACGAGAAGAATCAAGCAAATGTGAAGAATACTGTAGACAGGGTGTATATATATTAACATACCACACCCACAATGAAGTCCCATTGGTCTTGTGTGTTGTTGAATGGTTGTTTTTTCTTTTTTGTGGGGTTTTTCCAAAATCTGTAAAAAAACGCAAACGCACAAAAAACGCATACAAACGCGCAAAAACGCTGCGTTTTTTTCCTGCATGCGCATTAAAATGCTGGAAAAAAACGCAGCGTTTGTATGCATTTGTATGCGTTTTTTTAATGCGTTTTTTTGCGGGAAAAACGCGCTGCAAAAAAAAGCAAGTGTGAAACTAGCCTTAGGAAGTTATAAGGGTTAAAAATTGACCAGCGATTTCTCATTTTTGCAACATCATTTTATTTTTAGGGACCACATCACATTTGAAGTCACTTTGAGGGGTCTATATGATAGAAAATACCCAAAAGAGACACCATTCTAAAAACTGCACCCCTTATGGTGCTTAAAACCACATTCAAGAAGTTTATTAACCCTTTAGGTGCGTCACAGGAATTTTTTGAATATTTAAAAAAAATGAACATTTAACTTTTTTTCACAAAAAAATACTTCAGGTTCAATTTTCTTTATTTTACCAAGGGTAACAGGAGAAATTGGACTGCAAAAGTTATTGTGCAATTTGTCCTGAGTACGCTGATACCTGATATGTGGGGGGAACCACTGTTTCGGCGCATGGCAGACCTCAGTAGGGAAGGAGCACCGTTTGACTTTTTCGATGCAAAATTGGCTGGAATTCAGATCGGACACCATGTCGCGTTTGGAGAGCCCCTGATGTACCTAAACAGTGGAAACCCCCCCAAGTGACCCCATTTTGGAAACTAGACCCCCCAAGGAACTTATCTAGATATGTGGTGAGAACTTTGAACCCACAAGAGCTTCACAGAAGTTTATAACGTACAGCGGTACAATTAAAAAATCCTATTTTTTCCACAAAAATGATCTTTTCACCCCCAATTTTTATTTTTCCAAGGGTAACAGGACCCTAAAAGTTATTGTGCAATTTGTCCTGAGTACGCTGATACCCCATATGTGGGTGTAAATGACTATTTGGGCGCATAGCAGAGCTCGGAAGGGAAGCAGCGCCATTTGACGTTTTTGGCTAGAATTGAGATCGGACACCATGTCGCGATTGGAAAACCCCTGATGTACCAAAACAGTGGAAACCCTCCACAAATGACACCATTTTGGAATCTATACCCCCCAAGGAACTTATCTAGATGTGTGGTGAGAACTTTGAACCCCCAAGGGCTTCACAGAAGTTTATAACATACAGCCATACAATTAAAAAATCATATTTTTTCCACAAAAATGATCTTTTCACCCTCAATTCTTATTTTTCCAAGAGTAACAGGACCCTAAAAGATATTGTGCAATTTATCCTGAGTGCGCTGATACCCCACATGTGGGGGTAAACCACTATTTGGGTGCATGGCAGAGCTCGGAAGGGAAGCAGCACCATTTGACTTTTTTGTCTGGAATTGAGATCGGACACCATGTCGCGTTTGGAAAGCCCCTGATGTACCAAAACAGTAGAAACCCCCCACAAATGACACCATTTTGGAAACTAGACCCCCTGAGGAACTTATCTAGATGTGTGGTGAGCACTTTGAACCCCCAAGGGCTTCACAGAAGTTTATAATGCCCAGGCATGAAAATAAAAAAATCGTATTTTTTCCACAAACATGATCAATTAGTCTCCAATTTTTTTATTTTCCCAAGGGTAACAGGAGAAATTGGACCCCAAAAGTTGTTGTCCAATTTGTCCTGAGTACGCTGATACCTCATATGTGGGAGAAAACTACTGTATGGGCACACGTCGGGGCTCGGAAGGGAAGTAGTGACGTTTTGGAATGCAGACTTTGATGGCATGGTCTGCGGGTGTCATGTTGCTTTTGGAGAGCCCCTGATGTACCTAAACAGTGGAAACCCCCCACAAGTGACCCCATTTTGGAAACTAGACCCCCTAATGAACTTATCTAGATGTATGGTGAGCACTTTGAACCCCCAAGTGCTTCACACAAGTTTATAACGCCTGGGCGTGAAAATAAAAAAATCATTTTTTTCCGCAAAAATGATATTTTTGCCCCCAATTTTTTATTTTCCTAAGGGTAACAGGAGAAATTGGACCCCAAAAGTTGTTTTGTAATTTGTCCTGAGTAGGCTGATACCCCATATGTGGGGGTAAAACACTGTTTGGGCGCATGGCAGAGCTTGGAAGGGAAGGAGCACCATTTGACTTTTTCAACGCAGAATTGGCTGGAATTGAGATCAGACGCCATGTTGCCTTTGGAGAGCCCCTGATGTGCCCAAACAGTGGAAACCCCCAATTCTAACTCCAACCCTAACCCCAACACACTCCTAACCCTACTCTGAGCCCTAACCCTAGCCCTAACCCTAACCCTAATGGGAAGATGGAAATAAATACATTTTCTTTTAGTTTTATTATTTTTCCCTAACTAAGGGGGTGATAACGGGGGGTTTGATTTACTATTTATGGCGGTTTTTATGTTTGGCAGCTGTCAGACGCTAAAAGACGCTTTTTATTGTAAAAATAGTTTTTGCATCACCACATATTGTGAGCTGTAATTTTTCCGTATTTTGACCCACCGAGTCATGTGAGGTCTTATTTTTTGCGAGATGAGTTGATGTTTTCATTGGTATCATTTTCGGGCACATGACATTTTTTGATCGTTTTTTATTCCGATTTTTGGGACGCAGAATGAACAAAAACCAGCGTTTCATGAATTTCTTTTAGGTGGTGCGTTTACGCCGTTCCGCGTGCGATAAAATTGATAAAGTGGTTTTATTCTTCGGGTCAGTACAGTTACAGTGATACCTCATTTAGGTCGTTTTTTATGTTTTGTCGTTTTTTTGCAATGAAAACAATTTTATATAAAAAATAATTATTTTTGTATCGCTTTATTCTGCGAGTTATAACTTTTTTATTTTTTTGCGGATGATGCTGTATGGCGGCTCTTTTTTTGCAGGACAAGATGGCGTTTTCAGCGGTACCATGGATATTTATATGTATCTTTTTGATCGCGCATTATTGCACTTTTTGTTCGGTGGTATGATAATAAATCATTATTTTTTGCTTCGTTTTTTATTTTTATTTTTTAATGGGTTCGCTAAAGGGGTTAACTAATGGGACAGTTTTATAGGGCGGGTCGCTACGGACGCATCAATACCAAATATGTGTACTTTTATTGTTTTGGTTTTTTTTATTTTGAAAAAATGGATTTATTGGGGAATTTATTTATTTTTTTTTACTAATTTATTTAGCGATTTTTTTAAAATTATTTTTAACACTTTTTTTATTTTTTTTTACTTTATTACCTTGTCCCAGGTGCGACATCACTGTCCTGTGACAGATCGCTGATCTGTCACATCACAGATCACTGTGACAGATCAGCAATCTGTCACAGGCAGTTCTGCAGACTTCCTCATGCCTGCGCTTTGCAGGCAGTGAGGAAGTCAGCTCCCTACAGGCCCCTGAAGGCCCCCGTCGCCATCTTGGATCCGGGGGTGTGTAGGGAAAGAGACCCCCGCAGCAGCGCTGCACATTGCGCTGCCGTGGGGGGCTCAGGGAAGCAAGGAGGGAGCCCCCTCCCTGCCGATGCTTCCCTTTAACCCCCGGTACACCGCGATCCCGTTTGATCGCGGTGTACAAGGGGTTAACGTGTCGGGGGCGGTCCGTGACCGACCCTGACACATTGTGCTGGGTGTCAGCTGTGATAATCAGCTGACACCCGGCCGCGATCAGCGGCGCTCACCACGTGGGCGCCGCTGATCGCTAGGACATAATATTCCGTCCATGGTAATTAGGTCCAGGGTCACATGGACGGAATATTACGTCCCTTGTAGGTAAGGGGTTAAGGATGACCATAAATATGGTTATAACCAGCATACAGTATTTTTCGCAGTGTGGCATCGGATGTTTTTCGCCTCCTTAGGCCTGTTTCACACTTACGTTTTTTCTGTCAGTTGCAATCCGTTGAAAAGGCGGAGAACGGATCCGTGGCCATTGAGACACCAACAGGTGCCACCGGACCGTTGTTTTCATGGATCCGCCGAAGTCTGCATTTTAAAGGAACCGCAGCCAAGAGAGAGAGATTTTCGACGCTCCCAGAACGGCATTTCATGGTTAAAATGCCTCCCGGAGTAAAGCTCCCGGCATGCGCACTTAAAAATAGCGGACCGTCAAGGCAAAAAAAAGTTGCATTGTCCTTCTCATCCGCCCGGGAGCCGCTAAAATCTTGGCGGAACCCTTAAAATAAGGGGTGGGAAGAACGACCGTCAGTCAAGATCCACCACTAATATAAGTCTATGGAGGATAAAAGCGGATCCGCCCATTTTTCGGCGGATCCGTTTTTTTCTAAAATTGGCGGATTTTGACTGACGACAAACAACGGACGTGTGAAACAGCCCATAGCTGTAAATATGACTGCAGCCTCTGAACTCATTATTTAAATTACTTACGGTAATTAGCAATTGCGCAGGAAAAAAAATTATATTAAAAAAAACAGGGTGTAATTACTCTTCTGTACTGATCTCAAAGGGACATCTTAATTATAAGTCAAATAACATGCATTTATTTATCAGGTGTTATATTCCAGAGCTGCACTCATAATTCTGCATGGAGGTAGAAGTACACTACCGGGCTAATAAAATAAGCTATTTCTAACTAGCTGAAGAGCCCGACGTTGCCTGGGCATAGTAACTAACTGTGGTTAGTTACAACAAATGATAATGATTATATTGCACATAAAAACATTTCACATCATATATTCAACACATTCAAGAGCCTTTTGATAAACAACATTTTTGGTTTTTCCTTTTGGCGCAAAGATGAACAGATTTTTGGCAGTTCCAACTTTTGAACAGGCCACGTAAAGTTGACCATGAGAAAAGCATGGAGATTGCAAATCGATCCCTACTCCTTTCAAGGCCTGTCCCTGAGCCTTGTTAACGGACATTGCAAATGCCAATCGAACTGGAAACTGGAGGCACTTAAAATCAAAAGGCAAATCAGATGGAATGAGTGGAATTCTTGTAATGAAAATGTCCTCTCCTTTGGCACATTCTGTTGCTGAGCTGTGTATCTAATCCTATCCTGTGTGATACTATCTGCTGAGCTGTCTATCCTGTGTGACACTGTCTGCTGAGCTGTGTATCTAATCCTATTCTGTGTGACACTCTCTGCTGAGCTGTGTATCTAATCCTCCCCTGTGTGATACTGACTGCTGATCCGTGTATCTAATCCTCTCCTGTGTAATACAGTCTTCTGCTCCGAGTATCTAATCATATCCTGTGTGATACTGGGTTTCCCCTGCAGTCTGTGTCAGAGGGTGGTCTGTGTCAGCATGGTAATAAATTGTTATTTCCAGCTTTAAAGAAGGACGATAACACCATAGACATAAGAATAATAGGCCTCATTTACCACAACTGTCTACAAGGAAAACTGTTGCTCATGGCAACCAATCACAGCTCAGGTTTCACCTTTTAAACAGCTCTGGGGTGAAATAAAAGATGCTTAGTGATTGGTTAGTATGTGGAGTAGGCATGGCTTGATACATACATACACTCAGTTTTATACACTGTGTTCCAAATTATTATGCAAATTGGATTTAAGTGTCATAAAGATGTTATTTTTTGTTTTTCAAATAAACTCATAGATGGTATTGTGTATCAGGGCTCTTTGGATCACTGAAATCAATCTCAAATGCCTGTGATAATTAGTTTGCCAGGTGAGCTCAATTAAAGGAAAACTACTTAAGAATGATGTTCCACATTATTAAGCAGGGCACAGGTTTCAAGGAATTTAGGAAATAAAAAGGATCTCTCTGCTGCTGAAAAGCATCAAATAGTGCAATGCCTTGTTCAAGAGATGAAAACATTAGATATTTCCCAAAAATGTAAACGTGATCATTGTACTGTTAAGAGATTTGTGGTTGATTCTGAGCACAGACATGTTTGTGCTGATAAAGGCAGAATGAGGAAGGTTTCTGCCAGGCAAGTTCATTGGATTAAGAGAGTGGCTGCTAAAAAGCCATTACAAACTAGCAAACAGATATTTAAAGCTGCTGGTGCCTCTGGAGTCCCTCGAACCTCAAGGTGTAGGATCCTTCAAAGGCTTGCTGTGGTGCATAAACCTATTATTCGGCCACCCCTAAACAGTGCTCACAAGCAGAAACGGTTGCAGTGGGCCCAGACATACACGAAGACTAATTTTCAAACAGTCTTGTTTACTGATGAGTGTTGAGCAACCCTGGATGGTCCAGATGGATGGAGTAGTGGATGGTTGGTGGATGGCCACCATGTCCCAACAAGGCTGCGATGTCAGCAAGGAGGTGGAGGAGTCATGTTTTGGGCCGGAATCATGGGGAAACAGCTGGTAGGGCTCTTTAAGGTTCCTGAAGGTGTGAAAATGACCTCTGCAAAGTATATAGAGTTTCTGACTGACAGCTGTCTTCCATGGTATAAAAAGCAGAAACGTGCCTTCAGGAGCAAAATCATCTTCATGCATGACAATGCACCATCTCATGCTGCAAAGAATACCTCTGAGTCATTGACTGCTATAGGCATAAAAGGAGATAAACTCATGGTGTGGCCACCATCTTCCCCTGACCTCAACCCTATAGAGAACCTATGGAGTATCATCAAGCAAAAGATCTATGAGGGTGGGAGGCAGTTCACATCAAAACAGCAGCTCTGGGAGGCTATTCTGACTTCATGCAAAGAAACACAAGCAGAAACTCTCCAAAAACTCACAATTTCAATGGATGCAAGAATTGAGAAGGAGATATCAAAGAAGGGTTCTTATGTTAACATGTCACTTGGCCTGTTAAGCTATTTAACTCCAAAATATCCTTTTTGTTTAGTGAATGTGACCTCCTAATGCTGCAAATTCCACAAATGAGCATTTTCAGTTCTTTAAAACATATCAAATGTTTAGAAATTCTACTGTGCCTAATAATTTGGAACAGTGCAATTTGAGTTTTTATTCATTTTGGAGATTATACTGTTATTATTATTTGATGCATACTAACGGGTGATGACTTTTATTAGACTGACTGTCATTTGTACCGACTATTTAGGAAAATCAGAGAAAAATATCATTTGCATAATAATTTGGAACACAGTGTATACGGTATATAGATTTCAATGCATAAATATAATTAGGCAATTTTGGAAAGTCACTTAAAAGTTGTTAAAGGGGATTCCCAGGACTTTAACCTCTTCATCACCAGGCAATTTTTCTTTGTTTATGCTTTTTTTCCCCCTTCTATCGAGATTTTTTTTTTAATTTTTATGTTGATATAGTCACATGAGGGTTTGTTTTTAGCGGGTGAGAATGATTCATTTTACAGTATAATCTGAAAAATAGGGGAGAACATACAGTAACTACATTGGGTAAAAGGGTGAAGAAAAAACTTTCTCAAATTTTTTTTTCTTTGGGTGTTTGTTTTTTATTTTCATGTATTCATTGAGCAATAAAAAAAACAATCTGGTAAAGGTCAGTACAATTACATTGATACTAAACTTTAGTTTTCTTTAATACTCCTGGGGCTTAAAAAAAATTCCAAGCTATGTTATATAAAAAAAAATATATATATATTTATTTTTTTTTTTGTTTTTTTTTGAGGGAAGATGTGGCAACCAAATCCCAGAAATTTTTAGTTTTCAAATTTGTTTCCTTGTTTACCATATGTTTAAAATAATTTTAGATTTTGATTGATTTTACACCTTTGTGGGCATTGTTTTTTTTAAAAAACCAACACTTTTTAGCAGGGCTGTGGAGTCGGTAAGCCACAGTTGCGACTCCGACTCCTGGATTTTATCAGGCTCCGACTCCGACTCCGGCTCCGACTCCGACTCCTTCATAAATGGCCAATTCATAACAACAAATTTACTGTTGTAAAATATTAAACATCGTGATTATTCAGTTTCTCACCATCATATAAGTAATCAGACCACTTAGAGCAAAAACTACATTTATTAGAATACAATTAGAATATAGCAAATAACTTTTATAAACTTTTCTAAACTGTAAGTAAATATGCAATAAACACTTTTATGCAGTTAATAAGAAGAAATCTATAAATTTGTCCTCAGAAAAAGTATTGCCTCTGTCAGATCCTCCTTCATGGATGCCCTCAAATCTGATCTAATTATTTTGAGAGCAGAGAACAACCTCTCTACACTAACTTGTGTTGGTGGCAAAGCAGTAACCACTCGGGCAACATCTCTGACAATGTCAGGATACAGAGGAATCGCTTGTTGCACTGTTATTTTTGATGAACGGTCAAATTTCTCAATTTCTTTTAGTGCACATGAAAAAGTCTGCTGAAATGTACTGGCTGTGTTCCTTGATGGGGATGACTCTTCTTCTATGCGGGAACGCTTTGCACGGTCCTTGTGATCCAAATATTTTTCGAAATTAAATTCTTCATCAGTTGATGATGAGGGTGAAGATGTGGCAGGACGACCAAATTCTTCTTGTTCCTCCTGACTGTTCTGCAACCCTTTCATCCTTACTGCTATTTCAAACAGAGCTTCTTTTCCTTTACTTAGCTGTTGATCATCTAGAAGAATCCGATGCATTGGGTCTACATAAACAGCTGCCAAAAGAATGTTATTTTGTAATAGTAGCTCCTCTCTCCGTTTCATTGATGTAGCAATGCCACTTGCAATTAACCCTCCTCTTTGGGACAGGCAAAATATCAGGTTCTTCCACTCCTTTAAGAAAATACCTGGAGTTAAGTCCTCTGCTTGTAATTTTTTAGTCACTGTAAATGGGTGCTCTAGCAATTTTTCCAGCTCAGTCACCTGATTCCACTGACTTTCATTTAGCGTCAGTTGAGGGTTAGCCATGTCTACAAGAAAGGTTTTCAGTTGAACCAAGCGCTGAATCATTAAGTACTGCCCCATCGTGTGGCTTGATCAATAATTGCCCCTTTTCCAGCACGTCTCTTCAAAATTGAGTCAACTTTAGGGGTTCTGGCAACAGTAGCCAATTTTCTCACCTTGCCAATCAGTGCAGCAGCATGTCCTTCTTGCAGACTGTCTCTTATAGCCAGCTGTAGCGTATGCACAACACAGCGCATGTGATGAATGAAAGAACATATTGACACAGTTTCAACAAGATCATCTAAACTATCATGTTGCTGTTCATCTGAAGCAACTTCAGTTTGCTCCTCAGTTACAATACTGTGTTCCTCTATTTCAAACTTTCTGTGTCTGTGGACCCAGAATGTTCTTCTAGCTGCTGGTCACCATCATTACTCTCATTCATTAGCTTAATAGTACTTATCATATTTGAAGCATTGTCAGTTACGACAGAAAGAACTTGCTCTTTTTTAAGTTCATAGTCTTGCAGAACCTTTTCCACCAAGACCTGGAGAAACTCACTGGTGTGATGAGCTTTGGTGACTTTACTGCCAATGTCTTGGTAACTACAGTGGGGAAAAAAAGTATTTAGTCAGTCAGCAATAGTGCAAGTTCCACCACTTAAAAAGATGAGAGGCGTCTGTAATTTACATCATAGGTAGACCTCAACTATGGGAGACAAACTGAGAAAAAAAAATCCAGAAAATCACATTGTCTGTTTTTTTTTTCATTTTATTTGCATATTATGGTGGAAAATAAGTATTTGGTCAGAAACAAAATTTCATCTCAATACTTTGTGATATATCCTTTGTTGGCAATGACAGAGGTCAAACGTTTTTGTAAGTCTTCACAAGGTCGCCACACACTGTTGTTGGTATGTTGGCCCATTCCTCCATGCAGATCTCCTCTAGAGCTGTGATGTTTTTGGCTTTTCGCTTGGCAACACGGACTTTCAACTCCCTCCAAAGGTTTTCTATAGGGTTGAGATCTGGAGACTGGATAGGCCACTCCAGGACCTTGAAATGCTTCTTACGAAGCCACTCCTTCGTTGCCCTGGCGGTGTGCATGTTGAAAGACCCAGCCACGTTTCATCTTCAATGCCCTTGCTGATGGAAGGAGGTTTGCTCTCAAAATCTCATGATACATGGCCCCATTCATTCTTTCATGTACCCGGATCAGTCGTCCTGGCCCCTTTGCAGAGAAACAGCCCCAAAGCATGATGTTTCCACCACCATGCTTTACAGTAGGTATGGTGTTTGATGGATGCAACTCAGTATTCTTTTTCCTCCAAACACGACAAGTTGTGTTTCTACCAAACAGTTCCAGTTTGGTTTCATCAGACCATAGGACATTCTCCCAAAACTCCTCTGGATCATCCAAATGCTCTCTAGCAAACTTCAGACGGGCCCGGACATGTACAGGCTTAAGCAGTGGGACACGTCTGGCACTGCAGGATCTGAGTCCATGGTGGCGTAGTGTGCTACTTATGGTAGGCCTTGTTACATTGGTCCCAGCTCTCTGCAGTTCATTCACTAGGTCCCCCCGCGTGGTTCTGGGATTTTTGCTCACCGTTCTTGTGATCATTCTGACCCCACGGGGTGGGATTTTGCGTGGCGCACCAGATCAAGGGAGATTATCAGTGGTCTTGTATGTCTTCCATTTTCTAATTATTGCTCCCACAGTTGATTTCTTCACTCCAAGCTGGTTGGCTATTGCAGATTCAGTCTTCCCAGCCTGGTGCAGGGCTACAATTTTGTTTCTGGTGTCCTTTGACAGCTCTTTGGTCTTCACCATAGTGGAGTTTGGAGTCAGACTGTTTGAGGGTGTGCACAGGTGTCTTTTTATACTGATAACAAGTTTAAACAGGTGCCATTACTACAGGTAATGAGTGGAGGAAAGAGGAGACTCTTAAAGAAGAAGTTACAGGTCTGTGAGAGCCAGAAATCTTGATTGCTTGTTTCTGACCAAATACTTATTTTCCACCATAATATGCAAATAAAATGAAAAAAAACCAGACAATGTGATTTTCTGGATTTTTTTTTCTCAGTTTGTCTCCCATAGTTGAGGTCTACCTATGATGTAAATTACAGACGCCTCTCATCTTTTTAAGTGGTGGAACTTGCACTATTGCTGACTGACTAAATACTTTTTTTCCCCACTGTATTTCATTTTTGTCACAAACAAATCGGACATTGATGGCAAAATAGTTCACTCTGTTACGTATGCAGGCATCCATTTTAAGAAACAGAAAGCGTCCCTAGAGAGTTTTTTTAAGTTCTTCCTTTTGTTTAAAAGCTTCTTCGATTACTAATTTTCTAATACTCTCTCTCTCCAGAGAAACACCAAGCTTGCGGGCCATTTCCCCATTCAGACACATAAAAGCTGGTCGTGAAAATAATGAAATAGGCACACTATCCTTTACAACAAGCTCTATGATCTGTTTTTTAAATGTATCTACTGTCATTGTCACAGTAACTTTGTCACTGACAAAATATCTTGCAACTGATGGCTGCAAAGTTCTCTGCTCCTTTGTTTGGCTGGAAGAGCTGGGCACTGGTTCATTGGTTTGAATGCAGTCTTTCTCATCCACTGCTTTCAGTACTTCTGGATGAAAGCGCTGTAAATGTCTCTTTAGATTAGAAGCTCTGGTAGGAGCATTTTTATCTTTGCCTGAATATGCACTCATCTTGGCTTCACAGCATTTGTTTTCGTCTGGATCATTTGTCATACACTGACAGACATAATGTTTTCTATCTTGAGTGATGGTGAAATGTTCAAATACAGCTGATTTAATGTGATGCTTCTTTGACATTCTCAGGTTTTTAATTCTGCATTCACAATCCAAATGACAATTGTTTTTCCTAAAAACAATTGTACAACATTATTGCCAGGTCGTACAACTGATATAGTGGTCAGTAATACTGTTATTATTCCTCATGTACTCACAGTTAACTGATGCAAAGTTTGTTGAAAGGATAATACTTCTTACAGTCTTCCTCTTCTGAGTAGCAGGCAGCTGTGAGATGCTTGGAAGACGCACGCCTAGTATGATCTAGTCTAGAGGAGGAGCTTTACTACTAAGAATTTGCAACACATTTTCACTTTCAGTTTCATACATTGTAAGTAGGGGGGTTGGGGCAGCATGAGGTTAACCAAGTATAAGATTAGATAAGGGCAGTGGAGAACAGTGACACACAAGAAGTCAGAAATGTCTCTATCTCCAGCAGAACTGCTTATCACTGTTGTTCATAGTTTGATAGAACATATATATTTGAGTAACATTTATAAAATTCATATGAAAGTTCAATTATGAAATATTAATACATTTTTTTTAAAGCTGGAGTCGGAGTTGGTACATTTCTACCGACTCCGACTCCAACCAAAACTAACTCCGACTCCACGACTCCGACTCCGACTCCACAGCCCTGCTTTTTAGTGGCGCTGTAAGATACTGATAGCAGTATCTAAGGGGGTAAACAGGAGCGAACATAACCAACTCCGGTCGCTGCTGTTAGAGACAGGCACTCACATGAGCCGTGCGATATTTTTTCTCACTCCCATTGGCAAGTCTCGGCCGATATACAGTGGGTATGGAAAGTATTCAGACCCCTTTAAATTTTTCACTGTTTCATTGCAGCCATTTGGTAAATTCAAAAAGTTTTTTTTTTCATTAATGTACACTCTGCACCCCATCTTGACTGAAAAAAACAAACAAATGAACTTTCTGCAAATTTATGAAAAAAGAAAAACTGAAACATCACATGATCATAAATATTCAGACCCTTTGCTCTGACATTCATATTTAAGTCATATGCTTTCCATTTACTTGTGATCCTCCTTGACATGCTTCTACTCCTTCATTGGAGTCCTGCTGTGTTTAATTAAACTGATAGGACTTGATTTGTAAAGGCACACACCTGTCTATATAAGACCTCACAGCTCACAGTGCATGTCAGACCAAATGAGAATCATGAGGTCAAAGGAACTGGCCAAGGAGCTCAGAGACAGAATTGTGGCAATGCACAGATCTGGACAAGGTTACAAAAGAATTTCTGCAGTGCTCAAGGTTCCTAAGAGCACAGTGGCCTCCATAATCCTTAAATGGAAGAAGTTTGGGACCACCAGAAGTCTTCCTAGACATGGCCGTCCAGCCAAACAAAGCAATTGTGGGAGAAGTGCCTTGGTGAGAGAGGTAAAGAAGAACCCCAAGATCACTGTGGCTGAGCTCCACAGATGCAGTAGGGAGATAGTTAAACTTTGTGGAACTTTCTTCTATCACTGCAGCCCTCCACCAGTTGGGCCTTTATGGCAGAGAGACCTGACGGAAGCCTCTCCTAAGTGAAAGACATATGAAAGCCCGCATAGAGTCTGCTGAAGAACACATGAAGGACTCTCAGACTGTGAGAAATAAGATTCTCTGGTCTGATGAGACAAAGATAGAACTTTTTGGTGATAATTCTAAGCGGTATGTGTAAAGAAAACCAGGCACTGCTCATCACCTGCCCAATACAATCCCAAAAGTGAAACATGGTGGTGGCAGCATCATGCCATGGGGTGTTTTTGCTGCAGGGACAGGACAACCGGTTGCAATTGAAGGAAACATGAATGTGGCCAAGTACAGAGATATCCTGGATGAAAACCTCTTCCAGAGTGCTCTGGACCTCAGTCTTAGCCGAAGGTTCACCTTCCAACAAGACAATGACCCTAAGCGGACAGCTAAAATAACAAAGGAGTGGCTTCAGAACAACTCTGTGACTGTTCTTGACTGGCCCAGCCAGAGCCCTGACCTAAAGCCTGTCAGGGTCCTGACAGCCCCGGCGTACAGCCTCTGCTAAGCATGGACTCACCGGCACCGTAGGGACCCCTGGGGACAAGAACAGCCGGACAATAAAGATGCACGGGACCTGAATGTAGAAATTTAGAAAGCCGGCACAGGACCTACGGTCATGTGAACGGTCATGTGACTGCAAGGGGGCAGGGCTTAGCGTCCTGCTTTGAGAGGAGGAAGAAAACTCAGTCGGGCAAAGCAGAGGTCAGGCACAATCCAGGCAAGCGAGGTACAGCAGGGATAAACAGACGGAAGGTCAGACAAAGCCAAAGGTCATACACAAGATATCAATACAGTACCAGGGATGAGACAGAACGGACAGTCAGGGCCAAGCAGAGATCAAAAACCAAACGGACGTAGAAGGTACCAAGCAAAATCCAAAGCGATATCCAGAGAACAGACTGAGTCATACACAGGGAATCAAGCAACCAGAACACAGCACTAACACACTCAGGGGTCACCACACAATGCCAAGGGCAAAAGTATAACTGACGGGGGATGGGAACTTCCTGACTTCCTGAGAAGCCTCCCTAGAACCAATGAGAGGCCACCCTAATAGGTCCCAGGTGTGCAGGTGAGAGTCTGCACTGCGATCAGAACATTGACCCCAGAAGTGCCAGTCACCCAACAATGGTATCATGACAGTACCCTCCTCTCAACGGGGGGCCTCTGGACCCCCAGGTTTGCCCGGGTACCTAGCATGGAAAGCCCGAGCCAGACGATCCGCATGCATCAACCGGGCCGGCACCCAGGACCTGTCATCCGGCCCATACCCCTTCCAATGAACTAGGTACTGTACTGACCGCCGTACCAACCTAGAATCTACAATGTGACCAATCTCATATTACACATATCCATCAACCGAAACCGGAGGAGCAGCGGACTCGGATTCTCCCCGGACTGCTTCAAACGGCTTCAGTAGAGATCTATGGAAGACGTTAGGGATCTTGAAAGAGGGTGGGAGGCACAGCCTGTACGCTACCGGGTTGATTTTTTCCACAATCTTGTACGGGCCAAGGAATTTGGGGCCCAACTTGGCTTACGGAACCTTTAACTTAATGTTTCGCGTGGAGAGCCAAACTTTCTCTCCCACCTGAAACATGGGACCAGGTGTTCGTTTCCTGTCCGCGAAAAACTTATACCTGCCTTGAGACCTAGATATACGCCGCTGGACTAATGCCCATGTATCTTTTAACCGGTGAACAGAGTCCTCAGCCCCGGGGCCCCCCGAATCCAGACGAGAAAACTCACCAAAATGAGGACTGAACCCATAGTTGATGAAGTAAGGGGACATACCAGTGGACTGACTCACCCGACTATTGAAGGCGAATTCAGCCAATGGCAGTATATCACACCAGTCATTCTGTCTAGCAGAAGTCTGAGGATCTGTTCCACAGACTGATTAGTGCGTTCCATCTGACCATTACTCTCAGGATGGTATGCAGACGAAAAGGACAGAGATATCCCTAATTTTTAACAGAAAGCATGCCAAAACTTAGCCACAAACTGCACACCACGATCAGACACCACATTCAGGGGTACCCCATGCAAGCGGACCACATGCTGCACAAACAATCTGGACAAGATCTCAGCAGAAGGTAATGCTGGCAGGGGTACAAAATGAGCCTGCTTACAAAATCTGTCCACCACTACCCATACCACCGTTTTACCCCTGGAGGAGGGAAGATTGGTAATAAAATCCATGGACAGATGGGTCCACGGTCTTTCAGGAACTTCCAAGGGCATCAGCTCCCCCGCCGGCCGGCTATGGGAGCTTTTAGAACGAGCGCAGACCCCACAACCAGAAATGAATTTCTTTATATCAGAACCCAGAGTAGGCCACCAGAAGATCCTAGCCACCGCCAGTTGCGTGGCTGATATACCAGGGTGAGCACACAACTTGGATTCGTGGAACTCTTGCAAGAGTATAAGGCGAAGTTGTTCTGGGACAAACAACTTGCCCCCTGGTTTGGTCGCAGGAGCCAGCTGTCAGAGACACCGCACTACACTTGCTCATAAAGCCAGTGCGTGTGTCCTGAGTACAGAAGCAGTGCTAAGAGTTACCTGGGGAGCAGGGCAGCAGAGGTGACCAGGCGTGCTTCAACTAATAGTGTCAGGGTCCAGAGAACTCAGATTATGGCAAAGCAGAAGTCATGCACAGTACAGACCAGCGAGGTACAGGAGGGATAAACAGACGGGAGGTCAGACAAAGCCAAAGGTCATACACAGGATCACAGTACAGTACCAGGGAGGAGACAGAGCGGATAATCAGGGCCAAGCAGAGATCAAAACCAAACAGACATATAAGGTACCAGGCAGGATCCAATGCGATATCCAGGGAACAGACCGAATCATACACAGAGAAACAAGTAACCAGAACACAGCACTAACACACTCAGGGGTCACCACACAATGCCAAGGGCGAAAGTATAACTGACAGGGATGGGAGCGTCCTGAGGCTATAAGAAGCCTCCCCCAGAACCAGGGAGAGGCCACAATCATAGCCCCAGGTGTGCAGGTAAGCCTGCACCGGGATCACAACCTTTAACCCCAGAAATGCCAGTCATCAGCACTGGTTCCAGACATTAACCCCACGTGTGCGAGTCAAACCCGCACTGAGATCATGACAGTACCCCCTCTCTACGGGGGGCCTCTGGACCCCCAGGCTTGCCCGGGTACTTAGCATGGAAAGCCCGCACCAGGCGATCAGCATGCATCAACCGGGCCGGTACCCAGGACCTGTCCTCCGGTCCATACCCCTTCCAATGAACCAGGTACTGTACCAACCGCCGTACCAACCTGGAATCTACGATATGACCAACCTCGTACTCCACCTGCCCCTCGACCAAAACCGGAGGAGCAGCAGACTCGGAGTCTCCCCGGACTGCTTCAAAAGGTTTCAGTAGAGATTTGTGGAAGACGTTAGGGATCTTGAAAGAGGGTGGAAGGCACAGCCTATACGCCACGGGATTGATTTTTTCCACAATCTTGTACGGGCCAATGAATTTGGGTCCCAACTTGGCTGACGGAATCTTTAGCTTAATGTTTCGCGTGGAGAGCCAAACTTTCTCTCCCACCCGAAACATGGGACCAGGTGTTCGTTTCCTGTCCGCGAAAAACTTATACCTGCCTTGAGACCTAGATATGCACCGCTGGACTTCTGCCCATGTATCTTTTAACTGCTGAACAGAGTTCTCAGCCCCGGGACACCCCGAATCCAGACGAGAAAACTCACCAAAATAAGGACTGAACCCATAGTTAATCAAGAAAGGGGACCTACCAGTGGATTGACTCACCCGACTATTGAAGGCAAATTCAGCCAACGGCAGTGCATCGCACCAGTCATTCTGTCTAGCAGAGGTTAGACACCTGAGGATCTGTTCCAGGGACTGGTTAGTGCGCTCCGTCTGCCCATTGCTCTCAGGATGGTTTGCAGACGAAAAGGACAGAGACATACCTAATTTTTTACAGAAAGCACGCCAAAACTTAGCCACAAACTGCACACCACGATCAGACACCACATTCAGGGGTACCCCATGCAAACGGATCACATGCTGCACAAACAACCTGGACAACGTCTCAGCTGACGGTAGTGCGGACAGGGGTACGAAATGAGCCTGCTTAGAAAACCTGTCCACCACTACCCATACCACTGTATTACCCTTAGATGGAGGGAGATTGGTAACAAAATCCATGGATAAGTGAGTCCATGGCCTTTCGGGCACTGCCAAGGGTATCAGCTCCCCTGCCGGCCGGCTATGAGAGCTTTTAGAACGAGCGCAGACCCCACAACCAGCAACAAATTTTTTTATGTCCGAACCGAGGGTAGGCCACCAAAAGATCCTAGCCACCGCCAGACGTGTGGCTGAAATACCAGGGTGAGCACTCAGCTTGGATTCATGGAACTCCTGCAAGAGTTTCAGGCGAAGTTGCTCTGGGACAAACAACTTCCCCTCCGGCTTGGCCGCCGAGGCCTGCGACTGGGCCCCCAGAATCTCCCGTTCCAATTCAGATGCGACCTCTGCTATCACAACCCCAGGGTGAAGAATGGAGGACGGTGGCTCAGGGGGCGACACCGGCTGAAAACTGCGTGATAAGGCGTCAGCCTTGACATTCTTAGATCCTGGACGAAATGTAATCGTAAACTGAAAACGGGAAAAAAAAAAGTGACCAACGGGCCTGTCTGGGCGTTAGTCTATTAGCAGACTCAATGTACGACAAATTTTTGTGATCCGTGATCACCGTAACCGGGTGACTGGCCCCCTCCAAAAAGTGCCTCCATTCTTCAAACGCCAATTTGACCGCAAGAAGCTCTCTATTGCCTACGTCGTAATTTCTTTCCGCAGCAGAGAACTTCTGGGAAAAGAAAGCACATGGCCTGAGGTTTGTTAGAGTGGCAGGCCCTTGGGACAACACCGCCACCACCTCAGAGGCGTCCACTTCCACGACGAATGGTTTGGACGGATCTGGCTGCACTAACACAGGAGCAGACATAAAACATTTTTTCAGCATTGCAAAGGCCTCTTTTGCGAGCGAGGACCAATTTCTCACATCCGCACCTTTGCATGTTAGATCCGTGAGAGGTTTGACCACTTGCGAAAACCCCCGGATAAATTTGCGGTAATAATTGGCGAACCCCAAGAAGCGCTGAAGACCCTTAAGATCTCGGGGTTGCAACCAATCCGCAATGGCCTGCACCTTCTTGGGGTCCATGCGAAAACCCTCACCGGATACAATTAACCCCAAAAAGGACAACTCTTGTACACAGAATACACTTTTCTCCAATTTGGCATACAAATGATTTTCTCTAAGCCTTTGGAGCACAGTTCGTACATGTTCCAAATGAGAATACATGTCGGGGGAATATATCAAAATATCATCCAAGTAGATAACGACAAAATGACCAATGAGATCCGAGAATACCACGTTGATGAAATTCTGAAATATGGCAGGGGCGTTGGTAAGACCAAACGGCATGACTAAATTTTCAAATAGTCCCTCGGTCGTGAGGAACGCGGTTTTCCATTCATCCCCCTCCCGGACCCTTATCAAATTATATGCCCCCCGAAGGTCCAGTTTAGAAAACCACTTTGCCCCTGATAGTTGGTTACATAAATCGGGAATCAACGGAAGGGGGTACGTATTCCGTACAGTAATTTGATTAAGCTCCCGGAAGTCGAGACAGGGACGTAACCCGCCATCTTTTTTCTTTACAAAAAAGAAACCTGCCGCCACAGGTGAGACTGAAGGACGTATGTGTCCTTTGCGCAGACTTTCAGTAATGTACTCCTTCATAGCCAAGCGCTCAGGACCGGACAAATTAAACAGACGGGCTTTGGGTAATTTAGCCCCCGGGACCAGCTCAATAGCGCAGTCAAAGGGTCTATGTGGCGGTAACGTCTCGGCCTCGCTTTCGGAGAATACATCTTCGAAGTCCTTCAGGCATTCCGGAATACCTTCCAGCTCGACAGATGATACAGACACAGATTTAACTGGTTCAACCAGCAGTGCGGATTTATCACATAACTCAAAATCATTAAACCCCCATTGAACAATCTCCCCCGTTTTCGAGTTAATAACTGGGTTATGGCGTTGTAACCAGGGCATGCCCAACACCAACCCTGCAGGTAGATTGTCCAGCACAAAACAACTTATGTTTTCCACATTAATAGCGCCCACTCTGAGCGAAAACACATCAGACATAAAGCGAATTCCCTCCTTAGTGAGGGGAGATGAGTCAATGGCCATCACCTTGATCGGAACCTTGAGCCTAACTGTCCCTATCTTGCAGTGTGTGACCAATTGGGAGTCAATGAGGTTAATAGATGATCCGCAGTCCACGAAGGCTGTAGAGGAAAAAGAACTACCGTCCACAAATAGTTCCACAGGCAGTAATACTTTAGAAAACGAGGAAAATGGTACCTGAGGGTCTGAGCAGCCTCCCCGTTGACTACCCAGACCTAGTCGTTTCCCGTTGACCGGGTTTGAAGACGGGCAATTCGGGCACTCCCTTTTCCAATGTCCCGTTTTACCGCAGTAAAAGCATAACTGCTTGTCCTTCCGGCGTTTCCTCTCCGTATCCTTCAGGGAGAGGGCGCCTACATCCATGGGCTCAGGGGCAGTCTCTTTTCCACTGGGGAATAATGGAGTATCAACCTGCATCACCCCTCTGGCCCGCAGCCTGCGGTCCATCCGGACGGCCTGGGTCATGGCGTTGTCGAGAGAGTTAGGTGGGGGATGTAACGACAAGGCATCCTGCAGCCGCTCGGACAAGCCTCTGCGAAAGAGTCCTCGGAGTGCGGCGTCGCTCCAAGAGACCTCTGCCGCCCAGCGGCGGAACTCAGAACAAAACCACTCAGCTGAGTGTTTCCCCTGACAGACACTCATCAACATATCCTCTGCCAATCGCACTCGGTCAGGTTCATCATAAATGTGCCCGAGGGCCTCAAAGAATGCGTTCACTGACATACGTTCAGGAGCAGAGGAAGACAGAGAGAAAACCCATGCTTGCGGAGCCCCCCGAAGTAGGGAAATAATGACCCCCACCCTCTGGAACTCATCCCCGGAGGAGCGGGGCCTTAGAGAAAAAAAAAGCTTGCATCCTTCTCTGAAAGACCTGAACTCCTTTTTGTCCCCTGAGAAAAGGTCTGGCAATTTGACCGGAGATTCGGGGGACGCTAATGACACATCCCTACCCCCAGAACTAGAAGCCCCTGCATCGACAGCCCCTGCACAGTAACCACCAACTGTTGCTGGGTCTGGGCCATCATGCGTTGTTCCACATTGAGCTTATGGAACATTTGGGTCAGGTGCTTGACCTGATCAGACAAGGCTAGTATGGGATCCATGAGGATAACACACACCTTTTTTTTTTTCTTCAGACAAAAAAAAAAACTGAAATGGTCAGTTATAATGTCAGAGACACCACACTACTCTTGCTCATAGAGCCAGTGCGTGTGTCCTGAGTACAGAAGCAGTGCTAAGAGTTACCTGGGGAGCAGGGCAGCAGAGGTGACCAGGCGTGCTTCAACTAATAGTGTCAGGGTCCAGAGAACTCAGATTATGGCAAAGCAGAAGTCATGCACAGTACAGACCAGCGAGGTACAGGAGGGATAAACAGACGGGAGGTCAGACAAAGCCAAAGGTCATACAGAGGATCACAGTACAGTACCAGGGAGGAGACAGAGCGGATAATCAGGGCCATGCAGAGATCAAAACCAAACAGACATATAAGGTACCAGGCAGAATCCAATGCGATATCCAGGGAACAGACCGAGTCATACACAGAGAATCAAGTAACCAGAACACAGCACTAACACACTCAGGGGTCACCACACAATGCCAAGGGCGAAAGTATAACTGACAGGGATGGGAGCGTCCTGAGGCTATAAGAAGCCTCCCCCAGAACCAGGGAGAGGCCACAAACATAGCCCCAGGTGTGCAGGTAAGCCTGCACCGGGATCACAACCTTTAACCCCAGAAATGCCAGTCATCAGCACTGGTTCCAGACATTAACCCCACGTGTGCAAGTCAAACCCGCACTGAGATCATGACACCAGCGACTGGGCCCCCTCAATTTCCCGTTCCAATTCAGACGAGATCCCTGCTAACCACCACCCCAGGGTGCAGAATGGAGGACGGTGGCTCAGGGACAGACACAGGGTGAAAACTACGAGATAAGGCATCAGCCTTGACATTCTTTGACCCTGGACGGAATGTAATAGTAAACTGGAAACGAGAAAAAAAAAGTGACCAACGGGCCTGTCTGGGCGTTAATCTTTTAGCAGACTCGAAGTAAGACAAATTTTTGTGATCAGTGATCACAGTAACCGGGTGACTTGCCCCCTCCAAAAAGTGCCTCCATTCCTCAAACGCCAACTTAACCGCAAGAAGCTCTCTATTGCCTACATCATAATTTCTTTCAGCAGCAGAGAACTTCTTGGAAAAGAAGGCACATGGCCTGAGGTTTGTTAGAGTGGCAGGCCCCTGAGACAACACCGTCCCCACCCACCCCCACCTCGGAGGCGTCCAACTCCACCACAAATGGCTTGGAAGGATCTGACTGTATAAAGACAGGAGCAGACATAAAACATTTTTTCAGCGTCGCAAAGGCCTCTTTTGCAAGTGAGGACCAATTTCTCACATCCGTACCTTTGCATGTTAGATCCGTGAGAGGTTTGACCACTTGCGAAAACCCCCGGATAAATTTGCGGTAATAATTGGCGAACCCCAAGAAGCGCTGAAGACCCTTAAGATCTCGGGGTTGCACCCAATCCCCAATGGCCTGCACCTTCTTGGGGTCCATGCAAAAACCCTCCCCGGATACAATTAACCCCAAAAAAGACAATTCTTGCACACAGAATACACATTTCTCCAATTTGGCATACAGATGATTTTCTCACAGTCTTTGGAGAACTGTTCGTACATGTTCCAAATGAGAATGCTTGTCGGTGGAGTATATCAAAATATCATCTAAATAGATAACGACAAAACGACCAATGAGATCCGAGAATACCACGTTGATGAAATTCTGAAATATGGCGGGGGCGTTGGTAAGACCAAATGGCATGACTAAATTTTCAAATAGTCCCTCGCTCGTGAGGAACGCGGTTTTCCATTCATCCCCCTTTCGGACCCTTATCAAATTATATGCCCCCCGAAGATCCAGTTTAGAAAACCACTTTGCCCCTGATAGTTGGTTACATAAATCGGGAATCAACGGAAGGGGGTACGTATTCCGTACAGTAATCTGATTAAGCTCCCGGAAGTCGAGACAGGGACGTAACCCGCCATCTTTTTTCTTTACAAAAAAGAAACCTGCCGCCACAGGTGAGACTGAAGGATGTATGTGTCCTTTGCGCAGACTTTCAGCAATCTACTCCTTCATAGCCAATCGCTCAGGACCGGACAAATTAAACAGAAGGGCTTTAGGTAATTTAGCCCCCGGGACCAGCTCAATAGCGCAGTCAAAGGGTCTATGTGGCGGTAACGTCTCGGCCTCGCTTTCGGAGAATACATCTTCGAAGTCCTTCAGGCATTCCGGAATACCTTCCAGCTCGACAGATGATACAGACACAGATTTAACAGGTTCAACCAGCAGTGCGGATTTATCACATGACTCAAAATCATTAAACCCCCATTGAACAATCTCCCCCGTTTTCCAGTTAATAACTGGGTTATGGCGTTGTAACCAGGGCATGCCCAACACCAACCCTGCAGGTAGATTGTTCAGCACAAAACAACTTTGGTTTTCCACATGAGTAGCGCCCACTCTGAGTGAAAACAAGTCAGACATAAAGCGAAATCCCTCCTTAGTGACGGGAGAGGAGTCAATGGCCATCACCTTGATCGGAACCTTGAGCCTAACTGTCCCTATCTTGTAGTGTGTGACCAAATGGGAGTCAATGAGATTAATCGATGACCCGCAGTCCACGAAGGCTGTAGAGGAAAAAGAACTACCGTCCACAAACAGTTCCACAGGCAGTAACACTTTAGAAAATGAGGAAAAGGGTACCTGATGGTCTGAGCAGTCTCCCCGTTGACTACCCAGACCTAGTCGTTTCCCGCCGACCGGGTTTGAAGACGGGCAATCAGGACACTCCCTTTTCCAGTGTCCCGTTTTACCGCAGTAAAAGCATAACTGCTTGTCCTTCCGGCGTTTCCTCTCCATATCCTTCAGGGAGAGGGCGCCTACATCCATGAGCTCAGGGGCAGTCTCTTTTCCACTGGGGAACAATGGAGTTTCCACCTGCATCACCCCTCTGGCCCGCAGCCTGTGGGCCATCCGGACGGCCTGGGTTATGGCGTCCTCAAGAGAGTTAGGTGGGGGATGTAACGCCAAGGCATCCTGCAGCTGCTCGGACAAGCCTTTGCGAAAGAGTCATCGGAATGCGGCGTCGTTCCACGAGACCTCTGCAGCCCAGCGGCGGAACTCAGTACAAAACCACTGAGTGTTTCCCCTGACAGACACTCATCACCATGTCCTCTGCCAATCGCACTCGGTCAGGCTCATCATAAATGTGCCCGAGGGCCTCAAAGAATGCATTCACAGACACTCTCTCAGGGGCAGTTGGAGAAAGGGAGAAAGCCCAAGCTTGTGGTGATCCTCTTAATAGAGACATAACAACCCCGACCTTCTGACTTTCGTCCCCAGAGGAACGTGGTTTCAAACTAAAAAAAAGTTTGCACCCCTCCATGAAGACCCTGAACTCCTTTTGGTTTCCAGAAAAAAAGTCAGGCAGTTTAACAGGTTGTTCTGGGGACACCAAAACAACACTCGACCAAGCCCCCAGAGACCCAGGAGCTAAAGCCCCCCGCACTGTCTCAGAAACCTGCTGCTGAGAGCGAGCCAGAGCTTGCTGCTCCAGAGAAACCCTGAAACATCTGACTCAGACTTTTCATCCGGTCAGCCAGAGACTGTATGGGATCCATAACTCTCTGCACAAAAAACCCCCAAAAAACTTAATGGTCAGTTATAATGTCAGGGTCCTGAGAGCGCCGGCGTACAGCCTCTGCTAAGCAGGGACTCACCCGCACCGTAGGGACCCCTGGGGACAAGAACAGCCGGACAATAAAGATGCACAGGACCTGAATGTAGAAGTTTAGAAAGCCGGCACAGGACCTACGGTCATGTGAACGGTCATGTGACTGCAAGGGGGCGGGGCTTAGCATCCTGCTTTCAGAGGAGGAAGAAAACTAAGAGTCGGGCAAAGCAGAGGTCAGGCACAATCCAGGCAAGCGAGGTACAGGAGGGATAAACAGACGGGAGGTCAGACAAAGCCAAAGGTCATACACAAGATATCAATACAGTACCAGGGACGAGACAGAATGGACAGTCAGGGCCAAGTAGAGATCAAAAAACCAAACGGACGTAGAAGGTACCAAGCAGAATCCAAAGCAAAATCCAGAGAACAGACCGAGTCATACACAGGGAATCAAGCAACCAGAACACAGCACTAACACACTCAGGGGTCACCACACAATGCCAAGGGCGAAAGTATAACTGACGGGGGATGGGAGCATCCTGAGGCTATAAGAAGCCTCCCCAGAACCAATGAGAGGCCACCATAATAGGTCCCAGGTGTGCAGGTGAGAGTCTGCACTGAGGTCAGAACATTAACCCCAGCAGTGCCAGTCACCCAGCACTGGTATCATGACAAACCCAAATGAGCATCTCTGGACAGAACTGAAAATGGCTGTCCACCAACGTTCACCATCCAACCTGACGGAACTGGAAATGATCTGCAAGTAAGAATGGCAGAGGATCCCCACATCCAGGGGTGAAAACTTGTTGCATCATTCCCAAGAAGACTCATGGCTGTACTAGCTCAAAAGGGTGCTTCTACTCAATACTGAGCAAAGGGGATGAATACTTATGACCATGTGGTGATGTTTCAGTTTTTATTTTTAAATAAATTTGCAAAAATGTCTACATTTCTGTTTTTTTTCAGTGAAGATGGGGTGCAGAGTGTACATTAATGAGAAAAAATGAACTTTTTTGAATTTACTAAAAGGCTGCAATGAAATAAAGTGAAAAATGTAAAGGGGTCTGAATACTTTCCGTACCCACTGTATGTGGCCAATTGCAGGATGCTGTGATTTTGTTCTCAGTCCGTTCTAAGCTGAGGAAAATAAAAAAGAAAATTAAAAAAGAAAAAATGAGCAGAGAATCACAAAACAACATTAGTCAGGGTGTAATCTGATTTTTTTTTTACAAAAAGGCTGAAATAACTCACATGTTGCGTTTTCCCACAATGTACGTCATATGTCGTAAATGGGTTAAAGAATAGAAAACTCTCTCTAAAATCTAAGATGTGTATATATTTATACTGGCTGTTATAAAGGGGTTGTAGCAAGTGTAGCATTACTTTCAGCAGACCTGTAGATAATGAGAGTGCATGTAAGTAATCGTGATGAGCAAGCGTGCTTGGATAAGGCGTTATCTGAGCATGCCTGTGCGCTAACAGAGTGCCTTCAGCGTGCTCGAATAATGTATATTAATGTATAATAATGCATGTCCTGTCGCAGTTTGCCAGCTGCAACACATGCAGGGATTGTCTGTTAGGAAATCCCTGCATGTGTTGCGGCTGTCGAACAGCCGCGGGGACTCAGGCAATGTACGTGGCCCCGGCATCTTCACCTTCAGAAGTAACTCGGGGAACATATTATTCGAGCACGCTGAAGACACTCGGTTAGCACCCGAGCATGCTTGGGTAATCTCTTATCCCAGCACGCTCGCTCATCACTAGTAAGCCTGAAAAGTTCCAGTTTTGTTTCATCGCTCTGAATCCCAAATCTTCCGTGACGTATTTATATGGTTTTGTGCTTACTGAAGGCGACTTCCCTTGTGCTTTTGGGTCTGAAGAAATTATGTCTTGTTTGGGCAAGGAGACCTTCAGCATTTACTGTGCAACCTTAATCCTCAGTGCCCGCTGCAACCACATTCTGCACCAGGTCTTTTGCCTTCACTCCAGTTTTTGATCACCTGCTGCCTCTGGGATCTGGGGGAAGCTTCCACGGTCAGTTACTGCACCTCTATCTTTTTTGGACCAATTTCTTAACAACCCAAGAATATTAGTAATCTGGATGCCATTGCCCTTGAGGAATAGACTAAAATGCCTTAGGAAGGTTGCCAGAAGTCTGCCTGTGCGTCACAATTACAGCAGGTTACAACAGCCAGAGGGGCTCATCTAAGTACTAAAGATGCTCGAAGCCTTACTAAGTATCTAAGCATTTTCTCTTTTATATCTGCATCCCAGAAATCCCTTACAGATGGGTTCTCCGACCTGGAAATGAATCACGTAAGACCTAGGGATTCATGGTGTTACTTTTATTACAACAAACTACAGGCTTTCTATGCATTTTTTAGACAAAAACAGAGGCACTTCAAACAGCAAATTCATTTCAACTGTGCGGAACTCCATATAATCAGATACCCCCGACGACTAAGGAACATACAGACAGGTCCCCGACTGTTGCTCCACCGTCTCGTCATAAAAGGTTGGGATGTAAGTGACATAAGGCCATGACAGCGCAGGTTATTCTCTGATCTGAAAAATAAAGAATTGAATCAGATTTGAAGAATTCAAGGGAGAAAATGGGAAAAAAAAAAAGGAACATTCGGATATTATTTGTACTGTGCTGCGAGTCCACACAGAACTGGACAGAAGATCAAAACTGCCGGAGGCTGAAGAACAGCGCCATCTGGTGGCTGGTTGTAAACACAAACTTTTGGAAGCCTGAATAGTGGCTAGATGCCATTCAGGTACTTGGACAAACCCTTGTAAATCCCTGTGTTCCCTCCCCACAAGTAAAATAAAACAGAAACTTATACTCCTCTCTGGTGCCAGCCCTGTTCCCGCGGCGTTGGCACTGCCTCTCCCAAGGATCACGTAACATTTATGTCACACAATCCCTAACACCAATCAGCATTGCCATCATTCTCCCTTCCAGCTGATGTGATTTGACATGCCAAGGAAGTCAGAGCTGCGGCTGTTGTCACTACCAGTAGATTTCTTGATTTGTCCAAAAGTGGAGAGAATGAAGCCAACGCCGACTGGCCTCAGGGATCGTGTGACATAACAGTGATAGGTGATCCCTTGGAAAGCCAGTGCCAACACCGCGGGAACAGCGCCGATTGGGCACTGGGCTCACATGACATAACCACTGCAGGACAGCCCCGGTAACATGAGTGCAGAAACCGCTGGAATGGCACCAGAGGTGAGAATAATGTTTTCTATTTTATCAGAGCAAAACATTCAGATTGAGAAAGGGTTGTCCACTACTAGGAGTAACTAACTTCGTTAAGGTTGCGGGGTATATGACGATGCGTGGCGGTAGGGGCGTCGGGCATATGACGATGCGTGGCGGTAGGGGCGTCGTGCATATGACGATGCGTGGCAGTAGAGGCGCCGGGCATATGACGATGCGTGGCGGTTGAGGCGTCGGGCATATGACGATGCGTGGCGGTAGAGGCGCCAGGCATTTGATGATGCGTGGCGATAAAGGCGTCGGGCATTTAATAATGCGAGGCGGTAGGGCCGCCGGGTATATAACGATGCGTGGCGGTAGGGGCGCCGGGCATATGACGATGCGTGGCGGTAGGGGCGCCGGGCATATGACGATGCGTGGCGGTAAAGGCGCCGGGCATATGACGATGCATGGCGGTAAAGGCGCCGGGCATATAACGATGCGTGGCGGTAGGGCCGCCGGGCATATGACGATGCGTGGCGGTAAGGGCGCTGGGCATATAACGATGCGTGGCGGTAGGGCCGCCGGGCATATGACGATGCGTGGCGGTAGGGGCGTCGGGCATATGACGATGCGTGGCGGTAGGGCAGCCGGGTATATGACGATGCGTGGCGGTAGGGGCGCTGGGCTTATAACGATGCGTGGCGGTAGGGGTGCCGGGTATATGAAGATGCGTGGCAGTAGTGGCGCCGGGCATATGACGATGCGTAGCGGTAGGGGCGCCGGGCATATGGCGATGCGTGGTGGTAGGGCAGCCGCACATGATATTTACCACTATTTAGAGACATGCGCCTGGCACTACAGCTGGTATGTTACGAGCAGCCCTTCACATTTTGTGACCCTGTAATGTATACACGGGTCGACCTCTTGCCACCATTTAAAGGGATTGTCCAGACCTAGGGTACAAGTCTGCAACCACTCCTGTCAGTGTGCACACTGCCATTATTCTCAATTTGTGGGCGCGGCGGGCACGTGACCATAAGTGTGCAGTTTGCATAAATGCAGCCACTGCAGACTAGACGTATGTGGCCTTTCTCAATACAAGTGAATTGAGTGAGGCCAGACACGTCTAGTTGGAATGTGGCCGGGAGTATACAAATCACATACTTACAGTCATATGACCAGTGAATCCTGACAGTGCGCTCTTTTCCCTTCCATCAGAACGCAGTAAAGACGGACCACACTGGGCACGTCAGGACGAAGCACACAGCATGTGAACGAGCCCCTACAGTCACACACAGGACAGGGAGCAAAAGGGATGGAAACACGGCTGAGTTCTTCACACTCATTTAGGAGATTTCTTGTTTCCGTTTTTGATGTGTTTTTTTATTTTCTCATTCATTTGAATGGGTGGAAAAAAGCTTCAGAAAACACCGAACTGTTCCCCTCTCCCATCAGTGGGGGATAAGTTATTAACCCCTTTAATTTTCAGGTAGTGAACTGTTAGGCCTCATAAAGGCATCCCTGTTTTTCACATAACCACTATAATGGGTTAAAAAAAATAACAGATGGTTTATACAGAGAAACTGATCGAACATTGAGGAAAACGCTCCATGTTTTTCACATACAAGAAAAGTTGATGTCTGAATGAAGCCCAAAGATGTGTTCTCCACCAAAACCAAAGTAATTGGCAGGAAACAGGACATGTACAATACTTGACTTTTTTGGCTAAAATGAATAAACGAGTGAAAAAAAAATTGTTAGAAAAAAAGAATTTATGTGCAGCAGATTAAAAAAAAAACAAAAAACAAAGCCTCATGTGTAGGCATTGCAAGACCTTAGGTATCCATGGTTCTGACGACTAGCAACTAACCGTCACTATATGAGTGGTCGTATCCCTGGATACCCAAGTTACTGCAACGCCTGCACGTGAGGAAAGACAGAGCGAATCAGAAGAACTATACAGTACATTACTAATTGGAGGTATTTGCTAATATTATTATTATTATAACACCTACTACATATTGGGAAAGGATCTTGGAGATGGGAGTACCCCTTTATTTAGCAGAGGTTAGGGTCGGGTAGCAGATTGTAAAGATACTGGAGCTCTGTTGCGCAGAAATTCGGATTACTATGCACATTTGACTCATGAGTAGATGGACGGGCGTACCAGCGCAGGCCTCGGCTCCTTTTTGCTTCTCCCCACTGTCTTCGTATCTGTTTACATAGTGGAGACACAGGCTCTGCTGCAGGACGTCACCTCTGCTCACCACCGTCAGGCAAGAGCCGGGGCGGCACCAGAGGGCAGAAGTGAAGAGGAGCCAAGGACTGCGTGGGGGCGCCAGTATGTCTGTCCACCGGGGCACTTTCACACCCAATTTGTTTGTACAAGAAAGAAACACAAATATTTGGAGTAACGGAGCGCTGGATAACAATGGATCCATGGAAATACAATCCTGTGGTGCCTCACATTGCCTAGGCACCTTCTTACGGACAGTTTCCCTTTAAAGTGGTTGTGTGGCACTTTAACCACTTCACCAGTTTCCATTTCTGCTCCTTAATATTTTCCTCCCCTTCTTCCCAGAGCCATAACTTTTTTATTTGTCCTTCAATATGGCCATGTGAGGGCTTGTTTTTTGCGGGAAAAGTTGTAATTTTGAACGACACCAATGGTTTTACCATATAGTGTATTGGAAAACTGGAAAAAAATTCAAAGTTCAGTGAAATTGCAAAAAGTGCCATCCCACACTTACTTTTTTTTTTTTTTTTTTTTGCTAGGCTCACTAAATGCTATATCTGACCTGCCATTATGATTCTCCAGGTCATTATGAGTTCACAGACACCAAACATGTCTAGGTTCCTTTTTTATTTAAGTGGTGGAAAAAAAAAATCCAAATTTGTAAGCGATCTTGTCATTTTCCTAGATCCGCAGCGTCTCCATTTTTCAGGTTCTGGCCCCGAGTGAGGGCTTATTTTTTGCGCCTTAGCTGACGTTTTTATTGATACCATTTTGATTTTTTTTCTCCTGACACCGTTTACCTATCGGATTAATTATTTTTATACTTTGATAGATCAGACGTTTCTGAATGAGGCGATACCAATTATGTGTATTTATTTGTTTTTATTGTTCTATTTTGAATGAGGAAAAAGAGTGGTTTCAGTTTGTGTTTTTTAATATGTTTTAAAACTTTTTTTTTCCTTCCTTCAATAGTCACCTTAAAAGATTTGAAGCTGTGATCATCTAATCTCCTGTGCTTCAGCCCTTCTATGTGTAGCATAAATCATGAGATTTTCATTGAGAGGCACAGGGGTCTTCTGCAGACCCCCCGGCTGTCATGGCAACCCATCGGGGCCCCGTAATCAGGTGACAGGGGCGCCGATGGGCATGTTTTATGAAGTGTTTCTGGCTGGTGAGTGCTTGATGCCTCTGTCAGAGATTGTTAGAGTCACATGAAAACTTCTCAGATCAGCTGTCACCTACGGGGTAAGATGCAGGCTCAGCGCCGGAGCCCGCATCAAGTGTGGGAACACAACTTTATACGTCCAAGGTCGTGAAGGGGTCAACATTGATGGCCTAAATTGATGGCCTACACTTAGGTCATCAATATCTGATTGGTGGTGGTGCGACACCCAGAAACCCCCGTCGATCAGCTGTTCCCGATGTGGTTGGCGGCCAGAACTGCTCAGTTGTGGAGCTGCACAGCACAGCTCTGCTGACGGTATAGTGGCCGCCGGTCGGGTACTGCACATGCACCACCCATTCAAATCAATAGCAGGTGGATGTGCAGTACCCGGCCACTATTCTGACGACGGATCTGTGCTGTGCAGCTCCACAACTGAGCAGTTCCAGCCGACACCGGGATCAGCTGATCAGCGGGGTGTGCCCAGTGTTGCACCATCACCAATCACACATCTATATTAAAGTCCCGGACAGCCCCTTTAAGAGAAGACACACTGGGATAGGCTTTATTGTTAGCATTTCCGCTGTGACATATTCACCGTCTCACTCTTCCTCCTTCGCCACATTATTTGGTACATAAGTGTTTGACTTCTTTTCCAGTCTTCTTCAGGGTCTCCAGCAATTGGTCCACGGAGTGACTACCGGACTCGATCACCACCTTCTTATTCGGCAAATCAATTTCATACTGAACATCTGAAGGAGAAACAACCTCAATCAATAAATGAATAGCGGTCGGGGGACGTACGATACATGGGCAGCAGCGACATTCACATAAAGGCAAGTTATGTGATTACGCAACACAATCCCCTTGAGATGTAAAGGGAATCCGTCAGCAGGTATTTGCTATGTAATCTGAGAGCAGCATGATGTAGGGGCTGAGACCCTGATACCAGCAATGTTTCACTTACTGGACTGCTTGCTGTAGTTTATGATAATCTAGAACAATTCTGTTACAGGAGGACTAGTGTCATGTAGTCCTCCATGTGTGTGACCTCTGTTTAACCCCGTTCCCACCACTGACTAGCAGCTGTGCACACTGTGCATAGGCAGAAAGCTGCCAATCAGTGGTATGGGTGGAGCTGTCTATTAAGTAGAGTGGGAGGAGATTTGGTTTATCTTTAAAAAAAAGCTAAAATATTGTACTGGAAAAATGACCTGAACTTTCAAAATAAGTACACCAGTTTGATCAGGTCCAATAGATCTTTTTAATATTGTATGCAGTTTGTATTGTGAAATCTGGCGACAGATCTACTTTGATCCTACCTTTTCATATTGCACTCAGAGCTTAGAAATATCAAGAAATCTCAGCATTCAGAGAACTGCTAGATCTGCAGCAGATAAA
This sequence comes from Dendrobates tinctorius, assembly GCF_039654945.1. Classification (NCBI taxonomy): domain Eukaryota; kingdom Metazoa; phylum Chordata; class Amphibia; order Anura; family Dendrobatidae; genus Dendrobates; species Dendrobates tinctorius. Next base: position 30,388,540 of record NW_027361688.1, on the reverse strand, counting down.
ACAGTGATGATATCAAAACTGCAGCGAGTAGCTTAGTGATACATCGCTAGAATCAGAATCTGACTTTACATCATGCTGCTCTTAGATGGGGTAGCAAAAATCTGGGGACGGATTCCCTTACAAAAAAAAAGTTGATGCCTGTAGTTGCCACTAGAGGGAGCTTGCTGTATAATGTGTATTCACTGAACTTAAAGGGGTTGTCCAGACTTCCAAAATTTATGACCCATCTACAGGACAGTTGGTGTCCAACGCTTAAAATCTGAATTACTCAACTGTTATTCGCTATTTAATTACCCAAAATTAGATTTGCAGGAAGCTCCTCTGTCCCTTGCAAACTTACTACAACGTTTCTTTTAGGAATTTGCAAAAAATCTTGCAGACTTGACTAGATGAGAGACTTAGGACTGGGATCTAAGCGGTAACATTTCTACTTGTGGAGAACGACGAGCCAGGACTAGCAGCTATTCCTGTCTTAAGCATCCTACTTAACCAAATCAGATCTCATACTTTGCTCTGATGAGGGGCAACACACAGAAACATGTGTCTGCAAATAGAGATTCCGGATTGGCTTTTAGAATCATAGAATCATAGAATCGTAGAGTTGGAAGGGACCTCCTGGGCCATCTGGTCCAACCCCCTGCTCAAAGCAGGATTCGCTAAATCATCCCAGTTAGATGTCTGTCCAGCCTCTGTTTGAAGACTTCCATTGAAGGAGAACTCACCACTTCTCGTGGCAGCCTGTTCCACTCATTGATCACTCTAACTGTCAAAAAGTTTTTTCTAATATCTAATCTGTGTCTCCTCCCATTTTGTCCTAAGTCATGTGACAAGGCTCATTATAGGGTCGATATTGACTTTTAGGATTGCTGCTTCCAATAGGTGGTGCTAAAGTTCAAGTCCTCCTCCTCTCTGAAGACTCAATTTGCATCACACACCAGACTGACCTCGCAATGGGGTATAACCACGCACCAGACTGGCGTATGTGCAAACAGCAAACATAAATACCTGGTGTACCTCTCTTGCCACTCCTACCTTGTGTATGAAAAAGCTCTGTCGTTAACCCCTTCACCCCCAAGGGTGGTTTGCACGTTCATGACCGGGCCAATTTTTACAATTCTGACCACTGTCCCTTTATGAGGTCATAACTCTGGAACGCTTCAATGGATCCCGGTGATTCTGACATTGTTGTCTCGTGACATATTGTACTTCATGATAGTGGTAAAATTTCAGTCAAATAACTTGCGATTATTTGTGAGAAAAATGAAAATTTGGCAATTTTCCAACTTTGAATTTTTATTCCCTGAAATCACAGAGATACGGCACACAAAAAACTTGATAACTAACATTTCCCACATGTTTACTTTACATCAGCACAATTTTGGAACCAACATTTTTTTTTTAGGAAGTTATAAGGGTTAAAAATTGACCAGCGATTTCTCATTTTTGCAACACCATTATATTTTTACGGACCACATCACATTTGAAGCCACTTTGAGGGGTCTATATGATAGAAAATACCCAAAAGTGACACCATTCTAAAAACTGCACCCCTTAAGGTGCTCAAAACCACATTCAAGACATTTATTAACCCTTTACGTGCGTCACAGGAATTTTTTTGAATATTTAAAAAAAAATGAACATCTAACTTTTTCACAAAAAAATTACTTCAGGTTCAATTTTTTTTATTTTACCAAGGGTAACAGGAGAAATTGGACTGCAAAAGTTATTGTGCAATTTGTCCTGAGTACGCTGATACCTGATATGTGGGGGGGAACGACTGTTTCGGCGCATGGCAGAGCTCAGAATGGAAGGAGCGCCGTTTGACTTTTTCAATGCAAAATTGGCTGGAATTCAGATCGGACGCCATGTCACGTTTGGAGAGTCCCTGATGTACCGAAACAGTGGAAACCCCCTACAAGTGACCCCATTTTGGAAACTAGACCCCTAAGGAACTTATCTATTTATGTGGTGAGAACTTTAAACCCACAAGGGCTTCACAGAAGTTTATCAAGTACAGCGGTACAATTAATAAATCATATTTTTTCCACAAAAATGATCTTTTCACCCCCAATTTTTATTTTCCCACGGGTAACAGGACCCTAAAAGTTATTGTGCAATTTGTCCTGAGTACGCTGATACCCCACATGTGGGGGTAAACCACTATTTGGGCGCATGGCAGAGCTCGGAATGGAAGCAGCGCCATTTGACGTTTTTGGCTGGAATTGAGATCGGACACCATGTCGCGATTGGAGAAACCCTGATGTACCAAAACAGTGAAAACCCCCCACAAATGACACCATTTTGGAAACTAGACCCCCTAAGGAACTTATCTAGATATGTGGTAAGAACTTTGAACCCACAAGGGCTTCACAGAAGTTTATAACGTACAGCGGTACAATTAAAAAAATCATATTTTTTCCACAAAAATGATCTTTTCACCCCCAATTTTTATTTTCCCTCGGGTAACAGGACCCTAAAGGTTATTGTGAAATTTGTCCTGAGTACACTGATACCCCACATGTGGGGGTAAACCACTATTTGGGCGCATGGCAGAGCTCGGAAGGGAAGCAGCGCCATTTGACGTTTTTGGCTGGAATTGAGATCGGACACCATGTCGCGATTGGAGAAACCCTGATGTACCAAAACAGTGAAAAACCCCCACAAATGACACCATTTTGTAAACTAGACCCCCCAAGGAACTTATCTAGATGTGTGGTGGGCACTTTGAACCCCCCAGTGCTTCACAGAAGTTTATAACGCCCGGGCGTGAAAATAAAAAATTCATATTTTTTCCACAAACATGATCTTTTAGTCACCATTTTTTTTATTTTCCCAAGGGTACCAGGAGAAATTGGACCCCAAAAGTTGTTGTCCAATTTGTCCTGAGTATGCTGATACCCCATATGTGGGAGAAAACTACTGTATGGGCACACGTCGGGGCTCGGAAGGGAAGTAGTGACGTTTTGGAATGCAGACTTTGATGGAATGGTCTGCGGGTGTCATGTTGCCTTTGGAGAGCCCCTAATGTACCTAAACAGTGGAAACCCCCCACAAATGACCCCATTTTGAAAACTAGACCCCCTAAGGAACTTATCTAGATGTGAGGTGAGCATTTTGAACCCCCAAGGGCTTCACAGAAGTTTATAATGCCAGGGCATGAAAATGAAAAAATCGTATTTTTTCCACAAACATGATCAATTAGTCCCCAATTTTTTTTATTTTCCCAAGGGTAACAGTAGAAATTGACCCCCAAAAGTTGTTGTCCAATTTGTCATGAGTACGCTGACACCCCATATGTGGGAGAAAACTACTGTATGGACACACGTCGGGGCTCGGAAGGGAAGTAGTGACGTTTTGGAATGCAGACTTTGATGGAATGGTCTGCGGGTGTCATGTGCGTTTGGAGAGCCCCTGATGTACCTAAACTATTGAAACTCCCCATAAGTGACCCCATTTTGGACACTAGACCCCCCACGGAACTTATCTAGATGTGTGGTGAGCACTTTGAACCCCCAAGTGCTTCACAGAAGTTTATAACGCTCGGGCGTGAAAATAAAAAAATCATTTTTTTCCACAAAAATGATATTTTTGCCCCCAATTTTTTATTTTCCTAAGGGTAACAGGAGAAATTGGACCCCAAAAGTTGTTTTGCAATTTGTCCTGAGTAGGCTGATACCCTACGTGTGGGGGTAAAACACTGTTTGGGCACATGGCAGAGCTTGGAAGGGAAGGAGCACCATTTTACTTTTTCAACTCAGAAGTCGCATGCTAAAAGACGCTTTCTATTGTAAAAATAGTTTTTGCATCACCACATATTGAAAGCTATAATTTTTCCATATTTTGACCCACCGAGTCATGTGAGGTCTTATTTTTTGCGGGACAAGTTGACGTTTTTATTGGTACCATTTTCGGGCACGTGACATTTTTTTGATCGTTTTTAATTCCGATTTTTGGGATGCAGAATGAACAAAAACCAGCGTTTATCGGTCGTCCATGACAGCACCACCTGAGAGAGGGGATCCGCTCTTCAGGAACAGGAAACCTACAGATACAAAAGGGCGGCACCTCTCCCATGCATCAGTTGGTTTCCTGTTCCTAGAGGACGGGACTTCCTTCAGATCGTCCATCATGGAGTCGCGGAGGGATTCCCAGGCCAGCTGACCGACCCAGGTAGCGAGGGGGTCTCCTACCTCGGTCAAGCTCGGGTCCCTGGAAGAGCCACGGTGGGGCCGGTTAGGTCGCCACGACGGTGGTAAGAGCAGGTGGAGCCAAGGGTCCGGTGGACAGCCGCCTCCATAATGCCGGCACCAGGAGGTATGTATGTCCCGGACCCCTCCTGGTGCGCTCTCCCCGTGGTCCGGTATCTCTTCCTGTCCGGGCCGGCGGTGGCGCCCGGTCGGTGGGCGCAGGTTGGCGCGCGTGGGGGCTGTGGCCTTGCCTGAGCTGGGGGTGCCGTGCCGGCTCCCTCTGCGCACTCCCCGCAGTCCTCAGACGGGCGGCGGAAGTGACGCGGTGGAAGGGGCGGGGCCGGGGACGCCGAAACCGGAAGTTGGGTGCCGGCCGGCTTCCAGCGTGCGCTGCGTGTGCACGGCGGTACTGGGCGGCGCGCTGTGCCCGGGGATGACCGGAGCATGCGGGGGGAGGTCGCGGGGGGTCCCGGGTGGGAGGTGCCGCGCCAGAACCCTGCTGACCCTGACAATGAGGCCTTAAAAGGCAGGAGGTGACGCTGCTGGGGTGCTTCTGAAGGCCCAGCGATGGATACGACAGAAGCCCCCATAGAGCAGCTGGACAAGGTGCAGGAGCACCCACAGAAACAGGCCACAGTGAAACCGCATGCGAGTGGCCAGCAGAAGAAGAAACGGACGGGCGAACAAAGCCACAGAAGTTCCTCCAGGCTAAAGGACCCTCCTGCTTCCCTCCGTGATCCAGTACCTGCCTCATCTGCATGGGTAAGAGAACTCCGTGAATGTACCCTGATGCAGTGTTCCCTTATGGGTTTTTTTCGCAGGGGAGGAAAGCTACGGAAAAACAGAAGCACATGGAATGTGCTCTCTGTAGTTGCCCCTTGCCGGACGGCCACCCTAAAAAGTTGTGTCAGCCATGTGTGAGACAAACGGTAGGGGTGGTAGGGGACGTTGGCCCAGGGGTAGATTGACAGGCCCTTACACTCTCCCCCATCCATACAGGTAGCGGAAGAAACGCCGGACTTCACCACAAACCTGAGGGAGATAATCAGGACAGAGATAAAGGCCCTATCTAAAAAGGATTCTTCTAGGAGAAGATAATTTAGTTTCTCAGGTTCAGAGTCCTCGACCGCCCTAAAGATCGATGACTCCTCAGATTCCCCGGCCTCCACTTCGTCTTCTTCGGAGGAAGACTCGAGTCGATTCTGCTTCCCCTTAGACCAGATGGATAAGCTAGTTAAAGCAATAAGGTCCCCCATGGGGGTAGCAGACACAAAGCCGGAACTTTCAGCTCAGGACGTGATGTTCGGGGGTCTAGATCCCAGGAAGCGGAAGGCCTTTCCATTAAATGATAAGGTCCAGAGCCTAATAGATAGGGAATGGAAGAGACCTGAAAAAAGGGGCTCCTTACCTCCTGCCTTCAAGCGGAGGTACCCGTTTGACGACCCAGTGGTAAACAGATGGGATAAGGCCCCTAAGCTGGACGCGGCAGTAGCCAAAGCCTCCAAAAAATCCTCCATACCCTTCGACGACATGGCCTCCTTAAAAGACCCGCTAGATAAGAAAGCGGATTCTTTTTTGAAGGGAACATGGGAGATGTCAGCAGGTGCTCTAAGACCAGCGATAGCTGCCACATGTACGGCCAGATCCATGATGGTCTGGCTAGACCAATTGGATTCCCAACTAAAGGACGGAGTCTCAAGAGCATCTATCCGGAAAACTCTGCCAATCATCCAAAGTGCGGCAGCTTTTTTGGCTGATGCTTCAGCGGACTCTGTGAGGATGGCAGCTAGAACTGTGAGTTTATCTAACGCAGCTCGAAGGGCCCTTTGGTTAAAATGCTGGCCGGGAAATATCCAGGCCAGATCATGACTCTGCTCCATTCCATGTGAGGGTGAATATCTGTTTGGCCCCGTCTTGGATGAACTTTTAGAGAAAGCCGGGGATGATAAAAAGAAGTTCCCCAGTCTACCGAATCCTTCTTACAGACGTCCCTTTACCAGGAACGGCTATTTCCGTAGAAGGCCGTCCAGAGATCAGGGCAGATGGGATGACAAAAGGAGAGGTACAGGTTTCATGTTCGGAGGAGGGGGGCGCCAAGAAGGTCCAGCACGTGACACTAAAAAACCGCCCCAATGACTAGTTGCTGCGGTAGGGGGGAGACTAGCTGCCTTCTACCCAGCCTGGTCCATGATTTCTAATAGTAAATGGATACTGGGGGTGATAGCTGCGGGTCTACGCCTAGAATTCGCCCGGGTTCCCCAAGATCGATTTAAGGTCACCCTGCTCAGGTCTTCCACATCAGAACAAGCTGCCCTGGAGGCCGAGGTGCATGATCTTTGCCGCAATAGAGTCCTAACGGTGGTCCCAGAGGGAGAAACAGGGAAAGGGTTTTACTCCCCCCTGTTCCTGGTCCGTAAACCAGACGGGTCCTTTAGGACTATAATAAATCTTAAATCCCTCAACGAATTCCTGGTCATACACCCGTTTAAGATGGAGACATTTAAATCAACAATAAAATTGCTGTTTGAAAACTGTTTTATGGTGGTGTTAGATTTAAAGGACGCTTACTACCATATTCCCATTCATGCAGCTCATCAGCGGTTTCTCAGGGTGGCGGTTCAGCTGGATGGATCAGTCCAACATTTCCAATACGCGGCCCTCCCCTTTGGGGTGGCAGTCGCTCCCCATGTGTTTACCAAAGTAGTAGCGGAAGTTATGGCCCATCTACGTGAATCAGACATTCTTGTCATCCCCTACTTAGATGACTTCCTGATCGTAGGGAAAACGGCAAAACATTGTTTGGAACAGCTACAAAGGGCAATGTCTGCCCTAGAGGGGTTAGGATGGCTGCTTAACATTAAAAAGTCTCGGTTACAGCCGGTGAGAGTCCAACAATTCTTGGGCCTGATCCTAGATTCTGAGAAACAGGAATGCCGTCTGCCCCCGGAGAAGCTTGTTCGCCTACACCATCAGGTCCTGAACGCTTGCAATAACCCCACCATGTCCCTCAGGAAAGCCATGTCCCTTCTGGGTTCCCTTTCGGCCTGTATCCCGGCAGTCCAGTGGGCCCAGTTTCATTCAAGAACACTACAGGGCGAGGTCTTAAGGCATCAAAGAATCCTTGAGGGTTACTTAGAGGGCCAGCTAACCTTGTCCCGAAACACAAGGGAGTCCCTAGAGTGGTGGCTAGACAAGGATAATTTATCCAAAGGGGTCCCCTGGGAGTGTGACATATCCCGCACAATCACCATGGATGCTAGCCCTACCGGTTGGGGGGCTCATATGGGGGAGATCCTAGTCCAGGGCCTATGGGAGCATCATCAGATAGAAATGTCATCTAACCTGAAAGAGTTAACAGCAGTAGAGCAGGCAGCTAAGGAGCTACTTGTGTATCTACAGGGCCATCATGTGCGAGTGTTCTCCGACAATCAGGTCACCGTGGCTTATATCAACCACCAAGGTGGGACTCGTTCCAAACCCCTGATGAATGTGGCAGAATGGTTGTTCTGGCTAGCAGAGCAGCATTTTCAATCTTTAACAGCTCTACATATAAAAGGGAAGGAAAATATCACAGCAGATTTCCTAAGCCGCAATCCACTTAAACAAGGAGAATGGTCCCTAAGCACCTCCATCTTCGACCTGATTGTACAAAAATGGGGACAACCAGAGGTAGACCTCTTCGCTACCAGGGAAAGCAGAAAATTAAAATAATTTTGCTCCCTAAATCCCAGAGAGAACCCCCTGGCGGTATATGCCTTTCTGATAAAGTGGGACTTCAGACTAGCATACGCCTTCCCTCCCCTATCGCTACTACCCCTGGTGATGAAGAAAATCAGGAGAGACAAAGCAAGGGTGATAGTTGTCGCTCCATTTTGGCCCAGGAGGGCTTGGTTTTCTTGCCTCAGGACCATGTCGGTGTCCGACCCTTGGGTCCTTCCGGACATCCCGGATCTCCTATCCCAGGGCCCAGTGTTCCATCCTCAGGTGGCTGGCCTACATCTGACGGCGTGGAGTTTGAATGGACACTGCTGAGAGAAAAAGGCTTCTCCCCAGACCTGATTAACACCCTACTTAAAAGTAGAAAAGTCATCACTACCAAAATCTATGTCAGAATTTGGAAAAAATTCCTGCAGAACTCTGGAGTGGTCGCTGGCGGCTCGGCACCTGTAAACCAAATCTTAGAGTTTCTTCAGAAAGGTCTGGATATAGGGCTCTCCACTAGTACCCTTAAAGTACAAGTATCAGCCTTGGGGGCCCTCTTTAGCTGCAACATTGCGGGTAATTACTGGATCAGTAGATTCATTAAGGCAGCAGGTAGATCCAGGCCAATAGCGAAAGATAGATTCATGCCGTGGGACTTGAGCCTAGTCCTCACGGCTATGACAGAAGCCCCATTCGAACCTATCTCATCAGCTTCCGTAAAAAACCTGTCCCTCAAAGTAGCCTTCTTGGAGCTCTAACCTCAGCTCGTAGGGTAAGCGACAACCAGGCATTATCTAGACGTCCTCCTTATATACAGTTCAAGGACGATAGGGTAATACTCAGACCGGAGCCGGCGTATTTACCTAAGGTAGTTTCCAGCTTTCATAGGACACAGGAGATAGTCCTTCCATCTTTCCTCCCTAATCCAGCTAATGAGAAGGAAGAGAAACTTCACACCTTGGATGTTAGGAAATGCCTCATAGAATATCTTGCAGTTACCGATCCCTGGAAAAAAGATAATGCCCTGTTTGTCTCCCATCAAGGCCCTAGGAAAGGTTGTAGAGCGTCAAAAAATACACTAGCCAGGTGGATTAGAGAAGCGATCTCAATAGCATACACCTCAAAAGGCAGGTCGCCACCCCGGAAGCTGAGGGCGCATTCCACCAGAGCCATGGCGACCTCGTGGGCCGAGAGATCAGAAGTTTCCATTGACCAGATATGTAAGGCGGCTACTTGGTCCTCTCCGGGCACCTTTTATAGTCATTATAGGCTAGACTTGGGTGCTTCCACAGACCTCTCCTTTGGTATAAGGGTGCTGCAGGCTTTAGTCCCTCCCTAAATAGTTATTACTCTCTGTAAGTCTCTCAGGTGGTGCTGTCATGGACGGCCGATAAAGTCTTAGTTACTCACCGGTTAACGGTGTTTTTCGGAGTCCATGACAGCACCCGTATATTCCCTCCCTTTAGTTTGGGTGTGCACTTCTTCCTCTTGTATGTACACTGGTTTTATGTTTTGGTGGTTTTATGCAATGAAAACTATTTTATATAAAAAATAATTATTTTTGCATCGCTTTATTCTGCGAGCTATAACTTTTTTTATTTTTTCGCTGATGATGCTGTATGGCGGCTCGTTTTTTGCGGAACAAGATGACGTTTTCAGCGGTACCATGGATATTTATATGCGTCTTTTTGATCGCGCGTTATTACACTTTTTGTTTGGCGGTATGATAATAAATCATTATTTTTTGCTTTGTTTTTTATTTTTTAAGTGGTTCGCTAAAGGGGTTAACTAATGGGACAGTTTTATAGGGCGGGTTGTTACGGACGCGGCGATACCTAATATGTGTACTTTTATTGTTTTGGTTTTTTTTTATTTCCAAAAAATGGATTTATTGGGGGGAATATTTTTTTTTTTTTTCTAATTTATTTAGCAATTTTTTAAAATTATTTTAACACTTTTTTTTATTTTTTTATTACTTTATTACATAGTCCCAGGTGGGACATCACTGTCCTGTGACAGATCACTGATCTGTCACATCACAGATCACTGTGACAGATCAGCGATCTGTCAAAGGCACTACTGCAGACTTCCTCATGCCTGCGCTTTGCAGGCACTGAGGAAGCCAGCTCCCCTGCAGGCCCCCGAAGGCCCCCGTCGCCATCTTGGTTTCGGGTGCCTGCAGGGAAAGAGCCCCCCGCAGCAGCGCTGCACATTGCGCTGCTGTGGGGGGCTCAGGGAAGCACGGAGGGAGCCCCCTCCCTGCCAATGCTTCCCTTTAACCCCTGGTACACCGCGATCATGTTTGATCACGGTGTGCAAGGGGTTAACATGTCGGAGGTGGTCCGTGACCGCCCCTGACACATAGTGCCGGGTGTCAGCTGTATAATCAGCTGACACCTGGCCGCGATCACCGGCGCTCACCACGTGGGCACCGCTGATCGTGCTAGCGTACTATCCCGTCCAAGGGCATAGGGGCCCGGGTCCCATGGACGGGATAGTACGTCTGATGTTAGAAAGGGGTTAATACTGTTCAGGTAGAGCTATCCGATAGTGCTATCCATGAAGAAAGTGATCGGATAGAGCTATCCCATAGCTCTATTCCTAAAGGAAATGAACCGGTAGAGCTATCCGATAGCTCTATTCCTAAAGGAAATAAACGGGTAGAGCTATCCGATAGCGCTATCCCTCAGTGATCCTGAGCATAAGTTATTTCACATGGTTGAGCGCACTTGGGATCTGCCCCCAAGGCCCTGCCCATGCCCAATGTTTGGTCCGTAGACCGCGGCTAGGAGTTAGTCCCGCTTTTGACCTTCAGCACTCAGGAGAGGGAAAACCTCCAGTGGAGGAAACCTCTAGGGCACCATAGCTGAAAGGCTGCTCTTCCCTTAAGCTGTAGATGTTCATTGATGAGAACAGAGACCGAACCCGGAATCTGCCTCGATGTGCAGTAGGACACCCACTTGTTCAGTGAGTGCATCTAGCTGCAGAAAGTCCAGTAAAGTCATATCCAATTGTGGAGAACAGAGACCGAGCCCGGAATCTGCCTCATTGTGCAGTAGGACACCCACTTGTTCATTGAGTGCGCCTAGCTGCAGAAAGTCCAGTAATGTCATATCCAGTGGTGGAGAACAGACACTGAGCCCGGAATCTGCCTCGTTGTGCAGTAGGACACCCACCTGTTCAGTGAGTGCATCTAGCTGCAGAAAGTCCAGTAATGTCATATCCAATGGTGGAGAACAGAGACCGAGCCCGGAATCTGTCTCGTAGTGCAGTAGGACACCCACTTGTTCAGTGAGTGCATCTAGCTGCAGAAAGTCCAGTAATGTCGTATCCTGTTGTGGAGAACAGAGACCAAACCTGGAATCTGCCTCTTTTTGCTGATGTAAAGTTGTCGTCTCCAGCTGGATCCCATGTTCATTGTGGGTTCACAGCGAGACCCTGCTCTGCCTCACCTGCAATATAAGTGTCACAAAATTAGTAAAACAGTAAAGATTAATATATGTACAAGCAGACAGATTATAATGAGAGGGGCAACAGAAGACATTTACATGTCATCCTTTATCTATAGGTTATAATACTGTACTATGTAATACATAATGGGTATTATTTAATGTCTGTGTTCAGGTATGTTCTACATCCTATCAGTGCTGTGATATGAATAGCACCCTGCTTATTATTTTAGGATCTTCTATGTTTAGATTACAGCTTACTAGCAATCCCTCCCTCATGGTATATATACAGTACTGCACCTTGTTCCTATATCCCCATGAAAAAGCTGTGATTAATGGTGAAACAAGTGTCAGGGTTAGGTGGTGGAGTGGCAGTTTTGGTACTATAGCATGCTTAATTGTACTTAGTACTGACTTGAGTTTTTACTATTAGTTTTCTGTGTTACTAAAGCTTAGCATTTGTACAAGTATTTGCTTATGGCATCTGGTAGTACATTGGATATAGAGCACTTTTTATTCTGCCGTCAGCTCTTTTGATTTTTTACATTTGCACTTTAAGTCAGTATTGCTATGTATAAAATGTGATCATGATTAAATATTCATCTGTTTGCTTTTGCCATGACCACCCACTGTAGTTTGTGTTTTTTATTTGTAGTCATATACTCATCCAATATTGTTATGTATTGTGATTTATTAAAGATGATTTATATTATTCTTTATTGTATTTGTGATTTGAGAATGACAACTCCCATTCTCCTGTAGTCCAGCCAATCTTGGCTCACAGACTGATGATATAGCTTGCATAAAGAAAAGTAACGCATCGATATTTAGGCCATTAGTGCCCAATTCCTAATTATTTAGCCTATTGCCTGTTAATACTAATACATAACATAGATCATAAAACATATTTATAAAGCTCTAAAACCTTACATTCGGTTTTTGTTGGCATAGGCCAGAAGTTCCTGAAAAACAAACTTCATGACGACTTTATATTTCTCTCTGTCTTTGTCCAGGACAAGATGTTTCTCAAAATATTGAGGAGGCGGAGGAGTAGACAAAGGAGGAGTCAGAGGAGGAGGCGGAATAAGTCCTCTGCCCTCTTGTTTTGTAAATGATAGTGTATAAATAATGAGTTGTTCATTAATGGACATTGATTCTACTCTGTCGCTCTGAGATTGAGGGCCGGGAAATTTTAAGAAATTGCTTGAACTGCAGTTCAATAATATATTGCTTAGGATGGCAGATTTTTAGTTTATGCAAGTTATGGAGATTAGAACAGATTATATTCATGGTAGTAAGCATTCTTCTTATCAACATGAAGAAAAAAGGAACTTACTGTCCGAGGCGGCGACCACAGTCTAATCTGGCATGTAGATGGTTACATAATCGGGGCCAGGCGTAGAGATGTCGGTGTTTTCGGCAGTGGGTCCATGAGCAACTTCGTCATTTACAATATTTCTATTATCCCAATGTTCTCCTGTAAGGTGTAACATTCAAATTAACATTACTAAAATAAAAGCTTCTATGTTTGTTAAAGAATATCAACATTTTACAGGTTTTATAACGACTAATTTGTAAAGTATGGAAACAGAAGGATCAAACAACCAGTTATCTCCTTATAGAGATTTTATATTGGGCTGCGGTTTTTCTATTACGCATATGTTAGAAAAGCCTGAGAACTTACTGTCAAAGATGATCACATCCTCATCTGAATCTATAGTGTACAACATATAATCAGGGCCTGTAACACAAAACATTGAAATCAGCATTTCAAAAGAAAAATATTCGATGTTTCTTCTAGATTGTTTCCTTTTTGTCTACAGTAAATTCACTGTCAAGATCTATTATGAGATTATTTTTAGTGTAAAATGTGGCTTTTGTGTTTTTTTATGCTAATTTTCAGTTGCGGTTTACATTACTAGGAAATTGTATGAGATTTCAGAAATCTCCTGCGCACATTGCTGATTAGTCATCGGTATTTTGTGCTTTGCAGGTTTCTTTGGACATAAAGCATGTCACTTCTTTTAGTGTTTTTTCATCCATTGACTTCAATGGGTGGTGAAAAACCCCAGAAAATCCGCACCAAAAATGCAAGTATCGTGTTTTCCTGTATTTTTTTGTGTGCTAAAACCAGATTCTATGGAATAGGACTTTTTTTTAACACTAACCTTTATCAGCATGCTCAAGAGATAAATCGAGCACGCCAAAACCGCTGCCAGAAACACACAAAAAAGCATCAAAAATGCTGCAAAATGCATTAATGTCAGATTAGTGAGGCTGTACGTACCATCAGGATCAGCCCTATTCTCTGTATCTGCCTTCGTGGTGTCTTTTCCTGTATCTTTTCTCCAGCATTTCTTTATCAAAAGTCTATAAAATGATAAAACAGAAGTCATGTAGCAAATTGTAAAGTACAGTCTATCTGTGTTCTGCAGAATGTTATGAAGACATTTATTTTTCGTCGTCTATTTTGTCTCTCCCGATCTGCAGTCATTTTTGTGATCTATGACAATCAGCATTTTTTTCAGTTATACAGAAAAGTCCATTGTGCTCGGACCGGTCAGAGCCGGCTTATGACCCACTAAACATCTTCTCTAGATTATTCCCTTTCCTGAATCGTGTGATGACCTGAAGATGAGATGTTTCTTCTATAGACTCCCGTGTAGCCCACAAATCAGTATAAGACTTACCCACAGATGATGGTACAGGCGACACCGGAGACGAATCCAAGGAAGAAGTAGACGGCAGGATGTAGAATAACCATAATGAAGTATTCTATTGGAAAAAAAGAATAGACGTCAGATATCTGGAGCTACTAATATAGACATTATATTTTGCACCTCATTTATGTAACCAGACCTAGGATCATTCCTATGAGTAAGGGGACACATACACAACACATAGCTGTCGGCCCATGGTTCAGCTGATCTGTTCAGCCGGCAGATATTTCTCCTGACTCCTCCATGCACAGGAGCGCTAAGTGTTATGATGAGTCACCGAAGGAGGAAAAAACAAAATACTAGTTAAGTCCAGAAAAACCAGAGAGGTTGGCAGCTATCGGATTGCAGACCCCTGAACCTATCCACAACAACTAGCAGTAGCCGTGGGGGGTTCCTACGGTGCCCTAGACCCCTCGATCACAGCCAGAGAACTACATAGCCTAAAGACAGAAAGGGGAAAAACTAAACTGCCCCAGAGCAGACCCCAAAGCAATAGGCAGCCCCCAACATATAATGACGGTGAAGCAAGATGAAAACACTAACACAGATAGAAAGATAGGTTGAGCAAATGATGGGGCCCAAGCTAACTAAATAGGCCAGGATAGGAAAGCCGCTGTCTGCCATCCGCAAAAACCCTATCCAAAATGTGCCAACCGACTGATAGGAAAAAGAGGCCCTGAAGTCGCTAGGCTTCAAAAGACTATATCAGCACTCAGGTATATTCTGAAGACAGAGCAAAAGATCAACAGATCAGAGACAAAAATGGAATTCAGCTAACCCCCGGTCGGGGATGGCAGAACTCCCAAAAAACAAGGCAAAACAAAAACAAAACTGAAGTGTACAAAGCAGAGCAGAAAAACTTAGCTTTGAGACGCAGGAATCAGACTGGTCTCCAAGAATCCAGCAGGATCATCAGCAAGGCAGAAGGGCATCGGCTGCCTTATATCCAGTCCTCAATTCCAGCCACCCAGTCATCATCTAGCTGCCCAGGTATTTGGTAATCAGCCTCACTACCTTCCTTCACCAGAGGAGGGAGTTCATCAGACCTCGACGGTGAAGGAAAAATGAAGTCACAACAGCTATGTCTGCCGATCGGACCAGTGTTCTATGTAAGAAAGCCGCTGGTTGATTCCTCTGGCGGTGGCTTATTTAGCTGGGAACAAAAGGATCAACACTTGGACTGTCGGCAGAGCTGCTGATATTTGGGAATTGGTCTGTCACTGGTCTCATGTGTATGGGGGTCTGAACTCTAAGACTGAACAGATCAGGAAAATAGTAAATACCAACAAGTTGGATAAATTCCCCAATTACCTGTAATGCAACTACGAAGCACCACCACCGGGGGGAGCTGTTATGGGAAAAAAGTTTTGCACTTACTGTATACAGATAGGGTATACAGATCACTTGCTCAAACCAACGACCAGAGCTATCACTGACAAAGGCTACCAAAAACAGCACCAATACATAGCCACCCAAGAACCAAAAAGAGGCAGGAAAAGTTAACCCCTCCATGACCAGGCCAGGGAAAGAAAAGCAAGAATCAAACCCCGACCTGGATCATGACATTAATATAAATTTGTAATTATTTTCCCCTAAAGTATTGATGAAGTCACACATATGAAGATCAGAGAGACACGTGACTGATTTTTCTCTTACAGGGGATCTCCATTCAAGCTTACAATTTGTTTGAGCCTGGAATATGGAATATATCATGGGAGAAGGCTCCGGGAATTACAAGTGACACATGAAGAATCCTCCAAGAAATGCACCATGTGACTTACTAACAATAACCCCATGTTGGATAAATATCTGGGAAAACACTTACCTCCAGGGGCCAAAGCCCGGAATGCTGGCGGCGGATGTTGATAGGAGCGCCTTGCACAGTTCTTATTAGCTCAGTCACAATCAGAAGAAATCAAAACAGCAGTTTATCCCGGAGGAATATCGCTAGTTGTGTAACACACAGTGAGTCTTTCCAGACAAAGACTCTTCCTGCAGTGTCACTCCTTATAACCCCTCAGTCCGTGAGGTCACAATGGTGTTCTAAGTGTGACATCACAGAGGAGCGGAACACGAGTGACATCACAGAGGAGCGGAACACGAGTGACATCACAGAGGAGCGGAACACGAGTGATGTCAGATACTTGTAGCCACTAAAGATTAAGCAGCTTCATTCATTTATATTATATGTGTTTCTTAACCCCTTTATCCCCAAGGGTGGTTTGCACGTTAATGACCGGGCCAATTTTTACAATTCTGACCACTGTCCCTTTATGAGGTCATAACTCTGGAACGCTTGCAAGGATCTTGGTGATTCTGACATTGTTTTCTCGTGACATGTTGTGCTTAATGTTAGTGGTAAAATTTCATTCATGTAGCTTGCGTTTATTTGTGAAAATAATGGAAATTTGGTAAAAATTTTGAAAATTTAGTATTTTTCCAACTTTGAATTTTTATGCCCTTAAATCACAGAGATTTGGCACCCAAATAACTTAATAAATAACATTTCCCACATGTTTACTTTACATCAGAACAATTTTGGAACAAAATTTTTTTTTTTTAGGAAGTTATAAGGGTTAAAATTTGACCAGCGATTTCTCATTTTTACAGCACCATTTTTTTAGGGACCACATCACATTTGGAGTCACTTTAAGGGGTCTATATGATAAAAAATACTGAAAAGTGACACCATTCTAAAAACTGCACCCCTCAAGGTGCTCAGAACCATATTTAAGAAGTTTATTAACCCTTCAGGTGCTTCACAGGAATTTTTTGAATGTTTAAAAAAAAAAAAAGAAAAAAGAGAACATTTAACTTTTTTTCACAAAAAAAATACTTCAGGTCCAATTTTTTTTTATTTTACCAAGGGTAACAGGAGAAATTGGACTGCAACCGTTATTGTGCAATTTGTCCTGAGTATGCTGATACCTGAGATATTTGTAGACATCTATTAAATCTCCTCTCAGTCTTTTCTTTTGCAGGCTAAACATTCCCAAATCCTGTAACTGTTCCTCATAGGACAGGGTTTGCAGACCGGTCACCATTCTGGTCAGTCTTCTCTGAACTTGCTCCAGTTTGTTGATGTCTTTTTTAAAATGTGGCGCCTAAAACTGGACACAGTATTCCCGATGAGGTCTGACCAAAGAGGAGTAGAGGGGGATAATGACTTCACGTGATCTATGCTTCTGTTAATACATCCTAGAATTGCATTTGCCTTTTTTGCTGCTACATCACATTGTTGACTCATATTCAGTCTTTTTCACATGTGCTGTTATTTAACCCTATTCATCACATTCTGTATATGCTTTTTTATTTTTTATTGCCCAGATGTAGTACTTTAAATTTTTCCCTGTTAAAACCATTCTGTTAGTTGCTGCCCACTGCTCCAGTTTATTTATATCTTTTTGAATCCTCTCTCTCTCTTCTCTAGTATTAGCTATCCCTCCTAGCTTTGTGTCATCAGCAAATGTAATCAGTTTACCCTCAATCCCTTCATCTAAATCATTGATAAAGATGTTGAACAATACAGGGCCCAGGACAGAGCCCTGTGGTACCCCACTTGAGACATTCTTCCAACTGGATGTGCAGCCATTTACGACCACTCTTTGGGTCCGATCACTAAGCCAGTTATGAATCCACCTAACAGTTGCCTTGTCCATTCCATACTTAGTCATTTTTTCAATAAGGATTGTGTGAGATACTTTGTCAAATGCTTTGCTGAAGTAAAGATATACTATATCTACAGCATTTCCCTGATCCACCCAGTCAGTGATATACTTTATTTATTCGCGTAAAAAGATATACGTGCCAGTAATAAGGCCTTTACAATAGAAGAGAAGGGAGAAATACTGCGGCCAATACAGGGGTACGCATGATGACACTGCGTCCAAAAATCATAAATGTGCACATCAGCATTAAAGTGTAACAGGGCAAGTCCTAAGCAATATCTTTACACAAAAGAATGAGCAAATATACAATGAGATGATGCATAACAATAATCAAATCATTATGCCCATGCATAGTATTGTAAGTATCGCTTACCCATAGTCGTTACAGGGAGGTACACTGACGCACCAGCGACTATGGGTAAGCGATACTTACAATACTATGCATGGGCATAATGATTTGATTATTGTTATGCATCATCTCATTGTGTATTTGCTCATTCTTTTGTGTAAAGATATTGCTTAGGACTTGCCCTGTTACACTTTAATGCTGATGTGCACATTTATGATTTTTGGCCGCAGTGTCATCATGCGTACCCCTGTATTGGCCGCAGTATTTCTCCCTTCTCTTCTATTGTAAAGGCCTTATTACTGGCACGTATATCTTTTTACGCGAATAAATAAATTATATATTGCTATTTACTGGATGGTGTTTTTTGCTCCGTTTTTTCTCTGTTTTGTACATTCGTAGTGGGAGCATTTCCATTTTTCCACTTGTTGATAGGCACCATGCCTTAGTCTTCGGATTGAAGTTGTATCTTCAGTAATGATTATAAATAATTTGTGCTTATTTTGCCTTATTCGTTCTCATAGATAGATAATAGATAGATATTAAAAAAATGGAGGCAGCACACCATTCAAAGTGAAAAAAATAGAAGTGATTCTGTTTAATAGCCCATCATGGTGACATTTCGGCTCACACTGAGCTTGTATAGACAGATAGAGATAGACAGATAGATAATAGATAGATGATAGATAATAGATAGATGATAGATAAGGGACAGATCGTTAGATAGATAATAGATAGATCGTTAGATAGATAATAGATTGATGGTAGGTGATGTGCGCTGTAGTTGTGATCCCTCCACCTCAGCCAAAACGCAAAAACTGACTGGAATGGAGAAGGTCAGTAATATCTGTGTTCAGTTTTGGATTGAGGTGCTAAGGGCCCACCAGAAATCAACTCCAGGGCCCCACGTTTCAGCTACATGTAAATGTGACATCATCCTCAATCACAAATTTGTACAACAATTAGTGACGAGGGAACGTGCTGGGATAAGGTGTTATCTGAGCATGCTCGGGTGCTAACCGAATGTCTCAGGCATGCTCAAATAATATGTTTGAGTCCCCGTGGCAGCATGTCTTGTGGATGTTTGATAGCTTCAACACATGCAGGGATTGACTAACAAACAGGGAATCCCTGCATGTGTTGTGCCTGTCGAACAGCAACAAGACACAGCCATATTTTTTGAGCACGCCGAAGACACTCGGATAGCACCTGAGCATGCTCAGATAACACCTTATCCCAACATGTTCGCTCATCACTAATAACAATGAACTGAGTAGATTAAAGAAACAACAACCATAACAAAATGAATGGATTGTAATGCCTCGTAGCATTGTTAGAAGCTATCATTTACTGTCTTGTACAAGTCTATAAAAAGTCCCATAAAATGCAGACAGAACAAAATGTATTCATCTGATGCATTCCTCCAAAATGACTCACAGCAGAATAGGAAACGTAAGCGTTTTCAAGCTCAAGCTTCAGCCACGTCACATAATCTACAATCTGCATTCAGTGCACAGCCATAACGGGAGACAGAGTTTATAGGTTAGGTAGCATAAGATCCCATGTAGACCAAACAATGAGCCTGATTCTAGAATGACAGCAGTGACATCCTCAGTGTTAGGGCTCATGCCAGGGCTGCCACTAGGAATTTCGGGGCCCCATACTGGCAAAATTTTTGGGGCCCCCTTTAGACTCCGCCCAGGCTCCATCCAGCCCCGCCTCCACCACTCGAACTGTCCACAGTCCCACCGCTCTCTCTTGGATAAACTCCACTTCTCACCTATCACACATTAACAGTTCCCATCACCAGGTCACACATATAGCCAGCAGCTTTTGCTTTGGCCAAAAGATTGTTTTAAGTCGCCACCATAACAGGGTAGACACTTTTGGTCAGGCCCTACTCTACTGTAACCTATTAAATATTTGTTAAAATATGCAATACAATTTAGGTATATTTTTATTTATTTTTCAATTTTTTAAAATGACCAATAATATCACATACAAGGAACAAATACCACCGCACCATGTCCAGACCACAACTTACCACCACATACAAGGAACAAATACCGCTACACCATGTCCAGACCACATATTACCACCACATAGTGACCTATAATAAGACATACAAGGAACAAATACCGCCATACCATGACCAGACCACATATTACTACCATAGTGACCGAATAATATCACATACAACGAACAAATACCACCGCACCATGAACAGACCGCAAATTACCACCACAAAGTGACCAAATAATAGAATATACAAGGGACAAATACCACTGCACCATGCCCAGACCACATATTACCACCACATGGAGACTGAATACTACAATACTGACATTAATTAAAAAAACATAATACTATGACCATAAGAGACATTATACACACAAGATCTGTACTTAGTATGCAGTGTCTGTGTACAGGTAATATAGTGATCAATGACATTATACACAGGAGCTCTGTATATAATGTACAGGTAACACAGTGATCACCGGTGACATTATACACAGGACCTCTGTACATAGTGTCAGTGTACAGGTAACACACTAACTCACCAGTGATGTCTCTAGGTGAAGTCCTTCATCTTTGGTTTTCATCTTTCATCCAGCACAGATCGCCATCACGTCTTCCAGCCAGGACTTGTCTCTGCAGGAAATAACACAGTTATCTAGAGCTCCGCTTGCAGAACACATTACTTATTTTTTCCCAACTTCTACATTACACCACATGAAGAAAAAAAGGCGACATAGTATCACTCTGCACAGTAACAGGACCGCCCCCCCATTTACAACAGTATCCTCAAGAAAATAAAATAAATACATCACTGCAGTAATAATATCCCTTAATCAGCCCCTATGGTAATAATATCCCCCATCCTGACTCCCGTGTGTCTCATTCCTGGCTTTAGCCATATGTTCTCCCATCCCACCCTCATCAGTATCCATTCTGCCCCATATGATCTCCCCTCCTGACCAATCTGTCTAAATCGTATCCATCCTGCCCCATGACCCTGCTCCATCTATCTCCAATCATGCCCAGTGTCTCACATTCTGCCCCCTCCTGTGTCTCACTGTCACATTCTGCCCCCTCCTGTGTCTCACTGTCACATTCTGCCCCCTCCTGTGTCTCACTGTCACATTCTGCCCCCTTCTGTGTCTCACTGTCACATTCTGCCCCCTTCTGTGTCTCACTGTCACATTCTGCCCCCTCCTGTGTCTCACTGTCACATTCTGCCCCCTCCTGTGTCTCACTGTCACATTCTGCCCCCTCCTGTGTCTCACTGTCACATTCTGCCCCCTCCTGTGTCTCACTGTCAAATTCTGCCCCCTCCTGTGTCTCACTGTCACATTCTGCCCCCTCCTGTGTCTCACTGTCACATTCTGCCCCCTCCTGTGTCTCACTGTCACATTCTGCCCCCTTCTGTGTCTCACTGTCACATTCTGCCCCCTCCTGTGTCTCACTGTCACATTCTGCCCCCTCCTGTGTCTCACTGTCACATTCTGCCCCCTCCTGTGTCTGTCACATTCTGCCCCCTCCTGTGTCTCACTGTCACATTCTGCCCCCTCCTGTGTCTCACTGTCACATTCTGCCCCCTTCTGTGTCTCACTGTCACATTCTGCCCCCTTCTGTGTCTCACTGTCACATTCTGCCCCCTCCTGTGTCTCACTGTCACATTCTGCCCCCATGTCCAGCATTCTGCCCCAGTGTCTTGCATTCTACCCCCAGCGTCCACCATTCTGCCCGCAGCATCCAACATTCTGCCCCAGCTCACAGCCTGCCCCCATGTCCAGCATTCTGCCCCTAGCGTCCAGCATTCTGCCTCAGTCTCCAGCATTCTGCCCCAGCTTCGAGCATTCTGCCCCATGTCCAGAATTCTGCCCCAGCGTCCAGTATTCTTCTGCCCCATGTCCAGCATTCTGCCCCGTCTCACAGGCTGCCCTCATATCCATCATTCTGCCACCAGCGTCCAGCATTCTGTCCCCAGCGTCCAGCATTCTGCCCCATGTCCATTCTGCCCCCAGTGTCCAGCATTATGCCCCATGTCCAGCATTCTGCCCCATGTCAATTCTGCCCCCAGTGTCCAGCATTATGCCCTATGTCCAGCATTCTGCCCCAGCGTCCAGCATTCTGCCCCAGCGTCCAGCATTGTGCCCCATGTCCATTCTGCCCCCAGCATTCCTGCCCCATGTCCAGCATTCTGCCCCCAGCATTCTGCCCCCAGCATCCAGCATTCTGCCCCCAGCATTCTGCCCCCAGCGTCCAGCATTCTGCCCCCAGCATTCTGCCCCCAGCGTCCAGCATTCTGCCCCCAGAATTCTGCCCCCAGCATCCAGCATTCTGCCCCCAGCGTCCAGCATTCTGCCCCCAGCATTCTGCCCCAGCGTCCAGCATTCTGCCCCATGTCCATTCTGCCCCCAGCATTCCTGCCCCATGTCCAGCATTCTGCCTCCAGCATTCTGCCCCCAGCATCCAGCATTCTGCCTCCAGCATTCTGCCCCCAGCGTCCAGCATTCTGCCTCCAGCATTCTGCCCCCAGCGTCCAGCATTCTGCCCCCAGCGTCCAGCATTCTGCCCCCAGCATTCTGCCCCCAGCATCCAGCATTCTGCCCCCAGAATTCTGCCCCCAGCATCCAGCATTCTGCCCCCAGCATTCTGCCCCCAGCGTCCAGCATTCTGCCCCCAGTGTCCAGCATTCTGCCCCCAGCATTCTGCCCCCAGCGTCCAGCATTCTGCCCCCAGAATTCTGCCCCCAGCATCCAGCATTCTGCCCCCAGCATTCTGCCCCCAGCGTCCAGCATTCTGCCCCCAGCATTCTGCCCCAGCGTCCAGCATTCTGCCCCATGTCCATTCTGCCCCCAGCATTCCTGCCCCATGTCCAGCATTCTGCCCCCAGCATTCCTGCCCCATGTCCAGCATTCTGCCTCCAGCATTCTGCCCCCAGCATCCAGCATTCTGCCTCCAGCATTCTGCCCCCAGCGTCCAGCATTCTGCCTCCAGCATTCTGCCCCCAGCGTCCAGCATTCTGCCCCCAGCGTCCAGCATTCTGCCCCCAGCATTCTGCCCCAGCGTCCAGCATTGTGCTCCGGGCCCCCTGGTTAGCCGCTCTCAAAAAAAAAAAAATTCTTCTTACCTTGTTATCTGGCTGTGCTCCAGCGGCGAGGCTCCCTCCCTCTCCCAGACCCACGTGGCACACTGACTGAATGAGGAAGTGGAGGAGCAGAGCAGTGTGTGACGTCAGGTGAGGGCGGAGCTGTGGCTGGACCATTGTGCAGGGGGGGATTTCGGCGCTGGCTGGACCATGGTGCGGGGGGGACCTGCCCGAGGGGCCCGGGGGGCCCGGCAGGCGCTGAGTCTGAATTTAAAATAAAGCTGCAGAAGCCTGTATAAAATGTAGGGGGGCCCCAGCGCGGATCGGGCTGCCAGCATGGTCGGGCCCCCCTAATCACCGGGCCCCATACACATGTAAGGCCTGTCATGCCCTGATGGCGGCCCTGGCTCATGCAGACGAGCGTATAAATAGAACGTGTTCTGTCCGTTTTTTTATTGTCTGCCCTGCTGACGTCACGTTGACAGAGCGGCGGCTTCATTTCTGCTCTGCTCTGTCGACAGGGTGGGACTGCCAACATCATCCTGATTGACAGCTGGTTCCCTGCTTTCAGACTCCGTCAGCAGAGCAGGGCAGAAAAGAAGCCGCTGGCAGAGGCAGCTGAATTGCCGGCATTAGCGGTCTGTGACTGCTCTGTACCAGCTAAGAATGGCACCAGGACAACAGGCAGGTAGGTAGAAACTACTGCATGTGAAGCTGCTAATGCCCTTTAAAGGTGACTTGTCGTTTATAATAAATGTTTGGCTTTTCACCAAGTGTAAGTCCCGCCGTTCTCCTGAACCCGGCGCTGTTTTTCTTTTGTTCCTGCTCCTCTCCGATCCTGAGATATGGCCCTTTCTTTCCTTTATATAAATCTACTTTATGCAGTCCAGGGGGCGTGGTCCTCACCTCTTTCCTGTAGATGTCTACATGAGGACCACACCCCCTGGGCTACATAGAGTAGATTTATATAAAGGAAAGAACGGACCATATCTCAGGAACGGAGAAGAACAGGAACAAAAGAAAAACACAGTATTCAGGACAACAGCGGCATTTACACCATGCAAAAAAAATTACATATTTATAGCAAGTGATTAACTCCCTTGAAATGGAGCTAAACATCAATATCCTTTTAAAAAGGTTGCTAACTTATAGACCAGCCATCTACAGGTCACAGCAGCTAAGCTTCAGTTCAATTAATAAAAATATTTCTGCCGTATAACACAGCCGAGTGCTTTCCGAGTTTTAATAGAGAGTACTAGGACCAATGTTATAGTATGGGGCAGTGCCAATCAGCGATTCAGCATATATAAGTAAATTTGACATCCGTTACTGGTAGCTTATGACTTCAGGGGTGCGGTTTACAGAACAAGAGGAAAGGAGCTATTACATTTTATATATACAGTGGGGCAAAAAAGTATTTAGTCAGTCAGCAATAGTGCAAGTTCCACCACTTAAAAAGATGAGAGGCGTCTGTAATTTACATCATAGGTAGATCTCAACTATGGGAGACAAACTGAGAAAAAAAAATCCAGAAAATCACATTGTCTGTTTTTTTTTCATTTTATTTGCATATTATGGTGGAAAATAAATATTTGGTCAGAAACAAAATTTCATCTCAATACTTTGTGATATATCCTTTGTTGGCAATGACAGAGGTCAAACGTTTTCTGTAAGTCTTCACAAGGTTGCCACACACTGTTGTTGGTATGTTGGCCCATTCCTCCATGCAGATCTCCTCTAGAGCAGTGATGTTTTTGGCTTTTCGCTTGGCAACACGGACTTTCAACTCCCTCCAAAGGTTTTCTATAGGGTTGAGATCTGGAGACTGGCTAGGCCACTTCAGGACCTTGAAATGCTTCTTACGAAGCCACTCCTTCGTTGCCCTGGCGGTGTGCTTTGGATCATTGTCATGTTGAAAGACCCAGCCACGTTTCATATTCAATGCCCTTGCTGATGGAAGGAGGTTTGCACTCAAAATCTCACGATACATGGCCCCATTCATTCTTTCATGTACCCGGATCAGTCGTCCTGGCCCCTTTGCAGAGAAACAGCCCCAAAGCCTGATGTTTCCACCACCATGCTTTACAGTAGGTATGGTGTTTGATGGATGCAACTCAGTATTCTTTTTCCTCCAAACACGACAAGTTGTGTTTCTACCAAACAGTTCCAGTTTGGTTTCATCAGACCATAGGACATTCTCCCAAAACTCCTCTGGATCATCCAAATGCTCTCTAGCAAACTTCAGACGGGCCCGGACATGTACAGGCTTAAGCAGTGGGACACGTCTGGCACTGCAGGATCTGAGTCCATGGTGGCGTAGTGTGTTACTTATGGTAGGCCTTGTTACATTGGTCCCAGCTCTCTGCAGTTCATTCACTAGGTCCCCCCGCGTGGTTCTGGGATTTTTGCTCACCGTTCTTGTGATCATTCTGACCCCACGGGGTGGGATTTTGCGTGGAGCACCAGATCGAGGGAGATTATCAGTGGTCTTGTATGTCTTCCATTTTCTAATTATTGCTCCCACAGTTGATTTCTTCACTCCAAGCTGGATGGCTATTGCAGATTCAGTCTTCCCAGCCTGGTGCAGGGCTACAATTTTGTTTCTGGTGTCCTTTGACAGCTCTTTGGTCTTCACCATAGTGGAGTTTGGAGTCAGACTGTTTGAGGGTGTGCACAGGTGTCTTTTTATACTGATAACAAGTTTAAACAGGTGCCATTACTACAGGTAATGAGTGGAGGAAAGAGGAGACTCTTAAAGAAGAAGTTACAGGTCTGTGAGAGCCAGAAATCTTGATTGCTTGTTTCTGACCAAATACTTATTTTCCACCATAATATGCAAATACAATGAAAAAAAAACAGACAATGTGATTTTCTGGATTTTTTTTTCTCAGTTTGTCTCCCATAGTTGAGGTCTACCTATGATGTAAATTACAGACGCCTCTCATCTTTTTAAGTGGTGGAACTTGCACTATTGCTGACTGACTAAATACTTTTTTGCCCCACTGTATATAATACGGAAACGTAGGGAGTGTTTATAAAAATATACAAAGATGATATAAAAATGGAACAAAACTATACGGTATATACAATTACACAAAATAAAAGGAATGACGAAAGAAAATTACTAAACCTAGTGTCACGGAAATGGCTCAGAGCTTAGCGGAGGGATCTACTCCTTAGGAAAATGGACAGAACCCACAGCAAGCTGTACCTTCCTCATATGTGGGATGCTTGTGGGATGTGCTATGTCTGTTTGAATTTTAAGAGATCCTTAACTTCTAGAATATCTTTGCACCTGGGGGTCCTAGGAGGTAGAAATTGTCATCATGTTTCCTATTGCAATTTTACAATTCTAAAGATATGAAATATGGCATGGATAGCATCATCCATCCGAACAATATTAAGTTGAAGGGTTTAGAGTGGTCATACGGTAATGTGAATGTGTTATGTTTATCCCCTCACTGCGACCCCAAAATATATTTCCCATAAATATTAGATTAATGCAAACTGCAATATTCCTCACTGACCACTGGCTCCAAAGTATCGCAGGCAAGCTCTTTGAACAGAGGAAGCTTTTGCCTCAAAAGTGTACTTCACCTCTGAGTAAACAAATCCTTGTTCTAGTGACTGGTTCTCAGAGCAGATCTCTGCTGTAATTACCTGGTTGTTGCAGGAGGTCCCAACTTCAATGTAGGTTCAAGTGTCAGCTCTTTCTCACTTCCCCAGCTATAATAATCCCATATCTTCAATGTGAGGTCCTACCTCATTGAAAATTGAAGTGTCAGCTCTTTCTCACTTCCCCAGTTACATTTAATCCGATATGTTCAATGTGATTGGGGAACGTCCCCTCTCCGGAGATGTCTTTTTGGATTTTAATTTTTCTCTATGGCAAATAAGCGTTCTGGATTCATGGGAAATCCAACAAGCCTTGCCAAAGTCTACTGGCAGTAAGATATTCCTGAAGGTTTATTGTATGAAAATAGGCAAAGAGATATGGAGGGACATAGTGCAGCAACAGAGGGTGAAGAAGTATAATTTATAACTAGACCCTGGATTCTGGGGTCCAAAGAACCTTCTGTCAGATATAAAAATACAAGATTATACCTGCTATATGGTAGGTGGAGGTTCAGTTGCAAAACCAGCATTGGAGCCCAAGAGCTATGAAAGGGACTTATCACTTGCCACAGATAAATATTTTCCCCCCTGGTGTAAATGCTGCTGTTTTCCAGAATACGGCGTTGTTTTTCGGTTGTTCCTGCGATATTGCTCTCTCTACTCCCTGTATATTTAGAGGCTTGTTAGCCAAGTGGGTGTAGGCATCAGCTCTTCTTTGTGAGTGCATTCCTGAAGTTCACACCCACTTGTAACAAGACTAGATTTATATACAGGAAAGATAGGGCCATATCTCAGGAACGGAGAGGAGCAGGAACAAAGGAAAGACAGCGCCGGGAAAAACAGCTGCCAATGGGACGAGACACCAGGTTGAGACCCATTACAGTCTACAGCCAGACTTGAAATCTCTTCTAATAAGTGAGGAAGAAGGAAGCTATAGGGGAACTTTTCCAAGGTTAGTGGGAGAGATTTGCATTTGCATGTATTACCATATGGATTTTCTCGCAGTTTTTTCAGTGGTACAAGTGTGAACAAAGCCTAACTATTCTGGACAGAATAGATAATAGGCTCATCAATAGCATTTTTCCTTGTCCATCCGGCAACGTTGTTGTGGTCCGCATGCCGCAGCGCTCCTACTCCATACACAGAGCAGGAACTGCTGGTTAAATACAACACATTCTCAAATCCATTGTACAATTCCTGTCTTCACCTATGAAAAGAAGTGAAATCCAGCCTGTACCAGCAAACAGCGAGAACTGAACAGGCAGGGGGTGCAGCTATATGAGGCGTGGAGGTAAATGAAGTACCCGGCCCCGATGTGTGAGAGCCCCCAATGGCTTCTCTGCCATTTGAAAAGATGCCGGTGTTATAAATGCTTTATAGTAAGAGTGCATAGTAGGTGGGGGCACTGTAATTGTGCATAGTAGGTGGGGGTCCCTGTAATGGTACAAAATAGGTGGGGTCTTAGTAATGGTACTACATAGTAGGTGGGGCCCTGTAATGGTACATAGTACATGGGGGGAGGGCTGTAATGGTACATAGTAGATGGGGGGCCCTTAATAGTACATAGTAGGTGGAGATCATGCAATGGCACATAGTAGTTGGGGATCTCTGTAATGGTGCATAGTAGGTTGGGGACCCTGCAATGGTACATAGCAGGTGGGGGGGCCTGTAATGTTACTGTAATGGTACATAGTCGGTGGAGATCATGTAATGGTACATAGTAGGTGGGGGGCCCTGTAATGGTGCATAGTAGGTGGGGGGCCCTGTAATGGTGCATACTAGGTGGGGGCCCTGTAACGGTACATAGTAGGAGGGGGCCCTGTAATTGTACATAGTAGGTGGGGGCCCTGTAATGGTACATAGTAAGTAGGGGGCCTGTAATGGTACATAGTAGGAGGGGGCCCTGTAATTGTACATAGTAGGTGGGGGCCCTGTAATTGTACATGGTAGGTGGGGGCCCTGTAATGGTACATAGTAAGTAGGGGGCCTGTAATGGTACAGAGTAGGTAGGGGGGACTGTAATGGTACATAGTAGGTGGGGGGGACTGTAATGGTAGATAGTAAGTGGGGGGTCCTGTAATGGTACATAGTAGGTGGGGGCCTGTAATGGTACATAGTGGGGGGGGCTCGGTAATGTTACTTAGTAGGTGGAGATCATGTAATGGGTACATAGTAGGTGGGGAACCTGTATATTGTGTATAGTAGGTGGGGAGGGTCATGTAACAGATTTTGTGTCAGGGCATCAGGTGTGTTGCTTACATCTGACCGCCTTTAAGGATGGCCATAAATATGGTTATTGTCACGTCGCCCTCGGACTCGGAGCCTGCTGTCCCGACCTCGGCCACTAGGAGACGCCGGACTGTCACGTCGCCGTCGGACTCGGGGCCTTCTGTTCCGGCCTTGGCCACTAGGAGGCGCCGTGGTTCGGCCCTGAGTAATGGCGGTGACAGAGAAGGGGCCCCTGCGCAGGCATCTGATGGACGCAGGCTCCGCTCCTCAGTCGGTCGTGGAAGGGTTGGTGCATCGCCATCTGGCCTGCTCCTGGGGGCGGCCCTGATGACATCAGCAGTCTGGGAGCCTGTGAGAAATGACCTGATCCCTCAAATACTTTGGGACTGGTCTTGCAAGCCGCCGGATATATTCTCGGTTCCCCTATGTGCTACTGTGTGATTGACTATTGTTTGACTCTGACCTCAGCCTGGATTTCTGACCCCTCTTGCCTGACGATTTTGTACTTCTGCTATTCTCCCGGTTTGTGACCTTGGCCTGGATATTCGACTCTGCTACTGCCTGCCGTTTTTGCACCTTTACCGCCCTCCCGTTTTGTGACCTTGGCCTGGACTCTCGACTCTCCCACTGCCTGACGTTTCTGTACCTCCACTGCTCGCCCGGTTTCTGACTACGATTTTGGCTCCCTGCCTTCTTCACTATTGGCGACCGTTCTGCTCTGGCGCACTGCTTCTACACAGCCACCCCCTGGGCCTTGCTACAATTCCAGATCCCTGTATAGGGGTTAAGGGTTTCGGGGTGCTGTCCCTACTGCATCCAGATCCGCGGAGGGACGTTACAGTTATAAACAGCATACAGTATTTTTCGCAGTGTTTATGTAGCATCGGATGTTTTTTGCCTCCTGTCCTTAGCAGTAAATATGACTGCAGCCTCTGAACTCAATATTTAAATTACTTACGGTCAGGGTCGGACTGGGGTGCCTAGGGACCACCAGGGGAATTGACTCTAGGGGCCCACCCTATGGCTACCATAAATGGTTTTATTATGTGTTCATTTTTTGGCCTCTCCCACTAAAACGTGTGCCATTTAGCAAGCTGTACAGTGTGCAAAAGAGAACACTCTCAGCCTCCTATATATCGTACACACTGTACTCTTGGCATCCTATATCACATACAGACCGCACTCTCGGTCTCCTATAACAGATACTTTCTATAAGAGGCTGAGAGTGTGGTATGTACAGTGTATAGG
Organism: Dendrobates tinctorius; assembly: GCF_039654945.1. NCBI lineage: Eukaryota > Metazoa > Chordata > Amphibia > Anura > Dendrobatidae > Dendrobates > Dendrobates tinctorius. Next base: position 30,358,281 of record NW_027361688.1, on the reverse strand, counting down.
ATGCCAATATTGCGATATGTACGGCATATTGGCCTCGTATATGACATGCAGACTGTCGGCCTCCTATTAGGCCCCCTATAAGACATACTGAGTGTCGGGCTCCTATTAGGCCCCCTATAAGACATACAGACTGTCAGCCTCCTATTAGGCCCCCTATAAGACATACTGAGTGTCGGCCTCCTATTAGGCCCCCTATAAGACATACTGAGTGTCGGCCTCCTATTAGGCCCCCTATAAGACATACTGAGTGTCGGGCTCCTGTTAGGCCCCCTATAAGACATACTGAGTGTCGGCCTCCTATTAGGCCCCCTATAAGACATACTGAGTGTCGGCCTCCTATTAGGCCCCCTATAAGACATACTGAGTGTCGGCCTCCTATTAGGCCCCCTATAAGACATACTGAGTGTCGGCCTCCTATTAGGCCCCCTATAAGACATACTGAGTGTCGGCCTCCTATTAGGCCCCCTATAAGACATACTGAGTGTCGGCCTCCTATTAGGCCCCCTATAAGACATACTGAGTGTCGGCCTCCTATTAGGCCCCCTATAAGACATACAGAGTGTTGCCTCTTAGATACTGTACAGACCGTACTCTCTGCCTATGTACGGCATACAGGAGGATGATAGTGCGGTCTGTACGGTCGGTATACAGGCCTCATATGACATATTAGGCCATATAAGAGTGTGCTGCATGTGTATCTTATCTAGGAGGCACTGACTGAGATTGTGATCTGTGATGCTGCATCATGTCATGTGTATGAGCAGGGACAGATTTAGGCAAAGTGGGGCCCTAGGCCAATTTTAAAATGGGGCCCCAAATGCTAACATATTGCACATCACACAGAAGCATTTCGGTTGTAGTTACATGCGCTGAGTTCAGGACGCTGAATCAGTGTGATCGACAATATTGAAGTCGTTCAACACTTGTTTCCTGGCCTCTTTCCACCGTCTGAGAAAGAATGATGGGGACAGAACAATCACTAATGGATTAATCTGTCCCCATACAGTATCATGTTATCAGCAGCACATCTACAGTTTACACCCCATAGTCCTCCATTCAATATAATGTCCCCCATAGTCCTCCATATAATATATTCTGCCCCATAGTCCTCCATATAGTATAATACACTCCTCAGTCCCACATATAACATAATGCAGCCACCCCATAGAACATAATGCAGCCACCCCACAGAGTATAATGCAGCCCTGCCATACAATATAATGTAACCCCCATAGAATATAATGCAGCCCCCCTCTTATAGTATAATGCAGCCACCCCTTAGAGCATAATGTAGCCACCCCACAGAATACAATGTAACCCCGGATAGAATATAATGCAGCCCCCCTCATATAGTATAATGCAGCCCCTCCATAGAATATATGGCAACCTCTTATATAGTGTAATGTAGCCCCTCCATAGAATACAATGTAGCCCTCCTCATATAGTATGAAAAAGACCCTATTGTCTACTCCAGAGAAGCTATACTGCTCCTTAGGGATACAAAAAGGCAGCATGCTGCTAATAGACCAGAGGACATTCTACCAGAAATAAGGAGGACTAAGAGAAGAGGTTGCAGAGCTGGAGCCCTCAGGAAAGCTAGAAGAAGGCGCTATAGACCTGCTCTTCCCTCCGTCATTATGGGCTATGTGAGGTCACTCGGGAATAAGTTGGACGAACTGTCGGCGCTGACCAGACATCATCGGGAATTAAGGGAGTGCAGTATGTTGCTGTTTACAGAGACCTGGCTCACCTAAGGTACTCTGGACACTTGTCTCATTGGATGGCTTTAAACTCATTTGCGCGGACAGGACAAGGGAGAACGGTGAAGTCGGAGGGCTGGCGATATTTGTGAATGATAGATGGTGTGACTCTAGGCACATCGTGGTCAAAGAGCAAACATGCTGTAAGGACATTGAGCTGTTAGCTGTGGGCATGAGACCTTTTTATTTATTGAGGGAACTTTCGCATGTAATCATGATAGCTGCATACGTCCCCCCTTCTGCGAAAGCTGATGCCGCCACTGAGGTCCTACAATCCACAGTGAGCATGATGCAGTCCCTTCACCCCCAAGCACTCCTTCTGGTTTCGGGAGACTTCAATCGTGTCTCCAGCATCCATACTACCCGGTTGCACACAGTATGTTACCTGCCTCAATAGAGACAACAAAATATAGGACTTGTTCTTTGCCAATGTGAGAGGGGCATATGCCTCGTCAGCCTTACCGCCCCTTGGAAGATCGGATCACAACCTAGTGCACCTCCAACCCGTGTACAAGCCACTTGTACAGAGAGAACCTGCTGTCACTCGCACAGTGAGGATATGGACTGAGGAGAGTGATGATGCTCTGAGAGACTGCTTTGAAACAACCACTTGGGATGTGTTGCAAGATTCCTATGGTGATGACATGGATGGTCTCACACACTGTATAACGGACTACGTTAATTTCTGTGTAGACAACACGGTACCCACAAAAGTAGTGAGGTGCTTCTCTAACAATAAACCATGGATCAGCCCCAGAATAAAGCCTCTTCTCAAAGAGAAGAAGTTGGCCTTCAGATTAGGTGACAAGGGCAGGCTGAGAGGTGCAGAAAGATCTGAAGAATCTAATCAGGCAGGGAAAGGCTAATTATAAGAGAAAGATAGAACTGAAATTGTCACAGAAAAGGATTCATGAAGTCTGGGAGGGTCTAAAGTCTATATCTGGGCATAGACAGACTGTCTCCAGGATGATTGTAGATAAAAAGGGGCTTAATGAACTTAATCTATTCTTTAACAGATTTAATCACACACTGGTTGCTCCTGCCCCTGCATACTATTCACACCTCTCTACTACAATAACCTCACCCCCTGCTGCAACTTGTCAACTGAGCCAGGGTCTGTTCTTCACAAGTACCCAGGTTGCAAAAGAACTGGATAAGATCAAAGTTTTGAAGGCTGCAGGTCCTGACGGCATCAGTGCAAGGCTAATCAAAACCTGCGGGCACCAGCTGAGTGAGATCATTACATATCTGTTCAATATGAGCCTGAGAATAGGTATAGTACCACAACTGTGGAAATTATCGTGTGTGGTACCAGTTCCGAAGAAACCTTATCCGAAAGACCTTAATGACTATAGACCTGTAGCATTGACATCACACCTGATGAAGGTACTAGAGAGATTGGTTCTCACACGTCTCCGTCCTCTAGTGAGCTCGGATATGGACCCTCTCCAGTTTGCCTACAGGCCGGGCATTGGTGTGGATGATGCAATTATCCACCTTCTAGATAGGACTCTCTCTCACCTGGAGAAACCTGGGAACACTGTGAGAATAATGTTCTTCGATTTCTCTAGTGATTTTAATACCATACAGCCAGGTCTACTGAGAGACAAGCTGGGCCTTGTTGGCGTGGACCTCCAACTCTCCACCTGGATCCTTAACTACCTCACAAACCGACCTCAGTTTGTAAAGGTTCGGGACAGTGTGTCAGACACGGTGATCTGCAATACAGGGGCACCTCAAGGTACAGTTCTTGCCCCTTTTCTCTTCACACTGTACACTGCGGATTTTAAGTGCAACTCATCTAGCTTCTACTTGCAGAAGTATTCTGATGACTCTGCAATAGTAGGCCTCATCACAGGAGGAGATGAAAGAGAGTACAGAGATACTAACCAAGCTTTTGTGGAGTGGTGTCAGAGGAACCACCTTAGGATTAATTCCGGGAAGACCAAGGAATTGGTGGTGGACTTTCGCAAGGGAAAAAATCCACCAGTAGTGGTGAACATTCAGGGAAATGACATTGAGATAGCCGACACCTATAAGTACCTTGGTGTGATACTCAATAATAAGCTTGACTGGGCCCATCACTTGGATGCAGTGTACAGGAAGGGCCACAGTAGGCTTTTTCTGCTCAGAAGGCTGTTAGGGGGGCACTCAGAGTTAGGGGGGCACTCCTTGCATTCTTCTTCAACTCTGTTGTGGCATCAGTCATTTTCTTTGGTGTGGCGTGCTGGGGTAGTGGCATATCAACCAGGGACAGGAATAGGCTGGACAAACTGATTAGAAGGGCCAGCTCTGTCCTGGGATGCCCCCTTGATCCAGTTCAGGAAGTAGGCGACAGGAGGATACTGGCCAAGGTGAGCTACATGGTGCAGAATGATTCCCATCCCATGCATGAGACCGTGACAAAGATGTGCAGTAGTGTCAGTGACTGGCTACTTCATCCTAAATGTGAGAGGGAGCGCTATCGAAAGTCCTTCCTTCCTGCTGCAGTTAGGCTGTATAACCAGCACTGTCCAAAACGGAGAACGACCCAAACAGTGAACTGATAGATCCAAAGTTGTGATAGTCTGGTTATATCTTTTTCTTTCGTATATGTACCTACCTACTGTCAATGTAATGTCTTTATGCATCTGTATCTGTACTTGTTCTTGCCTTGCTGCTGTAATGCTCTGAATTTCCCCATGGTGGGACGATTAAAGGATTATCTTATCTTATCTTACAATGCAGCCCCAATAGAATATAATGTAGCCCCCTCATGAAGTATAATAAATCCCCCTACAATATAATCTAGCCCCCCATAAAATATAATGCAGCCCCTGTAGAATACAATGTAGCCTCCTCATATAGTATAATGTAGCCCCTTCATAGAGTATGATGCAATCACCACCATAGAATATATAATGTAGCCCCGAATAGAATATAATACAGCCCACCTCCCCATAGAATATAATGTAGCCCCCCATATTATATATCACAGCCTCCCCCATAGAAAATAATGTATAATGTACCCCCCATGGTATTAAACACAGTCACATAGCATATAGCACAGCCCCACATGGTATATAGCACAGTCCCACATGGTATACAGCAGAGCACGATGGCATACAGCACAGTCCCCCATTGGTATACAGCACAGCCCCCCATTGTTATACAGCACAGCCCCCCATTGGTATACAGCAGAGCGCCATGGTATACAGCACAGCCCCACATGGTAAATAGCACAGGCCCACATAGTATAAAGCACAGCCCCACATGTTATACAGCACAACCCCCCATTGGTATACAGCACATCCCCCATTGGTATACAGCACATGCCCCCATTGGTATACAGCACAGCCTCTCATTGGTATACAGCACAGCCCCCCATTAGTATACAGCACAGCCCCACATGGTATAAAGCACAGGCCCACATGGTATAAAGCGCAGGCCCACATGGTATAAAGTGCAGCCCCACATGGTATATATCACAGAATCACATGGTTTACAGCACAGCCCCATGGTATACAGCACAGCCCCACATGGTATACAGCACAGGCCCACATAGTATAAAGCACAGCATCACATGGTATACAGCACCATGGTATACAGCACAGCCCCACATGATATACAGCACAGGCCTCAGCCTCCTCCGGACCCCTCTTCCCTCCTCTTCCTCCTCCAGACCTCTCTGGCCTCCACTTACTTCTCCAGACCCCTCTTCCCTCCTCTTCCTCCTCCGGACCCCTCTGGCCTCTACCATGGAGACTCTTTGTTCCCCCTCCTCTCCAGGGACACAGACCACCCGTCACCCACTCACTCTAGACTCTACTCACCGGACCACAGCAGAGTAGGAGTGGGAGCAGCAGCAGGGAGAGCAGAGCTCAGCGGCTTCCTCTTGTCTCACACGCTGGCTGCTATGCTATTAGTCAGCCAGCTACAGAGCCGGAAAGCAGAGCGCGGGGTGTTTCACCCCCCATCAAGAACAGCGCTGATGTCACGTGGCAAGGTCCTGGGGCTGGGTGAGTCATCAGAGAGACCCAGAGCCAGCAAGAGGGCCGCCCGACGCCGCGTCAGCGCCTCAGACTGGGGTATGCCGGGCCCGCGCCGCCTCGCGCTATGGTATGTGCACGCGTGCGTCCCTTCAAATCATGGGATGCGCTTTTAAAGGGCCCACGCACTTAAAGGGGCAGCATTTTTAAAGGGCCCCAGTGACCCTCGGGGCCCACCGGGCATTTACCCGGTACCTCGCCAGGCCAGACCGAGCTTGCTTACGGTAATTAGCAATTGCACAAGAAAAAAAAATTACATGTACTGCATGTACAGCAGTTTTTTTTTTATTGGAAAAGCCCAAATTCGCCACTTCACTCCAGAGCGGCATTCATAATTCTACAGTCTTTGCAGCGGCACTTTTTTTTAGTATCTTACATATGATGTATTATTGAATTAGATATTTAGCGAACGGTATTTATTCTATTTCCACATAGGCAGAATAACATTTTTCCAAACACCTGTCTCCGTGAGATACATCTTGACTCTGCGTGCAAAACATAACCTGCTGGATCACATGTGGACAGTCAGCAAAATATTTCCTGTTCTGTAGTAGATGGTTAGGTTTCACTTACCTTATATATGAGCGCCATCTGGTGGTTGTTTTTTATATACTTTTAAAAGGGTAATCGCAGTCTTGGAACCATTTTTATTTCTAACTAGCTGAAAAGCCCGGCGTTGGTACATAGTAGGTTGGGGGCCCTGTAATGGTACATAGTAGGTGGGGGGCCCTGTAATGGTACATAGTAGGTGGGGGCCCTGTAATGGTACATGGTAGGTGGGGGCCCTGTAAAGGTACATAGTAGGTGGGGGGCTCTGTAATGGTACATAGTAGGTGGGGGCCCTGTAATGGTACATAGTAGGTGGGGGCGCTGTAAAGGTACATAGTAGGTGGGGGGCCCTGTAATGGTACATAGTAGGTGGGGTGCCCTGTAATGGTACATAGTAGGTGGGGGGCTCTGTAATGGTACATAGTAGGTGGGGGGCCCTGTAATGGTGCATAGTAGGTGGGGGCCCTGTAATGGTACATGGCAGGTGAGGGGCTCTGTAATGGTGCATAGTAGGTGGTGGTCCCTGTAATGGTACTACATAGTAGGTGGGGGGCCCTGTAATGGTACTACATAGTAGGTGGGGGGAGGGCTGTAATGGCACATAGTAGGTGGGGGGCCCTGTAATAGTACATAGTAAGTGGGGGCTCTGTAATAGTACATAGTAGGTGGGGGCTCAGTAATGGTATATAGTAGGTTGGGGTCCCTGTAATGGTACTGCATAGTAGGTGGGGGGCCCTGTAATGGTACTACATAGTAGGTGGGGGGAGGGCTGTAATGGCACATAGTAGGTGGGGGGCCCTGTAATAGTACATAGTAAGTGGGGGCTCTGTAATAGTACATAGTAGGTGGGGGCTCAGTAATGGTATATAGTAGGTTGGGGTCCCTGTAATGGTACTGCGTAGTAGGTGGGGGGCCCTGTAATAGTACATAGTAGGTGGGGGGCTCTGTATTGGTACATGGCAGGTGGAGATCATATAATGGTAGATAGTAGGTGGGGGCCCTGTATATTGTGTATAATAGGTGGGGGCCCTGTATATTGTGTATAGTAGGTGGGGGGCCTGTATATTGTGTATAGTAGGTGGGGGCCCTGTATATTGTGTATAGTAGGTGGGGGGCCTGTATATTGTGTATAGTAGGTGGGGGCCCTGTATATTGTGTATAGTAGGTGGGGGCCCTGTATATTGTGTATAATAGGTGGGGGCCCTGTATATTGTGTATAGTAGGTGGGGGCCCTGTATATTGTGTATAGTAGGAGGGGAGGGTCATGTAACAGATTGTGTCAGGGCATCAGGTATGTTGCTTACATCTGACCGTCTTTAACCCCTTCACTACCAAGGGTGGTTTGCACGTTAACTCCCGGGCCAATTTTTACAATTCTGACCACTGTACATTTATGAGGTCATAACTCTGAAACGCTTCTATGGATCCCGGTGATTCTGACATTGTTTTCTCGTGACATATTGTACTTCATGTTAGTGGTAAAATTTCATTCAAATAACTTGCTTTTATTTGTGAAAAAAATGGAAATTTGGCGAAAATTTTGAAAATTTCGCAATTTTCCAACTTGAAATTTTTTTGCCCTTAAATCACAGCGATACGGCACACAAAAAACTTAATAAATAACATTTCCCACATGTTTACTTTACATCAGCACAATTTTGGAACCAAAATTTTTTTTTGTTAGGAAGTTATAAGGGTTAAAAATTGACCAGCGATTTCTCATTTTTGCAACATCATTTTATTTTTAGGGACCACATCACATTTGAAGCCACTTTGAGGGGTCTATATGATAGAAAATACCCAAAAGAGACACCATTCTAAAAACTGCACCCCTTATGGTGCTTAAAACCACATTCAAGAAGTTTATTAACCCTTTAGGTGCGTCACAGGAATTTTTTGAATATTTAAAAAAAATGAACATTTAACTTTTTTTCACAAAAAAATACTTCAGGTTCAATTTTCTTTATTTTACCAAGGGTAACAGGAGAAATTGGACTGCAAAAGTTATTGTGCAATTTGTCCTGAGTACGCTGATACCTGATATGTGGGGGGAACCACTGTTTCGGCGCATGGCAGACCTCAGTAGGGAAGGAGCACCGTTTGACTTTTTCGATGCAAAATTGGCTGGAATTCAGATCGGACGCCATGTCGCGTTTGGAGAGCCCCTGATGTACCTAAACAGTGGAAACCCCCCCAAGTGACCCCATTTTGGAAACTAGACCCCCCAAGGAACTTATCTAGATATGTGGTGAGAACTTTGAACCCACAAGAGCTTCACAGAAGTTTATAACGTACAGCGGTACAATTAAAAAATCCTATTTTTTCCACAAAAATGATCTTTTCACCCGCAATTTTTATTTTTCCAAGGGTAACAGGACCCTAAAAGTTATTGTGCAATTTGTCCTGAGTACGCTGATACCCCATATGTGGGTGTAAATGACTATTTGGGCGCATAGCAGAGCTCGGAAGGGAAGCAGCGCCATTTGACGTTTTGGCTAGAATTGAGATCGGACACCATGTCGCGATTGGAAAACCCCTGATGTACCAAAACAGTGGAAACCCTCCACAAATGACACCATTTTGGAATCTATACCCCCAAGGAACTTATCTAGATGTGTGGTGAGAACTTTGAACCCCCAAGGGCTTCACAGAAGTTTATAACATACAGCCGTACAATTAAAAAATCATATTTTTTCCACAAAAATGATCTTTTCACCCTCAATTCTTATTTTTCTAAGAGTAACAGGACCCTAAAAGATATTGTGCAATTTATCCTGAGTGCGCTGATACCCCACATGTGGGGGTAAACCACTATTTGGGTGCATGGCAGAGCTCGGAAGGGAAGCAGCACCATTTGACGTTTTTGGCTGGAATTGAGATCGGACACCATGTCGCGTTTGGAAAGCCCCTGATGTACCAAAACAGTAGAAACCCCCCACAAATGACACCATTTTGGAAACTAGACCCCCTGAGGAACTTATCTAGATGTGTGGTGAGCACTTTGAACCCCCAAGGGCTTCACAGAAGTTTATAATGCCCAGGCATGAAAATAAAAAAATCGTATTTTTTCCACAAACATGATCAATTAGTCTCCAATTTTTTTATTTTCCCAAGGGTAACAGGAGAAATTGGACCCCAAAAGTTGTTGTCCAATTTGTCCTGAGTACGCTGATACCTCATATGTGGGAGAAAACTACTGTATGGGCACACGTCGGGGCTCGGAAGGGAAGTAGTGACGTTTTGGAATGCAGACTTTGATGGCATGGTCTGCGGGTGTCATGTTGCTTTTGGAGAGCCCCTGATGTACCTAAACAGTGGAAACCCCCCACAAGTGACCCCATTTTGGAAACTAGACCCCCTAATGAACTTATCTAGATGTGTGGTGAGCACTTTGAACCCCCCAGTGCTTCACAGAAGTTTATAACGACCGGGCGTGAAAATAAAAATATCGTATTTTTTCAACAAACATCATCTTTTAGTCCCCATTTTTTTATTTTCCCAAGGGTAACAGGAGAAATTGGACCCCAAAAGTTGTTGTCCAATTTGTCCTGAGTACGCTGATACCTCATATGTGGGAGAAAACTACTGTAAGGGCACACGTCAGGGCTTGGAAGGGAAGTAGTGACGTTTTTGAATGCAGACTTTGATGGATTGGTCTGCGGGTGTCATGTGCGTTTGGAGAGCCCCTGATGTACCTAAACTATTGAAACTCCCCACAAGTGACCCCATTTTGGAAACTAGACCCCCCACGGAACTTATCTAGATGTGTGGTGAGCACTTTGAACCCCCAAGTGCTTCAAACAAGTTTATAACGCCTGGGCGTGAAAATAAAAAAATCATTTTTTTCCGCAAAAATGATATTTTTGCCCCCAATTTTTTATTTTCCTAAGGGTAACAGGAGAAATTGGACCCCAAAAGTTGTTTTGTAATTTGTCCTGAGTAGGCTGATACCCCATATGTGGGGGTAAAACACTGTTTGGGCGCATGGCAGAGCTTGGAAGGGAAGGAGCACTATTTGACTTTTTCAACGCAGAATTGGCTGGAATTGAGATCAGACGCCATGTTGCCTTTGGAGAGCCCCTGATGTGCCCAAACAGTGGAAACCCCCCAATTCTAACTCCAACCCTAACCCCAACACACTCCTAACCCTAATCTGAGCCCTAACCCTAGCCCTAACCCTAACCCTAATGGGAAAATGGAAATAAATACATTTTCTTTTAGTTTTATTATTTTTCCCAAACTAAGGGGGTGATAACGGGGGGTTTGATTTACTATTTATGGCGGTTTTTATGTTTGGCGGCTGTCAGACGCTAAAAGACGCTTTTTATTGTAAAAATAGTTTTTGCATCACCACATATTGTGAGCTGTAATTTTTCCGTATTTTGACCCACCGAGTCATGTGAGGTCTTATTTTTTGCGAGATGAGTTGACGTTTTCATTGGTACCATTTTCGGGCACGTGACATTTTTTGATCGCTTTTTATTCCGATTTTTGGGACGCAGAATGAACAAAAACCAGCGTTTCATTAATTTCTTTTGGGTGGTGCGTTTACGCTGTTCCGCGTGCGATAAAATTGATAAAGTGGTTTTATTCTTCGGGTCAGTACAGTTACAGTGTTACCTCATTTAGGTCTTTTTTTATGTTTTGTCAGTTTTTTGCAATGAAAACAATTTTATATAAAAAATAATTATTTTTGTATCGCTTTATTCTGCGAGCTATAACTTTTTTATTTTTTTGCGGATGATGCTGTGTGGCGGCTCTTTTTTTGCAGGACAAGATGGCGTTTTCAGCGGTACCATGGATATTTATATGCATCTTTTTGATCGCGCATTATTGCACTTTTTGTTCGGTGGTATGATAATAAATCATTATTTTTTGCTTCGTTTTTTATTTTTATTTTTTAATGGGTTCGCTAAAGGGGTTAACTAATGGGACAGTTTTATAGGGCGGGTCGCTACGGACGCGTCGATACCAAATATGTGTACTTTTATTGTTTTGGTTTTTTTTATTTTGAAAAAATGGATTTATTGGGGAATATTTTTTTTTTTTTTTTACTAATTTATTTAGCGATTTTTTTAAAATTATTTGTAACACTTTTTTTTATTTTTTTTACTTTATTACCTTGTCCCAGGTGCGACATCACTGTCCTGTGACAGATCGCTGATCTGTCACATCACAGATCACAGGGCTGTAGGGAAAGAGACCCCCGCAGCAGCGCTGCACATTGCGCTGCCGTGGGGGGCTCAGGGAAGCAAGGAGGGAGACCCCTCCCTGCCGATGCTTCCCTTTAACCCCCGGTACACCGCGATCGCGTTTGATCGCGGTGTACAAGGGGTTAACGTGCGCCGCTGATCGCTGGGACGTAATATTCCGTCCATAGTAATTAGGTCCAGGGTCACATGGACGGAATATTACGTCCCTTGTAGGTAAGGGGTTAAGGATGACCATAAATATGGTTATAACCAGCATACAGTATTTTTCACAGTGTGGCATCGGATGTTTTTTGCCTCCTTAGGCCTGTTTCACACTTACGTTTTTTCTGTCAGTTGCAATCCGTGAAAAAGGCGGAGAACGGATCCGTGGCCGTTGAGACACCAACAGGTGCCACCGGACCGTTGTTTTCATGGATCCGCCGAAGTCTGCATTTTAAAGGAACCGCAGCCGAGAGAGAGAGATTTTCGACGCTCCCAGAACGGCATTTCATGGTTAAAATGCCTCCCGGAGTAAAGCTCCCAGCATGCGCACTTAAAAATAGCGGACCGTCAAGGCAAAAAAAAGTTGCATTGTCCGTCTCATCCGCCCGGGAGCCGCTAAAATCTTGGCGGAACCCTTAAAATAAGGGGTGGGACGAACGACCGTCAGTCAAGATCCACCACTAATATAAGTCTATGGAGGATAAAAGCGGATCCGCCCATTTTTTGGCGGATCCGTTTTTTTCTAAAATTGGCGGATTTTGACTGACGACAAACAACGGACGTGTGAAACAGCCCATAGCTGTAAATATGACTGCAGCCTCTGAACTCATTATTTAAATTACTTACGGTAATTAGCAATTGCGCAGGAAAAAAAATTATATTAAAAAAAACAGGGTGTAATTACTCTTCTGTACTGATCTCAAAGGGACATCTTAAATATAAGTCAAATAACATGCATTTATTTATCAGGTGTTATACTCCAGAGCTGCACTCATAATTCTGCATGGAGGTAGAAGTACAATACCGGGCTAATAAAATAAGCTATTTCTAACTAGCTGAAGAGCCCGGCATTGCTTGGGCATAGTAACTAACTGTGGTTAGTTACAACAAATTATAATGATTTTATTGCACATAAAAACATTTCACTTCATATATTCAACACATTCAAGAGCCTTTTGATAAACAACATTTTTGGTTTTTCCTTTTGGTGCAAAGATGAACAGATTTTTGGCAGTTCCAACTTTTGAACAGGCCACGTAAAGTTGACCATGAGAAAAGCATGGAGATTGCAAATCGATCCCTACTCCTTTCAAGGCCTGTCCCTGAGCCTTGCTAATGGACATTGCAAATGCCAATCAAACTGGAAACTGGAGGCACTTAAAATCAAAAGAAAAAAGAAGGACGATAACACCATAGACATAAGAATAATAGGCCTCCGTTACCACAACGGTCTACAAGGAAAACTGTTGCTCATGGCAACCAATCACAGCTCAGGTTTCACCTTTTAAACAGCTCTGGGGTGAAATGAAAGATGCTTAGTGATTGGTTAGTATGTGGAGTAGGCGTGGCTTGATACATACATACACTCAGTTTTATACACTGTGTTCCAAATTATTATGCAAATTGGATTTAAGTGTCATAAAGATGTTATTTTTTGTTTTTCAAATAAACTCATAGATGGTATTGTGTATCAGGGCTCTTTGGATCACTGAAATCAATCTCAAATGCCTGTGATAATTAGTTTGCCAGGTGAGCTCAATTAAAGGAAAACTACTTAAGAATGATGTTCCACATTATTAAGCAGGGCACAGGTTTCAAGGAATTTAGGAAATAAAAAGGATCTCTCTGCTGCTGAAAAGCATCAAATAGTGCAATGCCTTGGTCAAGAGATGAAAACATTAGATATTTCCCAAAAATTTAAACGTGATCAATGTACTGTTAAGAGATTTGTGGTTGATTCTGAGCACAGACATGTTTGTGCTGATAAAGGCAGAATGAGGAAGGTTTCTGCCAGGCAAGTTCATTGGATTAAGAGAGTGGCTGCTAAAAAGCCATTACAATCTAGCAAACAGATATTTAAAGCTGCTGGTGCCTCTGGAGTCCCTCGAACCTCAAGGTGTAGGATCCTTCAAAGGCTTGCTGTGGTGCATAAACCTATTATTCGGCCACCCCTAAACAGTGCTCACAAGCAGAAACGGTTGCAGTGGGCCCAGACATACATGAAGACTAATTTTCAAACAGTCTTGTTTACTGATGAGTGTCGAGCAACCCTGGATGGTCCAGATGGATGGAGTAGTGGATGGTTGGTGGATGGCCACTATGTCCCAATAAGGCTGCGATGTCAGCAAGGAGGTGGAGGAGTCATGTTCTGGGCCGGAATCATGGGGAAACAGCTGGTAGGGTTCTTTAAGGTTCCTGAAGGTGTGAAAATGACCTCTGCAAAGTATATAGAGTTTCTGACTGACCGCTGTCATGGTATAAAAAGCAGAAACTTGCCTTCAGGAGCAAAATCATCTTCATGCATGACAATGCACCATCTCATGCTGCAAAGAATACCTCTGAGTCATTGACTGCTATAGGCATAAAAGGAGATAAACTCATGGTGTGGCCACCATCTTCCCCTGACCTCAACCCTATAGAGAACCTATGGAGTATCATCAAGCAAAAGATCTATGAGGGTGGGAGGCAGTTCACATCAAAACAGCAGCTCTGGGAGGCCATTCTGACTTCATGCAAAGAAACACAAGCAGAAACTCTCCAAAAACTCACAATTTCAATGGATGCAAGAATTGTGAAGGTGATATCAAAGAAGGGTTCTTATGTTAGCATGTAACTTGGCCTGTTAAGCTATTTAACTCCAAAATATCCTTTTTGTTCAGTGATTGTGACCTCCTAATGCTGCAAATTCCACAAATGAGCATTTTCAGTTCTTTAAAACATATCAAATGTTTAGAAATTCTACTGTGCCTAATAATTTGGAACAGTGCAATTTGAGTTTTTATTCATTTTGGAGATTATACTGTTATTATTATTTGATGCATACTAACGGGTGATGACTTTCATTAGACTGACTGTCATTTGTACCGACTATTTAGGAAAATCAGAGAAAAATATCATTTGCATAATAATTTGGAACACAGTGAATAAGGTATATAGATTTCAATGCATAAATATAATTAGGCAATTTTGGAAAGTCACTTAAAAGTTGTTAAAGGGGATTCCCAGGACTTTAACCTCTTCATCACCAGGCAATTTTTCTTTGTTTATGCTTTTTTTCCCCCTTCTATCGAGATTTTTTTTTTAATTTTTATGTTGATATAGTCACATGAGGGTTTGTTTTTAGCGGGTGAGAATGATTCATTTTACAGTATAATCTGAAAAATAGGGGAGAACATACAGTAACTACATTGGGTAAAAGGGTGAAGAAAAAACTTTCTCAAATTTTTTTTTCTTTGGGTGTTTGTTTTTTATTTTCATGTATTCATTGAGCAATAAAAAAAACAATCTGGTAAAGGTCAGTACAATTACATCGATACTAAACTTTAGTTTTCTTTAATACTCCTGGGACTTAAAAAAAATTCCAAGCTATGTTATATGAAAAAAAATATATATATATTTATTTTTTTTTTGTTTTTTTTTGAGGGAAGATGTGGCAACCAAATCCCAGAAATTTTTAGTTTTCAAATTTGTTTCCTTGTTTACCATATGTTTAAAATAATTTTAGATTTTGATTGATTTTACACCTTTGTGGGCATTGTTTTTTTTAAAAAACAACACTTTTTAGCAGGGCTGTGGAGTCGGTAAGCCACAGTTGCGACTCCGACTCCGACTCCTGGATTTTATCAGGCTCCGACTCCGACTCCGGCTCCGACTCCGACTCCGGCTCCGGCTCCGACTCCTTCATAAATGGCCAATTCATAACAACAAATTTACTGTTGTAAAATATTAAACATCGTGCTTATTCAGTTTCTCACCATCATATAAGTAATCAGACCACTTAGAGCAAAAACTACATTTATTAGAATACAATTAGAATATAGCAAATAACTTTTATAAACTTTTCTAAACTGTAAGTAAATATGCAATAAACACTTTTATGCAGTTAATAAGAAGAAATCTATAAATTTGTCCTCAGAAAAAGTATTGCTTCTGTCAGATCCTCCTTCATGGATGCCCTCAAATCTGATCTAATTATTTTGAGAGCAGAGAACAACCTCTCTACACTAACTTGTGTTGGTGGCAAAGCAGTAACCACTCGGGCAACATCTCTGACAATGTCAGGATACAGAGGAATCGCTTGTTGCACTGTTATTTTTGATGAACGGTCAAATTTCTCAATTTCTTTTAGTGCACATGAAAAAGTCTGCTGAAATGTACTGGCTGTGTTCCTTGATGGGGATGACTCTTCTTCTATGCGGGAACGCTTTGCACGGTCCTTGTGATCCAAATATTTTTCGAAATTAAATTCTTCATCAGTTGATGATGAGGGTGAAGATGTGGCAGGACGACCAAATTCTTCTTGTTCCTCCTGACTGTTCTGCAACCCTTTCATCCTTACTGCTATTTCAAACAGAGCTTCTTTTCCTTTAATTAGCTGTTGATCATCTAGAAGAATCCGATGCATTGGGTCTACATAAACAGCTGCCAAAAGAATGTTATTTTGTAATAGTAGCTCCTCTCTCCGTTTCATTGATGTAGCAATGCCACTTGCAATTAACCCTCCTCTTTGGGACAGGCGAAACATCAGGTTCTTCCACTCCTTTAAGAAAATACCTGGAGTTAAGTCCTCTGCTTGTAATTTTTTAGTAACTGTAAATGGGTGCTCTAGCAATTTTTCCAGCTCAGTCACCTGATTCCACTGACTTTCATTTAGCATCAGTTGAGGGTTAGCCATGTCTACAAGAAAGGTTTTCAGTTCAACCAAGCTCTGAATCATTAACTAAGTACTGCCCCATCGTGTGGCTTGATCAATAATTGCCCCTTTTCCAGCACGTCTCTTCAAAATTGAGTCAACTTTAGGGGTTCTGGCAACAGTAGCCAATTTTCTCACCTTGCCAATCAGTGCAGCAGCATGTCCTTCTTGCAGACTGTCTCTTATAGCCAGCTGTAGCGTATGCACAACACAGCGCATGTGATGAATGAAAGAACATATTGACACAGTTTCAACAAGATCATCTAAACTATCATGTTGCTGTTCATCTGAAGCAACTTCAGTTTGCTCCTCAGTTACAATACTGTGTTCCTCTATTTCAAACTTTCTGTGTCTGTGGACCCAGAATGTTCTTCTAGCTGCTGGTCACCATCATTACTCTCATTCATTAGCTTAATAGTACTTATCATATTTGAAGCATTGTCAGTTACGACAGAAAGAACTTGCTCTTTTTTAAGTTCATAGTCTTGCAGAACCTTTTCCACCAAGACCTGGAGAAACTCACTGGTGTGATGAGCTTTGGTGTCTTTACTGCCAATGTCTTGGTAACTATTTCATTTTTGTCACAAACAAATCGGACATTGATGGCAAAATAGTTCACTCTGTTACGTGTGCAGGCATCCATTTTAAGAAACAGAAAGCGTCCCTAGAGAGTTTTTTTAAGTTCTTCCTTTTGTTTAAAAGCTTCTTCGATTACTAATTTTCTAATACTCTCTCTCTCCAGAGAAACACCAAGCTTGCGGGCCATTTCCCCATTCAGACACATAAAAGCTGGTCGTGAAAATAATGAAATAGGCACACTATCCTTTACAACAAGCTCTATGATCTGTTTTTTAAATGTATCTACTGTCATTGTCACAGTAACTTTGTCACTGACAAAATATCTTGCAACTGATGGCTGCAAAGTTCTCTGCTCCTTTGTTTGGCTGGAAGAGCTGGGCACTGGTTCATTGGTTTGAATGCAGTCTTTCTCATCCACTGCTTTCAGTACTTCTGGATGAAAGCACTGTAAATGTCTCTTTAGATTAGAAGCTCTGGTAGGAGCATTTTTATCTTTGCCTGAATATGCACTCATCTTGGCTTCACAGCATTTGTTTTCGTCTGGATCATTTGTCATACACTGACAGACATAATGTTTTCTATCTTGAGTGATGGTGAAATGTTCAAATACAGCTGATTTAATGTGATGCTTCTTTGACATTCTCAGGTTTTTAATTCTGCATTCACAATCCAAATGACAATTGTTTTTCCTAAAAACAATTGTACAACATTATTGCCAGGTCATACAACTGATATAGTGGTCAGTAATACTGTTATTATTCCTCATGTACTCACAGTTAACTGATGCAAAGTTTGTTGAAAGGATAATACTTCTTACAGTCTTCCTCTTCTGAGTAGCAGGCAGCTGTGAGATGCTTGGAAGACGCACACCTAGTATGATCTAGTCTAGAGGAGGAGCTTTACTACTAAGAATTTACAACACATTTTCACTTTCAGTTTCATACATTGTAAGTAGGGGGGTTGGGGCAGCATGAGGTTAACCAAGTATAAGATTAGATAAGGGCAGTGGAGAACAGTGACACACAAGAAGTAAGAAATGTCTCTATCTCCAGCAGAACTGCTTATCACTGTTGTTCATAGTTTGATAGAACATATATATCTGAGTAACATTTATAAAATTCATATGAAAGTTCAATTATGAAATATTAATACATTTTTTTTAAAGCTGGAGTCGGAGTTGGTACATTTCTACCGACTCCGACTCCGACTCCAACCAAAACTAACTCCGACTCCACGACTCCGACTCCGACTCCACAGCCCTGCTTTTTAGTGGCGCTGTAAGATACTGATAGCAGTATCTAAGGGGGTAAACAGGAGCGAACATAACCAACTCCGGTCGCTGCTGTTAGAGACAGGCACTCACATGAGCCGTGAGCTGTGCGATATTTTTTCTCACTCCCATTGGCAAGTCTCGGCCGATATACAGTGGGTATGGAAAGTATTCAGACCCCTTTAAATTTTTCACTGTTTCATTGCAGCCATTTGGTAAATTCAAAAAGTTTTTTTTTTCATTAATGTACACTCTGCACCCCATCTTGACTGAAAAAAAAACCAAATGAACTTTCTGCAAATTTATGAAAAAAGAAAAACTGAAACATCACATGATCATAAATATTCAGACCCTTTGCTCTGACATTCATATTTAAGTCATATGCTTTCCATTTACTTGTGATCCTCCTTGACATGCTTCTACTCCTTCATTGGAGTCCTGCTGTGTTTAATTAAACTAATAGGACTTGATTTGTAAAGGCACACACCTGTCTATATAAGACCTCACAGCTCACAGTGCATGTCAGACCAAATGAGAATCATGAGGTTAAAGGAACTGGCCAAGGAGCTCAGAGACAGAATTGTGGCAATGCACAGATCTGGACAAGGTTACAAAAGAATTTCTGCAGTGCTCAAGGTTCCTAAGAGCACAGTGGCCTCCATAATCCTTAAATGGAAGAAGTTTGGGACCACCAGAAGTCTTCCTAGACATGGCCGTCCAGCCAAACAAAGCAATTGTGGGAGAAGAGCCTTGGTGAGAGAGGTAAAGAAGAACCCCAAGATCACTGTGGCTGAGCTCCACAGATGCAGTAGGGAGATAGTTAAACTTTGTGGAACTTTCTTCTATCACTGCAGCCCTCCACCAGTTGGGCCTTTATGGCAGAGAGACCTGACGGAAGCCTCTCCTAAGTGAAAGACATATGAAAGCCTGCATAGAGTCTGCTGAAGAACACATGAAGGACTCTCAGACTGTGAGAAATAAGATTCTCTGGTCTGATGAGACAAAGATAGAACTTTTTGGTGATAATTCTAAGCGGTATGTGTAAAGAAAACCAGGCACTGCTCATCACCTGCCCAATACAATCCCAAAAGTGAAACATGGTGGTGGCAGCATCATGCCATGGGGTGTTTTTGCTGCAGGGACAGGACAACCGGTTGCAATTGAAGGAAACATGAATGTGGCCAAGTACAGAGATATCCTGGATGAAAACCTCTTCCAGAGTGCTCTGGACCTCAGTCTTAGCCGAAGGTTCACCTTCCAACAAGACAATGACCCTAAGCGGACAGCTAAAATAACAAAGGAGTGGCTTCAGAACAACTCTGTGACTGTTCTTGACTGGCCCAGCCAGAGCCCTGACCTAAAGCCTGTCAGGGTCCTGACAGCCCCGGCATACAGCCTCTGCTAAGCAGGGACTCACCGGCACCGTAGGGACCCCTGGGGACAAGAACAGCTGGACAATAAAGATGCACGGGACCTGAATGTAGAAATTTAGAAAGCCGGCACAGGACCTACGGTCATGTGAACGGTCATGTGACTGCAAGGGGGCAGGGCTTAGCGTCCTGCTTTGAGAGGAGGAAGAAAACTCAGTCGGGCAAAGCAGAGGTCAGGCACAATCCAGGCAAGCGAGGTACAGCAGGGATAAACAGACGGAAGGTCAGACAAAGCCAAAGGTCATACACAAGATATCAATACAGTACCAGGGATGAGACAGAACGGACAGTCAGGGCCAAGCAGAGATCAAAAACCAAACGGACGTAGAAGGTACCAAGCAAAATCCAAAGCGATATCCAGAGAACAGACTGAGTCATACACAGGGAATCAAGCAACCAGAACACAGCACTAACACACTCAGGGGTCACCACACAATGCCAAGGGCAAAAGTATAACTGACGGGGGATGGGAACTTCCTGACTTCCTGAGAAGCCTCCCTAGAACCAATGAGAGGCCACCCTAATAGGTCCCAGGTGTGCAGGTGAGAGTCTGCACTGCGATCAGAACATTGACCCCAGAAGTGCCAGTCACCCAACAATGGTATCATGACAGTACCCTCCTCTCAACGGGGGGCCTCTGGACCCCCAGGTTTGCCCGGGTACCTAGCATGGAAAGCCCGAGCCAGACGATCCGCATGCATCAACCGGGCCGGCACCCAGGACCTGTCATCCGGCCCATACCCCTTCCAATGAACTAGGTACTGTACTGACCGCCGTACCAACCTAGAATCTACAATGTGACCAATCTCATATTACACATATCCATCAACCGAAACCGGAGGAGCAGCGGACTCGGATTCTCCCCGGACTGCTTCAAACGGCTTCAGTAGAGATCTATGGAAGACGTTAGGGATCTTGAAAGAGGGTGGGAGGCACAGCCTGTACGCTACCGGGTTGATTTTTTCCACAATCTTGTAAGGGCCAAGGAATTTGGGGCCCAACTTGGCTTACGGAACCTTTAACTTAATGTTTCGCGTGGAGAGCCAAACTTTCTCTCCCACCTGAAACATGGGACCAGGTGTTCGTTTCCTGTCCGCGAAAAACTTATACCTGCCTTGAGACCTAGATATACGCCGCTGGACTAATGCCCATGTATCTTTTAACCGGTGAACAGAGTCCTCAGCCCCGGGGCCCCCCGAATCCAGACGAGAAAACTCACCAAAATGAGGACTGAACCCATAGTTGATGAAGAAAGGGGACATACCAGTGGACTGACTCACCCGACTATTGAAGGCGAATTCAGCCAATGGCAGTATATCACACCAGTCATTCTGTCTAGCAGAAGTCAGACATCTGAGGATCTGTTCCACAGACTGATTAGTGCGTTCCATCTGACCATTACTCTCAGGATGGTATGCAGACGAAAAGGACAGAGATATCCCTAATTTTTAACAGAAAGCATGCCAAAACTTAGCCACAAACTGCACACCACGATCAGACACCACATTCAGGGGTACCCCATGCAAGCGGACCACATGCTGCACAAACAATCTGGACAAGATCTCAGCAGAAGGTAATGCTGGCAGGGGTACAAAATGAGCCTGCTTACAAAATCTGTCCACCACTACCCATACCACCGTTTTACCCCTGGAGGAGGGAAGATTGGTAATAAAATCCATGGACAGATGGGTCCACGGTCTTTCAGGAACTTCCAAGGGCATCAGCTCCCCCGCCGGCCGGCTATGGGAGCTTTTAGAACGAGCGCAGACCCCACAACCAGAAATGAATTTCTTTATATCAGAACCCAGAGTAGGCCACCAGAAGATCCTAGCCACCGCCAGTCGCGTGGCTGATATACCAGGGTGAGCACACAACTTGGATTCGTGGAACTCTTGCAAGAGTATAAGGCGAAGTTGTTCTGGGACAAACAACTTGCCCCCTGGTTTGGTCGCAGGAGCCAGCTGTCAGAGACACCGCACTACACTTGCTCATAAAGCCAGTGCGTGTGTCCTGAGTACAGAAGCAGTGCTAAGAGTTACCTGGGGAGCAGGGCAGCAGAGGTGACCAGGCGTGCTTCAACTAATAGTGTCAGGGTCCAGAGAACTCAGATTATGGCAAAGCAGAAGTCATGCACAGTACAGACCAGCGAGGTACAGGAGGGATAAACAGACGGGAGGTCAGACAAAGCCAAAGGTCATACACAGGATCACAGTACAGTACCAGGGAGGAGACAGAGCGGATAATCAGGGCCAAGCAGAGATCAAAACCAAACAGACATATAAGGTACCAGGCAGAATCCAATGCGATATCCAGGGAACAGACCGAATCATACACAGAGAATCAAGTAACCAGAACACAGCACTAACACACTCAGGGGTCACCACACAATGCCAAGGGCGAAAGTATAACTGACAGGGATGGGAGCGTCCTGAGGCTATAAGAAGCCTCCCCCAGAACCAGGGAGAGGCCACAATCATAGCCCCAGGTGTGCAGGTAAGCCTGCACCGGGATCACAACCTTTAACCCCAGAAATGCCAGTCATCAGCACTGGTTCCAGACATTAACCCCACGTGTGCGAGTCAAACCCGCACTGAGATCATGACAGTACCCCCCTCTCTACGGGGGGGCCTCTGGACCCCCAGGCTTGCCCGGGTACTTAGCATGGAAAGCCCGCACCAGGCGATCAGCATGCATCAACCGGGCCGGTACCCAGGACCTGTCCTCCGGTCCATACCCCTTCCAATGAACCAGGTACTGTACCGACCGCCGTACCAACCTGGAATCTACGATATGACCAACCTCGTACTCCACCTGCCCCTCGACCAAAACCGGAGGAGCAGCAGACTCGGAGTCTCCCCGGACTGCTTCAAAAGGTTTCAGTAGAGATTTGTGGAAGACGTTAGGGATCTTGAAAGAGGGTGGAAGGCACAGCCTATACGCCACGGGATTGATTTTTTCCACAATCTTGTACGGGCCAATGAATTTGGGTCCCAACTTGGCTGACGGAATCTTTAACTTAATGTTTCGCGTGGAGAGCCAAACTTTCTCTCCCACCCGAAACATGGGACCAGGTGTTCGTTTCCTGTCCGCGAAAAACTTATACCTGCCTTGAG
Organism: Dendrobates tinctorius; assembly: GCF_039654945.1. NCBI lineage: Eukaryota > Metazoa > Chordata > Amphibia > Anura > Dendrobatidae > Dendrobates > Dendrobates tinctorius. The sequence goes on along the minus strand of NW_027361688.1, from coordinate 30,335,445 downwards.
ACCTAGATATGCACTGCTGGACTTCTGCCCATGTATCTTTTAACCGCTGAACAGAGTCCTCAGCCCCGGGACACCCCGAATCCAGATGAGAAAACTCACCAAAATAAGGACTGAACCCATAGTTAATCAAGAAAGGGGACCTACCAGTGGATTGACTCACCCGACTCTTGAAGGCAAATTCAGCCAACGGCAGTGCATCGCACCAGTCATTCTGTCTAGCAGAGGTTAGACACCTGAGGATCTGTTCCAGGGACTGGTTAGTGCGCTCCGTCTGCCCATTGCTCTCAGGATGGTATGCAGACGAAAAGGACAGAGACATACCTAATTTTTTACAGGAAGCACGCCAAAACTTAGCCACAAACTGCACACCACGATCAGACACCACATTCAGGGGTACCCCATGCAAACGGATCACATGCTGCACAAACAACCTGGACAACGTCTCAGCTGACGGTAGTGCGGACAGGGGTACGAAATGAGCCTGCTTAGAAAACCTGTCCACCACTACCCATACCACTGTATTACCCTTAGATGGAGGGAGATTGGTAACAAAATCCATGGATAAGTGAGTCCATGGCCTTTCGGGCACTGCCAAGGGTATCAGCTCCCCTGCCGGCCGGCTATGAGAGCTTTTAGAACGAGCGCAGACCCCACAACCAGCAACAAATTTATTATGTCCGAACCAAGGGTAGGCCACCAAAAGATCCTAGCCACCGCCAGACGTGTGGCTGAAATACCAGGGTGAGCACTCAGCTTGGATTCATGGAACTCCTGCAAGAGTTTCAGGCGAAGTTGCTCTGGGACAAACAACTTCCCCTCCGGCTTGGCCGCCGAGGCCTGCGACTGGGCCCCCAGAATCTCCCGTTCCAATTCAGATGAGACCTCTGCTATCACAACCCCAGGGTGAAGAATGGAGGACGGTGGCTCAGGGGGCGACACCGGCTGAAAACTGCGTGATAAGGCGTCAGCCTTGACATTCTTAGATCCTGGACGAAATGTAATCGTAAACTGAAAACGGGAAAAAAAAAGTGACCAACAGGCCTGTCTGGGCGTTAGTCTATTAGCAGACTCAATGTACGACAACTTTTTGTGATCCGTGATCACCGTAACCGGGTGACTGGCCCCCTCCAAAAAGTGCCTCCATTCTTCAAACGCCAATTTGACCGCAAAAAGCTCTCTATTGCCTACGTCGTAATTTCTTTCCGCAGCAGAGAACTTCTGGGAAAAGAAAGCACATGGCCTGAGGTTGGTTAGAGTGGCAGGCCCTTGGGACAACACCGCCACCACCTCAGAGGCGTCCACTTCCACGACGAATGGTTTGGACGGATCTGGCTGCACTAACACAGGAGCAGACATAAAACATTTTTTCAGCATTGCAAAGGCCTCTTTTGCGAGCAAGGACCAATTTCTCACATCCGCACCTTTGCATGTTAGATCCGTGAGAGGTTTGACCACTTGCGAAAACCCCCGGATACATTTTCGGTAATAATTGGCGAACCCCAAGAAGCGCTGAAGACCCTTAAGATCTCGGGGTTGCAACCAATCCGCAATGGCCTGCACCTTCTTGGGGTCCATGCGAAAACCCTCACCGGATACAATTAACCCCAAAAAGGACAACTCTTGTACACAGAATACACTTTTCTCCAATTTGGCATACAAATGATTTTCTCTAAGCCTTTGGAGCACAGTTCGTACATGTTCCAAATGAGAATACTTGTCGGGGGAATATATCAAAATATCATCCAAGTAGATAACGACAAAACGACCAATGAGATCCGAGAATACCACGTTGATGAAATTCTGAAATATGGCAGGGGCGTTGGTAAGACCAAACGGCATGACTAAATTTTCAAATAGTCCCTCGGTCGTGAGGAACGCGGTTTTCCATTCATCCCCCTCCCGGACCCTTATCAAATTATATGCCCCCCGAAGGTCCAGTTTAGAAAACCACTTTGCCCCTGATAGTTGGTTACATAAATCGGGAATCAACGGAAGGGGGTACGTATTCCGTACAGTAATTTGATTAAGCTCCCGGAAGTCGAGACAGGGACGTAACCCGCCATCTTTTTTCTTTACAAAAAAGAAACCTGCCGCCACAGGTGAGACTGAAGGACGTATGTGTCCTTTGCGCAGACTTTCAGTAATGTACTCCTTCATAGCCAAGCGCTCAGGACCGGACAAATTAAACAGACGGGCTTTGGGTAATTTAGCCCCCGGGACCAGCTCAATAGCGCAGTCAAAGGGTCTATGTGGCGGTAACGTCTCGGCCTCGCTTTCGGAGAATACATCTTCGAAGTCCTTCAGGCATTCCGGAATACCTTCCAGCTCGACAGATGATACAGACACAGATTTAACAGGTTCAACCAGCAGTGCGGATTTATCACATGACTCAAAATCATTAAACCCCCATTGAACAATCTCCCCCATTTTCCAGTTAATAACTGGGTTATGGCGTTGTAACCAGGGCATGCCCAACACCAACCCTGCAGGTAGATTGTTCAGCACAAAACAACTTTGGTTTTCCACATGAGTAGCGCCCACTCTGAGTGAAAACAAGTCAGACATAAAGCGAATTCCCTCCTTAGTGACGGGAGAGGAGTCAATGGCCATCACCTTGATCGGAACCTTGAGCCTAACTGTCCCTATCTTGCAGTGTGTGACCAAATGGGAGTCAATGAGATTAATCGATGACCCGCAGTCCACGAAGGCTGTAGAGGAAAAAAGAACTACCGTCCACAAACAGTTCCACAGGCAGTAACACTTTAGAAAATGAGGAAAAGGGTACCTGATGGTCTGAGCAGTCTCCCTGTTGACTACCCAGACCTAGCCGTTTCCCGCCGACCGGGTTTGAAGACGGGCAATCAGGACACTCCCTTTCCAGTGTCCCGTTTTACCGCAGTAAAAGCATAACTGCTTGTCCTTCCGGCGTTTCCTCTCCATATCCTTCAGGGAGAGGGCGCCTACATCCATAAGCTCAGGGGCAGTCTCTTATCCACTGGGGAACAATGGAGTTTCCACCTGCATCACCCCTCTGGCCCGCAGCCTGTGGGCCATCCGGACGGCCTGGGTTATGGCGTCCTCAAGAGAGTTAGGTGGGGGATGTAACGCCAAGGCATCCTGCAGCTGCTCGGACAAGCCTTTGCGAAAGAGTCATCGGAGTGCGGCGTCGTTCCACGAGACCTCTGCAGCCCAGCGGCGGAACTCAGTACAAAACCACTGAGTGTTTCCCCTGACAGACACTCATCACCATGTCCTCTGCCAATCGCACTCGGTCAGGCTCATCATAAATGTGCCCGAGGGCCTCAAAGAATGCATTCACAGACACTCTCTCAGGGGCAGTTGGAGAAAGGGAGAAAGCCCAAGCTTGTGGTGATCCTCTTAATAGAGACATAACAACCCCGACCTTCTGACTTTCGTCCCCAGAGGAACGTGGTTTCAAACTAAAAAAAAGTTTGCACCCCTCCATGAAGACCCTGAACTCCTTTTGGTTTCCAGAAAAAAAGTCAGGCAGTTTAACAGGTTGTTCTGGGGACACCAAAACAACACTCGACCAAGCCCCCAGAGACCCAGGAGCTAAAGCCCCCCGCACTGTCTCAGAAACCTGCTGCTGAGAGCGAGCCAGAGCTTGCTGCTCCAGAGATAAACCCTGAAACATCTGACTCAGACTTTTCATCCGGTCAGCCAGAGACTGTATGGGATCCATAACTCTCTGCACAAAAAACCTCCCAAAAACTTAATGGTCAGTTATAATGTCAGGGTCCTGAGAGCGCCGGCGTACAGCCTCTGCTAAGCAGGGACTCACCCGCACCGTAGGGACCCCTGGGGAAAAGAACAGCCAGACAATAAAGATGCACAGGACCTGAATGTAGAAGTTTAGAAAGCCGGCACAGGACCTACGGTCATGTGAACGGTCATGTGACTGCAAGGGGGCGGGGCTTAGCATCCTGCTTTCAGAGGAGGAAGAAAACTAAGAGTCGGGCAAAGCAGAGGTCAGGCACAATCCAGGCAAGCGAGGTACAGGAGGGATAAACAGACGGGAGGTCAGACAAAGCCAAAGGTCATACACAAGATATCAATACAGTACCAGGGACGAGACAGAATGGACAGTCAGGGCCAAGTAGAGATCAAAAACCAAACAGACGTAGAAGGTACCAAGCAGAATCCAAAGCAAAATCCAGAGAACAGACCGAGTCATACACAGGGAATCAAGCAACCATAACACAGCACTAACACACTCAGGGGTCACCACACAATGCTATAAGAAGCCTCCCCAGAACCAATGAGAGGCCACCATAATAGGTCCCAGGTGTGCATGTGAGAGTCTGCACTGAGGTCAGAACATTAACCCCAGCAGTGCCAGTCACCCAGCACTGGTATCATGACAAACCCAAATGAGCATCTCTGGACAGAACTGAAAATGGCTGTCCACCAACGTTCACCATCCAACCTGACGGAACTGGAAATGATCTGCAAGTAAGAATGGCAGAGGATCCCCACATCCAGGGGTGAAAACTTGTTGCATCATTCCCAAGAAGACTCATGGCTGTACTAGCTCAAAAGGGTGCTTCTACTCAATACTGAGCAAAGGGGATGAATACTTATGACCATGTGGTGATGTTTCAGTTTTTATTTTTAAATAAATTTGCAAAAATGTCTACATTTCTGTTTTTTTCAGTGAAGATGGGGTGCAGAGTGTACATTAATGAGGAAAAATGAACTTTTTTGAATTTACTAAAAGGCTGCAATGAAATAAAGTGAAAAATGTAAAGGGGTCTGAATACTTTCCGTACCGACTGTATGTGGCCAATTGCAGGATGCTGTGATTTTTTTCTCAGTCCGTTCTAAGCTGAGGAAAATAAAAAAGAAAATTAAAAAAGAAAAAATGAGCAGAGAATCACAAAACAACATTAGTCAGGGTGTAATCTGATTTTTTTTTTACAAAAAGGCTGAAATAACTCACATGTTGCGTTTTCCCACAATGTACGTCATATGTCGTAAATGGGTTAAAGAATAGAAAACTCTCTCTAAAATCTAAGATGTGTATATATTTATACTGGCTGTTATAAAGGGGTTGTAGCAAGTGTAGCATTACTTTCAGCAGACCTGTAGATAATGAGAGTGCATGTAAGTAATCGTGATGAGCAAGCGTGCTTGGATAAGGCGTTATCTGAGCATGCCTGTGCACTAACAGAGTGCCTTCAGCATGCTCGAATAATGTATAATAATGTATAATAATGCATGTCCTGTCGCAGTTTGCCAGCTGCAACACATGCAGGGATTGTCTGTTAGGAAATCCCTGCGTGTGTTGCGGCTGTCGAACAGCCGCGGGGACTCAGGCAATGTACGTGGCCCCGGCATCTTCACCTTCAGAAGTAACTCGGGGAACATATTATTCGAGCACGCTGAAGACACTCGGTTAGCACCCGAGCATGCTTGGGTAATCTCTTATCCCAGCACGCTCGCTCATCACTAGTAAGCCTGAAAAGTTCCAGTTTTGTTTCATCGCTCTGAATCCCAAATCTTCCGTGACGTATTTATATGGCTTTGTGCTTACTGAAGGCGACTTCCCTTGTGCTTTTGGGTCTGAAGAAATTATGTCTTGTTTGGGCAAGAAGACCTTCAGCATTTACTGTGCAACCTGAATCCTCAGTGCCCGCTGCAACCACATTCTGCACCAGGTCTTTTGCCTTCACTCCAGTTTTTGATCACCTGCTGCCTCTGGGATCTGGGGGAAGCTTCCACGGTCAGTTACTGCACCTCTATCTTTTTTGGACCAATTTCTTAACAACCCAAGAATATTAGTAACCTGGATGCCATTGCCCTTGAGGAATAGACTAAAATGCCTTAGGAAGGTTGCCAGAAGTCTGCCTGTGCGTCACAATTACAGCAGGTTACAACAGCCAGAGGGGCTCATCTAAGTACTAAAGATGCTCGAAGCCTTACTAAGTATCTCAGCATTTTCTCTCTTATATCTGCATCCCAGAAATCCCTTACAGATGGGTTCTCCGACCTGGAAATGAATCACGTAAGACCTAGGGATTCATGGTGTTACTTTTATTACAACAAGCTACAGGCTTTCTATGCATTTTTTAGACAATAACAGAGGCACTTCAAACAGCAAATTCATTTCAACTGTGCGGAACTCCATATAATCAGATACCCCCGACGACTAAGGAACATACAGACAGGTCCCCGACTGTTGCTCCACCGTCTCGTCATAAAAGGTTGGGATGTAAGTGACATAAGGCCATGACAGCGCAGGTTATTCTCTGATCTGAAAAATAAAGAATTGAATCAGATTTGAAGAATTCAAGGGAGAAAATGGGAAAAAAAAAGGAACATTCGGATATTATTTGTACTGTGCTGCGAGTCCACACAGAACTGGACAGAAGATCAAAACTGCCGGAGGCTGAAGAACAGCGCCATCTGGTGGCTGGTTGTAAACACAAACTTTTGGAAGCCTGAATAGTGGCTAGATGCCATTCAGGTACTTGGACAAACCCTTGTAAATCCCTGTGTTCCCTCCCCACAAGTAAAATAAAACAGAAACTTATACTCCTCTCTGGTGCCAGCCCTGTTCCCGCGGCGTTGGCACTGCCTCTCCCAAGGATCACGTAACATTTATGTCACATAATCCCTAACACCAATCAGCATTGCCATCATTCTCCCTTCCAGCTGATGTGATTTGACATGCCAAGGAAGTCAGAGCTGCGGCTGTTGTCACTACCAGTAGATTTCTTGATTTGTCCAAAAGTGGAGAGAATGAAGCCAACGCCGACTGGCCTCAGGGATCGTGTGACATAACAGTGATAGGTGATCCCTTGGAAAGCCAGTGCCAACACCGCGGGAACAGCGCCGATTGGGCACTGGGCTCACGTGACATAACCACTGCAGGACAGCCCCGGTAACATGAATGCAGAAACCGCTGGAATGGCACCAGAGGTGAGAATAATGTTTTCTATTTTATCAGAGCAAAACATTCAGATTGAGAAAGGGTTGTCCACTACTAGGCGTAACTAACTTCGTTAAGGTTGCGGGGTATATGACGATGCGTGGCGGTAGGGGCGTCGGGCATATGACGATGCGTGGCGGTAGGGGCGTCGGGCATATGACGATGCGTGGCGGTAGGGGCGTTGTGCATATGACGATGCGTGGCAGTAGAGGCGCCGGGCATATGATGATGCGTGGCGGTTGAGGCGTCGGGCATATGACGATGCGTGGCGGTTGAGGCGCCAGGCATTTGATGATGCGTGGCGATAAAGGCGTCGGGCATATAATAATGCGAGGCGGTAGGGCCGCCGGGTATATAACGATGCGTGGCGGTAGGGGCGCCGGGAATATGACGATGCATGGCGGTAGGGGCGCCGGGCATATGACGATGCGTGGCGGTAAAGGCGCCGGGCATATGACGATGCATGGCGGTAAAGGCGCCGGGCATATAACGATGCGTGGCGGTAGGGCCGCCGGGCATATGACGATGCGTGGCGGTAGGGGCGCCGGGCATATGACGATGCGTGGCGGTAAAGGCGCCGGGCATATGACGATGCGTGGCGGTAAGGGCGCCGGGCATATAACGATGCGTGGCGATAGGGCCGCCGGGCATATGACGATGCGTGGCGGTAGGGGCGTCGAGCATATGACGATGCGTGGCGGTAGGGCAGCCGGGTATGTGACGATGCGTGGCGGTAGAGGAGCCAGGCATATGAGGATGCGTGGCGGTAGGGCAGCCGGGTATATGACGATGCGTGGCGGTAGGGGCGCTGGGCTTATAACGATGCGTGGCGGTAGGGGTGCCGGGTATATGAAGATGCGTGGCAGTAGTGGCGCCGGGCATATGACGATGCGTGGCGGTAGGGCAGCCGCACATGATATTTACCACTATTTAGAGACATGCGCCTGCCACTACAGCTGCTATGTTACGAGCAGCCCTTCACATTTTGTGACCCTGTAATGTATACACGGGACGACCTCTTGCCACCATTTAAAGGGATTGTCCAGACCTAGGGTACAAGTCTGCAACCACTCCTGTCAGTGTGCACACTGCCATTATTCTCAATTTGTGGGCGCGGCGGGCACGTGACCATAAGTGTGCAGTTTGCATAAATGCAGCCACTGCAGACTAGACGTATGTGGCCTTTCTCAATACAAGGTGAATTGAGTGAGGCCAGACACGTCTAGTTGGAATGTGGCCGGGAGTATACAAATCACATACTTACAGTCATATGACCAGTGAATCCTGACAGTGCGCTCTTTTCCCTTCCATCAGAACGCAGTAAAGACGGACCACACTGGGCACGTCAGGACGACGCACACAGCATGTGAACGAGCCCCTACAGTCACACACAGGACAGGGAGCAAAAGGGATGGAAACACGGCTGAGTTCTTCACACTCATTTAGGAGATTTCTTGTTTCCGTTTTTGATGTGTTTTTTTTATTTTCTCATTCATTTGAATGGGTGGAAAAAAGCTTCAGAAAACACCGAACTGTTCCCCTATCCCATCAATGCGGGATAAGTTATTAACCCCTTTAATTTTCAGGTAGTGAACTGTTAGGCCTCATAAAGGCATCCCTGTTTTCACATAACCACTATAATGGGTTAAAAAAAAATAACAGATGGTTTATACAGAGAAACTGATCGAACATTGAGGAAAACGCTCCATGTTTTTCACATACAAGAAAAGTTGATGTCTGAATGAAGCCCAAAGATGTGTTCACCACCAAAACCAAAGTAATTGGCAGGAAACAGGACATGTACAATACTTGACTTTTTTTTGGCTAAAATGAATAAACGAGTGAAAAAAAATTGTTAAAAACAAAGAATTTATGTGCAGCAGATTAAAAAAAACAAAAACCTCATGTGTAGGCATTGCAAGACCTTAGGTATCCATGGTTCTGACGACTAGCAACTAACCGTCACTATATGAGTGGTCGTATCCTTAGATACCAAAGTTACTGCAACACCTGCACGTGAGGAAAGACAGAGCGAATCAGAAGAACTGTACTACATTACTAATTGGAGGTATTTGCTAATATTATTATTATTACACCTACTACATATTGGGAAAGGATCTTGGAGATGGGAGTACCCCTTTATTTAGCAGAGGTTAGGGTCGGGTAGCAGATTGTAAAGATACTGGAGCTCTGTTGCGCAGAAATTCGGATTACTATGCACATTTGACTCATGAGTAGATGGACGGGCGTACCAGCGCAGGCCTCGGCTCCTTTTTGCTTCTCCCCACTGTCTTCGTATCTGGTTACATAGTGGAGACACAGGCTCTGCTGCAGGACGTCACCTCTGCTCACCACCGTCAGGCGAGAGCCGGGGCGGCACCAGAGGGCAGAAGTGAAGAGGAGCCAAGGACTGCGTGGGGGCGCCAGTATGTCTGTCCACCGGGGCACTTTCACACCCAATTTGTTTGTACAAGAATGAAACACAAATATTTGGAGTAACGGAGCGCTGGATAACAATGGATCCATGGAAATACAATCCTGTGGTGCCTCACATTGCCTAGGCACCTTCTTACGGACACTTTCCCTTTAAAGTGGTTGTGTGGCACTTTAACCACTTCACCAGTTTCCATTTCTGCACCTTAATATTTTCCTCCCCTTCTTCCCAGAGCCATAACTTTTTTATTTGTCCCTTCAATATGGCCATGTGAGGGCTTGTTTTTTTGCGGGAAAAGTTGTAATTTTGAACGACACCAATGGTTTTACCATATAGTGTATTGGAAAACGGGAAAAAAATTCAAAGTTTAGTGAAATTGCAAAAAGTGCAATCCCACACTTACTTTTTTTTTTTTTTTTTGCTAGGCTCACTAAATGCTATATCTGACCTGCCATTATGATTCTCCAGGTCATTATGAGTTCACAGACACCAAACATGTCTAGGTTCCTTTTTTATTTAAGTGGTGAAAAAGAAAAATCCAAATTTGTAAGCGATCTTGTCATTTTCCTAGATCCGCAGCGTCTCCATTTTTCAGGTTCTGGCCCCGAGTGAGGGCTTATTTTTTGCGCCTTAGCTGACGTTTTTATTGATACCATTTTGATTTTTTTTCTCCTGACACCGTTTACCTATCGGATTAATTATTTTTATACTTTGATAGATCAGACGTTTCTGAATGAGGCGATACCAATTATGTGTATTTATTTGTTTTTATTGTTTTATTTTGAATGAGGAAAAAGAGTGGTTTCAGTTTGTGTTTTTTAATATATTTTAAAACTTTTTTTTTCCTTCCTTCAATAGTCACCTTAAAAGACTTGAAGCTGCGATCATCTGATCTCCTGTGCTTCAGCCCTTCTATGTGTAGCATAAATCATGAGATTTTCATTGAGAGGCACAGGGGTCTTCTGCAGACCCCCCGGCTGTCATGGCAACCCATCGGGGCCCCGTAATCAGGTGACAGGGGTGCCGATGGGCATGTTTTATGAAGTGTTTCTGGCTGGTGAGTGCTTGATGCCTCTGTCAGAGATTGTTAGAGTCACATGAAAACTTCTCAGATCAGCTGTCACCTACGGGGTAAGATGCAGGCTCGGCACCGGAGCCCGCATCAAGTGTGGGAACACAACTTTATACGTCCAAGGTCGTGAAGGGGTCAACATTGATGGCCTAAATTGATGGCCTACACTTAGGTCATCAATATCTGATTGGTGGTGGTGCGACACCCAGAAACCCCCGTCGATCAGCTGTTCCCAGTGTAGTTGGCAGCCAGAACTGCTCAGTTGTGGAGCTGCACAGCACAGCTCTGCTGACGGTATAGTGGCCGCCGGTCGGGTACTGCACATGCACCACCCATTCAAATCAATAGCAGGTGGATGTGCAGTACCCGGCCACTATTCTGACGACGGATCTGTGCTGTGCAGCTCCACAACTGAGCAGTTCCAGCCGACACCGGGATCAGCTGATCAGCGGGGTGTGCCCAGTGTTGCACCATCACCAATCACACATCTATATTAAAGTCCCGGACAGCCCCTTCAAGAGAAGACACACTGGGATAGGCTTTATTGTTAGCATTTCCGCTGTGACATATTCACCGTCTCACTCTTCCTCCTTCGCCACATTATTTGGTACATAAGTGTTTGACTTCTTTTCCAGTCTTCTTCAGGGTCTCCAGCAATTGGTCCACGGAGTGACTACCGGACTCGATCACCACCTTCTTATTCGGCAAATCAATTTCATACTGAACATCTGAAGGAGAAACAACCTCAATCAATAAATGAATAGCGGTCGGGGGACATACGATACATGGGCAGCAGCGACATTCACATAAAGGCAAGTTATGTGATTACGCAACACAATCCCCTTGAGATGTAAAGGGAATCCGTCAGTAGGTATTTGCTATGTAATCTGAGAGAAGCATGATGTAGGGGCTGAGACCCTGATACCAGCAATGTTTCACTTACTGGACTGCTTGCTGTAGTTTTTGATAATCTAGAATAATTCTGTTACAGGAGGACTAGTGTCATGTAGTCCTCCATGTGTGTGACCTCTGTTTAACCCCGTTCCCACCACTGACTAGCAGCTGTGCACACTGTGCATAGGCAGAAAGCTGCCAATCAGTGGTATGGGTGGAGCTGTCTATTAAGTCGAGTGGGAGGAGATTTGGTTTATCTTTAAAAAAAAGCTAAAATATTGTACTGGAAAAATGACCTGAACTTTCAAAATAAGTACACCAGTTTGATCAGGTCCAATAGATCTTTTTAATATTGTATGCAGTTTGTATTGTGAAATCTGGCGACAGATCTACTTTGATCCTACCTTTTCATATTGCACTCAGAGCTTAGAAATATCAAGAAATCTCAGCATTCAGAGAACTGCTAGATCTGCAGCAGATAAAACAGTGATGATATCAAAACTGCAGTGAGTAGCTTAGTGATACATCGCTAGAATCAGAGTCTGACTTTACATCATGCTGCTCTTAGATGGGGTAGCAAAAATCTGGGGACGGATTCCCTTACAAAAAAAAAGTTGATGCCTGTAGTTGCCACTAAAGGGAGCTTGCTGTATAATGTGTATTCACTGAACTTAAAGGGGTTATCCAGACTTCCAAAATTTATGACCCATCTACAGGACAGTTGGTGTCCAATGCTTAAAATCTGAATTACTCAACTGTTATTGGCTATTTAATTACCCAAAATTAGATTTGCAGGAAGATCCTCTGTCCCTTGCAAACTTACTACAACGTATTTGTCATGGTCACTGTGTGTCTGGGCGCAGGTGTTACCGCAAGGCGAACCCATAACACACGTGATCCTGGATACAGCGCCTCCAGTGGGGCGAATTTAAATAATAATACGTGCAGGTGGATACGCCGCCTCCACCTGGCGAATTTAGGTATTACACGTTAATAAACATTCTGGAAACCCCGCCTCCAGTACGGCGAATTTAAAGAATAAGGGGGACCTGGGAAACATTAACAATGGTGGGCCCTGCGATAGGGAATGGGGACATGGAGACCTCCTGAACTCCCCTGAGCCAGTGTCCCTGCACTCCTCACATTCCCTATACAGGCTCCGCACCTGTCGCTGCACGCGAACCTTAAACCCTTGCTCGCCCTGACCCTAAACCCTCACTAGGGAATCGGTCGGTGCAGAGACTAATCCCACCACTGCACTAGAGACACAAAAGGAAAGAAGACAATACAGGGGAAGCACCACTTAGCTTGATGCTCTGTGCTTATGCTCCTGCAACAGAGGCCCACCACCTGCGTGCGTCTTCTCCTCCACCCGGATCCATCACCATCCTGGATCCTACACCATAGTGCAGCCTTGGAGCAGAGTCCATCACCAGTTGCAGCAGTCCAGTCACAGAGTCCCAAGGATGAGTCAGCCTCTGCCAAGAATCTAAGCATGCTTGAGTCCAGCTCTCGGCAACCAAGTCGAGCATGCCGAGTGCAACTCTCTCCATAGTCGCCATTCCACCAAGCCATGCACGCACTTCCCGCCGACACCATAAACTGCGACTCCTCCACGCCATGCCAGCAATTCCTGCAGACACCATTAGCTGCCACTCGTCTCCTCTGGCTGACTGCGCAGGACTCCTCTTCAGCTCCATCCTTCCACCAGGCTCTCACAAACTCAGAATCAATGAATGAATATCACCAGCAGTGATTGCACACCCTGAGACTCATTTATAGAGCCCCACACCTGATTCATAATTACGTGCGCATTAAACCTAAAGTGTGATACCACTAACCACCACCGGGGACAGTCAAGTCACCTTGGCAACTTGCCAAAAGGAAAAAAAAGTTCACACAGTGCTTTTAAAACTGTCAGATCACTTCAGATCATGACAGTATCTTTTAGGAATTTGCAAAAAATCTTGCAGACTTGACTAGATGAGAGACTTAGGACTGGGATCTAAGCGGTAACATTTCTACTTGTGGAGAACGACGAGCCAGGACTAGCAGCTATTCCTGTCTTAAGCATCCTACTTAACCAAATCAGATCTCATACTTTGCACTGATGAGGGGCAACACACCGAAACATGTGTCTGCAAATAGAGATTCCGGATTGGCTTTTGTCCTAAGTCATGTGACAAGGCTCATTAAAGGGTCGATATTGACTTTTAGGATTGCTGCTTCCAATAGGTGGTGCTAAAGTTTAAGTCCTCCTCCTCTCTGAAGACTCAATTTGCATCACACACCAGACTGACCTCGCAATGGGGTATAACCACGCACCAGACTGGCGTATGTGCAGACTAACAGCAAACATAAATACCTGGTGTACCTCTCTTGCCACTCCTACCTTGTGTATGAAAAAGCTCTGTCGTTAATACTGTTCAGGTAGAGCTATCCGATAGTGCTATCCATGAAGAAAGTGATCGGATAGAGCTATCCCATAGCTCTATTCCTAAAGGAAATGAACAGGTAGAGCTAACCGATAGCGCTATCCCTCAGTGTTCCTGAGCGTAAGCTATTTCACATGGTTGAGCGCACTTGGGATCTGCCCCCAAGGCCCTGCCCATGCCCAATGTTTGGTCCATAGACCGCGGCTAGGAGTTAGTCCCGCTTTTGACCTTCAGCACTCAGGAGAGGAAAAACCTCCAGTGGAGGAAACCTCTAGGGCACCATGGCTGAAAGGCTGCTCTTCCCTTAAGCTGTAGATGATCATTGATGAGAACAGAGACCGAGCCCGGAATCTGCCTCGATGTGCAGTAGGACACCCACTTGTTCAGTGAGTGCATCTAGCTGCAGAAAGTCCAGTAAAGTCATATCCAATGGTGGAGAACAGAGACCGAGCCCGGAATCTGCCTCGTTGTGCAGTAGGACACCCACTTGTTCATTGAGTGTGTCTAGCTGCAGAAAGTCCAGTAATGTCATATCCAATGGTGGAGAACAGACACCGAGCCCGGAATCTGCCTCGTTGTGCAGTAGGACACCCACTTGTTCAGTGAGTGCATCTAGCTGCAGAAAGTCCAGTAATGTCATATCCAATGGTGGAGAACAGAGACCGAGCCCGGAATCTGCCTCGTAGTGCAGTAGGACACCCACTTGTTCAGTGAGTGCATCTAGCTGCAGAAAGTCCAGTAATGTCGTATCCTGTGGTGGAGAACAGAGACCAAGCCTGGAATCTGCCTCTTATTGCTGATGTAAAGTTGTCGTCTCCAGCTGGATCCCATGTTCATTGTGGGTTCACAGCGAGACCCTGCTCTGCCTCACCTGCAATATAAATGTCACAAAATTAGTAAAACAGTAAAGATTAATATATGTACAAGCAGACAGATTATAATGAGAGGGGCAACAGAAGACGTTTACATGTCATCCTTTATCTATAGGTTATAATACTGTACTATGTAATACATAATGGGTATTATTTAATGTCTATGTTCAGGTATGTTCTACATCCTATCAGTGCTGTGATTTGAATAGCACCCTGCCTATTATTTTAGGATCTTCTATGTTTAGATTACAGCTTACTAGCAATCCCTCCCTCATGGTATATATACAGTACTGCACCTTGTTCCTATATCCCCATGAAAAAGCTGTGATTGACGGTGAAACAAGTGTCAGGGTTAGGTGGTGGAGTGGCAGTTTTGGTACTATAGCATGCTTAATTGTACTTAGTACTGACATGAGTTTTTATTATTAGTTTTCTGTGTTACTAAGTCTTAGCATTTGTACAAGTATTTGCATATGGCATCTGGTAGTACATTGGATATAGAGCACGTTTTATTCTGCCATCAGCTCTTTTGATTTTTTACATTTGCACTTTAAGTCAGTATTGCTATGTATAAAATGTGATCATGATTAAATATTCATCTGTTGTTTTTGCCATGACCACCCACTGTAGTTTGTGTTTTTTATTTGTAGTCATATACTCATCCAATATTGTTATGTATTGTGATTTATTAAAGATGATTTATATTATTCTTTATTGTATTTGTGATTTGAGAATGACAACTCCCATTCTCCTGTAGTCCAGCCAATCTTGGCTCACAGACTGATGATATAGCTTAAAAGTTCAGGATATTTGTGTTTTTTGCTTTTTGTTTTGATGATATAGCTTGCATAGAGAAAAGTAACGCATCGATATTTAGGCCATTAGTGCCCAATTCCTAATTATTTAGCCTATTGCCTGTTAATACTAATACATAACATAGATCATAAAACATATTTATAAAGCTCTAAAACCTTACATTCGGTTTTTGTTGGCATAGGCCAGAAGTTCCTGAAAAACAAACTTCATGACGACTTTATATTTCTCTCTGTCTTTGTCCAGGACAAGATGTTTCTCAAAATTTTGAAGAGGCGGAGGAGTAGACAAAGGAGGAGTCAGAGGAGGAGGTGGAGTAAGTCCTCTGCCCTCTTGTTTTGTAAATGATAGTGTATAAATAATGAGTTGTTCATTAATGGACATTGATTCTACTCTGTCGCTCTGAGATTGAGGGCCGGGAAATTTTAAGAAATTGCTTGAACTGCAGTTCAATAATATATTGCTTAGGATGGCAGATTTTTAGTTTATGCAAGTTATGGAGATTAGAAGAGATTATATTTATGGTAGTAAGCATTCTTCTTATCAACATGAAGAAAAAAGGAACTTACTGTCCGAGGCGGCGACCACAGTCTAATCTGGCATGTTGATGGTTACATGATCGGGGCCAGGCGTAGAGATGTCGGTGTTTTCAGTATGTGGGTCCATGAGCCTCTTCCTCATTTCAGTATTTATATAATCCAAATATTCTCCTGTAAGGTGTAACATTCAAATTAACATTACTAAAATAAAAGCTTCTATGTTTGTTAAAGAATATCAACATTTTACAGTTTTTATAACGGCTAATTTGTAAAGTATGAAAACAGAAGGATCAAACAACCAGTTATCTCCTTATAGAGATTTTATATTAGGCTGCGGTTTTTCTATTAAGCATATGGTAGAAAAGCCTGAGAACTTACTGTCAGAGGAGAAGATCATATCCTCATCTGAATCTATAGGGTAGGACATATGACCAAGGCAAGATGAAGAGTTATCCTGTTTTCCTGTAACACAAAACATTGAAATCAGCATTTCAAAAGAAAAATATTCGATGTTTCTTCTAGATTGTTTCCTTTTTGTCTACAGTAAATTCACTGTCAAGATCTATTAAGAGATTATTTTTAGTGTAAAATGTTGCTTTTGTGTTTTTTTATGCTAATTTTCAGTTGCGGTTTACATTACTAGGAAATTGTATGAGATTTCAGAAATCTCCTGCGCACATTGCTGATTAGTCATCGGTATTTTGTGCTTCACAGGTTTCTTTGGACATAAAGCATGTCACTTCTTTTAGTGTTTTTTTATCCATTGACTTCAATGGGTGGTGAAAAACCCCAGAAAATCCGCACCAAAAATGAAAGTATCGTGTTTTGCTGTATTTTTTTTGTGCTAAAACCAGATTCTATGGAATAGGACTTTTTTTTAACACTAAACTTTATCAGCATGCTCAAGAGATAAATCGAGCACGCCAAAACCGCTGCCAGAAACACACAAAAAAGCATCAAAAATGCTGCAAAATGCATTAATGTCAGATTAGTGAGGCTGTACGTACCGTCAGGATCAGCCCTATTCTCTGTATCTGCCTTCGTGGTGTCTTTTCCTGTATCTTTTCTCCAGCATTTCTTTATCAGAAGTCTATAAAATGATAAAACAGAAGTCATGTAGCAAATTGTAAAGTAAAGTCTATCTGTGTTCTGCAGAATGTTATGAAGACATTTATTTTTCGTCGTCTATTTTGTCTCTCCTGATCTGCAGTCATTTTTGTGATCTATGACAATCAGCATTTTTTTCAGTTATACAGAAAAGTCCATTGTGCTCGGACCGGTCGGAGCCAGTTTATGACCCACTAAACATCTTCTCTAGATGTTTCCCTTTCCTGAATCGTGTGATGACCTGAAGATGAGATGTTTCTTCTATAGACTCCCGTGTAGCCCACAAATCAGTATAAGACTTACCCACAGATGATGGTACAGACGACACCGGAGAAGAATCCAAGGAAGAAGTAGACGGCAGGATGTAGAGTATCCATAATGAAGTATTCTATTGGAAAAAAAGAATAGACGTCAGATATCTGGAGCTACTAATATAGACATTATATTTTGCACCTCATTTATGTAACCAGACCTAGGATCATTCCTATGAGTAAGGGGACACATACACAACACATAGCTGTCGGCCCATGGTTCAGCTGATCTGTTCAGCCGGCAGATATTTCTCCTGACTCCTCCATGCACAGGAGCGCTAAGTGTTATGATGAGTCACCGAAGGAGGAAAAAACAAAATACTAGTTAAGTCCAGAAAAACCAGAGAGGTTGGCAGCTATCGGATTGCAGACCCCTGAACCTATCCACAACAACTAGCAGTAGCCGTGGGGGGTTCCTACGGTGCCCTAGACCCCTCGATGACAGCCGGAGAACTACATAGCCTAAAGACAGAAAGGGGAAAAACTAAACTGCCCCAGAGTAGACCCCAAAGCAATAGGCAGCCCCCAACATATAATGACGGTGAAGCAAGATGAAAACACTAACACAGATAGAAAGATAGGTTGAGCAAATGATGGGGCCCAAGCTAACTAAATAGGACAGGATAGGAAAGCCGCTGTCTGCCATCCGCAAAAACCCTATCCAAAATGTGCCAACCGACTGATAGGAAAAACAGGCCCTGAAGTCGCTAGGCTTCAAAAGACTATATCAGCACTCAGGTGTATTCTGAAGACAGAGCAAAAGATCAACAGATCAGAGACAAAAATGGAATTCAGCTCACCCCCGGTCGGGGATGGCAGAACTCCCAAAAAACAAGGCAAAACAAAAACAAAACTGAAGTGTACAAAGCAGAGCAGAAAATCTTAGCTTTGAGACGCAGGAATCAGACTGGTCTCCAAGAATCCAGCAGGATCATCAGCAAGGCAGAAGGGCGTCGGCTGCCTTATATCCAGTCCTCAATTCCAGCCACCCAGTCATCATCTAGCTGCCCAGGTATTTGGTAATCAGCCTCACTACCTTCCTTCACCAGAGGAGGGAGTTCATCAGACCTCGACGGTGAAGGAAAAATGAAGTCACAACAGCTACGTCTGCCGATCGGACCAGTGTTCTATGTAAGAAAGCCGCTGGTAGATTCCTCTGGCGGTGGCTTATTTAGCTGGGAACAAAAGGATCAACACTTGGACTGTCGGCAGAGCTGCTGATATTTGGGAATTGGTCTGTCACTGGTCTCATGTGTATGGGGGTCTGAACTCTAAGACTGAACAGATCAGGAAAATAGTAAATACCAACAAGTTGGATAAATTCCCCAATTACCTGTAATGCAACTACGGAGCACCACCACCGGGGGGAGCTGTTATGGCAAAAAAGTTTTGCACTTACTGTATACAGATAGGGTATACAGATCACTTGCTCAAACCAAGGACCAGAGCTATCACTGACAAAGGCTACCAAAAACAGCACCAATACATAGCCACCCAAGAACCAAAAAGAGGCAGGAAAACCCTCCTTGACCAGGCCAGGAAAAGGCAGGAAAACCCCTCCATGACCAGGCCAGGGAAAGAAAAGCAAGAATCAAACCCCGACCTGGATCATGACATTAATATAAATTTGTAATTATTTTCCCCTAAAGTATTGAAGAAGTCACACATATGAAGATCAGAGAGACACGTGACTGATTTTTCGCTTACAGGGGATCTCCATTCAAGCTTACAATTTGTTTGAGCCTGGAGTATGGAATATATCATGGGAGAAGGCTCCGGGAATTACAAGTGACACATGAAGAATCCTCCAAGAAATGCACCATGTGACTTACTAACAATAACCCCATGTTGGATAAATATCTGGGAAAACACTTACCTCCAGAGGCCAAAGCCCGGAATGCTGGCGGCGGATGTTGATAGGAGCGCCTTGCACAGATCTTATTAGCTCAGTCACAATCAGAAGAAATCAAAACAGCAGTTTATCCCGGAGGAATATCGCTAGTTGTGTAACACACAGTGAGTCTTTCCAGACAAAGCCTCTTCCTGCAGTGTCATTCCGTATAACCCCTCAGTCCGTGAGGTCACAATGGTGTTCTAAGTGTGACATCACAGAGGAGCGGAACACGAGTGACATCACAGAGGAGCGGAACACGAGTGACATCACAGAGGAGCGGAACACGAGTGACATCACAGAGGAGCGGAACACGAGTGATGTCAGATACTTGTAGCCACTAAAGATTAAGCAGCTTCATTCATTTATATTATATGTGTTTCTTAACCCCTTTACCCCCCAAGGGTGGTTTGCACGTTAATGACCGGGCCAATTTTTACAATTCTGACCACTGTCCCTTTATGAGGTCATAACTCTGGAACGCTTGCAAGGATCCTGGTGATTCTGACATTATTTTCCCGTGACATGTTGTGCTTAATGTTAGTGGTAAAATTTCATTCATGTAGCTTGCGTTTATTTGTGAAAATAATGGAAATTTGGTAAAAATTTTGAAAATTTAGTATTTTTCCAACTTTGAATTTTTATGCCCTTAAATCACAGAGATTTGGCACCCAAATAACTTAATAAATAACATTTACCACATGTTTACTTTACATCAGAACAATTTTGGAACAAAATTTTTTTTTTTAGGAAGTTATAAGGGTTAAAATTTGACCAGCGATTTCTCATTTTTGCAACACCATTTTTTTAGGGACCACATCACATTTGGAGTCACTTTAAGGAGTCTATATGATAGAAAATACTGAAAAGTGACACCATTCTAAAAACTGCACCCCTCAAGGTGCTCAGAACCATATTTAAGAAGTTTATTAACCCTTCAGGTGCTTCACAGGAATTTTTTGAATGTTTAAAAAAAAAAAAAGAAAAAAGAGAACATTTAACTTTTTTTCACAAAAAAAATACTTCAGGTCCAATTTTTTTTTATTTTACCAAGGGTAACAGGAGAAATTGGACAGCAACCGTTATTGTGCAATTTGTCCTGAGTACGCTGATACCTGAGATATTTGTAGACATCTATTAAATCTCCTCTCAGTCTTTTCTTTTGCAGGCTAAACATTCCCAAATCCTGTAACTGTTCCTCATAGGACAGGGTTTGCAGACCGGTCACCATTCTGGTCAGTCTTCTCTGAACTTGCTCCAGTTTGTTGATGTCTTTTTTAAAATGTGGCACCTAAAACTGGACATAGTATTCCCGATGAGGTCTGACCAAAGAGGAGTAGAGGGAAATAATGACTTCACGTGATCTATGCTTCTGTTAATACATCCTAGAATTGCATTTGCCTTTTTTGCTGCTACATCACATTGTTGACTCATATTCAGTCTTTTTCACATGTGCTGTTATTTAACCCTATTCATCCCATTCTATATATGCTTTTTTCATTTTTATTGCCCAGATGTAGTACTTTAAATTTTTCCCTGTTAAAATCAATTCTGTTAGTTGCTGCCCACTGCTCCAGTTTATTTATATCTTTTTGAATCCTCTCTCTCTCTTCTCTAGTATTAGCTATCCCTCCTAGCTTTGTGTCATCAGCAAATTTAATCAGTTTACCCTCAATCCCTTCATCTAAATCATTGATAAAGATGTTGAACAATACAGGGCCCAGGACAGAGCCCTGTGGTACCCCACTGGAGACATTCTTCCAACTGGATGTGCAGCCATTTACGACCACTCTTTGGGTCCGATCACTAAGCCAGTTATGAATCCACCTAACAGTTGCCTTGTCCATTCCATACTTAGTCATTTTTTCAATAAGGATTGTGTGAGATACTTTGTCAAATGCTTTGCTGAAGTCAAGATATACTATATCTACAGCATTTCCCTGATCCACCCAGTCAGTGATATACTTTATTTATTCGCATAAAAAGATATACGTGCCAGTAATAAGGCCTTTACAATAGAAGAGAAGGGAGAAATACTGCGGCCAATACAGGGGTACGCATGATGACACTGCGTCCAAAAATCATAAATGTGCACATCAGCATTAAAGTGTAACAGGGCAAGTCCTAAGCAATATCTTTACACAAAAGAATGAGCAAATACACAATGAGATGATGCATAACAATAATCAAATCATTATGCCCATGCATAGTATTGTAAGTATCGCTTACCCATAGTCGTTACAGGGAGGTACACTGACGCACCAGCGACTATGGGTAAGCGATACTTACAATACTATGCATGGGCATATTGATTTGATTATTGTTATGCATCATCTCATTGTATATTTGCTCATTCTTTTGTGTAAAGATATTGCTTAGGACTTGCCCTGTTACACTTTAATGCTGATGTGCACATTTATGATTTTAGGCCGCAGTGTCATCATGCGTACCCCTGTATTGGCCGCAGTATTTCTCCCTTCTCTTCTATTGTAAAGGCCTTATTACTGGCACGTATATCTTTTTATGCGAATAAATAAAGTATATATTGCTTTTTACTGGATGGTGTTTTTTGCTCCGTTTTTTCTCTGTTTTGTACATTCGTAGTGGGAGCATTTCCATTTTTCCACTTGTTGATAGGCACCATGCCTTAGTCTTCGGATTGAAGTTGTATCTTCAGTAATGATTATAAATAATTTGTGCTTATTTTGCCTTATTCGTTCTCATAGATAGATAATAGATAGATATTAAAAAAATGGAGACAGCACACCATTCAAAGTGAAAAAAATAGAAGTGCTTCTGTTTAATAGCCCATCATGGTGACATTTCGGCTCACACTGAGCTTGTATAGACAGATAGAGATAGACAGATAGATAATAGATAGACAGATAGATAATAGATAGATTATAGATAAGCGACAGATAGTTAAATAGATAATAGATAGATCGTTAGATAGATAATAGATAGATCGTTAGATAGATAGATCGTTAGATAGATAGATAATAGATAGATGGTAGGTGATGTGCGCTGTAGTTGTGATCCCTCCACCTCAGCCAAAGCGCAAAAACTGACTGGAATGGAGAAGGTCAGTAATATCTGTGTTCAGTTTTGGATTGAGGTGCTAAGGGCCCACCAGAAATCAACTCCAGGGCCCCACGTTTCAGCTACATGTAAATGTGACATCATCCTCAATCACAAATTTGTACAACAATTAGTGACGAGGGAACGTGCTGGGATAAGGTGTTATCTGAGCATGCTCGGGTGCTAACCGAATGTCTCAGGCATGCTCAAATAATATGTTTGAGTCCCCGTGGCAGCATGTCTTGTGGATGTTTGATAGCTTCAACACATGCAGGGATTGACTAACAAACAGGGAATCCCTGCATGTGTTGTGCCTGTCGAACAGCAACAAGACACAGCCATATTTTTTGAGCACGCCGAAGACACTCGGATAGCACCTGAGCATGCTCAGATAACACCTTATCCCAACATGTTCGCTCATCGCTAATAACAATGAACTGAGTAGATTAAAGAAACAACAACCACAACAAAATGAATGGATTGTAATGCCTCGTAGCATTGTTAGAAGCTATCATTTACTGTCTTGTACAAGTCTATAAAAAGTCCCATAAAATGCAGACAGAACAAAATGTATTCATCTGATGCATTCCTCCAAAATGACTCACAGCAGAATAGGAAACTCAAGCGTTTTCAAGCTCAAGCTTCAGCCACGTCACATAATCTACAATCTGCATTCAGTGCCCAGCTATAACGGGAGACAAAGTTTATAGGTTAGGTAGCATAAGATCCCATGTAGACCAAACAATGAGCCTGATTGTAGAATGACAGCAGTGACATCCTCAGTGTTAGGGCTCATGCAGACGAGCGTATAAATAGGACGTGTTCTGTCCGTTTTTTTATTATCTGCCCTGCTGAAGTCACGTTGACAGAGCGGCGGCTTCATTTCTGCTCTGCTCTGTTGACAGGGTGGGACTGCCAACATCATCCTGATTGACAGCTGGTTCCCTGCTTTCACACTCCGTCAGCAGAGCAGGGCAGAAAAGAAGCCGCTGGCAGAGGCAGCTCAATTGCCGGCATTAGCGGTCTGTGACTGCTCTGTACCAGCTAAGAATGGCACCAGGACAACAGGCAGGTAGGTAGAAACTACTGCATGTGAAGCTGCTAATGCCCTTTAAAGGTGACTTGTCGTTTATAATAAATGTTTGGCTTTTCACCAAGTGTAAGTCCCGCCGTTCTCCTGAACCCGGCACTGTTTTTCTTTTGTTCCTGCTCCTCTCCGATCCTGAGATATGGCCCTTTCTTTCCTTTATCTAAATCTACTCTATGTAGCCCAGGGGGCGTGGTCCTCACCTCTTTCCTGTAGATGTCTACATGAGGACCACACCCCCTGGGCTACATAGAGTAGATTTATATAAAGGAAAGAACGGACCATATCTCAGGAACGGAGAAGAACAGGAACAAAAGAAAAACAACACAGTATTCAGGACAACAGCGGCATTTACACCATGCAAAAAAAATTACATATTTATAGCAAGTGATTAACTCCCTTGAAATGGAGCTAAACATCAATATCCTTTTAAAAAGGTTGCTAACTTATAGACCAGCCATCTACAGGTCACAGCAGCTAAGCTTCAGTGATTACCTCCTTATAAGAAACCAGCGTGACTTTCTAATTAATAAAAATATTTCTGCCGTATAACACAGCCGAGTGCTATCCGAGTTTTAATAGAGAGTACTAGGACCAATGTTATACTATGGGGCAGTGCAAATCAGCGATTCAGCATATATAAGTAAATTTGACATCCGTTACTGGTAGCTTATGACTTCAGGGGTGCGGTTTACAGAACAAGAGGAAAGGAGCTATTACATTTTATATATACAGTGGGGCAAAAAAGTATTTAGTCAGTCAGCAATAGTGCAAGTTCCACCACTTAAAAAGATGAGAGGCGTCTGTAATTTACATCATAGGTAGACCTCAACTATGGGAGACAAACTGAGAAAAAAAAATCCAGAAAATCACATTGTCTGTTTTTTTTTCATTTTATTTGCATATTATGGTGGAAAATAAATATTTGGTCAGAAACAAAATTTCATCTCAATACTTTGTGATATATCCTTTGTTGGCAATGACAGAGGTTAAACGTTTTCGCTTTGGCTTTTCGCTTGGCAACACGGACTTTCAACTCCCTCCAAAGGTTTTCTATAGGGTTGAGATCTGGAGACTGGCTAGGCCACTCCAGGACCTTGAAATGCTTCTTACGAAGCCACTCCTTCGTTGCCCTGGCGGTGTGCTTTGGATCATTGTCATGTTGAAAGACCCAGCCACGTTTCATATTCAATGCCCTTGCTGATGGAAGGAGGTTTGCACTCAAAATCTCACGATACATGGCCCCATTCATTCTTTCATGTACCCGGATCAGTCGTCCTGGCCCCTTTGCAGAGAAACAGCCCCTAAGCATGATGTTTCCACCACCATGCTTTACAGTAGGTATGGTGTTTGATGGATGCAACTCAGTATTCTTTTTCCTCCAAACACGACAAGTTGTGTTTCTACCAAACAGTACCAGTTTGGTTTCATCAGACCATAGGACATTCTCCCAAAACTCCTCTGGATCATCCAAATGCTCTCTAGCAAACTTCAGACGGGCCCGGACATGTACAGGCTTAAGCAGTGGGACACGTCTGGCACTGCAGGATCTGAGTCCATGGTGGCGTAGTGTGTTACTTATGGTAGGCCTTGTTACATTGGTCCCAGCTCTCTGCAGTTCATTCACTAGGTCCCCCCGCGTGGTTCTGGGATTTTTGCTCACCGTTCTTGTGATCATTCTGACCCCACGGGGTGGGATTTTGCGTGGAGCACCAGATCGAGGGAGATTATCAGTGGTCTTGTATGTCTTCCATTTTCTAATTATTGCTCCCACAGTTGATTTCTTCACTCCAAGCTGGTTGGCTATTGCAGATTCAGTCTTCCCAGCCTGGTGCAGGGCTACAATTTTGTTTCTGGTGTCCTTTGACAGCTCTTTGGTCTTCACCATAGTGGAGTTTGGAGTCAGACTGTTTGAGGGTGTGCACAGGTGTCTTTTTATACTGATAACAAGTTTAAACAGGTGCCATTACTACAGGTAATGAGTGGAGGAAAGAGGAGACTCTTAAAGAAGAAGTTACAGGTCTGTGAGAGCCAGAAATCTTGATTGCTTGTTTCTGACCAAATACTTATTTTCCACCATAATATGCAAATACAATGAAAAAAAAACAGACAATGTGATTTTCTGGATTTTTTTTTCTCAGTTTGTCTCCCATAGTTGAGGTCTACTTATGATGTAAATTACAGACGCCTCTCATCTTTTTAAGTGGTGGAACTTGCACTATTGCTGACTGACTAAATACTTTTTTGCCCCACTGTATATAATACGGAAACGTAGGGAGTGTTTATAAAAATATACAAAGATGATATAAAAATGGAACAAAACTATACGGTATATACAATTACACAAAATAAAAGGAATGACGAAAGAAAATTACTAAACCTAGTGTCACGGAAATGGCTCAGAGCTTAGCGGAGGGATCTACTCCTTAGGAAAATGGACAGAACCCACAGCATGCTGTACCTTCCTCATATGTGGGATGCTTGTGGGATGTGCTATGTCTGTTTGAATTTTAAGAGATCCCTAACTTCTAGAATATCTTTGCACCTGGGGGTCCTAGGAGGTAGAAATTGTCATCATGTTTCCTATTGCAATTTTACAATTCTAAAGATATGAAATATGGCATGGATAGCATCATCCATCCGAACAATATTAAGTTGAAGGGTTTAGAGTGGTCATACGGTAATGTGAATGTGTTATGTTTATCCCCTCACTGCGACCCCAAAATATATTTCCCATAAATATTAGATTAATGCAAACTGCAATATTCCTCACTGACCACTGGCTCCAAAGTATCGCAGGCAAGCTCTTTGAACAGAGGAAGCTTTTGCCTCAAAAGTGTACTTCACCTCTGAGTAAACAAATCCTTGTTCTAGTGACTGGTTCTCAGAGCAGATCTCTGCTGTAATTACCTGGTTGTTGCAGGAGGTCCCAACTTCAATGTAGGTTCAAGTGTCAGCTCTTTCTCACTTCCCCAGCTATAATAATCCCATATCTTCAATGTGAGGTCCTACTTCATTGGAAGTTGAAGTGTCAGCTCTTTCTCACTTCCCCAGTTACATTTAATCCGATATGTTCAATGTGATTGGGGTACGTCCCCTCTCCGGAGATGTCTTTTTGGATTTTAATTTTTCTCTATGGCAAATAAGCGTTCTGGATTCATGGGAAATCCAACGAGTCTTGCCAAAGTCTACTGGCAGTAAGATATTCCTGAAGGTTTATTGTATGAAAATAGGCAAAGAGATATGGAGGGACATAGTGCAGCAACAGAGGGTGAAGAAGTATAATTTATAACTAGACCCTGGATTCTGGGGTCCAAAGAACCTTCTGTCAGATATAAAAATACAAGATTATACCTGCTATATGGTAGGTGGAGGTTCAGTTGCAAAACCAGCATTGGAGCCCAAGAGCTATGAAAGGGACTTATCACTTGCCACAGATAAATATTTTCCCCCCTGGTGTAAATGCTGCTGTTTTCCAGAATATGGCGTTGTTTTTCATTTGTTCCTGCGATATTGCTCTCTCTACTCCCTGTATATTTAGAGGCTTGTTAGCCAAGTGGGTGTAGGCATCAGCTCTTCTTTGTGAGTGCATTCCTGAAGATCACACCCACTAGTAACAAGACTAGATTTATATACAGGAAAGATAGGGCCATATCTCAGGAACGGAGAGGAGCAGGAACAAAGGAAAGACAGCGCAGGGAAAAACAGCTGCCAATGGGAAGAGACACCAGGTCGAGACCCATTACAGTCTACAGCCAGACTTGAAATCTCTTCTAATAAGTGAGGAAGAAGGAAGCTATAGGGGAACTTTTCCAAGGTTAGTGGGAGAGATTTGCATTTGCATGTATTACCATATGGATTTTCTCGCAGTTTTTTCAGTGGTACAAGTGTGAACAAAGCCTAACTATTCTGGACAGAATAGATAACAGGCTCATCAATAGCATTTTTCCTTGTCCATCCGGCAACGTTGTTGTGGTCCGCATGCCGCAGCGCTCCTCCTCCATACACAGAGCAGGAACTGCTGGTTAAATACAGCACATTCTCAAATCCATTGTACAATTCCTGTCTTCACCTATGAAAAGAAGTGAAATCCAGCCTGTACCAGCAAACAGCGAGAACTGAACAGGCAGGGGGTGCAGCTATATGAGGCGTGGAGGTAAATGAAGTACCCGGCCCCGATGTGTGAGAGCCCCCAATGGCTTCTCTGCCATTTGAAAAGATGCCGGTGTTATAAATGCTTTATAGTAAGAGTGCATAGTAGGTGGGGGCGCTGTAATTGTGCATAGTTGTGGGGCACTGTGAATGATACATGGTAGATGGGGGACGATGAAATGGTACATAGTAAGTGGGGACTCTGTAATGGTACATTGTAGGTGGGGGTCTCTGTAATGGTACACAGTAGGTGGGGTGCTCTGTAATGGTACATAGTAGGTGGGGGGCTCTGTAATTGTACATAGTAAGTGGGAACCCTGTACTGGTACATAGTAGGTGGGGGCCCTGTAATGGCACATAGTAGGTGGGGGCTCTGCATGGTACATAATAGGTGGTGGGCCTGTAATGGTACAAAGTAGGTGGGGGCCTGTAATAGTACATAGTAGGTGGGGTGCTCTGTAATGGTACTTAGTAGGTGGGGGCCCTGTAATGGTACATAGTAGGTGGGGGGGCTGTAATAGTACATAGAAGGTGGGGGTCCCTGCAATGGTACATAGTAGGTGGGGGCTCTGTAATGGTACATGGCAGGTGGGGGGGCTCTGTAGTGGTACATAGTAGGTAGGGGGGCCTGTAATGGCACATAGTAGATGGGGGTCCCTGTAAAGGTACTACATAGTAGGTGGAGGGCCTGTAATAGTGCATAGTAGGTTGGGGGGCCTGTAATAGTACATAGTAGGTGGGGGGCTCTGTAATGGTACATAGTAGGAGGGGGTCCCTGTAATGGTACAAAATAGGTGGGGTCTTAGTAATGGTACTACATAGTAGGTGGGGCCCTATAATGGTACATAGTACATGGGGGGAGGGCTGTAATGGTACATAGTAGATGGGGGGCCCTTAATAGTACATAGTAGGTGGAGATCATGCAATGGCACATAGTAGTTGGGGATCTCTGTAATGGTGCATAGTAGGTTGGGGACCCTGCAATGGTACATAGCAGGTGGGGGGGCCTGTAATGTTACTGTAATGGTACATAGTCGGTGGAGATCATGTAATGGTACATAGTAGGTGGGGGGCCCTGTAATGGTGCATAGTAGGTGGGGGGCCCTGTAATGGTGCATACTAGGTGGGGGCCCTGTAACGGTACATAGTAGGAGGGGGCCCTGTAATTGTACATAGTAGGTGGGGGCCCTGTAATTGTACATGGTAGGTGGTGGGCCCTGTAATGGTACATAGTAAGTAGGGGGCCTGTAATGGTAGATAGTAAGTGGGGGGTCCTGTAATGGTACATAGTAGGTGGGGGCCTGTAATGGTACATAGTGGGGGGGGCTCGGTAATGTTACTTAGTAGGTGGAGATCATGTAATGGGTACATAGTAGGTGGGGAACCTGTATATTGTGTATAGTAGGTGGGGAGGGTCATGTAACAGATTTTGTGTCAGGGCATCAGGTGTGTTGCTTACATCTGACCGCCTTTAAGGATGGCCATAAATATGGTTATTGTCACGTCGCCCTCGGACTCGGAGCCTGCTGTCCCGACCTCGGCCACTAGGAGACGCCGGACTGTCACGTCGCCGTCGGACTCGGGGCCTTCTGTTCCGGCCTTGGCCACTAGGAGGCGCCGTGGTTCGGCCCTGAGTAATGGCGGTGACAGAGAAGGGGCCCCTGCGCAGGCATCTGATGGACGCAGGCTCCGCTCCTCAGTCGGTCGTGGAAGGGTTGGTGCATCGCCATCTGGCCTGCTCCTGGGGGCGGCCCTGATGACATCAGCAGTCTGGGAGCCTGTGAGAAATGACCTGATCCCTCAAATACTTGGACTGGTCTTGCAAGCCGCCGGATATATTCTCGATTCCCCTATGTGCTACTGTGTGATTGCCTATTGTTTGACTCTGACCTCAGACTGGATTTCTGACCCCTCTTGCCTGACGATTTTGTACTTCTGCTATTCTCCCGGTTTGTGACCTTGGCCTGGATATTCGACTCTGCTACTGCCTGCCGTTTTTGCACCTTTACCGCCCTCCCGTTTTGTGACCTTGGCCTGGACTCTCGACTCTCCCACTGCCTGACGTTTCTGTACCTCCACTGCTCGCCCGGTTTCTGACTACGATTTTGGCTCCCTGCCTTCTTCACTATTGGCGACCGTTCTGCTCTGGCGCACTGCTTCTACACAGCCACCCCCTGGGCCTTGCTACAATTCCAGATCCCTGTATAGGGGTTAAGGGTCTCGGGGTGCTGTCCCTACTGCATCCAGATCCGCGGAGGGACGTTACAGTTATAAACAGCATACAGTATTTTTCGCAGTGTTTATGTAGCATCGGATGTTTTTTGCCTCCTGTCCTTAGCAGTAAATATGACTGCAGCCTCTGAACTCAATATTTAAATTACTTACGGTCAGGGTCGGACTGGGGTGCCTAGGGACCACCAGGGGAATTGACTCTAGGGGCCCACCCTATGGCTGCCATAAATGGTTTTATTATGTGTTCATTTTTTGGCCTCTCCCACTAAAACGTGTGCCATTTAGCAAGCTGTACAGTGTGCAAAAGAGAACACTCTCAGCCTCCTATATATCGTACACACTGTACTCTTGGCATCCTATATCACATACAGACCGCACTCTCGGTCTCCTATAACAGATACTTTCTATAAGAGGCTGAGAGTGTGGTATGTACAGTATATAGGATGCCAATATTGCGATATGTACGGCATATTGGCCTCGTATATGACATGCAGACTGTCGGCCTCCTATTAGGCCCCCTATAAGACATACTGAGTGTCGGGCTCCTATTAGGCCCCCTATAAGACATACAGACTGTCAGCCTCCTATTAAGCCCCCTATAAGACATACTGAGTGTCGGCCTCCTATTAGGCCCCCTATAAGACATACTGAGTGTCGGGCTCCTATTAGGCCCCCTATAAGACATACTGAGGGTCGGGCTCCTATTAGGCCCCCTATAAGACATACTGAGTGTCGGCCTCCTATTAGGCCCCCTATAAGACATACTGAGTGTCGGCCTCCTATTAGGCCCCCTATAAGACATACTGAGTGTCGGGCTCCTATTAGGCCCCCTATAAGACATACAGACTGTCAGCCTCCTATTAAGCCCCCTATAAGACATACTGAGTGTCGGCCTCCTATTAGGCCCCCTATAAGACATACTGAGTGTCGGGCTCCTGTTAGGCCCCCTATAAGACATACTGAGTGTCGGCCTCCTATTAGGCCCCCTATAAGACATACTGAGTGTCGGCCTCCTATTAGGCCCCCTATAAGACATACTGAGTGTCGGCCTCCTATTAGGCCCCCTATAAGACATACTGAGTGTCGGCCTCCTATTAGGCCCCCTATAAGACATACTGAGTGTCGGCCTCCTATTAGGCCCCCTATAAGACATACAGAGTGTTGCCTCTTAGATACTGTACAGACCGCACTCTCTGCCTATGTACGGCATACAGGAGGATGATAGTGCGGTCTGTACAGTCGGTATACAGGCCTCATATGACATATTAGGCCATATAAGAGTGTGCTGCATGTGTATCTTATCTAGGAGGCACTGACTGAGATTGTGATCTGTGATGCTGCATCATGTCATGTGTATGAGCAGGGACAGATTTAGGCAAAGTGGGGCCCTAGGCCAATTTTAAAATGGGGCCCCAAATGCTAACATATTGCACATCACACAGAAGCATTTTGGTTGTAGTTACATGCGCTGAGTTCAGGACGCTGAATCAGTGTGATCGACAATATTGAAGTCGTTCAACACTTGTTTCCTGGCCTCTTTCCACCGTCTGAGAAAGAATGATGGGGACAGAACAATCACTAATGGATTAATCTGTCCCCATACAGTATCATGTTATCAGCAGCACATCTACAGTTTACACCCCATAGTCCTCCATTCAATATAATGTCCCCCATAGTCCTCCATATAATATATTCTGCCCCATAGTCCTCCATATAGTATAATACACTCCTCAGTCCCACATATAACATAATGCAGCCACCCCATAGAACATAATGCAGCCACCCCACAGAGTATAATGCAGCCCTGCCATACAATATAATGTAACCCCCATAGAATATAATGCAGCCCCCCTCTTATAGTATAATGCAGCCACCCCTTAGAGCATAATGTAGCCACCCCACAGAATACAATGTAACCCCGGATAGAATATAATGCAGCCCCCCTCATATAGTATAATGCAGCCCCTCCATAGAATATATGGCAACCTCTTATATAGTGTAATGTAGCCCCTCCATAGAATACAATGTAGCCCTCCTCATATAGTATGAAAAAGACCCTATTGTCTACTCCAGAGAAGCTATACTGCTCCTTAGGGATACAAAAAGGCAGCATGCTGCTAATAGACCAGAGGACATTCTACCAGAAATAAGGAGGACTAAGAGAAGAGGTTGCAGAGCTGGAGCCCTCAGGAAAGCTAGAAGAAGGCGCTATAGACCTGCTCTTCCCTCCGTCATTATGGGCTATGTGAGGTCACTCGGGAATAAGTTGGACGAACTGTCGGCGCTGACCAGACATCATCGGGAATTAAGGGAGTGCAGTATGTTGCTGTTTACAGAGACCTGGCTCACCTAAGGTACTCCGGACACTTGTCTCATTGGATGGCTTTAAACTCATTTGCGCGGACAGGACAAGGGAGAGCGGTGAAGTCGGAGGGCTGGCGATATTTGTGAATGATAGATGGTGTGACTCTAGGCACATCGTGGTCAAAGAGCAAACATGCTGTAAGGACATTGAGCTGTTAGCTGTGGGCATGAGACCTTTTTATTTATTGAGGGAACTTTCGCATGTAGTCATGATAGCTGCATACGTCCCCCCTTCTGCGAAAGCTGATGCCGCCACTGAGGTCCTACAATCCACAGTGAGCATGATGCAGTCCCTTCACCCCCAAGCACTCCTTCTGGTTTCGGGAGACTTCAATCGTGTCTCCAGCATCCATACTACCCGGTTGCACACAGTATGTTACCTGCCTCAATAGAGACAACAAAATATAGGACTTGTTCTTTGCCAATGTGAGAGGGGCATATGCCTCGTCAGCCTTACCGCCCCTTGGAAGATCGGATCACAACCTAGTGCACCTCCAACCCGTGTACAAGCCACTTGTACAGAGAGAACCTGCTGTCACTCGCACAGTGAGGATATGGACTGAGGAGAGTGAAGATGCTCTGAGAGACTGCTTTGAAACAACCACTTGGGATGTGTTGCAAGATTCCTATGGTGATGACATGGATGGTCTCACACACTGTATAACGGACTACGTTAATTTCTGTGTAGACAACCCACAAAAGTAGTGAGGTGCTTCTCTAACAATAAACCATGGATCAGCCCCAGAATAAAGCCTCTTCTCAAAGAGAAGAAGTTGGCCTTCAGATTAGGTGACAAGGGCAGGCTGAGAGAAGTGCAGAAAGATCTGAAGAATCTAATCAGGCAGGGAAAGGCTAATTATAAGAGAAAGATAGAACTGAAATTGTCACAGAAAAGGATTCATGAAGTCTGGGAGGGTCTAAAGTCTATATCTGGGCATAGACAGACTGTCTCCAGGATGATTGTAGATAAAAAGGGGCTTAATGAACTTAATCTATTCTTTAACAGATTTAATCACACACTGGCTGCTCCTGCCCCTGCATACTATTCACACCTCTCTACTACAATAACCTCACCCCCTGCTGCAACTTGTCAACTGAGCCAGGGTCTGTTCTTCACAAGTACCCAGGTTGCAAAAGAACTGGATAAGATCAAAGTTTTGAAGGCTGCAGGTCCTGACGGCATCAGTGCAAGGCTAATCAAAACCTGCGGGCACCAGCTGAGTGAGATCATTACATATCTGTTCAATATGAGCCTGAGAATAGGTATAGTACCACAACTGTGGAAATTATCGTGTGTGGTACCAGTTCCGAAGAAACCTTATCCGAAAGACCTTAATGACTATAGACCTGTAGCATTGACATCACACCTGATGAAGGTACTAGAGAGATTGGTTCTCACACGTCTCCGTCCTCTAGTGAGCTCGGATATGGACCCTCTCCAGTTTGCCTACAGGCCAGGCATTGGTGTGGATGCAAGAATAATGTTCTTAGATTTCTCTAGTGCTTTTAATACCATACAGCCAGGTCTACTGAGAGACAAGCTGGGCCTTGTTGGCGTGGACCTCCAACTCTCCACCTGGATCCTTAACTACCTCACAAACCGACCTCAGTTTGTAAAGGTTCGGGACAGTGTGTCAGACACGGTGATCTGCAATACAGGGGCACCTCAAGGTACAGTTCTTGCCCCTTTTCTCTTCACACTGTACACTGCGGATTTTAAGTGCAACTCATCTAGCTTCTACTTGCAGAAGTATTCTGATGACTCTGCAATAGTAGGCCTCATCACAGGAGGAGATGAAAGAGAGTACAGAGATACTAACCAAGCTTTTGTGGAGTGGTGTCAGAGGAACCACCTTAGGATTAATTCCGGGAAGACCAAGGAATTGGTGGTGGACTTTCGCAGGGAAAAAATCCACCAGTAGTGGTGAACATTCAGGGAAATGACATTGAGATAGCCGACACCTATAAGTACCTTGGTGTGATCCTCAATAATAAGCTTGACTGGGCCCATCACTTGGATGCAGTGTACAGGAAGGGCCACAGTAGGCTTTTTCTGCTCAGAAGGCTGAGAGCCTTCAGAGTTAGGGGGGCACTCCTTGCATTCTTCTTCAACTCTGTTGTGGCATCAGTCATTTTCTTTGGTGTGGCGTGCTGGGGTAGTGGCATATCAACCAGGGACTGGAATAGGCTGGACAAACTGATTATAAGGGCCAGCTCTGTCCTGGGATGCCCCCTTGATCCAGTTCAGGAAGTAGGCGACAGGAGGATACTGGCCAAGGTGAGCTACAGGGTGCAGAATGATTCCCATCCCATGCATGAGACCGTGACAAAGATGTGCAGTACTGTCAGTGACCGGCTACTTCATCCTAAATGTGAGAGGGAGCGCTATCGAAAGTCCTTCCTTCCTGCTGCAGTTAGGCTGTATAACCAGCACTGTCCAAAACGGAGAACGACCCAAACAGTGAACTGATAGATCCAAAGTTGTGATAGTCTGGTTATATCTTTTTCTTTCGTATATGTACCTACCTACTGTCAATGTAATGTCTTTATGCATCTGTATCTGTACTTGTTCTTGCCTTGCTGCTGTAATGCTCTGAATTTCCCCATGGTGGGACGATTAAAGGATTATCTTATCTTATCTTACAATGCAGCCCCAATAGAATATAATGTAGCCCCCTCATGAAGTATAATAAACCCCCCCTACAATATAATCTAGCCCCCCATAAAATATAATGCAGCCCCTGTAGAATACAATGTAGCCTCCTCATATAGTATAATGTAGCCCCTTCATGGAGTATGATGCAATCACCACCATAGAATATATAATGTAGCCCCGAATAGAATATAATACAGCCCACCTCCCCATAGAATATAATGTAGCCCCCCATATTATATATCACAGCCTCCCCCATAGAAAATAATGTATAATGTACCCCCCCATGGTATTAAACACAGTCACATAGCATATAGCACAGCCCCACATGGTATATAGCACAGTCCCACATGGTATACAGCAGAGCACGATGGCATACAGCACAGTCCCCCATTGGTATACAGCACAGCCCCCCATTGTTATACAGCACAGCCCCCCATTGGTATACAGCAGAGAGCCATGGTATACAGCACAGCCCCACATGGTAAATAGCACAGGCCCACATAGTATAAAGCACAGCCCCACATGTTATACAGCACAACCCCCCATTGGTATACAGCACATCCCCCATTGGTATACAGCACATGCCCCCCATTGGTATACAGCACAGCCTCTCATTGGTATACAGCACAGCCCCCCATTAGTATACAGCACAGCCCCACATGGTATAAAGCACAGGCCCACATGGTATAAAGCGCAGGCCCACATGGTATAAAGCTCAGCCCCACATGGTATATATCACAGAATCACATGGTTTACAGCACAGCCCCATGGTATACAGCACAGCCCCACATGGTATACAGCACAGGCCCACATAGTATAAAGCACAGCATCACATGGTATACAGCACCATGGTATACAGCACAGCCCCACATGATATACAGCACAGGCCTCAGCCTCCTCCGGACCCCTCTTCCCTCCTCTTCCTCCTCCAGACCTCTCTGGCCTCCACTTACTTCTCCAGACCCCTCTTCCCTCCTCTTCCTCCTCCGGACCCCTCTGGCCTCTACCATGGAGACTCTTTGTTCCCCCTCCTCTCCAGGGACACAGACCACCCGTCACCCACTCACTCTAGACTCTACTCACCGGACCACAGCAGAGTAGGAGTGGGAGCAGCAGCAGGGAGAGCAGAGCTCAGCGGCTTCCTCTTGTCTCACACGCTGGCTGCTATGCTATTAGTCAGCCAGCTACAGAGCCGGAAAGCAGAGCGCGGGGTGTTTCACCGCCCATCAAGAACAGCGCTGATGTCACGTGGCAAGGTCCTGGGGCTGGGTGAGTCATCAGAGAGACCCAGAGCCAGCAAGAGGGCCGCCCGACGCCGCGTCAGCGCCTCAGACGGGGGTATGCCGGGCCCGCGCCGCCTCGCGCTATGGTATGTGCACGCGTGCGTCCCTTCAAATCATGGGATGCGCTTTTAAAGGGCCCACGCACTTAAAGGGGCAGCATTTTTAAAGGGCCCCAGTGACCCTCGGGGCCCACCGGGCATTTACCCGGTACCTCGCCAGGCCAGACCGAGCTTGCTTACGGCAATTAGCAATTGCACAAGAAAAAAAAATTACATGTACTGCATGTACAGCAGTTTTTTTTTTATTGGAAAAGCCCAAATTCGCCACTTCACTCCAGAGCGGCATTCATAATTCTACAGTCTTTGCAGCGGCACTTTTTTTTTAGTATCTTACATATGATGTATTATTGAATTAGATATTTAGCGAACGGTATTTATTCTATTTCCACATAGGCAGAATAACATTTTTCCAAACACCTGTCTCCGTGAGATACATCTGGACTCTGCGTGCAAAACATAACCTGCTGGATCACATGTGGACAGTCAGCAAAATATTTCCTGTTCTGTAGTAGATGGTTAGGTTTCACTTACCTTATATATGAGCGCCATCTGGTGGTTGTTTTTTATATACTTTTAAAAGGGTAATCGCAGTCTTGGAACCATTTTTATTTCTAACTAGCTGAAAAGCCCGGCGTTGGTACATAGTAGGTTGGGGGCCCTGTAATGGTACATAGTAGGTGGGGGGCCCTGTAATGGTACATAGTAGGTGGGGGCCCTGTAATGGTACATGGTAGGTGGGGGCCCTGTAAAGGTACATAGTAGGTGGGGGGCTCTGTAATGGTACATAGTAGGTGGGGGCCCTGTAATGGTACATAGTAGGTGGGGGCGCTGTAAAGGTACATAGTAGGTGGGGGACCCTGTAATGGTACATAGTAGGTGGGGTGCCCTGTAATGGTACATAGTAGGTGGGGGGCCCTGTGATGGTACATAGTAGGTGGGGGGCTCTGTAATGGTACATAGTAGGTGGGGGGCCCTGTAATGGTGCATAGTAGGTGGGGGCCCTGTAATGGTACATGGTAGGTGAGGGGCTCTGTAATGGTGCATAGTAGGTGGTGGTCCCTGTAATGGTACTACATAGTAGGTGGGGGGCCCTGTAATGGTACTACATAGTAGGTGGGGGGAGGGCTGTAATGGCACATAGTAGGTGGGGGGCCCTGTAATAGTACATAGTAAGTGGGGGCTCTGTAATAGTACATAGTAGGTGGGGGCTCAGTAATGGTATATAGTAGGTTGGGGTCCCTGTAATGGTACTGCATAGTAGGTGGGGGGCCCTGTAATGGTACTACATAGTAGGTGGGGGGAGGGCTGTAATGGCACATAGTAGGTGGGGGGCCCTGTAATAATACATAGTAAGTGGGGGCTCTGTAATAGTACATAGTAGGTGGGGGCTCAGTAATGGTATATAGTAGGTTGGGGTCCCTGTAATGGTACTGTGTAGTAGGTGGGGGGGCCCTGTAATAGTACATAGTAGGTGGGGGGCTCTGTATTGGTACATGGCAGGTGGAGATCATGTAATGGTAGATAGTAGGTGGTGGCCCTGTATATTGTGTATAATAGGTGGGGGCCCTGTATATTGTGTATAGTAGGTGGTGGCCCTGTATATTGTGTATAGTAGGTGGGGGGCCTGTATATTGTGTATAGTAGGTGGGGGCCCTGTATATTGTGTATAGTAGGTGGGGGCCCTGTATATTGTGTATAGTAGGTGGGGGCCCTGTATATTGTGTATAGTAGGTGGGGGCCCTGTATATTGTGTATAGTAGGTGGGGGCCCTGTATATTGTGTATAGTAGGAGGGGAGGGTCATGTAACAGATTGTGTCAGGGCATCAGGTATGTTGCTTACATCTGACCGCCTTTAACCCCTTCACTACCAAGGGTGGTTTGCACGTTAACTCCCGGGCCAATTTTTACAATTCTGACCACTGTACATTTATGAGGTCATAACTCTGAAACGCTTCTATGGATCCCGGTGATTCTGACATTGTTTTCTCGTGACATATTGTACTTCATGTTAGTGGTAAAATTTCATTCAAATAACTTGCGTTTATTTGTGAAAAAAACGGAAATTTGGCGAAAATTTTGAACATTTCGCAATTTTCCAACTTGAAATTTTTTTGCCCTTAAATCACAGCGATACGGCACACAAAAAACTTAATAAATAACATTTCCCACATGTTTACTTTACATCAGCACAATTTTGGAACCAAAATTTTTTTTTGTTAGGAAGTTATAAGGGTTAAAAATTGACCAGCGATTTCTCATTTTTGCAACATCATTTTATTTTTAGGGACCACATCACATTTGAAGCCACTTTGAGGGGTCTATATGATAGAAAATACCCAAAAGAGACACCATTCTAAAAACTGCACCCCTTATGGTGCTTAAAACCACATTCAAGAAGTTTATTAACCCTTTAGGTGCGTCACAGGAATTTTTTGAATATTTAAAAAAAATGAACATTTAACTTTTTTTCACAAAAAAATACTTCAGGTTCAATTTTCTTTATTTTACCAAGGGTAACAGGAGAAATTGGACTGCAAAAGTTATTGTGCAATTTGTCCTGAGTACGCTGATACCTGATATGTGGGGGGAACCACTGTTTCGGCGCATGGCAGACCTCAGTAGGGAAGGAGCACCGTTTGACTTTTTCGATGCAAAATTGGCTGGAATTCAGATCGGACACCATGTCGCGTTTGGAGAGCCCCTGATGTACCTAAACAGTGGAAACCCCCCCAAGTGACCCCATTTTGGAAACTAGACCCCCCAAGGAACTTATCTAGATATGTGGTGAGAACTTTGAACCCACAAGAGCTTCACAGAAGTTTATAACGTACAGCGGTACAATTAAAAAATCCTATTTTTTCCACAAAAATGATCTTTTCACCCCCAATTTTTATTTTTCCAAGGGTAACAGGACCCTAAAAGTTATTGTGCAATTTGTCCTGAGTACGCTGATACCCCATATGTGGGTGTAAATGACTATTTGGGCGCATAGCAGAGCTCGGAAGGGAAGCAGCGCCATTTGACGTTTTGGGCTAGAATTGAGATCGGACACCATGTCGCGATTGGAAAACCCCTGATGTACCAAAACAGTGGAAACCCTCCACAAATGACACCATTTTGGAATCTATACCCCCCAAGGAACTTATCTAGATGTGTGGTGAGAACTTTGAACCCCCAAGGGCTTCACAGAAGTTTATAACATACAGCCATACAATTAAAAAATCATATTTTTTCCACAAAAATGATCTTTTCACCCTCAATTCTTATTTTTCCAAGAGTAACAGGACCCTAAAAGATATTGTGCAATTTATCCTGAGTGCGCTGATACCCCACATGTGGGGGTAAACCACTATTTGGGTGCATGGCAGAGCTCGGAAGGGAAGCAGCACCATTTGACGTTTTTGTCTGGAATTGAGATCGGACACCATGTCGCGTTTGGAAAGCCCCTGATGTACCAAAACAGTAGAAACCCCCCACAAATGACACCATTTTGGAAACTAGACCCCCTGAGGAACTTATCTAGATGTGTGGTGAGCACTTTGAACCCCCAAGGGCTTCACAGAAGTTTATAATGCCCAGGCATGAAAATAAAAAAATCGTATTTTTTCCACAAACATGATCAATTAGTCTCCAATTTTTTTATTTTCCCAAGGGTAACAGGAGAAATTGGACCCCAAAAGTTGTTGTCCAATTTGTCCTGAGTACGCTGATACCTCATATGTGGGAGAAAACTACTGTATGGGCACACGTCGGGGCTCGGAAGGGAAGTAGTGACGTTTTGGAATGCAGACTTTGATGGCATGGTCTGCGGGTGTCATGTTGCTTTTGGAGAGCCCCTGATGTACCTAAACAGTGGAAACCCCCCACAAGTGACCCCATTTTGGAAACTAGACCCCCTAATGAACTTATCTAGATGTATGGTGAGCACTTTGAACCCCCAAGTGCTTCACACAAGTTTATAACGCCTGGGCGTGAAAATAAAAAAATCATTTTTTTCCGCAAAAATGATATTTTTGCCCCCAATTTTTTATTTTCCTAAGGGTAACAGGAGAAATTGGACCCCAAAAGTTGTTTTGTAATTTGTCCTGAGTAGGCTGATACCCCATATGTGGGGGTAAAACACTGTTTGGGCGCATGGCAGAGCTTGGAAGGGAAGGAGCACCATTTGACTTTTTCAACGCAGAATTGGCTGGAATTGAGATCAGACGCCATGTTGCCTTTGGAGAGCCCCTGATGTGCCCAAACAGTGGAAACCCCCAATTCTAACTCCAACCCTAACCCCAACACACTCCTAACCCTACTCTGAGCCCTAACCCTAGCCCTAACCCTAACCCTAATGGGAAGATGGAAATAAATACATTTTGTTTTAGTTTTATTATTTTTCCCTAACTAAGGGGGTGATAACGGGGGGTTTGATTTACTATTTATGGCGGTTTTTATGTATGGCGGCTGTCAGACGCTAAAAGACGCTTTTTATTGTAAAAATAGTTTTTGCATCACCACATATTGTGAGCTGTAATTTTTCCGTATTTTGACCCACCGAGTCATGTGAGGTCTTATTTTTTGCGAGATGAGTTGATGTTTTCATTGGTATCATTTTCGGGCACATGACATTTTTTGATCGTTTTTTATTCCGATTTTTGGGACGCAGAATGAACAAAAACCAGCGTTTCATGAATTTCTTTTAGGTGGTGCGTTTACGCCGTTCCGCGTGCGATAAAATTGATAAAGTGGTTTTATTCTTCGGGTCAGTACAGTTACAGTGATACCTCATTTAGGTCGTTTTTTATGTTTTGTCGTTTTTTTGCAATGAAAACAATTTTATATAAAAAATAATTATTTTTGTATCGCTTTATTCTGCGAGTTATAACTTTTTTATTTTTTTGCGGATGATGCTGTATGGCGGCTCTTTTTTTGCAGGACAAGATGGCGTTTTCAGCGGTACCATGGATATTTATATGTATCTTTTTGATCGCGCATTATTGCACTTTTTGTTCGGTGGTATGATAATAAATCATTATTTTTTGCTTCGTTTTTTATTTTTATTTTTTAATGGGTTCGCTAAAGGGGTTAACTAATGGGACAGTTTTATAGGGCGGGTCGCTACGGACGCATCAATACCAAATATGTGTACTTTTATTGTTTTGGTTTTTTTTATTTTGAAAAAATGGATTTATTGGGGAATTTATTTATTTTTTTTTACTAATTTATTTAGCGATTTTTTTAAAATTATTTTTAACACTTTTTTTATTTTTTTTCACTTTATTACCTTGTCCCAGGTGCGACATCACTGTCCTGTGACAGATCGCTGATCTGTCACATCACAGATCACTGTGACAGATCAGCAATCTGTCACAGGCAGTTCTGCAGACTTCCTCATGCCTGCGCTTTGCAGGCAGTGAGGAAGTCAGCTCCCTACAGGCCCCTGAAGGCCCCCGTCGCCATCTTGGATCCGGGGGTGTGTAGGGAAAGAGACCCCCGCAGCAGCGCTGCACATTGCGCTGCCGTGGGGGGCTCAGGGAAGCAAGGAGGGAGCCCCCTCCCTGCCGATGCTTCCCTTTAACCCCCGGTACACCGCGATCCCGTTTGATCGCGGTGTACAAGGGGTTAACGTGTCGGGGGCGGTCCGTGACCGACCCTGACACATTGTGCTGGGTGTCAGCTGTGATAATCAGCTGACACCCGGCCGCGATCAGCGGCGCTCACCACGTGGGCGCCGCTGATCGCTAGGACATAATATTCCGTCCATGGTAATTAGGTCCAGGGTCACATGGACGGAATATTACGTCCCTTGTAGGTAAGGGGTTAAGGATGACCATAAATATGGTTATAACCAGCATACAGTATTTTTCGCAGTGTGGCATCGGATGTTTTTCGCCTCCTTAGGCCTGTTTCACACTTACGTTTTTTCTGTCAGTTGCAATCCGTTGAAAAGGCGGAGAACGGATCCGTGGCCATTGAGACACCAACAGGTGCCACCGGACCGTTGTTTTCATGGATCCGCCGAAGTCTGCATTTTAAAGGAACCGCAGCCAAGAGAGAGAGATTTTCGACGCTCCCAGAACGGCATTTCATGGTTAAAATGCCTCCCGGAGTAAAGCTCCCGGCATGCGCACTTAAAAATAGCGGACCGTCAAGGCAAAAAAAAGTTGCATTGTCCTTCTCATCCGCCCGGGAGCCGCTAAAAT
Organism: Dendrobates tinctorius; assembly: GCF_039654945.1. Classification (NCBI taxonomy): domain Eukaryota; kingdom Metazoa; phylum Chordata; class Amphibia; order Anura; family Dendrobatidae; genus Dendrobates; species Dendrobates tinctorius. Next base: position 30,293,025 of record NW_027361688.1, on the reverse strand, counting down.
CTTGGCGGAACCCTTAAAATAAGGGGTGGGAAGAACGACCGTCAGTCAAGATCCACCACTAATATAAGTCTATGGAGGATAAAAGCGGATCCGCCCATTTTTCGGCGGATCCGTTTTTTTCTAAAATTGGCGGATTTTGACTGACGACAAACAACGGACGTGTGAAACAGCCCATAGCTGTAAATATGACTGCAGCCTCTGAACTCATTATTTAAATTACTTACGGTAATTAGCAATTGCGCAGGAAAAAAAATTATATTAAAAAAAACAGGGTGTAATTACTCTTCTGTACTGATCTCAAAGGGACATCTTAATTATAAGTCAAATAACATGCATTTATTTATCAGGTGTTATATTCCAGAGCTGCACTCATAATTCTGCATGGAGGTAGAAGTACACTACCGGGCTAATAAAATAAGCTATTTCTAACTAGCTGAAGAGCCCGACGTTGCCTGGGCATAGTAACTAACTGTGGTTAGTTACAACAAATGATAATGATTATATTGCACATAAAAACATTTCACATCATATATTCAACACATTCAAGAGCCTTTTGATAAACAACATTTTTGGTTTTTCCTTTTGGCGCAAAGATGAACAGATTTTTGGCAGTTCCAACTTTTGAACAGGCCACGTAAAGTTGACCATGAGAAAAGCATGGAGATTGCAAATCGATCCCTACTCCTTTCAAGGCCTGTCCCTGAGCCTTGTTAACGGACATTGCAAATGCCAATCGAACTGGAAACTGGAGGCACTTAAAATCAAAAGGCAAATCAGATGGAATGAGTGGAATTCTTGTAATGAAAATGTCCTCTCCTTTGGCACATTCTGTTGCTGAGCTGTGTATCTAATCCTATCCTGTGTGATACTATCTGCTGAGCTGTCTATCCTGTGTGACACTGTCTGCTGAGCTGTGTATCTAATCCTATTCTGTGTGACACTCTCTGCTGAGCTGTGTATCTAATCCTCCCCTGTGTGATACTGACTGCTGATCCGTGTATCTAATCCTCTCCTGTGTAATACAGTCTTCTGCTCCGAGTATCTAATCATATCCTGTGTGATACTGGGTTTCCCCTGCAGTCTGTGTCAGAGGGTGGTCTGTGTCAGCATGGTAATAAATTGTTATTTCCAGCTTTAAAGAAGGACGATAACACCATAGACATAAGAATAATAGGCCTCATTTACCACAACTGTCTACAAGGAAAACTGTTGCTCATGGCAACCAATCACAGCTCAGGTTTCACCTTTTAAACAGCTCTGGGGTGAAATAAAAGATGCTTAGTGATTGGTTAGTATGTGGAGTAGGCATGGCTTGATACATACATACACTCAGTTTTATACACTGTGTTCCAAATTATTATGCAAATTGGATTTAAGTGTCATAAAGATGTTATTTTTTGTTTTTCAAATAAACTCATAGATGGTATTGTGTATCAGGGCTCTTTGGATCACTGAAATCAATCTCAAATGCCTGTGATAATTAGTTTGCCAGGTGAGCTCAATTAAAGGAAAACTACTTAAGAATGATGTTCCACATTATTAAGCAGGGCACAGGTTTCAAGGAATTTAGGAAATAAAAAGGATCTCTCTGCTGCTGAAAAGCATCAAATAGTGCAATGCCTTGTTCAAGAGATGAAAACATTAGATATTTCCCAAAAATGTAAACGTGATCATTGTACTGTTAAGAGATTTGTGGTTGATTCTGAGCACAGACATGTTTGTGCTGATAAAGGCAGAATGAGGAAGGTTTCTGCCAGGCAAGTTCATTGGATTAAGAGAGTGGCTGCTAAAAAGCCATTACAAACTAGCAAACAGATATTTAAAGCTGCTGGTGCCTCTGGAGTCCCTCGAACCTCAAGGTGTAGGATCCTTCAAAGGCTTGCTGTGGTGCATAAACCTATTATTCGGCCACCCCTAAACAGTGCTCACAAGCAGAAACGGTTGCAGTGGGCCCAGACATACACGAAGACTAATTTTCAAACAGTCTTGTTTACTGATGAGTGTTGAGCAACCCTGGATGGTCCAGATGGATGGAGTAGTGGATGGTTGGTGGATGGCCACCATGTCCCAACAAGGCTGCGATGTCAGCAAGGAGGTGGAGGAGTCATGTTTTGGGCCGGAATCATGGGGAAACAGCTGGTAGGGCTCTTTAAGGTTCCTGAAGGTGTGAAAATGACCTCTGCAAAGTATATAGAGTTTCTGACTGACAGCTGTCTTCCATGGTATAAAAAGCAGAAACGTGCCTTCAGGAGCAAAATCATCTTCATGCATGACAATGCACCATCTCATGCTGCAAAGAATACCTCTGAGTCATTGACTGCTATAGGCATAAAAGGAGATAAACTCATGGTGTGGCCACCATCTTCCCCTGACCTCAACCCTATAGAGAACCTATGGAGTATCATCAAGCAAAAGATCTATGAGGGTGGGAGGCAGTTCACATCAAAACAGCAGCTCTGGGAGGCTATTCTGACTTCATGCAAAGAAACACAAGCAGAAACTCTCCAAAAACTCACAATTTCAATGGATGCAAGAATTGAGAAGGAGATATCAAAGAAGGGTTCCTATGTTAACATGTCACTTGGCCTGTTAAGCTATTTAACTCCAAAATATCCTTTTTGTTTAGTGAATGTGACCTCCTAATGCTGCAAATTCCACAAATGAGCATTTTCAGTTCTTTAAAACATATCAAATGTTTAGAAATTCTACTGTGCCTAATAATTTGGAACAGTGCAATTTGAGTTTTTATTCATTTTGGAGATTATACTGTTATTATTATTTGATGCATACTAACGGGTGATGACTTTTATTAGACTGACTGTCATTTGTACCGACTATTTAGGAAAATCAGAGAAAAATATCATTTGCATAATAATTTGGAACACAGTGTATACGGTATATAGATTTCAATGCATAAATATAATTAGGCAATTTTGGAAAGTCACTTAAAAGTTGTTAAAGGGGATTCCCAGGACTTTAACCTCTTCATCACCAGGCAATTTTTCTTTGTTTATGCTTTTTTTCCCCCTTCTATCGAGATTTTTTTTTTAATTTTTATGTTGATATAGTCACATGAGGGTTTGTTTTTAGCGGGTGAGAATGATTCATTTTACAGTATAATCTGAAAAATAGGGGAGAACATACAGTAACTACATTGGGTAAAAGGGTGAAGAAAAAACTTTCTCAAATTTTTTTTTCTTTGGGTGTTTGTTTTTTATTTTCATGTATTCATTGAGCAATAAAAAAAACAATCTGGTAAAGGTCAGTACAATTACATTGATACTAAACTTTAGTTTTCTTTAATACTCCTGGGGCTTAAAAAAAATTCCAAGCTATGTTATATAAAAAAAAATATATATATATTTATTTTTTTTTTTGTTTTTTTTTGAGGGAAGATGTGGCAACCAAATCCCAGAAATTTTTAGTTTTCAAATTTGTTTCCTTGTTTACCATATGTTTAAAATAATTTTAGATTTTGATTGATTTTACACCTTTGTGGGCATTGTTTTTTTTAAAAAACCAACACTTTTTAGCAGGGCTGTGGAGTCGGTAAGCCACAGTTGCGACTCCGACTCCTGGATTTTATCAGGCTCCGACTCCGACTCCGGCTCCGACTCCGACTCCGGCTCCGACTCCGACTCCTTCATAAATGGCCAATTCATAACAACAAATTTACTGTTGTAAAATATTAAACATCGTGCTTATTCAGTTTCTCACCATCATATAAGTAATCAGACCACTTAGAGCAAAAACTACATTTATTAGAATACAATTAGAATATAGCAAATAACTTTTATAAACTTTTCTAAACTGTAAGTAAATATGCAATAAACACTTTTATGCAGTTAATAAGAAGAAATCTATAAATTTGTCCTCAGAAAAAGTATTGCCTCTGTCAGATCCTCCTTCATGGATGCCCTCAAATCTGATCTAATTATTTTGAGAGCAGAGAACAACCTCTCTACACTAACTTGTGTTGGTGGCAAAGCAGTAACCACTCGGGCAACATCTCTGACAATGTCAGGATACAGAGGAATCGCTTGTTGCACTGTTATTTTTGATGAACGGTCAAATTTCTCAATTTCTTTTAGTGCACATGAAAAAGTCTGCTGAAATGTACTGGCTGTGTTCCTTGATGGGGATGACTCTTCTTCTATGCGGGAACGCTTTGCACGGTCCTTGTGATCCAAATATTTTTCGAAATTAAATTCTTCATCAGTTGATGATGAGGGTGAAGATGTGGCAGGACGACCAAATTCTTCTTGTTCCTCCTGACTGTTCTGCAACCCTTTCATCCTTACTGCTATTTCAAACAGAGCTTCTTTTCCTTTACTTAGCTGTTGATCATCTAGAAGAATCCGATGCATTGGGTCTACATAAACAGCTGCCAAAAGAATGTTATTTTGTAATAGTAGCTCCTCTCTCCGTTTCATTGATGTAGCAATGCCACTTGCAATTAACCCTCCTCTTTGGGACAGGCAAAATATCAGGTTCTTCCACTCCTTTAAGAAAATACCTGGAGTTAAGTCCTCTGCTTGTAATTTTTTAGTCACTGTAAATGGGTGCTCTAGCAATTTTTCCAGCTCAGTCACCTGATTCCACTGACTTTCATTTAGCGTCAGTTGAGGGTTAGCCATGTCTACAAGAAAGGTTTTCAGTTGAACCAAGCGCTGAATCATTAAGTACTGCCCCATCGTGTGGCTTGATCAATAATTGCCCCTTTTCCAGCACGTCTCTTCAAAATTGAGTCAACTTTAGGGGTTCTGGCAACAGTAGCCAATTTTCTCACCTTGCCAATCAGTGCAGCAGCATGTCCTTCTTGCAGACTGTCTCTTATAGCCAGCTGTAGCGTATGCACAACACAGCGCATGTGATGAATGAAAGAACATATTGACACAGTTTCAACAAGATCATCTAAACTATCATGTTGCTGTTCATCTGAAGCAACTTCAGTTTGCTCCTCAGTTACAATACTGTGTTCCTCTATTTCAAACTTTCTGTGTCTGTGGACCCAGAATGTTCTTCTAGCTGCTGGTCACCATCATTACTCTCATTCATTAGCTTAATAGTACTTATCATATTTGAAGCATTGTCAGTTACGACAGAAAGAACTTGCTCTTTTTTAAGTTCATAGTCTTGCAGAACCTTTTCCACCAAGACCTGGAGAAACTCACTGGTGTGATGAGCTTTGGTGACTTTACTGCCAATGTCTTGGTAACTACAGTGGGGAAAAAAAGTATTTAGTCAGTCAGCAATAGTGCAAGTTCCACCACTTAAAAAGATGAGAGGCGTCTGTAATTTACATCATAGGTAGACCTCAACTATGGGAGACAAACTGAGAAAAAAAAATCCAGAAAATCACATTGTCTGTTTTTTTTTTCATTTTATTTGCATATTATGGTGGAAAATAAGTATTTGGTCAGAAACAAAATTTCATCTCAATACTTTGTGATATATCCTTTGTTGGCAATGACAGAGGTCAAACGTTTTTGTAAGTCTTCACAAGGTCGCCACACACTGTTGTTGGTATGTTGGCCCATTCCTCCATGCAGATCTCCTCTAGAGCTGTGATGTTTTTGGCTTTTCGCTTGGCAACACGGACTTTCAACTCCCTCCAAAGGTTTTCTATAGGGTTGAGATCTGGAGACTGGATAGGCCACTCCAGGACCTTGAAATGCTTCTTACGAAGCCACTCCTTCGTTGCCCTGGCGGTGTGCATGTTGAAAGACCCAGCCACGTTTCATCTTCAATGCCCTTGCTGATGGAAGGAGGTTTGCACTCAAAATCTCATGATACATGGCCCCATTCATTCTTTCATGTACCCGGATCAGTCGTCCTGGCCCCTTTGCAGAGAAACAGCCCCAAAGCATGATGTTTCCACCACCATGCTTTACAGTAGGTATGGTGTTTGATGGATGCAACTCAGTATTCTTTTTCCTCCAAACACGACAAGTTGTGTTTCTACCAAACAGTTCCAGTTTGGTTTCATCAGACCATAGGACATTCTCCCAAAACTCCTCTGGATCATCCAAATGCTCTCTAGCAAACTTCAGACGGGCCCGGACATGTACAGGCTTAAGCAGTGGGACACGTCTGGCACTGCAGGATCTGAGTCCATGGTGGCGTAGTGTGCTACTTATGGTAGGCCTTGTTACATTGGTCCCAGCTCTCTGCAGTTCATTCACTAGGTCCCCCCGCGTGGTTCTGGGATTTTTGCTCACCGTTCTTGTGATCATTCTGACCCCACGGGGTGGGATTTTGCGTGGCGCACCAGATCAAGGGAGATTATCAGTGGTCTTGTATGTCTTCCATTTTCTAATTATTGCTCCCACAGTTGATTTCTTCACTCCAAGCTGGTTGGCTATTGCAGATTCAGTCTTCCCAGCCTGGTGCAGGGCTACAATTTTGTTTCTGGTGTCCTTTGACAGCTCTTTGGTCTTCACCATAGTGGAGTTTGGAGTCAGACTGTTTGAGGGTGTGCACAGGTGTCTTTTTATACTGATAACAAGTTTAAACAGGTGCCATTACTACAGGTAATGAGTGGAGGAAAGAGGAGACTCTTAAAGAAGAAGTTACAGGTCTGTGAGAGCCAGAAATCTTGATTGCTTGTTTCTGACCAAATACTTATTTTCCACCATAATATGCAAATAAAATGAAAAAAAACCAGACAATGTGATTTTCTGGATTTTTTTTTCTCAGTTTGTCTCCCATAGTTGAGGTCTACCTATGATGTAAATTACAGACGCCTCTCATCTTTTTAAGTGGTGGAACTTGCACTATTGCTGACTGACTAAATACTTTTTTTCCCCACTGTATTTCATTTTTGTCACAAACAAATCGGACATTGATGGCAAAATAGTTCACTCTGTTACGTATGCAGGCATCCATTTTAAGAAACAGAAAGCGTCCCTAGAGAGTTTTTTTAAGTTCTTCCTTTTGTTTAAAAGCTTCTTCGATTACTAATTTTCTAATACTCTCTCTCTCCAGAGAAACACCAAGCTTGCGGGCCATTTCCCCATTCAGACACATAAAAGCTGGTCGTGAAAATAATGAAATAGGCACACTATCCTTTACAACAAGCTCTATGATCTGTTTTTTAAATGTATCTACTGTCATTGTCACAGTAACTTTGTCACTGACAAAATATCTTGCAACTGATGGCTGCAAAGTTCTCTGCTCCTTTGTTTGGCTGGAAGAGCTGGGCACTGGTTCATTGGTTTGAATGCAGTCTTTCTCATCCACTGCTTTCAGTACTTCTGGATGAAAGCGCTGTAAATGTCTCTTTAGATTAGAAGCTCTGGTAGGAGCATTTTTATCTTTGCCTGAATATGCACTCATCTTGGCTTCACAGCATTTGTTTTCGTCTGGATCATTTGTCATACACTGACAGACATAATGTTTTCTATCTTGAGTGATGGTGAAATGTTCAAATACAGCTGATTTAATGTGATGCTTCTTTGACATTCTCAGGTTTTTAATTCTGCATTCACAATCCAAATGACAATTGTTTTTCCTAAAAACAATTGTACAACATTATTGCCAGGTCATACAACTGATATAGTGGTCAGTAATACTGTTATTATTCCTCATGTACTCACAGTTAACTGATGCAAAGTTTGTTGAAAGGATAATACTTCTTACAGTCTTCCTCTTCTGAGTAGCAGGCAGCTGTGAGATGCTTGGAAGACGCACGCCTAGTATGATCTAGTCTAGAGGAGGAGCTTTACTACTAAGAATTTGCAACACATTTTCACTTTCAGTTTCATACATTGTAAGTAGGGGGGTTGGGGCAGCATGAGGTTAACCAAGTATAAGATTAGATAAGGGCAGTGGAGAACAGTGACACACAAGAAGTCAGAAATGTCTCTATCTCCAGCAGAACTGCTTATCACTGTTGTTCATAGTTTGATAGAACATATATATTTGAGTAACATTTATAAAATTCATATGAAAGTTCAATTATGAAATATTAATACATTTTTTTTAAAGCTGGAGTCGGAGTTGGTACATTTCTACCGACTCCGACTCCAACCAAAACTAACTCCGACTCCACGACTCCGACTCCGACTCCACAGCCCTGCTTTTTAGTGGCGCTGTAAGATACTGATAGCAGTATCTAAGGGGGTAAACAGGAGCGAACATAACCAACTCCGGTCGCTGCTGTTAGAGACAGGCACTCACATGAGCCGTGCGATATTTTTTCTCACTCCCATTGGCAAGTCTCGGCCGATATACAGTGGGTATGGAAAGTATTCAGACCCCTTTAAATTTTTCACTGTTTCATTGCAGCCATTTGGTAAATTCAAAAAGTTTTTTTTTTCATTAATGTACACTCTGCACCCCATCTTGACTGAAAAAAACAAACAAATGAACTTTCTGCAAATTTATGAAAAAAGAAAAACTGAAACATCACATGATCATAAATATTCAGACCCTTTGCTCTGACATTCATATTTAAGTCATATGCTTTCCATTTACTTGTGATCCTCCTTGACATGCTTCTACTCCTTCATTGGAGTCCTGCTGTGTTTAATTAAACTGATAGGACTTGATTTGTAAAGGCACACACCTGTCTATATAAGACCTCACAGCTCACAGTGCATGTCAGACCAAATGAGAATCATGAGGTCAAAGGAACTGGCCAAGGAGCTCAGAGACAGAATTGTGGCAATGCACAGATCTGGACAAGGTTACAAAAGAATTTCTGCAGTGCTCAAGGTTCCTAAGAGCACAGTGGCCTCCATAATCCTTAAATGGAAGAAGTTTGGGACCACCAGAAGTCTTCCTAGACATGGCCGTCCAGCCAAACAAAGCAATTGTGGGAGAAGTGCCTTGGTGAGAGAGGTAAAGAAGAACCCCAAGATCACTGTGGCTGAGCTCCACAGATGCAGTAGGGAGATAGTTAAACTTTGTGGAACTTTCTTCTATCACTGCAGCCCTCCACCAGTTGGGCCTTTATGGCAGAGAGACCTGACGGAAGCCTCTCCTAAGTGAAAGACATATGAAAGCCCGCATAGAGTCTGCTGAAGAACACATGAAGGACTCTCAGACTGTGAGAAATAAGATTCTCTGGTCTGATGAGACAAAGATAGAACTTTTTGGTGATAATTCTAAGCGGTATGTGTAAAGAAAACCAGGCACTGCTCATCACCTGCCCAATACAATCCCAAAAGTGAAACATGGTGGTGGCAGCATCATGCCATGGGGTGTTTTTGCTGCAGGGACAGGACAACCGGTTGCAATTGAAGGAAACATGAATGTGGCCAAGTACAGAGATATCCTGGATGAAAACCTCTTCCAGAGTGCTCTGGACCTCAGTCTTAGCCGAAGGTTCACCTTCCAACAAGACAATGACCCTAAGCGGACAGCTAAAATAACAAAGGAGTGGCTTCAGAACAACTCTGTGACTGTTCTTGACTGGCCCAGCCAGAGCCCTGACCTAAAGCCTGTCAGGGTCCTGACAGCCCCGGCGTACAGCCTCTGCTAAGCATGGACTCACCGGCACCGTAGGGACCCCTGGGGACAAGAACAGCCGGACAATAAAGATGCACGGGACCTGAATGTAGAAATTTAGAAAGCCGGCACAGGACCTACGGTCATGTGAACGGTCATGTGACTGCAAGGGGGCAGGGCTTAGCGTCCTGCTTTGAGAGGAGGAAGAAAACTCAGTCGGGCAAAGCAGAGGTCAGGCACAATCCAGGCAAGCGAGGTACAGCAGGGATAAACAGACGGAAGGTCAGACAAAGCCAAAGGTCATACACAAGATATCAATACAGTACCAGGGATGAGACAGAACGGACAGTCAGGGCCAAGCAGAGATCAAAAACCAAACGGACGTAGAAGGTACCAAGCAAAATCCAAAGCGATATCCAGAGAACAGACTGAGTCATACACAGGGAATCAAGCAACCAGAACACAGCACTAACACACTCAGGGGTCACCACACAATGCCAAGGGCAAAAGTATAACTGACGGGGGATGGGAACTTCCTGACTTCCTGAGAAGCCTCCCTAGAACCAATGAGAGGCCACCCTAATAGGTCCCAGGTGTGCAGGTGAGAGTCTGCACTGCGATCAGAACATTGACCCCAGAAGTGCCAGTCACCCAACAATGGTATCATGACAGTACCCTCCTCTCAACGGGGGGCCTCTGGACCCCCAGGTTTGCCCGGGTACCTAGCATGGAAAGCCCGAGCCAGACGATCCACATGCATCAACCGGGCCGGCACCCAGGACCTGTCATCCGGCCCATACCCCTTCCAATGAACTAGGTACTGTACTGACCGCCGTACCAACCTAGAATCTACAATGTGACCAATCTCATATTACACATATCCATCAACCGAAACCGGAGGAGCAGCGGACTCGGATTCTCCCCGGACTGCTTCAAACGGCTTCAGTAGAGATCTATGGAAGACGTTAGGGATCTTGAAAGAGGGTGGGAGGCACAGCCTGTACGCTACCGGGTTGATTTTTTCCACAATCTTGTACGGGCCAAGGAATTTGGGGCCCAACTTGGCTTACGGAACCTTTAACTTAATGTTTCGCGTGGAGAGCCAAACTTTCTCTCCCACCTGAAACATGGGACCAGGTGTTCGTTTCCTGTCCGCGAAAAACTTATACCTGCCTTGAGACCTAGATATACGCCGCTGGACTAATGCCCATGTATCTTTTAACCGGTGAACAGAGTCCTCAGCCCCGGGGCCCCCCGAATCCAGACGAGAAAACTCACCAAAATGAGGACTGAACCCATAGTTGATGAAGTAAGGGGACATACCAGTGGACTGACTCACCCGACTATTGAAGGCGAATTCAGCCAATGGCAGTATATCACACCAGTCATTCTGTCTAGCAGAAGTCTGAGGATCTGTTCCACAGACTGATTAGTGCGTTCCATCTGACCATTACTCTCAGGATGGTATGCAGACGAAAAGGACAGAGATATCCCTAATTTTTAACAGAAAGCATGCCAAAACTTAGCCACAAACTGCACACCACGATCAGACACCACATTCAGGGGTACCCCATGCAAGCGGACCACATGCTGCACAAACAATCTGGACAAGATCTCAGCAGAAGGTAATGCTGGCAGGGGTACAAAATGAGCCTGCTTACAAAATCTGTCCACCACTACCCATACCACCGTTTTACCCCTGGAGGAGGGAAGATTGGTAATAAAATCCATGGACAGATGGGTCCACGGTCTTTCAGGAACTTCCAAGGGCATCAGCTCCCCCGCCGGCCGGCTATGGGAGCTTTTAGAACGAGCGCAGACCCCACAACCAGAAATTAATTTCTTTATATCAGAACCCAGAGTAGGCCACCAGAAGATCCTAGCCACCGCCAGTTGCGTGGCTGATATACCAGGGTGAGCACACAACTTGGATTCGTGGAACTCTTGCAAGAGTATAAGGCGAAGTTGTTCTGGGACAAACAACTTGCCCCCTGGTTTGGTCGCAGGAGCCAGCTGTCAGAGACACCGCACTACACTTGCTCATAAAGCCAGTGCGTGTGTCCTGAGTACAGAAGCAGTGCTAAGAGTTACCTGGGGAGCAGGGCAGCAGAGGTGACCAGGCGTGCTTCAACTAATAGTGTCAGGGTCCAGAGAACTCAGATTATGGCAAAGCAGAAGTCATGCACAGTACAGACCAGCGAGGTACAGGAGGGATAAACAGACGGGAGGTCAGACAAAGCCAAAGGTCATACACAGGATCACAGTACAGTACCAGGGAGGAGACAGACGGATAATCAGGGCCAAGCAGAGATCAAAACCAAACAGACATATAAGGTACCAGGCAGGATCCAATGCGATATCCAGGGAACAGACCGAATCATACACAGAGAAACAAGTAACCAGAACACAGCACTAACACACTCAGGGGTCACCACACAATGCCAAGGGCGAAAGTATAACTGACAGGGATGGGAGCGTCCTGAGGCTATAAGAAGCCTCCCCCAGAACCAGGGAGAGGCCACAATCATAGCCCCAGGTGTGCAGGTAAGCCTGCACCGGGATCACAACCTTTAACCCCAGAAATGCCAGTCATCAGCACTGGTTCCAGACATTAACCCCACGTGTGCGAGTCAAACCCGCACTGAGATCATGACAGTACCCCCTCTCTACGGGGGGCCTCTGGACCCCCAGGCTTGCCCGGGTACTTAGCATGGAAAGCCCGCACCAGGCGATCAGCATGCATCAACCGGGCCGGTACCCAGGACCTGTCCTCCGGTCCATACCCCTTCCAATGAACCAGGTACTGTACCAACCGCCGTACCAACCTGGAATCTACGATATGACCAACCTCGTACTCCACCTGCCCCTCGACCAAAACCGGAGGAGCAGCAGACTCGGAGTCTCCCCGGACTGCTTCAAAAGGTTTCAGTAGAGATTTGTGGAAGACGTTAGGGATCTTGAAAGAGGGTGGAAGGCACAGCCTATACGCCACGGGATTGATTTTTTCCACAATCTTGTACGGGCCAATGAATTTGGGTCCCAACTTGGCTGACGGAATCTTTAGCTTAATGTTTCGCGTGGAGAGCCAAACTTTCTCTCCCACCCGAAACATGGGACCAGGTGTTCGTTTCCTGTCCGCGAAAAACTTATACCTGCCTTGAGACCTAGATATGCACCGCTGGACTTCTGCCCATGTATCTTTTAACTGCTGAACAGAGTCCTCAGCCCCGGGACACCCCGAATCCAGACGAGAAAACTCACCAAAATAAGGACTGAACCCATAGTTAATCAAGAAAGGGGACCTACCAGTGGATTGACTCACCCGACTATTGAAGGCAAATTCAGCCAACGGCAGTGCATCGCACCAGTCATTCTGTCTAGCAGAGGTTAGACACCTGAGGATCTGTTCCAGGGACTGGTTAGTGCGCTCCGTCTGCCCATTGCTCTCAGGATGGTTTGCAGACGAAAAGGACAGAGACATACCTAATTTTTTACAGAAAGCACGCCAAAACTTAGCCACAAACTGCACACCACGATCAGACACCACATTCAGGGGTACCCCATGCAAACGGATCACATGCTGCACAAACAACCTGGACAACGTCTCAGCTGACGGTAGTGCGGACAGGGGTACGAAATGAGCCTGCTTAGAAAACCTGTCCACCACTACCCATACCACTGTATTACCCTTAGATGGAGGGAGATTGGTAACAAAATCCATGGATAAGTGAGTCCATGGCCTTTCGGGCACTGCCAAGGGTATCAGCTCCCCTGCCGGCCGGCTATGAGAGCTTTTAGAACGAGCGCAGACCCCACAACCAGCAACAAATTTTTTTATGTCCGAACCGAGGGTAGGCCACAAAAAGATCCTAGCCACCGCCAGACGTGTGGCTGAAATACCAGGGTGAGCACTCAGCTTGGATTCATGGAACTCCTGCAAGAGTTTCAGGCGAAGTTGCTCTGGGACAAACAACTTCCCCTCCGGCTTGGCCGCCGAGGCCTGCGACTGGGCCCCCAGAATCTCCCGTTCCAATTCAGATGCGACCTCTGCTATCACAACCCCAGGGTGAAGAATGGAGGACGGTGGCTCAGGGGGCGACACCGGCTGAAAACTGCGTGATAAGGCGTCAGCCTTGACATTCTTAGATCCTGGACGAAATGTAATCGTAAACTGAAAACGGGAAAAAAAAAAGTGACCAACGGGCCTGTCTGGGCGTTAGTCTATTAGCAGACTCAATGTACGACAAATTTTTGTGATCCGTGATCACCGTAACCGGGTGACTGGCCCCCTCCAAAAAGTGCCTCCATTCTTCAAACGCCAATTTGACCGCAAGAAGCTCTCTATTGCCTACGTCGTAATTTCTTTCCGCAGCAGAGAACTTCTGGGAAAAGAAAGCACATGGCCTGAGGTTTGTTAGAGTGGCAGGCCCTTGGGACAACACCGCCACCACCTCAGAGGCGTCCACTTCCACGACGAATGGTTTGGACGGATCTGGCTGCACTAACACAGGAGCAGACATAAAACATTTTTTCAGCATTGCAAAGGCCTCTTTTGCGAGCGAGGACCAATTTCTCACATCCGCACCTTTGCATGTTAGATCCGTGAGAGGTTTGACCACTTGCGAAAACCCCCGGATAAATTTGCGGTAATAATTGGCGAACCCCAAGAAGCGCTGAAGACCCTTAAGATCTCGGGGTTGCAACCAATCCGCAATGGCCTGCACCTTCTTGGGGTCCATGCGAAAACCCTCACCGGATACAATTAACCCCAAAAAGGACAACTATTGTACACAGAATACACTTTTCTCCAATTTGGCATACAAATGATTTTCTCTAAGCCTTTGGAGCACAGTTCGTACATGTTCCAAATGAGAATACATGTCGGGGGAATATATCAAAATATCATCCAAGTAGATAACGACAAAATGACCAATGAGATCCGAGAATACCACGTTGATGAAATTCTGAAATATGGCAGGGGCGTTGGTAAGACCAAACGGCATGACTAAATTTTCAAATAGTCCCTCGGTCGTGAGGAACGCGGTTTTCCATTCATCCCCCTCCCGGACCCTTATCAAATTATATGCCCCCCGAAGGTCCAGTTTAGAAAACCACTTTGCCCCTGATAGTTGGTTACATAAATCGGGAATCAACGGAAGGGGGTACGTATTCCGTACAGTAATTTGATTAAGCTCCCGGAAGTCGAGACAGGGACGTAACCCGCCATCTTTTTTCTTTACAAAAAAGAAACCTGCCGCCACAGGTGAGACTGAAGGACGTATGTGTCCTTTGCGCAGACTTTCAGTAATGTACTCCTTCATAGCCAAGCGCTCAGGACCGGACAAATTAAACAGACGGGCTTTGGGTAATTTAGCCCCCGGGACCAGCTCAATAGCGCAGTCAAAGGGTCTATGTGGCGGTAACGTCTCGGCCTCGCTTTCGGAGAATACATCTTCGAAGTCCTTCAGGCATTCCGGAATACCTTCCAGCTCGACAGATGATACAGACACAGATTTAACTGGTTCAACCAGCAGTGCGGATTTATCACATAACTCAAAATCATTAAACCCCCATTGAACAATCTCCCCCGTTTTCGAGTTAATAACTGGGTTATGGCGTTGTAACCAGGGCATGCCCAACACCAACCCTGCAGGTAGATTGTCCAGCACAAAACAACTTATGTTTTCCACATTAATAGCGCCCACTCTGAGCGAAAACACACCAGACATAAAGCGAATTCCCTCCTTAGTGAGGGGAGATGAGTCAATGGCCATCACCTTGATCGGAACCTTGAGCCTAACTGTCCCTATCTTGCAGTGTGTGACCAATTGGGAGTCAATGAGGTTAATAGATGATCCGCAGTCCACGAAGGCTGTAGAGGAAAAAGAACTACCGTCCACAAATAGTTCCACAGGCAGTAATACTTTAGAAAACGAGGAAAATGGTACCTGAGGGTCTGAGCAGCCTCCCCGTTGACTACCCAGACCTAGTCGTTTCCCGTTGACCGGGTTTGAAGACGGGCAATTCGGGCACTCCCTTTTCCAATGTCCCGTTTTACCGCAGTAAAAGCATAACTGCTTGTCCTTCCGGCGTTTCCTCTCCGTATCCTTCAGGGAGAGGGCGCCTACATCCATGGGCTCAGGGGCAGTCTCTTTTCCACTGGGGAATAATGGAGTATCAACCTGCATCACCCCTCTGGCCCGCAGCCTGCGGTCCATCCGGACGGCCTGGGTCATGGCGTTGTCGAGAGAGTTAGGTGGGGGATGTAACGACAAGGCATCCTGCAGCCGCTCGGACAAGCCTCTGCGAAAGAGTCCTCGGAGTGCGGCGTCGCTCCAAGAGACCTCTGCCGCCCAGCGGCGGAACTCAGAACAAAACCACTCAGCTGAGTGTTTCCCCTGACAGACACTCATCAACATATCCTCTGCCAATCGCACTCGGTCAGGTTCATCATAAATGTGCCCGAGGGCCTCAAAGAATGCGTTCACTGACATACGTTCAGGAGCAGAGGAAGACAGAGAGAAAACCCATGCTTGCGGAGCCCCCCGAAGTAGGGAAATAATGACCCCCACCCTCTGGAACTCATCCCCGGAGGAGCGGGGCCTTAGAGAAAAAAAAAGCTTGCATCCTTCTCTGAAAGACCTGAACTCCTTTTTGTCCCCTGAGAAAAGGTCTGGCAATTTGACCGGAGATTCGGGGGACGCTAATGACACATCCCTACCCCCAGAACTAGAAGCCCCTGCATCGACAGCCCCTGCACAGTAACCACCAACTGTTGCTGGGTCTGGGCCATCATGCGTTGTTCCACATTGAGCTTATGGAACATTTGGGTCAGGTGCTTGACCTGATCAGACAAGGCTAGTATGGGATCCATGAGGATAACACACACCTTTTTTTTTTTCTTCAGACAAAAAAAAAAACTGAAATGGTCAGTTATAATGTCAGAGACACCACACTACTCTTGCTCATAGAGCCAGTGCATGTGTCCTGAGTACAGAAGCAGTGCTAAGAGTTACCTGGGGAGCAGGGCAGCAGAGGTGACCAGGCGTGCTTCAACTAATAGTGTCAGGGTCCAGAGAACTCAGATTATGGCAAAGCAGAAGTCATGCACAGTACAGACCAGCGAGGTACAGGAGGGATAAACAGACGGGAGGTCAGACAAAGCCAAAGGTCATACAGAGGATCACAGTACAGTACCAGGGAGGAGACAGAGCGGATAATCAGGGCCATGCAGAGATCAAAACCAAACAGACATATAAGGTACCAGGCAGAATCCAATGCGATATCCAGGGAACAGACCGAGTCATACACAGAGAATCAAGTAACCAGAACACAGCACTAACACACTCAGGGGTCACCACACAATGCCAAGGGCGAAAGTATAACTGACAGGGATGGGAGCGTCCTGAGGCTATAAGAAGCCTCCCCCAGAACCAGGGAGAGGCCACAAACATAGCCCCAGGTGTGCAGGTAAGCCTGCACCGGGATCACAACCTTTAACCCCAGAAATGCCAGTCATCAGCACTGGTTCCAGACATTAACCCCACGTGTGCAAGTCAAACCCGCACTGAGATCATGACACCAGCGACTGGGCCCCCTCAATTTCCCGTTCCAATTCAGACGAGATCCCTGCTAACCACCACCCCAGGGTGCAGAATGGAGGACGGTGGCTCAGGGACAGACACAGGGTGAAAACTACGAGATAAGGCATCAGCCTTGACATTCTTTGACCCTGGACGGAATGTAATAGTAAACTGGAAACGAGAAAAAAAAAGTGACCAACGGGCCTGTCTGGGCGTTAATCTTTTAGCAGACTCGAAGTAAGACAAATTTTTGTGATCAGTGATCACAGTAACCGGGTGACTTGCCCCCTCCAAAAAGTGCCTCCATTCCTCAAACGCCAACTTAACCGCAAGAAGCTCTCTATTGCCTACATCATAATTTCTTTCAGCAGCAGAGAACTTCTTGGAAAAGAAGGCACATGGCCTGAGGTTTGTTAGAGTGGCAGGCCCCTGAGACAACACCGTCCCCACCCACCCCCACCTCGGAGGCGTCCAACTCCACCACAAATGGCTTGGAAGGATCTGACTGTATAAAGACAGGAGCAGACATAAAACATTTTTTCAGCGTCGCAAAGGCCTCTTTTGCAAGTGAGGACCAATTTCTCACATCCGTACCTTTGCATGTTAGATCCGTGAGAGGTTTGACCACTTGCGAAAACCCCCGGATAAATTTGCGGTAATAATTGGCGAACCCCAAGAAGCGCTGAAGACCCTTAAGATCTCGGGGTTGCACCCAATCCCCAATGGCCTGCACCTTCTTGGGGTCCATGCAAAAACCCTCCCCGGATACAATTAACCCCAAAAAAGACAATTCTTGCACACAGAATACACATTTCTCCAATTTGGCATACAGATGATTTTCTCACAGTCTTTGGAGAACTGTTCGTACATGTTCCAAATGAGAATGCTTGTCGGTGGAGTATATCAAAATATCATCTAAATAGATAACGACAAAACGACCAATGAGATCCGAGAATACCACGTTGATGAAATTCTGAAATATGGCGGGGGCGTTGGTAAGACCAAATGGCATGACTAAATTTTCAAATAGTCCCTCGCTCGTGAGGAACGCGGTTTTCCATTCATCCCCCTTTCGGACCCTTATCAAATTATATGCCCCCCGAAGATCCAGTTTAGAAAACCACTTTGCCCCTGATAGTTGGTTACATAAATCGGGAATCAACGGAAGGGGGTACGTATTCCGTACAGTAATCTGATTAAGCTCCCGGAAGTCGAGACAGGGACGTAACCCGCCATCTTTTTTCTTTACAAAAAAGAAACCTGCCGCCACAGGTGAGACTGAAGGATGTATGTGTCCTTTGCGCAGACTTTCAGCAATGTACTCCTTCATAGCCAATCGCTCAGGACCGGACAAATTAAACAGAAGGGCTTTAGGTAATTTAGCCCCCGGGACCAGCTCAATAGCGCAGTCAAAGGGTCTATGTGGCGGTAACGTCTCGGCCTCGCTTTCGGAGAATACATCTTCGAAGTCCTTCAGGCATTCCGGAATACCTTCCAGCTCGACAGATGATACAGACACAGATTTAACAGGTTCAACCAGCAGTGCGGATTTATCACATGACTCAAAATCATTAAACCCCCATTGAACAATCTCCCCCGTTTTCCAGTTAATAACTGGGTTATGGCGTTGTAACCAGGGCATGCCCAACACCAACCCTGCAGGTAGATTGTTCAGCACAAAACAACTTTGGTTTTCCACATGAGTAGCGCCCACTCTGAGTGAAAACAAGTCAGACATAAAGCGAAATCCCTCCTTAGTGACGGGAGAGGAGTCAATGGCCATCACCTTGATCGGAACCTTGAGCCTAACTGTCCCTATCTTGTAGTGTGTGACCAAATGGGAGTCAATGAGATTAATCGATGACCCGCAGTCCACGAAGGCTGTAGAGGAAAAAGAACTACCGTCCACAAACAGTTCCACAGGCAGTAACACTTTAGAAAATGAGGAAAAGGGTACCTGATGGTCTGAGCAGTCTCCCCGTTGACTACCCAGACCTAGTCGTTTCCCGCCGACCGGGTTTGAAGACGGGCAATCAGGACACTCCCTTTTCCAGTGTCCCGTTTTACCGCAGTAAAAGCATAACTGCTTGTCCTTCCGGCGTTTCCTCTCCATATCCTTCAGGGAGAGGGCGCCTACATCCATGAGCTCAGGGGCAGTCTCTTTTCCACTGGGGAACAATGGAGTTTCCACCTGCATCACCCCTCTGGCCCGCAGCCTGTGGGCCATCCGGACGGCCTGGGTTATGGCGTCCTCAAGAGAGTTAGGTGGGGGATGTAACGCCAAGGCATCCTGCAGCTGCTCGGACAAGCCTTTGCGAAAGAGTCATCGGAATGCGGCGTCGTTCCACGAGACCTCTGCAGCCCAGCGGCGGAACTCAGTACAAAACCACTGAGTGTTTCCCCTGACAGACACTCATCACCATGTCCTCTGCCAATCGCACTCGGTCAGGCTCATCATAAATGTGCCCGAGGGCCTCAAAGAATGCATTCACAGACACTCTCTCAGGGGCAGTTGGAGAAAGGGAGAAAGCCCAAGCTTGTGGTGATCCTCTTAATAGAGACATAACAACCCCGACCTTCTGACTTTCGTCCCCAGAGGAACGTGGTTTCAAACTAAAAAAAAGTTTGCACCCCTCCATGAAGACCCTGAACTCCTTTTGGTTTCCAGAAAAAAAGTCAGGCAGTTTAACAGGTTGTTCTGGGGACACCAAAACAACACTCGACCAAGCCCCCAGAGACCCAGGAGCTAAAGCCCCCCGCACTGTCTCAGAAACCTGCTGCTGAGAGCGAGCCAGAGCTTGCTGCTCCAGAGAAACCCTGAAACATCTGACTCAGACTTTTCATCCGGTCAGCCAGAGACTGTATGGGATCCATAACTCTCTGCACAAAAAACCCCCAAAAAACTTAATGGTCAGTTATAATGTCAGGGTCCTGAGAGCGCCGGCGTACAGCCTCTGCTAAGCAGGGACTCACCCGCACCGTAGGGACCCCTGGGGACAAGAACAGCCGGACAATAAAGATGCACAGGACCTGAATGTAGAAGTTTAGAAAGCCGGCACAGGACCTACGGTCATGTGAACGGTCATGTGACTGCAAGGGGGCGGGGCTTAGCATCCTGCTTTCAGAGGAGGAAGAAAACTAAGAGTCGGGCAAAGCAGAGGTCAGGCACAATCCAGGCAAGCGAGGTACAGGAGGGATAAACAGACGGGAGGTCAGACAAAGCCAAAGGTCATACACAAGATATCAATACAGTACCAGGGACGAGACAGAATGGACAGTCAGGGCCAAGTAGAGATCAAAAACCAAACGGACGTAGAAGGTACCAAGCAGAATCCAAAGCAAAATCCAGAGAACAGACCGAGTCATACACAGGGAATCAAGCAACCAGAACACAGCACTAACACACTCAGGGGTCACCACACAATGCCAAGGGCGAAAGTATAACTGACGGGGGATGGGAGCATCCTGAGGCTATAAGAAGCCTCCCCAGAACCAATGAGAGGCCACCATAATAGGTCCCAGGTGTGCAGGTGAGAGTCTGCACTGAGGTCAGAACATTAACCCCAGCAGTGCCAGTCACCCAGCACTGGTATCATGACAAACCCAAATGAGCATCTCTGGACAGAACTGAAAATGGCTGTCCACCAACGTTCACCATCCAACCTGACGGAACTGGAAATGATCTGCAAGTAAGAATGGCAGAGGATCCCCACATCCAGGGGTGAAAACTTGTTGCATCATTCCCAAGAAGACTCATGGCTGTACTAGCTCAAAAGGGTGCTTCTACTCAATACTGAGCAAAGGGGATGAATACTTATGACCATGTGGTGATGTTTCAGTTTTTATTTTTAAATAAATTTGCAAAAATGTCTACATTTCTGTTTTTTTTCAGTGAAGATGGGGTGCAGAGTGTACATTAATGAGAAAAAATGAACTTTTTTGAATTTACTAAAAGGCTGCAATGAAATAAAGTGAAAAATGTAAAGGGGTCTGAATACTTTCCGTACCCACTGTATGTGGCCAATTGCAGGATGCTGTGATTTTGTTCTCAGTCCGTTCTAAGCTGAGGAAAATAAAAAAGAAAATTAAAAAAGAAAAAATGAGCAGAGAATCACAAAACAACATTAGTCAGGGTGTAATCTGATTTTTTTTTTACAAAAAGGCTGAAATAACTCACATGTTGCGTTTTCCCACAATGTACGTCATATGTCGTAAATGGGTTAAAGAATAGAAAACTCTCTCTAAAATCTAAGATGTGTATATATTTATACTGGCTGTTATAAAGGGGTTGTAGCAAGTGTAGCATTACTTTCAGCAGACCTGTAGATAATGAGAGTGCATGTAAGTAATCGTGATGAGCAAGCGTGCTTGGATAAGGCGTTATCTGAGCATGCCTGTGCGCTAACAGAGTGCCTTCAGCGTGCTCGAATAATGTATATTAATGTATAATAATGCATGTCCTGTCGCAGTTTGCCAGCTGCAACACATGCAGGGATTGTCTGTTAGGAAATCCCTGCATGTGTTGCGGCTGTCGAACAGCCGCGGGGACTCAGGCAATGTACGTGGCCCCGGCATCTTCACCTTCAGAAGTAACTCGGGGAACATATTATTCGAGCACGCTGAAGACACTCGGTTAGCACCCGAGCATGCTTGGGTAATCTCTTATCCCAGCACGCTCGCTCATCACTAGTAAGCCTGAAAAGTTCCAGTTTTGTTTCATCGCTCTGAATCCCAAATCTTCCGTGACGTATTTATATGGTTTTGTGCTTACTGAAGGCGACTTCCCTTGTGCTTTTGGGTCTGAAGAAATTATGTCTTGTTTGGGCAAGGAGACCTTCAGCATTTACTGTGCAACCTTAATCCTCAGTGCCCGCTGCAACCACATTCTGCACCAGGTCTTTTGCCTTCACTCCAGTTTTTGATCACCTGCTGCCTCTGGGATCTGGGGGAAGCTTCCACGGTCAGTTACTGCACCTCTATCTTTTTTGGACCAATTTCTTAACAACCCAAGAATATTAGTAATCTGGATGCCATTGCCCTTGAGGAATAGACTAAAATGCCTTAGGAAGGTTGCCAGAAGTCTGCCTGTGCGTCACAATTACAGCAGGTTACAACAGCCAGAGGGGCTCATCTAAGTACTAAAGATGCTCGAAGCCTTACTAAGTATCTAAGCATTTTCTCTTTTATATCTGCATCCCAGAAATCCCTTACAGATGGGTTCTCCGACCTGGAAATGAATCACGTAAGACCTAGGGATTCATGGTGTAACTTTTATTACAACAAACTACAGGCTTTCTATGCATTTTTTAGACAAAAACAGAGGCACTTCAAACAGCAAATTCATTTCAACTGTGCGGAACTCCATATAATCAGATACCCCCGACGACTAAGGAACATACAGACAGGTCCCCGACTGTTGCTCCACCGTCTCGTCATAAAAGGTTGGGATGTAAGTGACATAAGGCCATGACAGCGCAGGTTATTCTCTGATCTGAAAAATAAAGAATTGAATCAGATTTGAAGAATTCAAGGGAGAAAATGGGAAAAAAAAAAAGGAACATTCGGATATTATTTGTACTGTGCTGCGAGTCCACACAGAACTGGACAGAAGATCAAAACTGCCGGAGGCTGAAGAACAGCGCCATCTGGTGGCTGGTTGTAAACACAAACTTTTGGAAGCCTGAATAGTGGCTAGATGCCATTCAGGTACTTGGACAAACCCTTGTAAATCCCTGTGTTCCCTCCC
The DNA here is from genome assembly GCF_039654945.1 of Dendrobates tinctorius. Lineage (NCBI taxonomy): Eukaryota > Metazoa > Chordata > Amphibia > Anura > Dendrobatidae > Dendrobates > Dendrobates tinctorius. Next base: position 30,270,243 of record NW_027361688.1, on the reverse strand, counting down.
CACAAGTAAAATAAAACAGAAACTTATACTCCTCTCTGGTGCCAGCCCTGTTCCCGCGGCGTTGGCACTGCCTCTCCCAAGGATCACGTAACATTTATGTCACACAATCCCTAACACCAATCAGCATTGCCATCATTCTCCCTTCCAGCTGATGTGATTTGACATGCCAAGGAAGTCAGAGCTGCGGCTGTTGTCACTACCAGTAGATTTCTTGATTTGTCCAAAAGTGGAGAGAATGAAGCCAACGCCGACTGGCCTCAGGGATCGTGTGACATAACAGTGATAGGTGATCCCTTGGAAAGCCAGTGCCAACACCGCGGGAACAGCGCCGATTGGGCACTGGGCTCACATGACATAACCACTGCAGGACAGCCCCGGTAACATGAGTGCAGAAACCGCTGGAATGGCACCAGAGGTGAGAATAATGTTTTCTATTTTATCAGAGCAAAACATTCAGATTGAGAAAGGGTTGTCCACTACTAGGAGTAACTAACTTCGTTAAGGTTGCGGGGTATATGACGATGCGTGGCGGTAGGGGCGTCGGGCATATGACGATGCGTGGCGGTAGGGGCGTCGTGCATATGACGATGCGTGGCAGTAGAGGCGCCGGGCATATGACGATGCGTGGCGGTTGAGGCGTCGGGCATATGACGATGCGTGGCGGTAGAGGCGCCAGGCATTTGATGATGCGTGGCGATAAAGGCGTCGGGCATATAATAATGCGAGGCGGTAGGGCCGCCGGGTATATAACGATGCGTGGCGGTAGGGGCGCCGGGCATATGACGATGCGTGGCGGTAGGGGCGCCGGGCATATGACGATGCGTGGCGGTAAAGGCGCCGGGCATATGACGATGCATGGCGGTAAAGGCGCCGGGCATATAACGATGCGTGGCGGTAGGGCCGCCGGGCATATGACGATGCGTGGCGGTAAGGGCGCCGGGCATATAACGATGCGTGGCGGTAGGGCCGCCGGGCATATGACGATGCGTGGCGGTAGGGGCGTCGGGCATATGACGATGCGTGGCGGTAGGGCAGCCGGGTATATGACGATGCGTGGCGGTAGGGGCGCTGGGCTTATAACGATGCGTGGCGGTAGGGGTGCCGGGTATATGAAGATGCGTGGCAGTAGTGGCGCCGGGCATATGACGATGCGTAGCGGTAGGGGCGCCGGGCATATGGCGATGCGTGGTGGTAGGGCAGCCGCACATGATATTTACCACTATTTAGAGACATGCGCCTGGCACTACAGCTGGTATGTTACGAGCAGCCCTTCACATTTTGTGACCCTGTAATGTATACACGGGTCGACCTCTTGCCACCATTTAAAGGGATTGTCCAGACCTAGGGTACAAGTCTGCAACCACTCCTGTCAGTGTGCACACTGCCATTATTCTCAATTTGTGGGCGCGGCGGGCACGTGACCATAAGTGTGCAGTTTGCATAAATGCAGCCACTGCAGACTAGACGTATGTGGCCTTTCTCAATACAAGTGAATTGAGTGAGGCCAGACACGTCTAGTTGGAATGTGGCCGGGAGTATACAAATCACATACTTACAGTCATATGACCAGTGAATCCTGACAGTGCGCTCTTTTCCCTTCCATCAGAACGCAGTAAAGACGGACCACACTGGGCACGTCAGGACGAAGCACACAGCATGTGAACGAGCCCCTACAGTCACACACAGGACAGGGAGCAAAAGGGATGGAAACACGGCTGAGTTCTTCACACTCATTTAGGAGATTTCTTGTTTCCGTTTTTGATGTGTTTTTTTATTTTCTCATTCATTTGAATGGGTGGAAAAAAGCTTCAGAAAACACCGAACTGTTCCCCTCTCCCATCAGTGGGGGATAAGTTATTAACCCCTTTAATTTTCAGGTAGTGAACTGTTAGGCCTCATAAAGGCATCCCTGTTTTTCACATAACCACTATAATGGGTTAAAAAAAAATAACAGATGGTTTATACAGAGAAACTGATCGAACATTGAGGAAAACGCTCCATGTTTTTCACATACAAGAAAAGTTGATGTCTGAATGAAGCCCAAAGATGTGTTCTCCACCAAAACCAAAGTAATTGGCAGGAAACAGGACATGTACAATACTTGACTTTTTTGGCTAAAATGAATAAACGAGTGAAAAAAAAATTGTTAGAAAAAAAGAATTTATGTGCAGCAGATTAAAAAAAAAACAAAAAACAAAGCCTCATGTGTAGGCATTGCAAGACCTTAGGTATCCATGGTTCTGACGACTAGCAACTAACCGTCACTATATGAGTGGTCGTATCCCTGGATACCCAAGTTACTGCAACGCCTGCACGTGAGGAAAGACAGAGCGAATCAGAAGAACTATACAGTACATTACTAATTGGAGGTATTTGCTAATATTATTATTATTATAACACCTACTACATATTGGGAAAGGATCTTGGAGATGGGAGTACCCCTTTATTTAGCAGAGGTTAGGGTCGGGTAGCAGATTGTAAAGATACTGGAGCTCTGTTGCGCAGAAATTCGGATTACTATGCACATTTGACTCATGAGTAGATGGACGGGCGTACCAGCGCAGGCCTCGGCTCCTTTTTGCTTCTCCCCACTGTCTTCGTATCTGGTTACATAGTGGAGACACAGGCTCTGCTGCAGGACGTCACCTCTGCTCACCACCGTCAGGCAAGAGCCGGGGCGGCACCAGAGGGCAGAAGTGAAGAGGAGCCAAGGACTGCGTGGGGGCGCCAGTATGTCTGTCCACCAGGGCACTTTCACACCCAATTTGTTTGTACAAGAAAGAAACACAAATATTTGGAGTAACGGAGCGCTGGATAACAATGGATCCATGGAAATACAATCCTGTGGTGCCTCACATTGCCTAGGCACCTTCTTACGGACAGTTTCCCTTTAAAGTGGTTGTGTGGCACTTTAACCACTTCACCAGTTTCCATTTCTGCTCCTTAATATTTTCCTCCCCTTCTTCCCAGAGCCATAACTTTTTTATTTGTCCTTCAATATGGCCATGTGAGGGCTTGTTTTTTGCGGGAAAAGTTGTAATTTTGAACGACACCAATGGTTTTACCATATAGTGTATTGGAAAACTGGAAAAAAATTCAAAGTTCAGTGAAATTGCAAAAAGTGCCATCCCACACTTACTTTTTTTTTTTTTTGCTAGGCTCACTAAATGCTATATCTGACCTGCCATTATGATTCTCCAGGTCATTATGAGTTCACAGACACCAAACATGTCTAGGTTCCTTTTTTATTTAAGTGGTGGAAAAAAAAAATCCAAATTTGTAAGCGATCTTGTCATTTTCCTAGATCCGCAGCGTCTCCATTTTTCAGGTTCTGGCCCCGAGTGAGGGCTTATTTTTTGCGCCTTAGCTGACGTTTTTATTGATACCATTTTGATTTTTTTTCTCCTGACACCGTTTACCTATCGGATTAATTATTTTTATACTTTGATAGATCAGACGTTTCTGAATGAGGCGATACCAATTATGTGTATTTATTTGTTTTTATTGTTCTATTTTGAATGAGGAAAAAGAGTGGTTTCAGTTTGTGTTTTTTAATATGTTTTAAAACTTTTTTTTTCCTTCCTTCAATAGTCACCTTAAAAGACTTGAAGCTGCGATCATCTGATCTCCTGTGCTTCAGCCCTTCTATGTGTAGCATAAATCATGAGATTTTCATTGAGAGGCACAGGGGTCTTCTGCAGACCCCCCGGCTGTCATGGCAACCCATCGGGGCCCCGTAATCAGGTGACAGGGGTGCCGATGGGCATGTTTTATGAAGTGTTTCTGGCTGGTGAGTGCTTGATGCCTCTGTCAGAGATTGTTAGAGTCACATGAAAACTTCTCAGATCAGCTGTCACCTACGGGGTAAGATGCAGGCTCAGCGCCGGAGCCCGCATCAAGTGTGGGAACACAACTTTATACGTCCAAGGTCGTGAAGGGGTCAACATTGATGGCCTAAATTGATGGCCTACACTTAGGCCATCAATATCTGATTGGTGGTGGTGCGACACCCAGAAACCCCCGTCGATCAGCTGTTCCCGATGTGGTTGGCGGCCAGAACTGCTCAGTTGTGGAGCTGCACAGCACAGCTCTGCTGACGGTATAGTGGCCGCCGGTCGGGTACTGCACATGCACCACCCATTCAAATCAATAGCAGGTGGATGTGCAGTACCCGGCCACTATTCTGACGACGGATCTGTGCTGTGCAGCTCCACAACTGAGCAGTTCCAGCCGACACCGGGATCAGCTGATCAGCGGGGTGTGCCCAGTGTTGCACCATCACCAATCACACATCTATATTAAAGTCCCGGACAGCCCCTTCAAGAGAAGACACACTGGGATAGGCTTTATTGTTAGCATTTCCGCTGTGACATATTCACCGTCTCACTCTTCCTCCTTCGCCACATTATTTGGTACATAAGTGTTTGACTTCTTTTCCAGTCTTCTTCAGGGTCTCCAGCAATTGGTCCACGGAGTGACTACCGGACTCGATCACCACCTTCTTATTCGGCAAATCAATTTCATACTGAACATCTGAAGGAGAAACAACCTCAATCAATAAATGAATAGCGGTCGGGGGACGTACGATACATGGGCAGCAGCGACATTCACATAAAGGCAAGTTATGTGATTACGCAACACAATCCCCTTGAGATGTAAAGGGAATCCGTCAGCAGGTATTTGCTATGTAATCTGAGAGCAGCATGATGTAGGGGCTGAGACCCTGATACCAGCAATGTTTCACTTACTGGACTGCTTGCTGTAGTTTATGATAATCTAGAACAATTCTGTTACAGGAGGACTAGTGTCATGTAGTCCTCCATGTGTGTGACCTCTGTTTAACCCCGTTCCCACCACTGACTAGCAGCTGTGCACACTGTGCATAGGCAGAAAGCTGCCAATCAGTGGTATGGGTGGAGCTGTCTATTAAGTAGAGTGGGAGGAGATTTGGTTTATCTTTAAAAAAAAGCTAAAATATTGTACTGGAAAAATGACCTGAACTTTCAAAATAAGTACACCAGTTTGATCAGGTCCAATAGATCTTTTTAATATTGTATGCAGTTTGTATTGTGAAATCTGGCGACAGATCTACTTTGATCCTACCTTTTCATATTGCACTCAGAGCTTAGAAATATCAAGAAATCTCAGCATTCAGAGAACTGCTAGATCTGCAGCAGATAAAACAGTGATGATATCAAAACTGCAGCGAGTAGCTTAGTGATACATCGCTAGAATCAGAATCTGACTTTACATCATGCTGCTCTTAGATGGGGTAGCAAAAATCTGGGGACGGATTCCCTTACAAAAAAAAAGTTGATGCCTGTAGTTGCCACTAGAGGGAGCTTGCTGTATAATGTGTATTCACTGAACTTAAAGGGGTTGTCCAGACTTCCAAAATTTATGACCCATCTACAGGACAGTTGGTGTCCAACGCTTAAAATCTGAATTACTCAACTGTTATTCGCTATTTAATTACCCAAAATTAGATTTGCAGGAAGCTCCTCTGTCCCTTGCAAACTTACTACAACGTTTCTTTTAGGAATTTGCAAAAAATCTTGCAGACTTGACTAGATGAGAGACTTAGGACTGGGATCTAAGCGGTAACATTTCTACTTGTGGAGAACGACGAGCCAGGACTAGCAGCTATTCCTGTCTTAAGCATCCTACTTAACCAAATCAGATCTCATACTTTGCTCTGATGAGGGGCAACACACAGAAACATGTGTCTGCAAATAGAGATTCCGGATTGGCTTTTAGAATCATAGAATCATAGAATCGTAGAGTTGGAAGGGACCTCCTGGGCCATCTGGTCCAACCCCCTGCTCAAAGCAGGATTCGCTAAATCATCCCAGTTAGATGTCTGTCCAGCCTCTGTTTGAAGACTTCCATTGAAGGAGAACTCACCACTTCTCGTGGCAGCCTGTTCCACTCATTGATCACTCTAACTGTCAAAAAGTTTTTTCTAATATCTAATCTGTGTCTCCTCCCATTTTGTCCTAAGTCATGTGACAAGGCTCATTATAGGGTCGATATTGACTTTTAGGATTGCTGCTTCCAATAGGTGGTGCTAAAGTTCAAGTCCTCCTCCTCTCTGAAGACTCAATTTGCATCACACACCAGACTGACCTCGCAATGGGGTATAACCACGCACCAGACTGGCGTATGTGCAAACAGCAAACATAAATACCTGGTGTACCTCTCTTGCCACTCCTACCTTGTGTATGAAAAAGCTCTGTCGTTAACCCCTTCACCCCCAAGGGTGGTTTGCACGTTCATGACCGGGCCAATTTTTACAATTCTGACCACTGTCCCTTTATGAGGTCATAACTCTGGAACGCTTCAATGGATCCCGGTGATTCTGACATTGTTGTCTCATGACATATTGTACTTCATGATAGTGGTAAAATTTCAGTCAAATAACTTGCGATTATTTGTGAGAAAAATGAAAATTTGGCAATTTTCCAACTTTGAATTTTTATTCCCTGAAATCACAGAGATACGGCACACAAAAAACTTGATAACTAACATTTCCCACATGTTTACTTTACATCAGCACAATTTTGGAACCAACATTTTTTTTTTAGGAAGTTATAAGGGTTAAAAATTGACCAGCGATTTCTCATTTTTGCAACACCATTATATTTTTACGGACCACATCACATTTGAAGCCACTTTGAGGGGTCTATATGATAGAAAATACCCAAAAGTGACACCATTCTAAAAACTGCACCCCTTAAGGTGCTCAAAACCACATTCAAGACATTTATTAACCCTTTACGTGCGTCACAGGAATTTTTTTGAATATTTAAAAAAAAATGAACATCTAACTTTTTCACAAAAAAATTACTTCAGGTTCAATTTTTTTTATTTTACCAAGGGTAACAGGAGAAATTGGACTGCAAAAGTTATTGTGCAATTTGTCCTGAGTACGCTGATACCTGATATGTGGGGGGGAACGACTGTTTCGGCGCATGGCAGAGCTCAGAATGGAAGGAGCGCCGTTTGACTTTTTCAATGCAAAATTGGCTGGAATTCAGATCGGACGCCATGTCACGTTTGGAGAGTCCCTGATGTACCAAAACAGTGGAAACCCCCTACAAGTGACCCCATTTTGGAAACTAGACCCCTAAGGAACTTATCTATTTATGTGGTGAGAACTTTAAACCCACAAGGGCTTCACAGAAGTTTATCAAGTACAGCGGTACAATTAATAAATCATATTTTTTCCACAAAAATGATCTTTTCACCCCCAATTTTTATTTTCCCACGGGTAACAGGACCCTAAAAGTTATTGTGCAATTTGTCCTGAGTACGCTGATACCCCACATGTGGGGGTAAACCACTATTTGGGCGCATGGCAGAGCTCGGAATGGAAGCAGCGCCATTTGACGTTTTTGGCTGGAATTGAGATCGGACACCATGTCGCGATTGGAGAAACCCTGATGTACCAAAACAGTGAAAACCCCCCACAAATGACACCATTTTGGAAACTAGACCCCCTAAGGAACTTATCTAGATATGTGGTAAGAACTTTGAACCCACAAGGGCTTCACAGAAGTTTATAACGTACAGCGGTACAATTAAAAAAATCATATTTTTTCCACAAAAATGATCTTTTCACCCCCAATTTTTATTTTCCCTCGGGTAACAGGACCCTAAAGGTTATTGTGAAATTTGTCCTGAGTACACTGATACCCCACATGTGGGGGTAAACCACTATTTGGGCGCATGGCAGAGCTCGGAAGGGAAGCAGCGCCATTTGACGTTTTTGGCTGGAATTGAGATCGGACACCATGTCGCGATTGGAGAAACCCTGATGTACCAAAACAGTGAAAAACCCCCACAAATGACACCATTTTGTAAACTAGACCCCCCAAGGAACTTATCTAGATGTGTGGTGGGCACTTTGAACCCCCCAGTGCTTCACAGAAGTTTATAACGCCCGGGCGTGAAAATAAAAAATTCATATTTTTTCCACAAACATGATCTTTTAGTCACCATTTTTTTTATTTTCCCAAGGGTACCAGGAGAAATTGGACCCCAAAAGTTGTTGTCCAATTTGTCCTGAGTATGCTGATACCCCATATGTGGGAGAAAACTACTGTATGGGCACACGTCGGGGCTCGGAAGGGAAGTAGTGACGTTTTGGAATGCAGACTTTGATGGAATGGTCTGCGGGTGTCATGTTGCCTTTGGAGAGCCCCTAATGTACCTAAACAGTGGAAACCCCCCACAAATGACCCCATTTTGAAAACTAGACCCCCTAAGGAACTTATCTAGATGTGAGGTGAGCATTTTGAACCCCCAAGGGCTTCACAGAAGTTTATAATGCCAGGGCATGAAAATGAAAAAATCGTATTTTTTCCACAAACATGATCAATTAGTCCCCAATTTTTTTTATTTTCCCAAGGGTAACAGTAGAAATTGACCCCCAAAAGTTGTTGTCCAATTTGTCATGAGTACGCTGACACCCCATATGTGGGAGAAAACTACTGTATGGACACACGTCGGGGCTCGGAAGGGAAGTAGTGACGTTTTGGAATGCAGACTTTGATGGAATGGTCTGCGGGTGTCATGTGCGTTTGGAGAGCCCCTGATGTACCTAAACTATTGAAACTCCCCATAAGTGACCCCATTTTGGACACTAGACCCCCCACGGAACTTATCTAGATGTGTGGTGAGCACTTTGAACCCCCAAGTGCTTCACAGAAGTTTATAACGCTCGGGCGTGAAAATAAAAAAATCATTTTTTTCCACAAAAATGATATTTTTGCCCCCAATTTTTTATTTTCCTAAGGGTAACAGGAGAAATTGGACCCCAAAAGTTGTTTTGCAATTTGTCCTGAGTAGGCTGATACCCTACGTGTGGGGGTAAAACACTGTTTGGGCACATGGCAGAGCTTGGAAGGGAAGGAGCACCATTTTACTTTTTCAACTCAGAAGTCGCATGCTAAAAGACGCTTTCTATTGTAAAAATAGTTTTTGCATCACCACATATTGAAAGCTATAATTTTTCCATATTTTGACCCACCGAGTCATGTGAGGTCTTATTTTTTGCGGGACAAGTTGACGTTTTTATTGGTACCATTTTCGGGCACGTGACATTTTTTTGATCGTTTTTAATTCCGATTTTTGGGACGCAGAATGAACAAAAACCAGCGTTTATCGGTCGTCCATGACAGCACCACCTGAGAGAGGGGATCCGCTCTTCAGGAACAGGAAACCTACAGATACAAAAGGGTGGCACCTCTCCCATGCATCAGTTGGTTTCCTGTTCCTAGAGGACGGGACTTCCTTCAGATCGTCCATCATGGAGTCGCGGAGGGATTCCCAGGCCAGCTGACCGACCCAGGTAGCGAGGGGGTCTCCTACCTCGGTCAAGCTCGGGTCCCTGGAAGAGCCACGGTGGGGCCGGTTAGGTCGCCACGACGGTGGTAAGAGCAGGTGGAGCCAAGGGTCCGGTGGACAGCCGCCTCCATAATGCCGGCACCAGGAGGTATGTATGTCCCGGACCCCTCCTGGTGCGCTCTCCCCGTGGTCCGGTATCTCTTCCTGTCCGGGCCGGCGGTGGCGCCCGGTCGGTGGGCGCAGGTTGGCGCGCGTGGGGGCTGTGGCCTTGCCTGAGCTGGGGGTGCCGTGCCGGCTCCCTCTGCGCACTCCCCGCAGTCCTCAGACGGGCGGCGGAAGTGACGCGGTGGAAGGGGCGGGGCCGGGGACGCCGAAACCGGAAGTTGGGTGCCGGCCGGCTTCCAGCGTGCGCTGCGTGTGCACGGCGGTACTGGGCGGCGCGCTGTGCCCGGGGATGACCGGAGCATGCGGGGGGAGGTCGCGGGGGGTCCCGGGTGGGAGGTGCCGCGCCAGAACCCTGCTGACCCTGACAATGAGGCCTTAAAAGGCAGGAGGTGACGCTGCTGGGGTGCTTCTGAAGGCCCAGCGATGGATACGACAGAAGCCCCCATAGAGCAGCTGGACAAGGTGCAGGAGCACCCACAGAAACAGGCCACAGTGAAACCGCATGCGAGTGGCCAGCAGAAGAAGAAACGGACGGGCGAACAAAGCCACAGAAGTTCCTCCAGGCTAAAGGACCCTCCTGCTTCCCTCCGTGATCCAGTACCTGCCTCATCTGCATGGGTAAGAGAACTCCGTGAATGTACCCTGATGCAGTGTTCCCTTATGGGTTTTTTTCGCAGGGGAGGAAAGCTACGGAAAAACAGAAGCACATGGAATGTGCTCTCTGTAGTTGCCCCTTGCCGGACGGCCACCCTAAAAAGTTGTGTCAGCCATGTGTGAGACAAACGGTAGGGGTGGTAGGGGACGTTGGCCCAGGGGTAGATTGACAGGCCCTTACACTCTCCCCCATCCATACAGGTAGCGGAAGAAACGCCGGACTTCACCACAAACCTGAGGGAGATAATCAGGACAGAGATAAAGGCCCTATCTAAAAAGGATTCTTCTAGGAGAAGATAATTTAGTTTCTCAGGTTCAGAGTCCTCGACCGCCCTAAAGATCGATGACTCCTCAGATTCCCCGGCCTCCACTTCGTCTTCTTCGGAGGAAGACTCGAGTCGATTCTGCTTCCCCTTAGACCAGATGGATAAGCTAGTTAAAGCAATAAGGTCCCCCATGGGGGTAGCAGACACAAAGCCGGAACTTTCAGCTCAGGACGTGATGTTCGGGGGTCTAGATCCCAGGAAGCGGAAGGCCTTTCCATTAAATGATAAGGTCCAGAGCCTAATAGATAGGGAATGGAAGAGACCTGAAAAAAGGGGCTCCTTACCTCCTGCCTTCAAGCGGAGGTACCCGTTTGACGACCCAGTGGTAAACAGATGGGATAAGGCCCCTAAGCTGGACGCGGCAGTAGCCAAAGCCTCCAAAAAATCCTCCATACCCTTCGACGACATGGCCTCCTTAAAAGACCCGCTAGATAAGAAAGCGGATTCTTTTTTGAAGGGAACATGGGAGATGTCAGCAGGTGCTCTAAGACCAGCGATAGCTGCCACATGTACGGCCAGATCCATGATGGTCTGGCTAGACCAATTGGATTCCCAACTAAAGGACGGAGTCTCAAGAGCATCTATCCGGAAAACTCTGCCAATCATCCAAAGTGCGGCAGCTTTTTTGGCTGATGCTTCAGCGGACTCTGTGAGGATGGCAGCTAGAACTGTGAGTTTATCTAACGCAGCTCGAAGGGCCCTTTGGTTAAAATGCTGGCCGGGAAATATCCAGGCCAGATCATGACTCTGCTCCATTCCATGTGAGGGTGAATATCTGTTTGGCCCCGTCTTGGATGAACTTTTAGAGAAAGCCGGGGATGATAAAAAGAAGTTCCCCAGTCTACCGAATCCTTCTTACAGACGTCCCTTTACCAGGAACGGCTATTTCCGTAGAAGGCCGTCCAGAGATCAGGGCAGATGGGATGACAAAAGGAGAGGTACAGGTTTCATGTTCGGAGGAGGGGGGCGCCAAGAAGGTCCAGCACGTGACACTAAAAAACCGCCCCAATGACTAGTTGCTGCGGTAGGGGGGAGACTAGCTGCCTTCTACCCAGCCTGGTCCATGATTTCTAATAGTAAATGGATACTGGGGGTGATAGCTGCGGGTCTACGCCTAGAATTCGCCCGGGTTCCCCAAGATCGATTTAAGGTCACCCTGCTCAGGTCTTCCACATCAGAACAAGCTGCCCTGGAGGCCGAGGTGCATGATCTTTGCCGCAATAGAGTCCTAACGGTGGTCCCAGAGGGAGAAACAGGGAAAGGGTTTTACTCCCCCCTGTTCCTGGTCCGTAAACCAGACGGGTCCTTTAGGACTATAATAAATCTTAAATCCCTCAACGAATTCCTGGTCATACACCCGTTTAAGATGGAGACATTTAAATCAACAATAAAATTGCTGTTTGAAAACTGTTTTATGGTGGTGTTAGATTTAAAGGACGCTTACTACCATATTCCCATTCATGCAGCTCATCAGCGGTTTCTCAGGGTGGCGGTTCAGCTGGATGGATCAGTCCAACATTTCCAATATGCGGCCCTCCCCTTTGGGGTGGCAGTCGCTCCCCATGTGTTTACCAAAGTAGTAGCGGAAGTTATGGCCCATCTACGTGAATCAGACATTCTTGTCATCCCCTACTTAGATGACTTCCTGATCGTAGGGAAAACGGCAAAACATTGTTTGGAACAGCTACAAAGGGCAATGTCTGCCCTAGAGGGGTTAGGATGGCTGCTTAACATTAAAAAGTCTCGGTTACAGCCGGTGAGAGTCCAACAATTCTTGGGCCTGATCCTAGATTCTGAGAAACAGGAATGCCGTCTGCCCCCGGAGAAGCTTGTTCGCCTACACCATCAGGTCCTGAACGCTTGCAATAACCCCACCATGTCCCTCAGGAAAGCCATGTCCCTTCTGGGTTCCCTTTCGGCCTGTATCCCGGCGGTCCAGTGTGCCCAGTTTCATTCAAGAACACTACAGAGCGAGGTCTTAAGGCATCAAAGAATCCTTGAGGGTTACTTAGAGGGCCAGCTAACCTTGTCCCGAAACACAAGGGAGTCCCTAGAGTGGTGGCTAGACAAGGATAATTTATCCAAAGGGGTCCCCTGGGAGTGTGACATATCCCGCACAATCACCATGGATGCTAGCCCTACCGGTTGGGGGGCTCATATGGGGGAGATCCTAGTCCAGGGCCTATGGGAGCATCATCAGATAGAAATGTCATCTAACCTGAAAGAGTTAACAGCAGTAGAGCAGGCAGCTAAGGAGCTACTTGTGTATCTACAGGGCCATCATGTGCGAGTGTTCTCCGACAATCAGGTCACCGTGGCTTATATCAACCACCAAGGTGGGACTCGTTCCAAACCCCTGATGAATGTGGCAGAATGGTTGTTCTGGCTAGCAGAGCAGCATTTTCAATCTTTAACAGCTCTACATATAAAAGGGAAGGAAAATATCACAGCAGATTTCCTAAGCCGCAATCCACTTAAACAAGGAGAATGGTCCCTAAGCACCTCCATCTTCGACCTGATTGTACAAAAATGGGGACAACCAGAGGTAGACCTCTTCGCTACCAGGGAAAGCAGAAAATTAAAATAATTTTGCTCCCTAAATCCCAGAGAGAACCCCCTGGCGGTATATGCCTTTCTGATAAAGTGGGACTTCAGACTAGCATACGCCTTCCCTCCCCTATCGCTACTACCCCTGGTGATGAAGAAAATCAGGAGAGACAAAGCAAGGGTGATAGTTGTCGCTCCATTTTGGCCCAGGAGGGCTTGGTTTTCTTGCCTCAGGACCATGTCGGTGTCCGACCCTTGGGTCCTTCCGGACATCCCGGATCTCCTATCCCAGGGCCCAGTGTTCCATCCTCAGGTGGCTGGCCTACATCTGACGGCGTGGAGTTTGAATGGACACTGCTGAGAGAAAAAGGCTTCTCCCCAGACCTGATTAACACCCTACTTAAAAGTAGAAAAGTCATCACTACCAAAATCTATGTCAGAATTTGGAAAAAATTCCTGCAGAACTCTGGAGTGGTCGCTGGCGGCTCGGCACCTGTAAACCAAATCTTAGAGTTTCTTCAGAAAGGTCTGGATATAGGGCTCTCCACTAGTACCCTTAAAGTACAAGTATCAGCCTTGGGGGCCCTCTTTAGCTGCAACATTGCGGGTAATTACTGGATCAGTAGATTCATTAAGGCAGCAGGTAGATCCAGGCCAATAGCGAAAGATAGATTCATGCCGTGGGACTTGAGCCTAGTCCTCACGGCTATGACAGAAGCCCCATTCGAACCTATCTCATCAGCTTCCGTAAAAAACCTGTCCCTCAAAGTAGCCTTCTTGGAGCTCTAACCTCAGCTCGTAGGGTAAGCGACAACCAGGCATTATCTAGACGTCCTCCTTATATACAGTTCAAGGACGATAGGGTAATACTCAGACCGGAGCCGGCGTATTTACCTAAGGTAGTTTCCAGCTTTCATAGGACACAGGAGATAGTCCTTCCATCTTTCCTCCCTAATCCAGCTAATGAGAAGGAAGAGAAACTTCACACCTTGGATGTTAGGAAATGCCTCATAGAATATCTTGCAGTTACCGATCCCTGGAAAAAAGATAATGCCCTGTTTGTCTCCCATCAAGGCCCTAGGAAAGGTTGTAGAGCGTCAAAAAATACACTAGCCAGGTGGATTAGAGAAGTGATCTCAATAGCATACACCTCAAAAGGCAGGTCGCCACCCCGGAAGCTGAGGGCGCATTCCACCAGAGCCATGGCGACCTCGTGGGCCGAGAGATCAGAAGTTTCCATTGACCAGATATGTAAGGCGGCTACTTGGTCCTCTCCGGGCACCTTTTATAGTCATTATAGGCTAGACTTGGGTGCTTCCACAGACCTCTCCTTTGGTATAAGGGTGCTGCAGGCTTTAGTCCCTCCCTAAATAGTTATTACTCTCTGTAAGTCTCTCAGGTGGTGCTGTCATGGACGGCCGATAAAGTCTTAGTTACTCACCGGTTAACGGTGTTTTTCGGAGTCCATGACAGCACCCGTATATTCCCTCCCTTTAGTTTGGGTGTGCACTTCTTCCTCTTGTATGTACACTGGTTTTATGTTTTGGTGGTTTTATGCAATGAAAACTATTTTATATAAAAAATAATTATTTTTGCATCGCTTTATTCTGCGAGCTATAACTTTTTTTTATTTTTTCGCTGATGATGCTGTATGGCGGCTCGTTTTTTGCGGAACAAGATGACGTTTTCAGCGGTACCATGGATATTTATATGCGTCTTTTTGATCGCGCGTTATTACACTTTTTGTTTGGCGGTATGATAATAAATCATTATTTTTTGCTTTGTTTTTTATTTTTTAAGTGGTTCGCTAAAGGGGTTAACTAATGGGACAGTTTTATAGGGCGGGTTGTTACGGACGCGGCGATACCTAATATGTGTACTTTTATTGTTTTGGTTTTTTTTTATTTCCAAAAAATGGATTTATTGGGGGGAATATTTTTTTTTTTTTTCTAATTTATTTAGCAATTTTTTAAAATTATTTTAACACTTTTTTTTTTTTTTTATTACTTTATTACATAGTCCCAGGTGGGACATCACTGTCCTGTGACAGATCACTGATCTGTCACATCACAGATCACTGTGACAGATCAGCGATCTGTCAAAGGCACTACTGCAGACTTCCTCATGCCTGCGCTTTGCAGGCACTGAGGAAGCCAGCTCCCCTGCAGGCCCCCGAAGGCCCCCGTCGCCATCTTGGTTTCGGGTGCCTGCAGGGAAAGAGCCCCCCGCAGCAGCGCTGCACATTGCGCTGCTGTGGGGGGCTCAGGGAAGCACGGAGGGAGCCCCCTCCCTGCCAATGCTTCCCTTTAACCCCTGGTACACCGCGATCATGTTTGATCACGGTGTGCAAGGGGTTAACATGTCGGAGGTGGTCCGTGACCGCCCCTGACACATAGTGCCGGGTGTCAGCTGTATAATCAGCTGACACCTGGCCGCGATCACCGGCGCTCACCACGTGGGCACCGCTGATCGTGCTAGCGTACTATCCCGTCCAAGGGCATAGGGGCCCGGGTCCCATGGACGGGATAGTACGTCTGATGTTAGAAAGGGGTTAATACTGTTCAGGTAGAGCTATCCGATAGTGCTATCCATGAAGAAAGTGATCGGATAGAGCTATCCCATAGCTCTATTCCTAAAGGAAATGAACCGGTAGAGCTATCCGATAGCTCTATTCCTAAAGGAAATAAACGGGTAGAGCTATCCGATAGCGCTATCCCTCAGTGATCCTGAGCATAAGTTATTTCACATGGTTGAGCGCACTTGGGATCTGCCCCCAAGGCCCTGCCCATGCCCAATGTTTGGTCCGTAGACCGCGGCTAGGAGTTAGTCCCGCTTTTGACCTTCAGCACTCAGGAGAGGGAAAACCTCCAGTGGAGGAAACCTCTAGGGCACCATAGCTGAAAGGCTGCTCTTCCCTTAAGCTGTAGATGTTCATTGATGAGAACAGAGACCGAACCCGGAATCTGCCTCGATGTGCAGTAGGACACCCACTTGTTCAGTGAGTGCATCTAGCTGCAGAAAGTCCAGTAAAGTCATATCCAATTGTGGAGAACAGAGACCGAGCCCGGAATCTGCCTCATTGTGCAGTAGGACACCCACTTGTTCATTGAGTGCGCCTAGCTGCAGAAAGTCCAGTAATGTCATATCCAGTGGTGGAGAACAGACACTGAGCCCGGAATCTGCCTCGTTGTGCAGTAGGACACCCACCTGTTCAGTGAGTGCATCTAGCTGCAGAAAGTCCAGTAATGTCATATCCAATGGTGGAGAACAGAGACCGAGCCCGGAATCTGTCTCGTAGTGCAGTAGGACACCCACTTGTTCAGTGAGTGCATCTAGCTGCAGAAAGTCCAGTAATGTCGTATCCTGTTGTGGAGAACAGAGACCAAACCTGGAATCTGCCTCTTTTTGCTGATGTAAAGTTGTCGTCTCCAGCTGGATCCCATGTTCATTGTGGGTTCACAGCGAGACCCTGCTCTGCCTCACCTGCAATATAAGTGTCACAAAATTAGTAAAACAGTAAAGATTAATATATGTACAAGCAGACAGATTATAATGAGAGGGGCAACAGAAGACATTTACATGTCATCCTTTATCTATAGGTTATAATACTGTACTATGTAATACATAATGGGTATTATTTAATGTCTGTGTTCAGGTATGTTCTACATCCTATCAGTGCTGTGATATGAATAGCACCCTGCTTATTATTTTAGGATCTTCTATGTTTAGATTACAGCTTACTAGCAATCCCTCCCTCATGGTATATATACAGTACTGCACCTTGTTCCTATATCCCCATGAAAAAGCTGTGATTAATGGTGAAACAAGTGTCAGGGTTAGGTGGTGGAGTGGCAGTTTTGGTACTATAGCATGCTTAATTGTACTTAGTACTGACTTGAGTTTTTACTATTAGTTTTCTGTGTTACTAAAGCTTAGCATTTGTACAAGTATTTGCTTATGGCATCTGGTAGTACATTGGATATAGAGCACTTTTTATTCTGCCGTCAGCTCTTTTGATTTTTTACATTTGCACTTTAAGTCAGTATTGCTATGTATAAAATGTGATCATGATTAAATATTCATCTGTTTGCTTTTGCCATGACCACCCACTGTAGTTTGTGTTTTTTATTTGTAGTCATATACTCATCCAATATTGTTATGTATTGTGATTTATTAAAGATGATTTATATTATTCTTTATTGTATTTGTGATTTGAGAATGACAACTCCCATTCTCCTGTAGTCCAGCCAATCTTGGCTCACAGACTGATGATATAGCTTGCATAAAGAAAAGTAACGCATCGATATTTAGGCCATTAGTGCCCAATTCCTAATTATTTAGCCTATTGCCTGTTAATACTAATACATAACATAGATCATAAAACATATTTATAAAGCTCTAAAACCTTACATTCGGTTTTTGTTGGCATAGGCCAGAAGTTCCTGAAAAACAAACTTCATGACGACTTTATATTTCTCTCTGTCTTTGTCCAGGACAAGATGTTTCTCAAAATATTGAGGAGGCGGAGGAGTAGACAAAGGAGGAGTCAGAGGAGGAGGCGGAATAAGTCCTCTGCCCTCTTGTTTTGTAAATGATAGTGTATAAATAATGAGTTGTTCATTAATGGACATTGATTCTACTCTGTCGCTCTGAGATTGAGGGCCGGGAAATTTTAAGAAATTGCTTGAACTGCAGTTCAATAATATATTGCTTAGGATGGCAGATTTTTAGTTTATGCAAGTTATGGAGATTAGAACAGATTATATTCATGGTAGTAAGCATTCTTCTTATCAACATGAAGAAAAAAGGAACTTACTGTCCGAGGCGGCGACCACAGTCTAATCTGGCATGTAGATGGTTACATAATCGGGGCCAGGCGTAGAGATGTCGGTGTTTTCGGCGGTGGGTCCATGAGCAACTTCGTCATTTACAATATTTCTATTATCCCAATGTTCTCCTGTAAGGTGTAACATTCAAATTAACATTACTAAAATAAAAGCTTCTATGTTTGTTAAAGAATATCAACATTTTACAGGTTTTATAACAACTAATTTGTAAAGTATGGAAACAGAAGGATCAAACAACCAGTTATCTCCTTATAGAGATTTTATATTGGGCTGCGGTTTTTCTATTACGCATATGTTAGAAAAGCCTGAGAACTTACTGTCAAAGATGATCACATCCTCATCTGAATCTATAGTGTACAACATATAATCAGGGCCTGTAACACAAAACATTGAAATCAGCATTTCAAAAGAAAAATATTCGATGTTTCTTCTAGATTGTTTCCTTTTTGTCTACAGTAAATTCACTGTCAAGATCTATTATGAGATTATTTTTAGTGTAAAATGTTGCTTTTGTGTTTTTTTATGCTAATTTTCAGTTGCGGTTTACATTACTAGGAAATTGTATGAGATTTCAGAAATCTCCTGCGCACATTGCTGATTAGTCATCGGTATTTTGTGCTTTGCAGGTTTCTTTGGACATAAAGCATGTCACTTCTTTTAGTGTTTTTTCATCCATTGACTTCAATGGGTGGTGAAAAACCCCAGAAAATCCGCACCAAAAATGCAAGTATCGTGTTTTCCTGTATTTTTTTGTGTGCTAAAACCAGATTCTATGGAATAGGACTTTTTTTTAACACTAACCTTTATCAGCATGCTCAAGAGATAAATCGAGCACGCCAAAACCGCTGCCAGAAACACACAAAAAAGCATCAAAAATGCTGCAAAATGCATTAATGTCAGATTAGTGAGGCTGTACGTACCGTCAGGATCAGCCCTATTCTCTGTATCTGCCTTCGTGGTGTCTTTTCCTGTATCTTTTCTCCAGCATTTCTTTATCAAAAGTCTATAAAATGATAAAACAGAAGTCATGTAGCAAATTGTAAAGTACAGTCTATCTGTGTTCTGCAGAATGTTATGAAGACATTTATTTTTCGTCGTCTATTTTGTCTCTCCCGATCTGCAGTCATTTTTGTGATCTATGACAATCAGCATTTTTTTCAGTTATACAGAAAAGTCCATTGTGCTCGGACCGGTCAGAGCCGGCTTATGACCCACTAAACATCTTCTCTAGATTATTCCCTTTCCTGAATCGTGTGATGACCTGAAGATGAGATGTTTCTTCTATAGACTCCCGTGTAGCCCACAAATCAGTATAAGACTTACCCACAGATGATGGTACAGGCGACACCGGAGACGAATCCAAGGAAGAAGTAGACGGCAGGATGTAGAATAACCATAATGAAGTATTCTATTGGAAAAAAAGAATAGACGTCAGATATCTGGAGCTACTAATATAGACATTATATTTTGCACCTCATTTATGTAACCAGACCTAGGATCATTCCTATGAGTAAGGGGACACATACACAACACATAGCTGTCGGCCCATGGTTCAGCTGATCTGTTCAGCCGGCAGATATTTCTCCTGACTCCTCCATGCACAGGAGCGCTAAGTGTTATGATGAGTCACCGAAGGAGGAAAAAACAAAATACTAGTTAAGTCCAGAAAAACCAGAGAGGTTGGCAGCTATCGGATTGCAGACCCCTGAACCTATCCACAACAACTAGCAGTAGCCGTGGGGGGTTCCTACGGTGCCCTAGACCCCTCGATCACAGCCAGAGAACTACATAGCCTAAAGACAGAAAGGGGAAAAACTAAACTGCCCCAGAGCAGACCCCAAAGCAATAGGCAGCCCCCAACATATAATGACGGTGAAGCAAGATGAAAACACTAACACAGATAGAAAGATAGGTTGAGCAAATGATGGGGCCCAAGCTAACTAAATAGGCCAGGATAGGAAAGCCGCTGTCTGCCATCCGCAAAAACCCTATCCAAAATGTGCCAACCGACTGATAGGAAAAAGAGGCCCTGAAGTCGCTAGGCTTCAAAAGACTATATCAGCACTCAGGTATATTCTGAAGACAGAGCAAAAGATCAACAGATCAGAGACAAAAATGGAATTCAGCTAACCCCCGGTCGGGGATGGCAGAACTCCCAAAAAACAAGGCAAAACAAAAACAAAACTGAAGTGTACAAAGCAGAGCAGAAAAACTTAGCTTTGAGACGCAGGAATCAGACTGGTCTCCAAGAATCCAGCAGGATCATCAGCAAGGCAGAAGGGCATCGGCTGCCTTATATCCAGTCCTCAATTCCAGCCACCCAGTCATCATCTAGCTGCCCAGGTATTTGGTAATCAGCCTCACTACCTTCCTTCACCAGAGGAGGGAGTTCATCAGACCTCGACGGTGAAGGAAAAATGAAGTCACAACAGCTATGTCTGCCGATCGGACCAGTGTTCTATGTAAGAAAGCCACTGGTTGATTCCTCTGGCGGTGGCTTATTTAGCTGGGAACAAAAGGATCAACACTTGGACTGTCGGCAGAGCTGCTGATATTTGGGAATTGGTCTGTCACTGGTCTCATGTGTATGGGGGTCTGAACTCTAAGACTGAACAGATCAGGAAAATAGTAAATACCAACAAGTTGGATAAATTCCCCAATTACCTGTAATGCAACTACGAAGCACCACCACCGGGGGGAGCTGTTATGGGAAAAAAGTTTTGCACTTACTGTATACAGATAGGGTATACAGATCACTTTCTCAAACCAACGACCAGAGCTATCACTGACAAAGGCTACCAAAAACAGCACCAATACATAGCCACCCAAGAACCAAAAAGAGGCAGGAAAAGTTAACCCCTCCATGACCAGGCCAGGGAAAGAAAAGCAAGAATCAAACCCCGACCTGGATCATGACATTAATATAAATTTGTAATTATTTTCCCCTAAAGTATTGATGAAGTCACACATATGAAGATCAGAGAGACACGTGACTGATTTTTCTCTTACAGGGGATCTCCATTCAAGCTTACAATTTGTTTGAGCCTGGAATATGGAATATATCATGGGAGAAGGCTCCGGGAATTACAAGTGACACATGAAGAATCCTCCAAGAAATGCACCATGTGACTTACTAACAATAACCCCATGTTGGATAAATATCTGGGAAAACACTTACCTCCAGGGGCCAAAGCCCGGAATGCTGGCGGCGGATGTTGATAGGAGCGCCTTGCACAGTTCTTATTAGCTCAGTCACAATCAGAAGAAATCAAAACAGCAGTTTATCCCGGAGGAATATCGCTAGTTGTGTAACACACAGTGAGTCTTTCCAGACAAAGACTCTTCCTGCAGTGTCACTCCTTATAACCCCTCAGTCCGTGAGGTCACAATGGTGTTCTAAGTGTGACATCACAGAGGAGCGGAACACGAGTGACATCACAGAGGAGCGGAACACGAGTGACATCACAGAGGAGCGGAACACGAGTGATGTCAGATACTTGTAGCCACTAAAGATTAAGCAGCTTCATTCATTTATATTATATGTGTTTCTTAACCCCTTTATCCCCAAGGGTGGTTTGCACGTTAATGACCGTGCCAATTTTTACAATTCTGACCACTGTCCCTTTATGAGGTCATAACTCTGGAACGCTTGCAAGGATCTTGGTGATTCTGACATTGTTTTCTCGTGACATGTTGTGCTTAATGTTAGTGGTAAAATTTCATTCATGTAGCTTGCGTTTATTTGTGAAAATAATGGAAATTTGGTAAAAATTTTGAAAATTTAGTATTTTTCCAACTTTGAATTTTTATGCCCTTAAATCACAGAGATTTGGCACCCAAATAACTTAATAAATAACATTTCCCACATGTTTACTTTACATCAGAACAATTTTGGAACAAAATTTTTTTTTTTTAGGAAGTTATAAGGGTTAAAATTTGACCAGCGATTTCTCATTTTTACAGCACCATTTTTTTAGGGACCACATCACATTTGGAGTCACTTTAAGGAGTCTATATGATAAAAAATACTGAAAAGTGACACCATTCTAAAAACTGCACCCCTCAAGGTGCTCAGAACCATATTTAAGAAGTTTATTAACCCTTCAGGTGCTTCACAGGAATTTTTTGAATGTTTAAAAAAAAAAAAAGAAAAAAGAGAACATTTAACTTTTTTTCACAAAAAAAATACTTCAGGTCCAATTTTTTTTTATTTTACCAAGGGTAACAGGAGAAATTGGACTGCAACCGTTATTGTGCAATTTGTCCTGAGTACGCTGATACCTGAGATATTTGTAGACATCTATTAAATCTCCTCTCAGTCTTTTCTTTTGCAGGCTAAACATTCCCAAATCCTGTAACTGTTCCTCATAGGACAGGGTTTGCAGACCGGTCACCATTCTGGTCAGTCTTCTCTGAACTTGCTCCAGTTTGTTGATGTCTTTTTTAAAATGTGGCGCCCAAAACTGGACACAGTATTCCCGATGAGGTCTGACCAAAGAGGAGTAGAGGGGGATAATGACTTCACGTGATCTATGCTTCTGTTAATACATCCTAGAATTGCATTTGCCTTTTTTGCTGCTACATCACATTGTTGACTCATGTTCAGTCTTTTTCACATGTGCTGTTATTTAACCCTATTCATCCCATTCTGTATATGCTTTTTTATTTTTTATTGCCCAGATGTAGTACTTTAAATTTTTCCCTGTTAAAACCATTCTGTTAGTTGCTGCCCACTGCTCCAGTTTATTTATATCTTTTTGAATCCTCTCTCTCTCTTCTCTAGTATTAGCTATCCCTCCTAGCTTTGTGTCATCAGCAAATGTAATCAGTTTACCCTCAATCCCTTCATCTAAATCATTGATAAAGATGTTGAACAATACAGGGCCCAGGACAGAGCCCTGTGGTACCCCACTTGAGACATTCTTCCAACTGGATGTGCAGCCATTTACGACCACTCTTTGGGTCTGATCACTAAGCCAGCTATGAATCCACCTAACAGTTGCCTTGTCCATTCCATACTTAGTCATTTTTTCAATAAGGATTGTGTGAGATACTTTGTCAAATGCTTTGCTGAAGTAAAGATATACTATATCTACAGCATTTCCCTGATCCACCCAGTCAGTGATATACTTTATTTATTCGCGTAAAAAGATATACGTGCCAGTAATAAGGCCTTTACAATAGAAGAGAAGGGAGAAATACTGCGGCCAATACAGGGGTACGCATGATGACACTGCGTCCAAAAATCATAAATGTGCACATCAGCATTAAAGTGTAACAGGGCAAGTCCTAAGCAATATCTTTACACAAAAGAATGAGCAAATATACAATGAGATGATGCATAACAATAATCAAATCATTATGCCCATGCATAGTATTGTAAGTATCGCTTACCCATAGTCGTTACAGGGAGGTACACTGACGCACCAGCGACTATGGGTAAGCGATACTTACAATACTATGCATGGGCATATTGATTTGATTATTGTTATGCATCATCTCATTGTATATTTGCTCATTCTTTTGTGTAAAGATATTGCTTAGGACTTGCCCTGTTACACTTTAATGCTGATGTGCACATTTATGATTTTTGGCCGCAGTGTCATCATGCGTACCCCTGTATTGGCCGCAGTATTTCTCCCTTCTCTTCTATTGTAAAGGCCTTATTACTGGCACGTATATCTTTTTACGCGAATAAATAAATTATATATTGCTTTTTACTGGATGGTGTTTTTTGCTCCGTTTTTTCTCTGTTTTGTACATTCGTAGTGGGAGCATTTCCATTTTTCCACTTGTTGATAGGCACCATGCCTTAGTCTTCGGATTGAAGTTGTATCTTCAGTAATGATTATAAATAATTTGTGCTTATTTTGCCTTATTCGTTCTCATAGATAGATAATAGATAGATATTAAAAAAATGGAGGCAGCACACCATTCAAAGTGAAAAAAATAGAAGTGATTCTGTTTAATAGCCCATCATGGTGACATTTCGGCTCACACTGAGCTTGTATAGACAGATAGAGATAGACAGATAGATAATAGATAGATGATAGATAATAGATAGATGATAGATAAGGGACAGATCGTTAGATAGATAATAGATAGATCGTTAGATAGATAATAGATTGATGGTAGGTGATGTGCGCTGTAGTTGTGATCCCTCCACCTCAGCCAAAACGCAAAAACTGACTGGAATGGAGAAGGTCAGTAATATCTGTGTTCAGTTTTGGATTGAGGTGCTAAGGGCCCACCAGAAATCAACTCCAGGGCCCCACGTTTCAGCTACATGTAAATGTGACATCATCCTCAATCACAAATTTGTACAACAATTAGTGACGAGGGAACGTGCTGGGATAAGGTGTTATCTGAGCATGCTCGGGTGCTAACCGAATGTCTCAGGCATGCTCAAATAATATGTTTGAGTCCCCGTGGCAGCATGTCTTGTGGATGTTTGATAGCTTCAACACATGCAGGGATTGACTAACAAACAGGGAATCCCTGCATGTGTTGTGCCTGTCGAACAGCAACAAGACACAGCCATATTTTTTGAGCACGCCGAAGACACTCGGATAGCACCTGAGCATGCTCAGATAACACCTTATCCCAACATGTTCGCTCATCACTAATAACAATGAACTGAGTAGATTAAAGAAACAACAACCATAACAAAATGAATGGATTGTAATGCCTCGTAGCATTGTTAGAAGCTATCATTTACTGTCTTGTACAAGTCTATAAAAAGTCCCATAAAATGCAGACAGAACAAAATGTATTCATCTGATGCATTCCTCCAAAATGACTCACAGCAGAATAGGAAACTCAAGCGTTTTCAAGCTCAAGCTTCAGCCACGTCACATAATCTACAATCTGCATTCAGTGCACAGCCATAACGGGAGACAGAGTTTATAGGTTAGGTAGCATAAGATCCCATGTAGACCAAACAATGAGCCTGATTCTAGAATGACAGCAGTGACATCCTCAGTGTTAGGGCTCATGCCAGGGCTGCCACTAGGAATTTCGGGGCCCCATACTGGCAAAATTTTTGGGGCCCCCTTTAGACTCCGCCCAGGCTCCATCCAGCCCCGCCTCCACCACTCGAACTGTCCACAGTCCCACCGCTCTCTCTTGGATAAACTCCACTTCTCACCTATCACACATTAACAGTTCCCATCACCAGGTCACACATATAGCCAGCAGCTTTTGCTTTGGCCAAAAGATTGTTTTAAGTCGCCACCATAACAGGGTAGACACTTTTGGTCAGGCCCTACTCTACTGTAACCTATTAAATATTTGTTAAAATATGCAATACAATTTAGGTATATTTTTATTTATTTTTCAATTTTTTAAAATGACCAATAATATCACATACAAGGAACAAATACCACCGCACCATGTCCAGACCACAACTTACCACCACATACAAGGAACAAATACCGCTACACCATGTCCAGACCACATATTACCACCACATAGTGACCTATAATAAGACATACAAGGAACAAATACCGCCATACCATGACCAGACCACATATTACTACCATAGTGACCGAATAATATCACATACAACGAACAAATACCACCGCACCATGAACAGACCGCAAATTACCACCACAAAGTGACCAAATAATAGAATATACAAGGGACAAATACCACTGCACCATGCCCAGACCACATATTACCACCACATGGAGACTGAATACTACAATACTGACATTAATTAAAAAAACATAATACTATGACCATAAGAGACATTATACACACAAGATCTGTACTTAGTATGCAGTGTCTGTGTACAGGTAATATAGTGATCAATGACATTATACACAGGAGCTCTGTATATAATGTACAGGTAACACAGTGATCACCGGTGACATTATACACAGGACCTCTGTACATAGTGTCAGTGTACAGGTAACACACTAACTCACCAGTGATGTCTCTAGGTGAAGTCCTTCATCTTTGGTTTTCATCTTTCATCCAGCACAGATCGCCATCACGTCTTCCAGCCAGGACTTGTCTCTGCAGGAAATAACACAGTTATCTAGAGCTCCGCTTGCAGAACACATTACTTATTTTTTCCCAACTTCTACATTACACCACATGAAGAAAAAAAGGCGACATAGTATCACTCTGCACAGTAACAGGACCGCCCCCCCATTTACAACAGTATCCTCAAGAAAATAAAATAAATACATCACTGCAGTAATAATATCCCTTAATCAGCCCCTATGGTAATAATATCCCCCATCCTGACCCCCGTGTGTCTCATTCCTGGCTTTAGCCATATGTTCTCCCATCCCACCCTCATCAGTATCCATTCTGCCCCATATGATCTCCCCTCCTGACCAATCTGTCTAAATCGTATCCATCCTGCCCCATGACCCTGCTCCATCTATCTCCAATCATGCCCAGTGTCTCACATTCTGCCCCCTTCTGTGTCTCACTGTCACATTCTGCCCCCTCCTGTGTCTCACTGTCACATTCTGCCCCCTCCTGTGTCTCACTGTCACATTCTGCCCCCTTCTGTGTCTCACTGTCACATTCTGCCCCCTTCTGTGTCTCACTGTCACATTCTGCCCCCTCCTGTGTCTCACTGTCACATTCTGCCCCCTCCTGTGTCTCACTGTCACATTCTGCCCCCTCCTGTGTCTCACTGTCACATTCTGCCCCCTCCTGTGTCTCACTGTCAAATTCTGCCCCCTCCTGTGTCTCACTGTCACATTCTGCCCCCTCCTGTGTCTCACTGTCACATTCTGCCCCCTCCTGTGTCTCACTGTCACATTCTGCCCCCTTCTGTGTCTCACTGTCACATTCTGCCCCCTCCTGTGTCTCACTGTCACATTCTGCCCCCTCCTGTGTCTCACTGTCACATTCTGCCCCCTCCTGTGTCTGTCACATTCTGCCCCCTCCTGTGTCTCACTGTCACATTCTGCCCCCTCCTGTGTCTCACTGTCACATTCTGCCCCCTTCTGTGTCTCACTGTCACATTCTGCCCCCTTCTGTGTCTCACTGTCACATTCTGCCCCCTTCTGTGTCTCACTGTCACATTCTGCCCCCTCCTGTGTCTCACTGTCACATTCTACCCCCAGCGTCCACCATTCTGCCCGCAGCATCCAACATTCTGCCCCAGCTCACAGCCTGCCCCCATGTCCAGCATTCTGCCCCTAGCGTCCAGCATTCTGCCTCAGTCTCCAGCATTCTGCCCCAGCTTCGAGCATTCTGCCCCATGTCCAGAATTCTGCCCCAGCGTCCAGTATTCTTCTGCCCCATGTCCAGCATTCTGCCCCGTCTCACAGGCTGCCCTCATATCCATCATTCTGCCACCAGCGTCCAGCATTCTGTCCCCAGCGTCCAGCATTCTGCCCCATGTCCATTCTGCCCCCAGTGTCCAGCATTATGCCCCATGTCCAGCATTCTGCCCCATGTCAATTCTGCCCCCAGTGTCCAGCATTATGCCCTATGTCCAGCATTCTGCCCCAGCGTCCAGCATTCTGCCCCAGCGTCCAGCATTGTGCCCCATGTCCATTCTGCCCCCAGCATTCCTGCCCCATGTCCAGCATTCTGCCCCCAGCATTCTGCCCCCAGCATCCAGCATTCTGCCCCCAGCATTCTGCCCCCAGCGTCCAGCATTCTGCCCCCAGCATTCTGCCCCCAGCGTCCAGCATTCTGCCCCCAGAATTCTGCCCCCAGCATCCAGCATTCTGCCCCCAGCGTCCAGCATTCTGCCCCCAGCATTCTGCCCCAGCGTCCAGCATTCTGCCCCATGTCCATTCTGCCCCCAGCATTCCTGCCCCATGTCCAGCATTCTGCCTCCAGCATTCTGCCCCCAGCATCCAGCATTCTGCCTCCAGCATTCTGCCCCCAGCGTCCAGCATTCTGCCTCCAGCATTCTGCCCCCAGCGTCCAGCATTCTGCCCCCAGCGTCCAGCATTCTGCCCCCATCATTCTGCCCCCAGCATCCAGCATTCTGCCCCCAGAATTCTGCCCCCAGCATCCAGCATTCTGCCCCCAGCATTCTGCCCCCAGCGTCCAGCATTCTGCCCCCAGTGTCCAGCATTCTGCCCCCAGCATTCTGCCCCCAGCGTCCAGCATTCTGCCCCCAGAATTCTGCCCCCAGCATCCAGCATTCTGCCCCCAGCATTCTGCCCCCAGCGTCCAGCATTCTGCCCCCAGCATTCTGCCCCAGCGTCCAGCATTCTGCCCCATGTCCATTCTGCCCCCAGCATTCCTGCCCCATGTCCAGCATTCTGCCCCCAGCATTCCTGCCCCATGTCCAGCATTCTGCCTCCAGCATTCTGCCCCCAGCATCCAGCATTCTGCCTCCAGCATTCTGCCCCCAGCGTCCAGCATTCTGCCTCCAGCATTCTGCCTCCAGCATTCTGCCCCCAGCGTCCAGCATTCTGCCCCCAGCGTCCAGCATTCTGCCCCCAGCATTCTGCCCCAGCGTCCAGCATTGTGCTCCGGGCCCCCTGGATAGCCGCTCTCAAAAAAAAAAAAATTCTTCTTACCTTGTTATCTGGCTGTGCTCCAGCGGCGAGGCTCCCTCCCTCTCCCAGACCCACGTGGCACACTGACTGAATGAGGAAGTGGAGGAGCAGAGCAGTGTGTGACGTCAGGTGAGGGCGGAGCTGTGGCTGGACCATTGTGCAGGGGGGGATTTCGGCGCTGGCTGGACCATGGTGCGGGGGGGACCTGCCCGAGGGGCCCGGGGGGCCCGGCAGGCGCTGAGTCTGAATTTAAAATAAAGCTGCAGAAGCCTGTATAAAATGTAGGGGGGCCCCAGCGCGGATCGGGCTGCCAGCATGGTCGGGCCCCCCTAATCACCGGGCCCCATACACATGTAAGGCCTGTCATGCCCTGATGGCGGCCCTGGCTCATGCAGACGAGCGTATAAATAGAACGTGTTCTGTCCGTTTTTTTATTGTCTGCCCTGCTGACGTCACGTTGACAGAGCGGCGGCTTCATTTCTGCTCTGCTCTGTCGACAGGGTGGGACTGCCAACATCATCCTGATTGACAGCTGGTTCCCTGCTTTCAGACTCCGTCAGCAGAGCAGGGCAGAAAAGAAGCCGCTGGCAGAGGCAGCTGAATTGCCGGCATTAGCGGTCTGTGACTGCTCTGTACCAGCTAAGAATGGCACCAGGACAACAGGCAGGTAGGTAGAAACTACTGCATGTGAAGCTGCTAATGCCCTTTAAAGGTGACTTGTCGTTTATAATAAATGTTTGGCTTTTCACCAAGTGTAAGTCCCGCCGTTCTCCTGAACCCGGCGCTGTTTTTCTTTTGTTCCTGCTCCTCTCCGATCCTGAGATATGGCCCTTTCTTTCCTTTATATAAATCTACTTTATGCAGTCCAGGGGGCGTGGTCCTCACCTCTTTCCTGTAGATGTCTACATGAGGACCACACCCCCTGGGCTACATAGAGTAGATTTATATAAAGGAAAGAACGGACCATATCTCAGGAACGGAGAAGAACAGGAACAAAAGAAAAACACAGTATTCAGGACAACAGCGGCATTTACACCATGCAAAAAAAATTACATATTTATAGCAAGTGATTAACTCCCTTGAAATGGAGCTAAACATCAATATCCTTTTAAAAAGGTTGCTAACTTATAGACCAGCCATCTACAGGTCACAGCAGCTAAGCTTCAGTTCAATTAATAAAAATATTTCTGCCGTATAACACAGCCGAGTGCTTTCCGAGTTTTAATAGAGAGTACTAGGACCAATGTTATAGTATGGGGCAGTGCCAATCAGCGATTCAGCATATATAAGTAAATTTGACATCCGTTACTGGTAGCTTATGACTTCAGGGGTGCGGTTTACAGAACAAGAGGAAAGGAGCAATAGTGCAAGTTCCACCACTTAAAAAGATGAGAGGCGTCTGTAATTTACATCATAGGTAGATCTCAACTATGGGAGACAAACTGAGAAAAAAAAATCCAGAAAATCACATTGTCTGTTTTTTTTTCATTTTATTTGCATATTATGGTGGAAAATAAATATTTGGTCAGAAACAAAATTTCATCTCAATACTTTGTGATATATCCTTTGTTGGCAATGACAGAGGTCAAACGTTTTCTGTAAGTCTTCACAAGGTTGCCACACACTGTTGTTGGTATGTTGGCCCATTCCTCCATGCAGATCTCCTCTAGAGCAGTGATGTTTTTGGCTTTTCGCTTGGCAACACGGACTTTCAACTCCCTCCAAAGGTTTTCTATAGGGTTGAGATCTGGAGACTGGCTAGGCCACTTCAGGACCTTGAAATGCTTCTTACGAAGCCACTCCTTCGTTGCCCTGGCGGTGTGCTTTGGATCATTGTCATGTTGAAAGACCCAGCCACGTTTCATATTCAATGCCCTTGCTGATGGAAGGAGGTTTGCACTCAAAATCTCACGATACATGGCCCCATTCATTCTTTCATGTACCCGGATCAGTCGTCCTGGCCCCTTTGCAGAGAAACAGCCCCAAAGCCTGATGTTTCCACCACCATGCTTTACAGTAGGTATGGTGTTTGATGGATGCAACTCAGTATTCTTTTTCCTCCAAACACGACAAGTTGTGTTTCTACCAAACAGTTCCAGTTTGGTTTCATCAGACCATAGGACATTCTCCCAAAACTCCTCTGGATCATCCAAATGCTCTCTAGCAAACTTCAGACGGGCCCGGACATGTACAGGCTTAAGCAGTGGGACACGTCTGGCACTGCAGGATCTGAGTCCATGGTGGCGTAGTGTGTTACTTATGGTAGGCCTTGTTACATTGGTCCCAGCTCTCTGCAGTTCATTCACTAGGTCCCCCCGCGTGGTTCTGGGATTTTTGCTCACCGTTCTTGTGATCATTCTGACCCCACGGGGTGGGATTTTGCGTGGAGCACCAGATCGAGGGAGATTATCAGTGGTCTTGTATGTCTTCCATTTTCTAATTATTGCTCCCACAGTTGATTTCTTCACTCCAAGCTGGATGGCTATTGCAGATTCAGTCTTCCCAGCCTGGTGCAGGGCTACAATTTTGTTTCTGGTGTCCTTTGACAGCTCTTTGGTCTTCACCATAGTGGAGTTTGGAGTCAGACTGTTTGAGGGTGTGCACAGGTGTCTTTTTATACTGATAACAAGTTTAAACAGGTGCCATTACTACAGGTAATGAGTGGAGGAAAGAGGAGACTCTTAAAGAAGAAGTTACAGGTCTGTGAGAGCCAGAAATCTTGATTGCTTGTTTCTGACCAAATACTTATTTTCCACCATAATATGCAAATACAATGAAAAAAAAACAGACAATGTGATTTTCTGGATTTTTTTTTCTCAGTTTGTCTCCCATAGTTGAGGTCTACCTATGATGTAAATTACAGACGCCTCTCATCTTTTTAAGTGGTGGAACTTGCACTATTGCTGACTGACTAAATACTTTTTTGCCCCACTGTATATAATACGGAAACGTAGGGAGTGTTTATAAAAATATACAAAGATGATATAAAAATGGAACAAAACTATACGGTATATACAATTACACAAAATAAAAGGAATGACGAAAGAAAATTACTAAACCTAGTGTCACGGAAATGGCTCAGAGCTTAGCGGAGGGATCTACTCCTTAGGAAAATGGACAGAACCCACAGCAAGCTGTACCTTCCTCATATGTGGGATGCTTGTGGGATGTGCTATGTCTGTTTGAATTTTAAGAGATCCTTAACTTCTAGAATATCTTTGCACCTGGGGGTCCTAGGAGGTAGAAATTGTCATCATGTTTCCTATTGCAATTTTACAATTCTAAAGATATGAAATATGGCATGGATAGCATCATCCATCCGAACAATATTAAGTTGAAGGGTTTAGAGTGGTCATACGGTAATGTGAATGTGTTATGTTTATCCCCTCACTGCGACCCCAAAATATATTTCCCATAAATATTAGATTAATGCAAACTGCAATATTCCTCACTGACCACTGGCTCCAAAGTATCGCAGGCAAGCTCTTTGAACAGAGGAAGCTTTTGCCTCAAAAGTGTACTTCACCTCTGAGTAAACAAATCCTTGTTCTAGTGACTGGTTCTCAGAGCAGATCTCTGCTGTAATTACCTGGTTGTTGCAGGAGGTCCCAACTTCAATGTAGGTTCAAGTGTCAGCTCTTTCTCACTTCCCCAGCTATAATAATCCCATATCTTCAATGTGAGGTCCTACCTCATTGAAAATTGAAGTGTCAGCTCTTTCTCACTTCCCCAGTTACATTTAATCCGATATGTTCAATGTGATTGGGGAACGTCCCCTCTCCGGAGATGTCTTTTTGGATTTTAATTTTTCTCTATGGCAAATAAGCGTTCTGGATTCATGGGAAATCCAACAAGCCTTGCCAAAGTCTACTGGCAGTAAGATATTCCTGAAGGTTTATTGTATGAAAATAGGCAAAGAGATATGGAGGGACATAGTGCAGCAACAGAGGGTGAAGAAGTATAATTTATAACTAGACCCTGGATTCTGGGGTCCAAAGAACCTTCTGTCAGATATAAAAATACAAGATTATACCTGCTATATGGTAGGTGGAGGTTCAGTTGCAAAACCAGCATTGGAGCCCAAGAGCTATGAAAGGGACTTATCACTTGCCACAGATAAATATTTTCCCCCCTGGTGTAAATGCTGCTGTTTTCCAGAATACGGCGTTGTTTTTCGGTTGTTCCTGCGATATTGCTCTCTCTACTCCCTGTATATTTAGAGGCTTGTTAGCCAAGTGGGTGTAGGCATCAGCTCTTCTTTGTGAGTGCATTCCTGAAGTTCACACCCACTTGTAACAAGACTAGATTTATATACAGGAAAGATAGGGCCATATCTCAGGAACGGAGAGGAGCAGGAACAAAGGAAAGACAGCGCCGGGAAAAACAGCTGCCAATGGGACGAGACACCAGGTTGAGACCCATTACAGTCTACAGCCAGACTTGAAATCTCTTCTAATAAGTGAGGAAGAAGGAAGCTATAGGGGAACTTTTCCAAGGTTAGTGGGAGAGATTTGCATTTGCATGTATTACCATATGGATTTTCTCGCAGTTTTTTCAGTGGTACAAGTGTGAACAAAGCCTAACTATTCTGGACAGAATAGATAATAGGCTCATCAATAGCATTTTTCCTTGTCCATCCGGCAACGTTGTTGTGGTCCGCATGCCGCAGCGCTCCTACTCCATACACAGAGCAGGAACTGCTGGTTAAATACAACACATTCTCAAATCCATTGTACAATTCCTGTCTTCACCTATGAAAAGAAGTGAAATCCAGCCTGTACCAGCAAACAGCGAGAACTGAACAGGCAGGGGGTGCAGCTATATGAGGCGTGGAGGTAAATGAAGTACCCGGCCCCGATGTGTGAGAGCCCCCAATGGCTTCTCTGCCATTTGAAAAGATGCCGGTGTTATAAATGCTTTATAGTAAGAGTGCATAGTAGGTGGGGGCACTGTAATTGTGCATAGTAGGTGGGGGTCCCTGTAATGGTACAAAATAGGTGGGGTCTTAGTAATGGTACTACATAGTAGGTGGGGCCCTGTAATGGTACATAGTACATGGGGGGAGGGCTGTAATGGTACATAGTAGATGGGGGGGCCCTTAATAGTACATAGTAGGTGGAGATCATGCAATGGCACATAGTAGTTGGGGATCTCTGTAATGGTGCATAGTAGGTTGGGGACCCTGCAATGGTACATAGCAGGTGGGGGGGCCTGTAATGTTACTGTAATGGTACATAGTCGGTGGAGATCATGTAATGGTACATAGTAGGTGGGGGGCCCTGTAATGGTGCATAGTAGGTGGGGGGCCCTGTAATGGTGCATACTAGGTGGGGGCCCTGTAACGGTACATAGTAGGAGGGGGCCCTGTAATTGTACATAGTAGGTGGGGGCCCTGTAATGGTACATAGTAAGTAGGGGGCCTGTAATGGTACATAGTAGGAGGGGGCCCTGTAATTGTACATAGTAGGTGGGGGCCCTGTAATTGTACATGGTAGGTGGGGGCCCTGTAATGGTACATAGTAAGTAGGGGGCCTGTAATGGTACAGAGTAGGTAGGGGGGACTGTAATGGTACATAGTAGGTGGGGGGGACTGTAATGGTAGATAGTAAGTGGGGGGTCCTGTAATGGTACATAGTAGGTGGGGGCCTGTAATGGTACATAGTGGGGGGGGCTCGGTAATGTTACTTAGTAGGTGGAGATCATGTAATGGGTACATAGTAGGTGGGGACCCTGTATATTGTGTATAGTAGGTGGGGAGGGTCATGTAACAGATTTTGTGTCAGGGCATCAGGTGTGTTGCTTACATCTGACCGCCTTTAAGGATGGCCATAAATATGGTTATTGTCACGTCGCCCTCGGACTCGGAGCCTGCTGTCCCGACCTCGGCCACTAGGAGACGCCGGACTGTCACGTCGCCGTCGGACTCGGGGCCTTCTGTTCCGGCCTTGGCCACTAGGAGGCGCCGTGGTTCGGCCCTGAGTAATGGCGGTGACAGAGAAGGGGCCCCTGCGCAGGCATCTGATGGACGCAGGCTCCGCTCCTCAGTCGGTCGTGGAAGGGTTGGTGCATCGCCATCTGGCCTGCTCCTGGGGGCGGCCCTGATGACATCAGCAGTCTGGGAGCCTGTGAGAAATGACCTGATCCCTCAAATACTTTGGGACTGGTCTTGCAAGCCGCCGGATATATTCTCGGTTCCCCTATGTGCTACTGTGTGATTGACTATTGTTTGACTCTGACCTCAGCCTGGATTTCTGACCCCTCTTGCCTGACGATTTTGTACTTCTGCTATTCTCCCGGTTTGTGACCTTGGCCTGGATATTCGACTCTGCTACTGCCTGCCGTTTTTGCACCTTTACCGCCCTCCCGTTTTGTGACCTTGGCCTGGACTCTCGACTCTCCCACTGCCTGACGTTTCTGTACCTCCACTGCTCGCCCGGTTTCTGACTACGATTTTGGCTCCCTGCCTTCTTCACTATTGGCGACCGTTCTGCTCTGGCGCACTGCTTCTACACAGCCACCCCCTGGGCCTTGCTACAATTCCAGATCCCTGTATAGGGGTTAAGGGTTTCGGGGTGCTGTCCCTACTGCATCCAGATCCGCGGAGGGACGTTACAGTTATAAACAGCATACAGTATTTTTCGCAGTGTTTATGTAGCATCGGATGTTTTTTGCCTCCTGTCCTTAGCAGTAAATATGACTGCAGCCTCTGAACTCAATATTTAAATTACTTACGGTCAGGGTCGGACTGGGGTGCCTAGGGACCACCAGGGGAATTGACTCTAGGGGCCCACCCTATGGCTACCATAAATGGTTTTATTATGTGTTCATTTTTTGGCCTCTCCCACTAAAACGTGTGCCATTTAGCAAGCTGTACAGTGTGCAAAAGAGAACACTCTCAGCCTCCTATATATCGTACACACTGTACTCTTGGCATCCTATATCACATACAGACCGCACTCTCGGTCTCCTATAACAGATACTTTCTATAAGAGGCTGAGAGTGTGGTATGTACAGTGTATAGGATGCCAATATTGCGATATGTACGGCATATTGGCCTCGTATATGACATGCAGACTGTCGGCCTCCTATTAGGCCCCCTATAAGACATACTGAGTGTCGGGCTCCTATTAGGCCCCCTATAAGACATACAGACTGTCAGCCTCCTATTAAGCCCCCTATAAGACATACTGAGTGTCGGCCTCCTATTAGGCCCCCTATAAGACATACTGAGTGTCGGGCTCCTGTTAGGCCCCCTATAAGACATACTGAGTGTCGGCCTCCTATTAGGCCCCCTATAAGACATACTGAGTGTCGGCCTCCTATTAGGCCCCCTATAAGACATACTGAGTGTCGGCCTCCTATTAGGCCCCCTATAAGACATACTGAGTGTCGGCCTCCTATTAGGCCCCCTATAAGACATACTGAGTGTCGGCCTCCTATTAGGCCCCCTATAAGACATACTGAGTGTCGGCCTCCTATTAGGCCCCCTATAAGACATACTGAGTGTCGGCCTCCTATTAGGCCCCCTATAAGACATACAGAGTGTTGCCTCTTAGATACTGTACAGACCGTACTCTCTGCCTATGTACGGCATACAGGAGGATGATAGTGCGGTCTGTACGGTCGGTATACAGGCCTCATATGACATATTAGGCCATATAAGAGTGTGCTGCATGTGTATCTTATCTAGGAGGCACTGACTGAGATTGTGATCTGTGATACTGCATCATGTCATGTGTATGAGCAGGGACAGATTTAGGCAAAGTGGGGCCCTAGGCCAATTTTAAAATGGGGCCCCAAATGCTAACATATTGCACATCACACAGAAGCATTTCGGTTGTAGTTACATGCGCTGAGTTCAGGACGCTGAATCAGTGTGATCGACAATATTGAAGTCGTTCAACACTTGTTTCCTGGCCTCTTTCCACCGTCTGAGAAAGAATGATGGGGACAGAACAATCACTAATGGATTAATCTGTCCCCATACAGTATCATGTTATCAGCAGCACATCTACAGTTTACACCCCATAGTCCTCCATTCAATATAATGTCCCCCATAGTCCTCCATATAATATATTCTGCCCCATAGTCCTCCATATAGTATAATACACTCCTCAGTCCCACATATAACATAATGCAGCCACCCCATAGAACATAATGCAGCCACCCCACAGAGTATAATGCAGCCCTGCCATACAATATAATGTAACCCCCATAGAATATAATGCAGCCCCCCTCTTATAGTATAATGCAGCCACCCCTTAGAGCATAATGTAGCCACCCCACAGAATACAATGTAACCCCGGATAGAATATAATGCAGCCCCCCTCATATAGTATAATGCAGCCCCTCCATAGAATATATGGCAACCTCTTATATAGTGTAATGTAGCCCCTCCATAGAATACAATGTAGCCCTCCTCATATAGTATGAAAAAGACCCTATTGTCTACTCCAGAGAAGCTATACTGCTCCTTAGGGATACAAAAAGGCAGCATGCTGCTAATAGACCAGAGGACATTCTACCAGAAATAAGGAGGACTAAGAGAAGAGGTTGCAGAGCTGGAGCCCTCAGGAAAGCTAGAAGAAGGCGCTATAGACCTGCTCTTCCCTCCGTCATTATGGGCTATGTGAGGTCACTCGGGAATAAGTTGGACGAACTGTCGGCGCTGACCAGACATCATCGGGAATTAAGGGAGTGCAGTATGTTGCTGTTTACAGAGACCTGGCTCACCTAAGGTACTCTGGACACTTGTCTCATTGGATGGCTTTAAACTCATTTGCGCGGACAGGACAAGGGAGAACGGTGAAGTCGGAGGGCTGGCGATATTTGTGAATGATAGATGGTGTGACTCTAGGCACATCGTGGTCAAAGAGCAAACATGCTGTAAGGACATTGAGCTGTTAGCTGTGGGCATGAGACCTTTTTATTTATTGAGGGAACTTTCGCATGTAATCATGATAGCTGCATACGTCCCCCCTTCTGCGAAAGCTGATGCCGCCACTGAGGTCCTACAATCCACAGTGAGCATGATGCAGTCCCTTCACCCCCAAGCACTCCTTCTGGTTTCGGGAGACTTCAATCGTGTCTCCAGCATCCATACTACCCGGTTGCACACAGTATGTTACCTGCCTCAATAGAGACAACAAAATATAGGACTTGTTCTTTGCCAATGTGAGAGGGGCATATGCCTCGTCAGCCTTACCGCCCCTTGGAAGATCGGATCACAACCTAGTGCACCTCCAACCCGTGTACAAGCCACTTGTACAGAGAGAACCTGCTGTCACTCGCACAGTGAGGATATGGACTGAGGAGAGTGATGATGCTCTGAGAGACTGCTTTGAAACAACCACTTGGGATGTGTTGCAAGATTCCTATGGTGATGACATGGATGGTCTCACACACTGTATAACGGACTACGTTAATTTCTGTGTAGACAACACGGTACCCACAAAAGTAGTGAGGTGCTTCTCTAACAATAAACCATGGATCAGCCCCAGAATAAAGCCTCTTCTCAAAGAGAAGAAGTTGGCCTTCAGATTAGGTGACAAGGGCAGGCTGAGAGGTGCAGAAAGATCTGAAGAATCTAATCAGGCAGGGAAAGGCTAATTATAAGAGAAAGATAGAACTGAAATTGTCACAGAAAAGGATTCATGAAGTCTGGGAGGGTCTAAAGTCTATATCTGGGCATAGACAGACTGTCTCCAGGATGATTGTAGATAAAAAGGGGCTTAATGAACTTAATCTATTCTTTAACAGATTTAATCACACACTGGTTGCTCCTGCCCCTGCATACTATTCACACCTCTCTACTACAATAACCTCACCCCCTGCTGCAACTTGTCAACTGAGCCAGGGTCTGTTCTTCACAAGTACCCAGGTTGCAAAAGAACTGGATAAGATCAAAGTTTTGAAGGCTGCAGGTCCTGACGGCATCAGTGCAAGGCTAATCAAAACCTGCGGGCACCAGCTGAGTGAGATCATTACATATCTGTTCAATATGAGCCTGAGAATAGGTATAGTACCACAACTGTGGAAATTATCGTGTGTGGTACCAGTTCCGAAGAAACCTTATCCGAAAGACCTTAATGACTATAGACCTGTAGCATTGACATCACACCTGATGAAGGTACTAGAGAGATTGGTTCTCACACGTCTCCGTCCTCTAGTGAGCTCGGATATGGACCCTCTCCAGTTTGCCTACAGGCCGGGCATTGGTGTGGATGATGCAATTATCCACCTTCTAGATAGGACTCTCTCTCACCTGGAGAAACCTGGGAACACTGTGAGAATAATGTTCTTCGATTTCTCTAGTGATTTTAATACCATACAGCCAGGTCTACTGAGAGACAAGCTGGGCCTTGTTGGCGTGGACCTCCAACTCTCCACCTGGATCCTTAACTACCTCACAAACCGACCTCAGTTTGTAAAGGTTCGGGACAGTGTGTCAGACACGGTGATCTGCAATACAGGGGCACCTCAAGGTACAGTTCTTGCCCCTTTTCTCTTCACACTGTACACTGCGGATTTTAAGTGCAACTCATCTAGCTTCTACTTGCAGAAGTATTCTGATGACTCTGCAATAGTAGGCCTCATCACAGGAGGAGATGAAAGAGAGTACAGAGATACTAACCAAGCTTTTGTGGAGTGGTGTCAGAGGAACCACCTTAGGATTAATTCCGGGAAGACCAAGGAATTGGTGGTGGACTTTCGCAAGGGAAAAAATCCACCAGTAGTGGTGAACATTCAGGGAAATGACATTGAGATAGCCGACACCTATAAGTACCTTGGTGTGATACTCAATAATAAGCTTGACTGGGCCCATCACTTGGATGCAGTGTACAGGAAGGGCCACAGTAGGCTTTTTCTGCTCAGAAGGCTGTTAGGGGGGCACTCAGAGTTAGGGGGGCACTCCTTGCATTCTTCTTCAACTCTGTTGTGGCATCAGTCATTTTCTTTGGTGTGGCGTGCTGGGGTAGTGGCATATCAACCAGGGACAGGAATAGGCTGGACAAACTGATTAGAAGGGCCAGCTCTGTCCTGGGATGCCCCCTTGATCCAGTTCAGGAAGTAGGCGACAGGAGGATACTGGCCAAGGTGAGCTACATGGTGCAGAATGATTCCCATCCCATGCATGAGACCGTGACAAAGATGTGCAGTAGTGTCAGTGACTGGCTACTTCATCCTAAATGTGAGAGGGAGCGCTATCGAAAGTCCTTCCTTCCTGCTGCAGTTAGGCTGTATAACCAGCACTGTCCAAAACGGAGAACGACCCAAACAGTGAACTGATAGATCCAAAGTTGTGATAGTCTGGTTATATCTTTTTCTTTCGTATATGTACCTACCTACTGTCAATGTAATGTCTTTATGCATCTGTATCTGTACTTGTTCTTGCCTTGCTGCTGTAATGCTCTGAATTTCCCCATGGTGGGACGATTAAAGGATTATCTTATCTTATCTTACAATGCAGCCCCAATAGAATATAATGTAGCCCCCTCATGAAGTATAATAAATCCCCCTACAATATAATCTAGCCCCCCATAAAATATAATGCAGCCCCTGTAGAATACAATGTAGCCTCCTCATATAGTATAATGTAGCCCCTTCATAGAGTATGATGCAATCACCACCATAGAATATATAATGTAGCCCCGAATAGAATATAATACAGCCCACCTCCCCATAGAATATAATGTAGCCCCCCATATTATATATCACAGCCTCCCCCATAGAAAATAATGTATAATGTACCCCCCATGGTATTAAACACAGTCACATAGCATATAGCACAGCCCCACATGGTATATAGCACAGTCCCACATGGTATACAGCAGAGCACGATGGCATACAGCACAGTCCCCCATTGGTATACAGCACAGCCCCCCATTGTTATACAGCACAGCCCCCCATTGGTATACAGCAGAGCGCCATGGTATACAGCACAGCCCCACATGGTAAATAGCACAGGCCCACATAGTATAAAGCACAGCCCCACATGTTATACAGCACAACCCCCCATTGGTATACAGCACATCCCCCATTGGTATACAGCACATGCCCCCATTGGTATACAGCACAGCCTCTCATTGGTATACAGCACAGCCCCCCATTAGTATACAGCACAGCCCCACATGGTATAAAGCACAGGCCCACATG
Source organism: Dendrobates tinctorius (assembly GCF_039654945.1). Classification (NCBI taxonomy): domain Eukaryota; kingdom Metazoa; phylum Chordata; class Amphibia; order Anura; family Dendrobatidae; genus Dendrobates; species Dendrobates tinctorius. Next base: position 30,229,713 of record NW_027361688.1, on the reverse strand, counting down.
GTATAAAGCGCAGGCCCACATGGTATAAAGTGCAGCCCCACATGGTATATATCACAGAATCACATGGTTTACAGCACAGCCCCATGGTATACAGCACAGCCCCACATGGTATACAGCACAGGCCCACATAGTATAAAGCACAGCATCACATGGTATACAGCACCATGGTATACAGCACAGCCCCACATGATATACAGCACAGGCCTCAGCCTCCTCCGGACCCCTCTTCCCTCCTCTTCCTCCTCCAGACCTCTCTGGCCTCCACTTACTTCTCCAGACCCCTCTTCCCTCCTCTTCCTCCTCCGGACCCCTCTGGCCTCTACCATGGAGACTCTTTGTTCCCCCTCCTCTCCAGGGACACAGACCACCCGTCACCCACTCACTCTAGACTCTACTCACCGGACCACAGCAGAGTAGGAGTGGGAGCAGCAGCAGGGAGAGCAGAGCTCAGCGGCTTCCTCTTGTCTCACACGCTGGCTGCTATGCTATTAGTCAGCCAGCTACAGAGCCGGAAAGCAGAGCGCGGGGTGTTTCACCCCCCATCAAGAACAGCGCTGATGTCACGTGGCAAGGTCCTGGGGCTGGGTGAGTCATCAGAGAGACCCAGAGCCAGCAAGAGGGCCGCCCGACGCCGCGTCAGCGCCTCAGACTGGGGTATGCCGGGCCCGCGCCGCCTCGCGCTATGGTATGTGCACGCGTGCGTCCCTTCAAATCATGGGATGCGCTTTTAAAGGGCCCACGCACTTAAAGGGGCAGCATTTTTAAAGGGCCCCAGTGACCCTCGGGGCCCACCGGGCATTTACCCGGTACCTCGCCAGGCCAGACCGAGCTTGCTTACGGTAATTAGCAATTGCACAAGAAAAAAAAATTACATGTACTGCATGTACAGCAGTTTTTTTTTTATTGGAAAAGCCCAAATTCGCCACTTCACTCCAGAGCGGCATTCATAATTCTACAGTCTTTGCAGCGGCACTTTTTTTTAGTATCTTACATATGATGTATTATTGAATTAGATATTTAGCGAACGGTATTTATTCTATTTCCACATAGGCAGAATAACATTTTTCCAAACACCTGTCTCCGTGAGATACATCTTGACTCTGCGTGCAAAACATAACCTGCTGGATCACATGTGGACAGTCAGCAAAATATTTCCTGTTCTGTAGTAGATGGTTAGGTTTCACTTACCTTATATATGAGCGCCATCTGGTGGTTGTTTTTTATATACTTTTAAAAGGGTAATCGCAGTCTTGGAACCATTTTTATTTCTAACTAGCTGAAAAGCCCGGCGTTGGTACATAGTAGGTTGGGGGCCCTGTAATGGTACATAGTAGGTGGGGGGCCCTGTAATGGTACATAGTAGGTGGGGGCCCTGTAATGGTACATGGTAGGTGGGGGCCCTGTAAAGGTACATAGTAGGTGGGGGGCTCTGTAATGGTACATAGTAGGTGGGGGCCCTGTAATGGTACATAGTAGGTGGGGGCGCTGTAAAGGTACATAGTAGGTGGGGGGCCCTGTAATGGTACATAGTAGGTGGGGTGCCCTGTAATGGTACATAGTAGGTGGGGGGCTCTGTAATGGTACATAGTAGGTGGGGGGCCCTGTAATGGTGCATAGTAGGTGGGGGCCCTGTAATGGTACATGGCAGGTGAGGGGCTCTGTAATGGTGCATAGTAGGTGGTGGTCCCTGTAATGGTACTACATAGTAGGTGGGGGGCCCTGTAATGGTACTACATAGTAGGTGGGGGGAGGGCTGTAATGGCACATAGTAGGTGGGGGGCCCTGTAATAGTACATAGTAAGTGGGGGCTCTGTAATAGTACATAGTAGGTGGGGGCTCAGTAATGGTATATAGTAGGTTGGGGTCCCTGTAATGGTACTGCATAGTAGGTGGGGGGCCCTGTAATGGTACTACATAGTAGGTGGGGGGAGGGCTGTAATGGCACATAGTAGGTGGGGGGCCCTGTAATAGTACATAGTAAGTGGGGGCTCTGTAATAGTACATAGTAGGTGGGGGCTCAGTAATGGTATATAGTAGGTTGGGGTCCCTGTAATGGTACTGCGTAGTAGGTGGGGGGCCCTGTAATAGTACATAGTAGGTGGGGGGCTCTGTATTGGTACATGGCAGGTGGAGATCATGTAATGGTAGATAGTAGGTGGGGGCCCTGTATATTGTGTATAATAGGTGGGGGCCCTGTATATTGTGTATAGTAGGTGGGGGGCCTGTATATTGTGTATAGTAGGTGGGGGCCCTGTATATTGTGTATAGTAGGTGGGGGGCCTGTATATTGTGTATAGTAGGTGGGGGCCCTGTATATTGTGTATAGTAGGTGGGGGCCCTGTATATTGTGTATAATAGGTGGGGGCCCTGTATATTGTGTATAGTAGGTGGGGGCCCTGTATATTGTGTATAGTAGGAGGGGAGGGTCATGTAACAGATTGTGTCAGGGCATCAGGTATGTTGCTTACATCTGACCGTCTTTAACCCCTTCACTACCAAGGGTGGTTTGCACGTTAACTCCCGGGCCAATTTTTACAATTCTGACCACTGTACATTTATGAGGTCATAACTCTGAAACGCTTCTATGGATCCCGGTGATTCTGACATTGTTTTCTCGTGACATATTGTACTTCATGTTAGTGGTAAAATTTCATTCAAATAACTTGCTTTTATTTGTGAAAAAAATGGAAATTTGGCGAAAATTTTGAAAATTTCGCAATTTTCCAACTTGAAATTTTTTTGCCCTTAAATCACAGCGATACGGCACACAAAAAACTTAATAAATAACATTTCCCACATGTTTACTTTACATCAGCACAATTTTGGAACCAAAATTTTTTTTTGTTAGGAAGTTATAAGGGTTAAAAATTGACCAGCGATTTCTCATTTTTGCAACATCATTTTATTTTTAGGGACCACATCACATTTGAAGCCACTTTGAGGGGTCTATATGATAGAAAATACCCAAAAGAGACACCATTCTAAAAACTGCACCCCTTATGGTGCTTAAAACCACATTCAAGAAGTTTATTAACCCTTTAGGTGCGTCACAGGAATTTTTTGAATATTTAAAAAAAATGAACATTTAACTTTTTTTCACAAAAAAATACTTCAGGTTCAATTTTCTTTATTTTACCAAGGGTAACAGGAGAAATTGGACTGCAAAAGTTATTGTGCAATTTGTCCTGAGTACGCTGATACCTGATATGTGGGGGGAACCACTGTTTCGGCGCATGGCAGACCTCAGTAGGGAAGGAGCACCGTTTGACTTTTTCGATGCAAAATTGGCTGGAATTCAGATCGGACGCCATGTCGCGTTTGGAGAGCCCCTGATGTACCTAAACAGTGGAAACCCCCCCAAGTGACCCCATTTTGGAAACTAGACCCCCCAAGGAACTTATCTAGATATGTGGTGAGAACTTTGAACCCACAAGAGCTTCACAGAAGTTTATAACGTACAGCGGTACAATTAAAAAATCCTATTTTTTCCACAAAAATGATCTTTTCACCCCCAATTTTTATTTTTCCAAGGGTAACAGGACCCTAAAAGTTATTGTGCAATTTGTCCTGAGTACGCTGATACCCCATATGTGGGTGTAAATGACTATTTGGGCGCATAGCAGAGCTCGGAAGGGAAGCAGCGCCATTTGACGTTTTTGGCTAGAATTGAGATCGGACACCATGTCGCGATTGGAAAACCCCTGATGTACCAAAACAGTGGAAACCCTCCACAAATGACACCATTTTGGAATCTATACCCCCCAAGGAACTTATCTAGATGTGTGGTGAGAACTTTGAACCCCCAAGGGCTTCACAGAAGTTTATAACATACAGCCGTACAATTAAAAAATCATATTTTTTCCACAAAAATGATCTTTTCACCCTCAATTCTTATTTTTCTAAGAGTAACAGGACCCTAAAAGATATTGTGCAATTTATCCTGAGTGCACTGATACCCCACATGTGGGGGTAAACCACTATTTGGGTGCATGGCAGAGCTCGGAAGGGAAGCAGCACCATTTGACGTTTTTGGCTGGAATTGAGATCGGACACCATGTCGCGTTTGGAAAGCCCCTGATGTACCAAAACAGTAGAAACCCCCCACAAATGACACCATTTTGGAAACTAGACCCCCTGAGGAACTTATCTAGATGTGTGGTGAGCACTTTGAACCCCCAAGGGCTTCACAGAAGTTTATAATGCCCAGGCATGAAAATAAAAAAATCGTATTTTTTCCACAAACATGATCAATTAGTCTCCAATTTTTTTATTTTCCCAAGGGTAACAGGAGAAATTGGACCCCAAAAGTTGTTGTCCAATTTGTCCTGAGTACGCTGATACCTCATATGTGGGAGAAAACTACTGTATGGGCACACGTCGGGGCTCGGAAGGGAAGTAGTGACGTTTTGGAATGCAGACTTTGATGGCATGGTCTGCGGGTGTCATGTTGCTTTTGGAGAGCCCCTGATGTACCTAAACAGTGGAAACCCCCCACAAGTGACCCCATTTTGGAAACTAGACCCCCTAATGAACTTATCTAGATGTGTGGTGAGCACTTTGAACCCCCCAGTGCTTCACAGAAGTTTATAACGACCGGGCGTGAAAATAAAAATATCGTATTTTTTCAACAAACATCATCTTTTAGTCCCCATTTTTTTATTTTCCCAAGGGTAACAGGAGAAATTGGACCCCAAAAGTTGTTGTCCAATTTGTCCTGAGTACGCTGATACCTCATATGTGGGAGAAAACTACTGTAAGGGCACACGTCAGGGCTTGGAAGGGAAGTAGTGACGTTTTTGAATGCAGACTTTGATGGATTGGTCTGCGGGTGTCATGTGCGTTTGGAGAGCCCCTGATGTACCTAAACTATTGAAACTCCCCACAAGTGACCCCATTTTGGAAACTAGACCCCCCACGGAACTTATCTAGATGTGTGGTGAGCACTTTGAACCCCCAAGTGCTTCACACAAGTTTATAACGCCTGGGCGTGAAAATAAAAAAATCATTTTTTTCCGCAAAAATGATATTTTTGCCCCCAATTTTTTATTTTCCTAAGGGTAACAGGAGAAATTGGACCCCAAAAGTTGTTTTGTAATTTGTCCTGAGTAGGCTGATACCCCATATGTGGGGGTAAAACACTGTTTGGGCGCATGGCAGAGCTTGGAAGGGAAGGAGCACTATTTGACTTTTTCAACGCAGAATTGGCTGGAATTGAGATCAGACGCCATGTTGCCTTTGGAGAGCCCCTGATGTGCCCAAACAGTGGAAACCCCCCAATTCTAACTCCAACCCTAACCCCAACACACTCCTAACCCTAATCTGAGCCCTAACCCTAGCCCTAACCCTAACCCTAATGGGAAAATGGAAATAAATACATTTTCTTTTAGTTTTATTATTTTTCCCAAACTAAGGGGGTGATAACGGGGGGTTTGATTTACTATTTATGGCGGTTTTTATGTTTGGCGGCTGTCAGACGCTAAAAGACGCTTTTTATTGTAAAAATAGTTTTTGCATCACCACATATTGTGAGCTGTAATTTTTCCGTATTTTGACCCACCGAGTCATGTGAGGTCTTATTTTTTGCGAGATGAGTTGACGTTTTCATTGGTACCATTTTCGGGCACGTGACATTTTTTGATCGCTTTTTATTCCGATTTTTGGGACGCAGAATGAACAAAAACCAGCGTTTCATTAATTTCTTTTGGGTGGTGCGTTTACGCTGTTCCGCGTGCGATAAAATTGATAAAGTGGTTTTATTCTTCGGGTCAGTACAGTTACAGTGTTACCTCATTTAGGTCTTTTTTTATGTTTTGTCAGTTTTTTGCAATGAAAACAATTTTATATAAAAAATAATTATTTTTGTATCGCTTTATTCTGCGAGCTATAACTTTTTTATTTTTTTGCGGATGATGCTGTGTGGCGGCTCTTTTTTTGCAGGACAAGATGGCGTTTTCAGCGGTACCATGGATATTTATATGCATCTTTTTGATCGCGCATTATTGCACTTTTTGTTCGGTGGTATGATAATAAATCATTATTTTTTGCTTCGTTTTTTATTTTTATTTTTTAATGGGTTCGCTAAAGGGGTTAACTAATGGGACAGTTTTATAGGGCGGGTCGCTACGGACGCGTCGATACCAAATATGTGTACTTTTATTGTTTTGGTTTTTTTTATTTTGAAAAAATGGATTTATTGGGGAATATTTTTTTTTTTTTTACTAATTTATTTAGCGATTTTTTTAAAATTATTTGTAACACTTTTTTTTATTTTTTTTACTTTATTACCTTGTCCCAGGTGCGACATCACTGTCCTGTGACAGATCGCTGATCTGTCACATCACAGATCACAGGGCTGTAGGGAAAGAGACCCCCGCAGCAGCGCTGCACATTGCGCTGCCGTGGGGGGCTCAGGGAAGCAAGGAGGGAGACCCCTCCCTGCCGATGCTTCCCTTTAACCCCGGTACACCGCGATCGCGTTTGATCGCGGTGTACAAGGGGTTAACGTGCGCCGCTGATCGCTGGGACGTAATATTCCGTCCATAGTAATTAGGTCCAGGGTCACATGGACGGAATATTACGTCCCTTGTAGGTAAGGGGTTAAGGATGACCATAAATATGGTTATAACCAGCATACAGTATTTTTCGCAGTGTGGCATCGGATGTTTTTCGCCTCCTTAGGCCTGTTTCACACTTACGTTTTTTCTGTCAGTTGCAATCCGTGAAAAAGGCGGAGAACGGATCCGTGGCCGTTGAGACACCAACAGGTGCCACCGGACCGTTGTTTTCATGGATCCGCCGAAGTCTGCATTTTAAAGGAACCGCAGCCGAGAGAGAGAGATTTTCGACGCTCCCAGAACGGCATTTCATGGTTAAAATGCCTCCCGGAGTAAAGCTCCCAGCATGCGCACTTAAAAATAGCGGACCGTCAAGGCAAAAAAAAGTTGCATTGTCCGTCTCATCCGCCCGGGAGCCGCTAAAATCTTGGCGGAACCCTTAAAATAAGGGGTGGGACGAACGACCGTCAGTCAAGATCCACCACTAATATAAGTCTATGGAGGATAAAAGCGGATCCGCCCATTTTTTGGCGGATCCGTTTTTTTCTAAAATTGGCGGATTTTGACTGACGACAAACAACGGACGTGTGAAACAGCCCATAGCTGTAAATATGACTGCAGCCTCTGAACTCATTATTTAAATTACTTACGGTAATTAGCAATTGCGCAGGAAAAAAAATTATATTAAAAAAAACAGGGTGTAATTACTCTTCTGTACTGATCTCAAAGGGACATCTTAAATATAAGTCAAATAACATGCATTTATTTATCAGGTGTTATACTCCAGAGCTGCACTCATAATTCTGCATGGAGGTAGAAGTACAATACCGGGCTAATAAAATAAGCTATTTCTAACTAGCTGAAGAGCCCGGCATTGCTTGGGCATAGTAACTAACTGTGGTTAGTTACAACAAATTATAATGATTTTATTGCACATAAAAACATTTCACTTCATATATTCAACACATTCAAGAGCCTTTTGATAAACAACATTTTTGGTTTTTCCTTTTGGTGCAAAGATGAACAGATTTTTGGCAGTTCCAACTTTTGAACAGGCCACGTAAAGTTGACCATGAGAAAAGCATGGAGATTGCAAATCGATCCCTACTCCTTTCAAGGCCTGTCCCTGAGCCTTGCTAATGGACATTGCAAATGCCAATCAAACTGGAAACTGGAGGCACTTAAAATCAAAAGAAAAAAGAAGGACGATAACACCATAGACATAAGAATAATAGGCCTCCGTTACCACAACGGTCTACAAGGAAAACTGTTGCTCATGGCAACCAATCACAGCTCAGGTTTCACCTTTTAAACAGCTCTGGGGTGAAATGAAAGATGCTTAGTGATTGGTTAGTATGTGGAGTAGGCGTGGCTTGATACATACATACACTCAGTTTTATACACTGTGTTCCAAATTATTATGCAAATTGGATTTAAGTGTCATAAAGATGTTATTTTTTGTTTTTCAAATAAACTCATAGATGGTATTGTGTATCAGGGCTCTTTGGATCACTGAAATCAATCTCAAATGCCTGTGATAATTAGTTTGCCAGGTGAGCTCAATTAAAGGAAAACTACTTAAGAATGATGTTCCACATTATTAAGCAGGGCACAGGTTTCAAGGAATTTAGGAAATAAAAAGGATCTCTCTGCTGCTGAAAAGCATCAAATAGTGCAATGCCTTGGTCAAGAGATGAAAACATTAGATATTTCCCAAAAATTTAAACGTGATCAATGTACTGTTAAGAGATTTGTGGTTGATTCTGAGCACAGACATGTTTGTGCTGATAAAGGCAGAATGAGGAAGGTTTCTGCCAGGCAAGTTCATTGGATTAAGAGAGTGGCTGCTAAAAAGCCATTACAATCTAGCAAACAGATATTTAAAGCTGCTGGTGCCTCTGGAGTCCCTCGAACCTCAAGGTGTAGGATCCTTCAAAGGCTTGCTGTGGTGCATAAACCTATTATTCGGCCACCCCTAAACAGTGCTCACAAGCAGAAACGGTTGCAGTGGGCCCAGACATACATGAAGACTAATTTTCAAACAGTCTTGTTTACTGATGAGTGTCGAGCAACCCTGGATGGTCCAGATGGATGGAGTAGTGGATGGTTGGTGGATGGCCACTATGTCCCAATAAGGCTGCGATGTCAGCAAGGAGGTGGAGGAGTCATGTTCTGGGCCGGAATCATGGGGAAACAGCTGGTAGGGTTCTTTAAGGTTCCTGAAGGTGTGAAAATGACCTCTGCAAAGTATATAGAGTTTCTGACTGACCGCTGTCATGGTATAAAAAGCAGAAACTTGCCTTCAGGAGCAAAATCATCTTCATGCATGACAATGCACCATCTCATGCTGCAAAGAATACCTCTGAGTCATTGACTGCTATAGGCATAAAAGGAGATAAACTCATGGTGTGGCCACCATCTTCCCCTGACCTCAACCCTATAGAGAACCTATGGAGTATCATCAAGCAAAAGATCTATGAGGGTGGGAGGCAGTTCACATCAAAACAGCAGCTCTGGGAGGCCATTCTGACTTCATGCAAAGAAACACAAGCAGAAACTCTCCAAAAACTCACAATTTCAATGGATGCAAGAATTGTGAAGGTGATATCAAAGAAGGGTTCTTATGTTAGCATGTAACTTGGCCTGTTAAGCTATTTAACTCCAAAATATCCTTTTTGTTCAGTGATTGTGACCTCCTAATGCTGCAAATTCCACAAATGAGCATTTTCAGTTCTTTAAAACATATCAAATGTTTAGAAATTCTACTGTGCCTAATAATTTGGAACAGTGCAATTTGAGTTTTTATTCATTTTGGAGATTATACTGTTATTATTATTTGATGCATACTAACGGGTGATGACTTTCATTAGACTGACTGTCATTTGTACCGACTATTTAGGAAAATCAGAGAAAAATATCATTTGCATAATAATTTGGAACACAGTGAATAAGGTATATAGATTTCAATGCATAAATATAATTAGGCAATTTTGGAAAGTCACTTAAAAGTTGTTAAAGGGGATTCCCAGGACTTTAACCTCTTCATCACCAGGCAATTTTTCTTTGTTTATGCTTTTTTTCCCCCTTCTATCGAGATTTTTTTTTTAATTTTTATGTTGATATAGTCACATGAGGGTTTGTTTTTAGCGGGTGAGAATGATTCATTTTACAGTATAATCTGAAAAATAGGGGAGAACATACAGTAACTACATTGGGTAAAAGGGTGAAGAAAAAACTTTCTCAAATTTTTTTTTCTTTGGGTGTTTGTTTTTTATTTTCATGTATTCATTGAGCAATAAAAAAAACAATCTGGTAAAGGTCAGTACAATTACATCGATACTAAACTTTAGTTTTCTTTAATACTCCTGGGACTTAAAAAAAATTCCAAGCTATGTTATATGAAAAAAAATATATATATATTTATTTTTTTTTTGTTTTTTTTTGAGGGAAGATGTGGCAACCAAATCCCAGAAATTTTTAGTTTTCAAATTTGTTTCCTTGTTTACCATATGTTTAAAATAATTTTAGATTTTGATTGATTTTACACCTTTGTGGGCATTGTTTTTTTTAAAAAAACAACACTTTTTAGCAGGGCTGTGGAGTCGGTAAGCCACAGTTGCGACTCCGACTCCGACTCCTGGATTTTATCAGGCTCCGACTCCAGCTCCGACTCCGACTCCGGCTCCGGCTCCGACTCCTTCATAAATGGCCAATTCATAACAACAAATTTACTGTTGTAAAATATTAAACATCGTGCTTATTCAGTTTCTCACCATCATATAAGTAATCAGACCACTTAGAGCAAAAACTACATTTATTAGAATACAATTAGAATATAGCAAATAACTTTTATAAACTTTTCTAAACTGTAAGTAAATATGCAATAAACACTTTTATGCAGTTAATAAGAAGAAATCTATAAATTTGTCCTCAGAAAAAGTATTGCTTCTGTCAGATCCTCCTTCATGGATGCCCTCAAATCTGATCTAATTATTTTGAGAGCAGAGAACAACCTCTCTACACTAACTTGTGTTGGTGGCAAAGCAGTAACCACTCGGGCAACATCTCTGACAATGTCAGGATACAGAGGAATCGCTTGTTGCACTGTTATTTTTGATGAACGGTCAAATTTCTCAATTTCTTTTAGTGCACATGAAAAAGTCTGCTGAAATGTACTGGCTGTGTTCCTTGATGGGGATGACTCTTCTTCTATGCGGGAACGCTTTGCACGGTCCTTGTGATCCAAATATTTTTCGAAATTAAATTCTTCATCAGTTGATGATGAGGGTGAAGATGTGGCAGGACGACCAAATTCTTCTTGTTCCTCCTGACTGTTCTGCAACCCTTTCATCCTTACTGCTATTTCAAACAGAGCTTCTTTTCCTTTACTTAGCTGTTGATCATCTAGAAGAATCCGATGCATTGGGTCTACATAAACAGCTGCCAAAAGAATGTTATTTTGTAATAGTAGCTCCTCTCTCCGTTTCATTGATGTAGCAATGCCACTTGCAATTAACCCTCCTCTTTGGGACAGGCGAAACATCAGGTTCTTCCACTCCTTTAAGAAAATACCTGGAGTTAAGTCCTCTGCTTGTAATTTTTTAGTAACTGTAAATGGGTGCTCTAGCAATTTTTCCAGCTCAGTCACCTGATTCCACTGACTTTCATTTAGCATCAGTTGAGGGTTAGCCATGTCTACAAGAAAGGTTTTCAGTTCAACCAAGCTCTGAATCATTAACTAAGTACTGCCCCATCGTGTGGCTTGATCAATAATTGCCCCTTTTCCAGCACGTCTCTTCAAAATTGAGTCAACTTTAGGGGTTCTGGCAACAGTAGCCAATTTTCTCACCTTGCCAATCAGTGCAGCAGCATGTCCTTCTTGCAGACTGTCTCTTATAGCCAGCTGTAGCGTATGCACAACACAGCGCATGTGATGAATGAAAGAACATATTGACACAGTTTCAACAAGATCATCTAAACTATCATGTTGCTGTTCATCTGAAGCAACTTCAGTTTGCTCCTCAGTTACAATACTGTGTTCCTCTATTTCAAACTTTCTGTGTCTGTGGACCCAGAATGTTCTTCTAGCTGCTGGTCACCATCATTACTCTCATTCATTAGCTTAATAGTACTTATCATATTTGAAGCATTGTCAGTTACGACAGAAAGAACTTGCTCTTTTTTAAGTTCATAGTCTTGCAGAACCTTTTCCACCAAGACCTGGAGAAACTCACTGGTGTGATGAGCTTTGGTGTCTTTACTGCCAATGTCTTGGTAACTATTTCATTTTTGTCACAAACAAATCGGACATTGATGGCAAAATAGTTCACTCTGTTACGTGTGCAGGCATCCATTTTAAGAAACAGAAAGCGTCCCTAGAGAGTTTTTTTAAGTTCTTCCTTTTGTTTAAAAGCTTCTTCGATTACTAATTTTCTAATACTCTCTCTCTCCAGAGAAACACCAAGCTTGCGGGCCATTTCCCCATTCAGACACATAAAAGCTGGTCGTGAAAATAATGAAATAGGCACACTATCCTTTACAACAAGCTCTATGATCTGTTTTTTAAATGTATCTACTGTCATTGTCACAGTAACTTTGTCACTGACAAAATATCTTGCAACTGATGGCTGCAAAGTTCTCTGCTCCTTTGTTTGGCTGGAAGAGCTGGGCACTGGTTCATTGGTTTGAATGCAGTCTTTCTCATCCACTGCTTTCAGTACTTCTGGATGAAAGCACTGTAAATGTCTCTTTAGATTAGAAGCTCTGGTAGGAGCATTTTTATCTTTGCCTGAATATGCACTCATCTTGGCTTCACAGCATTTGTTTTCGTCTGGATCATTTGTCATACACTGACAGACATAATGTTTTCTATCTTGAGTGATGGTGAAATGTTCAAATACAGCTGATTTAATGTGATGCTTCTTTGACATTCTCAGGTTTTTAATTCTGCATTCACAATCCAAATGACAATTGTTTTTCCTAAAAACAATTGTACAACATTATTGCCAGGTCATACAACTGATATAGTGGTCAGTAATACTGTTATTATTCCTCATGTACTCACAGTTAACTGATGCAAAGTTTGTTGAAAGGATAATACTTCTTACAGTCTTCCTCTTCTGAGTAGCAGGCAGCTGTGAGATGCTTGGAAGACGCACACCTAGTATGATCTAGTCTAGAGGAGGAGCTTTACTACTAAGAATTTACAACACATTTTCACTTTCAGTTTCATACATTGTAAGTAGGGGGGTTGGGGTAGCATGAGGTTAACCAAGTATAAGATTAGATAAGGGCAGTGGAGAACAGTGACACACAAGAAGTAAGAAATGTCTCTATCTCCAGCAGAACTGCTTATCACTGTTGTTCATAGTTTGATAGAACATATATATCTGAGTAACATTTATAAAATTCATATGAAAGTTCAATTATGAAATATTAATACATTTTTTTTAAAGCTGGAGTCGGAGTTGGTACATTTCTACCGACTCCGACTCCGACTCCGACCAAAACTAACTCCGACTCCACGACTCCGACTCCGACTCCACAGCCCTGCTTTTTAGTGGCGCTGTAAGATACTGATAGCAGTATCTAAGGGGGTAAACAGGAGCGAACATAACCAACTCCGGTCGCTGCTGTTAGAGACAGGCACTCACATGAGCCGTGAGCTGTGCGATATTTTTTCTCACTCCCATTGGCAAGTCTCGGCCGATATACAGTGGGTATGGAAAGTATTCAGACCCCTTTAAATTTTTCACTGTTTCATTGCAGCCATTTGGTAAATTCAAAAAGTTTTTTTTTTCATTAATGTACACTCTGCACCCCATCTTGACTGAAAAAAAAACCAAATGAACTTTCTGCAAATTTATGAAAAAAGAAAAACTGAAACATCACATGATCATAAATATTCAGACCCTTTGCTCTGACATTCATATTTAAGTCATATGCTTTCCATTTACTTGTGATCCTCCTTGACATGCTTCTACTCCTTCATTGGAGTCCTGCTGTGTTTAATTAAACTAATAGGACTTGATTTGTAAAGGCACACACCTGTCTATATAAGACCTCACAGCTCACAGTGCATGTCAGACCAAATGAGAATCATGAGGTCAAAGGAACTGGCCAAGGAGCTCAGAGACAGAATTGTGGCAATGCACAGATCTGGACAAGGTTACAAAAGAATTTCTGCAGTGCTCAAGGTTCCTAAGAGCACAGTGGCCTCCATAATCCTTAAATGGAAGAAGTTTGGGACCACCAGAAGTCTTCCTAGACATGGCCGTCCAGCCAAACAAAGCAATTGTGGGAGAAGAGCCTTGGTGAGAGAGGTAAAGAAGAACCCCAAGATCACTGTGGCTGAGCTCCACAGATGCAGTAGGGAGATAGTTAAACTTTGTGGAACTTTCTTCTATCACTGCAGCCCTCCACCAGTTGGGCCTTTATGGCAGAGAGACCTGACGGAAGCCTCTCCTAAGCGAAAGACATATGAAAGCCTGCATAGAGTCTGCTGAAGAACACATGAAGGACTCTCAGACTGTGAGAAATAAGATTCTCTGGTCTGATGAGACAAAGATAGAACTTTTTGGTGATAATTCTAAGCGGTATGTGTAAAGAAAACCAGGCACTGCTCATCACCTGCCCAATACAATCCCAAAAGTGAAACATGGTGGTGGCAGCATCATGCCATGGGGTGTTTTTGCTGCAGGGACAGGACAACCGGTTGCAATTGAAGGAAACATGAATGTGGCCAAGTACAGAGATATCCTGGATGAAAACCTCTTCCAGAGTGCTCTGGACCTCAGTCTTAGCCGAAGGTTCACCTTCCAACAAGACAATGACCCTAAGCGGACAGCTAAAATAACAAAGGAGTGGCTTCAGAACAACTCTGTGACTGTTCTTGACTGGCCCAGCCAGAGCCCTGACCTAAAGCCTGTCAGGGTCCTGACAGCCCCGGCATACAGCCTCTGCTAAGCAGGGACTCACCGGCACCGTAGGGACCCCTGGGGACAAGAACAGCTGGACAATAAAGATGCACGGGACCTGAATGTAGAAATTTAGAAAGCCGGCACAGGACCTACGGTCATGTGAACGGTCATGTGACTGCAAGGGGGCAGGGCTTAGCGTCCTGCTTTGAGAGGAGGAAGAAAACTCAGTCGGGCAAAGCAGAGGTCAGGCACAATCCAGGCAAGCGAGGTACAGCAGGGATAAACAGACGGAAGGTCAGACAAAGCCAAAGGTCATACACAAGATATCAATACAGTACCAGGGATGAGACAGAACGGACAGTCAGGGCCAAGCAGAGATCAAAAACCAAACGGACGTAGAAGGTACCAAGCAAAATCCAAAGCGATATCCAGAGAACAGACTGAGTCATACACAGGGAATCAAGCAACCAGAACACAGCACTAACACACTCAGGGGTCACCACACAATGCCAAGGGCAAAAGTATAACTGACGGGGGATGGGAACTTCCTGACTTCCTGAGAAGCCTCCCTAGAACCAATGAGAGGCCACCCTAATAGGTCCCAGGTGTGCAGGTGAGAGTCTGCACTGCGATCAGAACATTGACCCCAGAAGTGCCAGTCACCCAACAATGGTATCATGACAGTACCCTCCTCTCAACGGGGGGCCTCTGGACCCCCAGGTTTGCCCGGGTACCTAGCATGGAAAGCCCGAGCCAGACGATCCGCATGCATCAACCGGGCCGGCACCCAGGACCTGTCATCCGGCCCATACCCCTTCCAATGAACTAGGTACTGTACTGACCGCCGTACCAACCTAGAATCTACAATGTGACCAATCTCATATTACACATATCCATCAACCGAAACCGGAGGAGCAGCGGACTCGGATTCTCCCCGGACTGCTTCAAACGGCTTCAGTAGAGATCTATGGAAGACGTTAGGGATCTTGAAAGAGGGTGGGAGGCACAGCCTGTACGCTACCGGGTTGATTTTTTCCACAATCTTGTAAGGGCCAAGGAATTTGGGGCCCAACTTGGCTTACGGAACCTTTAACTTAATGTTTCGCGTGGAGAGCCAAACTTTCTCTCCCACCTGAAACATGGGACCAGGTGTTCGTTTCCTGTCCGCGAAAAACTTATACCTGCCTTGAGACCTAGATATACGCCGCTGGACTAATGCCCATGTATCTTTTAACCGGTGAACAGAGTCCTCAGCCCCGGGGCCCCCCGAATCCAGACGAGAAAACTCACCAAAATGAGGACTGAACCCATAGTTGATGAAGAAAGGGGACATACCAGTGGACTGACTCACCCGACTATTGAAGGCGAATTCAGCCAATGGCAGTATATCACACCAGTCATTCTGTCTAGCAGAAGTCAGACATCTGAGGATCTGTTCCACAGACTGATTAGTGCGTTCCATCTGACCATTACTCTCAGGATGGTATGCAGACGAAAAGGACAGAGATATCCCTAATTTTTAACAGAAAGCATGCCAAAACTTAGCCACAAACTGCACACCACGATCAGACACCACATTCAGGGGTACCCCATGCAAGCGGACCACATGCTGCACAAACAATCTGGACAAGATCTCAGCAGAAGGTAATGCTGGCAGGGGTACAAAATGAGCCTGCTTACAAAATCTGTCCACCACTACCCATACCACCGTTTTACCCCTGGAGGAGGGAAGATTGGTAATAAAATCCATGGACAGATGGGTCCACGGTCTTTCAGGAACTTCCAAGGGCATCAGCTCCCCCGCCGGCCGGCTATGGGAGCTTTTAGAACGAGCGCAGACCCCACAACCAGAAATGAATTTCTTTATATCAGAACCCAGAGTAGGCCACCAGAAGATCCTAGCCACCGCCAGTCGCGTGGCTGATATACCAGGGTGAGCACACAACTTGGATTCGTGGAACTCTTGCAAGAGTATAAGGCGAAGTTGTTCTGGGACAAACAACTTGCCCCCTGGTTTGGTCGCAGGAGCCAGCTGTCAGAGACACCGCACTACACTTGCTCATAAAGCCAGTGCGTGTGTCCTGAGTACAGAAGCAGTGCTAAGAGTTACCTGGGGAGCAGGGCAGCAGAGGTGACCAGGCGTGCTTCAACTAATAGTGTCAGGGTCCAGAGAACTCAGATTATGGCAAAGCAGAAGTCATGCACAGTACAGACCAGCGAGGTACAGGAGGGATAAACAGACGGGAGGTCAGACAAAGCCAAAGGTCATACACAGGATCACAGTACAGTACCAGGGAGGAGACAGAGCGGATAATCAGGGCCAAGCAGAGATCAAAACCAAACAGACATATAAGGTACCAGGCAGAATCCAATGCGATATCCAGGGAACAGACCGAATCATACACAGAGAATCAAGTAACCAGAACACAGCACTAACACACTCAGGGGTCACCACACAATGCCAAGGGCGAAAGTATAACTGACAGGGATGGGAGCGTCCTGAGGCTATAAGAAGCCTCCCCCAGAACCAGGGAGAGGCCACAATCATAGCCCCAGGTGTGCAGGTAAGCCTGCACCGGGATCACAACCTTTAACCCCAGAAATGCCAGTCATCAGCACTGGTTCCAGACATTAACCCCACGTGTGCGAGTCAAACCCGCACTGAGATCATGACAGTACCCCCCTCTCTACGGGGGGGCCTCTGGACCCCCAGGCTTGCCCGGGTACTTAGCATGGAAAGCCCGCACCAGGCGATCAGCATGCATCAACCGGGCCGGTACCCAGGACCTGTCCTCCGGTCCATACCCCTTCCAATGAACCAGGTACTGTACCGACCGCCGTACCAACCTGGAATCTACGATATGACCAACCTCGTACTCCACCTGCCCCTCGACCAAAACCGGAGGAGCAGCAGACTCGGAGTCTCCCCGGACTGCTTCAAAAGGTTTCAGTAGAGATTTGTGGAAGACGTTAGGGATCTTGAAAGAGGGTGGAAGGCACAGCCTATACGCCACGGGATTGATTTTTTCCACAATCTTGTACGGGCCAATGAATTTGGGTCCCAACTTGGCTGACGGAATCTTTAACTTAATGTTTCGCGTGGAGAGCCAAACTTTCTCTCCCACCCGAAACATGGGACCAGGTGTTCGTTTCCTGTCCGCGAAAAACTTATACCTGCCTTGAGACCTAGATATGCACTGCTGGACTTCTGCCCATGTATCTTTTAACCGCTGAACAGAGTCCTCAGCCCCGGGACACCCCGAATCCAGATGAGAAAACTCACCAAAATAAGGACTGAACCCATAGTTAATCAAGAAAGGGGACCTACCAGTGGATTGACTCACCCGACTCTTGAAGGCAAATTCAGCCAACGGCAGTGCATCGCACCAGTCATTCTGTCTAGCAGAGGTTAGACACCTGAGGATCTGTTCCAGGGACTGGTTAGTGCGCTCCGTCTGCCCATTGCTCTCAGGATGGTATGCAGACGAAAAGGACAGAGACATACCTAATTTTTTACAGGAAGCACGCCAAAACTTAGCCACAAACTGCACACCACGATCAGACACCACATTCAGGGGTACCCCATGCAAACGGATCACATGCTGCACAAACAACCTGGACAACGTCTCAGCTGACGGTAGTGCGGACAGGGGTACGAAATGAGCCTGCTTAGAAAACCTGTCCACCACTACCCATACCACTGTATTACCCTTAGATGGAGGGAGATTGGTAACAAAATCCATGGATAAGTGAGTCCATGGCCTTTCGGGCACTGCCAAGGGTATCAGCTCCCCTGCCGGCCGGCTATGAGAGCTTTTAGAACGAGCGCAGACCCCACAACCAGCAACAAATTTATTATGTCCGAACCAAGGGTAGGCCACCAAAAGATCCTAGCCACCGCCAGACGTGTGGCTGAAATACCAGGGTGAGCACTCAGCTTGGATTCATGGAACTCCTGCAAGAGTTTCAGGCGAAGTTGCTCTGGGACAAACAACTTCCCCTCCGGCTTGGCCGCCGAGGCCTGCGACTGGGCCCCCAGAATCTCCCGTTCCAATTCAGATGAGACCTCTGCTATCACAACCCCAGGGTGAAGAATGGAGGACGGTGGCTCAGGGGGCGACACCGGCTGAAAACTGCGTGATAAGGCGTCAGCCTTGACATTCTTAGATCCTGGACGAAATGTAATCGTAAACTGAAAACGGGAAAAAAAAAGTGACCAACAGGCCTGTCTGGGCGTTAGTCTATTAGCAGACTCAATGTACGACAACTTTTTGTGATCCGTGATCACCGTAACCGGGTGACTGGCCCCCTCCAAAAAGTGCCTCCATTCTTCAAACGCCAATTTGACCGCAAAAAGCTCTCTATTGCCTACGTCGTAATTTCTTTCCGCAGCAGAGAACTTCTGGGAAAAGAAAGCACATGGCCTGAGGTTGGTTAGAGTGGCAGGCCCTTGGGACAACACCGCCACCACCTCAGAGGCGTCCACTTCCACGACGAATGGTTTGGACGGATCTGGCTGCACTAACACAGGAGCAGACATAAAACATTTTTTCAGCATTGCAAAGGCCTCTTTTGCGAGCAAGGACCAATTTCTCACATCCGCACCTTTGCATGTTAGATCCGTGAGAGGTTTGACCACTTGCGAAAACCCCCGGATACATTTTCGGTAATAATTGGCGAACCCCAAGAAGCGCTGAAGACCCTTAAGATCTCGGGGTTGCAACCAATCCGCAATGGCCTGCACCTTCTTGGGGTCCATGCGAAAACCCTCACCGGATACAATTAACCCCAAAAAGGACAACTCTTGTACACAGAATACACTTTTCTCCAATTTGGCATACAAATGATTTTCTCTAAGCCTTTGGAGCACAGTTCGTACATGTTCCAAATGAGAATACTTGTCGGGGGAATATATCAAAATATCATCCAAGTAGATAACGACAAAACGACCAATGAGATCCGAGAATACCACGTTGATGAAATTCTGAAATATGGCAGGGGCGTTGGTAAGACCAAACGGCATGACTAAATTTTCAAATAGTCCCTCGGTCGTGAGGAACGCGGTTTTCCATTCATCCCCCTCCCGGACCCTTATCAAATTATATGCCCCCCGAAGGTCCAGTTTAGAAAACCACTTTGCCCCTGATAGTTGGTTACATAAATCGGGAATCAACGGAAGGGGGTACGTATTCCGTACAGTAATTTGATTAAGCTCCCGGAAGTCGAGACAGGGATGTAACCCGCCATCTTTTTTCTTTACAAAAAAGAAACCTGCCGCCACAGGTGAGACTGAAGGACGTATGTGTCCTTTGCGCAGACTTTCAGTAATGTACTCCTTCATAGCCAAGCGCTCAGGACCGGACAAATTAAACAGACGGGCTTTGGGTAATTTAGCCCCCGGGACCAGCTCAATAGCGCAGTCAAAGGGTCTATGTGGCGGTAACGTCTCGGCCTCGCTTTCGGAGAATACATCTTCGAAGTCCTTCAGGCATTCCGGAATACCTTCCAGCTCGACAGATGATACAGACACAGATTTAACAGGTTCAACCAGCAGTGCGGATTTTTCACATGACTCAAAATCATTAAACCCCTATTGAACAATCTCCCCCATTTTCCAGTTAATAACTGGGTTATGGCGTTGTAACCAGGGCATGCCCAACACCAACCCTGCAGGTAGATTGTTCAGCACAAAACAACTTTGGTTTTCCACATGAGTAGCGCCCACTCTGAGTGAAAACAAGTCAGACATAAAGCGAATTCCCTCCTTAGTGACGGGAGAGGAGTCAATGGCCATCACCTTGATCGGAACCTTGAGCCTAACTGTCCCTATCTTGCAGTGTGTGACCAAATGGGAGTCAATGAGATTAATCGATGACCCGCAGTCCACGAAGGCTGTAGAGGAAAAAAGAACTACCGTCCACAAACAGTTCCACAGGCAGTAACACTTTAGAAAATGAGGAAAAGGGTACCTGATGGTCTGAGCAGTCTCCCTGTTGACTACCCAGACCTAGCCGTTTCCCGCCGACCGGGTTTGAAGACGGGCAATCAGGACACTCCCTTTCCATTGTCCCGTTTTACCGCAGTAAAAGCATAACTGCTTGTCCTTCCGGCGTTTCCTCTCCATATCCTTCAGGGAGAGGGCGCCTACATCCATAAGCTCAGGGGCAGTCTCTTATCCACTGGGGAACAATGGAGTTTCCACCTGCATCACCCCTCTGGCCCGCAGCCTGTGGGCCATCCGGACGGCCTGGGTTATGGCGTCCTCAAGAGAGTTAGGTGGGGGATGTAACGCCAAGGCATCCTGCAGCTGCTCGGACAAGCCTTTGCGAAAGAGTCATCGGAGTGCGGCGTCGTTCCACGAGACCTCTGCAGCCCAGCGGCGGAACTCAGTACAAAACCACTGAGTGTTTCCCCTGACAGACACTCATCACCATGTCCTCTGCCAATCGCACTCGGTCAGGCTCATCATAAATGTGCCCGAGGGCCTCAAAGAATGCATTCACAGACACTCTCTCAGGGGCAGTTGGAGAAAGGGAGAAAGCCCAAGCTTGTGGTGATCCTCTTAATAGAGACATAACAACCCCGACCTTCTGACTTTCGTCCCCAGAGGAACGTGGTTTCAAACTAAAAAAAAGTTTGCACCCCTCCATGAAGACCCTGAACTCCTTTTGGTTTCCAGAAAAAAAGTCAGGCAGTTTAACAGGTTGTTCTGGGGACACCAAAACAACACTCGACCAAGCCCCCAGAGACCCAGGAGCTAAAGCCCCCCGCACTGTCTCAGAAACCTGCTGCTGAGAGCGAGCCAGAGCTTGCTGCTCCAGAGATAAACCCTGAAACATCTGACTCAGACTTTTCATCCGGTCAGCCAGAGACTGTATGGGATCCATAACTCTCTGCACAAAAAACCTCCCAAAAACTTAATGGTCAGTTATAATGTCAGGGTCCTGAGAGCGCCGGCGTACAGCCTCTGCTAAGCAGGGACTCACCCGCACCGTAGGGACCCCTGGGGACAAGAACAGCCAGACAATAAAGATGCACAGGACCTGAATGTAGAAGTTTAGAAAGCCGGCACAGGACCTACGGTCATGTGAACGGTCATGTGACTGCAAGGGGGCGGGGCTTAGCATCCTGCTTTCAGAGGAGGAAGAAAACTAAGAGTCGGGCAAAGCAGAGGTCAGGCACAATCCAGGCAAGCGAGGTACAGGAGGGATAAACAGACGGGAGGTCAGACAAAGCCAAAGGTCATACACAAGATATCAATACAGTACCAGGGACGAGACAGAATGGACAGTCAGGGCCAAGTAGAGATCAAAAACCAAACAGACGTAGAAGGTACCAAGCAGAATCCAAAGCAAAATCCAGAGAACAGACCGAGTCATACACAGGGAATCAAGCAACCATAACACAGCACTAACACACTCAGGGGTCACCACACAATGCTATAAGAAGCCTCCCCAGAACCAATGAGAGGCCACCATAATAGGTCCCAGGTGTGCATGTGAGAGTCTGCACTGAGGTCAGAACATTAACCCCAGCAGTGCCAGTCACCCAGCACTGGTATCATGACAAACCCAAATGAGCATCTCTGGACAGAACTGAAAATGGCTGTCCACCAACGTTCACCATCCAACCTGACGGAACTGGAAATGATCTGCAAGTAAGAATGGCAGAGGATCCCCACATCCAGGGGTGAAAACTTGTTGCATCATTCCCAAGAAGACTCATGGCTGTACTAGCTCAAAAGGGTGCTTCTACTCAATACTGAGCAAAGGGGATGAATACTTATGACCATGTGGTGATGTTTCAGTTTTTATTTTTAAATAAATTTGCAAAAATGTCTACATTTCTGTTTTTTTCAGTGAAGATGGGGTGCAGAGTGTACATTAATGAGGAAAAATGAACTTTTTTGAATTTACTAAAAGGCTGCAATGAAATAAAGTGAAAAATGTAAAGGGGTCTGAATACTTTCCGTACCGACTGTATGTGGCCAATTGCAGGATGCTGTGATTTTTTTCTCAGTCCGTTCTAAGCTGAGGAAAATAAAAAAGAAAATTAAAAAAGAAAAAATGAGCAGAGAATCACAAAACAACATTAGTCAGGGTGTAATCTGATTTTTTTTTTACAAAAAGGCTGAAATAACTCACATGTTGCGTTTTCCCACAATGTACGTCATATGTCGTAAATGGGTTAAAGAATAGAAAACTCTCTCTAAAATCTAAGATGTGTATATATTTATACTGGCTGTTATAAAGGGGTTGTAGCAAGTGTAGCATTACTTTCAGCAGACCTGTAGATAATGAGAGTGCATGTAAGTAATCGTGATGAGCAAGCGTGCTTGGATAAGGCGTTATCTGAGCATGCCTGTGCGCTAACAGAGTGCCTTCAGCGTGCTCGAATAATGTATAATAATGTATAATAATGCATGTCCTGTCGCAGTTTGCCAGCTGCAACACATGCAGGGATTGTCTGTTAGGAAATCCCTGCGTGTGTTGCGGCTGTCGAACAGCCGCGGGGACTCAGGCAATGTATGTGGCCCCGGCATCTTCACCTTCAGAAGTAACTCGGGGAACATATTATTCGAGCACGCTGAAGACACTCGGTTAGCACCCGAGCATGCTTGGGTAATCTCTTATCCCAGCACGCTCGCTCATCACTAGTAAGCCTGAAAAGTTCCAGTTTTGTTTCATCGCTCTGAATCCCAAATCTTCCGTGACGTATTTATATGGCTTTGTGCTTACTGAAGGCGACTTCCCTTGTGCTTTTGGGTCTGAAGAAATTATGTCTTGTTTGGGCAAGAAGACCTTCAGCATTTACTGTGCAACCTGAATCCTCAGTGCCCGCTGCAACCACATTCTGCACCAGGTCTTTTGCCTTCACTCCAGTTTTTGATCACCTGCTGCCTCTGGGATCTGGGGGAAGCTTCCACGGTCAGTTACTGCACCTCTATCTTTTTTGGACCAATTTCTTAACAACCCAAGAATATTAGTAACCTGGATGCCATTGCCCTTGAGGAATAGACTAAAATGCCTTAGGAAGGTTGCCAGAAGTCTGCCTGTGCGTCACAATTACAGCAGGTTACAACAGCCAGAGGGGCTCATCTAAGTACTAAAGATGCTCGAAGCCTTACTAAGTATCTCAGCATTTTCTCTCTTATATCTGCATCCCAGAAATCCCTTACAGATGGGTTCTCCGACCTGGAAATGAATCACGTAAGACCTAGGGATTCATGGTGTTACTTTTATTACAACAAACTACAGGCTTTCTATGCATTTTTTAGACAATAACAGAGGCACTTCAAACAGCAAATTCATTTCAACTGTGCGGAACTCCATATAATCAGATACCCCCGACGACTAAGGAACATACAGACAGGTCCCCGACTGTTGCTCCACCGTCTCGTCATAAAAGGTTGGGATGTAAGTGACATAAGGCCATGACAGCGCAGGTTATTCTCTGATCTGAAAAATAAAGAATTGAATCAGATTTGAAGAATTCAAGGGAGAAAATGGGAAAAAAAAAGGAACATTCGGATATTATTTGTACTGTGCTGCGAGTCCACACAGAACTGGACAGAAGATCAAAACTGCCGGAGGCTGAAGAACAGCGCCATCTGGTGGCTGGTTGTAAACACAAACTTTTGGAAGCCTGAATAGTGGCTAGATGCCATTCAGGTACTTGGACAAACCCTTGTAAATCACTGTGTTCCCTCCCCACAAGTAAAATAAAACAGAAACTTATACTCCTCTCTGGTGCCAGCCCTGTTCCCGCGGCGTTGGCACTGCCTCTCCCAAGGATCACGTAACATTTATGTCACATAATCCCTAACACCAATCAGCATTGCCATCATTCTCCCTTCCAGCTGATGTGATTTGACATGCCAAGGAAGTCAGAGCTGCGGCTGTTGTCACTACCAGTAGATTTCTTGATTTGTCCAAAAGTGGAGAGAATGAAGCCAACGCCGACTGGCCTCAGGGATCGTGTGACATAACAGTGATAGGTGATCCCTTGGAAAGCCAGTGCCAACACCGCGGGAACAGCGCCGATTGGGCACTGGGCTCACGTGACATAACCACTGCAGGACAGCCCCGGTAACATGAATGCAGAAACCGCTGGAATGGCACCAGAGGTGAGAATAATGTTTTCTATTTTATCAGAGCAAAACATTCAGATTGAGAAAGGGTTGTCCACTACTAGGAGTAACTAACTTCGTTAAGGTTGCGGGGTATATGACGATGCGTGGCGGTAGGGGCGTCGGGCATATGACGATGCGTGGCGGTAGGGGCGTCGGGCATATGACGATGCGTGGCGGTAGGGGCGTTGTGCATATGACGATGCGTGGCGGTTGAGGCGCCGGGCATATGATGATGCGTGGCGGTTGAGGCGTCGGGCATATGACGATGCGTGGCGGTTGAGGCGCCAGGCATTTGATGATGCGTGGCGATAAAGGCGTCGGGCATATAATAATGCGAGGCGGTAGGGCCGCCGGGTATATAACGATGCGTGGCGGTAGGGGCGCCGGGAATATGACGATGCATGGCGGTAGGGGCGCCGGGCATATGACGATGCGTGGCGGTAAAGGCGCCGGGCATATGACGATGCATGGCGGTAAAGGCGCCGGGCATATAACGATGCGTGGCGGTAGGGCCGCCGGGCATATGACGATGCGTGGCGGTAGGGGCGCCGGGCATATGACGATGCGTGGCGGTAAAGGCGCCGGGCATATGACGATGCGTGGCGGTAAGGGCGCCGGGCATATAACGATGCGTGGCGATAGGGCCGCCGGGCATATGACGATGCGTGGCGGTAGGGGCGTCGAGCATATGACGATGCGTGGCGGTAGGGCAGCCGGGTATGTGACGATGCGTGGCGGTAGAGGAGCCAGGCATATGAGGATGCGTGGCGGTAGGGCAGCCGGGTATATGACGATGCGTGGCGGTAGGGGCGCTGGGCTTATAACGATGCGTGGCGGTAGGGGTGCCGGGTATATGAAGATGCGTGGCAGTAGTGGCGCCGGGCATATGACGATGCGTAGCGGTAGGGGCGTCGGGCATATGACGATGCGTGGCGGTAGGGCAGCCGCACATGATATTTACCACTATTTAGAGACATGCGCCTGCCACTACAGCTGCTATGTTACGAGCAGCCCTTCACATTTTGTGACCCTGTAATGTATACACGGGACGACCTCTTGCCACCATTTAAAGGGATTGTCCAGACCTAGGGTACAAGTCTGCAACCACTCCTGTCAGTGTGCACACTGCCATTATTCTCAATTTGTGGGCGCGGCGGGCACGTGACCATAAGTGTGCAGTTTGCATAAATGCAGCCACTGCAGACTAGACGTATGTGGCCTTTCTCAATACAAGGTGAATTGAGTGAGGCCAGACACGTCTAGTTGGAATGTGGCCGGGAGTATACAAATCACATACTTACAGTCATATGACCAGTGAATCCTGACAGTGCGCTCTTTTCCCTTCCATCAGAACGCAGTAAAGACGGACCACACTGGGCACGTCAGGACGACGCACACAGCATGTGAACGAGCCCCTACAGTCACACACAGGACAGGGAGCAAAAGGGATGGAAACACGGCTGAGTTCTTCACACTCATTTAGGAGATTTCTTGTTTCCGTTTTTGATGTGTTTTTTTTATTTTCTCATTCATTTGAATGGGTGGAAAAAAGCTTCAGAAAACACCGAACTGTTCCCCTATCCCATCAATGCGGGATAAGTTATTAACCCCTTTAATTTTCAGGTAGTGAACTGTTAGGCCTCATAAAGGCAACCCTGTTTTCACATAACCACTATAATGGGTTAAAAAAAAATAACAGATGGTTTATACAGAGAAACTGATCGAACATTGAGGAAAACGCTCCATGTTTTTCACATACAAGAAAAGTTGATGTCTGAATGAAGCCCAAAGATGTGTTCACCACCAAAACCAAAGTAATTGGCAGGAAACAGGACATGTACAATACTTGACTTTTTTTTGGCTAAAATGAATAAACGAGTGAAAAAAAATTGTTAAAAACAAAGAATTTATGTGCAGCAGATTAAAAAAAACAAAAACCTCATGTGTAGGCATTGCAAGACCTTAGGTATCCATGGTTCTGACGACTAGCAACTAACCGTCACTATATGAGTGGTCGTATCCTTAGATACCAAAGTTACTGCAACACCTGCACGTGAGGAAAGACAGAGCGAATCAGAAGAACTGTACTACATTACTAATTGGAGGTATTTGCTAATATTATTATTATTACACCTACTACATATTGGGAAAGGATCTTGGAGATGGGAGTACCCCTTTATTTAGCAGAGGTTAGGGTCGGGTAGCAGATTGTAAAGATACTGGAGCTCTGTTGCGCAGAAATTCGGATTACTATGCACATTTGACTCATGAGTAGATGGACGGGCGTACCAGCGCAGGCCTCGGCTCCTTTTTGCTTCTCCCCACTGTCTTCGTATCTGGTTACATAGTGGAGACACAGGCTCTGCTGCAGGACGTCACCTCTGCTCACCACCGTCAGGCGAGAGCCGGGGCGGCACCAGAGGGCAGAAGTGAAGAGGAGCCAAGGACTGCGTGGGGGCGCCAGTATGTCTGTCCACCGGGGCACTTTCACACCCAATTTGTTTGTACAAGAATGAAACACAAATATTTGGAGTAACGGAGCGCTGGATAACAATGGATCCATGGAAATACAATCCTGTGGTGCCTCACATTGCCTAGGCACCTTCTTACGGACACTTTCCCTTTAAAGTGGTTGTGTGGCACTTTAACCACTTCACCAGTTTCCATTTCTGCACCTTAATATTTTCCTCCCCTTCTTCCCAGAGCCATAACTTTTTTATTTGTCCCTTCAATATGGCCATGTGAGGGCTTGTTTTTTTGCGGGAAAAGTTGTAATTTTGAACGACACCAATGGTTTTACCATATAGTGTATTGGAAAACGGGAAAAAAATTCAAAGTTTAGTGAAATTGCAAAAAGTGCAATCCCACACTTACTTTTTTTTTTTTTTTTTGCTAGGCTCACTAAATGCTATATCTGACCTGCCATTATGATTCTCCAGGTCATTATGAGTTCACAGACACCAAACATGTCTAGGTTCCTTTTTTATTTAAGTGGTGAAAAAGAAAAATCCAAATTTGTAAGCGATCTTGTCATTTTCCTAGATCCGCAGCGTCTCCATTTTTCAGGTTCTGGCCCCGAGTGAGGGCTTATTTTTTGCGCCTTAGCTGACGTTTTTATTGATACCATTTTGATTTTTTTTCTCCTGACACCGTTTACCTATCGGATTAATTATTTTTATACTTTGATAGATCAGACGTTTCTGAATGAGGCGATACCAATTATGTGTATTTATTTGTTTTTATTGTTTTATTTTGAATGAGGAAAAAGAGTGGTTTCAGTTTGTGTTTTTTAATATATTTTAAAACTTTTTTTTTCCTTGCTTCAATAGTCACCTTAAAAGACTTGAAGCTGCGATCATCTGATCTCCTGTGCTTCAGCCCTTCTATGTGTAGCATAAATCATGAGATTTTCATTGAGAGGCACAGGGGTCTTCTGCAGACCCCCCGGCTGTCATGGCAACCCATCGGGGCCCCGTAATCAGGTGACAGGGGTGCCGATGGGCATGTTTTATGAAGTGTTTCTGGCTGGTGAGTGCTTGATGCCTCTGTCAGAGATTGTTAGAGTCACATGAAAACTTCTCAGATCAGCTGTCACCTACGGGGTAAGATGCAGGCTCGGCACCGGAGCCCGCATCAAGTGTGGGAACACAACTTTATACGTCCAAGGTCGTGAAGGGGTCAACATTGATGGCCTAAATTGATGGCCTACACTTAGGTCATCAATATCTGATTGGTGGTGGTGCGACACCCAGAAACCCCCGTCGATCAGCTGTTCCCAGTGTAGTTGGCAGCCAGAACTGCTCAGTTGTGGAGCTGCACAGCACAGCTCTGCTGACGGTATAGTGGCCGCCGGTCGGGTACTGCACATGCACCACCCATTCAAATCAATAGCAGGTGGATGTGCAGTACCCGGCCACTATTCTGACGACGGATCTGTGCTGTGCAGCTCCACAACTGAGCAGTTCCTGCCGACACCGGGATCAGCTGATCAGCGGGGTGTGCCCAGTGTTGCACCATCACCAATCACACATCTATATTAAAGTCCCGGACAGCCCCTTCAAGAGAAGACACACTGGGATAGGCTTTATTGTTAGCATTTCCGCTGTGACATATTCACCGTCTCACTCTTCCTCCTTCGCCACATTATTTGGTACATAAGTGTTTGACTTCTTTTCCAGTCTTCTTCAGGGTCTCCAGCAATTGGTCCACGGAGTGACTACCGGACTCGATCACCACCTTCTTATTCGGCAAATCAATTTCATACTGAACATCTGAAGGAGAAACAACCTCAATCAATAAATGAATAGCGGTCGGGGGACATACGATACATGGGCAGCAGCGACATTCACATAAAGGCAAGTTATGTGATTACGCAACACAATCCCCTTGAGATGTAAAGGGAATCCGTCAGTAGGTATTTGCTATGTAATCTGAGAGAAGCATGATGTAGGGGCTGAGACCCTGATACCAGCAATGTTTCACTTACTGGACTGCTTGCTGTAGTTTTTGATAATCTAGAACAATTCTGTTACAGGAGGACTAGTGTCATGTAGTCCTCCATGTGTGTGACCTCTGTTTAACCCCGTTCCCACCACTGACTAGCAGCTGTGCACACTGTGCATAGGCAGAAAGCTGCCAATCAGTGGTATGGGTGGAGCTGTCTATTAAGTCGAGTGGGAGGAGATTTGGTTTATCTTTAAAAAAAAGCTAAAATATTGTACTGGAAAAATGACCTGAACTTTCAAAATAAGTACACCAGTTTGATCAGGTCCAATAGATCTTTTTAATATTGTATGCAGTTTGTATTGTGAAATCTGGCGACAGATCTACTTTGATCCTACCTTTTCATATTGCACTCAGAGCTTAGAAATATCAAGAAATCTCAGCATTCAGAGAACTGCTAGATCTGCAGCAGATAAAACAGTGATGATATCAAAACTGCAGCGAGTAGCTTAGTGATACATCGCTAGAATCAGAGTCTGACTTTACATCATGCTGCTCTTAGATGGGGTAGCAAAAATCTGGGGACGGATTCCCTTACAAAAAAAAAGTTGATGCCTGTAGTTGCCACTAAAGGGAGCTTGCTGTATAATGTGTATTCACTGAACTTAAAGGGGTTATCCAGACTTCCAAAATTTATGACCCATCTACAGGACAGTTGGTGTCCAATGCTTAAAATCTGAATTACTCAACTGTTATTGGCTATTTAATTACCCAAAATTAGATTTGCAGGAAGATCCTCTGTCCCTTGCAAACTTACTACAACGTATTTGTCATGGTCACTGTGTGTCTGGGCGCAGGTGTTACCGCAAGGCGAACCCATAACACACGTGATCCTGGATACAGCGCCTCCAGTGGGGCGAATTTAAATAATAATACGTGCAGGTGGATACGCCGCCTCCACCTGGCGAATTTAGGTATTACACGTTAATAAACATTCTGGAAACCCCGCCTCCAGTACGGCGAATTTAAAGAATAAGGGGGACCTGGGAAACATTAACAATGGTGGGCCCTGCGATAGGGAATGGGGACATGGAGACCTCCTGAACTCCCCTGAGCCAGTGTCCCTGCACTCCTCACATTCCCTATACAGGCTCCGCACCTGTCTCTGCACGCGAACCTTAAACCCTTGCTCGCCCTGACCCTAAACCCTCACTAGGGAATCGGTCGGTGCAGAGACTAATCCCACCACTGCACTAGAGACACAAAAGGAAAGAAGACAATACAGGGGAAGCACCACTTAGCTTGATGCTCTGTGCTTATGCTCCTGCAACAGAGGCCCACCACCTGCGTGCGTCTTCTCCTCCACCCGGATCCATCACCATCCTGGATCCTACACCATAGTGCAGCCTTGGAGCAGAGTCCATCACCAGTTGCAGCAGTCCAGTCACAGAGTCCCAAGGATGAGTCAGCCTCTGCCAAGAATCTAAGCATGCTTGAGTCCAGCTCTCGGCAACCAAGTCGAGCATGCCGAGTGCAACTCTCTCCATAGTCGCCATTCCACCAAGCCATGCACGCACTTCCCGCCGACACCATAAACTGCGACTCCTCCACGCCATGCCAGCAATTCCTGCAGACACCATTAGCTGCCACTCGTCTCCTCTGGCTGACTGCGCAGGACTCCTCTTCAGCTCCATCCTTCCACCAGGCTCTCACAAACTCAGAATCAATGAATGAATATCACCAGCAGTGATTGCACACCCTGAGACTCATTTATAGAGCCCCACACCTGATTCATAATTACGTGCGCATTAAACCTAAAGTGTGATACCACTAACCACCACCGGGGACAGTCAAGTCACCTTGGCAACTTGCCAAAAGGAAAAAAAAGTTCACACAGTGCTTTTAAAACTGTCAGATCACTTCAGATCATGACAGTATCTTTTAGGAATTTGCAAAAAATCTTGCAGACTTGACTAGATGAGAGACTTAGGACTGGGATCTAAGCGGTAACATTTCTACTTGTGGAGAACGACGAGCCAGGACTAGCAGCTATTCCTGTCTTAAGCATCCTACTTAACCAAATCAGATCTCATACTTTGCACTGATGAGGGGCAACACACCGAAACATGTGTCTGCAAATAGAGATTCCGGATTGGCTTTTGTCCTAAGTCATGTGACAAGGCTCATTAAAGGGTCGATATTGACTTTTAGGATTGCTGCTTCCAATAGGTGGTGCTAAAGTTTAAGTCCTCCTCCTCTCTGAAGACTCAATTTGCATCACACACCAGACTGACCTCGCAATGGGGTATAACCACGCACCAGACTGGCGTATGTGCAGACTAACAGCAAACATAAATACCTGGTGTACCTCTCTTGCCACTCCTACCTTGTGTATGAAAAAGCTCTGTCGTTAATACTGTTCAGGTAGAGCTATCCGATAGTGCTATCCATGAAGAAAGTGATCGGATAGAGCTATCCCATAGCTCTATTCCTAAAGGAAATGAACAGGTAGAGCTAACCGATAGCGCTATCCCTCAGTGTTCCTGAGCGTAAGCTATTTCACATGGTTGAGCGCACTTGGGATCTGCCCCCAAGGCCCTGCCCATGCCCAATGTTTGGTCCATAGACCGCGGCTAGGAGTTAGTCCCGCTTTTGACCTTCAGCACTCAGGAGAGGAAAAACCTCCAGTGGAGGAAACCTCTAGGGCACCATGGCTGAAAGGCTGCTCTTCCCTTAAGCTGTAGATGATCATTGATGAGAACAGAGACCGAGCCCGGAATCTGCCTCGATGTGCAGTAGGACACCCACTTGTTCAGTGAGTGCATCTAGCTGCAGAAAGTCCAGTAAAGTCATATCCAATGGTGGAGAACAGAGACCGAGCCCGGAATCTGCCTCGTTGTGCAGTAGGACACCCACTTGTTCATTGAGTGTGTCTAGCTGCAGAAAGTCCAGTAATGTCATATCCAATGGTGGAGAACAGACACCGAGCCCGGAATCTGCCTCGTTGTGCAGTAGGACACCCACTTGTTCAGTGAGTGCATCTAGCTGCAGAAAGTCCAGTAATGTCATATCCAATGGTGGAGAACAGAGACCGAGCCCGGAATCTGCCTCGTAGTGCAGTAGGACACCCACTTGTTCAGTGAGTGCATCTAGCTGCAGAAAGTCCAGTAATGTCGTATCCTGTGGTGGAGAACAGAGACCAAGCCTGGAATCTGCCTCTTATTGCTGATGTAAAGTTGTCGTCTCCAGCTGGATCCCATGTTCATTGTGGGTTCACAGCGAGACCCTGCTCTGCCTCACCTGCAATATAAATGTCACAAAATTAGTAAAACAGTAAAGATTAATATATGTACAAGCAGACAGATTATAATGAGAGGGGCAACAGAAGACGTTTACATGTCATCCTTTATCTATAGGTTATAATACTGTACTATGTAATACATAATGGGTATTATTTAATGTCTATGTTCAGGTATGTTCTACATCCTATCAGTGCTGTGATTTGAATAGCACCCTGCCTATTATTTTAGGATCTTCTATGTTTAGATTACAGCTTACTAGCAATCCCTCCCTCATGGTATATATACAGTACTGCACCTTGTTCCTATATCCCCATGAAAAAGCTGTGATTGACGGTGAAACAAGTGTCAGGGTTAGGTGGTGGAGTGGCAGTTTTGGTACTATAGCATGCTTAATTGTACTTAGTACTGACATGAGTTTTTATTATTAGTTTTCTGTGTTACTAAGTCTTAGCATTTGTACAAGTATTTGCATATGGCATCTGGTAGTACATTGGATATAGAGCACGTTTTATTCTGCCATCAGCTCTTTTGATTTTTTACATTTGCACTTTAAGTCAGTATTGCTATGTATAAAATGTGATCATGATTAAATATTCATCTGTTGTTTTTGCCATGACCACCCACTGTAGTTTGTGTTTTTTATTTGTAGTCATATACTCATCCAATATTGTTATGTATTGTGATTTATTAAAGATGATTTATATTATTCTTTATTGTATTTGTGATTTGAGAATGACAACTCCCATTCTCCTGTAGTCCAGCCAATCTTGGCTCACAGACTGATGATATAGCTTAAAAGTTCAGGATATTTGTGTTTTTTGCTTTTTGTTTTGATGATATAGCTTGCATAGAGAAAAGTAACGCATCGATATTTAGGCCATTAGTGCCCAATTCCTAATTATTTAGCCTATTGCCTGTTAATACTAATACATAACATAGATCATAAAACATATTTATAAAGCTCTAAAACCTTACATTCGGTTTTTGTTGGCATAGGCCAGAAGTTCCTGAAAAACAAACTTCATGACGACTTTATATTTCTCTCTGTCTTTGTCCAGGACAAGATGTTTCTCAAAATTTTGAAGAGGCGGAGGAGTAGACAAAGGAGGAGTCAGAGGAGGAGGTGGAATAAGTCCTCTGCCCTCTTGTTTTGTAAATGATAGTGTATAAATAATGAGTTGTTCATTAATGGACATTGATTCTACTCTGTCGCTCTGAGATT
The DNA here is from genome assembly GCF_039654945.1 of Dendrobates tinctorius. Lineage (NCBI taxonomy): Eukaryota > Metazoa > Chordata > Amphibia > Anura > Dendrobatidae > Dendrobates > Dendrobates tinctorius. The sequence goes on along the minus strand of NW_027361688.1, from coordinate 30,196,141 downwards.
GAGGGCCGGGAAATTTTAAGAAATTGCTTGAACTGCAGTTCAATAATATATTGCTTAGGATGGCAGATTTTTAGTTTATGCAAGTTATGGAGATTAGAAGAGATTATATTTATGGTAGTAAGCATTCTTCTTATCAACATGAAGAAAAAAGGAACTTACTGTCCGAGGCGGCGACCACAGTCTAATCTGGCATGTTGATGGTTACATGATCGGGGCCAGGCGTAGAGATGTCGGTGTTTTCAGTATGTGGGTCCATGAGCCTCTTCCTCATTTCAGTATTTATATAATCCAAATATTCTCCTGTAAGGTGTAACATTCAAATTAACATTACTAAAATAAAAGCTTCTATGTTTGTTAAAGAATATCAACATTTTACAGTTTTTATAACGGCTAATTTGTAAAGTATGAAAACAGAAGGATCAAACAACCAGTTATCTCCTTATAGAGATTTTATATTAGGCTGCGGTTTTTCTATTAAGCATATGGTAGAAAAGCCTGAGAACTTACTGTCAGAGGAGAAGATCATATCCTCATCTGAATCTATAGGGTAGGACATATGACCAAGGCAAGATGAAGAGTTATCCTGTTTTCCTGTAACACAAAACATTGAAATCAGCATTTCAAAAGAAAAATATTCGATGTTTCTTCTAGATTGTTTCCTTTTTGTCTACAGTAAATTCACTGTCAAGATCTATTAAGAGATTATTTTTAGTGTAAAATGTTGCTTTTGTGTTTTTTTATGCTAATTTTCAGTTGCGGTTTACATTACTAGGAAATTGTATGAGATTTCAGAAATCTCCTGCGCACATTGCTGATTAGTCATCGGTATTTTGTGCTTCACAGGTTTCTTTGGACATAAAGCATGTCACTTCTTTTAGTGTTTTTTTATCCATTGACTTCAATGGGTGGTGAAAAACCCCAGAAAATCCGCACCAAAAATGAAAGTATCGTGTTTTGCTGTATTTTTTTTGTGCTAAAACCAGATTCTATGGAATAGGACTTTTTTTTAACACTAAACTTTATCAGCATGCTCAAGAGATAAATCGAGCACGCCAAAACCGCTGCCAGAAACACACAAAAAAGCATCAAAAATGCTGCAAAATGCATTAATGTGAGATTAGTGAGGCTGTATGTACCGTCAGGATCAGCCCTATTCTCTGTATCTGCCTTCGTGGTGTCTTTTCCTGTATCTTTTCTCCAGCATTTCTTTATCAGAAGTCTATAAAATGATAAAACAGAAGTCATGTAGCAAATTGTAAAGTAAAGTCTATCTGTGTTCTGCAGAATGTTATGAAGACATTTATTTTTCGTCGTCTATTTTGTCTCTCCTGATCTGCAGTCATTTTTGTGATCTATGACAATCAGCATTTTTTTCAGTTATACAGAAAAGTCCATTGTGCTCGGACCGGTCGGAGCCAGTTTATGACCCACTAAACATCTTCTCTAGATGATTCCCTTTCCTGAATCGTGTGATGACCTGAAGATGGGATGTTTCTTCTATAGACTCCCGTGTAGCCCACAAATCAGTATAAGACTTACCCACAGATGATGGTACAGACGACACCAGAGAAGAATCCAAGGAAGAAGTAGACGGCAGGATGTAGAGTATCCATAATGAAGTATTCTATTGGAAAAAAAGAATAGACGTCAGATATCTGGAGCTACTAATATAGACATTATATTTTGCACCTCATTTATGTAACCAGACCTAGGATCATTCCTATGAGTAAGGGGACACATACACAACACATAGCTGTCGGCCCATGGTTCAGCTGATCTGTTCAGCCGGCAGATATTTCTCCTGACTCCTCCATGCACAGGAGCGCTAAGTGTTATGATGAGTCACCGAAGGAGGAAAAAACAAAATACTAGTTAAGTCCAGAAAAACCAGAGAGGTTGGCAGCTATCGGATTGCAGACCCCTGAACCTATCCATAACAACTAGCAGTAGCCGTGGGGGGTTCCTACGGTGCCCTAGACCCCTCGATGACAGCCGGAGAACTACATAGCCTAAAGACAGAAAGGGGAAAAACTAAACTGCCCCAGAGTAGACCCCAAAGCAATAGGCAGCCCCCAACATATAATGACGGTGAAGCAAGATGAAAACACTAACACAGATAGAAAGATAGGTTGAGCAAATGATGGGGCCCAAGCTAACTAAATAGGACAGGATAGGAAAGCCGCTGTCTGCCATCCGCAAAAACCCTATCCAAAATGTGCCAACCGACTGATAGGAAAAACAGGCCCTGAAGTCGCTAGGCTTCAAAAGACTATATCAGCACTCAGGTGTATTCTGAAGACAGAGCAAAAGATCAACAGATCAGAGACAAAAATGGAATTCAGCTCACCCCCGGTCGGGGATGGCAGAACTCCCAAAAAACAAGGCAAAACAAAAACAAAACTGAAGTGTACAAAGCAGAGCAGAAAATCTTAGCTTTGAGACGCAGGAATCAGACTGGTCTCCAAGAATCCAGCAGGATCATCAGCAAGGCAGAAGGGCGTCGGCTGCCTTATATCCAGTCCTCAATTCCAGCCACCCAGTCATCATCTAGCTGCCCAGGTATTTGGTAATCAGCCTCACTACCTTCCTTCACCAGAGGAGGGAGTTCATCAGACCTCGACGGTGAAGGAAAAATGAAGTCACAACAGCTACGTCTGCCGATCGGACCAGTGTTCTATGTAAGAAAGCCGCTGGTAGATTCCTCTGGCGGTGGCTTATTTAGCTGGGAACAAAAGGATCAACACTTGGACTGTCGGCAGAGCTGCTGATATTTGGGAATTGGTCTGTCACTGGTCTCATGTGTATGGGGGTCTGAACTCTAAGACTGAACAGATCAGGAAAATAGTAAATACCAACAAGTTGGATAAATTCCCCAATTACCTGTAATGCAACTACGGAGCACCACCACCGGGGGGAGCTGTTATGGCAAAAAAGTTTTGCACTTACTGTATACAGATAGGGTATACAGATCACTTGCTCAAACCAAGGACCAGAGCTATCACTGACAAAGGCTACCAAAAACAGCACCAATACATAGCCACCCAAGAACCAAAAAGAGGCAGGAAAAGTTAACCCCTCCATGACCAGGCCAGGGAAAGAAAAGCAAGAATCAAACCCCGACCTGGATCATGACATTAATATAAATTTGTAATTATTTTCCCCTAAAGTATTGAAGAAGTCACACATATGAAGATCAGAGAGACACGTGACTGATTTTTCGCTTACAGGGGATCTCCATTCAAGCTTACAATTTGTTTGAGCCTGGAGTATGGAATATATCATGGGAGAAGGCTCCGGGAATTACAAGTGACACATGAAGAATCCTCCAAGAAATGCACCATGTGACTTACTAACAATAACCCCATGTTGGATAAATATCTGGGAAAACACTTACCTCCAGAGGCCAAAGCCCGGAATGCTGGCGGCGGATGTTGATAGGAGCGCCTTGCACAGATCTTATTAGCTCAGTCACAATCAGAAGAAATCAAAACAGCAGTTTATCACGGAGGAATATCGCTAGTTGTGTAACACACAGTGAGTCTTTCCAGACAAAGCCTCTTCCTGCAGTGTCATTCCGTATAACCCCTCAGTCCGTGAGGTCACAATGGTGTTCTAAGTGTGACATCACAGAGGAGCGGAACACGAGTGACATCACAGAGGAGCGGAACACGAGTGACATCACAGAGGAGCGGAACACGAGTGATGTCAGATACTTGTAGCCACTAAAGATTAAGCAGCTTCATTCATTTATATTATATGTGTTTCTTAACCCCTTTACCCCCCAAGGGTGGTTTGCACGTTAATGACCGGGCCAATTTTTACAATTCTGACCACTGTCCCTTTATGAGGTCATAACTCTGGAACGCTTGCAAGGATCCTGGTGATTCTGACATTGTTTTCTCGTGACATGTTGTGCTTAATGTTAGTGGTAAAATTTCATTCATGTAGCTTGCGTTTATTTGTGAAAATAATGGAAATTTGGTAAAAATTTTGAAAATTTAGTATTTTTCCAACTTTGAATTTTTATGCCCTTAAATCACAGAGATTTGGCACCCAAATAACTTAATAAATAACATTTACCACATGTTTACTTTACATCAGAACAATTTTGGAACAAAATTTTTTTTTTTAGGAAGTTATAAGGGTTAAAATTTGACCAGCGATTTCTCATTTTTGCAACACCATTTTTTTAGGGACCACATCACATTTGGAGTCACTTTAAGGAGTCTATATGATAGAAAATACTGAAAAGTGACACCATTCTAAAAACTGCACCCCTCAAGGTGCTCAGAACCATATTTAAGAAGTTTATTAACCCTTCAGGTGCTTCACAGGAATTTTTTGAATGTTTAAAAAAAAAAAAAGAAAAAAGAGAACATTTAACTTTTTTTCACAAAAAAAATACTTCAGGTCCAATTTTTTTTTATTTTACCAAGGGTAACAGGAGAAATTGGACTGCAACCGTTATTGTGCAATTTGTCCTGAGTACGCTGATACCTGAGATATTTGTAGACATCTATTAAATCTCCTCTCAGTCTTTTCTTTTGCAGGCTAAACATTCCCAAATCCTGTAACTGTTCCTCATAGGACAGGGTTTGCAGACCGGTCACCATTCTGGTCAGTCTTCTCTGAACTTGCTCCAGTTTGTTGATGTCTTTTTTAAAATGTGGCACCTAAAACTGGACATAGTATTCCCGATGAGGTCTGACCAAAGAGGAGTAGAGGGGGATAATGACTTCACGTGATCTATGCTTCTGTTAATACATCCTAGAATTGCATTTGCCTTTTTTGCTGCTACATCACATTGTTGACTCATATTCAGTCTTTTTCACATGTGCTGTTATTTAACCCTATTCATCCCATTCTATATATGCTTTTTTCATTTTTATTGCCCAGATGTAGTACTTTAAATTTTTCCCTGTTAAAATCAATTCTGTTAGTTGCTGCCCACTGCTCCAGTTTATTTATATCTTTTTGAATCCTCTCTCTCTCTTCTCTAGTATTAGCTATCCCTCCTAGCTTTGTGTCATCAGCAAATGTAATCAGTTTACCCTCAATCCCTTCATCTAAATCATTGATAAAGATGTTGAACAATACAGGGCCCAGGACAGAGCCCTGTGGTACCCCACTTGAGACATTCTTCCAACTGGATGTGCAGCCATTTACGACCACTCTTTGGGTCCGATCACTAAGCCAGTTATGAATCCACCTAACAGTTGCCTTGTCCATTCCATACTTAGTCATTTTTTCAATAAGGATTGTGTGAGATACTTTGTCAAATGCTTTGCTGAAGTCAAGATATACTATATCTACAGCATTTCCCTGATCCACCCAGTCAGTGATATACTTTATTTATTCGCATAAAAAGATATACGTGCCAGTAATAAGGCCTTTACAATAGAAGAGAAGGGAGAAATACTGCGGCCAATACAGGGGTACGCATGATGACACTGCGTCCAAAAATCATAAATGTGCACATCAGCATTAAAGTGTAACAGGGCAAGTCCTAAGCAATATCTTTACACAAAAGAATGAGCAAATACACAATGAGATGATGCATAACAATAATCAAATCATTATGCCCATGCATAGTATTGTAAGTATTGCTTACCCATAGTCGTTACAGGGAGGTACACTGACGCACCAGCGACTATGGGTAAGCGATACTTACAATACTATGCATGGGCATATTGATTTGATTATTGTTATGCATCATCTCATTGTATATTTGCTCATTCTTTTGTGTAAAGATATTGCTTAGGACTTGCCCTGTTACACTTTAATGCTGATGTGCACATTTATGATTTTAGGCCGCAGTGTCATCATGCGTACCCCTGTATTGGCCGCAGTATTTCTCCCTTCTCTTCTATTGTAAAGGCCTTATTACTGGCACGTATATCTTTTTATGCGAATAAATAAAGTATATATTGCTTTTTACTGGATGGTGTTTTTTGCTCCGTTTTTTCTCTGTTTTGTACATTCGTAGTGGGAGCATTTCCATTTTTCCACTTGTTGATAGGCACCATGCCTTAGTCTTCGGATTGAAGTTGTATCTTCAGTAATGATTATAAATAATTTGTGCTTATTTTGCCTTATTCGTTCTCATAGATAGATAATAGATAGATATTAAAAAAATGGAGGCAGCACACCATTCAAAGTGAAAAAAATAGAAGTGCTTCTGTTTAATAGCCCATCATGGTGACATTTCGGCTCACACTGAGCTTGTATAGACAGATAGAGATAGACAGATAGATAATAGATAGATGATAGATAATAGATAGATGATAGATAAGGGACAGATAGTTAAATAGATAATAGATAGATCGTTAGATAGATAATAGATAGATCGTTAGATAGATAGATCGTTAGATAGATAGATAATAGATAGATGGTAGGTGATGTGCGCTGTAGTTGTGATCCCTCCACCTCAGCCAAAGCGCAAAAACTGACTGGAATGGAGAAGGTCAGTAATATCTGTGTTCAGTTTTGGATTGAGGTGCTAAGGGCCCACCAGAAATCAACTCCAGGGCCCCACGTTTCAGCTACATGTAAATGAGACATCATCCTCAATCACAAATTTGTACAACAATTAGTGACGAGGGAACGTGCTGGGATAAGGTGTTATGTGAGCATGCTCGGGTGCTAACCGAATGTCTCAGGCATGCTCAAATAATATGTTTGAGTCCCCGTGGCAGCATGTCTTGTGGATGTTTGATAGCTTCAACACATGCAGGGATTGACTAACAAACAGGGAATCCCTGCATGTGTTGTGCCTGTCGAACAGCAACAAGACACAGCCATATTTTTTGAGCACGCCGAAGACACTCGGATAGCACCTGAGCATGCTCAGATAACACCTTATCCCAACATGTTCGCTCATCGCTAATAACAATGAACTGAGTAGATTAAAGAAACAACAACCACAACAAAATGAATGGATTGTAACGCCTCGTAGCATTGTTAGAAGCTATCATTTACTGTCTTGTACAAGTCTATAAAAAGTCCCATAAAATGCAGACAGAACAAAATGTATTCATCTGATGCATTCCTCCAAAATGACTCACAGCAGAATAGGAAACTCAAGCGTTTTCAAGCTCAAGCTTCAGCCACGTCACATAATCTACAATCTGCATTCAGTGCCCAGCTATAACGGGAGACAGAGTTTATAGGTTAGGTAGCATAAGATCCCATGTAGACCAAACAATGAGCCTGATTGTAGAATGACAGCAGTGACATCCTCAGTGTTAGGGCTCATGCAGACGAGCGTATAAATAGGACGTGTTCTGTCCGTTTTTTTATTATCTGCCCTGCTGAAGTCACGTTGACAGAGCGGCGGCTTCATTTCTGCTCTGCTCTGTTGACAGGGTGGGACTGCCAACATCACCCTGATTGACAGCTGGTTCCCTGCTTTCACACTCCGTCAGCAGAGCAGGGCAGAAAAGAAGCCGCTGGCAGAGGCAGCTCAATTGCCGGCATTAGCGGTCTGTGACTGCTCTGTACCAGCTAAGAATGGCACCAGGACAACAGGCAGGTAGGTAGAAACTACTGCATGTGAAGCTGCTAATGCCCTTTAAAGGTGACTTGTCGTTTATAATAAATGTTTGGCTTTTCACCAAGTGTAAGTCCCGCCGTTCTCCTGAACCCGGCACTGTTTTTCTTTTGTTCCTGCTCCTCTCCGATCCTGAGATATGGCCCTTTCTTTCCTTTATCTAAATCTACTCTATGTAGCCCAGGGGGCGTGGTCCTCACCTCTTTCCTGTAGATGTCTACATGAGGACCACACCCCCTGGGCTACATAGAGTAGATTTATATAAAGGAAAGAACGGACCATATCTCAGGAACGGAGAAGAACAGGAACAAAAGAAAAACAACACAGTATTCAGGACAACAGCGGCATTTACACCATGCAAAAAAAATTACATATTTATAGCAAGTGATTAACTCCCTTGAAATGGAGCTAAACATCAATATCCTTTTAAAAAGGTTGCTAACTTATAGACCAGCCATCTACAGGTCACAGCAGCTAAGCTTCAGTGATTACCTCCTTATAAGAAACCAGCGTGACTTTCTAATTAATAAAAATATTTCTGCCGTATAACACAGCCGAGTGCTATCCGAGTTTTAATAGAGAGTACTAGGACCAATGTTATACTATGGGGCAGTGCAAATCAGCGATTCAGCATATATAAGTAAATTTGACATCCGTTACTGGTAGCTTATGACTTCAGGGGTGCGGTTTACAGAACAAGAGGAAAGGAGCTATTACATTTTATATATACAGTGGGGCAAAAAAGTATTTAGTCAGTCAGCAATAGTGCAAGTTCCACCACTTAAAAAGATGAGAGGCGTCTGTAATTTACATCATAGGTAGACCTCAACTATGGGAGACAAACTGAGAAAAAAAAATCCAGAAAATCACATTGTCTGTTTTTTTTTCATTTTATTTGCATATTATGGTGGAAAATAAATATTTGGTCAGAAACAAAATTTCATCTCAATACTTTGTGATATATCCTTTGTTGGCAATGACAGAGGTTAAACGTTTTCGCTTTGGCTTTTCGCTTGGCAACACGGACTTTCAACTCCCTCCAAAGGTTTTCTATAGGGTTGAGATCTGGAGACTGGCTAGGCCACTCCAGGACCTTGAAATGCTTCTTACGAAGCCACTCCTTCGTTGCCCTGGCGGTGTGCTTTGGATCATTGTCATGTTGAAATACCCAGCCACGTTTCATATTCAATGCCCTTGCTGATGGAAGGAGGTTTGCACTCAAAATCTCACGATACATGGCCCCATTCATTCTTTCATGTACCCGGATCAGTCGTCCTGGCCCCTTTGCAGAGAAACAGCCCCTAAGCATGATGTTTCCACCACCATGCTTTACAGTAGGTATGGTGTTTGATGGATGCAACTCAGTATTCTTTTTCCTCCAAACACGACAAGTTGTGTTTCTACCAAACAGTTCCAGTTTGGTTTCATCAGACCACAGGACATTCTCCCAAAACTCCTCTGGATCATCCAAATGCTCTCTAGCAAACTTCAGACGGGCCCGGACATGTACAGGCTTAAGCAGTGGGACACGTCTGGCACTGCAGGATCTGAGTCCATGGTGGCGTAGTGTGTTACTTATGGTAGGCCTTGTTACATTGGTCCCAGCTCTCTGCAGTTCATTCACTAGGTCCCCCCGCGTGGTTCTGGGATTTTTGCTCACCGTTCTTGTGATCATTCTGACCCCACGGGGTGGGATTTTGCGTGGAGCACCAGATCGAGGGAGATTATCAGTGGTCTTGTATGTCTTCCATTTTCTAATTATTGCTCCCACAGTTGATTTCTTCACTCCAAGCTGGTTGGCTATTGCAGATTCAGTCTTCCCAGCCTGGTGCAGGGCTACAATTTTGTTTCTGGTGTCCTTTGACAGCTCTTTGGTCTTCACCATAGTGGAGTTTGGAGTCAGACTGTTTGAGGGTGTGCACAGGTGTCTTTTTATACTGATAACAAGTTTAAACAGGTGCCATTACTACAGGTAATGAGTGGAGGAAAGAGGAGACTCTTAAAGAAGAAGTTACAGGTCTGTGAGAGCCAGAAATCTTGATTGCTTGTTTCTGACCAAATACTTATTTTCCACCATAATATGCAAATACAATGAAAAAAAAACAGACAATGTGATTTTCTGGATTTTTTTTTCTCAGTTTGTCTCCCATAGTTGAGGTCTACTTATGATGTAAATTACAGACGCCTCTCATCTTTTTAAGTGGTGGAACTTGCACTATTGCTGACTGACTAAATACTTTTTTGCCCCACTGTATATAATACGGAAACGTAGGGAGTGTTTATAAAAATATACAAAGATGATATAAAAATGGAACAAAACTATACGGTATATACAATTACACAAAATAAAAGGAATGACGAAAGAAAATTACTAAACCTAGTGTCACGGAAATGGCTCAGAGCTTAGCGGAGGGATCTACTCCTTAGGAAAATGGACAGAACCCACAGCAAGCTGTACCTTCCTCATATGTGGGATGCTTGTGGGATGTGCTATGTCTGTTTGAATTTTAAGAGATCCCTAACTTCTAGAATATCTTTGCACCTGGGGGTCCTAGGAGGTAGAAATTGTCATCATGTTTCCTATTGCAATTTTACAATTCTAAAGATATGAAATATGGCATGGATAGCATCATCCATCCGAACAATATTAAGTTGAAGGGTTTAGAGTGGTCATACGGTAATGTGAATGTGTTATGTTTATCCCCTCACTGCGACCCCAAAATATATTTCCCATAAATATTAGATTAATGCAAACTGCAATATTCCTCACTGACCACTGGCTCCAAAGTATCGCAGGCAAGCTCTTTGAACAGAGGAAGCTTTTGCCTCAAAAGTGTACTTCACCTCTGAGTAAACAAATCCTTGTTCTAGTGACTGGTTCTCAGAGCAGATCTCTGCTGTAATTACCTGGTTGTTGCAGGAGGTCCCAACTTCAATGTAGGTTCAAGTGTCAGCTCTTTCTCACTTCCCCAGCTATAATAATCCCATATCTTCAATGTGAGGTCCTACTTCATTGGAAGTTGAAGTGTCAGCTCTTTCTCACTTCCCCAGTTACATTTAATCCGATATGTTCAATGTGATTGGGGTACGTCCCCTCTCCGGAGAAGTCTTTTTGGATTTTAATTTTTCTCTATGGCAAATAAGCGTTCTGGATTCATGGGAAATCCAACGAGTCTTGCCAAAGTCTACTGGCAGTAAGATATTCCTGAAGGTTTATTGTATGAAAATAGGCAAAGAGATATGGAGGGAGATAGTGCAGCAACAGAGGGTGAAGAAGTATAATTTATAACTAGACCCTGGATTCTGGGGTCCAAAGAACCTTCTGTCAGATATAAAAATACAAGATTATACCTGCTATATGGTAGGTGGAGGTTCAGTTGCAAAACCAGCATTGGAGCCCAAGAGCTATGAAAGGGACTTATCACTTGCCACAGATAAATATTTTCCCCCCTGGTGTAAATGCTGCTGTTTTCCAGAATACGGCGTTGTTTTTCATTTGTTCCTGCGATATTGCTCTCTCTACTCCCTGTATATTTAGAGGCTTGTTAGCCAAGTGGGTGTAGGCATCAGCTCTTCTTTGTGAGTGCATTCCTGAAGATCACACCCACTAGTAACAAGACTAGATTTATATACAGGAAAGATAGGGCCATATCTCAGGAACGGAGAGGAGCAGGAACAAAGGAAAGACAGCGCAGGGAAAAACAGCTGCCAATGGGAAGAGACACCAGGTCGAGACCCATTACAGTCTACAGCCAGACTTGAAATCTCTTCTAATAAGTGAGGAAGAAGGAAGCTATAGGGGAACTTTTCCAAGGTTAGTGGGAGAGATTTGCATTTGCATGTATTACCATATGGATTTTCTCGCAGTTTTTTCAGTGGTACAAGTGTGAACAAAGCCTAACTATTCTGGACAGAATAGATAACAGGCTCATCAATAGCATTTTTCCTTGTCCATCCGGCAACGTTGTTGTGGTCCGCATGCCGCAGCGCTCCTCCTCCATACACAGAGCAGGAACTGCTGGTTAAATACAACACATTCTCAAATCCATTGTACAATTCCTGTCTTCACCTATGAAAAGAAGTGAAATCCAGCCTGTACCAGCAAACAGCGAGAACTGAACAGGCAGGGGGTGCAGCTATATGAGGCGTGGAGGTAAATGAAGTACCCGGCCCCGATGTGTGAGAGCCCCCAATGGCTTCTCTGCCATTTGAAAAGATGCCGGTGTTATACATGCTTTATAGTAAGAGTGCATAGTAGGTGGGGGCGCTGTAATTGTGCATAGTTGTGGGGCACTGTGAATGATACATGGTAGATGGGGGACGATGAAATGGTACATAGTAAGTGGGGACTCTGTAATGGTACATTGTAGGTGGGGGTCTCTGTAATGGTACACAGTAGGTGGGGTGCTCTGTAATGGTACATAGTAGGTGGGGGGCTCTGTAATTGTACATAGTAAGTGGGAACCCTGTACTGGTACATAGTAGGTGGGGGCCCTGTAATGGCACATAGTAGGTGGGGGCTCTGCATTGTACATAATAGGTGGTGGGCCTGTAATGGTACAAAGTAGGTGGGGGCCTGTAATAGTACATAGTAGGTGGGGTGCTCTGTAATGGTACTTAGTAGGTGGGGGCCCTGTAATGGTACATAGTAGGTGGGGGGGCTGTAATAGTACATAGAAGGTGGGGGTCCCTGCAATGGTACATAGTAGGTGGGGGCTCTGTAATGGTACATGGCAGGTGGGGGGGCTCTGTAGTGGTACATAGTAGGTAGGGGGGCCTGTAATGGCACATAGTAGATGGGGGTCCCTGTAAAGGTACTACATAGTAGGTGGAGGGCCTGTAATAGTGCATAGTAGGTTGGGGGGCCTGTAATAGTACATAGTAGGTGGGGGGCTCTGTAATGGTACATAGTAGGAGGGGGTCCCTGTAATGGTACAAAATAGGTGGGGTCTTAGTAATGGTACTACATAGTAGGTGGGGCCCTATAATGGTACATAGTACATGGGGGGAGGGCTGTAATGGTACATAGTAGATGGGGGGGCCCTTAATAGTACATAGTAGGTGGAGATCATGCAATGGCACATAGTAGTTGGGGATCTCTGTAATGGTGCATAGTAGGTTGGGGACCCTGCAATGGTACATAGCAGGTGGGGGGGCCTGTAATGTTACTGTAATGGTACATAGTCGGTGGAGATCATGTAATGGTACATAGTAGGTGGGGGGCCCTGTAATGGTGCATAGTAGGTGGGGGGCCCTGTAATGGTGCATACTAGGTGGGGGCCCTGTAACGGTACATAGTAGGAGGGGGCCCTGTAATTGTACATAGTAGGTGGGGGCCCTGTAATTGTACATGGTAGGTGGTGGGCCCTGTAATGGTACATAGTAAGTAGGGGGCCTGTAATGGTAGATAGTAAGTGGGGGGTCCTGTAATGGTACATAGTAGGTGGGGGCCTGTAATGGTACATAGTGGGGGGGGCTCGGTAATATTACTTAGTAGGTGGAGATCATGTAATGGGTACATAGTAGGTGGGGAACCTGTATATTGTGTATAGTAGGTGGGGAGGGTCATGTAACAGATTTTGTGTCAGGGCATCAGGTGTGTTGCTTACATCTGACCGCCTTTAAGGATGGCCATAAATATGGTTATTGTCACGTCGCCCTCGGACTCGGAGCCTGCTGTCCCGACCTCGGCCACTAGGAGACGCCGGACTGTCACGTCGCCGTCGGACTCGGGGCCTTCTGTTCCGGCCTTGGCCACTAGGAGGCGCCGTGGTTCGGCCCTGAGTAATGGCGGTGACAGAGAAGGGGCCCCTGCGCAGGCATCTGATGGACGCAGGCTCCGCTCCTCAGTCGGTCGTGGAAGGGTTGGTGCATCGCCATCTGGCCTGCTCCTGGGGGCGGCCCTGATGACATCAGCAGTCTGGGAGCCTGTGAGAAATGACCTGATCCCTCAAATACTTGGACTGGTCTTGCAAGCCGCCGGATATATTCTCGATTCCCCTATGTGCTACTGTGTGATTGACTATTGTTTGACTCTGACCTCAGCCTGGATTTCTGACCCCTCTTGCCTGACGATTTTGTACTTCTGCTATTCTCCCGGTTTGTGACCTTGGCCTGGATATTCGACTCTGCTACTGCCTGCCGTTTTTGCACCTTTACCGCCCTCCCGTTTTGTGACCTTGGCCTGGACTCTCGACTCTCCCACTGCCTGACGTTTCTGTACCTCCACTGCTCGCCCGGTTTCTGACTACGATTTTGGCTCCCTGCCTTCTTCACTATTGGCGACCGTTCTGCTCTGGCGCACTGCTTCTACACAGCCACCCCCTGGGCCTTGCTACAATTCCAGATCCCTGTATAGGGGTTAAGGGTCTCGGGGTGCTGTCCCTACTGCATCCAGATCCGCGGAGGGACGTTACAGTTATAAACAGCATACAGTATTTTTCGCAGTGTTTATGTAGCATCGGATGTTTTTTGCCTCCTGTCCTTAGCAGTAAATATGACTGCAGCCTCTGAACTCAATATTTAAATTACTTAAGGTCAGGGTCGGACTGGGGTGCCTAGGGACCACCAGGGGAATTGACTCTAGGGGCCCACCCTATGGCTACCATAAATGGTTTTATTATGTGTTCATTTTTTGGCCTCTCCCACTAAAACGTGTGCCATTTAGCAAGCTGTACAGTGTGCAAAAGAGAACACTCTCAGCCTCCTATATATCGTACACACTGTACTCTTGGCATCCTATATCACATACAGACCGCACTCTCGGTCTCCTATAACAGATACTTTCTATAAGAGGCTGAGAGTGTGGTATGTACAGTATATAGGATGCCAATATTGCGATATGTACGGCATATTGGCCTCGTATATGACATGCAGACTGTCGGCCTCCTATTAGGCCCCCTATAAGACATACTGAGTGTCGGGCTCCTATTAGGCCCCCTATAAGACATACAGACTGTCAGCCTCCTATTAAGCCCCCTATAAGACATACTGAGTGTCGGCCTCCTATTAGGCCCCCTATAAGACATACTGAGTGTCGGGCTCCTATTAGGCCCCCTATAAGACATACTGAGTGTCGGGCTCCTATTAGGCCCCCTATAAGACATACTGAGTGTCGGCCTCCTATTAGGCCCCCTATAAGACATACTGAGTGTCGGCCTCCTATTAGGCCCCCTATAAGACATACTGAGTGTCGGCCTCCTATTAGGCCCCCTATAAGACATACTGAGTGTCGGCCTCCTATTAGGCCCCCTATAAGACATACAGAGTGTTGCCTCTTAGATACTGTACAGACCGCACTCTCTGCCTATGTACGGCATACAGGAGGATGATAGTGCGGTCTGTACAGTCGGTATACAGGCCTCATATGACATATTAGGCCATATAAGAGTGTGCTGCATGTGTATCTTATCTAGGAGGCACTGACTGAGATTGTGATCTGTGATGCTGCATCATGTCATGTGTATGAGCAGGGACAGATTTAGGCAAAGTGGGGCCCTAGGCCAATTTTAAAATGGGGCCCCAAATGCTAACATATTGCACATCACACAGAAGCATTTCGGTTGTAGTTACATGCGCTGAGTTCAGGACGCTGAATCAGTGTGATCGACAATATTGAAGTCGTTCAACACTTGTTTCCTGGCCTCTTTCCACCGTCTGAGAAAGAATGATGGGGACAGAACAATCACTAATGGATTAATCTGTCCCCATACAGTATCATGTTATCAGCAGCACATCTACAGTTTACACCCCATAGTCCTCCATTCAATATAATGTCCCCCATAGTCCTCCATATAATATATTCTGCCCCATAGTCCTCCATATAGTATAATACACTCCTCAGTCCCACATATAACATAATGCAGCCACCCCATAGAACATAATGCAGCCACCCCACAGAGTATAATGCAGCCCTGCCATACAATATAATGTAACCCCCATAGAATATAATGCAGCCCCCCTCTTATAGTATAATGCAGCCACCCCTTAGAGCATAATGTAGCCACCCCACAGAATACAATGTAACCCCGGATAGAATATAATGCAGCCCCCCTCATATAGTATAATGCAGCCCCTCCATAGAATATATGGCAACCTCTTATATAGTGTAATGTAGCCCCTCCATAGAATACAATGTAGCCCTCCTCATATAGTATGAAAAAGACCCTATTGTCTACTCCAGAGAAGCTATACTGCTCCTTAGGGATACAAAAAGGCAGCATGCTGCTAATAGACCAGAGGACATTCTACCAGAAATAAGGAGGACTAAGAGAAGAGGTTGCAGAGCTGGAGCCCTCAGGAAAGCTAGAAGAAGGCGCTATAGACCTGCTCTTCCCTCCGTCATTATGGGCTATGTGAGGTCACTCGGGAATAAGTTGGACGAACTGTCAGCGCTGACCAGACATCATCGGGAATTAAGGGAGTGCAGTATGTTGCTGTTTACAGAGACCTGGCTCACCTAAGGTACTCCGGACACTTGTCTCATTGGATGGCTTTAAACTCATTTGCGCGGACAGGACAAGGGAGAGCGGTGAAGTCGGAGGGCTGGCGATATTTGTGAATGATAGATGGTGTGACTCTAGGCACATCGTGGTCAAAGAGCAAACATGCTGTAAGGACATTGAGCTGTTAGCTGTGGGCATGAGACCTTTTTATTTATTGAGGGAACTTTCGCATGTAGTCATGATAGCTGCATACGTCCCCCCTTCTGCGAAAGCTGATGCCGCCACTGAGGTCCTACAATCCACAGTGAGCATGATGCAGTCCCTTCACCCCCAAGCACTCCTTCTGGTTTCGGGAGACTTCAATCGTGTCTCCAGCATCCATACTATCCGGTTGCACACAGTATGTTACCTGCCTCAATAGAGACAACAAAATATAGGACTTGTTCTTTGCCAATGTGAGAGGGGCATATGCCTCGTCAGCCTTACCGCCCCTTGGAAGATCGGATCACAACCTAGTGCACCTCCAACCCGTGTACAAGCCACTTGTACAGAGAGAACCTGCTGTCACTCGCACAGTGAGGATATGGACTGAGGAGAGTGAAGATGCTCTGAGAGACTGCTTTGAAACAACCACTTGGGATGTGTTGCAAGATTCCTATGGTGATGACATGGATGGTCTCACACACTGTATAACGGACTACGTTAATTTCTGTGTAGACAACCCACAAAAGTAGTGAGGTGCTTCTCTAACAATAAACCATGGATCAGCCCCAGAATAAAGCCTCTTCTCAAAGAGAAGAAGTTGGCCTTCAGATTAGGTGACAAGGGCAGGCTGAGAGAAGTGCAGAAAGATCTGAAGAATCTAATCAGGCAGGGAAAGGCTAATTATAAGAGAAAGATAGAACTGAAATTGTCACAGAAAAGGATTCATGAAGTCTGGGAGGGTCTAAAGTCTATATCTGGGCATAGACAGACTGTCTCCAGGATGATTGTAGATAAAAAGGGGCTTAATGAACTTAATCTATTCTTTAACAGATTTAATCACACACTGGCTGCTCCTGCCCCTGCATACTATTCACACCTCTCTACTACAATAACCTCACCCCCTGCTGCAACTTGTCAACTGAGCCAGGGTCTGTTCTTCACAAGTACCCAGGTTGCAAAAGAACTGGATAAGATCAAAGTTTTGAAGGCTGCAGGTCCTGACGGCATCAGTGCAAGGCTAATCAAAACCTGCGGGCACCAGCTGAGTGAGATCATTACATATCTGTTCAATATGAGCCTGAGAATAGGTATAGTACCACAACTGTGGAAATTATCGTGTGTGGTACCAGTTCCGAAGAAACCTTATCCGAAAGACCTTAATGACTATAGACCTGTAGCATTGACATCACACCTGATGAAGGTACTAGAGAGATTGGTTCTCACACGTCTCCGTCCTCTAGTGAGCTCGGATATGGACCCTCTCCAGTTTGCCTACAGGCCAGGCATTGGTGTGGATGCAAGAATAATGTTCTTAGATTTCTCTAGTGCTTTTAATACCATACAGCCAGGTCTACTGAGAGACAAGCTGGGCCTTGTTGGCGTGGACCTCCAACTCTCCACCTGGATCCTTAACTACCTCACAAACCGACCTCAGTTTGTAAAGGTTCGGGACAGTGTGTCAGACACGGTGATCTGCAATACAGGGGCACCTCAAGGTACAGTTCTTGCCCCTTTTCTCTTCACACTGTACACTGCGGATTTTAAGTGCAACTCATCTAGCTTCTACTTGCAGAAGTATTCTGATGACTCTGCAATAGTAGGCCTCATCACAGGAGGAGATGAAAGAGAGTACAGAGATACTAACCAAGCTTTTGTGGAGTGGTGTCAGAGGAACCACCTTAGGATTAATTCCGGGAAGACCAAGGAATTGGTGGTGGACTTTCGCAGGGAAAAAATCCACCAGTAGTGGTGAACATTCAGGGAAATGACATTGAGATAGCCGACACCTATAAGTACCTTGGTGTGATCCTCAATAATAAGCTTGACTGGGCCCATCACTTGGATGCAGTGTACAGGAAGGGCCACAGTAGGCTTTTTCTGCTCAGAAGGCTGAGAGCCTTCGGAGTTAGGGGGGCACTCCTTGCATTCTTCTTCAACTCTGTTGTGGCATCAGTCATTTTCTTTGGTGTGGCGTGCTGGGGTAGTGGCATATCAACCAGGGACTGGAATAGGCTGGACAAACTGATTATAAGGGCCAGCTCTGTCCTGGGATGCCCCCTTGATCCAGTTCAGGAAGTAGGCGACAGGAGGATACTGGCCAAGGTGAGCTACAGGGTGCAGAATGATTCCCATCCCATGCATGAGACCGTGACAAAGATGTGCAGTACTGTCAGTGTCCGGCTACTTCATCCTAAATGTGAGAGGGAGCGCTATCGAAAGTCCTTCCTTCCTGCTGCAGTTAGGCTGTATAACCAGCACTGTCCAAAACGGAGAACGACCCAAACAGTGAACTGATAGATCCAAAGTTGTGATAGTCTGGTTATATCTTTTTCTTTCGTATATGTACCTACCTACTGTCAATGTAATGTCTTTATGCATCTGTATCTGTACTTGTTCTTGCCTTGCTGCTGTAATGCTCTGAATTTCCCCATGGTGGGACGATTAAAGGATTATCTTATCTTATCTTACAATGCAGCCCCAATAGAATATAATGTAGCCCCCTCATGAAGTATAATAAACCCCCCCTACAATATAATCTAGCCCCCCATAAAATATAATGCAGCCCCTGTAGAATACAATGTAGCCTCCTCATATAGTATAATGTAGCCCCTTCATGGAGTATGATGCAATCACCACCATAGAATATATAATGTAGCCCCGAATAGAATATAATACAGCCCACCTCCCCATAGAATATAATGTAGCCCCCCATATTATATATCACAGCCTCCCCCATAGAAAATAATGTATAATGTACCCCCCCATGGTATTAAACACAGTCACATAGCATATAGCACAGCCCCACATGGTATATAGCACAGTCCCACATGGTATACAGCAGAGCACGATGGCATACAGCACAGTCCCCCATTGGTATACAGCACAGCCCCCCATTGTTATACAGCACAGCCCCCCATTGGTATACAGCAGAGCGCCATGGTATACAGCACAGCCCCACATGGTAAATAGCACAGGCCCACATAGTATAAAGCACAGCCCCACATGTTATACAGCACAACCCCCCATTGGTATACAGCACATCCCCCATTGGTATACAGCACATGCCCCCCATTGGTATACAGCACAGCCTCTCATTGGTATACAGCACAGCCCCCCATTAGTATACAGCACAGCCCCACATGGTATAAAGCACAGGCCCACATGGTATAAAGCGCAGGCCCACATGGTATAAAGCGCAGCCCCACATGGTATATATCACAGAATCACATGGTTTACAGCACAGCCCCATGGTATACAGCACAGCCCCACATGGTATACAGCACAGGCCCACATAGTATAAAGCACAGCATCACATGGTATACAGCACCATGGTATACAGCACAGCCCCACATGATATACAGCACAGGCCTCAGCCTCCTCCGGACCCCTCTTCCCTCCTCTTCCTCCTCCAGACCTCTCTGGCCTCCACTTACTTCTCCAGACCCCTCTTCCCTCCTCTTCCTCCTCCGGACCCCTCTGGCCTCTACCATGGAGACTCTTTGTTCCCCCTCCTCTCCAGGGACACAGACCACCCGTCACCCACTCACTCTAGACTCTACTCACCGGACCACAGCAGAGTAGGAGTGGGAGCAGCAGCAGGGAGAGCAGAGCTCAGCGGCTTCCTCTTGTCTCACACGCTGGCTGCTATGCTATTAGTCAGCCAGCTACAGAGCCGGAAAGCAGAGCGCGGGGTGTTTCACCGCCCATCAAGAACAGCGCTGATGTCACGTGGCAAGGTCCTGGGGCTGGGTGAGTCATCAGAGAGACCCAGAGCCAGCAAGAGGGCCGCCCGACGCCGCATCAGCGCCTCAGACGGGGGTATGCCGGGCCCGCGCCGCCTCGCGCTATGGTATGTGCACGCGTGCGTCCCTTCAAATCATGGGATGCGCTTTTAAAGGGCCCACGCACTTAAAGGGGCAGCATTTTTAAAGGGCCCCAGTGACCCTCGGGGCCCACCGGGCATTTACCCGGTACCTCGCCAGGCCAGACCGAGCTTGCTTACGGCAATTAGCAATTGCACAAGAAAAAAAAATTACATGTACTGCATGTACAGCAGTTTTTTTTTTATTGGAAAAGCCCAAATTCGCCACTTCACTCCAGAGCGGCATTCATAATTCTACAGTCTTTGCAGCGGCACTTTTTTTTTAGTATCTTACATATGATGTATTATTGAATTAGATATTTAGCGAACGGTATTTATTCTATTTCCACATAGGCAGAATAACATTTTTCCAAACACCTGTCTCCGTGAGATACATCTGGACTCTGCGTGCAAAACATAACCTGCTGGATCACATGTGGACAGTCAGCAAAATATTTCCTGTTCTGTAGTAGATGGTTAGGTTTCACTTACCTTATATATGAGCGCCATCTGGTGGTTGTTTTTTATATACTTTTAAAAGGGTAATCGCAGTCTTGGAACCATTTTTATTTCTAACTAGCTGAAAAGCCCGGCGTTGGTACATAGTAGGTTGGGGGCCCTGTAATGGTACATAGTAGGTGGGGGGCCCTGTAATGGTACATAGTAGGTGGGGGCCCTGTAATGGTACATGGTAGGTGGGGGCCCTGTAAAGGTACATAGTAGGTGGGGGGCTCTGTAATGGTACATAGTAGGTGGGGGCCCTGTAATGGTACATAGTAGGTGGGGGCGCTGTAAAGGTACATAGTAGGTGGGGGACCCTGTAATGGTACATAGTAGGTGGGGTGCCCTGTAATGGTACATAGTAGGTGGGGGGCCCTGTGATGGTACATAGTAGGTGGGGGGCTCTGTAATGGTACATAGTAGGTGGGGGGCCCTGTAATGGTGCATAGTAGGTGGGGGCCCTGTAATGGTACATGGTAGGTGAGGGGCTCTGTAATGGTGCATAGTAGGTGGTGGTCCCTGTAATGGTACTACATAGTAGGTGGGGGGCCCTGTAATGGTACTACATAGTAGGTGGGGGGAGGGCTGTAATGGCACATAGTAGGTGGGGGGCCCTGTAATAGTACATAGTAAGTGGGGGCTCTGTAATAGTACATAGTAGGTGGGGGCTCAGTAATGGTATATAGTAGGTTGGGGTCCCTGTAATGGTACTGCATAGTAGGTGGGGGGCCCTGTAATGGTACTACATAGTAGGTGGGGGGAGGGCTGTAATGGCACATAGTAGGTGGGGGGCCCTGTAATAATACATAGTAAGTGGGGGCTCTGTAATAGTACATAGTAGGTGGGGGCTCAGTAATGGTATATAGTAGGTTGGGGTCCCTGTAATGGTACTGTGTAGTAGGTGGGGGGCCCTGTAATAGTACATAGTAGGTGGGGGGCTCTGTATTGGTACATGGCAGGTGGAGATCATGTAATGGTAGATAGTAGGTGGTGGCCCTGTATATTGTGTATAATAGGTGGGGGCCCTGTATATTGTGTATAGTAGGTGGTGGCCCTGTATATTGTGTATAGTAGGTGGGGGGCCTGTATATTGTGTATAGTAGGTGGGGGCCCTGTATATTGTGTATAGTAGGTGGGGGCCCTGTATATTGTGTATAGTAGGTGGGGGCCCTGTATATTGTGTATAGTAGGTGGGGGCCCTGTATATTGTGTATAGTAGGTGGGGGCCCTGTATATTGTGTATAGTAGGAGGGGAGGGTCATGTAACAGATTGTGTCAGGGCATCAGGTATGTTGCTTACATCTGACCGCCTTTAACCCCTTCACTACCAAGGGTGGTTTGCACGTTAACTCCCGGGCCAATTTTTACAATTCTGACCACTGTACATTTATGAGGTCATAACTCTGAAACGCTTCTATGGATCCCGGTGATTCTGACATTGTTTTCTCGTGACATATTGTACTTCATGTTAGTGGTAAAATTTCATTCAAATAACTTGCGTTTATTTGTGAAAAAAACGGAAATTTGGCGAAAATTTTGAACATTTCGCAATTTTCCAACTTGAAATTTTTTTGCCCTTAAATCACAGCGATACGGCACACAAAAAACTTAATAAATAACATTTCCCACATGTTTACTTTACATCAGCACAATTTTGGAACCAAAATTTTTTTTTGTTAGGAAGTTATAAGGGTTAAAAATTGACCAGCGATTTCTCATTTTTGCAACATCATTTTATTTTTAGGGACCACATCACATTTGAAGCCACTTTGAGGGGTCTATATGATAGAAAATACCCAAAAGAGACACCATTCTAAAAACTGCACCCCTTATGGTGCTTAAAACCACATTCAAGAAGTTTATTAACCCTTTAGGTGCGTCACAGGAATTTTTTGAATATTTAAAAAAAATGAACATTTAACTTTTTTTCACAAAAAAATACTTCAGGTTCAATTTTCTTTATTTTACCAAGGGTAACAGGAGAAATTGGACTGCAAAAGTTATTGTGCAATTTGTCCTGAGTACGCTGATACCTGATATGTGGGGGGAACCACTGTTTCGGCGCATGGCAGACCTCAGTAGGGAAGGAGCACCGTTTGACTTTTTCGATGCAAAATTGGCTGGAATTCAGATCGGACACCATGTCGCGTTTGGAGAGCCCCTGATGTACCTAAACAGTGGAAACCCCCCCAAGTGACCCCATTTTGGAAACTAGACCCCCCAAGGAACTTATCTAGATATGTGGTGAGAACTTTGAACCCACAAGAGCTTCACAGAAGTTTATAACGTACAGCGGTACAATTAAAAAATCCTATTTTTTCCACAAAAATGATCTTTTCACCCCCAATTTTTATTTTTCCAAGGGTAACAGGACCCTAAAAGTTATTGTGCAATTTGTCCTGAGTACGCTGATACCCCATATGTGGGTGTAAATGACTATTTGGGCGCATAGCAGAGCTCGGAAGGGAAGCAGCGCCATTTGACGTTTTTGGCTAGAATTGAGATCGGACACCATGTCGCGATTGGAAAACCCCTGATGTACCAAAACAGTGGAAACCCTCCACAAATGACACCATTTTGGAATCTATACCCCCCAAGGAACTTATCTAGATGTGTGGTGAGAACTTTGAACCCCCAAGGGCTTCACAGAAGTTTATAACATACAGCCATACAATTAAAAAATCATATTTTTTCCACAAAAATGATCTTTTCACCCTCAATTCTTATTTTTCCAAGAGTAACAGGACCCTAAAAGATATTGTGCAATTTATCCTGAGTGCGCTGATACCCCACATGTGGGGGTAAACCACTATTTGGGTGCATGGCAGAGCTCGGAAGGGAAGCAGCACCATTTGACGTTTTTGTCTGGAATTGAGATCGGACACCATGTCGCGTTTGGAAAGCCCCTGATGTACCAAAACAGTAGAAACCCCCCACAAATGACACCATTTTGGAAACTAGACCCCCTGAGGAACTTATCTAGATGTGTGGTGAGCACTTTGAACCCCCAAGGGCTTCACAGAAGTTTATAATGCCCAGGCATGAAAATAAAAAAATCGTATTTTTTCCACAAACATGATCAATTAGTCTCCAATTTTTTTATTTTCCCAAGGGTAACAGGAGAAATTGGACCCCAAAAGTTGTTGTCCAATTTGTCCTGAGTACGCTGATACCTCATATGTGGGAGAAAACTACTGTATGGGCACACGTCGGGGCTCGGAAGGGAAGTAGTGACGTTTTGGAATGCAGACTTTGATGGCATGGTCTGCGGGTGTCATGTTGCTTTTGGAGAGCCCCTGATGTACCTAAACAGTGGAAACCCCCCACAAGTGACCCCATTTTGGAAACTAGACCCCCTAATGAACTTATCTAGATGTATGGTGAGCACTTTGAACCCCCAAGTGCTTCACACAAGTTTATAACGCCTGGGCGTGAAAATAAAAAAATCATTTTTTTCCGCAAAAATGATATTTTTGCCCCCAATTTTTTATTTTCCTAAGGGTAACAGGAGAAATTGGACCCCAAAAGTTGTTTTGTAATTTGTCCTGAGTAGGCTGATACCCCATATGTGGGGGTAAAACACTGTTTGGGCGCATGGCAGAGCTTGGAAGGGAAGGAGCACCATTTGACTTTTTCAACGCAGAATTGGCTGGAATTGAGATCAGACGCCATGTTGCCTTTGGAGAGCCCCTGATGTGCCCAAACAGTGGAAACCCCCAATTCTAACTCCAACCCTAACCCCAACACACTCCTAACCCTACTCTGAGCCCTAACCCTAGCCCTAACCCTAACCCTAATGGGAAGATGGAAATAAATACATTTTCTTTTAGTTTTATTATTTTTCCCTAACTAAGGGGGTGATAACGGGGGGTTTGATTTACTATTTATGGCGGTTTTTATGTATGGCGGCTGTCAGACGCTAAAAGACGCTTTTTATTGTAAAAATAGTTTTTGCATCACCACATATTGTGAGCTGTAATTTTTCCGTATTTTGACCCACCGAGTCATGTGAGGTCTTATTTTTTGCGAGATGAGTTGATGTTTTCATTGGTACCATTTTCGGGCACATGACATTTTTTGATCGCTTTTTATTCCGATTTTTGGGACGCAGAATGAACAAAAACCAGCGTTTCATGAATTTCTTTTAGGTGGTGCGTTTACGCCGTTCCGCGTGCGATAAAATTGATAAAGCGGTTTTATTCTTCGGGTCAGTACAGTTACAGTGTTACCTCATTTAGGTCGTTTTTTATGTTTTGTCGTTTTTTTGCAATGAAAACAATTTTATATAAAAAATAATTATTTTTGTATCGCTTTATTCTGCGAGCTATAACTTTTTTATTTTTTTGCGGATGATGCTGTATGGCGGCTCTTTTTTTGCAGGACAAGATGGCGTTTTCAGCGGTACCATGGATATTTATATGCATCTTTTTGATCGCGCATTATTGCACTTTTTGTTCGGTGGTATGATAATAAATCATTATTTTTTGCTTCGTTTTTTATTTTTATTTTTTAATGGGTTCGCTAAAGGGGTTAACTAATGGGACAGTTTTATAGGGCGGGTCGCTACGGACGCATCAATACCAAATATGTGTACTTTTATTGTTTTGGTTTTTTTTATTTTGAAAAAATGGATTTATTGGGGAATTTATTTATTTTTTTTTACTAATTTATTTAGCGATTTTTTTAAAATTATTTTTAACACTTTTTTTATTTTTTTTTACTTTATTACCTTGTCCCAGGTGCGACATCACTGTCCTGTGACAGATCGCTGATCTGTCACATCACAGATCACTGTGACAGATCAGCAATCTGTCACAGGCAGTTCTGCAGACTTCCTCATGCCTGCGCTTTGCAGGCAGTGAGGAAGTCAGCTCCCTACAGGCCCCTGAAGGCCCCCGTCGCCATCTTGGATCCGGGGGTGTGTAGGGAAAGAGACCCCCGCAGCAGCGCTGCACATTGCGCTGCCGTGGGGGGCTCAGGGAAGCAAGGAGGGAGCCCCCTCCCTGCCGATGCTTCCCTTTAACCCCCGGTACACCGCGATCCCGTTTGATCGCGGTGTACAAGGGGTTAACGTGTCGGGGGCGGTCCGTGACCGACCCTGACACATTGTGCTGGGTGTCAGCTGTGATAATCAGCTGACACCCGGCCGCGATCAGCGGCGCTCACCACGTAGGCGCCGCTGATCGCTAGGACATAATATTCCGTCCATGGTAATTAGGTCCAGGGTCACATGGACGGAATATTACGTCCCTTGTAGGTAAGGGGTTAAGGATGACCATAAATATGGTTATAACCAGCATACAGTATTTTTCGCAGTGTGGCATCGGATGTTTTTCGCCTCCTTAGGCCTGTTTCACACTTACGTTTTTTCTGTCAGTTGCAATCCGTTGAAAAGGCGGAGAACGGATCCGTGGCCATTGAGACACCAACAGGTGCCACCGGACCGTTGTTTTCATGGATCCGCCGAAGTCTGCATTTTAAAGGAACCGCAGCCAAGAGAGAGAGATTTTCGACGCTCCCAGAACGGCATTTCATGGTTAAAATGCCTCCCGGAGTAAAGCTCCCAGCATGCGCACTTAAAAATAGCGGACCGTCAAGGCAAAAAAAAGTTGCATTGTCCTTCTCATCCGCCCGGGAGCCGCTAAAATCTTGGCGGAACCCTTAAAATAAGGGGTGGGACGAACGACCGTCAGTCAAGATCCACCACTAATATAAGTCTATGGAGGATAAAAGCGGATCCGCCCATTTTTCGGCGGATCCGTTTTTTTCTAAAATTGGCGGATTTTGACTGACGACAAACAACGGACGTGTGAAACAGCCCATAGCTGTAAATATGACTGCAGCCTCTGAACTCATTATTTAAATTACTTACGATAATTAGCAATTGCGCAGGAAAAAAAATTATATTAAAAAAAACAGGGTGTAATTACTCTTCTGTACTGATCTCAAAGGGACATCTTAATTATAAGTCAAATAACATGCATTTATTTATCAGGTGTTATATTTCAGAGCTGCACTCATAATTCTGCATGGAGGTAGAAGTACACTACCGGGCTAATAAAATAAGCTATTTCTAACTAGCTGAAGAGCCCGACGTTGCCTGGGCATAGTAACTAACTGTGGTTAGTTACAACAAATGATAATGATTATATTGCACATAAAAACATTTCACATCATATATTCAACACATTCAAGAGCCTTTTGATAAACAACATTTTTGGTTTTTCCTTTTGGCGCAAAGATGAACAGATTTTTGGCAGTTCCAACTTTTGAACAGGCCACGTAAAGTTGACCATGGAGATTGCAAATCGATCCCTACTCCTTTCAAGGCCTATCCCTGAGCCTTGTTAACGGACATTGCAAATGCCAATCGAACTGGAAACTGGAGGCACTTAAAATCAAAAGGCAAATCAGATGGAATGAGTGGAATTCTTGTAATGAAAATGTCCTCTCCTTTGGCACATTCTGTTGCTGAGCTGTGTATCTAATCCTATCCTGTGTGATACTATCTGCTGAGCTGTCTATCCTGTGTGACACTGTCTGCTGAGCTGTGTATCTAATCCTATTCTGTGTGACACTCTCTGCTGAGCTGTGTATCTAATCCTCCCCTGTGTGATACTGACTGCTGATCCGTGTATCTAATCCTCTCCTGTGTAATACAGTCTTCTGCTCCGAGTATCTAATCATATCCTGTGTGATACTGGGTTTCCCCTGCAGTCTGTGTCAGAGGGTGGTCTGTGTCAGCATGGCAATAAAATTGTTATTTCCAGCTTTAAAGAAGGACGATAACACCATAGACATAAGAATAATAGGCCTCATTTACCACAACTGTCTACAAGGAAAACTGTTGCTCATGGCAACCAATCACAGCTCAGGTTTCACCTTTTAAACAGCTCTGGGGTGAAATAAAAGATGCTTAGTGATTGGTTAGTATGTGGAGTAGGCGTGGCTTGATACATACATACACTCAGTTTTATACACTGTGTTCCAAATTATTATGCAAATTGGATTTAAGTGTCATAAAGATGTTATTTTTTGTTTTTCAAATAAACTCATAGATGGTATTGTGTATCAGGGCTCTTTGGATCACTGAAATCAATCTCAAATGCCTGTGATAATTAGTTTGCCAGGTGAGCTCAATTAAAGGAAAACTACTTAAGAATGATGTTCCACATTATTAAGCAGGGCACAGGTTTCAAGGAATTTAGGAAATAAAAAGGATCTCTCTGCTGCTGAAAAGCATCAAATAGTGCAATGCCTTGTTCAAGAGATGAAAACATTAGATATTTCCCAAAAATGTAAACGTGATCATTGTACTGTTAAGAGATTTGTGGTTGATTCTGAGCACAGACATGTTTGTGCTGATAAAGGCAGAATGAGGAAGGTTTCTGCCAGGCAAGTTCATTGGATTAAGAGAGTGGCTGCTAAAAAGCCATTACAAACTAGCAAACAGATATTTAAAGCTGCTGGTGCCTCTGGAGTCCCTCGAACCTCAAGGTGTAGGATCCTTCAAAGGCTTGCTGTGGTGCATAAACCTATTATTCGGCCACCCCTAAACAGTGCTCACAAGCAGAAACGGTTGCAGTGGGCCCAGACATACACGAAGACTAATTTTCAAACAGTCTTGTTTACTGATGAGTGTTGAGCAACCCTGGATGGTCCAGATGGATGGAGTAGTGGATGGTTGGTGGATGGCCACCATGTCCCAACAAGGCTGCGATGTCAGCAAGGAGGTGGAGGAGTCATGTTTTGGGCCGGAATCATGGGGAAACAGCTGGTAGGGCTCTTTAAGGTTCCTGAAGGTGTGAAAATGACCTCTGCAAAGTATATAGAGTTTCTGACTGACAGCTGTCTTCCATGGTATAAAAAGCAGAAACGTGCCTTCAGGAGCAAAATCATCTTCATGCATGACAATGCACCATCTCATGCTGCAAAGAATACCTCTGAGTCATTGACTGCT
This sequence comes from Dendrobates tinctorius, assembly GCF_039654945.1. Lineage (NCBI taxonomy): Eukaryota > Metazoa > Chordata > Amphibia > Anura > Dendrobatidae > Dendrobates > Dendrobates tinctorius. The sequence goes on along the minus strand of NW_027361688.1, from coordinate 30,167,621 downwards.
ATAGGCATAAAAGGAGATAAACTCATGGTGTGGCCACCATCTTCCCCTGACCTCAACCCTATAGAGAACCTATGGAGTATCATCAAGCAAAAGATCTATGAGGGTGGGAGGCAGTTCACATCAAAACAGCAGCTCTGGGAGGCTATTCTGACTTCATGCAAAGAAACACAAGCAGAAACTCTCCAAAAACTCACAATTTCAATGGATGCAAGAATTGAGAAGGAGATATCAAAGAAGGGTTCCTATGTTAACATGTCACTTGGCCTGTTAAGCTATTTAACTCCAAAATATCCTTTTTGTTTAGTGAATGTGACCTCCTAATGCTGCAAATTCCACAAATGAGCATTTTCAGTTCTTTAAAACATATCAAATGTTTAGAAATTCTACTGTGCCTAATAATTTGGAACAGTGCAATTTGAGTTTTTATTCATTTTGGAGATTATACTGTTATTATTATTTGATGCATACTAACGGGTGATGACTTTTATTAGACTGACTGTCATTTGTACCGACTATTTAGGAAAATCAGAGAAAAATATCATTTGCATAATAATTTGGAACACAGTGAATAAGGTATATAGATTTCAATGCATAAATATAATTAGGCAATTTTGGAAAGTCACTTAAAAGTTGTTAAAGGGGATTCCCAGGACTTTAACCTCTTCATCACCAGGCAATTTTTCTTTGTTTATGCTTTTTTTCCCCCTTCTATCGAGATTTTTTTTTAAATTTTTATGTTGATATAGTCACATGAGGGTTTGTTTTTAGCGGGTGAGAATGATTCATTTTACAGTATAATCTGAAAAATAGGGGAGAACATACAGTAACTACATTGGGTAAAAGGGTGAAGAAAAAACTTTCTCAAATTTTTTTTTCTTTGGGTGTTTGTTTTTTATTTTCATGTATTCATTGAGCAATAAAAAAAACAATCTGGTAAAGGTCAGTACAATTACATTGATACTAAACTTTAGTTTTCTTTAATACTCCTGGGGCTTAAAAAAAATTCCAAGCTATGTTATATAAAAAAAAATATATATATATTTATTTTTTTTTTTGTTTTTTTTTGAGGGAAGATGTGGCAACCAAATCCCAGAAATTTTTAGTTTTCAAATTTGTTTCCTTGTTTACCATATGTTTAAAATAATTTTAGATTTTGATTGATTTTACACCTTTGTGGGCATTGTTTTTTTTAAAAAAACAACACTTTTTAGCAGGGCTGTGGAGTCGGTAAGCCACAGTTGCGACTCCGACTCCTGGATTTTATCAGGCTCCGACTCCGACTCCGGCTCCGACTCCGACTCCGGCTCCGACTCCTTCATACATGGCCAATTCATAACAACAAATTTACTGTTGTAAAATATTAAACATCGTGCTTATTCAGTTTCTCACCATCATATAAGTAATCAGACCACTTAGAGCAAAAACTACATTTATTAGAAAACAATTAGAATATAGCAAATAACTTTTATAAACTTTTCTAAACTGTAAGTAAATATGCAATAAACACTTTTATGCAGTTAATAAGAAGAAATCTATAAATTTGTCCTCAGAAAAAGTATTGCCTCTGTCAGATCCTCCTTCATGGATGCCCTCAAATCTGATCTAATTATTTTGAGAGCAGAGAACAACCTCTCTACACTAACTTGTGTTGGTGGCAAAGCAGTAACCACTCGGGCAACATCTCTGACAATGTCAGGATACAGAGGAATCGCTTGTTGCACTGTTATTTTTGATGAACGGTCAAATTTCTCAATTTCTTTTAGTGCACATGAAAAAGTCTGCTGAAATGTACTGGCTGTGTTCCTTGATGGGGATGACTCTTCTTCTATGCGGGAACGCTTTGCACGGTCCTTGTGATCCAAATATTTTTCGAAATTAAATTCTTCATCAGTTGATGATGAGGGTGAAGATGTGGCAGGACGACCAAATTCTTCTTGTTCCTCCTGACTGTTCTGCAACCCTTTCATCCTTACTGCTATTTCAAACAGAGCTTCTTTTCCTTTACTTAGCTGTTGATCATCTAGAAGAATCCGATGCATTGGGTCTACATAAACAGCTGCCAAAAGAATGTTATTTTGTAATAGTAGCTCCTCTCTCCGTTTCATTGATGTAGCAATGCCACTTGCAATTAACCCTCCTCTTTGGGACAGGCAAAATATCAGGTTCTTCCACTCCTTTAAGAAAATACCTGGAGTTAAGTCCTCTGCTTGTAATTTTTTAGTCACTGTAAATGGGTGCTCTAGCAATTTTTCCAGCTCAGTCACCTGATTCCACTGACTTTCATTTAGCGTCAGTTGAGGGTTAGCCATGTCTACAAGAAAGGTTTTCAGTTGAACCAAGCGCTGAATCATTAAGTACTGCCCCATCGTGTGGCTTGATCAATAATTGCCCCTTTTCCAGCACGTCTCTTCAAAATTGAGTCAACTTTAGGGGTTCTGGCAACAGTAGCCAATTTTCTCACCTTGCCAATCAGTGCAGCAGCATGTCCTTCTTGCAGACTGTCTCTTATAGCCAGCTGTAGCGTATGCACAACACAGCGCATGTGATGAATGAAAGAACATATTGACACAGTTTCAACAAGATCATCTAAACTATCATGTTGCTGTTCATCTGAAGCAACTTCAGTTTGCTCCTCAGTTACAATACTGTGTTCCTCTATTTCAAACTTTCTGTGTCTGTGGACCCAGAATGTTCTTCTAGCTGCTGGTCACCATCATTACTCTCATTCATTAGCTTAATAGTACTTATCATATTTTAAGCATTGTCAGTTACGACAGAAAGAACTTGCTCTTTTTTAAGTTCATAGTCTTGCAGAACCTTTTCCACCAAGACCTGGAGAAACTCACTGGTGTGATGAGCTTTGGTGACTTTACTGCCAATGTCTTGGTAACTACAGTGGGGAAAAAAAGTATTTAGTCAGTCAGCAATAGTGCAAGTTCCACCACTTAAAAAGATGAGAGGCGTCTGTAATTTACATCATAGGTAGACCTCAACTATGGGAGACAAACTGAGAAAAAAAAATCCAGAAAATCACATTGTCTGTTTTTTTTTTCATTTTATTTGCATATTATGGTGGAAAATAAGTATTTGGTCAGAAACAAAATTTCATCTCAATACTTTGTGATATATCCTTTGTTGGCAATGACAGAGGTCAAACGTTTTTGTAAGTCTTCACAAGGTCGCCACACACTGTTGTTGGTATGTTGGCCCATTCCTCCATGCAGATCTCCTCTAGAGCTGTGATGTTTTTGGCTTTTCGCTTGGCAACACGGACTTTCAACTCCCTCCAAAGGTTTTCTATAGGGTTGAGATCTGGAGACTGGATAGGCCACTCCAGGACCTTGAAATGCTTCTTACGAAGCCACTCCTTCGTTGCCCTGGCGGTGTGCATGTTGAAAGACCCAGCCACGTTTCATCTTCAATGCCCTTGCTGATGGAAGGAGGTTTGCACTCAAAATCTCATGATACATGGCCCCATTCATTCTTTCATGTACCCGGATCAGTCGTCCTGGCCCCTTTGCAGAGAAACAGCCCCAAAGCATGATGTTTCCACCACCATGCTTTACAGTAGGTATGGTGTTTGATGGATGCAACTCAGTATTCTTTTTCCTCCAAACACGACAAGTTGTGTTTCTACCAAACAGTTCCAGTTTGGTTTCATCAGACCATAGGACATTCTCCCAAAACTCCTCTGGATCATCCAAATGCTCTCTAGCAAACTTCAGACGGGCCCGGACATGTACAGGCTTAAGCAGTGGGACACGTCTGGCACTGCAGGATCTGAGTCCATGGTGGCGTAGTGGGCTACTTATGGTAGGCCTTGTTACATTGGTCCCAGCTCTCTGCAGTTCATTCACTAGGTCCCCCCGCGTGGTTCTGGGATTTTTGCTCACCGTTCTTGTGATCATTCTGACCCCACGGGGTGGGATTTTGCGTGGCGCACCAGATCAAGGGAGATTATCAGTGGTCTTGTATGTCTTCCATTTTCTAATTATTGCTCCCACAGTTGATTTCTTCACTCCAAGCTGGTTGGCTATTGCAGATTCAGTCTTCCCAGCCTGGTGCAGGGCTACAATTTTGTTTCTGGTGTCCTTTGACAGCTCTTTGGTCTTCACCATAGTGGAGTTTGGAGTCAGACTGTTTGAGGGTGTGCACAGGTGTCTTTTTATACTGATAACAAGTTTAAACAGGTGCCATTACTACAGGTAATGAGTGGAGGAAAGAGGAGACTCTTAAAGAAGAAGTTACAGGTCTGTGAGAGCCAGAAATCTTGATTGCTTGTTTCTGACCAAATACTTATTTTCCACCATAATATGCAAATAAAATGAAAAAAAACCAGACAATGTGATTTTCTGGATTTTTTTTCTCAGTTTGTCTCCCATAGTTGAGGTCTACCTATGATGTAAATTACAGACGCCTCTCATCTTTTTAAGTGGTGGAACTTGCACTATTGCTGACTGACTAAATACTTTTTTTCCCCACTGTATTTCATTTTTGTCACAAACAAATCGGACATTGATGGCAAAATAGTTCACTCTGTTACGTATGCAGGCATCCATTTTAAGAAACAGAAAGCGTCCCTAGAGAGTTTTTTTAAGTTCTTCCTTTTGTTTAAAAGCTTCTTCGATTACTAATTTTCTAATACTCTCTCTCTCCAGAGAAACACCAAGCTTGCGGGCCATTTCCCCATTCAGACACATAAAAGCTGGTCGTGAAAATAATGAAATAGGCACACTATCCTTTACAACAAGCTCTATGATCTGTTTTTTAAATGTATCTACTGTCATTGTCACAGTAACTTTGTCACTGACAAAATATCTTGCAACTGATGGCTGCAAAGTTCTCTGCTCCTTTGTTTGGCTGGAAGAGCTGGGCACTGGTTCATTGGTTTGAATGCAGTCTTTCTCATCCACTGCTTTCAGTACTTCTGGATGAAAGCGCTGTAAATGTCTCTTTAGATTAGAAGCTCTGGTAGGAGCATTTTTATCTTTGCCTGAATATGCACTCATCTTGGCTTCACAGCATTTGTTTTCGTCTGGATCATTTGTCATACACTGACAGACATAATGTTTTCTATCTTGAGTGATGGTGAAATGTTCAAATACAGCTGATTTAATGTGATGCTTCTTTGACATTCTCAGGTTTTTAATTCTGCATTCACAATCCAAATGACAATTGTTTTTCCTAAAAACAATTGTACAACATTATTGCCAGGTCGTACAACTGATATAGTGGTCAGTAAAACTGTTATTATTCCTCATGTACTCACAGTTAACTGATGCAAAGTTTGTTGAAAGGATAATACTTCTTACAGTCTTCCTCTTCTGAGTAGCAGGCAGCTGTGAGATGCTTGGAAGACGCACGCCTAGTATGATCTAGTCTAGAGGAGGAGCTTTACTACTAAGAATTTGCAACACATTTTCACTTTCAGTTTCATACATTGTAAGTAGGGGGGTTGGGGCAGCATGAGGTTAACCAAGTATAAGATTAGATAAGGGCAGTGGAGAACAGTGACACACAAGAAGTCAGAAATGTCTCTATCTCCAGCAGAACTGCTTATCACTGTTGTTCATAGTTTGATAGAACATATATATTTGAGTAACATTTATAAAATTCATATGAAAGTTCAATTATGAAATATTAATACATTTTTTTTAAAGCTGGAGTCGGAGTTGGTACATTTCTACCGACTCCGACTCCAACCAAAACTAACTCCGACTCCACGACTCCGACTCCGACTCCACAGCCCTGCTTTTTAGTGGCGCTGTAAGATACTGATAGCAGTATCTAAGGGGGTAAACAGGAGCGAACATAACCAACTCCGGTCGCTGCTGTTAGAGACAGGCACTCACATGAGCCGTGCGATATTTTTTCTCACTCCCATTGGCAAGTCTCGGCCGATATACAGTGGGTATGGAAAGTATTCAGACCCCTTTAAATTTTTCACTGTTTCATTGCAGCCATTTGGTAAATTCAAAAAGTTTTTTTTTTCATTAATGTACACTCTGCACCCCATCTTGACTGAAAAAAACAAACAAATGAACTTTCTGCAAATTTATGAAAAAAGAAAAACTGAAACATCACATGATCATAAATATTCAGACCCTTTGCTCTGACATTCATATTTAAGTCATATGCTTTCCATTTACTTGTGATCCTCCTTGACATGCTTCTACTCCTTCATTGGAGTCCTGCTGTGTTTAATTAAACTGATAGGACTTGATTTGTAAAGGCACACACCTGTCTATATAAGACCTCACAGCTCACAGTGCATGTCAGACCAAATGAGAATCATGAGGTCAAAGGAACTGGCCAAGGAGCTCAGAGACAGAATTGTGGCAATGCACAGATCTGGACAAGGTTACAAAAGAATTTCTGCAGTGCTCAAGGTTCCTAAGAGCACAGTGGCCTCCATAATCCTTAAATGGAAGAAGTTTGGGACCACCAGAAGTCTTCCTAGACATGGCCGTCCAGCCAAACAAAGCAATTGTGGGAGAAGTGCCTTGGTGAGAGAGGTAAAGAAGAACCCCAAGATCACTGTGGCTGAGCTCCACAGATGCAGTAGGGAGATAGTTAAACTTTGTGGAACTTTCTTCTATCACTGCAGCCCTCCACCAGTTGGGCCTTTATGGCAGAGAGACCTGACGGAAGCCTCTCCTAAGTGAAAGACATATGAAAGCCCGCATAGAGTCTGCTGAAGAACACATGAAGGACTCTCAGACTGTGAGAAATAAGATTCTCTGGTCTGATGAGACAAAGATAGAACTTTTTGGTGATAATTCTAAGCGGTATGTGTAAAGAAAACCAGGCACTGCTCATCACCTGCCCAATACAATCCCAAAAGTGAAACATGGTGGTGGCAGCATCATGCCATGGGGTGTTTTTGCTGCAGGGACAGGACAACCGGTTGCAATTGAAGGAAACATGAATGTGGCCAAGTACAGAGATATCCTGGATGAAAACCTCTTCCAGAGTGCTCTGGACCTCAGTCTTAGCCGAAGGTTCACCTTCCAACAAGACAATGACCCTAAGCGGACAGCTAAAATAACAAAGGAGTGGCTTCAGAACAACTCTGTGACTGTTCTTGACTGGCCCAGCCAGAGCCCTGACCTAAAGCCTGTCAGGGTCCTGACAGCCCCGGCGTACAGCCTCTGCTAAGCATGGACTCACCGGCACCGTAGGGACCCCTGGGGACAAGAACAGCCGGACAATAAAGATGCACGGGACCTGAATGTAGAAATTTAGAAAGCCGGCACAGGACCTACGGTCATGTGAACGGTCATGTGACTGCAAGGGGGCAGGGCTTAGCGTCCTGCTTTGAGAGGAGGAAGAAAACTCAGTCGGGCAAAGCAGAGGTCAGGCACAATCCAGGCAAGCGAGGTACAGCAGGGATAAACAGACGGAAGGTCAGACAAAGCCAAAGGTCATACACAAGATATCAATACAGTACCAGGGATGAGACAGAACGGACAGTCAGGGCCAAGCAGAGATCAAAAACCAAACGGACGTAGAAGGTACCAAGCAAAATCCAAAGCGATATCCAGAGAACAGACTGAGTCATACACAGGGAATCAAGCAACCAGAACACAGCACTAACACACTCAGGGGTCACCACACAATGCCAAGGGCAAAAGTATAACTGACGGGGGATGGGAACTTCCTGACTTCCTGAGAAGCCTCCCTAGAACCAATGAGAGGCCACCCTAATAGGTCCCAGGTGTGCAGGTGAGAGTCTGCACTGCGATCAGAACATTGACCCCAGAAGTGCCAGTCACCCAACAATGGTATCATGACAGTACCCTCCTCTCAACGGGGGGCCTCTGGACCCCCAGGTTTGCCCGGGTACCTAGCATGGAAAGCCCGAGCCAGACGATCCGCATGCATCAACCGGGCCGGCACCCAGGACCTGTCATCCGGCCCATACCCCTTCCAATGAACTAGGTACTGTACTGACCGCCGTACCAACCTAGAATCTACAATGTGACCAATCTCATATTACACATATCCATCAACCGAAACCGGAGGAGCAGCGGACTCGGATTCTCCCCGGACTGCTTCAAACGGCTTCAGTAGAGATCTATGGAAGACGTTAGGGATCTTGAAAGAGGGTGGGAGGCACAGCCTGTACGCTACCGGGTTGATTTTTTCCACAATCTTGTACGGGCCAAGGAATTTGGGGCCCAACTTGGCTTACGGAACCTTTAACTTAATGTTTCGCGTGGAGAGCCAAACTTTCTCTCCCACCTGAAACATGGGACCAGGTGTTCGTTTCCTGTCCGCGAAAAACTTATACCTGCCTTGAGACCTAGATATACGCCGCTGGACTAATGCCCATGTATCTTTTAACCGGTGAACAGAGTCCTCAGCCCCGGGGCCCCCCGAATCCAGATGAGAAAACTCACCAAAATGAGGACTGAACCCATAGTTGATGAAGTAAGGGGACATACCAGTGGACTGACTCACCCGACTATTGAAGGCGAATTCAGCCAATGGCAGTATATCACACCAGTCATTCTGTCTAGCAGAAGTCTGAGGATCTGTTCCACAGACAGATTAGTGCGTTCCATCTGACCATTACTCTCAGGATGGTATGCAGACGAAAAGGACAGAGATATCCCTAATTTTTAACAGAAAGCATGCCAAAACTTAGCCACAAACTGCACACCACGATCAGACACCACATTCAGGGGTACCCCATGCAAGCGGACCACATGCTGCACAAACAATCTGGACAAGATCTCAGCAGAAGGTAATGCTGGCAGGGGTACAAAATGAACCTGCTTACAAAATCTGTCCACCACTACCCATACCACCGTTTTACCCCTGGAGGAGGGAAGATTGGTAATAAAATCCATGGACAGATGGGTCCACGGTCTTTCAGGAACTTCCAAGGGCATCAGCTCCCCCGCCGGCCGGCTATGGGAGCTTTTAGAACGAGCGCAGACCCCACAACCAGAAATGAATTTCTTTATATCAGAACCCAGAGTAGGCCACCAGAAGATCCTAGCCACCGCCAGTTGCGCGGCTGATATACCAGGGTGAGCACACAACTTGGATTCGTGGAACTCTTGCAAGAGTATAAGGCGAAGTTGTTCTGGGACAAACAACTTGCCCCCTGGTTTGGTCGCAGGAGCCAGCTGTCAGAGACACCGCACTACACTTGCTCATAAAGTCAGTGCGTGTGTCCTGAGTACAGAAGCAGTGCTAAGAGTTACCTGGGGAGCAGGGCAGCAGAGGTGACCAGGCGTGCTTCAACTAATAGTGTCAGGGTCCAGAGAACTCAGATTATGGCAAAGCAGAAGTCATGCACAGTACAGACCAGCGAGGTACAGGAGGGATAAACAGACGGGAGGTCAGACAAAGCCAAAGGTCATACACAGGATCACAGTACAGTACCAGGGAGGAGACAGAGCGGATAATCAGGGCCAAGCAGAGATCAAAACCAAACAGACATATAAGGTACCAGGCAGGATCCAATGCGATATCCAGGGAACAGACCGAATCATACACAGAGAAACAAGTAACCAGAACACAGCACTAACACACTCAGGGGTCACCACACAATGCCAAGGGCGAAAGTATAACTGACAGGGATGGGAGCATCCTGAGGCTATAAGAAGCCTCCCCCAGAACCAGGGAGAGGCCACAATCATAGCCCCAGGTGTGCAGGTAAGCCTGCACCGGGATCACAACCTTTAACCCCAGAAATGCCAGTCATCAGCACTGGTTCCAGACATTAACCCCACGTGTGCGAGTCAAACCCGCACTGAGATCATGACAGTACCCCCTCTCTACGGGGGGCCTCTGGACCCCCAGGCTTGCCCGGGTACTTAGCATGGAAAGCCCGCACCAGGCGATCAGCATGCATCAACCGGGCCGGTACCCAGGACCTGTCCTCCGGTCCATACCCCTTCCAATGAACCAGGTACTGTACCAACCGCCGTACCAACCTGGAATCTACGATATGACCAACCTCGTACTCCACCTGCCCCTCGACCAAAACCGGAGGAGCAGCAGACTCGGAGTCTCCCCGGACTGCTTCAAAAGGTTTCAGTAGAGATTTGTGGAAGACGTTAGGGATCTTGAAAGAGGGTGGAAGGCACAGCCTATACGCCACGGGATTGATTTTTTCCACAATCTTGTACGGGCCAATGAATTTGGGTCCCAACTTGGCTGACGGAATCTTTAGCTTAATGTTTCGCGTGGAGAGCCAAACTTTCTCTCCCACCCGAAACATGGGACCAGGTGTTCGTTTCCTGTCCGCGAAAAACTTATACCTGCCTTGAGACCTAGATATGCACTGCTGGACTTCTGCCCATGTATCTTTTAACTGCTGAACAGAGTCCTCAGCCCCGGGACACCCCGAATCCAGACGAGAAAACTCACCAAAATAAGGACTGAACCCATAGTTAATCAAGAAAGGGGACCTACCAGTGGATTGACTCACCCGACTATTGAAGGCAAATTCAGCCAACGGCAGTGCATCGCACCAGTCATTCTGTCTAGCAGAGGTTAGACACCTGAGGATCTGTTCCAGGGACTGGTTAGTGCGCTCCGTCTGCCCATTGCTCTCAGGATGGTTTGCAGACGAAAAGGACAGAGACATACCTAATTTTTTACAGAAAGCACGCCAAAACTTAGCCACAAACTGCACACCACGATCAGACACCACATTCAGGGGTACCCCATGCAAACGGATCACATGCTGCACAAACAACCTGGACAACGTCTCAGCTGACGGTAGTGCGGACAGGGGTACGAAATGAGCCTGCTTAGAAAACCTGTCCACCACTACCCATACCACTGTATTACCCTTAGATGGAGGGAGATTGGTAACAAAATCCATGGATAAGTGAGTCCATGGCCTTTCGGGCACTGCCAAGGGTATCAGCTCCCCTGCCGGCCGGCTATGAGAGCTTTTAGAACGAGCGCAGACCCCACAACCAGCAACAAATTTTTTTATGTCCGAACCGAGGGTAGGCCACCAAAAGATCCTAGCCACCGCCAGACGTGTGGCTGAAATACCAGGGTGAGCACTCAGCTTGGATTCATGGAACTCCTGCAAGAGTTTCAGGCGAAGTTGCTCTGGGACAAACAACTTCCCCTCCGGCTTGGCCGCCGAGGCCTGCGACTGGGCCCCCAGAATCTCCCGTTCCAATTCAGATGCGACCTCTGCTATCACAACCCCAGGGTGAAGAATGGAGGACGGTGGCTCAGGGGGCGACACCGGCTGAAAACTGCGTGATAAGGCATCAGCCTTGACATTCTTAGATCCTGGACGAAATGTAATCGTAAACTGAAAACGGGAAAAAAAAAAGTGACCAACGGGCCTGTCTGGGCGTTAGTCTATTAGCAGACTCAATGTACGACAACTTTTTGTGATCCGTGATCACCGTAACCGGGTGACTGGCCCCCTCCAAAAAGTGCCTCCATTCTTCAAACGCCAATTTGACCGCAAGAAGCTCTCTATTGCCTACGTCGTAATTTCTTTCCGCAGCAGAGAACTTCTGGGAAAAGAAAGCACATGGCCTGAGGTTTGTTAGAGTGGCAGGCCCTTGGGACAACACCGCCACCACCTCAGAGGCGTCCACTTCCACGACGAATGGTTTGGACGGATCTGGCTGCACTAACACAGGAGCAGACATAAAACATTTTTTCAGCATTGCAAAGGCCTCTTTTGCGAGCGAGGACCAATTTCTCACATCCGCACCTTTGCATGTTAGATCCGTGAGAGGTTTGACCACTTGCGAAAACCCCCGGATAAATTTGCGGTAATAATTGGCGAACCCCAAGAAGCGCTGAAGACCCTTAAGATCTCGGGGTTGCAACCAATCCGCAATGGCCTGCACCTTCTTGGGGTCCATGCGAAAACCCTCACCGGATACAATTAACCCCAGAAAGGACAACTCTTGTACACAGAATACACTTTTCTCCAATTTGGCATACAAATGATTTTCTCTAAGCCTTTGGAGCACAGTTCGTACATGTTCCAAATGAGAATACATGTCGGGGGAATATATCAAAATATCATCCAAGTAGATAACGACAAAATGACCAATGAGATCCGAGAATACCACGTTGATGAAATTCTGAAATATGGCAGGGGCGTTGGTAAGACCAAACGGCATGACTAAATTTTCAAATAGTCCCTCGGTCGTGAGGAACGCGGTTTTCCATTCATCCCCCTCCCGGACCCTTATCAAATTATATGCCCCCCGAAGGTCCAGTTTAGAAAACCACTTTGCCCCTGATAGTTGGTTACATAAATCGGGAATCAACGGAAGGGGGTACGTATTCCGTACAGTAATTTGATTAAGCTCCCGGAAGTCGAGACAGGGACGTAACCCGCCATCTTTTTTCTTTACAAAAAAGAAACCTGCCGCCACAGGTGAGACTGAAGGACGTATGTGTCCTTTGCGCAGACTTTCAGTAATGTACTCCTTCATAGCCAAGCGCTCAGGACCGGACAAATTAAACAGACGGGCTTTGGGTAATTTAGCCCCCGGGACCAGCTCAATAGCGCAGTCAAAGGGTCTATGTGGCGGTAACGTCTCGGCCTCGCTTTCGGAGAATACATCTTCGAAGTCCTTCAGGCATTCCGGAATACCTTCCAGCTCGACAGATGATACAGACACAGATTTAACTGGTTCAACCAGCAGTGCGGATTTATCACATAACTCAAAATCATTAAACCCCCATTGAACAATCTCCCCCGTTTTCGAGTTAATAACTGGGTTATGGCGTTGTAACCAGGGCATGCCCAACACCAACCCTGCAGGTAGATTGTCCAGCACAAAACAACTTATGTTTTCCACATTAATAGCGCCCACTCTGAGCGAAAACACATCAGACATAAAGCGAATTCCCTCCTTAGTGAGGGGAGATGAGTCAATGGCCATCACCTTGATCGGAACCTTGAGCCTAACTGTCCCTATCTTGCAGTGTGTGACCAATTGGGAGTCAATGAGGTTAATAGATGATCCGCAGTCCACGAAGGCTGTAGAGGAAAAAGAACTACCGTCCACAAATAGTTCCACAGGCAGTAATACTTTAGAAAACGAGGAAAATGGTACCTGAGGGTCTGAGCAGCCTCCCCGTTGACTACCCAGACCTAGTCGTTTCCCGTTGACCGGGTTTGAAGACGGGCAATTCGGGCACTCCCTTTTCCAATGTCCCGTTTTACCGCAGTAAAAGCATAACTGCTTGTCCTTCCGGCGTTTCCTCTCCGTATCCTTCAGGGAGAGGGCGCCTACATCCATGGGCTCAGGGGCAGTCTCTTTTCCACTGGGGAATAATGGAGTATCAACCTGCATCACCCCTCTGGCCCGCAGCCTGCGGTCCATCCGGACGGCCTGGGTCATGGCGTTGTCGAGAGAGTTAGGTGGGGGATGTAACGACAAGGCATCCTGCAGCCGCTCGGACAAGCCTCTGCGAAAGAGTCCTCGGAGTGCGGCGTCGCTCCAAGAGACCTCTGCCGCCCAGCGGCGGAACTCAGAACAAAACCACTCAGCTGAGTGTTTCCCCTGACAGACACTCATCAACATATCCTCTGCCAATCGCACTCGGTCAGGTTCATCATAAATGTGCCCGAGGGCCTCAAAGAATGCGTTCACTGACATACGTTCAGGAGCAGAGGAAGACAGAGAGAAAACCCATGCTTGCGGAGCCCCCCGAAGTAGGGAAATAATGACCCCCACCCTCTGGAACTCATCCCCGGAGGAGCGGGGCCTTAGAGAAAAAAAAAGCTTGCATCCTTCTCTGAAAGACCTGAACTCCTTTTTGTCCCCTGAGAAAAGGTCTGGCAATTTGACCGGAGATTCGGGGGACGCTAATGACACATCCCTACCCCCAGAACTAGAAGCCCCTGCATCGACAGCCCCCTGCACAGTAACCACCAACTGTTGCTGGGTCTGGGCCATCATGCGTTGTTCCACATTGAGCTTATGGAACATTTGGGTCAGGTGCTTGACCTGATCAGACAAGGCTAGTATGGGATCCATGAGGATAACACACACCTTTTTTTTTTTCTTCAGACAAAAAAAAAAACTGAAATAGTCAGTTATAATGTCAGAGACACCACACTACTCTTGCTCATAGAGCCAGTGCGTGTGTCCTGAGTACAGAAGCAGTGCTAAGAGTTACCTGGGGAGCAGGGCAGCAGAGGTGACCAGGCGTGCTTCAACTAATAGTGTCAGGGTCCAGAGAACTCAGATTATGGCAAAGCAGAAGTCATGCACAGTACAGACCAGCGAGGTACAGGAGGGATAAACAGACGGGAGGTCAGACAAAGCCAAAGGTCATACAGAGGATCACAGTACAGTACCAGGGAGGAGACAGAGCGGATAATCAGGGCCATGCAGAGATCAAAACCAAACAGACATATAAGGTACCAGGCAGAATCCAATGCGATATCCAGGGAACAGACCGAGTCATACACAGAGAATCAAGTAACCAGAACACAGCACTAACACACTCAGGGGTCACCACACAATGCCAAGGGCGAAAGTATAACTGACAGGGATGGGAGCGTCCTGAGGCTATAAGAAGCCTCCCCCAGAACCAGGGAGAGGCCACAAACATAGCCCCAGGTGTGCAGGTAAGCCTGCACCGGGATCATAACCTTTAACCCCAGAAATGCCAGTCATCAGCACTGGTTCCAGACATTAACCCCACGTGGGAAACTGGGTCTGAGCAGAAAAAGTAAATTAATGTGCATGCAAACGTAATTGCATATGAACACATGACCTTTACACAGAGAAAACCAAAAGCAAAACACAAAACAAATATCCTGGAATAAAAAAGTAAAAAAATATATTGCAAAAATTGCATGAAGGTAGTAATAATAGTAATAATAAGGGTATTAAGTTAACATAATTTTGATCAAAATAATGTAGAAGCCATCCCGCCACGTCACGGCAACCCTTGTGGGACAGTCCTAACTCTTGTATTTAAAACCTTTCCACTTGTCAAGTGACGTAAATGTGAACAAGGACAGAGGGACTGAACCACCAGTAATAGTATAGGCCAGACAGGATGGATTTTCCAACTCAGAAACAGGGCGGTCACACCCTTATATGCACAGAATGCACAATGAAACAAATGGGAAACTGGGTCTGAGCAGAAAAAGTAAATTAACCCCACGTGTGCAAGTCAAACCCGCACTGAGATCATGACACCAGCGACTGGGCCCCCTCAATTTCCCGTTCCAATTCAGACGAGATCCCTGCTAACCACCACCCCAGGGTGCAGAATGGAGGACGGTGGCTCAGGGACAGACACAGGGTGAAAACTACGAGATAAGGCATCAGCCTTGACATTCTTTGACCCTGGACGGAATGTAATAGTAAACTGGAAACGAGAAAAAAAAAGTGACCAACGGGCCTGTCTGGGCGTTAATTTTTTAGCAGACTCGAAGTAAGACAAATTTTTGTGATCAGTGATCACAGTAACCGGGTGACTTGCCCCCTCCAAAAAGTGCCTCCATTCCTCAAACGCCAACTTAACCGCAAGAAGCTCTCTATTGCCTACATCATAATTTCTTTCAGCAGCAGAGAACTTCTTGGAAAAGAAGGCACATGGCCTGAGGTTTGTTAGAGTGGCAGGCCCCTGAGACAACACCGTCCCCACCCACCCCCACCTCGGAGGCGTCCAACTCCACCACAAATGGCTTGGAAGGATCTGACTGTATAAAGACAGGAGCAGACATAAAACATTTTTTCAGCGTCGCAAAGGCCTCTTTTGCAAGTGAGGACCAATTTCTCACATCCGTACCTTTGCATGTTAGATCCGTGAGAGGTTTGACCACTTGCGAAAACCCCCGGATAAATTTGCGGTAATAATTGGCGAACCCCAAGAAGCGCTGAAGACCCTTAAGATCTCGGGGTTGCACCCAATCCCCCAATGGCCTGCACCTTCTTGGGGTCCATGCAAAAACCCTCCCCGGATACAATTAACCCCAAAAAAGACAATTCTTGCACACAGAATACACATTTCTCCAATTTGGCATACAGATGATTTTCTCACAGTCTTTGGAGAACTGTTCGTACATGTTCCAAATGAGAATGCTTGTCGGTGGAGTATATCAAAATATCATCTAAATAGATAACGACAAAACGACCAATGAGATCCGAGAATACCACGTTGATGAAATTCTGAAATATGGCGGGGGCGTTGGTAAGACCAAATGGCATGACTAAATTTTCAAATAGTCCCTCGCTCGTGAGGAACGCGGTTTTCCATTCATCCCCCTTTCGGACCCTTATCAAATTATATGCCCCCCGAAGATCCAGTTTAGAAAACCACTTTGCCCCTGATAGTTGGTTACATAAATCGGGAATCAACGGAAGGGGGTACGTATTCCGTACAGTAATCTGATTAAGCTCCCGGAAGTCGAGACAGGGACGTAACCCGCCATCTTTTTTCTTTACAAAAAAGAAACCTGCCGCCACAGGTGAGACTGAAGGATGTATGTGTCCTTTGCGCAGACTTTCAGCAATGTACTCCTTCATAGCCAATCGCTCAGGACCGGACAAATTAAACAGAAGGGCTTTAGGTAATTTAGCCCCCGGGACCAGCTCAATAGCGCAGTCAAAGGGTCTATGTGGCGGTAACGTCTCGGCCTCGCTTTCGGAGAATACATCTTCGAAGTCCTTCAGGCATTCCGGAATACCTTCCAGCTCGACAGATGATACAGACACAGATTTAACAGGTTCAACCAGCAGTGCGGATTTATCACATGACTCAAAATCATTAAACCCCCATTGAACAATCTCCCCCGTTTTCCAGTTAATAACTGGGTTATGGAGTTGTAACCAGGGCATGCCCAACACCAACCCTGCAGGTAGATTGTTCAGCACAAAACAACTTTGGTTTTCCACATGAGTAGCGCCCACTCTGAGTGAAAACAAGTCAGACATAAAGCGAAATCCCTCCTTAGTGACGGGAGAGGAGTCAATGGCCATCACCTTGATCGGAACCTTGAGCCTAACTGTCCCTATCTTGTAGTGTGTGACCAAATGGGAGTCAATGAGATTAATCGATGACCCGCAGTCCACGAAGGCTGTAGAGGAAAAAGAACTACCGTCCACAAACAGTTCCACAGGCAGTAACACTTTAGAAAATGAGGAAAAGGGTACCTGATGGTCTGAGCAGTCTCCCCGTTGACTACCCAGACCTAGTCGTTTCCCGCCGACCGGGTTTGAAGACGGGCAATCAGGACACTCCCTTTTCCAGTGTCCCGTTTTACCGCAGTAAAAGCATAACTGCTTGTCCTTCCGGCGTTTCCTCTCCATATCCTTCAGGGAGAGGGCGCCTACATCCATGAGCTCAGGGGCAGTCTCTTTTCCACTGGGGAACAATGGAGTTTCCACCTGCATCACCCCTCTGGCCCGCAGCCTGTGGGCCATCCGGACGGCCTGGGTTATGGCGTCCTCAAGAGAGTTAGGTGGGGGATGTAACGCCAAGGCATCCTGCAGCTGCTCGGACAAGCCTTTGCGAAAGAGTCATCGGAATGCGGCGTCGTTCCACGAGACCTCTGCAGCCCAGCGGCGGAACTCAGTACAAAACCACTGAGTGTTTCCCCTGACAGACACTCATCACCATGTCCTCTGCCAATCGCACTCGGTCAGGCTCATCATAAATGTGCCCGAGGGCCTCAAAGAATGCATTTACAGACACTCTCTCAGGGGCAGTTGGAGAAAGGGAGAAAGCCCAAGCTTGTGGTGATCCTCTTAATAGAGACATAACAACCCCGACCTTCTGACTTTCGTCCCCAGAGGAACGTGGTTTCAAACTAAAAAAAAGTTTGCACCCCTCCATGAAGACCCTGAACTCCTTTTGGTTTCCAGAAAAAAAGTCAGGCAGTTTAACAGGTTGTTCTGGGGACACCAAAACAACACTCGACCAAGCCCCCAGAGACCCAGGAGCTAAAGCCCCCCGCACTGTCTCAGAAACCTGCTGCTGAGAGCGAGCCAGAGCTTGCTGCTCCAGAGAAACCCTGAAACATCTGACTCAGACTTTTCATCCGGTCAGCCAGAGACTGTATGGGATCCATAACTCTCTGCACAAAAAACCCCCAAAAAACTTAATGGTCAGTTATAATGTCAGGGTCCTGAGAGCGCCGGCGTACAGCCTCTGCTAAGCAGGGACTCACCCGCACCGTAGGGACCCCTGGGGACAAGAACAGCCGGACAATAAAGATGCACAGGACCTGAATGTAGAAGTTTAGAAAGCCGGCACAGGACCTACGGTCATGTGAACGGTCATGTGACTGCAAGGGGGCGGGGCTTAGCATCCTGCTTTCAGAGGAGGAAGAAAACTAAGAGTCGGGCAAAGCAGAGGTCAGGCACAATCCAGGCAAGCGAGGTACAGGAGGGATAAACAGACGGGAGGTCAGACAAAGCCAAAGGTCATACACAAGATATCAATACAGTACCAGGGACGAGACAGAATGGACAGTCAGGGACAAGCAGAGATCAAAAACCAAACGGACGTAGAAGGTACCAAGCAGAATCCAAAGCAAAATCCAGAGAACAGACCGAGTCATACACAGGGAATCAAGCAACCAGAACACAGCACTAACACACTCAGGGGTCACCACACAATGCCAAGGGCGAAAGTATAACTGACGGGGGATGGGAGCGTCCTGAGGCTATAAGAAGCCTCCCCAGAACCAATGAGAGGCCACCATAATAGGTCCCAGGTGTGCAGGTGAGAGTCTGCACTGAGGTCAGAACATTAACCCCAGCAGTGCCAGTCACCCAGCACTGGTATCATGACAAACCCAAATGAGCATCTCTGGACAGAACTGAAAATGGCTGTCCACCAACGTTCACCATCCAACCTGACGGAACTGGAAATGATCTGCAAGTAAGAATGGCAGAGGATCCCCACATCCAGGGGTGAAAACTTGTTGCATCATTCCCGAGAAGACTCATGGCTGTATTAGCTCAAAAGGGTGCTTCTACTCAATACTGAGCAAAGGGGATGAATACTTATGACCATGTGGTGATGTTTCAGTTTTTATTTTTAAATAAATTTGCAAAAATGTCTACATTTCTGTTTTTTTTCAGTGAAGATGGGGTGCAGAGTGTACATTAATGAGAAAAAATGAACTTTTTTGAATTTACTAAAAGGCTGCAATGAAATAAAGTGAAAAATGTAAAGGGGTCTGAATACTTTCCGTACCCACTGTATGTGGCCAATTGCAGGATGCTGTGATTTTGTTCTCAGTCCGTTCTAAGCTGAGGAAAATAAAAAAGAAAATTAAAAAAGAAAAAATGAGCAGAGAATCACAAAACAACATTAGTCAGGGTGTAATCTGATTTTTTTTTTACAAAAAGGCTGAAATAACTCACATGTTGCGTTTTCCCACAATGTACGTCATATGTCGTAAATGGGTTAAAGAATAGAAAACTCTCTCTAAAATCTAAGATGTGTATATATTTATACTGGCTGTTATAAAGGGGTTGTAGCAAGTGTAGCATTACTTTCAGCAGACCTGTAGATAATGAGAGTGCATGTAAGTAATCGTGATGAGCAAGCGTGCTTGGATAAGGCGTTATCTGAGCATGCCTGTGCGCTAACAGAGTGCCTTCAGCGTGCTCGAATAATGTATATTAATGTATAATAATGCATGTCCTGTCGCAGTTTGCCAGCTGCAACACATGCAGGGATTGTCTGTTAGGAAATCCCTGCATGTGTTGCGGCTGTCAAACAGCCGGCGGGGACTCAGGCAATGTACGTGGCCCCGGCATCTTCACCTTCAGAAGTAACTCGGGGAACATATTATTCGAGCACGCTGAAGACACTCGGTTAGCACCCGAGCATGCTTGGGTAATCTCTTATCCCAGCACGCTCGCTCATCACTAGTAAGCCTGAAAAGTTCCAGTTTTGTTTCATCGCTCTGAATCCCAAATCTTCCGTGACGTATTTATATGGTTTTGTGCTTACTGAAGGCGACTTCCCTTGTGCTTTTGGGTCTGAAGAAATTATGTCTTGTTTGGGCAAGGAGACCTTCAGCATTTACTGTGCAACCTGAATCCTCAGTGCCCGCTGCAACCACATTCTGCACCAGGTCTTTTGCCTTCACTCCAGTTTTTGATCACCTGCTGCCTCTGGGATCTGGGGGAAGCTTCCACGGTCAGTTACTGCACCTCTATCTTTTTTGGACCAATTTCTTAACAACCCAAGAATATTAGTAATCTGGATGCCATTGCCCTTGAGGAATAGACTAAAATGCCTTAGGAAGGTTGCCAGAAGTCTGCCTGTGCGTCACAATTACAGCAGGTTACAACAGCCAGAGGGGCTCATCTAAGTACTAAAGATGCTCGAAGCCTTACTAAGTATCTAAGCATTTTCTCTTTTATATCTGCATCCCAGAAATCCCTTACAGATGGGTTCTCCGACCTGGAAATGAATCACGTAAGACCTAGGGATTCATGGTGTTACTTTTATTACAACAAACTACAGGCTTTCTATGCATTTTTTAGACAATAACAGAGGCACTTCAAACAGCAAATTCATTTCAACTGTGCGGAACTCCATATAATCAGATACCCCCGACGACTAAGGAACATACAGACAGGTCCCCGACTGTTGCTCCACCGTCTCGTCATAAAAGGTTGGGATGTAAGTGACATAAGGCCATGACAGCGCAGGTTATTCTCTGATCTGAAAAGTAAAGAATTGAATCAGATTTGAAGAATTCAAGGGAGAAAATGGGAAAAAAAAAAAGGAACATTCGGATATTATTTGTACTGTGCTGCGAGTCCACACAGAACTGGACAGAAGATCAAAACTGCCGGAGGCTGAAGAACAGCGCCATCTGGTGGCTGGTTGTAAACACAAACTTTTGGAAGCCTGAATAGTGGCTAGATGCCATTCAGGTACTTGGACAAACCCTTGTAAATCCCTGTGTTCCCTCCCCACAAGTAAAATAAAACAGAAACTTATACTCCTCTCTGGTGCCAGCCCTGTTCCCGCGGCGTTGGCACTGCCTCTCCCAAGGATCACGTAACATTTATGTCACACAATCCCTAACACCAATCAGCATTGCCATCATTCTCCCTTCCAGCTGATGTGATTTGACATGCCAAGGAAGTCAGAGCTGCGGCTGTTGTCACTACCAGTAGATTTCTTGATTTGTCCAAAAGTGGAGAGAATGAAGCCAACGCCGACTGGCCTCAGGGATCGTGTGACATAACAGTGATAGGTGATCCCTTGGAAAGCCAGTGCCAACACCGCGGGAACAGCGCCGATTGGGCACTGGGCTCACGTGACATAACCACTGCAGGACAGCCCCGGTAACATGAGTGCAGAAACCGCTGGAATGGCACCAGAGGTGAGAATAATGTTTTCTATTTTATCAGAGCAAAACATTCAGATTGAGAAAGGGTTGTCCACTACTAGGAGTAACTAACTTCGTTAAGGTTGCGGGGTATATGACGATGCGTGGCGGTAGGGGCGTCGGGCATATGACGATGCGTGGCGGTAGGGGCGTCGTGCATATGACGATGCGTGGCAGTAGAGGCGCCGGGCATATGACGATGCGTGGCGGTTGAGGCGTCGGGCATATGACGATGCGTGGCGGTAGAGGCGCCAGGCATTTGATGATGCGTGGCGATAAAGGCGTCGGGCATATAATAATGCGAGGCGGTAGGGCCGCCGGGTATATAACGATGCGTGGCGGTAGGGGCGCCGGGCATATGACGATGCGTGGCGGTAGGGGCGCCGGGCATATGACGATGCATGGCGGTAAGGGCGCCGGGCATATAACGATGCGTGGCGGTAGGGCCGCCGGGCATATGACGATGCGTGGTGGTAGGGGCGTCGGGCATATGACGATGCGTGGCGGTAGGGCAGCCGGGTATATGACGATGCGTGGCGGTAGGGGCGCTGGGCTTATAACGATGCGTGGCGGTAGGGGTGCCGGGTATATGAAGATGCGTGGCAGTAGTGGCGCCGGGCATATGACGATGCGTAGCGGTAGGGGCGCCGGGCATATGGCGATGCGTGGTGGTAGGGCAGCCGCACATGATATTTACCACTATTTAGAGACATGCGCCTGGCACTACAGCTGGTATGTTACGAGCAGCCCTTCACATTTTGTGACCCTGTAATGTATACACGGGTCGACCTCTTGCCACCATTTAAAGGGATTGTCCAGACCTAGGGTACAAGTCTGCAACCACTCCTGTCAGTGTGCACACTGCCATTATTCTCAATTTGTGGGCGCGGCGGGCACGTGACCATAAGTGTGCAGTTTGCATAAATGCAGCCACTGCAGACTAGACGTATGTGGCCTTTCTCAATACAAGTGAATTGAGTGAGGCCAGACACGTCTAGTTGGAATGTGGCCGGGAGTATACAAATCACATACTTACAGTCATATGACCAGTGAATCCTGACAGTGCGCTCTTTTCCCTTCCATCAGAACGCAGTAAAGACGGACCACACTGGGCACGTCAGGACGAAGCACACAGCATGTGAACGAGCCCCTACAGTCACACACAGGACAGGGAGCAAAAGGGATGGAAACACGGCTGAGTTCTTCACACTCATTTAGGAGTTTTTGATGTGTTTTTTTATTTTCTCATTCATTTGAATGGGTGGAAAAAAGCTTCAGAAAACACCGAACTGTTCCCCTCTCCCATCAGTGGGGGATAAGTTATTAACCGCTTTAATTTTCAGGTAGTGAACTGTTAGGCCTCATAAAGGCATCCCTGTTTTTCACATAACCACTATAATGGGTTAAAAAAAAATAACAGATGGTTTATACAGAGAAACTGATCGAACATTGAGGAAAACGCTCCATGTTTTTCACATACAAGAAAAGTTGATGTCTGAATGAAGCCCAAAGATGTGTTCTCCACCAAAACCAAAGTAATTGGCAGGAAACAGGACATGTACAATACTTGACTTTTTTGGCTAAAATGAATAAACGAGTGAAAAAAAAATTGTTAGAAAAAAAGAATTTATGTGCAGCAGATTAAAAAAAAAACAAAAAACAAAGCCTCATGTGTAGGCATTGCAAGACCTTAGGTATCCATGGTTCTGACGACTAGCAACTAACCGTCACTATATGAGTGGTCGTATCCCTGGATACCCAAGTTACTGCAACGCCTGCACGTGAGGAAAGACAGAGCGAATCAGAAGAACTATACAGTACATTACTAATTGGAGGTATTTGCTAATATTATTATTATTATAACACCTACTACATATTGGGAAAGGATCTTGAAGATGGGAGTACCCCTTTAAGCAGCAGAGGTTAGGGTGGGGTAGCAGATTGTAAAGATACTGGAGCTCTGTTGCGCAGAAATTCGGATTACTATGCACATTTGACTCATGAGTAGATGGACGGGCGTACCAGCGCAGGCCTCGGCTCCTTTTTGCTTCTCCCCACTGTCTTCGTATCTGGTTACATAGTGGAGACACAGGCTCTGCTGCAGGACGTCACCTCTGCTCACCACCGTCAGGCAAGAGCCGGGGCGGCACCAGAGGGCAGAAGTGAAGAGGAGCCAAGGACTGCGTGGGGGCGCCAGTATGTCTGTCCACCGGGGCACTTTCACACCCAATTTGTTTGTACAAGAAAGAAACACAAATATTTGGAGTAACGGAGCGCTGGATAACAATGGATCCATGGAAATACAATCCTGTGGTGCCTCACATTGCCTAGGCACCTTCTTACGGGCAGTTTCCCTTTAAAGTGGTTGTGTGGCACTTTAACCACTTCACCAATTTCCATTTCTGCACCTTAATATTTTCCTCCCCTTCTTCCCAGAGCCATAACTTTTTTATTTGTCCTTCAATATGGCCATGTGAGGGCTTGTTTTTTGCGGGAAAAGTTGTAATTTTGAACGACACCAATGGTTTTACCATATAGTGTATTGGAAAACGGGAAAAAAATTCAAAGTTCAGTGAAATTGCAAAAAGTGCAATCCCACACTTACTTTTTTTTTTTTTTTTTTTTTGCTAGGCTCACTAAATGCTAAATCTGACCTGCCATTATGATTCTCCAGGTCATTATGAGTTCACAGACACCAAACATGTCTAGGTTCCTTTTTTATTTAAGTGGTGGAAAAAAAAAATCCAAATTTGTAAGCGATCTTGTCATTTTCCTAGATCCGCAGCGTCTCCATTTTTCAGGTTCTGGCCCCGAGTGAGGGCTTATTTTTTGCGCCTTAGCTGACGTTTTTATTAATACCATTTTGATTTTTTTTCTCCTGACACCGTTTACCTATCGGATTAATTATTTTTATACTTTGATAGATCAGACGTTTCTGAATGAGGCGATACCAATTATGTGTATTTATTTGTTTTTATTGTTTTATTTTGAATGAGGAAAAAGAGTGGTTTCAGTTTGTGTTTTTTAATATGTTTTAAAACTTTTTTTTTCCTTGCTTCAATAGTCACCTTAAAAGACTTGAAGCTGCGATCATCTGATCTCCTGTACTTCAGCCCTGCTATGTGTAGCATAAATCATGAGATTTTCATTGAGAGGCACAGGGGTCTTCTGCAGACCCCCCGGCTGTCATGGCAACCCATCGGGGCCCCGTAATCAGGTGACAGGGGCGCCGATGGGCATGTTTTATGAAGTGTTTCTGGCTGGTGAGTGCTTAATGCCTCTGTCAGAGATTGTTAGAGTCACATGAAAACTTCTCAGATCAGCTGTCACCTACGGGGTAAGATGCAGGCTCAGCGCCGGAGCCCGCATCAAGTGTGGGAACACAACTTTATACGTCCAAGGTCGTGAAGGGGTCAACATTGATGGCCTAAATTGATGGCCTACACTTAGGTCATCAATATCTGATTGGTGGTGGTGCGACACCCAGAAACCCCCGTCGATCAGCTGTTCCCGATGTGGTTGGCGGCCAGAACTGCTCAGTTGTGGAGCTGCACAGCACAGCTCTGCTGACGGTATAGTGGCCGCGGTCGGGTACTGCACATGCACCACCCACTCAAATCAATAGCAGGTGGATGTGCAGTACCCGGCCACTATTCTGACGACGGATCTGTGCTGTGCAGCTCCACAACTGAGCAGTTCCAGCCGACACCGGGATCAGCTGATCAGCGGGGTGTGCCCAGTGTTGCACCATCACCAATCACACATCTATATTAAAGTCCCGGACAGCCCCTTCAAGAGAAGACACACTGGGATAGGCTTTATTGTTAGCATTTCCGCTGTGACATATTCACCGTCTCACTCTTCCTCCTTCGCCACATTATTTGGTACATAAGTGTTTGACTTCTTTTCCAGTCTTCTTCAGGGTCTCCAGCAATTGGTCCACGGAGTGACTACCGGACTCGATCACCACCTTCTTATTCGGCAAATCAATTTCATACTGAACATCTGAAGGAGAAACAACCTCAATCAATAAATGAATAGCGGTCGGGGGACGTACGATACATGGGCAGCAGCGACATTCACATAAAGGCAAGTTATGTGATTACGCAACACAATCCCCTTGAGATGTAAAGGGAATCCGTCAGCAGGTATTTGCTATGTAATCTGAGAGCAGCATGATGTAGGGGCTGAGACCCTGATACCAGCAATGTTTCACTTACTGGACTGCTTGCTGTAGTTTATGATAATCTAGAACAATTCTGTTACAGGAGGACTAGTGTCATGTAGTCCTCCATGTGTGTGACCTCTGTTTAACCCCGTTCCCACCACTGACTAGCAGCTGTGCACACTGTGCATAGGCAGAAAGCTGCCAATCAGTGGTATGGGTGGAGCTGTCTATTAAGTCGAGTGGGAGGAGATTTGGTTTATCTTTAAAAAAAAGCTAAAATATTGTACTGGAAAAATGACCTGAACTTTCAAAATAAGTACACCAGTTTGATCAGGTCCAATAGATCTTTTTAATATTGTATGCAGTTTGTATTGTGAAATCTGGCGACAGATCTATTTTGATCCTACCTTTTCATATTGCACTCAGAGCTTAGAAATATCAAGAAATCTCAGCATTCAGAGAACTGCTAGATCTGCAGCAGATAAAACAGTGATGATATCAAAACTGCAGCGAGTAGCTTAGTGATACATCGCTAGAATCAGAGTCTGACTTTACATCATGCTGCTCTTAGATGGGGTAGCAAAAATCTGGGGACGGATTCCCTTACAAAAAAAAGTTGATGCCTGTAGTTGCCACTAGAGGGAGCTTGCTGTATAATGTGTATTCACTGAACTTAAAGGGGTTGTCCAGACTTCCAAAATTTATGACCCATCTACAGGACAGTTGGTGTCCAACGCTTAAAATCTGAATTACTCAACTGTTATTCGCTATTTAATTACCCAAAATTAGATTTGCAGGAAGCTCCTCTGTCCCTTGCAAACTTACTACAACGTTTCTTTTAGGAATTTGCAAAAAATCTTGCAGACTTGACTAGATGAGAGACTTAGGACTGGGATCTAAGCGGTAACATTTCTACTTGTGGAGAACGACGAGCCAGGACTAGCAGCTATTCCTGTCTTAAGCATCCTACTTAACCAAATCAGATCTCATACTTTGCTCTGATGAGGGGCAACACACAGAAACATGTGTCTGCAAATAGAGATTCCGGATTGGCTTTTAGAATCATAGAATCATAGAATCATAGAATCGTAGAGTTGGAAG
This sequence comes from Dendrobates tinctorius, assembly GCF_039654945.1. Lineage (NCBI taxonomy): Eukaryota > Metazoa > Chordata > Amphibia > Anura > Dendrobatidae > Dendrobates > Dendrobates tinctorius. Next base: position 30,141,006 of record NW_027361688.1, on the reverse strand, counting down.
GGACCTCCTGGGCCATCTGGTCCAACCCCCTGCTCAAAGCAGGATTCGCTAAATCATCCCAGTTAGATGTCTGTCCAGCCTCTGTTTGAAGACTTCCATTGAAGGAGAACTCACCACTTCTCGTGGCAGCCTGTTCCACTCATTGATCACTCTAACTGTCAAAAAGTTTTTTCTAATATCTAATCTGTGTCTCCTCCCATTTTGTCCTAAGTCATGTGACAAGGCTCATTATAGGGTCGATATTGACTTTTAGGATTGCTGCTTCCAATAGGTGGTGCTAAAGTTCAAGTCCTCCTCCTCTCTGAAGACTCAATTTGCATCACACACCAGACTGACCTCGCAATGGGGTATAACCACGCACCAGACTGGCGTATGTGCAAACAGCAAACATAAATACCTGGTGTACCTCTCTTGCCACTCCTACCTTGTGTATGAAAAAGCTCTGTCGTTAACCCCTTCACCCCCAAGGGTGGTTTGCACGTTCATGACCGGGCCAATTTTTACAATTCTGACCACTGTCCCTTTATGAGGTCATAACTCTGGAACGCTTCAATGGATCCCGGTGATTCTGACATTGTTGTCTCGTGACATATTGTACTTCATGATAGTGGTAAAATTTCAGTCAAATAACTTGCGATTATTTGTGAGAAAAATGAAAATTTGGCAATTTTCCAACTTTGAATTTTTATTCCCTGAAATCACAGAGATACGGCACACAAAAAACTTGATAACTAACATTTCCCACATGTTTACTTTACATCAGCACAATTTTGGAACCAACATTTTTTTTTTAGGAAGTTATAAGGGTTAAAAATTGACCAGCGATTTCTCATTTTTGCAACACCATTATATTTTTACAGACCACATCACATTTGAAGCCACTTTGAGGGGTCTATATGATAGAAAATACCCAAAAGTGACACCATTCTAAAAACTGCACCCCTTAAGGTGCTCAAAACCACATTCAAGACATTTATTAACCCTTTACGTGCGTCACAGGAATTTTTTTGAATATTTAAAAAAAAATGAACATCTAACTTTTTCACAAAAAAATTACTTCAGGTTCAATTTTTTTTATTTTACCAAGGGTAACAGGAGAAATTGGACTGCAAAAGTTATTGTGCAATTTGTCCTGAGTACGCTGATACCTGATATGTGGGGGGGAACGACTGTTTCGGCGCATGGCAGAGCTCAGAATGGAAGGAGCGCCGTTTGACTTTTTCAATGCAAAATTGGCTGGAATTCAGCTCGGACGCCATGTCACGTTTGGAGAGTCCCTGATGTACCGAAACAGTGGAAACCCCCTACAAGTGACCCCATTTTGGAAACTAGACCCCTAAGGAACTTTAAACCCACAAGGGCTTCACAGAAGTTTATCAAGTACAGCGGTACAATTAATAAATCATATTTTTTCCACAAAAATGATCTTTTCACCCCCAATTTTTATTTTCCCACGGGTAACAGGACCCTAAAAGTTATTGTGCAATTTGTCCTGAGTACGCTGATACCCCACATGTGGGGGTAAACCACTATTTGGGCGCATGGCAGAGCTCGGAAGGGAAGCAGCGCCATTTGACGTTTTTGGCTGGAATTGAGATCGGACACCATGTCGCGATTGGAGAAACCCTGATGTACCAAAACAGTGAAAACCCCCCACAAATGACACCATTTTGGAAACTAGACCCCCTAAGGAACTTATCTAGATATGTGGTAAGAACTTTGAACCCACAAGGGCTTCACAGAAGTTTATAACGTACAGCGGTACAATTAAAAAAATCATATTTTTTCCTCAAAAATGATCTTTTCACCCCCAATTTTTATTTTCCCTCGGGTAACAGGACCCTAAAGGTTATTGTGAAATTTGTCCTGAGTACACTGATACCCCACATGTGGGGGTAAACCACTATTTGGGCGCATGGCAGAGCTCGGAAGGGAAGCAGCGCCATTTGACGTTTTTGGCTGGAATTGAGATCGGACACCATGTCGCGATTGGAGAAACCCTGATGTACCAAAACAGTGAAAACCCCCCACAAATGACACCATTTTGTAAACTAGACCCCCCAAGGAACTTATCTAGATGTGTGGTGGGCACTTTGAACCCCCCAGTGCTTCACAGAAGTTTATAACGCCCGGGCGTGAAAATAAAAAATTCATATTTTTTCCACAAACATGATCTTTTAGTCACCATTTTTTTTATTTTCCCAAGGGTACCAGGAGAAATTGGACCCCAAAAGTTGTTGTCCAATTTGTCCTGAGTATGCTGATACCCCATATGTGGGAGAAAACTACTGTATGGGCACACGTCGGGGCTCGGAAGGGAAGTAGTGACGTTTTGGAATGCAGACTTTGATGGAATGGTCTGCGGGTGTCATGTTGCCTTTGGAGAGCCCCTAATGTACCTAAACAGTGGAAACCCCCCACAAATGACCCCATTTTGAAAACTAGACCCCCTAAGGAACTTATCTAGATGTGAGGTGAGCATTTTGAACCCCCAAGGGCTTCACAGAAGTTTATAATGCCAGGGCATGAAAATGAAAAAATCGTATTTTTTCCACAAACATGATCAATTAGTCCCCAATTTTTTTTATTTTCCCAAGGGTAACAGTAGAAATTGACCCCCAAAAGTTGTTGTCCAATTTGTCATGAGTACGCTGACACCCCATATGTGGGAGAAAACTACTGTATGGACACACGTCGGGGCTCGGAAGGGAAGTAGTGACGTTTTGGAATGCAGACTTTGATGGAATGGTCTGCGGGTGTCATGTGCGTTTGGAGAGCCCCTGATGTACCTAAACTATTGAAACTCCCCATAAGTGACCCCATTTTGGACACTAGACCCCCCACGGAACTTATCTAGATGTGTGGTGAGCACTTTGAACCCCCAAGTGCTTCACAGAAGTTTATAACGCTCGGGCGTGAAAATAAAAAAATCATTTTTTTCCACAAAAATGATATTTTTGCCCCCAATTTTTTATTTTCCTAAGGGTAACAGGAGAAATTGGACCCCAAAAGTTGTTTTGCAATTTGTCCTGAGTAGGCTGATACCCTACGTGTGGGGGTAAAACACTGTTTGGGCACATGGCAGAGCTTGGAAGGGAAGGAGCACCATTTTACTTTTTCAACTCAGAAGTCGCATGCTAAAAGACGCTTTCTATTGTAAAAATAGTTTTTGCATCACCACATATTGAAAGCTATAATTTTTCCATATTTTGACCCACCGAGTCATGTGAGGTCTTATTTTTTGCGGGACAAGTTGACGTTTTTATTGGTACCATTTTCGGGCACGTGACATTTTTTTGATCGTTTTTAATTCCGATTTTTGGGACGCAGAATGAACAAAAACCAGCGTTTATCGGTCGTCCATGACAGCACCACCTGAGAGAGGGGATCCGCTCTTCAGGAACAGGAAACCTACAGATACAAAAGGGCGGCACCTCTCCCATGCATCAGTTGGTTTCCTGTTCCTAGAGGACGGGACTTCCTTCAGATCGTCCATCATGGAGTCGCGGAGGGATTCCCAGGCCAGCTGACCGACCCAGGTAGCGAGGGGGTCTCCTACCTCGGTCAAGCTCGGGTCCCTGGAAGCGCCACGGTGGGGCCGGTTAGGTCGCCACGACGGTGGTAAGAGCAGGTGGAGCCAAGGGTCCGGTGGACAGCCGCCTCCATAATGCCGGCACCAGGAGGTATGTATGTCCCGGACCCCTCCTGGTGCGCTCTCCCCGTGGTCCGGTATCTCTTCCTGTCCGGGCCGGCGGTGGCGCCCGGTCGGTGGGCGCAGGTTGGCGCGCGTGGGGGCTGTGGCCTTGCCTGAGCTGGGGGTGCCGTGCCGGCTCCCTCTGCGCACTCCCCGCAGTCCTCAGACGGGCGGCGGAAGTGACGCGGTGGAAGGGGCGGGGCCGGGGACGCCGAAACCGGAAGTTGGGTGCCGGCCGGCTTCCAGCGTGCGCTGCGTGTGCACGGCGGTACTGGGCGGCGCGCTGTGCCCGGGGATGACCGGAGCATGCGGGGGGAGGTCGCGGGGGGTCCCGGGTGGGAGGTGCCGCGCCAGAACCCTGCTGACCCTGACAAGGAGGCCTTAAAAGGCAGGAGGTGACGCTGCTGGGGTGCTTCTGAAGGCCCAGCGATGGATACGACAGAAGCCCCCATAGAGCAGCTGGACAAGGTGCAGGAGCACCCACAGAAACAGGCCACAGTGAAACCGCATGCGAGTGGCCAGCAGAAGAAGAAACGGACGGGCGAACAAAGCCACAGAAGTTCCTCCAGGCTAAAGGACCCTCCTGCTTCCCTCCGTGATCCAGTACCTGCCTCATCTGCATGGGTAAGAGAACTCCGTGAATGTACCCTGATGCAGTGTTCCCTTATGGGTTTTTTTCGCAGGGGAGGAAAGCTACGGAAAAACAGAAGCACATGGAATGTGCTCTCTGTAGTTGCCCCTTGCCGGACGGCCACCCTAAAAAGTTGTGTCAGCCATGTGTGAGACAAACGGTAGGGGTGGTAGGGGACGTTGGCCCAGGGGTAGATTGACAGGCCCTTACACTCTCCCCCATCCATACAGGTAGCGGAAGAAACGCCGGACTTCACCACAAACCTGAGGGAGATAATCAGGACAGAGATAAAGGCCCTATCTAAAAAGGATTCTTCTAGGAGAAGATAATTTAGTTTCTCAGGTTCAGAGTCCTCGACCGCCCTAAAGATCGATGACTCCTCAGATTCCCCGGCCTCCACTTCGTCTTCTTCGGAGGAAGACTCGAGTCGATTCTGCTTCCCCTTAGACCAGATGGATAAGCTAGTTAAAGCAATAAGGTCCCCCATGGGGGTAGCAGACACAAAGCCGGAACTTTCAGCTCAGGACGTGATGTTCGGGGGTCTAGATCCCAGGAAGCGGAAGGCCTTTCCATTAAATGATAAGGTCCAGAGCCTAATAGATAGGGAATGGAAGAGACCTGAAAAAAGGGGCTCCTTACCTCCTGCCTTCAAGCGGAGGTACCCGTTTGACGACCCAGTGGTAAACAGATGGGATAAGGCCCCTAAGCTGGACGCGGCAGTAGCCAAAGCCTCCAAAAAATCCTCCATACCCTTCGACGACATGGCCTCCTTAAAAGACCCGCTAGATAAGAAAGCGGATTCTTTTTTGAAGGGAACATGGGAGATGTCAGCAGGTGCTCTAAGACCAGCGATAGCTGCCACATGTACGGCCAGATCCATGATGGTCTGGCTAGACCAATTGGATTCCCAACTAAAGGACGGAGTCTCAAGAGCATCTATCCGGAAAACTCTGCCAATCATCCAAAGTGCGGCAGCTTTTTTGGCTGATGCTTCAGCGGACTCTGTGAGGATGGCAGCTAGAACTGTGAGTTTATCTAACGCAGCTCGAAGGGCCCTTTGGTTAAAATGCTGGCCGGGAAATATCCAGGCCAGATCATGACTCTGCTCCATTCCATGTGAGGGTGAATATCTGTTTGGCCCCGTCTTGGATGAACTTTTAGAGAAAGCCGGGGATGATAAAAAGAAGTTCCCCAGTCTACCGAATCCTTCTTACAGACGTCCCTTTACCAGGAACGGCTATTTCCGTAGAAGGCCGTCCAGAGATCAGGGCAGATGGGATGACAAAAGGAGAGGTACAGGTTTCATGTTCGGAGGAGGGGGGCGCCAAGAAGGTCCAGCACGTGACACTAAAAAACCGCCCCAATGACTAGTTGCTGCGGTAGGGGGGAGACTAGCTGCCTTCTACCCAGCCTGGTCCATGATTTCTAATAGTAAATGGATACTGGGGGTGATAGCTGCGGGTCTACGCCTAGAATTCGCCCGGGTTCCCCAAGATCGATTTAAGGTCACCCTGCTCAGGTCTTCCACATCAGAACAAGCTGCCCTGGAGGCCGAGGTGCATGATCTTTGCCGCAATAGAGTCCTAACGGTGGTCTCAGAGGGAGAAACAGGGAAAGGGTTTTACTCCCCCCTGTTCCTGGTCCGTAAACCAGACGGGTCCTTTAGGACTATAATAAATCTTAAATCCCTCAACGAATTCCTGGTCATACACCCGTTTAAGATGGAGACATTTAAATCAACAATAAAATTGCTGTTTGAAAACTGTTTTATGGTGGTGTTAGATTTAAAGGACGCTTACTACCATATTCCCATTCATGCAGCTCATCAGCGGTTTCTCAGGGTGGCGGTTCAGCTGGATGGATCAGTCCAACATTTCCAATATGCGGCCCTCCCCTTTGGGGTGGCAGTCGCTCCCCATGTGTTTACCAAAGTAGTAGCGGAAGTTATGGCCCATCTACGTGAATCAGACATTCTTGTCATCCCCTACTTAGATGACTTCCTGATCGTAGGGAAAACGGCAAAACATTGTTTGGAACAGCTACAAAGGGCAATGTCTGCCCTAGAGGGGTTAGGATGGCTGCTTAACATTAAAAAGTCTCGGTTACAGCCGGTGAGAGTCCAACAATTCTTGGGCCTGATCCTAGATTCTGAGAAACAGGAATGCCGTCTGCCCCCGGAGAAGCTTGTTCGCCTACACCATCAGGTCCTGAACGCTTGCAATAACCCCACCATGTCCCTCAGGAAAGCCATGTCCCTTCTGGGTTCCCTTTCGGCCTGTATCCCGGCGGTCCAGTGGGCCCAGTTTCATTCAAGAACACTACAGGGCGAGGTCTTAAGGCATCAAAGAATCCTTGAGGGTTACTTAGAGGGCCAGCTAACCTTGTCCCGAAACACAAGGGAGTCCCTAGAGTGGTGGCTAGACAAGGATAATTTATCCAAAGGGGTCCCCTGGGAGTGTGACATATCCCGCACAATCACCATGGATGCTAGCCCTACCGGTTGGGGGGCTCATATGGGGGAGATCCTAGTCCAGGGCCTATGGGAGCATCATCAGATAGAAATGTCATCTAACCTGAAAGAGTTAACAGCAGTAGAGCAGGCAGCTAAGGAGCTACTTGTGTATCTACAGGGCCATCATGTGCGAGTGTTCTCCGACAATCAGGTCACCGTGGCTTATATCAACCACCAAGGTGGGACTCGTTCCAAACCCCTGATGAATGTGGCAGAATGGTTGTTCTGGCTAGCAGAGCAGCATTTTCAATCTTTAACAGCTCTACATATAAAAGGGAAGGAAAATATCACAGCAGATTTCCTAAGCCGCAATCCACTTAAACAAGGAGAATGGTCCCTAAGCACCTCCATCTTCGACCTGATTGTACAAAAATGGGGACAACCAGAGGTAGACCTCTTCGCTACCAGGGAAAGCAGAAAATTAAAATAATTTTGCTCCCTAAATCCCAGAGAGAACCCCCTGGCGGTATATGCCTTTCTGATAAAGTGGGACTTCAGACTAGCATACGCCTTCCCTCCCCTATCGCTACTACCCCTGGTGATGAAGAAAATCAGGAGAGACAAAGCAAGGGTGATAGTTGTCGCTCCATTTTGGCCCAGGAGGGCTTGGTTTTCTTGCCTCAGGACCATGTCGGTGTCCGACCCTTGGGTCCTTCCGGACATCCCGGATCTCCTATCCCAGGGCCCAGTGTTCCATCCTCAGGTGGCTGGCCTACATCTGACGGCGTGGAGTTTGAATGGACACTGCTGAGAGAAAAAGGCTTCTCCCCAGACCTGATTAACACCCTACTTAAAAGTAGAAAAGTCATCACTACCAAAATCTATGTCAGAATTTGGAAAAAATTCCTGCAGAACTCTGGAGTGGTCGCTGGCGGCTCGGCACCTGTAAACCAAATCTTAGAGTTTCTTCAGAAAGGTCTGGATATAGGGCTCTCCACTAGTACCCTTAAAGTACAAGTATCAGCCTTGGGGGCCCTCTTTAGCTGCAACATTGCGGGTAATTACTGGATCAGTAGATTCATTAAGGCAGCAGGTAGATCCAGGCCAATAGCGAAAGATAGATTCATGCCGTGGGACTTGAGCCTAGTCCTCACGGCTATGACAGAAGCCCCATTCGAACCTATCTCATCAGCTTCCGTAAAAAACCTGTCCCTCAAAGTAGCCTTCTTGGAGCTCTAACCTCAGCTCGTAGGGTAAGCGACAACCAGGCATTATCTAGACGTCCTCCTTATATACAGTTCAAGGACGATAGGGTAATACTCAGACCGGAGCCGGCGTATTTACCTAAGGTAGTTTCCAGCTTTCATAGGACACAGGAGATAGTCCTTCCATCTTTCCTCAATAATCGAGCTAATGAGAAGGAAGAGAAACTACACACCATGGATGTTAGGAAATGCCTCATAGAATATCTTGCAGTTACTGATCCCTGGAAAAAAGATAATGCCCTGTTTGTCTCCCATCAAGGCCCTAGGAAAGGTTGTAGAGCGTCAAAAAATACACTAGCCAGGTGGATTAGAGAAGCGATCTCAATAGCATACACCTCAAAAGGCAGGTCGCCACCCCGGAAGCTGAGGGCGCATTCCACCAGAGCCATGGCGACCTCGTGGGCCGAGAGATCAGAAGTTTCCATTGACCAGATATGTAAGGCGGCTACTTGGTCCTCTCCGGGCACCTTTTATAGTCATTATAGGCTAGACTTGGGTGCTTCCACAGACCTCTCCTTTGGTATAAGGGTGCTGCAGGCTTTAGTCCCTCCCTAAATAGTTATTACTCTCTGTAAGTCTCTCAGGTGGTGCTGTCATGGACGGCCGATAAAGTCTTAGTTACTCACCGGTTAACGGTGTTTTTCGGAGTCCATGACAGCACCCGTATATTCCCTCCCTTTAATTTGGGTGTGCACTTCTTCCTCTTGTATGTACACTGGTTTTATGTTTTGGTGGTTTTATGCAATGAAAACTATTTTATATAAAAAATAATTATTTTTGCATCGCTTTATTCTGCGAGCTACAACTTTTTTTTATTTTTTCGCTGATGATGCTGTATGGCGGCTCGTTTTTTGCGGAACAAGATGACGTTTTCAGCGGTACCATGGATATTTATATGCGTCTTTTTGATCGCGCGTTATTACACTTTTTGTTTGGCGGTATGATAATAAATCATTATTTTTTGCTTTGTTTTTTATTTTTATTTTTTAAGTGGTTCGCTAAAGGGGTTAACTAATGGGACAGTTTTATAGGGCGGGTTGTTACGGACGCGGCGATACCTAATATGTGTACTTTTATTGTTTTGGTTTTTTTTATTTCCAAAAAATGGATTTATTGGGGGGAATATTTTTTTTTTTTTCTAATTTATTTAGCAATTTTTTAAAATTATTTTAACACTTTTTTTTATTTTTTTATTACTTTATTACATAGTCCCAGGTGGGACATCACTGTCCTGTGACAGATCACTGATCTGTCACATCACAGATCACTGTGACAGATCAGCGATCTGTCAAAGGCACTACTGCAGACTTCCTCATGCCTGCGCTTTGCAGGCACTGAGGAAGCCAGCTCCCCTGCAGGCCCCCGAAGGCCCCCGTCGCCATCTTGGTTTCGGGTGCCTGCAGGGAAAGAGCCCCCCGCAGCAGCGCTGCACATTGCGCTGCTGTGGGGGGCTCAGGGAAGCACGGAGGGAGCCCCCTCCCTGCCAATGCTTCCCTTTAACCCCTGGTACACCGCGATCATGTTTGATCACGGTGTGCAAGGGGTTAACATGTCGGAGGTGGTCCGTGACCGCCCCTGACACATAGTGCCGGGTGTCAGCTGTATAATCAGCTGACACCTGGCCGCGATCACCGGCGCTCACCACGTGGGCACCGCTGATCGTGCTAGCGTACTATCCCGTCCAAGGGCATAGGGGCCCGGGTCCCATGGACGGGATAGTACGTCTGATGTTAGAAAGGGGTTAATACTGTTCAGGTAGAGCTATCCGATAGTGCTATCCATGAAGAAAGTGATCGGATAGAGCTATCCCATAGCTCTATTCCTAAAGGAAATGAACCGGTAGAGCTATCCGATAGCTCTATTCCTAAAGGAAATAAACGGGTAGAGCTATCCGATAGCGCTATCCCTCAGTGATCCTGAGCATAAGTTATTTCACATGGTTGAGCGCACTTGGGATCTGCCCCCAAGGCCCTGCCCATGCCCAATGTTTGGTCCGTAGACCGCGGCTAGGAGTTAGTCCCGCTTTTGACCTTCAGCACTCAGGAGAGGGAAAACCTCCAGTGGAGGAAACCTCTAGGGCACCATAGCTGAAAGGCTGCTCTTCCCTTAAGCTGTAGATGTTCATTGATGAGAACAGAGACCGAACCCGGAATCTGCCTCGATGTGCAGTAGGACACCCACTTGTTCAGTGAGTGCATCTAGCTGCAGAAAGTCCAGTAAAGTCATATCCAATTGTGGAGAACAGAGACCGAGCCCGGAATCTGCCTCATTGTGCAGTAGGACACCCACTTGTTCATTGAGTGCGCCTAGCTGCAGAAAGTCCAGTAATGTCATATCCAGTGGTGGAGAACAGACACTGAGCCCGGAATCTGCCTCGTTGTGCAGTAGGACACCCACCTGTTCAGTGAGTGCATCTAGCTGCAGAAAGTCCAGTAATGTCATATCCAATGGTGGAGAACAGAGACCGAGCCCGGAATCTGTTTCGTAGTGCAGTAGGACACCCACTTGTTCAGTGAGTGCATCTAGCTGCAGAAAGTCCAGTAATGTCGTATCCTGTTGTGGAGAACAGAGACCAAACCTGGAATCTGCCTCTTTTTGCTGATGTAAAGTTGTCGTCTCCAGCTGGATCCCATGTTCATTGTGGGTTCACAGCGAGACCCTGCTCTGCCTCACCTGCAATATAAGTGTCACAAAATTAGTAAAACAGTAAAGATTAATATATGTACAAGCAGACAGATTATAATGAGAGGGGCAACAGAAGACATTTACATGTCATCCTTTATCTATAGGTTATAATACTGTACTATGTAATACATAATGGGTATTATTTAATGTCTGTGTTCAGGTATGTTCTACATCCTATCAGTGCTGTGATATGAATAGCACCCTGCTTATTATTTTAGGATCTTCTATGTTTAGATTACAGCTTACTAGCAATCCCTCCCTCATGGTATATATACAGTACTGCACCTTGTTCCTATATCCCCATGAAAAAGCTGTGATTAATGGTGAAACAAGTGTCAGGGTTAGGTGGTGGAGTGGCAGTTTTGGTACTATAGCATGCTTAATTGTACTTAGTACTGACTTGAGTTTTTACTATTAGTTTTCTGTGTTACTAAGGCTTAGCATTTGTACAAGTATTTGCTTATGGCATCTGGTAGTACATTGGATATAGAGCACTTTTTATTCTGCCGTCAGCTCTTTTGATTTTTTACATTTGCACTTTAAGTCAGTATTGCTATGTATAAAATGTGATCATGATTAAATATTCATCTGTTTGCTTTTGCCATGACCACCCACTGTAGTTTGTGTTTTTTATTTGTAGTCATATACTCATCCAATATTGTTATGTATTGTGATTTATTAAAGATGATTTATATTATTCTTTATTGTATTTGTGATTTGAGAATGACAACTCCCATTCTCCTGTAGTCCAGCCAATCTTGGCTCACAGACTGATGATATAGCTTGCATAAAGAAAAGTAACGCATCGATATTTAGGCCATTAGTGCCCAATTCCTAATTATTTAGCCTATTGCCTGTTAATACTAATACATAACATAGATCATAAAACATATTTATAAAGCTCTAAAACCTTACATTCGGTTTTTGTTGGCATAGGCCAGAAGTTCCTGAAAAACAAACTTCATGACGACTTTATATTTCTCTCTGTCTTTGTCCAGGACAAGATGTTTCTCAAAATATTGAGGAGGCGGAGGAGTAGACAAAGGAGGAGTCAGAGGAGGAGGCGGAATAAGTCCTCTGCCCTCTTGTTTTGTAAATGATAGTGTATAAATAATGAGTTGTTCATTAATGGACATTGATTCTACTCTGTCGCTCTGAGATTGAGGGCCGGGAAATTTTAAGAAATTGCTTGAACTGCAGTTCAATAATATATTGCTTAGGATGGCAGATTTTTAGTTTATGCAAGTTATGGAGATTAGAACAGATTATATTCATGGTAGTAAGCATTCTTCTTATCAACATGAAGAAAAAAGGAACTTACTGTCCGAGGCGGCGACCACAGTCTAATCTGGCATGTAGATGGTTACATAATCGGGGCCAGGCGTAGAGATGTCGGTGTTTTCGGCAGTGGGTCCATGAGCAACTTCGTCATTTACAATATTTCTATTATCCCAATGTTCTCCTGTAAGGTGTAACATTCAAATTAACATTACTAAAATAAAAGCTTCTATGTTTGTTAAAGAATATCAACATTTTACAGGTTTTATAACGACTAATTTGTAAAGTATGGAAACAGAAGGATCAAACAACCAGTTATCTCCTTATAGAGATTTTATATTGGGCTGCGGTTTTTCTATTACGCATATGTTAGAAAAGCCTGAGAACTTACTGTCAAAGATGATCACATCCTCATCTGAATCTATAGTGTACAACATATAATCAGGGCCTGTAACACAAAACATTGAAATCAGCATTTCAAAAGAAAAATATTCGATGTTTCTTCTAGATTGTTTCCTTTTTGTCTACAGTAAATTCACTGTCAAGATCTATTATGAGATTATTTTTAGTGTAAAATGTTGCTTTTGTGTTTTTTTATGCTAATTTTCAGTTGCGGTTTACATTACTAGGAAATTGTATGAGATTTCAGAAATCTCCTGCGCACATTGCTGATTAGTCATCGGTATTTTGTGCTTTGCAGGTTTCTTTGGACATAAAGCATGTCACTTCTTTTAGTGTTTTTTCATCCATTGACTTCAATGGGTGGTGAAAAACCCCAGAAAATCCGCACCAAAAATGCAAGTATCGTGTTTTCCTGTATTTTTTTGTGTGCTAAAACCAGATTCTATGGAATAGGACTTTTTTTTAACACTAACCTTTATCAGCATGCTCAAGAGATAAATCGAGCACGCCAAAACCGCTGCCAGAAACACACAAAAAAGCATCAAAAATGCTGCAAAATGCATTAATGTCAGATTAGTGAGGCTGTACGTACCGTCAGGATCAGCCCTATTCTCTGTATCTGCCTTCGTGGTGTCTTTTCCTGTATCTTTTCTCCAGCATTTCTTTATCAAAAGTCTATAAAATGATAAAACAGAAGTCATGTAGCAAATTGTAAAGTACAGTCTATCTGTGTTCTGCAGAATGTTATGAAGACATTTATTTTTCGTCGTCTATTTTGTCTCTCCCGATCTGCAGTCATTTTTGTGATCTATGACAATCAGCATTTTTTTCAGTTATACAGAAAAGTCCATTGTGCTCGGACCGGTCAGAGCCGGCTTATGACCCACTAAACATCTTCTCTAGATTATTCCCTTTCCTGAATCGTGTGATGACCTGAAGATGAGATGTTTCTTCTATAGACTCCCGTGTAGCCCACAAATCAGTATAAGACTTACCCACAGATGATGGTACAGACGACACCGGAGAAGAATCCAAGGAAGAAGTAGACGGCAGGATGTAGAGTAACCATAATGAAGTATTCTATTGGAAAAAAAGAATAGACGTCAGATATCTGGAGCTACTAATATAGACATTATATTTTGCACCTCATTTATGTAACCAGACCTAGGATCATTCCTATGAGTAAGGGGACACATACACAACACATAGCTGTCGGCCCATGGTTCAGCTGATCTGTTCAGCCGGCAGATATTTCTCCTGACTCCTCCATGCACAGGAGCGCTAAGTGTTATGATGAGTCACCGAAGGAGGAAAAAACAAAATACTAGTTAAGTCCAGAAAAACCAGAGAGGTTGGCAGCTATCGGATTGCAGACCCCTGAACCTATCCACAACAACTAGCAGTAGCCGTGGGGGGTTCCTACGGTGCCCTAGACCCCTCGATCACAGCCAGAGAACTACATAGCCTAAAGACAGAAAGGGGAAAAACTAAACTGCCCCAGAGCAGACCCCAAAGCAATAGGCAGCCCCCAACATATAATGACGGTGAAGCAAGATGAAAACACTAACACAGATAGAAAGATAGGTTGAGCAAATGATGGGGCCCAAGCTAACTAAATAGGCCAGGATAGGAAAGCCGCTGTCTGCCATCCGCAAAAACCCTATCCAAAATGTGCCAACCGACTGATAGGAAAAACAGGCCCTGAAGTCGCTAGGCTTCAAAAGACTATATCAGCACTCAGGTATATTCTGAAGACAGAGCAAAAGATCAACAGATCAGAGACAAAAATGGAATTCAGCTAACCCCCGGTCGGGGATGGCAGAACTCCCAAAAAACAAGGCAAAACAAAAACAAAACTGAAGTGTACAAAGCAGAGCAGAAAAACTTAGCTTTGAGACGCAGGAATCAGACTGGTCTCCAAGAATCCAGCAGGATCATCAGCAAGGCAGAAGGGCATCGGCTGCCTTATATCCAGTCCTCAATTCCAGCCACCCAGTCATCATCTAGCTGCCCAGGTATTTGGTAATCAGCCTCACTACCTTCCTTCACCAGAGGAGGGAGTTCATCAGACCTCGACGGTGAAGGAAAAATGAAGTCACAACAGCTATGTCTGCCGATCGGACCAGTGTTCTATGTAAGAAAGCCGCTGGTTGATTCCTCTGGCGGTGGCTTATTTAGCTGGGAACAAAAGGATCAACACTTGGACTGTCGGCAGAGCTGCTGATATTTGGGAATTGGTCTGTCACTGGTCTCATGTGTATGGGGGTCTGAACTCTAAGACTGAACAGATCAGGAAAATAGTAAATACCAACAAGTTGGATAAATTCCCCAATTACCTGTAATGCAACTACGAAGCACCACCACCGGGGGGAGCTGTTATGGGAAAAAAGTTTTGCACTTACTGTATACAGATAGGGTATACAGATCACTTGCTCAAACCAACGACCAGAGCTATCACTGACAAAGGCTACCAAAAACAGCACCAATACATAGCCACCCAAGAACCAAAAAGAGGCAGGAAAAGTTAACCCCTCCATGACCAGGCCAGGGAAAGAAAAGCAAGAATCAAACCCCGACCTGGATCATGACATTAATATAAATTTGTAATTATTTTCCCCTAAAGTATTGAAGAAGTCACACATATGAAGATCAGAGAGACACGTGACTGATTTTTCTCTTACAGGGGATCTCCATTCAAGCTTACAATTTGTTTGAGCCTGGAATATGGAATATATCATGGGAGAAGGCTCCGGGAATTACAAGTGACACATGAAGAATCCTCCAAGAAATGCACCATGTGACTTACTAACAATAACCCCATGTTGGATAAATATCTGGGAAAACACTTACCTCCAGGGGCCAAAGCCCGGAATGCTGGCGGCGGATGTTGATAGGAGCGCCTTGCACAGATCTTATTAGCTCAGTCACAATCAGAAGAAATCAAAACAGCAGTTTATCCCGGAGGAATATCGCTAGTTGTGTAACACACAGTGAGTCTTTCCAGACAAAGACTCTTCCTGCAGTGTCACTCCTTATAACCCCTCAGTCCGTGAGGTCACAATGGTGTTCTAAGTGTGACATCACAGAGGAGCGGAACACGAGTGACATCACAGAGGAGCGGAACACGAGTGACATCACAGAGGAGCGGAACACGAGTGATGTCAGATACTTGTAGCCACTAAAGATTAAGCAGCTTCATTCATTTATATTATATGTGTTTCTTAACCCCTTTATCCCCAAGGGTGGTTTGCACGTTAATGACCGGGCCAATTTTTACAATTCTGACCACTGTCCCTTTATGAGGTCATAACTCTGGAACGCTTGCAAGGATCTTGGTGATTCTGACATTGTTTTCTCGTGACATGTTGTGCTTAATGTTAGTGGTAAAATTTCATTCATGTAGCTTGCGTTTATTTGTGAAAATAATGGAAATTTGGTAAAAATTTTGAAAATTTAGTATTTTTCCAACTTTGAATTTTTATGCCCTTAAATCACAGAGATTTGGCACCCAAATAACTTAATAAATAACATTTCCCACATGTTTACTTTACATCAGAACAATTTTGGAACAAAATTTTTTTTTTTTAGGAAGTTATAAGGGTTAAAATTTGACCAGCGATTTCTCATTTTTACAGCACCATTTTTTTAGGGACCACATCACATTTGGAGTCACTTTAAGGAGTCTATATGATAGAAAATACTGAAAAGTGACACCATTCTAAAAACTGCACCCCTCAAGGTGCTCAGAACCATATTTAAGAAGTTTATTAACCCTTCAGGTGCTTCACAGGAATTTTTTGAATGTTTAAAAAAAAAAAAAGAAAAAAGAGAACATTTAACTTTTTTTCACAAAAAAAATACTTCAGGTCCAATTTTTTTTTATTTTACCAAGGGTAACAGGAGAAATTGGACTGCAACCGTTATTGTGCAATTTGTCCTGAGTACGCTGATACCTGAGATATTTGTAGACATCTATTAAATCTCCTCTCAGTCTTTTCTTTTGCAGGCTAAACATTCCCAAATCCTGTAACTGTTCCTCATAGGACAGGGTTTGCAGACCGGTCACCATTCTGGTCAGTCTTCTCTGAACTTGCTCCAGTTTGTTGATGTCTTTTTTAAAATGTGGCGCCCAAAACTGGACACAGTATTCCCGATGAGGTCTGACCAAAGAGGAGTAGAGGGGGATAATGACTTCACGTGATCTATGCTTCTGTTAATACATCCTAGAATTGCATTTGCCTTTTTTGCTGCTACATCACATTGTTGACTCATGTTCAGTCTTTTTCACATGTGCTGTTATTTAACCCTATTCATCCCATTCTGTATATGCTTTTTTATTTTTTATTGCCCAGATGTAGTACTTTAAATTTTTCCCTGTTAAAACCATTCTGTTAGTTGCTGCCCACTGCTCCAGTTTATTTATATCTTTTTGAATCCTCTCTCTCTCTTCTCTAGTATTAGCTATCCCTCCTAGCTTTGTGTCATCAGCAAATGTAATCAGTTTACCCTCAATCCCTTCATCTAAATCATTGATAAAGATGTTGAACAATACAGGGCCCAGGACAGAGCCCTGTGGTACCCCACTTGAGACATTCTTCCAACTGGATGTGCAGCCATTTATGACCTCTCTTTGGGTCTGATCACTAAGCCAGCTATGAATCCACCTAACAGTTGCCTTGTCCATTCCATACTTAGTCATTTTTTCAATAAGGATTGTATGAGAGACTTTGTCAAATGCTTTGCTGAAGTCAAGATATACTATATCTACAGCATTTCCCTGATCCACCCAGTCAGTGATATACTTTATTTATTCGCATAAAAAGATATACGTGCCAGTAATAAGGCCTTTACAATAGAAGAGAAGGGAGAAATACTGCGGCCAATACAGGGGTACGCATGATGACACTGCGTCCAAAAATCATAAATGTGCACATCAGCATTAAAGTGTAACAGGGCAAGTCCTAAGCAATATCTTTACACAAAAGAATGAGCAAATATACAATGAGATGATGCATAACAATAATCAAATCATTATGCCCATGCATAGTATTGTAAGTATCGCTTACCCATAGTCGTTACAGGGAGGTACACTGACGCACCAGCGACTATGGGTAAGCGATACTTACAATACTATGCATGGGCATATTGATTTGATTATTGTTATGCATCATCTCATTGTATATTTGCTCATTCTTTTGTGTAAAGATATTGCTTAGGACTTGCCCTGTTACACTTTAATGCTGATGTGCACATTTATGATTTTTGGCCGCAGTGTCATCATGCGTACCCCTGTATTGGCCGCAGTATTTCTCCCTTCTCTTCTATTGTAAAGGCCTTATTACTGGCACGTATATCTTTTTACGCGAATAAATAAATTATATATTGCTTTTTACTGGATGGTGTTTTTTTGCTCCGTTTTTTCTCTGTTTTGTACATTCATAGTGGGAGCATTTCCATTTTTCCACTTGTTGATAGGCACCATGCCTTAGTCTTCGGATTGAAGTTGTATCTTCAGTAATGATTATAAATAATTTGTGCTTATTTTGCCTTATTCGTTCTCATAGATAGATAATAGATAGATATTAAAAAAATGGAGGCAGCACACCATTCAAAGTGAAAAAAATAGAAGTGATTCTGTTTAATAGCCCATCATGGTGACATTTCGGCTCACACTGAGCTTGTATAGACAGATAGAGATAGACAGATAGATAATAGATAGATGATAGATAATAGATAGATGATAGATAAGGGACAGATCGTTAGATAGATAATAGATAGATCGTTAGATAGATAATAGATAGATCGTTAGATAGATAATAGATAGATGGTAGGTGATGTGCGCTGTAGTTGTGATCCCTCCACCTCAGCCAAAACGCAAAAACTGACTGGAATGGAGAAGGTCAGTAATATCTGTGTTCAGTTTTGGATTGAGGTGCTAAGGGCCCACCAGAAATCAACTCCAGGGCCCCACGTTTCAGCTACATGTAAATGTGACATCATCCTCAATCACAAATTTGTACAACAATTAGTGACGAGGGAACGTGCTGGGATAAGGTGTTATCTGAGCATGCTCGGGTGCTAACCGAATGTCTCAGGCATGCTCAAATAATATGTTTGAGTCCCCGTGGCAGCATGTCTTGTGGATGTTTGATAGCTTCAACACATGCAGGGATTGACTAACAAACAGGGAATCCCTGCATGTGTTGTGCCTGTCGAACAGCAACAAGACACAGCCATATTTTTTGAGCACGCCGAAGACACTCGGATAGCACCTGAGCATGCTCAGATAACACCTTATCCCAACATGTTCGCTCATCACTAATAACAATGAACTGAGTAGATTAAAGAAACAACAACCATAACAAAATGAATGGATTGTAACGCCTCGTAGCATTGTTAGAAGCTATCATTTACTGTCTTGTACAAGTCTATAAAAAGTCCCATAAAATGCAGACAGAACAAAATGTATTCATCTGATGCATTCCTCCAAAATGACTCACAGCAGAATAGGAAACTCAAGCGTTTTCAAGCTCAAGCTTCAGCCACGTCACATAATCTACAATCTGCATTCAGTGCCCAGCTATAACGGGAGACAGAGTTTATAGGTTAGGTAGCATAAGATCCCATGTAGACCAAACAATGAGCCTGATTCTAGAATGACAGCAGTGACATCCTCAGTGTTAGGGCTCATGCCAGGGCTGCCACTAGGAATTTCGGGGCCCCATACTGGCAAAATTTTTGGGGCCCCCTTTAGACTCCGCCCAGGCTCCATCCAGCCCCGCCTCCACCACTCGAACTGTCCACAGTCCCACCGCTCTCTCTTGGATAAACTCCACTTCTCACCTATCACACATTAACAGTTCCCATCACCAGGTCACACATATAGCCAGCAGCTTTTGCTTTGGCCAAAAGATTGTTTTAAGTCGCCACCATAACAGGGTAGACACTTTTGGTCAGGCCCTACTCTACTGTAACCTATTAAATATTTGTTAAAATATGCAATACAATTTAGGTATATTTTTATTTATTTTTCAATTTTTTAAAATGACCAATAATATCACATACAAGGAACAAATACCACCGCACCATGTCCAGACCACAACTTACCACCACATACAAGGAACAAATACCGCTACACCATGTCCAGACCACATATTACCACCACATAGTGACCTATAATAAGACATACAAGGAACAAATATCGCCATACCATGACCAGACCACATATTACTACCATAGTGACCGAATAATATCACATACAACGAACAAATACCACCGCACCATGAACAGACCGCAAATTACCACCACAAAGTGACCAAATAATAGAATATACAAGGGACAAATACCACTGCACCATGCCCAGACCACATATTACCACCACATGGAGACTGAATACTACAATACTGACATTAATTAAAAAAACATAATACTATGACCATAAGAGACATTATACACACAAGATCTGTACTTAGTATGCAGTGTCTGTGTACAGGTAATATAGTGATCAATGACATTATACACAGGAGCTCTGTATATAATGTACAGGTAACACAGTGATCACCGGTGACATTATACACAGGACCTCTGTACATAGTGTCAGTGTACAGGTAACACACTAACTCACCAGTGATGTCTCTAGGTGAAGTCCTTCATCTTTGGTTTTCATCTTTCATCCAGCACAGATCGCCATCACGTCTTCCAGCCAGGACTTGTCTCTGCAGGAAATAACACAGTTATCTAGAGCTCCGCTTGCAGAACACATTACTTATTTTTTCCCAACTTCTACATTACACCACATGAAGAAAAAAAGGCGACATAGTATCACTCTGCACAGTAACAGGACCGCCCCCCCATTTACAACAGTATCCTCAAGAAAATAAAATAAATACATCACTGCAGTAATAATATCCCTTAATCAGCCCCTATGGTAATAATATCCCCCATCCTGACCCCCGTGTGTCTCATTCCTGGCTTTAGCCATATGTTCTCCCATCCCACCCTCATCAGTATCCATTCTGCCCCATATGATCTCCCCTCCTGACCAATCTGTCTAAATCGTATCCATCCTGCCCCATGACCCTGCTCCATCTGTCTCCAATCATGCCCAGTGTCTCACATTCTGCCCCCTCCTGTGTCTCACTGTCACATTCTGCCCCCTCCTGTGTCTCACTGTCACATTCTGCCCCCTCCTGTGTCTCACTGTCACATTCTGCCCCCTTCTGTGTCTCACTGTCACATTCTGCCCCCTTCTGTGTCTCACTGTCACATTCTGCCCCCTCCTGTGTCTCACTGTCACATTCTGCCCCCTCCTGTGTCTCACTGTCACATTCTGCCCCCTCCTGTGTCTCACTGTCACATTCTGCCCCCTCCTGTGTCTCACTGTCAAATTCTGCCCCCTCCTGTGTCTCACTGTCACATTCTGCCCCCTCCTGTGTCTCACTGTCACATTCTGCCCCCTCCTGTGTCTCACTGTCACATTCTGCCCCCTTCTGTGTCTCACTGTCACATTCTGCCCCCTCCTGTGTCTCACTGTCACATTCTGCCCCCTCCTGTGTCTCACTGTCACATTCTGCCCCCTCCTGTGTCTGTCACATTCTGCCCCCTCCTGTGTCTCACTGTCACATTCTACCCCCTCCTGTGTCTCACTGTCACATTCTGCCCCCTCCTGTGTCTCACTGTCACATTCTGCCCCCTCCTGTGTCTGTCACATTCTGCCCCCTCCTGTGTCTCACTGTCACATTCTGCCCCCTCCTGTGTCTCACTGTCACATTCTGCCCCCTTCTGTGTCTCACTGTCACATTCTGCCCCCTCCTGTGTCTCACTGTCACATTCTGCCCCCTCCTGTGTCTCACTGTCACATTCTGCCCCCTCCTGTGTCTGTCACATTCTGCCCCCTCCTGTGTCTCACTGTCACATTCTACCCCCTCCTGTGTCTCACTGTCACATTCTGCCCCCTTCTGTGTCTCACTGTCACATTCTGCCCCCTTCTGTGTCTCACTGTCACATTCTGCCCCCTCCTGTGTCTCACTGTCACATTCTGCCCCCATGTCCAGCATTCTGCCCCAGTGTCTTGCATTCTACCCCCAGCGTCCACCATTCTGCCCGCAGCGTCCAACATTCTGCCCCAGCTCACAGCCTGCCCCCATGTCCAGCATTCTGCCCCCAGCGTCCAGCATTCTGCCTCAGTCTCCAGCATTCTGCCCCAGCTTCGAGCATTCTGCCCCATGTCCAGAATTCTGCCCCAGCGTCCAGTATTCTTCTGCCCCATGTCCAGCATTCTGCCCCGTCTCACAGGCTGCCCTCATATCCATCATTCTGCCACCAGCGTCCAGCATTCTGTCCCCAGCGTCCAGCATTCTGCCCCATGTCCATTCTGCCCCCAGTGTCCAGCATTATGCCCCATGTCCAGCATTCTGCCCCATGTCAATTCTGCCCCCAGTGTCCAGCATTATGCCCTATGTCCAGCATTCTGCCCCAGCGTCCAGCATTCTGCCCCAGCGTCCAGCATTGTGCCCCATGTCCATTCTGCCCCCAGCATTCCTGCCCCATGTCCAGCATTCTGCCCCCAGCATTCTGCCCCCAGCATCCAGCATTCTGCCCCCAGCATTCTGCCCCCAGCGTCCAGCATTCTGCCCCCAGCATTCTGCCCCCAGCGTCCAGCATTCTGCCCCCAGAATTCTGCCCCCAGCATCCAGCATTCTGCCCCCAGCATTCTGCCCCCAGCGTCCAGCATTCTGCCCCCAGCATTCTGCCCCAGCGTCCAGCATTCTGCCCCATGTCCATTCTGCCCCCAGCATTCCTGCCCCATGTCCAGCATTCTGCCTCCAGCATTCTGCCCCCAGCATCCAGCATTCTGCCTCCAGCATTCTGCCCCCAGCGTCCAGCATTCTGCCGCCAGCATTCTGCCCCCAGCGTCCAGCATTCTGCCCCCAGCGTCCAGCATTCTGCCCCCAGCATTCTGCCCCCAGCGTCCAGCATTCTGCCCCCAGAATTCTGCCCCCAGCATCCAGCATTCTGCCCCCAGCATTCTGCCCCCAGCGTCCAGCATTCTGCCCCCAGCGTCCAGCATTCTGCCCCCAGCATTCTGCCCCCAGCGTCCAGCATTCTGCCCCCAGAATTCTGCCCCCAGCATCCAGCATTCTGCCCCCAGCATTCTGCCCCCAGCGTCCAGCATTCTGCCCCCAGCATTCTGCCCCAGCGTCCAGCATTCTGCCCCATGTCCATTCTGCCCCCAGCATTCCTGCCCCATGTCCAGCATTCTGCCCCCAGCATTCCTGCCCCATGTCCAGCATTCTGCCTCCAGCATTCTGCCCCCAGCATCCAGCATTCTGCCTCCAGCATTCTGCCCCCAGCGTCCAGCATTCTGCCTCCAGCATTCTGCCCCCAGCGTCCAGCATTCTGCCCCCAGCGTCCAGCATTCTGCCCCCAGCATTCTGCCCCAGCGTCCAGCATTGTGCTCCGGGCCCCCTGGATAGCCGCTCTCAAAAAAAAAAAAATTCTTCTTACCTTGTTATCTGGCTGTGCTCCAGCGGCGAGGCTCCCTCCCTCTCCCAGACCCACGTGGCACACTGACTGAATGAGGAAGTGGAGGAGCAGAGCAGTGTGTGACGTCAGGTGAGGGCGGAGCTGTGGCTGGACCATTGTGCAGGGGGGGATTTCGGCGCTGGCTGGACCATGGTGCGGGGGGGGCCTGCCCGAGGGGCCCGGGGGGCCCGGCAGGCGCTGAGTCTGAATTTAAAATAAAGCTGCAGAAGCCTGTATAAAATGTAGGGGGGCCCCAGCGCGGATCGGGCTGCCAGCATGGTCGGGCCCCCCTAATCACCGGGCCCCATACACATGTAAGGCCTGTCATGCCCTGATGGCGGCCCTGGCTCATGCAGACGAGCGTATAAATAGAACGTGTTCTGTCCGTTTTTTTATTATCTGCCCTGCTGACGTCACGTTGACAGAGCGGCGGCTTCATTTCTGCTCTGCTCTGTCGACAGGGTGGGACTGCCAACATCATCCTGATTGACAGCTGGTTCCCTGCTTTCACACTCCGTCAGCAGAGCAGGGCAGAAAAGAAGCCGCTGGCAGAGGCAGCTGAATTGCCGGCATTAGCGGTCTGTGACTGCTCTGTACCAGCTAAGAATGGCACCAGGACAACAGGCAGGTAGGTAGAAACTACTGCATGTGAAGCTGCTAATGCCCTTTAAAGGTGACTTGTCGTTTATAATAAATGTTTGGCTTTTCACCAAGTGTAAGTCCCGCCGTTCTCCTGAACCCGGCGCTGTTTTTCTTTTGTTCCTGCTCCTCTCCGATCCTGAGATATGGCCCTTTCTTTCCTTTATATAAATCTACTTTATGCAGTCCAGGGGGCGTGGTCCTCACCTCTTTCCTGTAGATGTCTACATGAGGACCACACCCCCTGGGCTACATAGAGTAGATTTATATAAAAGAAAGAACGGACCATATCTCAGGAACGGAGAAGAACAGGAACAAAAGAAAAACACAGTATTCAGGACAACAGCGGCATTTACACCATGCAAAAAAAATTACATATTTATAGCAAGTGATTAACTCCCTTGAAATGGAGCTAAACATCAATATCCTTTTAAAAAGGTTGCTAACTTATAGACCAGCCATCTACAGGTCACAGCAGCTAAGCTTCAGTTCAATTAATAAAAATATTTCTGCCGTATAACACAGCCGAGTGCTTTCCGAGTTTTAATAGAGAGTACTAGGACCAATGTTATAGTATGGGGCAGTGCAAATCAGCGATTCAGCATATATAAGTAAATTTGACATCCGTTACTGGTAGCTTATGACTTCAGGGGTGCGGTTTACAGAACAAGAGGAAAGGAGCTATTACATTTTATATATACAGTGGGGCAAAAAAGTATTTAGTCAGTCAGCAATAGTGCAAGTTCCACCACTTAAAAAGATGAGAGGCGTCTGTAATTTACATCATAGGTAGATCTCAACTATGGGAGACAAACTGAGAAAAAAAATCCAGAAAATCACATTGTCTGTTTTTCTTTCATTTTATTTGCATATTATGGTGGAAAATAAATATTTGGTCAGAAACAAAATTTCATCTCAATACTTTGTGATATATCCTTTGTTGGCAATGACAGAGGTCAAACGTTTTCTGTAAGTCTTCACAAGGTTGCCACACACTGTTGTTGGTATGTTGGCCCATTCCTCCATGCAGATCTCCTCTAGAGCAGTGATGTTTTTGGCTTTTCGCTTGGCAACACGGACTTTCAACTCCCTCCAAAGGTTTTCTATAGGGTTGAGATCTGGAGACTGGCTAGGCCACTTCAGGACCTTGAAATGCTTCTTACGAAGCCACTCCTTCGTTGCCCTGGCGGTGTGCTTTGGATCATTGTCATGTTGAAAGACCCAGCCACGTTTCATATTCAATGCCCTTGCTGATGGAAGGAGGTTTGCACTCAAAATCTCACGATACATGGCCCCATTCATTCTTTCATGTACCCGGATCAGTCGTCCTGGCCCCTTTGCAGAGAAACAGCCCCAAAGCATGATGTTTCCACCACCATGCTTTACAGTAGGTATGGTGTTTGATGGATGCAACTCAGTATTCTTTTTCCTCCAAACACGACAAGTTGTGTTTCTACCAAACAGTTCCAGTTTGGTTTCATCAGACCATAGGACATTCTCCCAAAACTCCTCTGGATCATCCAAATGCTCTCTAGCAAACTTCAGACGGGCCCGGACATGTACAGGCTTAAGCAGTGGGACACGTCTGGCACTGCAGGATCTGAGTCCATGGTGGCGTAGTGTGTTACTTATGGTAGGCCTTGTTACATTGGTCCCAGCTCTCTGCAGTTCATTCACTAGGTCCCCCCGCGTGGTTCTGGGATTTTTGCTCACCGTTCTTGTGATCATTCTGACCCCACGGGGTGGGATTTTGCGTGGAGCACCAGATCGAGGGAGATTATCAGTGGTCTTGTATGTCTTCCATTTTCTAATTATTGCTCCCACAGTTGATTTCTTCACTCCAAGCTGGATGGCTATTGCAGATTCAGTCTTCCCAGCCTGGTGCAGGGCTACAATTTTGTTTCTGGTGTCCTTTGACAGCTCTTTGGTCTTCACCATAGTGGAGTTTGGAGTCAGACTGTTTGAGGGTGTGCACAGGTGTCTTTTTATACTGATAACAAGTTTAAACAGGTGCCATTACTACAGGTAATGAGTGGAGGAAAGAGGAGACTCTTAAAGAAGAAGTTACAGGTCTGTGAGAGCCAGAAATCTTGATTGCTTGTTTCTGACCAAATACTTATTTTCCACCATAATATGCAAATACAATGAAAAAAAAACAGACAATGTGATTTTCTGGATTTTTTTTTCTCAGTTTGTCTCCCATAGTTGAGGTCTACCTATGATGTAAATTACAGACGCCTCTCATCTTTTTAAGTGGTGGAACTTGCACTATTGCTGACTGACTAAATACTTTTTTGCCCCACTGTATATAATACGGAAACGTAGGGAGTGTTTATAAAAATATACAAAGATGATATAAAAATGGAACAAAACTATACGGTATATACAATTACACAAAGTAAAAGGAATGACGAAAGAAAATTACTAAACCTAGTGTCACGGAAATGGCTCAGAGCTTAGCGGAGGGATCTACTCCTTAGGAAAATGGACAGAACCCACAGCAAGCTGTACCTTCCTCATATGTGGGATGCTTGTGGGATGTGCTATGTCTGTTTGAATTTTAAGAGATCCTTAACTTCTAGAATATCTTTGCACCTGGGGGTCCTAGGAGGTAGAAATTGTCATCATGTTTCCTATTGCAATTTTACAATTCTAAAGATATGAAATATGGCATGGATAGCATCATCCATCCGAACAATATTAAGTTGAAGGGTTTAGAGTGGTCATACGGTAATGTGAATGTGTTATGTTTATCCCCTCACTGCGACCCCAAAATATATTTCCCATAAATATTAGATTAATGCAAACTGCAATATTCCTCACTGACCACTGGCTCCAAAGTATCGCAGGCAAGCTCTTTGAACAGAGGAAGCTTTTGCCTCAAAAGTGTACTTCACCTCTGAGTAAACAAATCCTTGTTCTAGTGACTGGTTCTCAGAGCATATCTCTGCTGTAATTACCTGGTTGTTGCAGGAGGTCCCAACTTCAATGTAGGTTCAAGTGTCAGCTCTTTCTCACTTCCCCAGCTATAATAATCCCATATCTTCAATGTGAGGTCCTACCTCATTGAAAATTGAAGTGTCAGCTCTTTCTCACTTCCCCAGTTACATTTAATCCGATATGTTCAATGTGATTGGGGTACGTCCCCTCTCCGGAGATGTCTTTTTGGATTTTAATTTTTCTCTATGGCAAATAAGCGTTCTGGATTCATGGGAAATCCAACAAGCCTTGCCAAAGTCTACTGGCAGTAAGATATTCCTGAAGGTTTATTGTATGAAAATAGGCAAAGAGATATGGAGGGACATAGTGCAGCAACAGAGGGTGAAGAAGTATAATTTATAACTAGACCCTGGATTCTGGGGTCCAAAGAACCTTCTGTCAGATATAAAAATACAAGATTATACCTGCTATATGGTAGGTGGAGGTTCAGTTGCAAAACCAGCATTGGAGCCCAAGAGCTATGAAAGGGACTTATCACTTGCCACAGATAAATATTTTCCCCCCTGGTGTAAATGCTGCTGTTTTCCAGAATACGGCGTTGTTTTTCGGTTGTTCCTGCGATATTGCTCTCTCTACTCCCTGTATATTTAGAGGCTTGTTAGCCAAGTGGGTGTAGGCATCAGCTCTTCTTTGTGAGTGCATTCCTGAAGTTCACACCCACTTGTAACAAGACTAGATTTATATACAGGAAAGATAGGGCCATATCTCAGGAACGGAGAGGAGCAGGAACAAAGGAAAGACAGCGCCGGGAAAAACAGCTGCCAATGGGACGAGACACCAGGTTGAGACCCATTACAGTCTACATCCAGACTTGAAATCTCTTCTAATAAGTGAGGAAGAAGGAAGCTATAGGGGAACTTTTCCAAGGTTAGTGGGAGAGATTTGCATTTGCATGTATTACCATATGGATTTTCTCGCAGTTTTTTCAGTGGTACAAGTGTGAACAAAGCCTAACTATTCTGGACAGAATAGATAATAGGCTCATCAATAGCATTTTTCCTTGTCCATCCGGCAACGTTGTTGTGGTCCGCATGCCGCAGCGCTCCTCCTCCATACACAGAGCAGGAACTGCTGGTTAAATACAACACATTCTCAAATCCATTGTACAATTCCTGTCTTCACCTATGAAAAGAAGTGAAATCCAGCCTGTACCAGCAAACAGCGAGAACTGAACAGGCAGGGGGTGCAGCTATATGAGGCGTGGAGGTAAATGAAGTACCCGGCCCCGATGTGTGAGAGCCCCCAATGGCTTCTCTGCCATTTGAAAAGATGCCGGTGTTATAAATGCTTTATAGTAAGAGTGCATAGTAGGTGGGGGCACTGTAATTGTGCATAGTAGGTGGGGGTCCCTGTAATGGTACAAAATAGGTGGGGTCTTAGTAATGGTACTACATAGTAGGTGGGGCCCTGTAATGGTACATAGTACATGGGGGGAGGGCTGTAATGGTACATAGTAGATGGGGGGGGCCCTTAATAGTACATAGTAGGTGGAGATCATGCAATGGCACATAGTAGTTGGGGATCTCTGTAATGGTGCATAGTAGGTTGGGGACCCTGCAATGGTACATAGCAGGTGGGGGGGCCTGTAATGTTACTGTAATGGTACATAGTCGGTGGAGATCATGTAATGGTACATAGTAGGTGGGGGGCCCTGTAATGGTGCATAGTAGGTGGGGGGCCCTGTAATGGTGCATACTAGGTGGGGGCCCTGTAACGGTACATAGTAGGAGGGGGCCCTGTAATTGTACATAGTAGGTGGGGGCCCTGTAATGGTACATAGTAAGTAGGGGGCCTGTAATGGTACATAGTAGGAGGGGGCCCTGTAATTGTACATAGTAGGTGGGGGCCCTGTAATTGTACATGGTAGGTGGGGGCCCTGTAATGGTACATAGTAAGTAGGGGGCCTGTAATGGTACAGAGTAGGTAGGGGGGACTGTAATGGTACATAGTAGGTGGGGGGGACTGTAATGGTAGATAGTAAGTGGGGGGTCCTGTAATGGTACATAGTAGGTGGGGGCCTGTAATGGTACATAGTGGGGGGGGCTCGGTAATGTTACTTAGTAGGTGGAGATCATGTAATGGGTACATAGTAGGTGGGGACCCTGTATATTGTGTATAGTAGGTGGGGAGGGTCATGTAACAGATTTTGTGTCAGGGCATCAGGTGTGTTGCTTACATCTGACCGCCTTTAAGGATGGCCATAAATATGGTTATTGTCACGTCGCCCTCGGACTCGGAGCCTGCTGTCCCGACCTCGGCCACTAGGAGACGCCGGACTGTCACGTCGCCGTCGGACTCGGGGCCTTCTGTTCCGGCCTTGGCCACTAGGAGGCGCCGTGGTTCGGCCCTGAGTAATGGCGGTGACAGAGAAGGGGCCCCTGCGCAGGCATCTGATGGACGCAGGCTCCGCTCCTCAGTCGGTCGTGGAAGGGTTGGTGCATCGCCATCTGGCCTGCTCCTGGGGGCGGCCCTGATGACATCAGCAGTCTGGGAGCCTGTGAGAAATGACCTGATCCCTCAAATACTTGGACTGGTCTTGCAAGCCGCCGGATATATTCTCGATTCCCCTATGTGCTACTGTGTGATTGACTATTGTTTGACTCTGACTTCAGCCTGGATTTCTGACCCCTCTTGCCTGACGATTTTGTACTTCTGCTATTCTCCCGGTTTGTGACCTTGGCCTGGATATTCGACTCTGCTACTGCCTGCCGTTTTTGCACCTTTACCGCCCTCCCGTTTTGTGACCTTGGCCTGGACTCTCGACTCTCCCACTGCCTGACGTTTCTGTACCTCCACTGCTCGCCCGGTTTCTGACTACGATTTTGGCTCCCCGCCTTCTTCACTATTGGCGACCGTTCTGCTCTGGCGCACTGCTTCTACACAGCCACCCCCTGGGCCTTGCTACAATTCCAGATCCCTGTATAGGGGTTAAGGGTCTCGGGGTGCTGTCCCTACTGCATCCAGATCCGCGGAGGGACGTTACAGTTATAAACAGCATACAGTATTTTTCGCAGTGTTTATGTAGCATCGGATGTTTTTTGCCTCCTGTCCTTAGCAGTAAATATGACTGCAGCCTCTGAACTCAATATTTAAATTACTTACGGTCAGGGTCGGACTGGGGTGCCTAGGGACCACCAGGGGAATTGACTCTAGGGGCCCACCCTATGGCTACCATAAATGGTTTTATTATGTGTTCATTTTTTGGCCTCTCCCACTAAAACGTGTGCCATTTAGCAAGCTGTACAGTGTGCAAAAGAGAACGCTCTCAGCCTCCTATATATCGTACACACTGTACTCTTGGCATCCTATATCACATACAGACCGAACTCTCGGTCTCCTATAACAGATACTTTCTATAAGAGGCTGAGAGTGTGGTATGTACAGTGTATAGGATGCCAATATTGCGATATGTACGGCATATTGGCCTCGTATATGACATGCAGACTGTCGGCCTCCTATTAGGCCCCCTATAAGACATACTGAGTGTCGGGCTCCTATTAGGCCCCCTATAAGACATACAGACTGTCAGCCTCCTATTAAGCCCCCTATAAGACATACTGAGTGTCGGCCTCCTATTAGGCCCCCTATAAGACATACTGAGTGTCGGGCTCCTGTTAGGCCCCCTATAAGACATACTGAGTGTCGGCCTCCTATTAGGCCCCCTATAAGACATACTGAGTGTCGGCCTCCTATTAGGCCCCCTATAAGACATACTGAGTGTCGGCCTCCTATTAGGCCCCCTATAAGACATACTGAGTGTCGGCCTCCTATTAGGCCCCCTATAAGACATACTGAGTGTCGGCCTCCTATTAGGCCCCCTATAAGACATACAGAGTGTTGCCTCTTAGATACTGTACAGACCGTACTCTCTGCCTATGTACGGCATACAGGAGGATGATAGTGCGGTCTGTACGGTCGGTATACAGGCCTCATATGACATATTAGGCCATATAAGAGTGTGCTGCATGTGTATCTTATCTAGGAGGCACTGACTGAGATTGTGATCTGTGATGCTGCATCATGTCATGTGTATGAGCAGGGACAGATTTAGGCAAAGTGGGGCCCTAGGCCAATTTTAAAATGGGGCCCCAAATGCTAACATATTGCACATCACACAGAAGCATTTCGGTTGTAGTTACATGCGCTGAGTTCAGGACGCTGAATCAGTGTGATCGACAATATTGAAGTCGTTCAACACTTGTTTCCTGGCCTCTTTCCACCGTCTGAGAAAGAATGATGGGGACAGAACAATCACTAATGGATTAATCTGTCCCCATACAGTATCATGTTATCAGCAGCACATCTACAGTTTACACCCCATAGTCCTCCATTCAATATAATGTCCCCCATAGTCCTCCATATAATATATTCTGCCCCATAGTCCTCCATATAGTATAATACACTCCTCAGTCCCACATATAACATAATGCAGCCACCCCATAGAACATAATGCAGCCACCCCACAGAGTATAATGCAGCCCTGCCATACAATATAATGTAACCCCCATAGAATATAATGCAGCCCCCTCTTATAGTATAATGCAGCCACCCCTTAGAGCATAATGTAGCCACCCCACAGAATACAATGTAACCCCGGATAGAATATAATGCAGCCCCCCTCATATAGTATAATGCAGCCCCTCCATAGAATATATGGCAACCTCTTATATAGTGTAATGTAGCCCCTCCATAGAATACAATGTAGCCCTCCTCATATAGTATGAAAAAGACCCTATTGTCTACTCCAGAGAAGCTATACTGCTCCTTAGGGATACAAAAAGGCAGCATGCTGCTAATAGACCAGAGGACATTCTACCAGAAATAAGGAGGACTAAGAGAAGAGGTTGCAGAGCTGGAGCCCTCAGGAAAGCTAGAAGAAGGCGCTATAGACCTGCTCTTCCCTCCGTCATTATGGGCTATGTGAGGTCACTCGGGAATAAGTTGGACGAACTGTCGGCGCTGACCAGACATCATCGGGAATTAAGGGAGTGCAGTATGTTGCTGTTTACAGAGACCTGGCTCACCTAAGGTACTCTGGACACTTGTCTCATTGGATGGCTTTAAACTCATTTGCGCGGACAGGACAAGGGAGAACGGTGAAGTCGGAGGGCTGGCGATATTTGTGAATGATAGATGGTGTGACTCTAGGCACATCGTGGTCAAAGAGCAAACATGCTGTAAGGACATTGAGCTGTTAGCTGTGGGCATGAGACCTTTTTATTTATTGAGGGAACTTTCGCATGTAATCATGATAGCTGCATACGTCCCCCCTTCTGCGAAAGCTGATGCCGCCACTGAGGTCCTACAATCCACAGTGAGCATGATGCAGTCCCTTCACCCCCAAGCACTCCTTCTGGTTTCGGGAGACTTCAATCGTGTCTCCAGCATCCATACTACCCGGTTGCACACAGTATGTTACCTGCCTCAATAGAGACAACAAAATATAGGACTTGTTCTTTGCCAATGTGAGAGGGGCATATGCCTCGTCAGCCTTACCGCCCCTTGGAAGATCGGATCACAACCTAGTGCACCTCCAACCCGTGTACAAGCCACTTGTACAGAGAGAACCTGCTGTCACTCGCACAGTGAGGATATGGACTGAGGAGAGTGATGATGCTCTGAGAGACTGCTTTGAAACAACCACTTGGGATGTGTTGCAAGATTCCTATGGTGATGACATGGATGGTCTCACACACTGTATAACGGACTACGTTAATTTCTGTGTAGACAACACGGTACCCACAAAAGTAGTGAGGTGCTTCTCTAACAATAAACCATGGATCAGCCCCAGAATAAAGCCTCTTCTCAAAGAGAAGAAGTTGGCCTTCAGATTAGGTGACAAGGGCAGGCTGAGAGGTGCAGAAAGATCTGAAGAATCTAATCAGGCAGGGAAAGGCTAATTATAAGAGAAAGATAGAACTGAAATTGTCACAGAAAAGGATTCATGAAGTCTGGGAGGGTCTAAAGTCTATATCTGGGCATAGACAGACTGTCTCCAGGATGATTGTAGATAAAAAGGGGCTTAATGAACTTAATCTATTCTTTAACAGATTTAATCACACACTGGTTGCTCCTGCCCCTGCATACTATTCACACCTCTCTACTACAATAACCTCACCCCCTGCTGCAACTTGTCAACTGAGCCAGGGTCTGTTCTTCACAAGTACCCAGGTTGCAAAAGAACTGGATAAGATCAAAGTTTTGAAGGCTGCAGGTCCTGACGGCATCAGTGCAAGGCTAATCAAAACCTGCGGGCACCAGCTGAGTGAGATCATTACATATCTGTTCAATATGAGCCTGAGAATAGGTATAGTACCACAACTGTGGAAATTATCGTGTGTGGTACCAGTTCCGAAGAAACCTTATCCGAAAGACCTTAATGACTATAGACCTGTAGCATTGACATCACACCTGATGAAGGTACTAGAGAGATTGGTTCTCACACGTCTCCGTCCTCTAGTGAGCTCGGATATGGACCCTCTCCAGTTTGCCTACAGGCCGGGCATTGGTGTGGATGATGCAATTATCCACCTTCTAGATAGGACTCTCTCTCACCTGGAGAAACCTGGGAACACTGTGAGAATAATGTTCTTCGATTTCTCTAGTGATTTTAATACCATACAGCCAGGTCTACTGAGAGACAAGCTGGGCCTTGTTGGCGTGGACCTCCAACTCTCCACCTGGATCCTTAACTACCTCACAAACCGACCTCAGTTTGTAAAGGTTCGGGACAGTGTGTCAGACACGGTGATCTGCAATACAGGGGCACCTCAAGGTACAGTTCTTGCCCCTTTTCTCTTCACACTGTACACTGCGGATTTTAAGTGCAACTCATCTAGCTTCTACTTGCAGAAGTATTCTGATGACTCTGCAATAGTAGGCCTCATCACAGGAGGAGATGAAAGAGAGTACAGAGATACTAACCAAGCTTTTGTGGAGTGGTGTCAGAGGAACCACCTTAGGATTAATTCCGGGAAGACCAAGGAATTGGTGGTGGACTTTCGCAAGGGAAAAAATCCACCAGTAGTGGTGAACATTCAGGGAAATGACATTGAGATAGCCGACACCTATAAGTACCTTGGTGTGATACTCAATAATAAGCTTGACTGGGCCCATCACTTGGATGCAGTGTACAGGAAGGGCCACAGTAGGCTTTTTCTGCTCAGAAGGCTGTTAGGGGGGCACTCAGAGTTAGGGGGGCACTCCTTGCATTCTTCTTCAACTCTGTTGTGGCATCAGTCATTTTCTTTGGTGTGGCGTGCTGGGGTAGTGGCATATCAACCAGGGACAGGAATAGGCTGGACAAACTGATTAGAAGGGCCAGCTCTGTCCTGGGATGCCCCCTTGATCCAGTTCAGGAAGTAGGCGACAGGAGGATACTGGCCAAGGTGAGCTACATGGTGCAGAATGATTCCCATCCCATGCATGAGACCGTGACAAAGATGTGCAGTAGTGTCAGTGACCGGCTACTTCATCCTAAATGTGAGAGGGAGCGCTATCGAAAGTCCTTCCTTCCTGCTGCAGTTAGGCTGTATAACCAGCACTGTCCAAAACGGAGAACGACCCAAACAGTGAACTGATAGATCCAAAGTTGTGATAGTCTGGTTATATCTTTTTCTTTCGTATATGTACCTACCTACTGTCAATGTAATGTCTTTATGCATCTGTATCTGTACTTGTTCTTGCCTTGCTGCTGTAATGCTCTGAATTTCCCCATGGTGGGACGATTAAAGGATTATCTTATCTTATCTTACAATGCAGCCCCAATAGAATATAATGTAGCCCCCTCATGAAGTATAATAAATCCCCCTACAATATAATCTAGCCCCCCATAAAATATAATGCAGCCCCTGTAGAATACAATGTAGCCTCCTCATATAGTATAATGTAGCCCCTTCATAGAGTATGATGCAATCACCACCATAGAATATATAATGTAGCCCCGAATAGAATATAATACAGCCCACCTCCCCATAGAATATAATGTAGCCCCCCATATTATATATCACAGCCTCCCCCATAGAAAATAATGTATAATGTACCCCCCATGGTATTAAACACAGTCACATAGCATATAGCACAGCCCCACATGGTATATAGCACAGTCCCACATGGTATACAGCAGAGCACGATGGCATACAGCACAGTCCCCCATTGGTATACAGCACAGCCCCCCATTGTTATACAGCACAGCCCCCCATTGGTATACAGCAGAGCGCCATGGTATACAGCACAGCCCCACATGGTAAATAGCACAGGCCCACATAGTAT
Source organism: Dendrobates tinctorius (assembly GCF_039654945.1). NCBI lineage: Eukaryota > Metazoa > Chordata > Amphibia > Anura > Dendrobatidae > Dendrobates > Dendrobates tinctorius. Next base: position 30,106,165 of record NW_027361688.1, on the reverse strand, counting down.
AAAGCACAGCCCCACATGTTATACAGCACAACCCCCCATTGGTATACAGCACATCCCCCATTGGTATACAGCACATGCCCCCATTGGTATACAGCACAGCCTCTCATTGGTATACAGCACAGCCCCCCATTAGTATACAGCACAGCCCCACATGGTATAAAGCACAGGCCCACATGGTATAAAGCGCAGGCCCACATGGTATAAAGCGCAGCCCCACATGGTATATATCACAGAATCACATGGTTTACAGCACAGCCCCATGGTATACAGCACAGCCCCACATGGTATACAGCACAGGCCCACATAGTATAAAGCACAGCATCACATGGTATACAGCACCATGGTATACAGCACAGCCCCACATGATATACAGCACAGGCCTCAGCCTCCTCCGGACCCCTCTTCCCTCCTCTTCCTCCTCCAGACCTCTCTGACCTCCACTTACTTCTCCAGACCCCTCTTCCCTCCTCTTCCTCCTCCGGACCCCTCTGGCCTCTACCATGGAGACTCTTTGTTCCCCCTCCTCTCCAGGGACACAGACCACCCGTCACCCACTCACTCTAGACTCTACTCACCGGACTACAGCAGAGTAGGAGTGGGAGCAGCAGCAGGGAGAGCAGAGCTCAGCGGCTTCCTCTTGTCTCACACGCTGGCTGCTATGCTATTAGTCAGCCAGCTACAGAGCCGGAAAGCAGAGCGCGGGGTGTTTCACCCCCCATCAAGAACAGCGCTGATGTCACGTGGCAAGGTCCTGGGGCTGGGTGAGTCATCAGAGAGACCCAGAGCCAGCAAGAGGGCCGCCTGACGCCGCGTCAGCGCCTCAGACTGGGGTATGCCGGGCCCGCGCCGCCTCGCGCTATGGTATGTGCACGCGTGCGTCCCTTCAAATCATGGGATGCGCTTTTAAAGGGCCCACGCACTTAAAGGGGCAGCATTTTTAAAGGGCCCCAGTGACCCTCGGGGCCCACCGGGCATTTACCCGGTACCTCGCCAGGCCAGACCGAGCTTGCTTACGGTAATTAGCAATTGCACAAGAAAAAAAAATTACATGTACTGCATGTACAGCAGTTTTTTTTTTATTGGAAAAGCCCAAATTCGCCACTTCACTCCAGAGCTGCATTCATAATTCTACAGTCTTTGCAGCGGCACTTTTTTTTAGTATCTTACATATGATGTATTATTGAATTAGATATTTAGCGAACGGTATTTATTCTATTTCCACATAGGCAGAATAACATTTTTCCAAACACCTGTCTCCGTGAGATACATCTTGACTCTGCGTGCAAAACATAACCTGCTGGATCACATGTGGACAGTCAGCAAAATATTTCCTGTTCTGTAGTAGATGGTTAGGTTTCACTTACCTTATATATGAGCGCCATCTGGTGGTTGTTTTTTATATACTTTTAAAAGGGTAATCGCAGTCTTGGAACCATTTTTATTTCTAACTAGCTGAAAAGCCCGGCGTTGGTACATAGTAGGTTGGGGGCCCTGTAATGGTACATAGTAGGTGGGGGGCCCTGTAATGGTACATAGTAGGTGGGGGCCCTGTAATGGTACATGGTAGGTGGGGGCCCTGTAAAGGTACATAGTAGGTGGGGGGCTCTGTAATGGTACATAGTAGGTGGGGGCCCTGTAATGGTACATAGTAGGTGGGGGCGCTGTAAAGGTACATAGTAGGTGGGGGGCCCTGTAATGGTACATAGTAGGTGGGGTGCCCTGTAATGGTACATAGTAGGTGGGGGGCTCTGTAATGGTACATAGTAGGTGGGGGGCCCTGTAATGGTGCATAGTAGGTGGGGGCCCTGTAATGGTACATGGCAGGTGAGGGGCTCTGTAATGGTGCATAGTAGGTGGTGGTCCCTGTAATGGTACTACATAGTAGGTGGGGGGCCCTGTAATGGTACTACATAGTAGGTGGGGGGAGGGCTGTAATGGCACATAGTAGGTGGGGGGCCCTGTAATAGTACATAGTAAGTGGGGGCTCTGTAATAGTACATAGTAGGTGGGGGCTCAGTAATGGTATATAGTAGGTTGGGGTCCCTGTAATGGTACTGCATAGTAGGTGGGGGGCCCTGTAATGGTACTACATAGTAGGTGGGGGGAGGGCTGTAATGGCACATAGTAGGTGGGGGGCCCTGTAATAGTACATAGTAAGTGGGGGGCTCTGTAATAGTACATAGTAGGTGGGGGCTCAGTAATGGTATATAGTAGGTTGGGGTCCCTGTAATGGTACTGCGTAGTAGGTGGGGGGCCCTGTAATAGTACATAGTAGGTGGGGGGCTCTGTATTGGTACATGGCAGGTGGAGATCATGTAATGGTAGATAGTAGGTGGGGGCCCTGTATATTGTGTATAATAGGTGGGGGCCCTGTATATTGTGTATAGTAGGTGGGGGGCCTGTATATTGTGTATAGTAGGTGGGGGCCCTGTATATTGTGTATAGTAGGTGGGGGGCCTGTATATTGTGTATAGTAGGTGGGGGCCCTGTATATTGTGTATAGTAGGTGGGGGCCCTGTATATTGTGTATAGTAGGTGGGGGCCCTGTATATTGTGTATAGTAGGTGGGGGCCCTGTATATTGTGTATAGTAGGAGGGGAGGGTCATGTAACAGATTGTGTCAGGGCATCAGGTATGTTGCTTACATCTGACCGTCTTTAACCCCTTCACTACCAAGGGTGGTTTGCACGTTAACTCCCGGGCCAATTTTTACAATTCTGACCACTGTACATTTATGAGGTCATAACTCTGAAACGCTTCTATGGATCCCGGTGATTCTGACATTGTTTTCTCGTGACATATTGTACTTCATGTTAGTGGTAAAATTTCATTCAAATAACTTGCGTTTATTTGTGAAAAAAATGGAAATTTGGCGAAAATTTTGAAAATTTCGCAATTTTCCAACTTGAAATTTTTTTGCCCTTAAATCACAGCGATACGGCACACAAAAAACTTAATAAATAACATTTCCCACATGTTTACTTTACATCAGCACAATTTTGGAACCAAAATTTTTTTTTGTTAGGAAGTTATAAGGGTTAAAAATTGACCAGCGATTTCTCATTTTTGCAACATCATTTTATTTTTAGGGACCACATCACATTTGAAGCCACTTTGAGGGGTCTATATGATAGAAAATACCCAAAAGAGACACCATTCTAAAAACTGCACCCCTTATGGTGCTTAAAACCACATTCAAGAAGTTTATTAACCCTTTAGGTGCGTCACAGGAATTTTTTGAATATTTAAAAAAAATGAACATTTAACTTTTTTTCACAAAAAAATACTTCAGGTTCAATTTTCTTTATTTTACCAAGGGTAACAGGAGAAATTGGACTGCAAAAGTTATTGTGCAATTTGTCCTGAGTACGCTGATACCTGATATGTGGGGGGAACCACTGTTTCGGCGCATGGCAGACCTCAGTAGGGAAGGAGCACCGTTTGACTTTTTCGATGCAAAATTGGCTGGAATTCAGATCGGACGCCATGTCGCGTTTGGAGAGCCCCTGATGTACCTAAACAGTGGAAACCCCCCCAAGTGACCCCATTTTGGAAACTAGACCCCCCAAGGAACTTATCTAGATATGTGGTGAGAACTTTGAACCCACAAGAGCTTCACAGAAGTTTATAACGTACAGCGGTACAATTAAAAAATCCTATTTTTCCACAAAAATGATCTTTTCACCCCCAATTTTTATTTTTCCAAGGGTAACAGGACCCTAAAAGTTATTGTGCAATTTGTCCTGAGTACGCTGATACCCCATATGTGGGTGTAAATGACTATTTGGGCGCATAGCAGAGCTCGGAAGGGAAGCAGCGCCATTTGACGTTTTTGGCTAGAATTGAGATCGGACACCATGTCGCGATTGGAAAACCCCTGATGTACCAAAACAGTGGAAACCCTCCACAAATGACACCATTTTGGAATCTATACCCCCCAAGGAACTTATCTAGATGTGTGGTGAGAACTTTGAACCCCCAAGGGCTTCACAGAAGTTTATAACATACAGCCGTACAATTAAAAAATCATATTTTTTCCACAAAAATGATCTTTTCACCCTCAATTCTTATTTTTCCAAGAGTAACAGGACCCTAAAAGATATTGTGCAATTTATCCTGAGTGCGCTGATACCCCACATGTGGGGGTAAACCACTATTTGGGTGCATGGCAGAGCTCGGAAGGGAAGCAGCACCATTTGACGTTTTTGGCTGGAATTGAGATCGGACACCATGTCGCGTTTGGAAAGCCCCTGATGTACCAAAACAGTAGAAACCCCCCACAAATGACACCATTTTGGAAACTAGACCCCCTGAGGAACTTATCTAGATGTGTGGTGAGCACTTTGAACCCCCAAGGGCTTCACAGAAGTTTATAATGCCCAGGCATGAAAATAAAAAAATCGTATTTTTTCCACAAACATGATCAATTAGTCTCCAATTTTTTTATTTTCCCAAGGGTAACAGGAGAAATTGGACCCCAAAAGTTGTTGTCCAATTTGTCCTGAGTACGCTGATACCTCATATGTGGGAGAAAACTACTGTATGGGCACACGTCGGGGCTCGGAAGGGAAGTAGTGACGTTTTGGAATGCAGACTTTGATGGCATGGTCTGCGGGTGTCATGTTGCTTTTGGAGAGCCCCTGATGTACCTAAACAGTGGAAACCCCCCACAAGTGACCCCATTTTGGAAACTAGACCCCCTAATGAACTTATCTAGATGTGTGGTGAGCACTTTGAACCCCCCAGTGCTTCACAGAAGTTTATAACGACCGGGCGTGAAAATAAAAATATCGTATTTTTTCAACAAACATCATCTTTTAGTCCCCATTTTTTTATTTTCCCAAGGGTAACAGGAGAAATTGGACCCCAAAAGTTGTTGTCCAATTTGTCCTGAGTACGCTGATACCTCATATGTGGGAGAAAACTACTGTATGGGCACACGTCGGGGCTCGGAAGGGAAGTAGTGACGTTTTTGAATGCAGACTTTGATGGATTGGTCTGCGGGTGTCATGTGCGTTTGGAGAGCCCCTGATGTACCTAAACTATTGAAACTCCCCACAAGTGACCCCATTTTGGAAACTAGACCCCCCACGGAACTTATCTAGATGTGTGGTGAGCACTTTGAACCCCCAAGTGCTTCACACAAGTTTATAACGCCTGGGCGTGAAAATAAAAAAATCATTTTTTTCCGCAAAAATGATATTTTTGCCCCCAATTTTTTATTTTCCTAAGGGTAACAGGAGAAATTGGACCCCAAAAGTTGTTTTGTAATTTGTCCTGAGTAGGCTGATACCCCATATGTGGGGGTAAAACACTGTTTGGGCGCATGGCAGAGCTTGGAAGGGAAGGAGCACTATTTGACTTTTTCAACGCAGAATTGGCTGGAATTGAGATCAGACGCCATGTTGCCTTTGGAGAGCCCCTGATGTGCCCAAACAGTGGAAACCCCCCAATTCTAACTCCAACCCTAACCCCAACACACTCCTAACCCTAATCTGAGCCCTAACCCTAGCCCTAACCCTAACCCTAATGGGAAAATGGAAATAAATACATTTTCTTTTAGTTTTATTATTTTTCCCAAACTAAGGGGGTGATAACGGGGGGTTTGATTTACTATTTATGGCGGGTTTTTATGTTTGGCGGCTGTCAGACGCTAAAAGACGCTTTTTATTGTAAAAATAGTTTTTGCATCACCACATATTGTGAGCTGTAATTTTTCCGTATTTTGACCCACCGAGTCATGTGAGGTCTTATTTTTTGCGAGATGAGTTGACGTTTTCATTGGTACCATTTTCGGGCACGTGACATTTTTTGATCGCTTTTTATTCCGATTTTTGGGACGCAGAATGAACAAAAACCAGCGTTTCATTAATTTCTTTTGGGTGGTGCGTTTACGCTGTTCCGCGTGCGATACAATTGATAAAGTGGTTTTATTCTTTGGGTCAGTACAGTTACAGTGTTACCTCATTTAGGTCTTTTTTTATGTTTTGTCAGTTTTTTGCAATGAAAACAATTTTATATAAAAAATAATTATTTTTGTATCGCTTTATTCTGCGAGCTATAACTTTTTTATTTTTTTGCGGATGATGCTGTGTGGCAGCTCTTTTTTTGCAGGACAAGATGGCGTTTTCAGCGGTACCATGGATATTTATATGCATCTTTTTGATCGCGCATTATTGCACTTTTTGTTCGGTGGTATGATAATAAATCATTATTTTTTGCTTCGTTTTTTATTTTTATTTTTTAATGGGTTCGCTAAAGGGGTTAACTAATGGGACAGTTTTATAGGGCGGGTCGCTACGGACGCGTCGATACCAAATATGTGTACTTTTATTGTTTTGGTTTTTTTTATTTTGAAAAAATGGATTTATTGGGGAATATTTTTTTTTTTTTTTTACTAATTTATTTAGCGATTTTTTTAAAATTATTTGTAACACTTTTTTTTATTTTTTTTTACTTTATTACCTTGTCCCAGGTGCGACATCACTGTCCTGTGACAGATCGCTGATCTGTCACATCACAGATCACAGGGCTGTAGGGAAAGAGACCCCCGCAGCAGCGCTGCACATTGCGCTGCCGTGGGGGGCTCAGGGAAGCAAGGAGGGAGACCCCTCCCTGCCGATGCTTCCCTTTAACCCCCGGTACACCGCGATCGCGTTTGATCGCGGTGTACAAGGGGTTAACGTGCGCCGCTGATCGCTGGGACGTAATATTCCGTCCATGGTAATTAGGTCCAGGGTCACATGGACGGAATATTACGTCCCTTGTAGGTAAGGGGTTAAGGATGACCATAAATATGGTTATAACCAGCATACAGTATTTTTCACAGTGTGGCATCGGATGTTTTTTGCCTCCTTAGGCCTGTTTCACACTTACGTTTTTTCTGTCAGTTGCAATCCGTGAAAAAGGCGGAGAACGGATCCGTGGCCGTTGAGACACCAACAGGTGCCACCGGACCGTTGTTTTCATGGATCCGCCGAAGTCTGCATTTTAAAGGAACCGCAGCCGAGAGAGAGAGATTTTCGACGCTCCCAGAACGGCATTTCATGGTTAAAATGCCTCCCGGAGTAAAGCTCCCAGCATGCGCACTTAAAAATAGCGGACCGTCAAGGCAAAAAAAAGTTGCATTGTCCGTCTCATCCGCCCGGGAGCCGCTAAAATCTTGGCGGAACCCTTAAAATAAGGGGTGGGACGAACGACCGTCAGTCAAGATCCACCACTAATATAAGTCTATGGAGGATAAAAGCGGATCCGCCCATTTTTTGGCGGATCCGTTTTTTTCTAAAATTGGCGGATTTTGACTGACGACAAACAACGGACGTGTGAAACAGCCCATAGCTGTAAATATGACTGCAGCCTCTGAACTCATTATTTAAATTACTTACGGTAATTAGCAATTGCGCAGGAAAAAAAATTATATTAAAAAAAACAGGGTGTAATTACTCTTCTGTACTGATCTCAAAGGGACATCTTAAATATAAGTCAAATAACATGCATTTATTTATCAGGTGTTATACTCCAGAGCTGCACTCATAATTCTGCATGGAGGTAGAAGTACAATACCGGGCTAATAAAATAAGCTATTTCTAACTAGCTGAAGAGCCCGGCATTGCTTGGGCATAGTAACTAACTGTGGTTAGTTACAACAAATTATAATGATTTTATTGCACATAAAAACATTTCACTTCATATATTCAACACATTTAAGAGCCTTTTGATAAACAACATTTTTGGTTTTTCCTTTTGGTGCAAAGATGAACAGATTTTTGGCAGTTCCAACTTTTGAACAGGCCACGTAAAGTTGACCATGAGAAAAGCATGGAGATTGCAAATCGATCCCTACTCCTTTCAAGGCCTGTCCCTGAGCCTTGCTAATGGACATTGCAAATGCCAATCAAACTGGAAACTGGAGGCACTTAAAATCAAAAGAAAAAAGAAGGACGATAACACCATAGACATAAGAATAATAGGCCTCCGTTACCACAACGGTCTACAAGGAAAACTGTTGCTCATGGCAACCAATCACAGCTCAGGTTTCACCTTTTAAACAGCTCTGGGGTGAAATGAAAGATGCTTAGTGATTGGTTAGTATGTGGAGTAGGCGTGGCTTGATACATACATACACTCAGTTTTATACACTGTGTTCCAAATTATTATGCAAATTGGATTTAAGTGTCATAAAGATGTTATTTTTTGTTTTTCAAATAAACTCATAGATGGTATTGTGTATCAGGGCTCTTTGGATCACTGAAGTCAATCTCAAATGCCTGTGATAATTAGTTTGCCAGGTGAGCTCAATTAAAGGAAAACTACTTAAGAATGATGTTCCACATTATTAAGCAGGGCACAGGTTTCAAGGAATTTAGGAAATAAAAAGGATCTCTCTGCTGCTGAAAAGCATCAAATAGTGCAATGCCTTGGTCAAGAGATGAAAACATTAGATATTTCCCAAAAATTTAAACGTGATCAATGTACTGTTAAGAGATTTGTGGTTGATTCTGAGCACAGACATGTTTGTGCTGATAAAGGCAGAATGAGGAAGGTTTCTGCCAGGCAAGTTCATTGGATTAAGAGAGTGGCTGCTAAAAAGCCATTACAATCTAGCAAACAGATATTTAAAGCTGCTGGTGCCTCTGGAGTCCCTCGAACCTCAAGGTGTAGGATCCTTCAAAGGCTTGCTGTGGTGCATAAACCTATTATTCGGCCACCCCTAAACAGTGCTCACAAGCAGAAACGGTTGCAGTGGGCCCAGACATACATGAAGACTAATTTTCAAACAGTCTTGTTTACTGATGAGTGTCGAGCAACCCTGGATGGTCCAGATGGATGGAGTAGTGGATGGTTGGTGGATGGCCACTATGTCCCAATAAGGCTGCGATGTCAGCAAGGAGGTGGAGGAGTCATGTTCTGGGCCGGAATCATGGGGAAACAGCTGGTAGGGTTCTTTAAGGTTCCTGAAGGTGTGAAAATGACCTCTGCAAAGTATATAGAGTTTCTGACTGACCGCTGTCATGGTATAAAAAGCAGAAACTTGCCTTCAGGAGCAAAATCATCTTCATGCATGACAATGCACCATCTCATGCTGCAAAGAATACCTCTGAGTCATTGACTGCTATAGGCATAAAAGGAGATAAACTCATGGTGTGGCCACCATCTTCCCCTGACCTCAACCCTATAGAGAACCTATGGAGTATCATCAAGCAAAAGATCTATGAGGGTGGGAGGCAGTTCACATCAAAACAGCAACTCTGGGAGGCTATTCTGACTTCATGCAAAGAAACACAAGCAGAAACTCTCCAAAAACTCACAATTTCAATGGATGCAAGAATTGTGAAGGTGATATCAAAGAAGGGTTCTTATGTTAGCATGTAACTGGGCCTGTTAAGCTATTTAACTCCAAAATATCCTTTTTGTTCAGTGATTGTGACCTCCTAATGCTGCAAATTCCACAAATGAGCATTTTCAGTTCTTTAAAACATATCAAATGTTTAGAAATTCTACTGTGCCTAATAATTTGGAACAGTGCAATTTGAGTTTTTATTCATTTTGGAGATTATACTGTTATTATTATTTGATGCATACTAACGGGTGATGACTTTCATTAGACTGACTGTCATTTGTACCGACTATTTAGGAAAATCAGAGAAAAATATCATTTGCATAATAATTTGGAACACAGTGAATAAGGTATATAGATTTCAATGCATAAATATAATTAGGCAATTTTGGAAAGTCACTTAAAAGTTGTTAAAGGGGATTCCCAGGACTTTAACCTCTTCATCACCAGGCAATTTTTCTTTGTTTATGCTTTTTTTCCCCCTTCTATCGAGATTTTTTTTTAATTTTTATGTTGATATAGTCACATGAGGGTTTGTTTTTAGCGGGTGAGAATGATTCATTTTACAGTATAATCTGAAAAATAGGGGAGAACATACAGTAACTACATTGGGTAAAAGGGTGAAGAAAAAACTTTCTCAAATTTTTTTTTCTTTGGGTGTTTGTTTTTTATTTTCATGTATTCATTGAGCAATAAAAAAAACAATCTGGTAAAGGTCAGTACAATTACATCGATACTAAACTTTAGTTTTCTTTAATACTCCTGGGACTTAAAAAAATTCCAAGCTATGTTATATGAAAAAAAATATATATATATTTATTTTTTTTTTGTTTTTTTTTGAGGGAAGATGTGGCAACCAAATCCCAGAAATTTTTAGTTTTCAAATTTGTTTCCTTGTTTACCATATGTTTAAAATAATTTTAGATTTTGATTGATTTTACACCTTTGTGGGCATTGTTTTTTTTAAAAAAACAACACTTTTTAGCAGGGCTGTGGAGTCGGTAAGCCACAGTTGCGACTCCGACTCCGACTCCTGGATTTTATCAGGCTCCGACTCCAGCTCCGACTCCGACTCCGGCTCCGGCTCCGACTCCTTCATAAATGGCCAATTCATAACAACAAATTTACTGTTGTAAAATATTAAACATCGTGCTTATTCAGTTTATCACCATCATATAAGTAATCAGACCACTTAGAGCAAAAACTACATTTATTAGAATACAATTAGAATATAGCAAATAACTTTTATAAACTTTTCTAAACTGTAAGTAAATATGCAATAAACACTTTTATGCAGTTAATAAGAAGAAATCTATAAATTTGTCCTCAGAAAAAGTATTGCCTCTGTCAGATCCTCCTTCATGGATGCCCTCAAATCTGATCTAATTATTTTGAGAGCAGAGAACAACCTCTCTACACTAACTTGTGTTGGTGGCAAAGCAGTAACCACTCGGGCAACATCTCTGACAATGTCAGGATACAGAGGAATCGCTTGTTGCACTGTTATTTTTGATGAACGGTCAAATTTCTCAATTTCTTTTAGTGCACATGAAAAAGTCTGCTGAAATGTACTGGCTGTGTTCCTTGATGGGGATGACTCTTCTTCTATGCGGGAACGCTTTGCACGGTCCTTGTGATCCAAATATTTTTTGAAATTAAATTCTTCATCAGTTGATGATGAGGGTGAAGATGTGGCAGGACGACCAAATTCTTCTTGTTCCTCCTGACTGTTCTGCAACCCTTTCATCCTTACTGCTATTTCAAACAGAGCTTCTTTTCCTTTACTTAGCTGTTGATCATCTAGAAGAATCCGATGCATTGGGTCTACATAAACAGCTGCCAAAAGAATGTTATTTTGTAATAGTAGCTCCTCTCTCCGTTTCATTGATGTAGCAATGCCACTTGCAATTAACCCTCCTCTTTGGGACAGGCGAAACATCAGGTTCTTCCACTCCTTTAAGAAAATACCTGGAGTTAAGTCCTCTGCTTGTAATTTTTTAGTAACTGTAAATGGGTGCTCTAGCAATTTTTCCAGCTCAGTCACCTGATTCCACTGACTTTCATTTAGCATCAGTTGAGGGTTAGCCATGTCTACAAGAAAGGTTTTCAGTTCAACCAAGCTCTGAATCATTAACTAAGTACTCCCCCATCGTGTGGCTTGATCAATAATTGCCCCTTTTCCAGCACGTCTCTTCAAAATTGAGTCAACTTTAGGGGTTCTGGCAACAGTAGCCAATTTTCTCACCTTGCCAATCAGTGCAGCAGCATGTCCTTCTTGCAGACTGTCTCTTATAGCCAGCTGTAGCGTATGCACAACACAGCGCATGTGATGAATGAAAGAACATATTGACACAGTTTCAACAAGATCATCTAAACTATCATGTTGCTGTTCATCTGAAGCAACTTCAGTTTGCTCCTCAGTTACAATACTGTGTTCCTCTATTTCAAACTTTCTGTGTCTGTGGACCCAGAATGTTCTTCTAGCTGCTGGTCACCATCATTACTCTCATTCATTAGCTTAATAGTACTTATCATATTTGAAGCATTGTCAGTTACGACAGAAAGAACTTGCTCTTTTTTAAGTTCATAGTCTTGCAGAACCTTTTCCACCAAGACCTGGAGAAACTCACTGGTGTGATGAGCTTTGGTGTCTTTACTGCCAATGTCTTGGTAACTATTTCATTTTTGTCACAAACAAATCAGACATTGATGGCAAAATAGTTCACTCTGTTACGTGTGCAGGCATCCATTTTAAGAAACAGAAAGCGTCCCTAGAGAGTTTTTTTAAGTTCTTCCTTTTGTTTAAAAGCTTCTTCGATTACTAATTTTCTAATACTCTCTCTCTCCAGAGAAACACCAAGCTTGCGGGCCATTTCCCCATTCAGACACATAAAAGCTGGTCGTGAAAATAATGAAATAGGCACACTATCCTTTACAACAAGCTCTATGATCTGTTTTTTAAATGTATCTACTGTCATTGTCACAGTAACTTTGTCACTGACAAAATATCTTGCAACTGATGGCTGCAAAGTTCTCTGCTCCTTTGTTTGGCTGGAAGAGCTGGGCACTGGTTCATTGGTTTGAATGCAGTCTTTCTCATCCACTGCTTTCAGTACTTCTGGATGAAAGCACTGTAAATGTCTCTTTAGATTAGAAGCTCTGGTAGGAGCATTTTTATCTTTGCCTGAATATGCACTCATCTTGGCTTCACAGCATTTGTTTTCGTCTGGATCATTTGTCATACACTGACAGACATAATGTTTTCTATCTTGAGTGATGGTGAAATGTTCAAATACAGCTGATTTAATGTGATGCTTCTTTGACATTCTCAGGTTTTTAATTCTGCATTCACAATCCAAATGACAATTGTTTTTCCTAAAAACAATTGTACAACATTATTGCCAGGTCGTACAACTGATATAGTGGTCAGTAATACTGTTATTATTCCTCATGTACTCACAGTTAACTGATGCAAAGTTTGTTGAAAGGATAATACTTCTTACAGTCTTCCTCTTCTGAGTAGCAGGCAGCTGTGAGATGCTTGGAAGACGCACACCTAGTATGATCTAGTCTAGAGGAGGAGCTTTACTACTAAGAATTTACAACACATTTTCACTTTCAGTTTCATACATTGTAAGTAGGGGGGTTGGGGCAGCATGAGGTTAACCAAGTATAAGATTAGATAAGGGCAGTGGAGAACAGTGACACACAAGAAGTAAGAAATGTCTCTATCTCCAGCAGAACTGCTTATCACTGTTGTTCATAGTTTGATAGAACATATATATCTGAGTAACATTTATAAAATTCATATGAAAGTTCAATTATGAAATATTAATACATTTTTTTTAAAGCTGGAGTCGGAGTTGGTACATTTCTACCGACTCCGACTCCAACCAAAACTAACTCCGACTCCACGACTCCGACTCCGACTCCACAGCCCTGCTTTTTAGTGGCGCTGTAAGATACTGATAGCAGTATCTAAGGGGGTAAACAGGAGCGAACATAACCAACTCCGGTCGCTGCTGTTAGAGACAGGCACTCACATGAGCCGTGAGCTGTGCGATATTTTTTCTCACTCCCATTGGCAAGTCTCGGCCGATATACAGTGGGTATGGAAAGTATTCAGACCCCTTTAAATTTTTCACTGTTTCATTGCAGCCATTTGGTAAATTCAAAAAGTTTTTTTTTTCATTAATGTACACTCTGCACCCCATCTTGACTGAAAAAAAAACCAAATGAACTTTCTGCAAATTTATGAAAAAAGAAAAACTGAAACATCACATGATCATAAATATTCAGACCCTTTGCTCTGACATTCATATTTAAGTCATATGCTTTCCATTTACTTGTGATCCTCCTTGACATGCTTCTACTCCTTCATTGGAGTCCTGCTGTGTTTAATTAAACTAATAGGACTTGATTTGTAAAGGCACACACCTGTCTATATAAGACCTCACAGCTCACAGTGCATGTCAGACCAAATGAGAATCATGAGGTCAAAGGAACTGGCCAAGGAGCTCAGAGACAGAATTGTGGCAATGCACAGATCTGGACAAGGTTACAAAAGAATTTCTGCAGTGCTCAAGGTTCCTAAGAGCACAGTGGCCTCCATAATCCTTAAATGGAAGAAGTTTGGGACCACCAGAAGTCTTCCTAGACATGGCCGTCCAGCCAAACAAAGCAATTGTGGGAGAAGAGCCTTGGTGAGAGAGGTAAAGAAGAACCCCAAGATCACTGTGGCTGAGCTCCACAGATGCAGTAGGGAGATAGTTAAACTTTGTGGAACTTTCTTCTATCACTGCAGCCCTCCACCAGTTGGGTCTTTATGGCAGAGAGACCTGACGGAAGCCTCTCCTAAGTGAAAGACATATGAAAGCCCGCATAGAGTCTGCTGAAGAACACATGAAGGACTCTCAGACTGTGAGAAATAAGATTCTCTGGTCTGATGAGACAAAGATAGAACTTTTTGGTGATAATTCTAAGCGGTATGTGTAAAGAAAACCAGGCACTGCTCATCACCTGCCCAATACAATCCCAAAAGTGAAACATGGTGGTGGCAGCATCATGCCATGGGGTGTTTTTGCTGCAGGGACAGGACAACCGGTTGCAATTGAAGGAAACATGAATGTGGCCAAGTACAGAGATATCCTGGATGAAAACCTCTTCCAGAGTGCTCTGGACCTCAGTCTTAGCCGAAGGTTCACCTTCCAACAAGACAATGACCCTAAGCGGACAGCTAAAATAACAAAGGAGTGGCTTCAGAACAACTCTGTGACTGTTCTTGACTGGCCCAGCCAGAGCCCTGACCTAAAGCCTGTCAGGGTCCTGACAGCCCCGGCATACAGCCTCTGCTAAGCAGGGACTCACCGGCACCGTAGGGACCCCTGGGGACAAGAACAGCTGGACAATAAAGATGCACGGGACCTGAATGTAGAAATTTAGAAAGCCGGCACAGGACCTACGGTCATGTGAACGGTCATGTGACTGCAAGGGGGCAGGGCTTAGCGTCCTGCTTTGAGAGGAGGAAGAAAACTCAGTCGGGCAAAGCAGAGGTCAGGCACAATCCAGGCAAGCGAGGTACAGCAGGGATAAACAGACGGAAGGTCAGACAAAGCCAAAGGTCATACACAAGATATCAATACAGTACCAGGGATGAGACAGAACGGACAGTCAGGGCCAAGCAGAGATCAAAAACCAAACGGACGTAGAAGGTACCAAGCAAAATCCAAAGCGATATTCAGAGAACAGACTGAGTCATACACAGGGAATCAAGCAACCAGAACACAGCACTAACACACTCAGGGGTCACCACACAATGCCAAGGGCAAAAGTATAACTGACGGGGGATGGGAACTTCCTGACTTCCTGAGAAGCCTCCCTAGAACCAATGAGAGGCCACCCTAATAGGTCCCAGGTGTGCAGGTGAGAGTCTGCACTGCGATCAGAACATTGACCCCAGAAGTGCCAGTCACCCAACAATGGTATCATGACAGTACCCTCCTCTCAACGGGGGGCCTCTGGACCCCCAGGTTTGCCCGGGTACCTAGCATGGAAAGCCCGAGCCAGACGATCCGCATGCATCAACCGGGCCGGCACCCAGGACCTGTCATCCGGCCCATACCCCTTCCAATGAACTAGGTACTGTACTGACCGCCGTACCAACCTAGAATCTACAATGTGACCAATCTCATATTACACATATCCATCAACCGAAACCGGAGGAGCAGCGGACTCGGATTCTCCCCGGACTGCTTCAAACGGCTTCAGTAGAGATCTATGGAAGACGTTAGGGATCTTGAAAGAGGGTGGGAGGCACAGCCTGTACGCTACCGGGTTGATTTTTTCCACAATCTTGTAAGGGCCAAGGAATTTGGGGCCCAACTTGGCTTACGGAACCTTTAACTTAATGTTTCGCGTGGAGAGCCAAACTTTCTCTCCCACCTGAAACATGGGACCAGGTGTTCGTTTCCTGTCCGCGAAAAACTTATACCTGCCTTGAGACCTAGATATACGCCGCTGGACTAATGCCCATGTATCTTTTAACCGGTGAACAGAGTCCTCAGCCCCGGGGCCCCCCGAATCCAGACGAGAAAACTCACCAAAATGAGGACTGAACCCATAGTTGATGAAGAAAGGGGACATACCAGTGGACTGACTCACCCGACTATTGAAGGCGAATTCAGCCAATGGCAGTATATCACACCAGTCATTCTGTCTAGCAGAAGTCAGACATCTGAGGATCTGTTCCACAGACTGATTAGTGCGTTCCATCTGACCATTACTCTCAGGATGGTATGCAGACGAAAAGGACAGAGATATCCCTAATTTTTAACAGAAAGCATGCCAAAACTTAGCCACAAACTGCACACCACGATCAGACACCACATTCAGGGGTACCCCATGCAAGCGGACCACATGCTGCACAAACAATCTGGACAAGATCTCAGCAGAAGGTAATGCTGGCAGGGGTACAAAATGAGCCTGCTTACAAAATCTGTCCACCACTACCCATACCACCGTTTTACCCCTGGAGGAGGGAAGATTGGTAATAAAATCCATGGACAGATGGGTCCACGGTCTTTCAGGAACTTCCAAGGGCATCAGCTCCCCCGCCGGCCGGCTATGGGAGCTTTTAGAACGAGCGCAGACCCCACAACCAGAAATGAATTTCTTTATATCAGAACCCAGAGTAGGCCACCAGAAGATCCTAGCCACCGCCAGTCGCGTGGCTGATATACCAGGGTGAGCACACAACTTGGATTCGTGGAACTCTTGCAAGAGTATAAGGCGAAGTTGTTCTGGGACAAACAACTTGCCCCCTGGTTTGGTCGCAGGAGCCAGCTGTCAGAGACACCGCACTACACTTGCTCATAAAGCCAGTGCGTGTGTCCTGAGTACAGAAGCAGTGCTAAGAGTTACCTGGGGAGCAGGGCAGCAGAGGTGACCAGGCGTGCTTCAACTAATAGTGTCAGGGTCCAGAGAACTCAGATTATGGCAAAGCAGAAGTCATGCACAGTACAGACCAGCGAGGTACAGGAGGGATAAACAGACGGGAGGTCAGACAAAGCCAAAGGTCATACACAGGATCACAGTACAGTACCAGGGAGGAGACAGAGCGGATAATCAGGGCCAAGCAGAGATCAAAACCAAACAGACATATAAGGTACCAGGCAGAATCCAATGCAATATCCAGGGAACAGACCGAATCATACACAGAGAATCAAGTAACCAGAACACAGCACTAACACACTCAGGGGTCACCACACAATGCCAAGGGCGAAAGTATAACTGACAGGGATGGGAGCGTCCTGAGGCTATAAGAAGCCTCCCCCAGAACCAGGGAGAGGCCACAATCATAGCCCCAGGTGTGCAGGTAAGCCTGCACCGGGATCACAACCTTTAACCCCAGAAATGCCAGTCATCAGCACTGGTTCCAGACATTAACCCCACGTGTGCGAGTCAAACCCGCACTGAGATCATGACAGTACCCCCCTCTCTACGGGGGGGCCTCTGGACCCCCAGGCTTGCCCGGGTACTTAGCATGGAAAGCCCGCACCAGGCGATCAGCATGCATCAACCGGGCCGGTACCCAGGACCTGTCCTCCGGTCCATACCCCTTCCAATGAACCAGGTACTGTACCGACCGCCGTACCAACCTGGAATCTACGATATGACCAACCTCGTACTCCACCTGCCCCTCGACCAAAACCGGAGGAGCAGCAGACTCGGAGTCTCCCCGGACTGCTTCAAAAGGTTTCAGTAGAGATTTGTGGAAGACGTTAGGGATCTTGAAAGAGGGTGGAAGGCACAGCCTATACGCCACGGGATTGATTTTTTCCACAATCTTGTACGGGCCAATGAATTTGGGTCCCAACTTGGCTGACGGAATCTTTAACTTAATGTTTCGCGTGGAGAGCCAAACTTTCTCTCCCACCCGAAACATGGGACCAGGTGTTCGTTTCCTGTCCGCGAAAAACTTATACCTGCCTTGAGACCTAGATATGCACTGCTGGACTTCTGCCCATGTATCTTTTAACCGCTGAACAGAGTCCTCAGCCCCGGGACACCCCGAATCCAGACGAGAAAACTCACCAAAATAAGGACTGAACGCATAGTTAATCAAGAAAGGGGACCTACCAGTGGATTGACTCACCCGACTCTTGAAGGCAAATTCAGCCAACGGCAGTGCATCGCACCAGTCATTCTGTCTAGCAGAGGTTAGACACCTGAGGATCTGTTCCAGGGACTGGTTAGTGCGCTCCGTCTGCCCATTGCTCTCAGGATGGTATGCAGACGAAAAGGACAGAGACATACCTAATTTTTTACAGGAAGCACGCCAAAACTTAGCCACAAACTGCACACCACGATCAGACACCACATTCAGGGGTACCCCATGCAAACGGATCACATGCTGCACAAACAACCTGGACAACGTCTCAGCTGACGGTAGTGCGGACAGGGGTACGAAATGAGCCTGCTTAGAAAACCTGTCCACCACTACCCATACCACTGTATTACCCTTAGATGGAGGGAGATTGGTAACAAAATCCATGGATAAGTGAGTCCATGGCCTTTCGGGCACTGCCAAGGGTATCAGCTCCCCTGCCGGCCGGCTATGAGAGCTTTTAGAACGAGCGCAGACCCCACAACCAGCAACAAATTTATTATGTCCGAACCAAGGGTAGGCCACCAAAAGATCCTAGCCACCGCCAGACGTGTGGCTGAAATACCAGGGTGAGCACTCAGCTTGGATTCATGGAACTCCTGCAAGAGTTTCAGGCGAAGTTGCTCTGGGACAAACAACTTCCCCTCCGGCTTGGCCGCCGAGGCCTGCGACTGGGCCCCCAGAATCTCCCGTTCCAATTCAGATGAGACCTCTGCTATCACAACCCCAGGGTGAAGAATGGAGGACGGTGGCTCAGGGGGCGACACCGGCTGAAAACTGCGTGATAAGGCGTCAGCCTTGACATTCTTAGATCCTGGACGAAATGTAATCGTAAACTGAAAACGGGAAAAAAAAAGTGACCAACAGGCCTGTCTGGGCGTTAGTCTATTAGCAGACTCAATGTACGACAACTTTTTGTGATCCGTGATCACCGTAACCGGGTGACTGGCCCCCTCCAAAAAGTGCCTCCATTCTTCAAACGCCAATTTGACCGCAAAAAGCTCTCTATTGCCTACGTCGTAATTTCTTTCCGCAGCAGAGAACTTCTGGGAAAAGAAAGCACATGGCCTGAGGTTGGTTAGAGTGGCAGGCCCTTGGGACAACACCGCCACCACCTCAGAGGCGTCCACTTCCACGACGAATGGTTTGGACGGATCTGGCTGCACTAACACAGGAGCAGACATAAAACATTTTTTCAGCATTGCAAAGGCCTCTTTTGCGAGCAAGGACCAATTTCTCACATCCGCACCTTTGCATGTTAGATCCGTGAGAGGTTTGACCACTTGCGAAAACCCCCGGATACATTTTCGGTAATAATTGGCGAACCCCAAGAAGCGCTGAAGACCCTTAAGATCTCGGGGTTGCAACCAATCCGCAATGGCCTGCACCTTCTTGGGGTCCATGCGAAAACCCTCACCGGATACAATTAACCCCAAAAAGGACAACTCTTGTACACAGAATACACTTTTCTCCAATTTGGCATACAAATGATTTTCTCTAAGCCTTTGGAGCACAGTTCGTACATGTTCCAAATGAGAATACTTGTCGGGGGAATATATCAAAATATCATCCAAGTAGATAACGACAAAACGACCAATGAGATCCGAGAATACCACGTTGATGAAATTCTGAAATATGGCAGGGGCGTTGGTAAGACCAAACGGCATGACTAAATTTTCAAATAGTCCCTCGGTCGTGAGGAACGCGGTTTTCCATTCATCCCCCTCCCGGACCCTTATCAAATTATATGCCCCCCGAAGGTCCAGTTTAGAAAACCACTTTGCCCCTGATAGTTGGTTACATAAATCGGGAATCAACGGAAGGGGGTACGTATTCCGTACAGTAATTTGATTAAGCTCCCGGAAGTCGAGACAGGGACGTAACCCGCCATCTTTTTTCTTTACAAAAAAGAAACCTGCCGCCACAGGTGAGACTGAAGGACGTATGTGTCCTTTGCGCAGACTTTCAGTAATGTACTCCTTCATAGCCAAGCGCTCAGGACCGGACAAATTAAACAGACGGGCTTTGGGTAATTTAGCCCCCGGGACCAGCTCAATAGCGCAGTCAAAGGGTCTATGTGGCGGTAACGTTTCGGCCTCGCTTTCGGAGAATACATCTTCGAAGTCCTTCAGGCATTCCGGAATACCTTCCAGCTCGACAGATGATACAGACACAGATTTAACAGGTTCAACCAGCAGTGCGGATTTATCACATGACTCAAAATCATTAAACCCCCATTGAACAATCTCCCCCATTTTCCAGTTAATAACTGGGTTATGGCGTTGTAACCAGGGCATGCCCAACACCAACCCTGCAGGTAGATTGTTCAGCACAAAACAACTTTGGTTTTCCACATGAGTAGCGCCCACTCTGAGCGAAAACAAGTCAGACATAAAGCGAATTCCCTCCTTAGTGACGGGAGAGGAGTCAATGGCCATCACCTTGATCGGAACCTTGAGCCTAACTGTCCCTATCTTGCAGTGTGTGACCAAATGGGAGTCAATGAGATTAATCGATGACCCGCAGTCCACGAAGGCTGTAGAGGAAAAAAGAACTACCGTCCACAAACAGTTCCACAGGCAGTAACACTTTAGAAAATGAGGAAAAGGGTACCTGATGGTCTGAGCAGTCTCCCTGTTGACTACCCAGACCTAGCCGTTTCCCGCCGACCGGGTTTGAAGACGGGCAATCAGGACACTCCCTTTCCAGTGTCCCGTTTTACCGCAGTAAAAGCATAACTGCTTGTCCTTCCGGCGTTTCCTCTCCATATCCTTCAGGGAGAGGGCGCCTACATCCATAAGCTCAGGGGCAGTCTCTTATCCACTGGGGAACAATGGAGTTTCCACCTGCATCACCCCTCTGGCCCGCAGCCTGTGGGCCATCCGGACGGCCTGGGTTATGGCGTCCTCAAGAGAGTTAGGTGGGGGATGTAACGCCAAGGCATCCTGCAGCTGCTCGGACAAGCCTTTGCGAAAGAGTCATCGGAGTGCAGCGTCGTTCCACGAGACCTCTGCAGCCCAGCGGCGGAACTCAGTACAAAACCACTGAGTGTTTCCCCTGACAGACACTCATCACCATGTCCTCTGCCAATCGCACTCGGTCAGGCTCATCATAAATGTGCCCGAGGGCCTCAAAGAATGCATTCACAGACACTCTCTCAGGGGCAGTTGGAGAAAGGGAGAAAGCCCAAGCTTGTGGTGATCCTCTTAATAGAGACATAACAACCCCGACCTTCTGACTTTCGTCCCCAGAGGAACGTGGTTTCAAACTAAAAAAAAGTTTGCACCCCTCCATGAAGACCCTGAACTCCTTTTGGTTTCCAGAAAAAAAGTCAGGCAGTTTAACAGGTTGTTCTGGGGACACCAAAACAACACTCGACCAAGCCCCCAGAGACCCAGGAGCTAAAGCCCCCCGCACTGTCTCAGAAACCTGCTGCTGAGAGCGAGCCAGAGCTTGCTGCTCCAGAGATAAACTCTGAAACATCTGACTCAGACTTTTCATCCGGTCAGCCAGAGACTGTATGGGATCCATAACTCTCTGCACAAAAAACCTCCCAAAAACTTAATGGTCAGTTATAATGTCAGGGTCCTGAGAGCGCCGGCATACAGCCTCTGCTAAGCAGGGACTCACCCGCACCGTAGGGACCCCTGGGGACAAGAACAGCCAGACAATAAAGATGCACAGGACCTGAATGTAGAAGTTTAGAAAGCCGGCACAGGACCTACGGTCATGTGAACGGTCATGTGACTGCAAGGGGGCGGGGCTTAGCATCCTGCTTTCAGAGGAGGAAGAAAACTAAGAGTCGGGCAAAGCAGAGGTCAGGCACAATCCAGGCAAGCGAGGTACAGGAGGGATAAACAGACGGGAGGTCAGACAAAGCCAAAGGTCATACACAAGATATCAATACAGTACCAGGGACGAGACAGAATGGACAGTCAGGGCCAAGTAGAGATCAAAAACCAAACAGACGTAGAAGGTACCAAGCAGAATCCAAAGCAAAATCCAGAGAACAGACCGAGTCATACACAGGGAATCAAGCAACCAGAACACAGCACTAACACACTCAGGGGTCACCACACAATGCTATAAGAAGCCTCCCCAGAACCAATGAGAGGCCACCATAATAGGTCCCAGGTGTGCATGTGAGAGTCTGCACTGAGGTCAGAACATTAACCCCAGCAGTGCCAGTCACCCAGCACTGGTATCATGACAAACCCAAATGAGCATCTCTGGACAGAACTGAAAATGGCTGTCCACCAACGTTCACCATCCAACCTGACGGAACTGGAAATGATCTGCAAGTAAGAATGGCAGAGGATCCCCACATCCAGGGGTGAAAACTTGTTGCATCATTCCCAAGAAGACTCATGGCTGTACTAGCTCAAAAGGGTGCTTCTACTCAATACTGAGCAAAGGGGATGAATACTTATGACCATGTGGTGATGTTTCAGTTTTTATTTTTAAATAAATTTGCAAAAATGTCTACATTTCTGTTTTTTTCAGTGAAGATGGGGTGCAGAGTGTACATTAATGAGGAAAAATGAACTTTTTTGAATTTACTAAAAGGCTGCAATGAAATAAAGTGAAAAATGTAAAGGGGTCTGAATACTTTCAGTACCCACTGTATGTGGCCAATTGCAGGATGCTGTGATTTTTTTCTCAGTCCGTTCTAAGCTGAGGAAAATAAAAAAGAAAATTAAAAAAGAAAAAATGAGCAGAGAATCACAAAACAACATTAGTCAGGGTGTAATCTGATTTTTTTTTTACAAAAAGGCTGAAATAACTCACATGTTGCGTTTTCCCACAATGTACGTCATATGTCGTAAATGGGTTAAAGAATAGAAAACTCTCTCTAAAATCTAAGATGTGTATATATTTATACTGGCTGTTATAAAGGGGTTGTAGCAAGTGTAGCATTACTTTCAGCAGACCTGTAGATAATGAGAGTGCATGTAAGTAATCGTGATGAGCAAGCGTGCTTGGATAAGGCATTATCTGAGCATGCCTGTGCGCTAACAGAGTGCCTTCAGCGTGCTCGAATAATGTATAATAATGTATAATAATGCATGTCCTGTCGCAGTTTGCCAGCTGCAACACATGCAGGGATTGTCTGTTAGGAAATCCCTGCGTGTGTTGCGGCTGTCGAACAGCCGCGGGGACTCAGGCAATGTACGTGGCCCCGGCATCTTCACCTTCAGAAGTAACTCGGGGAACATATTATTCGAGCACGCTGAAGACACTCGGTTAGCACCCGAGCATGCTTGGGTAATCTCTTATCCCAGCACGCTCGCTCATCACTAGTAAGCCTGAAAAGTTCCAGTTTTGTTTCATCGCTCTGAATCCCAAATCTTCCGTGACGTATTTATATGGCTTTGTGCTTACTGAAGGCGACTTCCCTTGTGCTTTTGGGTCTGAAGAAATTATGTCTTGTTTGGGCAAGAAGACCTTCAGCATTTACTGTGCAACCTGAATCCTCAGTGCCCGCTGCAACCACATTCTGCACCAGGTCTTTTGCCTTCACTCCAGTTTTTGATCACCTGCTGCCTCTGGGATCTGGGGGAAGCTTCCACGGTCAGTTACTGCACCTCTATCTTTTTTGGACCAATTTCTTAACAACCCAAGAATATTAGTAACCTGGATGCCATTGCCCTTGAGGAATAGACTAAAATGCCTTAGGAAGGTTGCCAGAAGTCTGCCTGTGCGTCACAATTACAGCAGGTTACAACAGCCAGAGGGGCTCATCTAAGTACTAAAGATGCTCGAAGCCTTACTAAGTATCTCAGCATTTTCTCTCTTATATCTGCATCCCAGAAATCCCTTACAGATGGGTTCTCCGACCTGGAAATGAATCACGTAAGACCTAGGGATTCATGGTGTTACTTTTATTACAACAAACTACAGGCTTTCTATGCATTTTTTAGACAATAACAGAGGCACTTCAAACAGCAAATTCATTTCAACTGTGCGGAACTCCATATAATCAGATACCCCCGACGACTAAGGAACATACAGACAGGTCCCCGACTGTTGCTCCACCGTCTCGTCATAAAAGGTTGGGATGTAAGTGACATAAGGCCATGACAGCGCAGGTTATTCTCTGATCTGAAAAATAAAGAATTGAATCAGATTTGAAGAATTCAAGGGAGAAAATGGGAAAAAAAAAGGAACATTCGGATATTATTTGTACTGTGCTGCGAGTCCACACAGAACTGGACAGAAGATCAAAACTGCCGGAGGCTGAAGAACAGCGCCATCTGGTGGCTGGTTGTAAACACAAACTTTTGGAAGCCTGAATAGTGGCTAGATGCCATTCAGGTACTTGGACAAACCCTTGTAAATCCCTGTGTTCCCTCCCCACAAGTAAAATAAAACAGAAACTTATACTCCTCTCTGGTGCCAGCCCTGTTCCCGCGGCGTTGGCACTGCCTCTCCCAAGGATCACGTAACATTTATGTCACATAATCCCTAACACCAATCAGCATTGCCATCATTCTCCCTTCCAGCTGATGTGATTTGACATGCCAAGGAAGTCAGAGCTGCGGCTGTTGTCACTACCAGTAGATTTCTTGATTTGTCCAAAAGTGGAGAGAATGAAGCCAACGCCGACTGGCCTCAGGGATCGTGTGACATAACAGTGATAGGTGATCCCTTGGAAAGCCAGTGCCAACACCGCGGGAACAGCGCCGATTGGGCACTGGGCTCATGTGACATAACCACTGCAGGACAGCCCCGGTAACATGAATGCAGAAACCGCTGGAATGGCACCAGAGGTGAGAATAATGTTTTCTATTTTATCAGAGCAAAACATTCAGATTGAGAAAGGGTTGTCCACTACTAGGAGTAACTAACTTCGTTAAGGTTGCGGGGTATATGACGATGCGTGGCGGTAGGGGCGTCGGGCATATGACGATGCGTGGCGGTAGGGGCGTTGTGCATATGACGATGCGTGGCAGTAGAGGCGCCGGGCATATGACGATGCGTGGCGGTTGAGGCGTCGGGCATATGACGATGCGTGGCGGTTGAGGCGCCAGGCATTTGATGATGCGTGGCGATAAAGGCGTCGGGCATATAATAATGCGAGGCGGTAGGGCCGCCGGGTATATAACGATGCGTGGCGGTAGGGGCGCCGGGCATATGACGATGCATGGCGGTAGGGGCGCCGGGCATATGACGATGCGTGGCGGTAAAGGCGCCGGGCATATGACGATGCATGGCGGTAAAGGCGCCGGGCATATAACGATGCGTGGCGGTAGGGCCGCAGGGCATATGACGATGCGTGGCGGTAGGGGCGCCGGGCATATGACGATGCGTGGCGGTAAAGGCGCCGGGCATATCGCGATGCGTGGCGGTAAGGGCGCCGGGCATATAACGATGCGTGGCGGTAGGGCCGCCGGGCATATGACGATGCGTGGCGGTAGGGGCGTCGAGCATATGACGATGCGTGGCGGTAGGGCAGCCGGGTATGTGACGATGCGTGGCGGTAGAGGCGCCAGGCATATGTGGATGCGTGGCGGTAGGGCAGCCGGGTATATGACGATGCGTGGCGGTAGGGGCGCTGGGCTTATAACGATGCGTGGCGGTAGGGGTGCCGGGTATATGAAGATGCGTGGCAGTAGTGGCGCCGGGCATATGACGATGCGTAGCGGTAGGGGCGTCGGGCATATGACGATGCGTGGCGGTAGGGCAGCCGCACATGATATTTACCACTATTTAGAGACATGCGCCTGCCACTACAGCTGCTATGTTACGAGCAGCCCTTCACATTTTGTGACCCTGTAATGTATACACGGGACGACCTCGTGCCACCATTTAAAGGGATTGTCCAGACCTAGGGTACAAGTCTGCAACCACTCCTGTCAGTGTGCACACTGCCATTATTCTCAATTTGTGGGCGCGGCGGGCACGTGACCATAAGTGTGCAGTTTGCATAAATGCAGCCACTGCAGACTAGACGTATGTGGCCTTTCTCAATACAAGGTGAATTGAGTGAGGCCAGACACGTCTAGTTGGAATGTGGCCGGGAGTATACAAATCACATACTTACAGTCATATGACCAGTGAATCCTGACAGTGCGCTCTTTTCCCTTCCATCAGAACGCAGTAAAGATGGACCACACTGGGCACGTCAGGACGACGCACACAGCATGTGAACGAGCCCCTACAGTCACACACAGGACAGGGAGCAAAAGGGATGGAAACACGGCTGAGTTCTTCACACTCATTTAGGAGATTTCTTGTTTCCGTTTTTGATGTGTTTTTTTTATTTTCTCATTCATTTGAATGGGTGGAAAAAAGCTTCAGAAAACACCGAACTGTTCCCCTATCCCATCAATGCGGGATAAGTTATTAACCCCTTTAATTTTCAGGTAGTGAACTGTTAGGCCTCATAAAGGCAACCCTGTTTTCACATAACCACTATAATGGGTTAAAAAAAAATAACAGATGGTTTATACAGAGAAACTGATCGAACATTGAGGAAAACGCTCCATGTTTTTCACATACAAGAAAAGTTGATGTCTGAATGAAGCCCAAAGATGTGTTCACCACCAAAACCAAAGTAATTGGCAGGAAACAGGACATGTACAATACTTGACTTTTTTTTGGCTAAAATGAATAAACGAGTGAAAAAAAATTGTTAAAAACAAAGAATTTATGTGCAGCAGATTAAAAAAAACAAAAACCTCATGTGTAGGCATTGCAAGACCTTAGGTATCCATGGTTCTGACGACTAGCAACTAACCGTCACTATATGAGTGGTCGTATCCTTAGATACCAAAGTTACTGCAACACCTGCACGTGAGGAAAGACAGAGCGAATCAGAAGAACTGTACTACATTACTAATTGGAGGTATTTGCTAATATTATTATTATTACACCTACTACATATTGGGAAAGGATCTTGGAGATGGGAGTACCCCTTTATTTAGCAGAGGTTAGGGTCGGGTAGCAGATTGTAAAGATACTGGAGCTCTGTTGCGCAGAAATTCGGATTACTATGCACATTTGACTCATGAGTAGATGGACGGGCGTACCAGCGCAGGCCTCGGCTCCTTTTTGCTTCTCCCCACTGTCTTCGTATCTGGTTACATAGTGGAGACACAGGCTCTGCTGCAGGACGTCACCTCTGCTCACCACCGTCAGGCGAGAGCCGGGGCGGCACCAGAGGGCAGAAGTGAAGAGGAGCCAAGGACTGCGTGGGGGCGCCAGTATGTCTGTCCACCGGGGCACTTTCACACCCAATTTGTTTGTACAAGAATGAAACACAAATATTTGGAGTAACGGAGCGCTGGATAACAATGGATCCATGGAAATACAATCCTGTGGTGCCTCACATTGCCTAGGCACCTTCTTACGGACACTTTCCCTTTAAAGTGGTTGTGTGGCACTTTAACCACTTCACCAGTTTCCATTTCTGCACCTTAATATTTTCCTCCCCTTCTTCCCAGAGCCATAACTTTTTTATTTGTCCTTCAATATGGCCATGTGAGGGCTTGTTTTTTGCGGGAAAAGTTGTAATTTTGAACGACACCAATGGTTTTACCATATAGTGTATTGGAAAACGGGAAAAAAATTCAAAGTTTAGTGAAATTGCAAAAAGTGCAATCCCACACTTACTTTTTTTTTTTTTTTTGCTAGGCTCACTAAATGCTATATCTGACCTGCCATTATGATTCTCCAGGTCATTATGAGTTCACAGACACCGAACATGTCTAGGTTCCTTTTTTATTTAAGTGGTGAAAAAGAAAAATCCAAATTTGTAAGCGATCTTGTCATTTTCCTAGATCCGCAGCGTCTCCATTTTTCAGGTTCTGGCCCCGAGTGAGGGCTTATTTTTTGCGCCTTAGCTGACGTTTTTATTGATACCATTTTGATTTTTTTTCTCCTGACACCGTTTACCTATCGGATTAATTATTTTTATACTTTGATAGATCAGACGTTTCTGAATGAGGCGATACCAATTATGTGTATTTATTTGTTTTTATTGTTCTATTTTGAATGAGGAAAAAGAGTGGTTTCAGTTTGTGTTTTTTAATATATTTTAAAACTTTTTTTTTCCTTCCTTCAATAGTCACCTTAAAAGACTTGAAGCTGCGATCATCTGATCTCCTGTGCTTCAGCCCTTCTATGTGTAGCATAAATCATGAGATTTTCATTGAGAGGCACAGGGGTCTTCTGCAGACCCCCCGGCTGTCATGGCAACCCATCGGGGCCCCGTAATCAGGTGACAGGGGTGCCGATGGGCATGTTTTATGAAGTGTTTCTGGCTGGTGAGTGCTTGATGCCTCTGTCAGAGATTGTTAGAGTCACATGAAAACTTCTCAGATCAGCTGTCACCTACGGGGTAAGATGCAGGCTCGGCACCGGAGCCCGCATCAAGTGTGGGAACACAACTTTATACGTCCAAGGTCGTGAAGGGGTCAACATTGATGGCCTAAATTGATGGCCTACACTTAGGTCATCAATATCTGATTGGTGGTGGTGCGACACCCAGAAACCCCCGTCGATCAGCTGTTCCCAGTGTAGTTGGCAGCCAGAACTGCTCAGTTGTGGAGCTGCACAGCACAGCTCTGCTGACGGTATAGTGGCCGCCGGTCGGGTACTGCACATGCACCACCCATTCAAATCAATAGCAGGTGGATGTGCAGTACCCGGCCACTATTCTGACGACGGATCTGTGCTGTGCAGCTCCACAACTGAGCAGTTCCAGCCGACACCGGGATCAGCTGATCAGCGGGGTGTGCCCAGTGTTGCACCATCACCAATCACACATCTATATTAAAGTCCCGGACAGCCCCTTCAAGAGAAGACACACTGGGATAGGCTTTATTGTTAGCATTTCCGCTGTGACATATTCACCGTCTCACTCTTCCTCCTTCGCCACATTATTTGGTACATAAGTGTTTGACTTCTTTTCCAGTCTTCTTCAGGGTCTCCAGCAATTGGTCCACGGAGTGACTACCGGACTCGATCACCACCTTCTTATTCGGCAAATCAATTTCATACTGAACATCTGAAGGAGAAACAACCTCAATCAATAAATGAATAGCGGTCGGGGGACATACGATACATGGGCAGCAGCGACATTCACATAAAGGCAAGTTATGTGATTACGCAACACAATCCCCTTGAGATGTAAAGGGAATCCGTCAGTAGGTATTTGCTATGTAATCTGAGAGAAGCATGATGTAGGGGCTGAGACCCTGATACCAGCAATGTTTCACTTACTGGACTGCTTGCTGTAGTTTTTGATAATCTAGAACAATTCTGTTACAGGAGGACTAGTGTCATGTAGTCCTCCATGTGTGTGACCTCTGTTTAACCCCGTTCCCACCACTGACTAGCAGCTGTGCACACTGTGCATAGGCAGAAAGCTGCCAATCAGTGGTATGGGTGGAGCTGTCAATTAAGTCGAGTGGGAGGAGATTTGGTTTATCTTTAAAAAAAAGCTAAAATATTGTACTGGAAAAATGACCTGAACTTTCAAAATAAGTACACCAGTTTGATCAGGTCCAATAGATCTTTTTAATATTGTATGCAGTTTGTATTGTGAAATCTGGCGACAGATCTACTTTGATCCTACCTTTTCATATTGCACTCAGAGCTTAGAAATATCAAGAAATCTCAGCATTCAGAGAACTGCTAGATCTGCAGCAGATAAAACAGTGATGATATCAAAACTGCAGCGAGTAGCTTAGTGATACATCGCTAGAATCAGAGTCTGACTTTACATCATGCTGCTCTTAGATGGGGTAGCAAAAATCTGGGGACGGATTCCCTTACAAAAAAAAAGTTGATGCCTGTAGTTGCCACTAAAGGGAGCTTGCTGTATAATGTGTATTCACTGAACTTAAAGGGGTTATCCAGACTTCCAAAATTTATGACCCATCTACAGGACAGTTGGTGGCCAATGCTTAAAATCTGAATTACTCAACTGTTATTGGCTATTTAATTACCCAAAATTAGATTTGCAGGAAGATCCTCTGTCCCTTGCAAACTTACTACAACGTATTTGTCATGGTCACTGTGTGTCTGGGCGCAGGTGTTACCGCAAGGCGAACCCATAACACACGTGATCCTGGATACAGCGCCTCCAGTGGGGCGAATTTAAATAATAATACGTGCAGGTGGATACGCCGCCTCCACCTGGCGAATTTAGGTATCACACGTTAATAAACATTCTGGAAACCCCGCCTCCAGTACGGCGAATTTAAAGAATAAGGGGGACCTGGGAAACATTAACAATGGTGGGCCCTGCGATTGGGAATGGGGACATGGAGACCTCCTGAACTCCCCTGAGCCAGTGTCCCTGCACTCCTCACATTCCCTATACAGGCTCCGCACCTGTCGCCGCACGCGAACCTTAAACCCTTGCTCGCCCTGACCCTAAACCCTCACTAGGGAATCGGTCGGTGCAGAGACTAATCCCACCACTGCACTAGAGACACAAAAGGAAAGAAGACAATACAGGGGAAGCACCACTTAGCTTGATGCTCTGTGCTTATGCTCCTGCAACAGAGGCCCACCACCTGCGTGCGTCTTCTCCTCCACCCGGATCCATCACCATCCTGGATCCTACACCATAGTGCAGCCTTGGAGCAGAGTCCATCACCAGTTGCAGCAGTCCAGTCACAGAGTCCCAAGGATGAGTCAGCCTCTTCCAAGAATCTAAGCATGCTTGAGTCCAGCTCTCGGCAACCAAGTCGAGCATGCCGAGTGCAACTCTCTCCATAGTCGCCATTCCACCAAGCCATGCACGCACTTCCTGCCGACACCATAAACTGCGACTCCTCCACGCCATGCCAGCAATTCCTGCAGACACCATTAGCTGCCACTCGTCTCCTCTGGCTGACTGCGCAGGACTCCTCTTCAGCTCCATCCTTCCACCAGGCTCTCACAAACTCAGAATCAATGAATGAATATCACCAGCAGTGATTGCACACCCTGAGACTCATTTATAGAGCCCCACACATGATTCATAATTACGTGCGCATTAAACCTAAAGTGTGATACCACTAACCACCACCGGGGACAGTCAAGTCACCTTGGCAACTTGCCAAAAGGAAAAAAAAGTTCACACAGTGCTTTTAAAACTGTCAGATCACTTCAGATCATGACAGTATCTTTTAGGAATTTGCAAAAAATCTTGCAGACTTGACTAGATGAGAGACTTAGGACTGGGATCTAAGCGGTAACATTTCTACTTGTGGAGAACGACGAGCCAGGACTAGCAGCTATTCCTGTCTTAAGCATCCTACTTAACCAAATCAGATCTCATACTTTGCACTGATGAGGGGCAACACACCGAAACATGTGTCTGCAAATAGAGATTCCGGATTGGCTTTTGTCCTAAGTCATGTGACAAGGCTCATTAAAGGGTCGATATTGACTTTTAGGATTGCTGCTTCCAATAGGTGGTGCTAAAGTTTAAGTCCTCCTCCTCTCTGAAGACTCAATTTGCATCACACACCAGACTGACCTCGCAATGGGGTATAACCACGCACCAGACTGGCGTATGTGCAGACTAACAGCAAACATAAATACCTGGTGTACCTCTCTTGCCACTCCTACCTTGTGTATGAAAAAGCTCTGTCGTTAATACTGTTCAGGTAGAGCTATCCGATAGTGCTATCCATGAAGAAAGTGATCGGATAGAGCTATCCCATAGCTCTATTCCTAAAGGAAATGAACAGGTAGAGCTAACCGATAGCGCTATCCCTCAGTGTTCCTGAGCGTAAGCTATTTCACATGGTTGAGCGCACTTGGGATCTGCCCCCAAGGCCCTGCCCATGCCCAATGTTTGGTCCATAGACCGCGGCTAGGAGTTAGTCCCGCTTTTGACCTTCAGCACTCAGGAGAGGAAAAACCTCCAGTGGAGGAAACCTCTAGGGCACCATGGCTGAAAGGCTGCTCTTCCCTTAAGCTGTAGATGATCATTGATGAGAACAGAGACCGAGCCCGGAATCTGCCTCGATGTGCAGTAGGACACCCACTTGTTCAGTGAGTGCATCTAGCTGCAGAAAGTCCAGTAAAGTCATATCCAATGGTGGAGAACAGAGACCGAGCCCGGAATCTGCCTCGTTGTGCAGTAGGACACCCACTTGTTCATTGAGTGTGTCTAGCTGCAGAAAGTCCAGTAATGTCATATCCAATGGTGGAGAACAGACACCGAGCCCGGAATCTGCCTCGTTGTGCAGTAGGACACCCACTTGTTCAGTGAGTGCATCTAGCTGCAGAAAGTCCAGTAATGTCATATCCAATGGTGGAGAACAGAGACCGAGCCCGGAATCTGTCTCGTAGTGCAGTAGGACACCCACTTGTTCAGTGAGTGCATCTAGCTGCAGAAAGTCCAGTAATGTCGTATCCTGTGGTGGAGAACAGAGACCAAGCCTGGAATCTGCCTCTTATTGCTGATGTAAAGTTGTCGTCTCCAGCTGGATCCCATGTTCATTGTGGGTTCACAGCGAGACCCTGCTCTGCCTCACCTGCAATATAAATGTCACAAAATTAGTAAAACAGTAAAGATTAATATATGTACAAGCAGACAGATTATAATGAGAGGGGCAACAGAAGACGTTTACATGTCATCCTTTATCTATAGGTTATAATACTGTACTATGTAATACATAATGGGTATTATTTAATGTCTATGTTCAGGTATGTTCTACATCCTATCAGTGCTGTGATTTGAATAGCACCCTGCCTATTATTTTAGGATCTTCTATGTTTAGATTACAGCTTACTAGCAATCCCTCCCTCATGGTATATATACAGTACTGCACCTTGTTCCTATATCCCCATGAAAAAGCTGTGATTGACGGTGAAACAAGTGTCAGGGTTAGGTGGTGGAGTGGCAGTTTTGGTACTATAGCATGCTTAATTGTACTTAGTACTGACATGAGTTTTTATTATTAGTTTTCTGTGTTACTAAGTCTTAGCATTTGTACAAGTATTTGCATATGGCATCTGGTAGTACATTGGATATAGGGCACGTTTTATTCTGCCATCAGCTCTTTTGATTTTTTACATTTGCACTTTAAGTCAGTATTGCTATGTATAAAATGTGATCATGATTAAATATTCATCTGTTGTTTTTGCCATGACCATCCACTGTAGTTTGTGTTTTTTATTTGTAGTCATATACTCATCCAATATTGTTATGTATTGTGATTTATTAAAGATGATTTATATTATTCTTTATTGTATTTGTGATTTGAGAATGACAACTCCCATTCTCCTGTAGTCCAGCCAATCTTGGCTCACAGACTGATGATATAGCTTAAAAGTTCAGGATATTTGTGTTTTTTGCTTTTTGTTTTGATGATATAGCTTGCATAGAGAAAAGTAACGCATCGATATTTAGGCCATTAGTGCCCAATTCCTAATTATTTAGCCTATTGCCTGTTAATACTAATACATAACATAGATCATAAAACATATTTATAAAGCTCTAAAACCTTACATTCGGTTTTTGTTGGCATAGGCCAGAAGTTCCTGAAAAACAAACTTCATGACGACTTTATATTTCTCTCTGTCTTTGTCCAGGACAAGATGTTTCTCAAAATTTTGAAGAGGCGGAGGAGTAGACAAAGGAGGAGTCAGAGGAGGAGGCGGAATAAGTCCTCTGCCCTCTTGTTTTGTAAATGATAGTGTATAAATAATGAGTTGTTCATTAATGGACATTGATTCTACTCTGTCGCTCTGAGATTGAGGGCCGGGAAATTTTAAGAAATTGCTTGAACTGCAGTTCAATAATATATTGCTTAGGATGGCAGATTTTTAGTTTATGCAAGTTATGGAGATTAGAAGAGATTATATTTATGGTAGTAAGCATTCTTCTTATCAACATGAAGAAAAAAGGAACTTACTGTCCGAGGCGGCGACCACAGTCTAATCTGGCATGTTGATGGTTACATGATCGGGGCCAGGCGTAGAGATGTCGGTGTTTTCAGTATGTGGGTCCATGAGCCTCTTCCTCATTTCAGTATTTATATAATCCAAATATTCTCCTGTAAGGTGTAACATTCAAATTAACATTACTAAAATAAAAGCTTCTATGTTTGTTAAAGAATATCAATATTTTACAGGTTTTATAACGGCTAATTTGTAAAGTATGGAAACAGAGGGATCAAACAACCAGTTATCTCCTTATAGAGATTTTATATTAGGCTGCGGTTTTTCTATTAAGCATATGGTAGAAAAGCCTGAGAACTTACTGTCAGAGGAGAAGATCATATCCTCATCTGAATCTATAGGGTAGGACATATGACCAAGGCAAGATGAAGAGTTATCCTGTTTTCCTGTAACACAAAACATTGAAATCAGCATTTCAAAAGAAAAATATTCGATGTTTCTTCTAGATTGTTTCCTTTTTGTCTACAGTAAATTCACTGTCAAGATCTATTATGAGATTATTTTTAGTGTAAAATGTTGCTTTTGTGTTTTTTTATGCTAATTTTCAGTTGCGGTTTACATTACTAGGAAATTGTATGAGATTTCAGAAATCTCCTGCGCACATTGC
Source organism: Dendrobates tinctorius (assembly GCF_039654945.1). Taxonomy (NCBI): domain Eukaryota; kingdom Metazoa; phylum Chordata; class Amphibia; order Anura; family Dendrobatidae; genus Dendrobates; species Dendrobates tinctorius. The sequence goes on along the minus strand of NW_027361688.1, from coordinate 30,071,644 downwards.
TGATTAGTCATCGGTATTTTGTGCTTCACAGGTTTCTTTGGACATAAAGCATGTCACTTCTTTTAGTGTTTTTTTATCCATTGACTTCAATGGGTGGTGAAAAACCCCAGAAAATCCGCACCAAAAATGAAAGTATCGTGTTTTGCTGTATTTTTTTGTGTGCTAAAACCAGATTCTATGGAATAGGACTTTTTTTTAACACTAAACTTTATCAGCATGCTCAAGAGATAAATCGAGCACGCCAAAACCGCTGCCAGAAACACACAAAAAAGCATCAAAAATGCTGCAAAATGCATTAATGTGAGATTAGTGAGGCTGTATGTACCGTCAGGATCAGCCCTATTCTCTGTATCTGCCTTCGTGGTGTCTTTTCCTGTATCTTTTCTCCAGCATTTCTTTATCAGAAGTCTATAAAATGATAAAACAGAAGTCATGTAGCAAATTGTAAAGTAAAGTCTATCTGTGTTCTGCAGAATGTTATGAAGACATTTATTTTTCGTCGTCTATTTTGTCTCTCCCGATCTGCAGTCATTTTTGTGATCTATGACAATCAGCATTTTTTTCAGTTATACAGAAAAGTCCATTGTGCTCGGACCGGTCGGAGCCAGTTTATGACCCACTAAACATCTTCTCTAGATGATTCCCTTTCCTGAATCGTGTGATGACCTGAAGATGAGATGTTTCTTCTATAGACTCCCGTGTAGCCCACAAATCAGTATAAGACTTACCCACAGATGATGGTACAGACGACACCGGAGAAGAATCCAAGGAAGAAGTAGACGGCAGGATGTAGAGTATCCATAATGAAGTATTCTGTTGGAAAAAAAGAATAGACGTCAGATATCTGGAGCTACTAATATAGACATTATATTTTGCACCTCATTTATGTAACCAGACCTAGGATCATTCCTATGAGTAAGGGGACACATACACAACACATAGCTGTCGGCCCATGGTTCAGCTGATCTGTTCAGCCGGCAGATATTTCTCCTGACTCCTCCATGCACAGGAGCGCTAAGTGTTATGATGAGTCACCGAAGGAGGAAAAAACAAAATACTAGTTAAGTCCAGAAAAACCAGAGAGGTTGGCAGCTATCGGATTGCAGACCCCTGAACCTATCCACAACAACTAGCAGTAGCCGTGGGGGGTTCCTACGGTGCCCTAGACCCCTCGATCACAGCCGGAGAACTACATAGCCTAAAGACAGAAAGGGGAAAAACTAAACTGCCCCAGAGTAGACCCCAAAGTAATAGGCAGCCCCCAACATATAATGACGGTGAAGCAAGATGAAAACACTAACACAGATAGAAAGATAGGTTGAGCAAATGATGGGGCCCAAGCTAACTAAATAGGACAGGATAGGAAAGCCGCTGTCTGCCATCCGCAAAAACCCTATCCAAAATGTGCCAACCGACTGATAGGAAAAACAGGCCCTGAAGTCGCTAGGCTTCAAAAGACTATATCAGCACTCAGGTGTATTCTGAAGACAGAGCAAAAGATCAACAGATCAGAGACAAAAATGGAATTCAGCTCACCCCCGGTCGGGGATGGCAGAACTCCCAAAAAACAAGGCAAAACAAAAACAAAACTGAAGTGTACAAAGCAGAGCAGAAAAACTTAGCTTTGAGACGCAGGAATCAGACTGGTCTCCAAGAATCCAGCAGGATCATCAGCAAGGCAGAAGGGCGTCGGCTGCCTTATATCCAGTCCTCAATTCCAGCCACCCAGTCATCATCTAGCTGCCCAGGTATTTGGTAATCAGCCTCACTACCTTCCTTCACCAGAGGAGGGAGTTCATCAGACCTCGACGGTGAAGGAAAAATGAAGTCACAACAGCTACGTCTGCCGATCGGACCAGTGTTCTATGTAAGAAAGCCGCTGGTAGATTCCTCTGGCGGTGGCTTATTTAGCTGGGAACAAAAGGATCAACACTTGGACTGTCGGCAGAGCTGCTGATATTTGGGAATTGGTCTGTCACTGGTCTCATGTGTATGGGGGTCTGAACTCTAAGACTGAACAGATCAGGAAAATAGTAAATACCAACAAGTTGGATAAATTCCCCAATTACCTGTAATGCAACTACGGAGCACCACCACCGGGGGGAGCTGTTATGGCAAAAAAGTTTTGCACTTACTGTATACAGATAGGGTATACAGATCACTTGCTCAAACCAAGGACCAGAGCTATCACTGACAAAGGCTACCAAAAACAGCACCAATACATAGCCACCCAAGAACCAAAAAGAGGCAGGAAAAGTTAACCCCTCCATGACCAGGCCAGGGAAAGAAAAGCAAGAATCAAACCCCGACCTGGATCATGACATTAATATAAATTTGTAATTATTTTCCCCTAAAGTATTGAAGAAGTCACACATATGAAGATCAGAGAGACACGTGACTGATTTTTCGCTTACAGGGGATCTCCATTCAAGCTTACAATTTGTTTGAGCCTGGAGTATGGAATATATCATGGGAGAAGGCTCCAGGAATTACAAGTGACACATGAAGAATCCTCCAAGAAATGCACCATGTGACTTACTAACAATATCCCCATGTTGGATAAATATCTGGGAAAACACTTACCTCCAGAGGCCAAAGCCCGGAATGCTGGCGGCGGATGTTGATAGGAGCGCCTTGCACAGATCTTATTAGCTCAGTCACAATCAGAAGAAATCAAAACAGCAGTTTATCCCGGAGGAATATCGCTAGTTGTGTAACACACAGTGAGTCTTTCCAGACAAAGCCTCTTCCTGCAGTGTCATTCCGTATAACCCCTCAGTCCGTGAGGTCACAATGGTGTTCTAAGTGTGACATCACAGAGGAGCAGAACACGAGTGACATCACAGAGGAGCGGAACACGAGTGACATCACAGAGGAGCGGAACACGAGTGATGTCAGATACTTGTAGCCACTAAAGATTAAGCAGCTTCATTCATTTATATTATATGTGTTTCTTAACCCCTTTACCCCCCAAGGGTGGTTTGCACGTTAATGACCGGGCCAATTTTTACAATTCTGACCACTGTCCCTTTATGAGGTCATAACTCTGGAACGCTTGCAAGGATCCTGGTGATTCTGACATTGTTTTCTCGTGACATGTTGTGCTTAATGTTAGTGGTAAAATTTCATTCATGTAGCTTGCGTTTATTTGTGAAAATAATGGAAATTTGGTAAAAATTTTGAAAATTTAGTATTTTTCCAACTTTGAATTTTTATGCCCTTAAATCACAGAGATTTGGCACCCAAATAACTTAATAAGTAACATTTACCACATGTTTACTTTACATCAGAACAATTTTGGAACAAAATTTTTTTTTTTAGGAAGTTATAAGGGTTAAAATTTGACCAGCGATTTCTCATTTTTGCAACACCATTTTTTTAGGGACCACATCACATTTGGAGTCACTTTAAGGAGTCTATATGATAGAAAATACTGAAAAGTGACACCATTCTAAAAACTGCACCCCTCAAGGTGCTCAGAACCATATTTAAGAAGTTTATTAACCCTTCAGGTGCTTCACAGGAATTTTTTGAATGTTTAAAAAAAAAAAAAGAAAAAAGAGAACATTTAACTTTTTTTCACAAAAAAAATACTTCAGGTCCAATTTTTTTTTATTTTACCAAGGGTAACAGGAGAAATTGGACTGCAACCGTTATTGTGCAATTTGTCCTGAGTATGCTGATACCTGAGATATTTGTAGACATCTATTAAATCTCCTCTCAGTCTTTTCTTTTGCAGGCTAAACATTCCCAAATCCTGTAACTGTTCCTCATAGGACAGGGTTTGCAGACCGGTCACCATTCTGGTCAGTCTTCTCTGAACTTGCTCCAGTTTGTTGATGTCTTTTTTAAAATGTGGTGCCTAAAACTGGACACAGTATTCCCGATGAGGTCTAACCAAAGAGGAGTAGAGGGGGATAATGACTTCACGTGATCTATGCTTCTGTTAATACATCCTAGAATTGCATTTGCCTTTTTTGCTGCTACATCACATTGTTGACTCATATTCAGTCTTTTTCACATGTGCTGTTATTTAACCCTATTCATCCCATTCTATATATGCTTTTTTCATTTTTATTGCCCAGATGTAGTACTTTAAATTTTTCCCTGTTAAAATCAATTCTGTTAGTTGCTGCCCACTGCTCCAGTTTATTTATATCTTTTTGAATCCTCTCTCTCTCTTCTCTAGTATTAGCTATCCCTCCTAGCTTTGTGTCATCAGCAAATTTAATCAGTTTACCCTCAATCCCTTCATCTAAATCATTGATAAAGATGTTGAACAATACAGGGCCCAGGACAGAGCCCTGTGGTACCCCACTTGAGACATTCTTCCAACTGGATGTGCAGCCATTTACGACCACTCTTTGGGTCTGATCACTAAGCCAGTTATGAATCCACCTAACAGTTGCCTTGTCCATTCCATACTTAGTCATTTTTTCAATAAGGATTGTATGAGAGACTTTGTCAAATGCTTTGCTGAAGTCAAGATATACTATATCTACAGCATTTCCCTGATCCACCCAGTCAGTGATATACTTTATTTATTCGCATAAAAAGATATACGTGCCAGTAATAAGGCCTTTACAATAGAAGAGAAGGGAGAAATACTGCGGCCAATACAGGGGTACGCATGATGACACTGCGTCCAAAAATCATAAATGTGCACATCAGCATTAAAGTGTAACAGGGCAAGTCCTAAGTAATATCTTTACACAAAAGAATGAGCAAATACACAATGAGATGATGCATAACAATAATCAAATCATTATGCCCATGCATAGTATTGTAAGTATCGCTTACCCATAGTCGTTACAGGGAGGTACACTGACGCACCAGCGACTATGGGTAAGCGATACTTACAATACTATGCATGGGCATATTGATTTGATTATTGTTATGCATCATCTCATTGTATATTTGCTCATTCTTTTGTGTAAAGATATTGCTTAGGACTTGCCCTGTTACACTTTAATGCTGATGTGCACATTTATGATTTTAGGCCGCAGTGTCATCATGCGTACCCCTGTATTGGCCGCAGTATTTCTCCCTTCTCTTCTATTGTAAAGGCCTTATTACTGGCACGTATATCTTTTTATGCGAATAAATAAAGTATATATTGCTTTTTACTGGATGGTGCTTTTTGCTCCGTTTTTTCTCTGTTTTGTACATTCGTAGTGGGAGCATTTCCATTTTTCCACTTGTTGATAGGCACCATGCCTTAGTCTTCGGATTGAAGTTGTATCTTCAGTAATGATTATAGATAATTTGTGCTTATTTTGCCTTATTCGTTCTCATAGATAGATAATAGATAGATATTAAAAAAATGGAGACAGCACACCATTCAAAGTGAAAAAAATAGAAGTGCTTCTGTTTAATAGCCCATCATGGTGACATTTCGGCTCACACTGAGCTTGTATAGACAGATAGAGATAGACAGATAGATAATAGATAGACAGATAGATAATAGATAGATGATAGATAAGGGACAGATAGTTAAATAGATAATAGATAGATCGTTAGATAGATAATAGATAGATCGTTAGATAGATAGATCGTTAGATAGATAGATAATAGATAGATGGTAGGTGATGTGCGCTGTAGTTGTGATCCCTCCACCTCAGCCAAAGCGCAAAAACTGACTGGAATGGAGAAGGTCAGTAATATCTGTGTTCAGTTTTGGATTGAGGTGCTAAGGGCCCACCAGAAATCAACTCCAGGGCCCCACGTTTCAGCTACATGTAAATGAGACATCATCCTCAATCACAAATTTGTACAACAATTAGTGACGAGGGAACGTGCTGGGATAAGGTGTTATCTGAGCATGCTCGGGTGCTAACCGAATGTCTCAGGCATGCTCAAATAATATGTTTGAGTCCCCGTGGCAGCATGTCTTGTGGATGTTTGATAGCTTCAACACATGCAGGGATTGACTAACAAACAGGGAATCCCTGCATGTGTTGTGCCTGTCGAACAGCAACAAGACACAGCCATATTTTTTGAGCACGCCGAAGACACTCGGATAGCACCTGAGCATGCTCAGATAACACCTTATCCCAACATGTTCGCTCATCGCTAATAACAATGAACTGAGTAGATTAAAGAAACAACAACCACAACAAAATGAATGGATTGTAATGCCTCGTAGCATTGTTAGAAGCTATCATTTACTGTCTTGTACAAGTCTATAAAAAGTCCCATAAAATGCAGACAGAACAAAATGTATTCATCTGATGCATTCCTCCAAAATGACTCACAGCAGAATAGGAAACTCAAGCGTTTTCAAGCTCAAGCTTCAGCCACGTCACATAATCTACAATCTGCATTCAGTGCCCAGCTATAACGGGAGACAGAGTTTATAGGTTAGGTAGCATAAGATCCCATGTAGACCAAACAATGAGCCTGATTGTAGAATGACAGCAGTGACATCCTCAGTGTTAGGGCTCATGCAGACGAGCGTATAAATAGGACGTGTTCTGTCCGTTTTTTTATTATCTGCCCTGCTGAAGTCACGTTGACAGAGCGGCGGCTTCATTTCTGCTCTGCTCTGTTGACAGGGTGGGACTGCCAACATCACCCTGATTGACAGCTGGTTCCCTGCTTTCACACTCCGTCAGCAGAGCAGGGCAGAAAAGAAGCCGCTGGCAGAGGCAGCTCAATTGCCGGCATTAGCGGTCTGTGACTGCTCTGTACCAGCTAAGAATGGCACCAGGACAACAGGCAGGTAGGTAGAAACTACTGCATGTGAAGCTGCTAATGCCCTTTAAAGGTGACTTGTCGTTTATAATAAATGTTTGGCTTTTCACCAAGTGTAAGTCCCGCCGTTCTCCTGAACCCGGCACTGTTTTTCTTTTGTTCCTGCTCCTCTCCGATCCTGAGATATGGCCCTTTCTTTCCTTTATCTAAATCTACTCTATGTAGCCCAGGGGGCGTGGTCCTCACCTCTTTCCTGTAGATGTCTACATGAGGACCACACCCCCTGGGCTACATAGAGTAGATTTATATAAAGGAAAGAACGGACCATATCTCAGGAACGGAGAAGAACAGGAACAAAAGAAAAACAACACAGTATTCAGGACAACAGCGGCATTTACACCATGCAAAAAAATTACATATTTATAGCAAGTGATTAACTCCCTTGAAATGGAGCTAAACATCAATATCCTTTTAAAAAGGTTGCTAACTTATAGACCAGCCATCTACAGGTCACAGCAGCTAAGCTTCAGTGATTACCTCCTTATAAGAAACCAGCGTGACTTTCTAATTAATAAAAATATTTCTGCCGTATAACACAGCCGAGTGCTATCCGAGTTTTAATAGAGAGTACTAGGACCAATGTTATACTATGGGGCAGTGCAAATCAGCGATTCAGCATATATAAGTAAATTTGACATCCGTTACTGGTAGCTTATGACTTCAGGGGTGCGGTTTACAGAACAAGAGGAAAGGAGCTATTACATTTTATATATACAGTGGGGCAAAAAAGTATTTAGTCAGTCAGCAATAGTGCAAGTTCCACCACTTAAAAAGATGAGAGGCGTCTGTAATTTACATCATAGGTAGACCTCAACTATGGGAGACAAACTGAGAAAAAAAAATCCAGAAAATCACATTGTCTGTTTTTTTTTCCATTTTATTTGCATATTATGGTGGAAAATAAATATTTGGTCAGAAACAAAATTTCATCTCAATACTTTGTGATATATCCTTTGTTGGCAATGACAGAGGTTAAACGTTTTCGCTTTGGCTTTTCGCTTGGCAACACGGACTTTCAACTCCCTCCAAAGGTTTTCTATAGGGTTGAGATCTGGAGACTGGCTAGGCCACTCCAGGACCTTGAAATGCTTCTTACGAAGCCACTCCTTCGTTGCCCTGGCGGTGTGCTTTGGATCATTGTCATGTTGAAAGACCCAGCCACGTTTCATATTCAATGCCCTTGCTGATGGAAGGAGGTTTGCACTCAAAATCTCACGATACATGGCCCCATTCATTCTTTCATGTACCCGGATCAGTCGTCCTGGCCCCTTTGCAGAGAAACAGCCCCTAAGCATGATGTTTCCACCACCATGCTTTACAGTAGGTATGGTGTTTGATGGATGCAACTCAGTATTCTTTTTCCTCCAAACACGACAAGTTGTGTTTCTACCAAACAGTTCCAGTTTGGTTTCATCAGACCATAGGACATTCTCCCAAAACTCCTCTGGATCATCCAAATGCTCTCTAGCAAACTTCAGACGGGCCCGGACATGTACAGGCTTAAGCAGTGGGACACGTCTGGCACTGCAGGATCTGAGTCCATGGTGGCGTAGTGTGTTACTTATGGTAGGCCTTGTTACATTGGTCCCAGCTCTCTGCAGTTCATTCACTAGGTCCCCCCGCGTGGTTCTGGGATTTTTGCTCACCGTTCTTGTGATCATTCTGACCCCACGGGGTGGGATTTTGCGTGGAGCACCAGATCGAGGGAGATTATCAGTGGTCTTGTATGTCTTCCATTTTCTAATTATTGCTCCCACAGTTGATTTCTTCACTCCAAGCTGGTTGGCTATTGCAGATTCAGTCTTCCCAGCCTGGTGCAGGGCTACAATTTTGTTTCTGGTGTCCTTTGACAGCTCTTTGGTCTTCACCATAGTGGAGTTTGGAGTCAGACTGTTTGAGGGTGTGCACAGGTGTCTTTTTATACTGATAACAAGTTTAAACAGGTGCCATTACTACAGGTAATGAGTGGAGGAAAGAGGAGACTCTTAAAGAAGAAGTTACAGGTCTGTGAGAGCCAGAAATCTTGATTGCTTGTTTCTGACCAAATACTTATTTTCCACCATAATATGCAAATACAATGAAAAAAAAACAGACAATGTGATTTTCTGGATTTTTTTTTCTCAGTTTGTCTCCCATAGTTGAGGTCTACTTATGATGTAAATTACAGACGCCTCTCATCTTTTTAAGTGGTGGAACTTGCACTATTGCTGACTGACTAAATACTTTTTTGCCCCACTGTATATAATACGGAAACGTAGGGAGTGTTTATAAAAATATACAAAGATGATATAAAAATGGAACAAAACTATACGGTATATACAATTACACAAAATAAAAGGAATGACGAAAGAAAATTACTAAACCTAGTGTCACGGAAATGGCTCAGAGCTTAGCGGAGGGATCTACTCCTTAGGAAAATGGACAGAACCCACAGCAAGCTGTACCTTCCTCATATGTGGGATGCTTGTGGGATGTGCTATGTCTGTTTGAATTTTAAGAGATCCCTAACTTCTAGAATATCTTTGCACCTGGGGGTCCTAGGAGGTAGAAATTGTCATCATGTTTCCTATTGCAATTTTACAATTCTAAAGATATGAAATATGGCATGGATAGCATCATCCATCCGAACAATATTAAGTTGAAGGGTTTAGAGTGGTCATACGGTAATGTGAATGTGTTATGTTTATCCCCTCACTGCGACCCCAAAATATATTTCCCATAAATATTAGATTAATGCAAACTGCAATATTCCTCACTGACCACTGGCTCCAAAGTATCGCAGGCAAGCTCTTTGAACAGAGGAAGCTTTTGCCTCAAAAGTGTACTTCACCTCTGAGTAAACAAATCCTTGTTCTAGTGACTGGTTCTCAGAGCAGATCTCTGCTGTAATTACCTGGTTGTTGCAGGAGGTCCCAACTTCAATGTAGGTTCAAGTGTCAGCTCTTTCTCACTTCCCCAGCTATAATAATCCCATATCTTCAATGTGAGGTCCTACTTCATTGGAAGTTGAAGTGTCAGCTCTTTCTCACTTCCCCAGTTACATTTAATCCGATATGTTCAATGTGATTGGGGTACGTCCCCTCTCCGGAGATGTCTTTTTGGATTTTAATTTTTCTCTATGGCAAATAAGCGTTCTGGATTCATGGGAAATCCAACGAGTCTTGCCAAAGTCTACTGGCAGTAAGATATTCCTGAAGGTTTATTGTATGAAAATAGGCAAAGAGATATGGAGGGACATAGTGCAGCAACAGAGGGTGAAGAAGTATAATTTATAACTAGACCCTGGATTCTGGGGTCCAAAGAACCTTCTGTCAGATATAAAAATACAAGATTATACCTGCTATATGGTAGGTGGAGGTTCAGTTGCAAAACCAGCATTGGAGCCCAAGAGCTATGAAAGGGACTTATCACTTGCCACAGATAAATATTTCCCCCCCTGGTGTAAATGCTGCTGTTTTCCAGAATACGGCGTTGTTTTTCATTTGTTCCTGCGATATTGCTCTCTCTACTCCCTGTATATTTAGAGGCTTGTTAGCCAAGTGGGTGTAGGCATCAGCTCTTCTTTGTGAGTGCATTCCTGAAGATCACACCCACTAGTAACAAGACTAGATTTATATACAGGAAAGATAGGGCCATATCTCAGGAACGGAGAGGAGCAGGAACAAAGGAAAGACAGCGCAGGGAAAAACAGCTGCCAATGGGAAGAGACACCAGGTCGAGACCCATTACAGTCTACAGCCAGACTTGAAATCTCTTCTAATAAGTGAGGAAGAAGGAAGCTATAGGGGAACTTTTCCAAGGTTAGTGGGAGAGATTTGCATTTGCATGTATTACCATATGGATTTTCTCGCAGTTTTTTCAGTGGTACAAGTGTGAACAAAGCCTAACTATTCTGGACAGAATAGATAACAGGCTCATCAATAGCATTTTTCCTTGTCCATCCGGCAACGTTGTTGTGGTCCGCATGCCGCAGCGCTCCTCCTCCATACACAGAGCAGGAACTGCTGGTTAAATACAACACATTCTCAAATCCATTGTACAATTCCTGTCTTCACCTATGAAAAGAAGTGAAATCCAGCCTGTACCAGCAAACAGCGAGAACTGAACAGGCAGGGGGTGCAGCTATATGAGGCGTGGAGGTAAATGAAGTACCCGGCCCCGATGTGTGAGAGCCCCCAATGGCTTCTCTGCCATTTGAAAAGATGCCGGTGTTATAAATGCTTTATAGTAAGAGTGCATAGTAGGTGGGGGCGCTGTAATTGTGCATAGTTGTGGGGCACTGTGAATGATACATGGTAGATGGGGGACGATGAAATGGTACATAGTAAGTGGGGACTCTGTAATGGTACATTGTAGGTGGGGGTCTCTGTAATGGTACACAGTAGGTGGGGTGCTCTGTAATGGTACATAGTAGGTGGGGGGCTCTGTAATTGTACATAGTAAGTGGGAACCCTGTACTGGTACATAGTAGGTGGGGGCCCTGTAATGGCACATAGTAGGTGGGGGCTCTGCATGGTACATAATAGGTGGTGGGCCTGTAATGGTACAAAGTAGGTGGGGGCCTGTAATAGTACATAGTAGGTGGGGTGCTCTGTAATGGTACTTAGTAGGTGGGGGCCCTGTAATGGTACATAGTAGGTGGGGGGGCTGTAATAGTACATAGAAGGTGGGGGTCCCTGCAATGGTACATAGTAGGTGGGGGCTCTGTAATGGTACATGGCAGGTGGGGGGGCTCTGTAGTGGTACATAGTAGGTAGGGGGGCCTGTAATGGCACATAGTAGATGGGGGTCCCTGTAAAGGTACTACATAGTAGGTGGAGGGCCTGTAATAGTGCATAGTAGGTTGGGGGGCCTGTAATAGTACATAGTAGGTGGGGGGCTCTGTAATGGTACATAGTAGGAGGGGGTCCCTGTAATGGTACAAAATAGGTGGGGTCTTAGTAATGGTACTACATAGTAGGTGGGGCCCTATAATGGTACATAGTACATGGGGGGAGGGCTGTAATGGTACATAGTAGATGGGGGGGCCCTTAATAGTACATAGTAGGTGGAGATCATGCAATGGCACATAGTAGTTGGGGATCTCTGTAATGGTGCATAGTAGGTTGGGGACCCTGCAATGGTACATAGCAGGTGGGGGGGCCTGTAATGTTACTGTAATGGTACATAGTCGGTGGAGATCATGTAATGGTACATAGTAGGTGGGGGGCCCTGTAATGGTGCATAGTAGGTGGGGGGCCCTGTAATGGTGCATACTAGGTGGGGGCCCTGTAACGGTACATAGTAGGAGGGGGCCCTGTAATTGTACATAGTAGGTGGGGGCCCTGTAATTGTACATGGTAGGTGGTGGGCCCTGTAATGGTACATAGTAAGTAGGGGGCCTGTAATGGTAGATAGTAAGTGGGGGGTCCTGTAATGGTACATAGTAGGTGGGGGCCTGTAATGGTACATAGTGGGGGGGGCTCGGTAATGTTACTTAGTAGGTGGAGATCATGTAATGGGTACATAGTAGGTGGGGAACCTGTATATTGTGTATAGTAGGTGGGGAGGGTCATGTAACAGATTTTGTGTCAGGGCATCAGGTGTGTTGCTTACATCTGACCGCCTTTAAGGATGGCCATAAATATGGTTATTGTCACGTCGCCCTCGGACTCGGAGCCTGCTGTCCCGACCTCGGCCACTAGGAGACGCCGGACTGTCACGTCGCCGTCGGACTCGGGGCCTTCTGTTCCGGCCTTGGCCACTAGGAGGCGCCGTGGTTCGGCCCTGAGTAATGGCGGTGACAGAGAAGGGGCCCCTGCGCAGGCATCTGATGGACGCAGGCTCCGCTCCTCAGTCGGTCGTGGAAGGGTTGGTGCATCGCCATCTGGCCTGCTCCTGGGGGCGGCCCTGATGACATCAGCAGTCTGGGAGCCTGTGAGAAATGACCTGATCCCTCAAATACTTGGACTGGTCTTGCAAGCCGCCGGATATATTCTCGATTCCCCTATGTGCTACTGTGTGATTGACTATTGTTTGACTCTGACCTCAGACTGGATTTCTGACCCCTCTTGCCTGACGATTTTGTACTTCTGCTATTCTCCCGGTTTGTGACCTTGGCCTGGATATTCGACTCTGCTACTGCCTGCCGTTTTTGCACCTTTACCGCCCTCCCGTTTTGTGACCTTGGCCTGGACTCTCGACTCTCCCACTGCCTGACGTTTCTGTACCTCCACTGCTCGCCCGGTTTCTGACTACGATTTTGGCTCCCTGCCTTCTTCACTATTGGCGACCGTTCTGCTCTGGCGCACTGCTTCTACACAGCCACCCCCTGGGCCTTGCTACAATTCCAGATCCCTGTATAGGGGTTAAGGGTCTCGGGGTGCTGTCCCTACTGCATCCAGATCCGCGGAGGGACGTTACAGTTATAAACAGCATACAGTATTTTTCGCAGTGTTTATGTAGCATCGGATGTTTTTTGCCTCCTGTCCTTAGCAGTAAATATGACTGCAGCCTCTGAACTCAATATTTAAATTACTTACGGTCAGGGTCGGACTGGGGTGCCTAGGGACCACCAGGGGAATTGACTCTAGGGGCCCACCCTATGGCTGCCATAAATGGGTTTATTATGTGTTCATTTTTTGGCCTCTCCCACTAAAACGTGTGCCATTTAGCAAGCAGTGTGCAAAAGAGAACGCTCTCAGCCTCCTATATATCGTACACACTGTACTCTTGGCATCCTATATCACATACAGACCGCACTCTCGGTCTCCTTTAACAGATACTTTCTATAAGAGGCTGAGAGTGTGGTATGTACAGTATATAGGATGCCAATATTGCGATATGTACGGCATATTGGCCTCGTATATGACATGCAGACTGTCGGCCTCCTATTAGGCCCCCTATAAGACATACTGAGTGTCGGGCTCCTATTAGGCCCCCTATAAGACATACAGACTGTCAGCCTCCTATTAAGCCCCCTATAAGACATACTGAGTGTCGGCCTCCTATTAGGCCCCCTATAAGACATACTGAGTGTCGGGCTCCTATTAGGCCCCCTATAAGACATACTGAGTGTCGGGCTCCTATTAGGCCCCCTATAAGACATACTGAGTGTCGGCCTCCTATTAGGCCCCCTATAAGACATACTGAGTGTCGGCCTCCTATTAGGCCCCCTATAAGACATACTGAGTGTCGGCCTCCTATTAGGCCCCCTATAAGACATACTGAGTGTCGGGCTCCTATTAGGCCCCCTATAAGACATACTGAGTGTCGGGCTCCTATTAGGCCCCCTATAAGACATACAGACTGTCAGCCTCCTATTAAGCCCCCTATAAGACATACTGAGTGTCGGCCTCCTATTAGGCCCCCTATAAGACATACTGAGTGTCGGGCTCCTGTTAGGCCCCCTATAAGACATACTGAGTGTCGGCCTCCTATTAGGCCCCCTATAAGACATACTGAGTGTCGGCCTCCTATTAGGCCCCCTATAAGACATACTGAGTGTCGGCCTCCTATTAGGCCCCCTATAAGACATACTGAGTGTCGGCCTCCTATTAGGCCCCCTATAAGACATACTGAGTGTCGGCCTCCTATTAGGCCCCCTATAAGACATACAGAGTGTTGCCTCTTAGATACTGTACAGACCGCACTCTCTGCCTATGTACGGCATACAGGAGGATGATAGTGCGGTCTGTACAGTCGGTATACAGGCCTCATATGACATATTAGGCCATATAAGAGTGTACTGCATGTGTATCTTATCTAGGAGGCACTGACTGAGATTGTGATCTGTGATGCTGCATCATGTCATGTGTATGAGCAGGGACAGATTTAGGCAAAGTGGGGCCCTAGGCCAATTTTAAAATGGGGCCCCAAATGCTAACATATTGCACATCACACAGAAGCATTTCGGTTGTAGTTACATGCGCTGAGTTCAGGACGCTGAATCAGTGTGATCGACAATATTGAAGTCGTTCAACACTTGTTTCCTGGCCTCTTTCCACCGTCTGAGAAAGAATGATGGGGACAGAACAATCACTAATGGATTAATCTGTCCCCATACAGTATCATGTTATCAGCAGCACATCTACAGTTTACACCCCATAGTCCTCCATTCAATATAATGTCCCCCATAGTCCTCCATATAATATATTCTGCCCCATAGTCCTCCATATAGTATAATACACTCCTCAGTCCCACATATAACATAATGCAGCCACCCCATAGAACATAATGCAGCCACCCCACAGAGTATAATGCAGCCCTGCCATACAATATAATGTAACCCCCATAGAATATAATGCAGCCCCCCTCTTATAGTATAATGCAGCCACCCCTTAGAGCATAATGTAGCCACCCCACAGAATACAATGTAACCCCGGATAGAATATAATGCAGCCCCCCTCATATAGTATAATGCAGCCCCTCCATAGAATATATGGCAACCTCTTATATAGTGTAATGTAGCCCCTCCATAGAATACAATGTAGCCCTCCTCATATAGTATGAAAAAGACCCTATTGTCTACTCCAGAGAAGCTATACTGCTCCTTAGGGATACAAAAAGGCAGCATGCTGCTAATAGACCAGAGGACATTCTACCAGAAATAAGGAGGACTAAGAGAAGAGGTTGCAGAGCTGGAGCCCTCAGGAAAGCTAGAAGAAGGCGCTATAGACCTGCTCTTCCCTCCGTCATTATGGGCTATGTGAGGTCACTCGGGAATAAGTTGGACGAACTGTCGGCGCTGACCAGACATCATCGGGAATTAAGGGAGTGCAGTATGTTGCTGTTTACAGAGACCTGGCTCACCTAAGGTACTCCGGACACTTGTCTCATTGGATGGCTTTAAACTCATTTGCGCGGACAGGACAAGGGAGAGCGGTGAAGTCGGAGGGCTGGCGATATTTGTGAATGATAGATGGTGTGACTCTAGGCACATCGTGGTCAAAGAGCAAACATGCTGTAAGGACATTGAGCTGTTAGCTGTGGGCATGAGACCTTTTTATTTATTGAGGGAACTTTTGCATGTAGTCATGATAGCTGCATACGTCCCCCCTTCTGCGAAAGCTGATGCCGCCACTGAGGTCCTACAATCCACAGTGAGCATGATGCAGTCCCTTCACCCCCAAGCACTCCTTCTGGTTTCGGGAGACTTCAATCGTGTCTCCAGCATCCATACTACCCGGTTGCACACAGTATGTTACCTGCCTCAATAGAGACAACAAAATATAGGACTTGTTCTTTGCCAATGTGAGAGGGGCATATGCCTCGTCAGCCTTACCGCCCCTTGGAAGATCGGATCACAACCTAGTGCACCTCCAACCCGTGTACAAGCCACTTGTACAGAGAGAACCTGCTGTCACTCGCACAGTGAGGATATGGACTGAGGAGAGTGAAGATGCTCTGAGAGACTGCTTTGAAACAACCACTTGGGATGTGTTGCAAGATTCCTATGGTGATGACATGGATGGTCTCACACACTGTATAACGGACTACGTTAATTTCTGTGTAGACAACCCACAAAAGTAGTGAGGTGCTTCTCTAACAATAAACCATGGATCAGCCCCAGAATAAAGCCTCTTCTCAAAGAGAAGAAGTTGGCCTTCAGATTAGGTGACAAGGGCAGGCTGAGAGAAGTGCAGAAAGATCTGAAGAATCTAATCAGGCAGGGAAAGGCTAATTATAAGAGAAAGATAGAACTGAAATTGTCACAGAAAAGGATTCATGAAGTCTGGGAGGGTCTAAAGTCTATATCTGGGCATAGACAGACTGTCTCCAGGATGATTGTAGATAAAAAGGGGCTTAATGAACTTAATCTATTCTTTAACAGATTTAATCACACACTGGCTGCTCCTGCCCCTGCATACTATTCACACCTCTCTACTACAATAACCTCACCCCCTGCTGCAACTTGTCAACTGAGCCAGGGTCTGTTCTTCACAAGTACCCAGGTTGCAAAAGAACTGGATAAGATCAAAGTTTTGAAGGCTGCAGGTCCTGACGGCATCAGTGCAAGGCTAATCAAAACCTGCGGGCACCAGCTGAGTGAGATCATTACATATCTGTTCAATATGAGCCTGAGAATAGGTATAGTACCACAACTGTGGAAATTATCGTGTGTGGTACCAGTTCCGAAGAAACCTTATCCGAAAGACCTTAATGACTATAGACCTGTAGCATTGACATCACACCTGATGAAGGTACTAGAGAGATTGGTTCTCACACGTCTCCGTCCTCTAGTGAGCTCGGATATGGACCCTCTCCAGTTTGCCTACAGGCCAGGCATTGGTGTGGATGCAAGAATAATGTTCTTAGATTTCTCTAGTGCTTTTAATTAATACCATACAGCCAGGTCTACTGAGAGACAAGCTGGGCCTTGTTGGCGTGGACCTCCAACTCTCCACCTGGATCCTTAACTACCTCACAAACCGACCTCAGTTTGTAAAGGTTCGGGACAGTGTGTCAGACATGGTGATCTGCAATACAGGGGCACCTCAAGGTACAGTTCTTGCCCCTTTTCTCTTCACACTGTACACTGCGGATTTTAAGTGCAACTCATCTAGCTTCTACTTGCAGAAGTATTCTGATGACTCTGCAATAGTAGGCCTCATCACAGGAGGAGATGAAAGAGAGTACAGAGATACTAACCAAGCTTTTGTGGAGTGGTGTCAGAGGAACCACCTTAGGATTAATTCCGGGAAGACCAAGGAATTGGTGGTGGACTTTCGCAGGGAAAAAATCCACCAGTAGTGGTGAACATTCAGGGAAATGACATTGAGATAGCCGACACCTATAAGTACCTTGGTGTGATCCTCAATAATAAGCTTGACTGGGCCCATCACTTGGATGCAGTGTACAGGAAGGGCCACAGTAGGCTTTTTCTGCTCAGAAGGCTGAGAGCCTTCGGAGTTAGGGGGGCACTCCTTGCATTCTTCTTCAACTCTGTTGTGGCATCAGTCATTTTCTTTGGTGTGGCGTGCTGGGGTAGTGGCATATCAACCAGGGACTGGAATAGGCTGGACAAACTGATTATAAGGGCCAGCTCTGTCCTGGGATGCCCCCTTGATCCAGTTCAGGAAGTAGGCGACAGGAGGATACTGGCCAAGGTGAGCTACAGGGTGCAGAATGATTCCCATCCCATGCATGAGACCGTGACAAAGATGTGCAGTACTGTCAGTGACCGGCTACTTCATCCTAAATGTGAGAGGGAGCGCTATCGAAAGTCCTTCCTTCCTGCTGCAGTTAGGCTGTATAACCAGCACTGTCCAAAACGGAGAACGACCCAAACAGTGAACTGATAGATCCAAAGTTGTGATAGTCTGGTTATATCTTTTTCTTTCGTATATGTACCTACCTACTGTCAATGTAATGTCTTTATGCATCTGTATCTGTACTTGTTCTTGCCTTGCTGCTGTAATGCTCTGAATTTCCCCATGGTGGGACGATTAAAGGATTATCTTATCTTATCTTACAATGCAGCCCCAATAGAATATAATGTAGCCCCCTCATGAAGTATAATAAACCCCCCCTACAATATAATCTAGCCCCCCATAAAATATAATGCAGCCCCTGTAGAATACAATGTAGCCTCCTCATATAGTATAATGTAGCCCCTTCATGGAGTATGATGCAATCACCACCATAGAATATATAATGTAGCCCCGAATAGAATATAATACAGCCCACCTCCCCATAGAATATAATGTAGCCCCCCATATTATATATCACAGCCTCCCCCATAGAAAATAATGTATAATGTACCCCCCCATGGTATTAAACACAGTCACATAGCATATAGCACAGCCCCACATGGTATATAGCACAGTCCCACATGGTATACAGCAGAGCACGATGGCATACAGCACAGTCCCCCATTGGTATACAGCACAGCCCCCCATTGTTATACAGCACAGCCCCCCATTGGTATACAGCAGAGCGCCATGGTATACAGCACAGCCCCACATGGTAAATAGCACAGGCCCACATAGTATAAAGCACAGCCCCACATGTTATACAGCACAACCCCCCATTGGTATACAGCACATCCCCCATTGGTATACAGCACATGCCCCCCATTGGTATACAGCACAGCCTCTCATTGGTATACAGCACAGCCCCCCATTAGTATACAGCACAGCCCCACATGGTATAAAGCACAGGCCCACATGGTATAAAGCGCAGGCCCACATGGTATAAAGCGCAGCCCCACATGGTATATATCACAGAATCACATGGTTTACAGCACAGCCCCATGGTATACAGCACAGCCCCACATGGTATACAGCACAGGCCCACATAGTATAAAGCACAGCATCACATGGTATACAGCACCATGGTATACAGCACAGCCCCACATGATATACAGCACAGGCCTCAGCCTCCTCCGGACCCCTCTTCCCTCCTCTTCCTCCTCCAGACCTCTCTGGCCTCCACTTACTTCTCCAGACCCCTCTTCCCTCCTCTTCCTCCTCCGGACCCCTCTGGCCTCTACCATGGAGACTCTTTGTTCCCCCTCCTCTCCAGGGACACAGACCACCCGTCACCCACTCACTCTAGACTCTACTCACCGGACCACAGCAGAGTAGGAGTGGGAGCAGCAGCAGGGAGAGCAGAGCTCAGCGGCTTCCTCTTGTCTCACACGCTGGCTGCTATGCTATTAGTCAGCCAGCTACAGAGCCGGAAAGCAGAGCGCGGGGTGTTTCACCGCCCATCAAGAACAGCGCTGATGTCACGTGGCAAGGTCCTGGGGCTGGGTGAGTCATCAGAGAGACCCAGAGCCAGCAAGAGGGCCGCCCGACGCCGCGTCAGCGCCTCAGACGGGGGTATGCCGGGCCCGCGCCGCCTCGCGCTATGGTATATGCACGCGTGCGTCCCTTCAAATCATGGGATGCGCTTTTAAAGGGCCCACGCACTTAAAGGGGCAGCATTTTTAAAGGGCCCCAGTGACCCTCGGGGCCCACCGGGCATTTACCCGGTACCTCGCCAGGCCAGACCGAGCTTGCTTACGGCAATTAGCAATTGCACAAGAAAAAAAAATTACATGTACTGCATGTACAGCAGTTTTTTTTTTATTGGAAAAGCCCAAATTCGCCACTTCACTCCAGAGCGGCATTCATAATTCTACAGTCTTTGCAGCGGCACTTTTTTTTTAGTATCTTACATATGATGTATTATTGAATTAGATATTTAGCGAACGGTATTTATTCTATTTCCACATAGGCAGAATAACATTTTTCCAAACACCTGTCTCCGTGAGATACATCTGGACTCTGCGTGCAAAACATAACCTGCTGGATCACATGTGGACAGTCAGCAAAATATTTCCTGTTCTGTAGTAGATGGTTAGGTTTCACTTACCTTATATATGAGCGCCATCTGGTGGTTGTTTTTTATATACTTTTAAAAGGGTAATCGCAGTCTTGGAACCATTTTTATTTCTAACTAGCTGAAAAGCCCGGCGTTGGTACATAGTAGGTTGGGGGCCCTGTAATGGTACATAGTAGGTGGGGGCCCTGTAATGGTACATGGTAGGTGGGGGCCCTGTAAAGGTACATAGTAGGTGGGGGGCTCTGTAATGGTACATAGTAGGTGGGGGCCCTGTAATGGTACATAGTAGGTGGGGGCGCTGTAAAGGTACATAGTAGGTGGGGGACCCTGTAATGGTACATAGTAGGTGGGGTGCCCTGTAATGGTACATAGTAGGTGGGGGGCCCTGTGATGGTACATAGTAGGTGGGGGGCTCTGTAATGGTACATAGTAGGTGGGGGGCCCTGTAATGGTGCATAGTAGGTGGGGGCCCTGTAATGGTACATGGTAGGTGAGGGGCTCTGTAATGGTGCATAGTAGGTGGTGGTCCCTGTAATGGTACTACATAGTAGGTGGGGGGCCCTGTAATGGTACTACATAGTAGGTGGGGGGAGGGCTGTAATGGCACATAGTAGGTGGGGGGCCCTGTAATAGTACATAGTAAGTGGGGGCTCTGTAATAGTACATAGTAGGTGGGGGCTCAGTAATGGTATATAGTAGGTGGGGGGCCCTGTAATGGTACTACATAGTAGGTGGGGGGAGGGCTGTAATGGCACATAGTAGGTGGGGGGCCCTGTAATAATACATAGTAAGTGGGGGCTCTGTAATAGTACATAGTAGGTGGGGGCTCAGTAATGGTATATAGTAGGTTGGGGTCCCTGTAATGGTACTGTGTAGTAGGTGGGGGGGCCCTGTAATAGTACATAGTAGGTGGGGGGCTCTGTATTGGTACTTGGCAGGTGGAGATCATGTAATGGTAGATAGTAGGTGGTGGCCCTGTATATTGTGTATAATAGGTGGGGGCCCTGTATATTGTGTATAGTAGGTGGTGGCCCTGTATATTGTGTATAGTAGGTGGGGGGCCTGTATATTGTGTATAGTAGGTGGGGGCCCTGTATATTGTGTATAGTAGGTGGGGGCCCTGTATATTGTGTATAGTAGGTGGGGGCCCTGTATATTGTGTATAGTAGGTGGGGGCCCTGTATATTGTGTATAGTAGGTGGGGGCCCTGTATATTGTGTATAGTAGGAGGGGAGGGTCATGTAACAGATTGTGTCAGGGCATCAGGTATGTTGCTTACATCTGACCGCCTTTAACCCCTTCACTACCAAGGGTGGTTTGCACGTTAACTCCCGGGCCAATTTTTACAATTCTGACCACTGTACATTTATGAGGTCATAACTCTGAAACGCTTCTATGGATCCCGGTGATTCTGACATTGTTTTCTCGTGACATATTGTACTTCATGTTAGTGGTAAAATTTCATTCAAATAACTTGCGTTTATTTGTGAAAAAAACGGAAATTTGGCGAAAATTTTGAACATTTCGCAATTTTCCAACTTGAAATTTTTTTGCCCTTAAATCACAGCGATACGGCACACAAAAAACTTAATAAATAACATTTCCCACATGTTTACTTTACATCAGCACAATTTTGGAACCAAAATTTTTTTTTGTTAGGAAGTTATAAGGGTTAAAAATTGACCAGCGATTTCTCATTTTTGCAACATCATTTTATTTTTAGGGACCACATCACATTTGAAGCCACTTTGAGGGGTCTATATGATAGAAAATACCCAAAAGAGACACCATTCTAAAAACTGCACCCCTTATGGTGCTTAAAACCACATTCAAGAAGTTTATTAACCCTTTAGGTGCGTCACAGGAATTTTTTGAATATTTAAAAAAAATGAACATTTAACTTTTTTTCACAAAAAAATACTTCAGGTTCAATTTTCTTTATTTTACCAAGGGTAACAGGAGAAATTGGACTGCAAAAGTTATTGTGCAATTTGTCCTGAGTACGCTGATACCTGATATGTGGGGGGAACCACTGTTTCGGCGCATGGCAGACCTCAGTAGGGAAGGAGCACCGTTTGACTTTTTCGATGCAAAATTGGCTGGAATTCAGATCGGACACCATGTCGCGTTTGGAGAGCCCCTGATGTACCTAAACAGTGGAAACCCCCCCAAGTGACCCCATTTTGGAAACTAGACCCCCCAAGGAACTTATCTAGATATGTGGTGAGAACTTTGAACCCACAAGAGCTTCACAGAAGTTTATAACGTACAGCGGTACAATTAAAAAATCCTATTTTTTCCACAAAAATGATCTTTTCACCCCCAATTTTTATTTTTCCAAGGGTAACAGGACCCTAAAAGTTATTGTGCAATTTGTCCTGAGTACGCTGATACCCCATATGTGGGTGTAAATGACTATTTGGGCGCATAGCAGAGCTCGGAAGGGAAGCAGCGCCATTTGACGTTTTTGGCTAGAATTGAGATCGGACACCATGTCGCGATTGGAAAACCCCTGATGTACCAAAACAGTGGAAACCCTCCACAAATGACACCATTTTGGAATCTATACCCCCCAAGGAACTTATCTAGATGTGTGGTGAGAACTTTGAACCCCCAAGGGCTTCACAGAAGTTTATAACATACAGCCATACAATTAAAAAATCATATTTTTTCCACAAAAATGATCTTTTCACCCTCAATTCTTATTTTTCCAAGAGTAACAGGACCCTAAAAGATATTGTGCAATTTATCCTGAGTGCGCTGATACCCCACATGTGGGGGTAAACCACTATTTGGGTGCATGGCAGAGCTCGGAAGGGAAGCAGCACCATTTGACGTTTTTGTCTGGAATTGAGATCGGACACCATGTCGCGTTTGGAAAGCCCCTGATGTACCAAAACAGTAGAAACCCCCCACAAATGACACCATTTTGGAAACTAGACCCCCTGAGGAACTTATCTAGATGTGTGGTGAGCACTTTGAACCCCCAAGGGCTTCACAGAAGTTTATAATGCCCAGGCATGAAAATAAAAAAATCGTATTTTTTCCACAAACATGATCAATTAGTCTCCAATTTTTTTATTTTCCCAAGGGTAACAGGAGAAATTGGACCCCAAAAGTTGTTGTCCAATTTGTCCTGAGTACGCTGATACCTCATATGTGGGAGAAAACTACTGTATGGGCACACGTCGGGGCTCGGAAGGGAAGTAGTGACGTTTTGGAATGCAGACTTTGATGGCATGGTCTGCGGGTGTCATGTTGCTTTTGGAGAGCCCCTGATGTACCTAAACAGTGGAAACCCCCCACAAGTGACCCCATTTTGGAAACTAGACCCCCTAATGAACTTATCTAGATGTATGGTGAGCACTTTGAACCCACAAGTGCTTCACACAAGTTTATAACGCCTGGGCGTGAAAATAAAAAAATCATTTTTTTCCGCAAAAATGATATTTTTGCCCCCAATTTTTTATTTTCCTAAGGGTAACAGGAGAAATTGGACCCCAAAAGTTGTTTTGTAATTTGTCCTGAGTAGGCTGATACCCCATATGTGGGGGTAAAACACTGTTTGGGCGCATGGCAGAGCTTGGAAGGGAAGGAGCACCATTTGACTTTTTCAACGCAGAATTGGCTGGAATTGAGATCAGACGCCATGTTGCCTTTGGAGAGCCCCTGATGTGCCCAAACAGTGGAAACCCCCAATTCTAACTCCAACCCTAACCCCAACACACTCCTAACCCTAATCTGAGCCCTAACCCTAGCCCTAACCCTAACCCTAATGGGAAGATGGAAATAAATACATTTTCTTTTAGTTTTATTATTTTTCCCTAACTAAGGGGGTGATAACGGGGGGTTTGATTTACTATTTATGGCGGTTTTTATGTATGGCGGCTGTCAGACGCTAAAAGACGCTTTTTATTGTAAAAATAGTTTTTGCATCACCACATATTGTGAGCTGTAATTTTTCCGTATTTTGACCCACCGAGTCATGTGAGGTCTTATTTTTTGCGAGATGAGTTGATGTTTTCATTGGTACCATTTTCGGGCACGTGACATTTTTTGATCGTTTTTTATTCCGATTTTTGGGACGCAGAATGAACAAAAACCAGCGTTTCATGAATTTCTTTTAGGTGGTGCGTTTACGCCGTTCCGCGTGCGATAAAATTGATAAAGTGGTTTTATTCTTCGGGTCAGTACAGTTACAGTGATACCTCATTTAGGTCGTTTTTTATGTTTTGTCGTTTTTTTGCAATGAAAACAATTTTATATAAAAAATAATTATTTTTGTATCGCTTTATTCTGCGAGTTATAACTTTTTTATTTTTTTGCGGATGATGCTGTATGGCGGCTCTTTTTTTGCAGGACAAGATGGCGTTTTCAGCGGTACCATGGATATTTATATGTATCTTTTTGATCGCGCATTATTGCACTTTTTGTTCGGTGGTATGATAATAAATCATTATTTTTTGCTTCGTTTTTTATTTTTATTTTTTAATGGGTTCGCTAAAGGGGTTAACTAATGGGACAGTTTTATAGGGCGGGTCGCTACGGACGCATCAATACCAAATATGTGTACTTTTATTGTTTTGGTTTTTTTTATTTTGAAAAAATGGATTTATTGGGGAATTTATTTATTTTTTTTTACTAATTTATTTAGCGATTTTTTTAAAATTATTTTTAACACTTTTTTTATTTTTTTTTACTTTATTACCTTGTCCCAGGTGCGACATCACTGTCCTGTGACAGATCGCTGATCTGTCACATCACAGATCACTGTGACAGATCAGCAATCTGTCACAGGCAGTTCTGCAGACTTCCTCATGCCTGCGCTTTGCAGGCAGTGAGGAAGTCAGCTCCCTACAGGCCCCTGAAGGCCCCCGTCGCCATCTTGGATCCGGGGGTGTGTAGGGAAAGAGACCCCCGCAGCAGCGCTGCACATTGCGCTGCCGTGGGGGGCTCAGGGAAGCAAGGAGGGAGCCCCCTCCCTGCCGATGCTTCCCTTTAACCCCCGGTACACCGCGATCCCGTTTGATCGCGGTGTACAAGGGGTTAACGTGTCGGGGGCGGTCCGTGACCGACCCTGACACATTGTGCTGGGT
Source organism: Dendrobates tinctorius (assembly GCF_039654945.1). NCBI lineage: Eukaryota > Metazoa > Chordata > Amphibia > Anura > Dendrobatidae > Dendrobates > Dendrobates tinctorius. The sequence continues at coordinate 30,046,487 of NW_027361688.1, read as the reverse complement.
GTCAGCTGTGATAATCAGCTGACACCCGGCCGCGATCAGCGGCGCTCACCACGTGGGCGCCGCTGATCGCTAGGACATAATATTCCGTCCATGGTAATTAGGTCCAGGGTCACATGGACGGAATATTACGTCCCTTGTAGGTAAGGGGTTAAGGATGACCATAAATATGGTTATAACCAGCATACAGTATTTTTCACAGTGTGGCATCGGATGTTTTTTGCCTCCTTAGGCCTGTTTCACACTTACGTTTTTTCTGTCAGTTGCAATCCGTTGAAAAGGCGGAGAACGGATCCGTGGCCATTGAGACACCAACAGGTGCCACCGGACCGTTGTTTTCATGGATCCGCCGAAGTCTGCATTTTAAAGGAACCGCAGCCAAGAGAGAGAGATTTTCGACGCTCCCAGAACGGCATTTCATGGTTAAAATGCCTCCCGGAGTAAAGCTCCCGGCATGCGCACTTAAAAATAGCGGACCGTCAAGGCAAAAAAAAGTTGCATTGTCCTTCTCATCCGCCCGGGAGCCGCTAAAATCTTGGCGGAACCCTTAAAATAAGGGGTGGGACGAACGACCGTCAGTCAAGATCCACCACTAATATAAGTCTATGGAGGATAAAAGCGGATCCGCCCATTTTTCGGCGGATCCGTTTTTTTCTAAAATTGGCGGATTTTGACTGACGACAAACAACGGACGTGTGAAACAGCCCATAGCTGTAAATATGACTGCAGCCTCTGAACTCATTATTTAAATTACTTACGGTAATTAGCAATTGCGCAGGAAAAAAAATTATATTAAAAAAACAGGGTGTAATTACTCTTCTGTACTGATCTCAAAGGGACATCTTAATTATAAGTCAAATAACATGCATTTATTTATCAGGTGTTATATTCCAGAGCTGCACTCATAATTCTGCATGGAGGTAGAAGTACACTACCGGGCTAATAAAATAAGCTATTTCTAACTAGCTGAAGAGCCCGACGTTGCCTGGGCATAGTAACTAACTGTGGTTAGTTACAACAAATGATAATGATTATATTGCACATAAAAACATTTCACATCATATATTCAACACATTCAAGAGCCTTTTGATAAACAACATTTTTGGTTTTTCCTTTTGGCGCAAAGATGAACAGATTTTTGGCAGTTCCAACTTTTGAACAGGCCACGTAAAGTTGACCATGAGAAAAGCATGGAGATTGCAAATCGATCCCTACTCCTTTCAAGGCCTGTCCCTGAGCCTTGTTAACGGACATTGCAAATGCCAATCGAACTGGAAACTGGAGGCACTTAAAATCAAAAGGCAAATCAGATGGAATGAGTGGAATTCTTGTAATGAAAATGTCCTCTCCTTTGGCACATTCTGTTGCTGAGCTGTGTATCTAATCCTATCCTGTGTGATACTATCTGCTGAGCTGTCTATCCTGTGTGACACTGTCTGCTGAGCTGTGTATCTAATCCTATTCTGTGTGACACTCTCTGCTGAGCTGTGTATCTAATCCTCCCCTGTGTGATACTGACTGCTGATCCGTGTATCTAATCCTCTCCTGTGTAATACAGTCTTCTGCTCCGAGTATCTAATCATATCCTGTGTGATACTGGGTTTCCCCTGCAGTCTGTGTCAGAGGGTGGTCTGTGTCAGCATGGTAATAAATTGTTATTTCCAGCTTTAAAGAAGGACGATAACACCATAGACATAAGAATAATAGGCCTCATTTACCACAACTGTCTACAAGGAAAACTGTTGCTCATGGCAACCAATCACAGCTCAGGTTTCACCTTTTAAACAGCTCTGGGGTGAAATAAAAGATGCTTAGTGATTGGTTAGTATGTGGAGTAGGCGTGGCTTGATACATACATACACTCAGTTTTATACACTGTGTTCCAAATTATTATGCAAATTGGATTTAAGTGTCATAAAGATGTTATTTTTTGTTTTTCAAATAAACTCATAGATGGTATTGTGTATCAGGGCTCCTTGGATCACTGAAATCAATCTCAAATGCCTGTGATAATTAGTTTGCCAGGTGAGCTCAATTAAAGGAAAACTACTTAAGAATGATGTTCCACATTATTAAGCAGGGCACAGGTTTCAAGGAATTTAGGAAATAAAAAGGATCTCTCTGCTGCTGAAAAGCATCAAATAGTGCAATGCCTTGTTCAAGAGATGAAAACATTAGATATTTCCCAAAAATGTAAACGTGATCATTGTACTGTTAAGAGATTTGTGGTTGATTCTGAGCACAGACATGTTTGTGCTGATAAAGGCAGAATGAGGAAGGTTTCTGCCAGGCAAGTTCATTGGATTAAGAGAGTGGCTGCTAAAAAGCCATTACAAACTAGCAAACAGATATTTAAAGCTGCTGGTGCCTCTGGAGTCCCTCGAACCTCAAGGTGTAGGATCCTTCAAAGGCTTGCTGTGGTGCATAAACCTATTATTCGGCCACCCCTAAACAGTGCTCCAAGCAGAAACGGTTGCAGTGGGCCCAGACATACACGAAGACTAATTTTCAAACAGTCTTGTTTACTGATGAGTGTTGAGCAACCCTGGATGGTCCAGATGGATGGAGTAGTGGATGGTTGGTGGATGGCCACCATGTCCCAACAAGGCTGCGATGTCAGCAAGGAGGTGGAGGAGTCATGTTTTGGGCCGGAATCATGGAGAAACAGCTGGTAGGGCTCTTTAAGGTTCCTGAAGGTGTGAAAATGACCTCTGCAAAGTATATAGAGTTTCTGACTGACAGCTGTCTTCCATGGTATAAAAAGCAGAAACGTGCCTTCAGGAGCAAAATCATCTTCATGCATGACAATGCACCATCTCATGCTGCAAAGAATACCTCTGAGTCATTGACTGCTATAGGCATAAAAGGAGATAAACTCATGGTGTGGCCACCATCTTCCCCTGACCTCAACCCTATAGAGAACCTATGGAGTATCATCAAGCAAAAGATCTATGAGGGTGGGAGGCAGTTCACATCAAAACAGCAGCTCTGGGAGGCTATTCTGACTTCATGCAAAGAAACACAAGCAGAAACTCTCCAAAAACTCACAATTTCAATGGATGCAAGAATTGTGAAGGTGATATCAAAGAAGGGTTCCTATGTTAACATGTCACTTGGCCTGTTAAGCTATTTAACTCCAAAATATCCTTTTTGTTCAGTGATTGTGACCTCCTAATGCTGCAAATTCCACAAATGAGCATTTTCAGTTCTTTAAAACATATCAAATGTTTAGAAATTCTACTGTGCCTAATAATTTGGAACAGTGCAATTTGAGTTTTTATTCATTTTGGAGATTATACTGTTATTATTATTTGATGCATACTAACGGGTGATGACTTTTATTAGACTGACTGTCATTTGTACCGACTATTTAGGAAAATCAGAGAAAAATATCATTTGCATAATAATTTGGAACACAGTGTATACGGTATATAGATTTCAATGCATAAATATAATTAGGCAATTTTGGAAAGTCACTTAAAAGTTGTTAAAGGGGATTCCCAGGACTTTAACCTCTTCATCACCAGGCAATTTTTCTTTGTTTATGCTTTTTTTCCCCCTTCTATCGAGATTTTTTTTTTAATTTTTATGTTGATATAGTCACATGAGGGTTTGTTTTTAGCGGGTGAGAATGATTCATTTTACAGTATAATCTGAAAAATAGGGGAGAACATACAGTAACTACATTGGGTAAAAGGGTGAAGAAAAAACTTTCTCAAATTTTTTTTTCTTTGGGTGTTTGTTTTTTATTTTCATGTATTCATTGAGCAATAAAAAAAACAATCTGGTAAAGGTCAGTACAATTACATTGATACTAAACTTTAGTTTTCTTTAATACTCCTGGGGCTTAAAAAAAATTCCAAGCTATGTTATATAAAAAAAAATATATATATATTTATTTTTTTTTTTGTTTTTTTTTGAGGGAAGATGTGGCAACCAAATCCCAGAAATTTTTAGTTTTCAAATTTGTTTCCTTGTTTACCATATGTTTAAAATAATTTTAGATTTTGATTGATTTTACACCTTTGTGGGCATTGTTTTTTTTAAAAAACCAACACTTTTTAGCAGGGCTGTGGAGTCGGTAAGCCACAGTTGCGACTCCGACTCCTGGATTTTATCAGGCTCCGACTCCGACTCCGGCTCCGACTCCGACTCCGGCTCCGACTCCGACTCCTTCATAAATGGCCAATTCATAACAACAAATTTACTGTTGTAAAATATTAAACATCGTGCTTATTCAGTTTCTCACCATCATATAAGTAATCAGACCACTTAGAGCAAAAACTACATTTATTAGAATACAATTAGAATATAGCAAATAACTTTTATAAACTTTTCTAAACTGTAAGTAAATATGCAATAAACACTTTTATGCAGTTAATAAGAAGAAATCTATAAATTTGTCCTCAGAAAAAGTATTGCCTCTGTCAGATCCTCCTTCATGGATGCCCTCAAATCTGATCTAATTATTTTGAGAGCAGAGAACAACCTCTCTACACTAACTTGTGTTGGTGGCAAAGCAGTAACCACTCGGGCAACATCTCTGACAATGTCAGGATACAGAGGAATCGCTTGTTGCACTGTTATTTTTGATGAACGGTCAAATTTCTCAATTTCTTTTAGTGCACATGAAAAAGTCTGCTGAAATGTACTGGCTGTGTTCCTTGATGGGGATGACTCTTCTTCTATGCGGGAACGCTTTGCACGGTCCTTGTGATCCAAATATTTTTCGAAATTAAATTCTTCATCAGTTGATGATGAGGGTGAAGATGTGGCAGGACGACCAAATTCTTCTTGTTCCTCCTGACTGTTCTGCAACCCTTTCATCCTTACTGCTATTTCAAACAGAGCTTCTTTTCCTTTACTTAGCTGTTGATCATCTAGAAGAATCCGATGCATTGGGTCTACATAAACAGCTGCCAAAAGAATGTTATTTTGTAATAGTAGCTCCTCTCTCCGTTTCATTGATGTAGCAATGCCACTTGCAATTAACCCTCCTCTTTGGGACAGGCAAAATATCAGGTTCTTCCACTCCTTTAAGAAAATACCTGGAGTTAAGTCCTCTGCTTGTAATTTTTTAGTCACTGTAAATGGGTGCTCTAGCAATTTTTCCAGCTCAGTCACCTGATTCCACTGACTTTCATTTAGCGTCAGTTGAGGGTTAGCCATGTCTACAAGAAAGGTTTTCAGTTGAACCAAGCGCTGAATCATTAAGTACTGCCCCATCGTGTGGCTTGATCAATAATTGCCCCTTTTCCAGCACGTCTCTTCAAAATTGAGTCAACTTTAGGGGTTCTGGCAACAGTAGCCAATTTTCTCACCTTGCCAATCAGTGCAGCAGCATGTCCTTCTTGCAGACTGTCTCTTATAGCCAGCTGTAGCGTATGCACAACACAGCGCATGTGATGAATGAAAGAACATATTGACACAGTTTCAACAAGATCATCTAAACTATCATGTTGCTGTTCATCTGAAGCAACTTCAGTTTGCTCCTCAGTTACAATACTGTGTTCCTCTATTTCAAACTTTCTGTGTCTGTGGACCCAGAATGTTCTTCTAGCTGCTGGTCACCATCATTACTCTCATTCATTAGCTTAATAGTACTTATCATATTTGAAGCATTGTCAGTTACGACAGAAAGAACTTGCTCTTTTTTAAGTTCATAGTCTTGCAGAACCTTTTCCAAGACCTGGAGAAACTCACTGGTGTGATGAGCTTTGGTGACTTTACTGCCAATGTCTTGGTAACTACAGTGGGGAAAAAAAGTATTTAGTCAGTCAGCAATAGTGCAAGTTCCACCACTTAAAAAGATGAGAGGCGTCTGTAATTTACATCATAGGTAGACCTCAACTATGGGAGACAAACTGAGAAAAAAAAATCCAGAAAATCACATTGTCTGTTTTTTTTTTCATTTTATTTGCATATTATGGTGGAAAATAAGTATTTGGTCAGAAACAAAATTTCATCTCAATACTTTGTGATATATCCTTTGTTGGCAATGACAGAGGTCAAACGTTTTTGTAAGTCTTCACAAGGTCGCCACACACTGTTGTTGGTATGTTGGCCCATTCCTCCATGCAGATCTCCTCTAGAGCTGTGATGTTTTTGGCTTTTCGCTTGGCAACACGGACTTTCAACTCCCTCCAAAGGTTTTCTATAGGGTTGAGATCTGGAGACTGGATAGGCCACTCCAGGACCTTGAAATGCTTCTTACGAAGCCACTCCTTCGTTGCCCTGGCGGTGTGCATGTTGAAAGACCCAGCCACATTTCATCTTCAATGCCCTTGCTGATGGAAGGAGGTTTGCACTCAAAATCTCATGATACATGGCCCCATTCATTCTTTCATGTACCCGGATCAGTCGTCCTGGCCCCTTTGCAGAGAAACAGCCCCAAAGCATGATGTTTCCACCACCATGCTTTACAGTAGGTATGGTGTTTGATGGATGCAACTCAGTATTCTTTTTCCTCCAAACACGACAAGTTGTGTTTCTACCAAACAGTTCCAGTTTGGTTTCATCAGACCATAGGACATTCTCCCAAAACTCCTCTGGATCATCCAAATGCTCTCTAGCAAACTTCAGACGGGCCCGGACATGTACAGGCTTAAGCAGTGGGACACGTCTGGCACTGCAGGATCTGAGTCCATGGTGGCGTAGTGTGCTACTTATGGTAGGCCTTGTTACATTGGTCCCAGCTCTCTGCAGTTCATTCACTAGGTCCCCCCGCGTGGTTCTGGGATTTTTGCTCACCGTTCTTGTGATCATTCTGACCCCACGGGGTGGGATTTTGCGTGGCGCACCAGATCAAGGGAGATTATCAGTGGTCTTGTATGTCTTCCATTTTCTAATTATTGCTCCCACAGTTGATTTCTTCACTCCAAGCTGGTTGGCTATTGCAGATTCAGTCTTCCCAGCCTGGTGCAGGGCTACAATTTTGTTTCTGGTGTCCTTTGACAGCTCTTTGGTCTTCACCATAGTGGAGTTTGGAGTCAGACTGTTTGAGGGTGTGCACAGGTGTCTTTTTATACTGATAACAAGTTTAAACAGGTGCCATTACTACAGGTAATGAGTGGAGGAAAGAGGAGACTCTTAAAGAAGAAGTTACAGGTCTGTGAGAGCCAGAAATCTTGATTGCTTGTTTCTGACCAAATACTTATTTTCCACCATAATATGCAAATAAAATGAAAAAAAAACAGACAATGTGATTTTCTGGATTTTTTTTTCTCAGTTTGTCTCCCATAGTTGAGGTCTACCTATGATGTAAATTACAGACGCCTCTCATCTTTTTAAGTGGTGGAACTTGCACTATTGCTGACTGACTAAATACTTTTTTTCCCCACTGTATTTCATTTTTGTCACAAACAAATCGGACATTGATGGCAAAATAGTTCACTCTGTTACGTATGCAGGCATCCATTTTAAGAAACAGAAAGCGTCCCTAGAGAGTTTTTTTAAGTTCTTCCTTTTGTTTAAAAGCTTCTTCGATTACTAATTTTCTAATACTCTCTCTCTCCAGAGAAACACCAAGCTTGCGGGCCATTTCCCCATTCAGACACATAAAAGCTGGTCGTGAAAATAATGAAATAGGCACACTATCCTTTACAACAAGCTCTATGATCTGTTTTTTAAATGTATCTACTGTCATTGTCACAGTAACTTTGTCACTGACAAAATATCTTGCAACTGATGGCTGCAAAGTTCTCTGCTCCTTTGTTTGGCTGGAAGAGCTGGGCACTGGTTCATTGGTTTGAATGCAGTCTTTCTCATCCACTGCTTTCAGTACTTCTGGATGAAAGCGCTGTAAATGTCTCTTTAGATTAGAAGCTCTGGTAGGAGCATTTTTATCTTTGCCTGAATATGCACTCATCTTGGCTTCACAGCATTTGTTTTCGTCTGGATCATTTGTCATACACTGACAGACATAATGTTTTCTATCTTGAGTGATGGTGCCTCTGGAGTCCCTCGAACCTCAAGGTGTAGGATCCTTCAAAGGCTTGCTGTGGTGCATAAACCTATTATTCGGCCACCCCTAAACAGTGCTCACAAGCAGAAACGGTTGCAGTGGGCCCAGACATACACGAAGACTAATTTTCAAACAGTCTTGTTTACTGATGAGTGTTGAGCAACACTGGATGGTCCAGATGGATGGAGTAGTGGATGGTTGGTCGATGGCCACCATGTCCCAACAAGGCTGCGATGTCAGCAAGGAGGTGGAGGAGTCATGTTTTGGGCCGGAATCATGGAGAAACAGCTGGTAGGGCTCTTTAAGGTTCCTGAAGGTGTGAAAATGACCTCTGCAAAGTATATAGAGTTTCTGACTGACAGCTGTCTTCCATGGTATAAAAAGCAGAAACGTGCCTTCAGGAGCAAAATCATCTTCATGCATGACAATGCACCATCTCATGCTGCAAAGAATACCTCTGAGTCATTGACTGCTATAGGCATAAAAGGAGATAAACTCATGGTGTGGCCACCATCTTCCCCTGACCTCAACCCTATAGAGAACCTATGGAGTATCATCAAGCAAAAGATCTATGAGGGTGGGAGGCAGTTCACATCAAAACAGCAGCTCTGGGAGGCTATTCTGACTTCATGCAAAGAAACACAAGCAGAAACTCTCCAAAAACTCACAATTTCAATGGATGCAAGAATTGTGAAGGTGATATCAAAGAAGGGTTCCTATGTTAACATGTCACTTGGCCTGTTAAGCTATTTAACTCCAAAATATCCTTTTTGTTCAGTGATTGTGACCTCCTAATGCTGCAAATTCCACAAATGAGCATTTTCAGTTCTTTAAAACATATCAAATGTTTAGAAATTCTACTGTGCCTAATAATTTGGAACAGTGCAATTTGAGTTTTTATTCATTTTGGAGATTATACTGTTATTATTGGGGAGGTTTCTTCAATAAAATTTGATGCATACTAACGGGTGATGACTTTTATTAGACTGACTGTCATTTGTACCGACTATTTAGGAAAATCAGAGAAAAATATCATTTGCATAATAATTTGGAACACAGTGTATACAGTATATAGATTTCAATGCATAAATATAATTAGGCAATTTTGGAAAGTCACTTAAAAGTTGTTAAAGGGGATTCCCAGGACTTTAACCTCTTCATCACCAGGCAATTTTTCTTTGTTTATGCTTTTTTTCCCCCTTCTATCGAGATTTTTTTTTTAATTTTTATGTTGATATAGTCACATGAGGGTTTGTTTTTAGCGGGTGAGAATGATTCATTTTACAGTATAATCTGAAAAATAGGGGAGAACATACAGTAACTACATTGGGTAAAAGGGTGAAGAAAAAACTTTCTCAAATTTTTTTTTCTTTGGGTGTTTGTTTTTTATTTTCATGTATTCATTGAGCAATAAAAAAAACAATCTGGTAAAGGTCAGTACAATTACATTGATACTAAACTTTAGTTTTCTTTAATACTCCTGGGGCTTAAAAAAAATTCCAAGCTATGTTATATAAAAAAAAATATATATATATTTATTTTTTTTTTGTTTTTTTTTGAGGGAAGATGTGGCAACCAAATCCCAGAAATTTTTAGTTTTCAAATTTGTTTCCTTGTTTACCATATGTTTAAAATAATTTTAGATTTTGATTGATTTTACACCTTTGTGGGCATTGTTTTTTTTAAAAAACCAACACTTTTTAGCAGGGCTGTGGAGTCGGTAAGCCACAGTTGCGACTCCGACTCCTGGATTTTATCAGGCTCCGACTCCGACTCCGGCTCCGACTCCGACTCCGGCTCCGACTCCGACTCCTTCATAAATGGCCAATTCATAACAACAAATTTACTGTTGTAAAATATTAAACATCGTGCTTATTCAGTTTCTCACCATCATATAAGTAATCAGACCACTTAGAGCAAAAACTACATTTATTAGAATACAATTAGAATATAGCAAATAACTTTTATAAACTTTTCTAAACTGTAAGTAAATATGCAATAAACACTTTTATGCAGTTAATAAGAAGAAATCTATAAATTTGTCCTCAGAAAAAGTATTGCCTCTGTCAGATCCTCCTTCATGGATGCCCTCAAATCTGATCTAATTATTTTGAGAGCAGAGAACAACCTCTCTACACTAACTTGTGTTGGTGGCAAAGCAGTAACCACTCGGGCAACATCTCTGACAATGTCAGGATACAGAGGAATCGCTTGTTGCACTGTTATTTTTGATGAACGGTCAAATTTCTCAATTTCTTTTAGTGCACATGAAAAAGTCTGCTGAAATGTACTGGCTGTGTTCCTTGATGGGGATGACTCTTCTTCTATGCGGGAACGCTTTGCACGGTCCTTGTGATCCAAATATTTTTTGAAATTAAATTCTTCATCAGTTGATGATGAGGGTGAAGATGTGGCAGGACGACCAAATTCTTCTTGTTCCTCCTGACTGTTCTGCAACCCTTTCATCCTTACTGCTATTTCAAACAGAGCTTCTTTTCCTTTACTTAGCTGTTGATCATCTAGAAGAATCCGATGCATTGGGTCTACATAAACAGCTGCCAAAAGAATGTTATTTTGTAATAGTAGCTCCTCTCTCCGTTTCATTGATGTAGCAATGCCACTTGCAATTAACCCTCCTCTTTGGGACAGGCAAAATATCAGGTTCTTCCACTCCTTTAAGAAAATACCTGGAGTTAAGTCCTCTGCTTGTAATTTTTTAGTCACTGTAAATGGGTGCTCTAGCAATTTTTCCAGCTCAGTCACCTGATTCCACTGACTTTCATTTAGCGTCAGTTGAGGGTTAGCCATGTCTACAAGAAAGGTTTTCAGTTGAACCAAGCGCTGAATCATTAAGTACTGCCCCATCGTGTGGCTTGATCAATAATTGCCCCTTTTCCAGCACGTCTCTTCAAAATTGAGTCAACTTTAGGGGTTCTGGCAACAGTAGCCAATTTTCTCACCTTGCCAATCAGTGCAGCAGCATGTCCTTCTTGCAGACTGTCTCTTATAGCCAGCTGTAGCGTATGCACAACACAGCGCATGTGATGAATGAAAGAACATATTGACACAGTTTCAACAAGATCATCTAAACTATCATGTTGCTGTTCATCTGAAGCAACTTCAGTTTGCTCCTCAGTTACAATACTGTGTTCCTCTATTTCAAACTTTCTGTGTCTGTGGACCCAGAATGTTCTTCTAGCTGCTGGTCACCATCATTACTCTCATTCATTAGCTTAATAGTACTTATCATATTTGAAGCATTGTCAGTTACGACAGAAAGAACTTGCTCTTTTTTAAGTTCATAGTCTTGCAGAACCTTTTCCACCAAGACCTGGAGAAACTCACTGGTGTGATGAGCTTTGGTGACTTTACTGCCAATGTCTTGGTAACTACAGTGGGGAAAAAAAGTATTTAGTCAGTCAGCAATAGTGCAAGTTCCACCACTTAAAAAGATGAGAGGCGTCTGTAATTTACATCATAGGTAGACCTCAACTATGGGAGACAAACTGAGAAAAAAAAATCCAGAAAATCACATTGTCTGTTTTTTTTTTCATTTTATTTGCATATTATGGTGGAAAATAAGTATTTGGTCAGAAACAAAATTTCATCTCAATACTTTGTGATATATCCTTTGTTGGCAATGACAGAGGTCAAACGTTTTTGTAAGTCTTCACAAGGTCGCCACACACTGTTGTTGGTATGTTGGCCCATTCCTCCATGCAGATCTCCTCTAGAGCTGTGATGTTTTTGGCTTTTCGCTTGGCAACACGGACTTTCAACTCCCTCCAAAGGTTTTCTATAGGGTTGAGATCTGGAGACTGGATAGGCCACTCCAGGACCTTGAAATGCTTCTTACGAAGCCACTCCTTCGTTGCCCTGGCGGTGTGCATGTTGAAAGACCCAGCCACATTTCATCTTCAATGCCCTTGCTGATGGAAGGAGGTTTGCACTCAAAATCTCATGATACATGGCCCCATTCATTCTTTCATGTACCCGGATCAGTCGTCCTGGCCCCTTTGCAGAGAAACAGCCCCAAAGCATGATGTTTCCACCACCATGCTTTACAGTAGGTATGGTGTTTGATGGATGCAACTCAGTATTCTTTTTCCTCCAAACACGACAAGTTGTGTTTCTACCAAACAGTTCCAGTTTGGTTTCATCAGACCATAGGACATTCTCCCAAAACTCCTCTGGATCATCCAAATGCTCTCTAGCAAACTTCAGACGGGCCCGGACATGTACAGGCTTAAGCAGTGGGACACGTCTGGCACTGCAGGATCTGAGTCCATGGTGGCGTAGTGTGCTACTTATGGTAGGCCTTGTTACATTGGTCCCAGCTCTCTGCAGTTCATTCACTAGGTCCCCCCGCGTGGTTCTGGGATTTTTGCTCACCGTTCTTGTGATCATTCTGACCCCACGGGGTGGGATTTTGCGTGGCGCACCAGATCAAGGGAGATTATCAGTGGTCTTGTATGTCTTCCATTTTCTAATTATTGCTCCCACAGTTGATTTCTTCACTCCAAGCTGGTTGGCTATTGCAGATTCAGTCTTCCCAGCCTGGTGCAGGGCTACAATTTTGTTTCTGGTGTCCTTTGACAGCTCTTTGGTCTTCACCATAGTGGAGTTTGGAGTCAGACTGTTTGAGGGTGTGCACAGGTGTCTTTTTATACTGATAACAAGTTTAAACAGGTGCCATTACTACAGGTAATGAGTGGAGGAAAGAGGAGACTCTTAAAGAAGAAGTTACAGGTCTGTGAGAGCCAGAAATCTTGATTGCTTGTTTCTGACCAAATACTTATTTTCCACCATAATATGCAAATAAAATGAAAAAAAAACAGACAATGTGATTTTCTGGATTTTTTTTTCTCAGTTTGTCTCCCATAGTTGAGGTCTACCTATGATGTAAATTACAGACGCCTCTCATCTTTTTAAGTGGTGGAACTTGCACTATTGCTGACTGACTAAATACTTTTTTTCCCCACTGTATTTCATTTTTGTCACAAACAAATCGGACATTGATGGCAAAATAGTTCACTCTGTTACGTATGCAGGCATCCATTTTAAGAAACAGAAAGCGTCCCTAGAGAGTTTTTTTAAGTTCTTCCTTTTGTTTAAAAGCTTCTTCGATTACTAATTTTCTAATACTCTCTCTCTCCAGAGAAACACCAAGCTTGCGGGCCATTTCCCCATTCAGACACATAAAAGCTGGTCGTGAAAATAATGAAATAGGCACACTATCCTTTACAACAAGCTCTATGATCTGTTTTTTAAATGTATCTACTGTCATTGTCACAGTAACTTTGTCACTGACAAAATATCTTGCAACTGATGGCTGCAAAGTTCTCTGCTCCTTTGTTTGGCTGGAAGAGCTGGGCACTGGTTCATTGGTTTGAATGCAGTCTTTCTCATCCACTGCTTTCAGTACTTCTGGATGAAAGCGCTGTAAATGTCTCTTTAGATTAGAAGCTCTGGTAGGAGCATTTTTATCTTTGCCTGAATATGCACTCATCTTGGCTTCACAGCATTTGTTTTCGTCTGGATCATTTGTCATACACTGACAGACATAATGTTTTCTATCTTGAGTGATGGTGCCTCTGGAGTCCCTCGAACCTCAAGGTGTAGGATCCTTCAAAGGCTTGCTGTGGTGCATAAACCTATTATTCGGCCACCCCTAAACAGTGCTCACAAGCAGAAACGGTTGCAGTGGGCCCAGACATACACGAAGACTAATTTTCAAACAGTCTTGTTTACTGATGAGTGTTGAGCAACACTGGATGGTCCAGATGGATGGAGTAGTGGATGGTTGGTCGATGGCCACCATGTCCCAACAAGGCTGCGATGTCAGCAAGGAGGTGGAGGAGTCATGTTTTGGGCCGGAATCATGGAGAAACAGCTGGTAGGGCTCTTTAAGGTTCCTGAAGGTGTGAAAATGACCTCTGCAAAGTATATAGAGTTTCTGACTGACAGCTGTCTTCCATGGTATAAAAAGCAGAAACGTGCCTTCAGGAGCAAAATCATCTTCATGCATGACAATGCACCATCTCATGCTGCAAAGAATACCTCTGAGTCATTGACTGCTATAGGCATAAAAGGAGATAAACTCATGGTGTGGCCACCATCTTCCCCTGACCTCAACCCTATAGAGAACCTATGGAGTATCATCAAGCAAAAGATCTATGAGGGTGGGAGGCAGTTCACATCAAAACAGCAGCTCTGGGAGGCTATTCTGACTTCATGCAAAGAAACACAAGCAGAAACTCTCCAAAAACTCACAATTTCAATGGATGCAAGAATTGTGAAGGTGATATCAAAGAAGGGTTCCTATGTTAACATGTCACTTGGCCTGTTAAGCTATTTAACTCCAAAATATCCTTTTTGTTCAGTGATTGTGACCTCCTAATGCTGCAAATTCCACAAATGAGCATTTTCAGTTCTTTAAAACATATCAAATGTTTAGAAATTCTACTGTGCCTAATAATTTGGAACAGTGCAATTTGAGTTTTTATTCATTTTGGAGATTATACTGTTATTATTGGGGAGGTTTCTTCAATAAAATTTGATGCATACTAACGGGTGATGACTTTTATTAGACTGACTGTCATTTGTACCGACTATTTAGGAAAATCAGAGAAAAATATCATTTGCATAATAATTTGGAACACAGTGTATACGGTATATAGATTTCAATGCATAAATATAATTAGGCAATTTTGGAAAGTCACTTAAAAGTTGTTAAAGGGGATTCCCAGGACTTTAACCTCTTCATCACCAGGCAATTTTTCTTTGTTTATGCTTTTTTTCCCCCTTCTATCGAGATTTTTTTTTTAATTTTTATGTTGATATAGTCACATGAGGGTTTGTTTTTAGCGGGTGAGAATGATTCATTTTACAGTATAATCTGAAAAATAGGGGAGAACATACAGTAACTACATTGGGTAAAAGGGTGAAGAAAAAACTTTCTCAAATTTTTTTTTCTTTGGGTGTTTGTTTTTTATTTTCATGTATTCATTGAGCAATAAAAAAAACAATCTGGTAAAGGTCAGTACAATTACATTGATACTAAACTTTAGTTTTCTTTAATACTCCTGGGGCTTAAAAAAAATTCCAAGCTATGTTATATAAAAAAAAATATATATATATTTATTTTTTTTTTTGTTTTTTTTTGAGGGAAGATGTGGCAACCAAATCCCAGAAATTTTTAGTTTTCAAATTTGTTTCCTTGTTTACCATATGTTTAAAATAATTTTAGATTTTGATTGATTTTACACCTTTGTGGGCATTGTTTTTTTTAAAAAACCAACACTTTTTAGCAGGGCTGTGGAGTCGGTAAGCCACAGTTGCGACTCCGACTCCTGGATTTTATCAGGCTCCGACTCCGACTCCGGCTCCGACTCCGACTCCGGCTCCGACTCCGACTCCTTCATAAATGGCCAATTCATAACAACAAATTTACTGTTGTAAAATATTAAACATCGTGCTTATTCAGTTTCTCACCATCATATAAGTAATCAGACCACTTAGAGCAAAAACTACATTTATTAGAATACAATTAGAATATAGCAAATAACTTTTATAAACTTTTCTAAACTGTAAGTAAATATGCAATAAACACTTTTATGCAGTTAATAAGAAGAAATCTATAAATTTGTCCTCAGAAAAAGTATTGCCTCTGTCAGATCCTCCTTCATGGATGCCCTCAAATCTGATCTAATTATTTTGAGAGCAGAGAACAACCTCTCTACACTAACTTGTGTTGGTGGCAAAGCAGTAACCACTCGGGCAACATCTCTGACAATGTCAGGATACAGAGGAATCGCTTGTTGCACTGTTATTTTTGATGAACGGTCAAATTTCTCAATTTCTTTTAGTGCACATGAAAAATTCTGCTGAAATGTACTGGCTGTGTTCCTTGATGGGGATGACTCTTCTTCTATGCGGGAACGCTTTGCACGGTCCTTGTGATCCAAATATTTTTCGAAATTAAATTCTTCATCAGTTCATTAATTCTGCATTCACAATCCAAATGACAATTGTTTTTCCTAAAAACAATTGTACAACATTATTGCCAGGTCGTACAACTGATATAGTGGTCAGTAATACTGTTATTATTCCTCATGTACTCACAGTTAACTGATGCAAAGTTTGTTGAAAGGATAATACTTCTTACAGTCTTCCTCTTCTGAGTAGCAGGCAGCTGTGAGATGCTTGGAAGACGCACGCCTAGTATGATCTAGTCTAGAGGAGGAGCTTTACTACTAAGAATTTGCAACACATTTTCACTTTCAGTTTCATACATTGTAAGTAGGGGGGTTGGGGCAGCATGAGGTTAACCAAGTATAAGATTAGATAAGGGCAGTGGAGAACAGTGACACACAAGAAGTCAGAAATGTCTCTATCTCCAGCAGAACTGCTTATCACTGTTGTTCATAGTTTGATAGAACATATATATTTGAGTAACATTTATAAAATTCATATGAAAGTTCAATTATGAAATATTAATACATTTTTTTTAAAGCTGGAGTCGGAGTTGGTACATTTCTACCGACTCCGACTCCAACCAAAACTAACTCCGACTCCACGACTCCGACTCCGACTCCACAGCCCTGCTTTTTAGTGGCGCTGTAAGATACTGATAGCAGTATCTAAGGGGGTAAACAGGAGCGAACATAACCAACTCCGGTCGCTGCTGTTAGAGACAGGCACTCACATGAGCCGTGCGATATTTTTTCTCACTCCCATTGGCAAGTCTCGGCCGATATACAGTGGGTATGGAAAGTATTCAGACCCCTTTAAATTTTTCACTGTTTCATTGCAGCCATTTGGTAAATTCAAAAAGTTTTTTTTTTCATTAATGTACACTCTGCACCCCATCTTGACTGAAAAAAACAAACAAATGAACTTTCTGCAAATTTATGAAAAAAGAAAAACTGAAACATCACATGATCATAAATATTCAGACCCTTTGCTCTGACATTCATATTTAAGTCATATGCTTTCCATTTACTTGTGATCCTCCTTGACATGCTTCTACTCCTTCATTGGAGTCCTGCTGTGTTTAATTAAACTGATAGGACTTGATTTGTAAAGGCACACACCTGTCTATATAAGACCTCACAGCTCACAGTGCATGTCAGACCAAATGAGAATCATGAGGTCAAAGGAACTGGCCAAGGAGCTCAGAGACAGAATTGTGGCAATGCACAGATCTGGACAAGGTTACAAAAGAATTTCTGCAGTGCTCAAGGTTCCTAAGAGCACAGTGGCCTCCATAATCCTTAAATGGAAGAAGTTTGGGACCACCAGAAGTCTTCCTAGACATGGCCGTCCAGCCAAACAAAGCAATTGTGGGAGAAGTGCCTTGGTGAGAGAGGTAAAGAAGAACCCCAAGATCACTGTGGCTGAGCTCCACAGATGCAGTAGGGAGATAGTTAAACTTTGTGGAACTTTCTTCTATCACTGCAGCCCTCCACCAGTTGGGCCTTTATGGCAGAGAGTCCTGACGGAAGCCTCTCCTAAGTGAAAGACATATGAAAGCCCGCATAGAGTCTGCTGAAGAACACATGAAGGACTCTCAGACTGTGAGAAATAAGATTCTCTGGTCTGATGAGACAAAGATAGAACTTTTTGGTGATAATTCTAAGCGGTATGTGTAAAGAAAACCAGGCACTGCTCATCACCTGCCCAATACAATCCCAAAAGTGAAACATGGTGGTGGCAGCATCATGCCATGGGGTGTTTTTGCTGCAGGGACAGGACAACCGGTTGCAATTGAAGGAAACATGAATGTGGCCAAGTACAGAGATATCCTGGATGAAAACCTCTTCCAGAGTGCTCTGGACCTCAGTCTTAGCCGAAGGTTCACCTTCCAACAAGACAATGACCCTAAGCGGACAGCTAAAATAACAAAGGAGTGGCTTCAGAACAACTCTGTGACTGTTCTTGACTGGCCCAGCCAGAGCCCTGACCTAAAGCCTGTCAGGGTCCTGACAGCCCCGGCGTACAGCCTCTGCTAAGCATGGACTCACCGGCACCGTAGGGACCCCTGGGGACAAGAACAGCCGGACAATAAAGATGCACGGGACCTGAATGTAGAAATTTAGAAAGCCGGCACAGGACCTACGGTCATGTGAACGGTCATGTGACTGCAAGGGGGCAGGGCTTAGCGTCCTGCTTTGAGAGGAGGAAGAAAACTCAGTCGGGCAAAGCAGAGGTCAGGCACAATCCAGGCAAGCGAGGTACAGCAGGGATAAACAGACGGAAGGTCAGACAAAGCCAAAGGTCATACACAAGATATCAATACAGTACCAGGGATGAGACAGAACGGACAGTCAGGGCCAAGCAGAGATCAAAAACCAAACGGACGTAGAAGGTACCAAGCAAAATCCAAAGCGATATCCAGAGAACAGACTGAGTCATACACAGGGAATCAAGCAACCAGAACACAGCACTAACACACTCAGGGGTCACCACACAATGCCAAGGGCAAAAGTATAACTGACGGGGGATGGGAACTTCCTGACTTCCTGAGAAGCC
This sequence comes from Dendrobates tinctorius, assembly GCF_039654945.1. Classification (NCBI taxonomy): domain Eukaryota; kingdom Metazoa; phylum Chordata; class Amphibia; order Anura; family Dendrobatidae; genus Dendrobates; species Dendrobates tinctorius. The sequence goes on along the minus strand of NW_027361688.1, from coordinate 30,027,994 downwards.
TCCCTAGAACCAATGAGAGGCCACCCTAATAGGTCCCAGGTGTGCAGGTGAGAGTCTGCACTGCGATCAGAACATTGACCCCAGAAGTGCCAGTCACCCAACAATGGTATCATGACAGTACCCTCCTCTCAACGGGGGGCCTCTGGACCCCCAGGTTTGCCCGGGTACCTAGCATGGAAAGCCCGAGCCAGACGATCCGCATGCATCAACCGGGCCGGCACCCAGGACCTGTCATCCGGCCCATACCCCTTCCAATGAACTAGGTACTGTACTGACCGCCGTACCAACCTAGAATCTACAATGTGACCAATCTCATATTACACATATCCATCAACCGAAACCGGAGGAGCAGCGGACTCGGATTCTCCCCGGACTGCTTCAAACGGCTTCAGTAGAGATCTATGGAAGACGTTAGGGATCTTGAAAGAGGGTGGGAGGCACAGCCTGTACGCTACCGGGTTGATTTTTTCCACAATCTTGTACGGGCCAAGGAATTTGGGGCCCAACTTGGCTTACGGAACCTTTAACTTAATGTTTCGCGTGGAGAGCCAAACTTTCTCTCCCACCTGAAACATGGGACCAGGTGTTCGTTTCCTGTCCGCGAAAAACTTATACCTGCCTTGAGACCTAGATATACGCCGCTGGACTAATGCCCATGTATCTTTTAACCGGTGAACAGAGTCCTCAGCCCCGGGGCCCCCCGAATCCAGACGAGAAAACTCACCAAAATGAGGACTGAACCCATAGTTGATGAAGTAAGGGGACATACCAGTGGACTGACTCACCCGACTATTGAAGGCGAATTCAGCCAATGGCAGTATATCACACCAGTCATTCTGTCTAGCAGAAGTCTGAGGATCTGTTCCACAGACTGATTAGTGCGTTCCATCTGACCATTACTCTCAGGATGGTATGCAGACGAAAAGGACAGAGATATCCCTAATTTTTAACAGAAAGCATGCCAAAACTTAGCCACAAACTGCACACCACGATCAGACACCACATTCAGGGGTACCCCATGCAAGCGGACCACATGCTGCACAAACAATCTGGACAAGATCTCAGCAAAAGGTAATGCTGGCAGGGGTACAAAATGAGCCTGCTTACAAAATCTGTCCACCACTACCCATACCACCGTTTTACCCCTGGAGGAGGGAAGATTGGTAATAAAATCCATGGACAGATGGGTCCACGGTCTTTCAGGAACTTCCAAGGGCATCAGCTCCCCCGCCGGCCGGCTATGGGAGCTTTTAGAACGAGCGCAGACCCCACAACCAGAAATGAATTTCTTTATATCAGAACCCAGAGTAGGCCACCAGAAGATCCTAGCCACCGCCAGTTGCGTGGCTGATATACCAGGGTGAGCACACAACTTGGATTCGTGGAACTCTTGCAAGAGTATAAGGCGAAGTTGTTCTGGGACAAACAACTTGCCCCCTGGTTTGGTCGCAGGAGCCAGCTGTCAGAGACACCGCACTACACTTGCTCATAAAGCCAGTGCGTGTGTCCTGAGTACAGAAGCAGTGCTAAGAGTTACCTGGGGAGCAGGGCAGCAGAGGTGACCAGGCGTGCTTCAACTAATAGTGTCAGGGTCCAGAGAACTCAGATTATGGCAAAGCAGAAGTCATGCACAGTACAGACCAGCGAGGTACAGGAGGGATAAACAGACGGGAGGTCAGACAAAGCCAAAGGTCATACACAGGATCACAGTACAGTACCAGGGAGGAGACAGAGCGGATAATCAGGGCCAAGCAGAGATCAAAACCAAACAGACATATAAGGTACCAGGCAGGATCCAATGCGATATCCAGGGAACAGACCGAATCATACACAGAGAAACAAGTAACCAGAACACAGCACTAACACACTCAGGGGTCACCACACAATGCCAAGGGCGAAAGTATAACTGACAGGGATGGGAGCGTCCTGAGGCTATAAGAAGCCTCCCCCAGAACCAGTGAGAGGCCACAATCATAGCCCCAGGTGTGCAGGTAAGCCTGCACCGGGATCACAACCTTTAACCCCAGAAATGCCAGTCATCAGCACTGGTTCCAGACATTAACCCCACGTGTGCGAGTCAAACCCGCACTGAGATCATGACAGTACCCCCTCTCTACGGGGGGCCTCTGGACCCCCAGGCTTGCCCGGGTACTTAGCATGGAAAGCCCGCACCAGGCGATCAGCATGCATCAACCGGGCCGGTACCCAGGACCTGTCCTCCGGTCCATACCCCTTCCAATGAACCAGGTACTGTACCAACCGCCGTACCAACCTGGAATCTACGATATGACCAACCTCGTACTCCACCTGCCCCTCGACCAAAACCGGAGGAGCAGCAGACTCGGAGTCTCCCCGGACTGCTTCAAAAGGTTTCAGTAGAGATTTGTGGAAGACGTTAGGGATCTTGAAAGAGGGTGGAAGGCACAGCCTATACGCCACGGGATTGATTTTTTCCACAATCTTGTACGGGCCAATGAATTTGGGTCCCAACTTGGCTGACGGAATCTTTAGCTTAATGTTTCGCGTGGAGAGCCAAACTTTCTCTCCCACCCGAAACATGGGACCAGGTGTTCGTTTCCTGTCCGCGAAAAACTTATACCTGCCTTGAGACCTAGATATGCACTGCTGGACTTCTGCCCATGTATCTTTTAACTGCTGAACAGAGTCCTCAGCCCCGGGACACCCCGAATCCAGACGAGAAAACTCACCAAAATAAGGACTGAACCCATAGTTAATCAAGAAAGGGGACCTACCAGTGGATTGACTCACCCGACTATTGAAGGCAAATTCAGCCAACGGCAGTGCATCGCACCAGTCATTCTGTCTAGCAGAGTTTAGACACCTGAGGATCTGTTCCAGGGACTGGTTAGTGCGCTCCGTCTGCCCATTGCTCTCAGGATGGTTTGCAGACGAAAAGGACAGAGACATACCTAATTTTTTACAGAAAGCACGCCAAAACTTAGCCACAAACTGCACACCACGATCAGACACCACATTCAGGGGTACCCCATGCAAACGGATCACATGCTGCACAAACAACCTGGACAACGTCTCAGCTGACGGTAGTGCGGACAGGGGTACGAAATGAGCCTGCTTAGAAAACCTGTCCACCACTACCCATACCACTGTATTACCCTTAGATGGAGGGAGATTGGTAACAAAATCCATGGATAAGTGAGTCCATGGCCTTTCGGGCACTGCCAAGGGTATCAGCTCCCCTGCTGGCCGGCTATGAGAGCTTTTAGAACGAGCGCAGACCCCACAACCAGCAACAAATTTTTTTATGTCCGAACCGAGGGTAGGCCACCAAAAGATCCTAGCCACCGCCAGACGTGTGGCTGAAATACCAGGGTGAGCACTCAGCTTGGATTCATGGAACTCCTGCAAGAGTTTCAGGCGAAGTTGCTCTGGGACAAACAACTTCCCCTCCGGCTTGGCCGCCGAGGCCTGCGACTGGGCCCCCAGAATCTCCCGTTCCAATTCAGATGCGACCTCTGCTATCACAACCCCAGGGTGAAGAATGGAGGAGGGTGGCTCAGGGGGCGACACCGGCTGAAAACTGCGTGATAAGGCGTCAGCCTTGACATTCTTAGATCCTGGACGAAATGTAATCGTAAACTGAAAACGGGAAAAAAAAAAGTGACCAACGGGCCTGTCTGGGCGTTAGTCTATTAGCAGACTCAATGTACGACAAATTTTTGTGATCCGTGATCACCGTAACCGGGTGACTGGCCCCCTCCAAAAAGTGCCTCCATTCTTCAAACGCCAATTTGACCGCAAGAAGCTCTCTATTGCCTACGTCGTAATTTCTTTCCGCAGCAGAGAACTTCTGGGAAAAGAAAGCACATGGCCTGAGGTTTGTTAGAAGTGGCAGGCCCTTGGGACAACACCGCCACCACCTCAGAGGCGTCCACTTCCACGACGAATGGTTTGGACGGATCTGGCTGCACTAACACAGGAGCAGACATAAAACATTTTTTCAGCATTGCAAAGGCCTCTTTTGCGAGCGAGGACCAATTTCTCACATCCGCACCTTTGCATGTTAGATCCGTGAGAGGTTTGACCACTTGCGAAAACCCCCGGATAAATTTGCGGTAATAATTGGCGAACCCCAAGAAGCGCTGAAGACCCTTAAGATCTCGGGGTTGCAACCAATCCGCAATGGCCTGCACCTTCTTGGGGTCCATGCGAAAACCCTCACCGGATACAATTAACCCCAAAAAGGACAACTCTTGTACACAGAATACACTTTTCTCCAATTTGGCATACAAATGATTTTCTCTAAGCCTTTGGAGCACAGTTCGTACATGTTCCAAATGAGAATACATGTCGGGGGAATATATCAAAATATCATCCAAGTAGATAACGACAAAATGACCAATGAGATCCGAGAATACCACGTTGATGAAATTCTGAAATATGGCAGGGGCGTTGGTAAGACCAAACGGCATGACTAAATTTTCAAATAGTCCCTCGGTCGTGAGGAACGCGGTTTTCCATTCATCCCCCTCCCGGACCCTTATCAAATTATATGCCCCCCGAAGGTCCAGTTTAGAAAACCACTTTGCCCCTGATAGTTGGTTACATAAATCGGGAATCAACGGAAGGGGGTACGTATTCCGTACAGTAATTTGATTAAGCTCCCGGAAGTCGAGACAGGGACGTAACCCGCCATCTTTTTTCTTTACAAAAAAGAAACCTGCCGCCACAGGTGAGACTGAAGGACGTATGTGTCCTTTGCGCAGACTTTCAGTAATGTACTCCTTCATAGCCAAGCGCTCAGGACCGGACAAATTAAACAGACGGGCTTTGGGTAATTTAGCCCCCGGGACCAGCTCAATAGCGCAGTCAAAGGGTCTATGTGGCGGTAACGTCTCGGCCTCGCTTTCGGAGAATACATCTTCGAAGTCCTTCAGGCATTCCGGAATACCTTCCAGCTCGACAGATGATACAGACACAGATTTAACTGGTTCAACCAGCAGTGCGGATTTATCACATAACTCAAAATCATTAAACCCCCATTGAACAATCTCCCCCGTTTTCGAGTTAATAACTGGGTTATGGCGTTGTAACCAGGGCATGCCCAACACCAACCCTGCAGGTAGATTGTCCAGCACAAAACAACTTATGTTTTCCACATTAATAGCGCCCACTCTGAGCGAAAACACATCAGACATAAAGCGAATTCCCTCCTTAGTGAGGGGAGATGAGTCAATGGCCATCACCTTGATCGGAACCTTGAGCCTAACTGTCCCTATCTTGCAGTGTGCGACCAATTGGGAGTCAATGAGGTTAATAGATGATCCGCAGTCCACGAAGGCTGTAGAGGAAAAAGAACTACCGTCCACAAATAGTTCCACAGGCAGTAATACTTTAGAAAACGAGGAAAATGGTACCTGAGGGTCTGAGCAGCCTCCCCGTTGACTACCCAGACCTAGTCGTTTCCCGTTGACGGGCAATTCGGGCACTCCCTTTTCCAATGTCCCGTTTTACCGCAGTAAAAGCATAACTGCTTGTCCTTCCGGCGTTTCCTCTCCGTATCCTTCAGGGAGAGGGCGCCTACATCCATGGGCTCAGGGGCAGTCTCTTTTCCACTGGGGAATAATGGAGTATCAACCTGCATCACCCCTCTGGCCCGCAGCCTGCGGTCCATCCGGACGGCCTGGGTCATGGCGTCGTCGAGAGAGTTAGGTGGGGGATGTAACGACAAGGCATCCTGCAGCCGCTCGGACAAGCCTCTGCGAAAGAGTCCTCGGAGTGCGGCGTCGCTCCAAGAGACCTCTGCCGCCCAGCGGCGGAACTCAGTACAAAACCACTGAGTGTTTCCCCTGACAGACACTCATCACCATGTCCTCTGCCAATCGCACTCGGTCAGGCTCATCATAAATGTGCCCGAGGGCCTCAAAGAATGCATTCACAGACACTCTCTCAGGGGCAGTTGGAGAAAGGGAGAAAGCCCAAGCTTGTGGTGATCCTCTTAATAGAGACATAACAACCCCGACCTTCTGACTTTCGTCCCCAGAGGAACGTGGTTTCAAACTAAAAAAAAGTTTGCACCCCTCCATGAAGACCCTGAACTCCTTTTGGTTTCCAGAAAAAAAGTCAAGCAGTTTAACAGGTTGTTCTGGGGACACCAAAACAACACTCGACCAAGCCCCCAGAGACCCAGGAGCTAAAGCCCCCCGCACTGTCTCAGAAACCTGCTGCTGAGAGCGAGCCAGAGCTTGCTGCTCCAGAGAAACCCTGAAACATCTGACTCAGACTTTTCATCCAGTCAGCCAGAGACTGTATGGGATCCATAACTCTCTGCACAAAAAACCCCCAAAAAACTTAATGGTCAGTTATAATGTCAGGGTCCTGAGAGCGCCGGCGTACAGCCTCTGCTAAGCAGGGACTCACCCGCACCGTAGGGACCCCTGGGGACAAGAACAGCCGGACAATAAAGATGCACAGGACCTGAATGTAGAAGTTTAGAAAGCCGGCACAGGACCTACGGTCATGTGAACGGTCATGTGACTGCAAGGGGGCTGGGCTTAGCATCCTGCTTTCAGAGGAGGAAGAAAACTAAGAGTCGGGCAAAGCAGAGGTCAGGCACAATCCAGGCAAGCGAGGTACAGGAGGGATAAACAGACGGGAGGTCAGACAAAGCCAAAGGTCATACACAAGATATCAATACAGTACCAGGGACGAGACAGAATGGACAGTCAGGGACAAGCAGAGATCAAAAACCAAACGGACGTAGAAGGTACCAAGCAGAATCCAAAGCAAAATCCAGAGAACAGACCGAGTCATACACAGGGAATCAAGCAACCAGAACACAGCACTAACACACTCAGGGGTCACCACACAATGCCAAGGGCGAAAGTATAACTGACGGGGGATGGGAGCGTCCTGAGGCTATAAGAAGCCTCCCCAGAACCAATGAGAGGCCACCATAATAGGTCCCAGGTGTGCAGGTGAGAGTCTGCACTGAGGTCAGAACATTAACCCCAGCAGTGCCAGTCACCCAGCACTGGTATCATGACAAACCCAAATGAGCATCTCTGGACAGAACTGAAAATGGCTGTCCACCAACGTTCACCATCCAACCTGACGGAACTGGAAATGATCTGCAAGTAAGAATGGCAGAGGATCCCCACATCCAGGGGTGAAAACTTGTTGCATCATTCCCAAGAAGACTCATGGCTGTACTAGCTCAAAAGGGTGCTTCTACTCAATACTGAGCAAAGGGGATGAATACTTATGACCATGTGGTGATGTTTCAGTTTTTATTTTTAAATAAATTTGCAAAAATGTCTACATTTCTGTTTTTTTTCAGTGAAGATGGGGTGCAGAGTGTACATTAATGAGAAAAAATGAACTTTTTTGAATTTACTAAAAGGCTGCAAAGAAATAAAGTGAAAAATGTAAAGGGGTCTGAATACTTTCCGTACCCACTGTATGTGGCCAATTGCAGGATGCTGTGATTTTGTTCTCAGTCCGTTCTAAGCTGAGGAAAATAAAAAAGAAAATTAAAAAAGAAAAAATGAGCAGAGAATCACAAAACAACATTAGTCAGGGTGTAATCTGATTTTTTTTTTTACAAAAAGGCTGAAATAACTCACATGTTGCGTTTTCCCACAATGTACGTCATATGTCGTAAATGGGTTAAAGAATAGAAAACTCTCTCTAAAATCTAAGATTTGTATATATTTATACTGGCTGTTATAAAGGGGTTGTAGCAAGTGTAGCATTACTTTCAGCAGACCTGTAGATAATGAGAGTGCATGTAAGTAATCGTGATGAGCAAGCGTGCTTGGATAAGGCGTTATCTGAGCATGCCTGTGCGCTAACAGAGTGCCTTCAGCGTGCTCGAATAATGTATATTAATGTATAATAATGCATGTCCTGTCGCAGTTTGCCAGCTGCAACACATGCAGGGATTGTCTGTTAGGAAATCCCTGCATGTGTTGCGGCTGTCGAACAGCCGCGGGGACTCAGGCAATGTACGTGGCCCCGGCATCTTCACCTTCAGAAGTAACTCGGGGAACATATTATTCGAGCACGCTGAAGACACTCGGTTAGCACCCGAGCATGCTTGGGTAATCTCTTATCCCAGCACGCTCGCTCATCACTAGTAAGCCTGAAAAGTTCCAGTTTTGTTTCATCGCTCTGAATCCCAAATCTTCCGTGACGTATTTATATGGTTTTGTGCTTACTGAAGGCGACTTCCCTTGTGCTTTTGGGTCTGAAGAAATTATGTCTTGTTTGGGCAAGGAGACCTTCAGCATTTACTGTGCAACCTGAATCCTCAGTGCCCGCTGCAACCACATTCTGCACCAGGTCTTTTGCCTTCACTCCAGTTTTTGATCACCTGCTGCCTCTGGGATCTGGGGGAAGCTTCCACGGTCAGTTACTGCACCTCTATCTTTTTTGGACCAATTTCTTAACAACCCAAGAATATTAGTAATCTGGATGCCATTGCCCTTGAGGAATAGACTAAAATGCCTTAGGAAGGTTGCCAGAAGTCTGCCTGTGCGTCACAATTACAGCAGGTTACAACAGCCAGAGGGGCTCATCTAAGTACTAAAGATGCTCGAAGCCTTACTAAGTATCTAAGCATTTTCTCTTTTATATCTGCATCCCAGAAATCCCTTACAGATGGGTTCTCCGACCTGGAAATGAATCACGTAAGACCTAGGGATTCATGGTGTTACTTTTATTACAACAAACTACAGGCTTTCTATGCATTTTTTAGACAAAAACAGAGGCACTTCAAACAGCAAATTCATTTCAACTGTGCGGAACTCCATATAATCAGATACCCCCGACGACTAAGGAACATACAGACAGGTCCCCGACTGTTGCTCCACCGTCTCGTCATAAAAGGTTGGGATGTAAGTGACATAAGGCCATGACAGCGCAGGTTATTCTCTGATCTGAAAAATAAAGAATTGAATCAGATTTGAAGAATTCAAGGGAGAAAATGGGAAAAAAAAAAAGGAACATTCGGATATTATTTGTACTGTGCTGCGAGTCCACACAGAACTGGACAGAAGATCAAAACTGCCGGAGGCTGAAGAACAGCGCCATCTGGTGGCTGGTTGTAAACACAAACTTTTGGAAGCCTGAATAGTGGCTAGATGCCATTCAGGTACTTGGACAAACCCTTGTAAATCCCTGTGTTCCCTCCCCACAAGTAAAATAAAACAGAAACTTATACTCCTCTCTGGTGCCAGCCCTGTTCCCGCGGCGTTGGCACTGCCTCTCCCAAGGATCACGTAACATTTATGTCACACAATCCCTAACACCAATCAGCATTGCCATCATTCTCCCTTCCAGCTGATGTGATTTGACATGCCAAGGAAGTCAGAGCTGCGGCTGTTGTCACTACCAGTAGATTTCTTGATTTGTCCAAAAGTGGAGAGAATGAAGCCAACGCCGACTGGCCTCAGGGATCGTGTGACATAACAGTGATAGGTGATCCCTTGGAAAGCCAGTGCCAACACCGCGGGAACAGCGCCGATTGGGCACTGGGCTCACGTGACATAACCACTGCAGGACAGCCCCGGTAACATGAGTGCAGAAACCGCTGGAATGGCACCAGAGGTGAGAATAATGTTTTCTATTTTATCAGAGCAAAACATTCAGATTGAGAAAGGGTTGTCCACTACTAGGAGTAACTAACTTCGTTAAGGTTGCGGGGTATATGACGATGCGTGGCGGTAGGGGCGTCGGGCATATGACGATGCGTGGCGGTAGGGGCGTCGTGCATATGACGATGCGTGGCAGTAGAGGCGCCGGGCATATGACGATGCGTGGCGGTTGAGGCGTCGGGCATATGACGATGCGTGGCGGTAGAGGCGCCAGGCATTTGATGATGCGTGGCGATAAAGGCGTCGGGCATATAATAATGCGAGGCGGTAGGGCCGCCGGGTATATAACGATGCGTGGCGGTAGGGGCGCCGGGCATATGACGATGCGTGGCGGTAGGGGCGCCGGGCATATGACGATGCGTGGCGGTAAAGGCGCCGGGCATATGACGATGCATGGCGGTAAAGGCGCCGGGCATATAACGATGCGTGGCGGTAGGGCCGCCGGGCATATGACGATGCGTGGCGGTAAGGGCGCCGGGCATATAACGATGCGTGGCGGTAGGGCCGCCGGGCATATGACGATGCGTGGTGGTAGGGGCGTCGGGCATATGACGATGCGTGGCGGTAGGGCAGCCGGGTATATGACGATGCGTGGCGGTAGGGGCGCTGGGCTTATAACGATGCGTGGCGGTAGGGGTGCCGGGTATATGAAGATGCGTGGCAGTAGTGGCGCCGGGCATATGACGATGCGTAGCGGTAGGGGCGCCGGGCATATGGCGATGCGTGGTGGTAGGGCAGCCGCACATGATATTTACCACTATTTAGAGACATGCGCCTGGCACTACAGCTGGTATGTTACGAGCAGCCCTTCACATTTTGTGACCCTGTAATGTATACACGGGTCGACCTCTTGCCACCATTTAAAGGGATTGTCCAGACCTAGGGTACAAGTCTGCAACCACTCCTGTCAGTGTGCACACTGCCATTATTCTCAATTTGTGGGCGCGGCGGGCACGTGACCATAAGTGTGCAGTTTGCATAAATGCAGCCACTGCAGACTAGACGTATGTGGCCTTTCTCAATACAAGTGAATTGAGTGAGGCCAGACACGTCTAGTTGGAATGTGGCCGGGAGTATACAAATCACATACTTACAGTCATATGACCAGTGAATCCTGACAGTGCGCTCTTTTCCCTTCCATCAGAACGCAGTAAAGACGGACCACACTGGGCACGTCAGGACGAAGCACACAGCATGTGAACGAGCCCCTACAGTCACACACAGGACAGGGAGCAAAAGGGATGGAAACACGGCTGAGTTCTTCACACTCATTTAGGAGATTTCTTGTTTCCGTTTTTGATGTGTTTTTTTATTTTCTCATTCATTTGAATGGGTGGAAAAAAGCTTCAGAAAACACCGAACTGTTCCCCTCTCCCATCAGTGGGGGATAAGTTATTAACCCCTTTAATTTTCAGGTAGTGAACTGTTAGGCCTCATAAAGGCATCCCTGTTTTTCACATAACCACTATAATGGGTTAAAAAAAAATAACAGATGGTTTATACAGAGAAACTGATCGAACATTGAGGAAAACGCTCCATGTTTTTCACATACAAGAAAAGTTGATGTCTGAATGAAGCCCAAAGATGTGTTCTCCACCAAAACCAAAGTAATTGGCAGGAAACAGGACATGTACAATACTTGACTTTTTTGGCTAAAATGAATAAACGAGTGAAAAAAAAATTGTTAGAAAAAAAGAATTTATGTGCAGCAGATTAAAAAAAAAACAAAAAACAAAGCCTCATGTGTAGGCATTGCAAGACCTTAGGTATCCATGGTTCTGACGACTAGCAACTAACCGTCACTATATGAGTGGTCGTATCCCTGGATACCCAAGTTACTGCAACGCCTGCACGTGAGGAAAGACAGAGCGAATCAGAAGAACTATACAGTACATTACTAATTGGAGGTATTTGCTAATATTATTATTATTATAACACCTACTACATATTGGGAAAGGATCTTGAAGATGGGAGTACCCCTTTAAGCAGCAGAGGTTAGGGTGGGGTAGCAGATTGTAAAGATACTGGAGCTCTGTTGCGCAGAAATTCGGATTACTATGCACATTTGACTCATGAGTAGATGGACGGGCGTACCAGCGCAGGCCTCGGCTCCTTTTTGCTTCTCCCCACTGTCTTCGTATCTGTTTACATAGTGGAGACACAGGCTCTGCTGCAGGACGTCACCTCTGCTCACCACCGTCAGGCAAGAGCCGGGGCGGCACCAGAGGGCAGAAGTGAAGAGGAGCCAAGGACTGCGTGGGGGCGCCAGTATGTCTGTCCACCGGGGCACTTTCACACCCAATTTGTTTGTACAAGAAAGAAACACAAATATTTGGAGTAACGGAGCGCTGGATAACAATGGATCCATGGAAATACAATCCTGTGGTGCCTCACATTGCCTAGGCACCTTCTTACGGGCAGTTTCCCTTTAAAGTGGTTGTGTGGCACTTTAACCACTTCACCAGTTTCCATTTCTGCTCCTTAATATTTTCCTCCCCTTCTTCCCAGAGCCATAACTTTTTTATTTGTCCTTCAATATGGCCATGTGAGGGCTTGTTTTTTGCGGGAAAAGTTGTAATTTTGAACGACACCAATGGTTTTACCATATAGTGTATTGGAAAACGGGAAAAAAATTCAAAGTTCAGTGAAATTGCAAAAAGTGCCATCCCACACTTACTTTTTTTTTTTTTTTTTGCTAGGCTCACTAAATGCTATATCTGACCTGCCATTATGATTCTCCAGGTCATTATGAGTTCACAGACACCAAACATGTCTAGGTTCCTTTTTTATTTAAGTGGTGGAAAAAAAAAATCCAAATTTGTAAGCGATCTTGTCATTTTCCTAGATCCGCAGCGTCTCCATTTTTCAGGTTCTGGCCCCGAGTGAGGGCTTATTTTTTGCGCCCTTAGCTGACGTTTTTATTGATACCATTTTGATTTTTTTTCTCCTGACACCGTTTACCTATCGGATTAATTATTTTTATACTTTGATAGATCAGACGTTTCTGAATGAGGCGATACCAATTATGTGTATTTATTTGTTTTTATTGTTTTATTTTGAATGAGGAAAAAGAGTGGTTTCAGTTTGTGTTTTTTAATATGTTTTAAAACTTTTTTTTTCCTTGCTTCAATAGTCACCTTAAAAGACTTGAAGCTGCGATCATCTGATCTCCTGTACTTCAGCCCTGCTATGTGTAGCATAAATCATGAGATTTTCATTGAGAGGCACAGGGGTCTTCTGCAGACCCCCCGGCTGTCATGGCAACCCATCGGGGCCCCGTAATCAGGTGACAGGGGTGCCGATGGGCATGTTTTATGAAGTGTTTCTGGCTGGTGAGTGCTTGATGCCTCTGTCAGAGATTGTTAGAGTCACATGAAAACTTCTCAGATCAGCTGTCACCTACGGGGTAAGATGCAGGCTCGGCACCGGAGCCCGCATCAAGTGTGGGAACACAACTGGGAACACAACTTTATACGTCCAAGGTCGTGAAGGGGTCAACATTGATGGCCTAAATTGATGGCCTACACTTAGGTCATCAATATCTGATTGGTGGTGGTGCGACACCCAGAAACCCCCGTCGATCAGCTGTTCCCAGTGTAGTTGGCGGCCAGAACTGCTCAGTTGTGGAGCTGCACAGCACAGCTCTGCTGACGGTATAGTGGCCGCCGGTCGGGTACTGCACATGCACCACCCATTCAAATCAATAGCAGGTGGATGTGCAGTACCCGGCCACTATTCTGACGACGGATCTGTGCTGTGCAGCTCCACAACTGAGCAGTTCCTGCCGACACCGGGATCAGCTGATCAGCGGGGTGTGCCCAGTGTTGCACCATCACCAATCACACATCTATATTAAAGTCCCGGACAGCCCCTTTAAGAGAAGACACACTGGGATAGGCTTTATTGTTAGCATTTCCGCTGTGACATATTCACCGTCTCACTCTTCCTCCTTCGCCACATTATTTGGTACATAAGTGTTTGACTTCTTTTCCAGTCTTCTTCAGGGTCTCCAGCAATTGGTCCACGGAGTGACTACCGGACTCGATCACCACCTTCTTATTCGGCAAATCAATTTCATACTGAACATCTGAAGGAGAAACAACCTCAATCAATAAATGAATAGCGGTCGGGGGACGTACGATACATGGGCAGCAGCGACATTCACATAAAGGCAAGTTATGTGATTACGCAACACAATCCCCTTGAGATGTAAAGGGAATCCGTCAGCAGGTATTTGCTATGTAATCTGAGAGCAGCATGATGTAGGGGCTGAGACCCTGATACCAGCAATGTTTCACTTACTGGACTGCTTGCTGTAGTTTATGATAATCTAGAACAATTCTGTTACAGGAGGACTAGTGTCATGTAGTCCTCCATGTGTGTGACCTCTGTTTAACCCCGTTCCCACCACTGACTAGCAGCTGTGCACACTGTGCATAGGCAGAAAGCTGCCAATCAGTGGTATGGGTGGAGCTGTCTATTAAGTCGAGTGGGAGGAGATTTGGTTTATCTTTAAAAAAAAGCTAAAATATTGTACTGGAAAAATGACCTGAACTTTCAAAATAAGTACACCAGTTTGATCAGGTCCAATAGATCTTTTTAATATTGTATGCAGTTTGTATTGTGAAATCTGGCGACAGATCTACTTTGATCCTACCTTTTCATATTGCACTCAGAGCTTAGAAATATCAAGAAATCTCAGCATTCAGAGAACTGCTAGATCTGCAGCAGATAAAACAGTGATGATATCAAAACTGCAGCGAGTAGCTTAGTGATACATCGCTAGAATCAGAGTCTGACTTTACATCATGCTGCTCTTAGATGGGGTAGCAAAAATCTGGGGACGGATTCCCTTACAAAAAAAAAGTTGATGCCTGTAGTTGCCACTAGAGGGAGCTTGCTGTATAATGTGTATTCACTGAACTTAAAGGGGTTGTCCAGACTTCCAAAATTTATGACCCATCTACAGGACAGTTGGTGTCCAACGCTTAAAATCTGAATTACTCAACTGTTATTCGCTATTTAATTACCCAAAATTAGATTTGCAGGAAGCTCCTCTGTCCCTTGCAAACTTACTACAACGTTTCTTTTAGGAATTTGCAAAAAATCTTGCAGACTTGACTAGATGAGAGACTTAGGACTGGGATCTAAGCGGTAACATTTCTACTTGTGGAGAACGACGAGCCAGGACTAGCAGCTATTCCTGTCTTAAGCATCCTACTTAACCAAATCAGATCTCATACTTTGCTCTGATGAGGGGCAACACACAGAAACATGTGTCTGCAAATAGAGATTCTGGATTGGCTTTTAGAATCATAGAATCATAGAATCGTAGAGTTGGAAGGGACCTCCTGGGCCATCTGGTCCAACCCCCTGCTCAAAGCAGGATTCGCTAAATCATCCCAGTTAGATGTCTGTCCAGCCTCTGTTTGAAGACTTCCATTGAAGGAGAACTCACCACTTCTCGTGGCAGCCTGTTCCACTCATTGATCACTCTAACTGTCAAAAAGTTTTTTCTAATATCTAATCTGTGTCTCCTCCCATTTTGTCCTAAGTCATGTGACAAGGCTCATTATAGGGTCGATATTGACTTTTAGGATTGCTGCTTCCAATAGGTGGTGCTAAAGTTCAAGTCCTCCTCCTCTCTGAAGACTCAATTTGCATCACACACCAGACTGACCTCGCAATGGGGTATAACCACGCACCAGACTGGCGTATGTGCAAACAGCAAACATAAATACCTGGTGTACCTCTCTTGCCACTCCTACCTTGTGTATGAAAAAGCTCTGTCGTTAACCCCTTCACCCCCAAGGGTGGTTTGCACGTTCATGACCGGGCCAATTTTTACAATTCTGACCACTGTCCCTTTATGAGGTCATAACTCTGGAACGCTTCAATGGATCCCGGTGATTCTGACATTGTTGTCTCGTGACATATTGTACTTCATGATAGTGGTAAAATTTCAGTCAAATAACTTGCGATTATTTGTGAGAAAAATGAAAATTTGGCAATTTTCCAACTTTGAATTTTTATTCCCTGAAATCACAGAGATACGGCACACAAAAAACTTGATAACTAACATTTCCCACATGTTTACTTTACATCAGCACAATTTTGGAACCAACATTTTTTTTTTTAGGAAGTTATAAGGGTTAAAAATTGACCAGCGATTTCTCATTTTTGCAACACCATTATATTTTTACGGACCACATCACATTTGAAGCCACTTTGAGGGGTCTATATGATAGAAAATACCCAAAAGTGACACCATTCTAAAAACTGCACCCCTTAAGGTGCTCAAAACCACATTCAAGACATTTATTAACCCTTTACGTGCGTCACAGGAATTTTTTTGAATATTTAAAAAAAAATGAACATCTAACTTTTTCACAAAAAAATTACTTCAGGTTCAATTTTTTTTATTTTACCAAGGGTAACAGGAGAAATTGGACTGCAAAAGTTATTGTGCAATTTGTCCTGAGTACGCTGATACCTGATATGTGGGGGGGAACGACTGTTTCGGCGCATGGCAGAGCTCAGAATGGAAGGAGCGCCGTTTGACTTTTTCAATGCAAAATTGGCTGGAATTCAGATCGGACGCCATGTCACGTTTGGAGAGTCCCTGATGTACCGAAACAGTGGAAACCCCCTACAAGTGACCCCATTTTGGAAACTAGACCCCTAAGGAACTTATCTATTTATGTGGTGAGAACTTTAAACCCACAAGGGCTTCACAGAAGTTTATCAAGTACAGCGGTACAATTAATAAATCATATTTTTTCCACAAAAATGATCTTTTCACCCCCAATTTTTATTTTCCCATGGGTAACAGGACCCTAAAAGTTATTGTGCAATTTGTCCTGAGTACGCTGATACCCCACATGTGGGGGTAAACCACTATTTGGGCGCATGGCAGAGCTCGGAAGGGAAGCAGCGCCATTTGACGTTTTTGGCTGGAATTGAGATCGGACACCATGTCGCGATTGGAGAAACCCTGATGTACCAAAACAGTGAAAACCCCCCACAAATGACACCATTTTGGAAACTAGACCCCCTAAGGAACTTATCTAGATATGTGGTAAGAACTTTGAACCCACAAGGGCTTCACAGAAGTTTATAACGTACAGCGGTACAATTAAAAAAATCATATTTTTTCCACAAAAATGATCTTTTCACCCCCAATTTTTATTTTCCCACGGGTAACAGGACCCTAAAGGTTATTGTGCAATTTGTCCTGAGTACACTGATACCCCACATGTGGGGGTAAACCACTATTTGGGCGCATGGCAGAGCTCGGAAGGGAAGCAGCGCCATTTGACGTTTTTGGCTGGAATTGAGATCGGACACCATGTCGCGATTGGAGAAACCCTGATGTACCAAAACAGTGAAAAACCCCCACAAATGACACCATTTTGTAAACTAGACCCCCCAAGGAACTTATCTAGATGTGTGGTGGGCACTTTGAACCCCCCAGTGCTTCACAGAAGTTTATAACGCCCGGGCGTGAAAATAAAAAATTCATATTTTTTCCACAAACATGATCTTTTAGTCACCATTTTTTTATTTTCCCAAGGGTACCAGGAGAAATTGGACCCCAAAAGTTGTTGTCCAATTTGTCCTGAGTATGCTGATACCCCATATGTGGGAGAAAACTACTGTATGGGCACACGTCGGGGCTCGGAAGGGAAGTAGTGACGTTTTGGAATGCAGACTTTGATGGAATGGTCTGCGGGTGTCATGTTGCCTTTGGAGAGCCCCTAATGTACCTAAACAGTGGAAACCCCCCACAAATGACCCCATTTTGAAAACTAGACCCCCTAAGGAACTTATCTAGATGTGAGGTGAGCATTTTGAACCCCCAAGGGCTTCACAGAAGTTTATAATGCCAGGGCATGAAAATGAAAAAATCGTATTTTTTCCACAAACATGATCAATTAGTCCCCAATTTTTTTTATTTTCCCAAGGGTAACAGTAGAAATTGACCCCCAAAAGTTGTTGTCCAATTTGTCATGAGTACGCTGACACCCCATATGTGGGAGAAAACTACTGTATGGACACACGTCGGGGCTCGGAAGGGAAGTAGTGACGTTTTGGAATGCAGACTTTGATGGAATGGTCTGCGGGTGTCATGTGCGTTTGGAGAGCCCCTGATGTACCTAAACTATTGAAACTCCCCATAAGTGACCCCATTTTGGACACTAGACCCCCCACGGAACTTATCTAGATGTGTGGTGAGCACTTTGAACCCCCAAGTGCTTCACAGAAGTTTATAACGCTCGGGCGTGAAAATAAAAAAATCATTTTTTTCCACAAAAATGATATTTTTGCCCCCAATTTTTTATTTTCCTAAGGGTAACAGGAGAAATTGGACCCCAAAAGTTGTTTTGCAATTTGTCCTGAGTAGGCTGATACCCTACGTGTGGGGGTAAAACACTGTTTGGGCACATGGCAGAGCTTGGAAGGGAAGGAGCACCATTTTACTTTTTCAACTCAGAAGTCGCACGCTAAAAGACGCTTTCTATTGTAAAAATAGTTTTTGCATCACCACATATTGAAAGCTATAATTTTTCCATATTTTGACCCACCGAGTCATGTGAGGTCTTA
This sequence comes from Dendrobates tinctorius, assembly GCF_039654945.1. Taxonomy (NCBI): domain Eukaryota; kingdom Metazoa; phylum Chordata; class Amphibia; order Anura; family Dendrobatidae; genus Dendrobates; species Dendrobates tinctorius. The sequence goes on along the minus strand of NW_027361688.1, from coordinate 30,009,755 downwards.
TTTTTTGCGGGACAAGTTGACGTTTTTATTGGTACCATTTTCGGGCACGTGACATTTTTTTGATCGTTTTTAATTCCGGTTTTTGGGACGCAGAATGAACAAAAACCAGCGTTTATCGGTCGTCCATGACAGCACCACCTGAGAGAGGGGATCCGCTCTTCAGGAACAGGAAACCTACAGATACAAAAGGGCGGCACCTCTCCCATGCATCAGTTGGTTTCCTGTTCCTAGAGGACGGGACTTCCTTCAGATCGTCCATCATGGAGTCGCGGAGGGATTCCCAGGCCAGCTGACCGACCCAGGTAGCGAGGGGGTCTCCTACCTCGGTCAAGCTCGGGTCCCTGGAAGCGCCACGGTGGGGCCGGTTAGGTCGCCACGACGGTGGTAAGAGCAGGTGGAGCCAAGGGTCCGGTGGACAGCCGCCTCCATAATGCCGGCACCAGGAGGTATGTATGTCCCGGACCCCTCCTGGTGCGCTCTCCCCGTGGTCCGGTATCTCTTCCTGTCCAGGCCGGCGGTGGCGCCCGGTCGGTGGGCGCAGGTTGGCGCGCGTGGGGGCTGTGGCCTTGCCTGAGCTGGGGGTGCCGTGCCGGCTCCCTCTGCGCACTCCCCGCAGTCCTCAGACGGGCGGCGGAAGTGACGCGGTGGAAGGGGCGGGGCCGGGGACGCCGAAACCGGAAGTTGGGTGCCGGCCGGCTTCCAGCGTGCGCTGCGTGTGCACGGCGGTACTGGGCGGCGCGCTGTGCCCGGGGATGACCGGAGCATGCGGGGGGAGGTCGCGGGGGGTCCCGGGTGGGAGGTGCCGCGCCAGAACCCTGCTGACCCTGACAAGGAGGCCTTAAAAGGCAGGAGGTGACGCTGCTGGGGTGCTTCTGAAGGCCCAGCGATGGATACGACAGAAGCCCCCATAGAGCAGCTGGACAAGGTGCAGGAGCACCCACAGAAACAGGCCACAGTGAAACCGCATGCGAGTGGCCAGCAGAAGAAGAAACGGACGGGCGAACAAAGCCACAGAAGTTCCTCCAGGCTAAAGGACCCTCCTGCTTCCCTCCGTGATCCAGTACCTGCCTCATCTGTATGGGTAAGAGAACTCCGTGAATGTACCCTGATGCAGTGTTCCCTTATGTTTTTTTTTCGCAGGGGAGGAAAGCTACGGAAAAACAGAAGCACATGGAATGTGCTCTCTGTAGTTGCCCCTTGCCGGACGGCCACCCTAAAAAGTTGTGTCAGCCATGTGTGAGACAAACGGTAGGGGTGGTAGGGGACGTTGGCCCAGGGGTAGATTGACAGGCCCTTACACTCTCCCCCATCCATACAGGTAGCGGAAGAAATGCCGGACTTCACCACAAACCTGAGGGAGATAATCAGGACAGAGATAAAGGCCCTATCTAAAAAGGATTCTTCTAGGAGAAGATAATTTAGTTTCTCAGGTTCAGAGTCCTCGACCGCCCTAAAGATCGATGACTCCTCAGATTCCCCGGCCTCCACTTCGTCTTCTTCGGAGGAAGACTTGAGTCAATTCTGCTTCCCCTTAGACCAGATGGATAAGCTAGTTAAAGCAATAAGGTCCCCCATGGGGGTAGCAGACACAAAGCCGGAACTTTCAGCTCAGGACGTGATGTTCGGGGGTCTAGATCCCAGGAAGCGGAAGGCCTTTCCATTAAATGATAAGGTCCAGAGCCTAATAGATAGGGAATGGAAGAGACCTGAAAAAAAGGGGCTCCTTACCTCCTGCCTTCAAGCGGAGGTACCCGTTTGACGACCCAGTGGTAAACAGATGGGATAAGGCCCCTAAGCTGGACGCGGCAGTAGCCAAAGCCTCCAAAAAATCCTCCATACCCTTCGACGACATGGCCTCCTTAAAAGACCCGCTAGATAAGAAAGCGGATTCTTTTTTGAAGGGAACATGGGAGATGTCAGCAGGTGCTCTAAGACCAGCGATAGCTGCCACATGTACGGCCAGATCCATGATGGTCTGGCTAGACCAATTGGATTCCCAACTAAAGGACGGAGTCTCAAGAGCATCTATCCGGAAAACTCTGCCAATCATCCAAAGTGCGGCAGCTTTTTTGGCTGATGCTTCAGCGGACTCTGTGAGGATGGCAGCTAGAACTGTGAGTTTATCTAACGCAGCTCGAAGGGCCCTTTGGTTAAAATGCTGGCCGGGAAATATCCAGGCCAGATCACGACTCTGCTCCATTCCATGTGAGGGTGAATATCTGTTTGGCCCCGTCTTGGATGAACTTTTAGAGAAAGCCGGGGATGATAAAAAGAAGTTCCCCAGTCTACCGAATCCTTCTTACAGACGTCCCTTTACCAGGAACGGCTATTTCCGTAGAAGGCCGTCCAGAGATCAGGGCAGATGGGATGACAAAAGGAGAGGTACAGGTTTCATGTTCGGAGGAGGGGGGCGCCAAGAAGGTCCAGCACGTGACACTAAAAAACCGCCCCAATGACTAGTTGCTGCGGTAGGGGGGAGACTAGCTGCCTTCTACCCAGCCTGGTCCATGATTTCTAATAGTAAATGGATACTGGGGGTGATAGCTGCGGGTCTACGCCTAGAATTCGCCCGGGTTCCCCAAGATCGATTTAAGGTCACCCTGCTCAGGTCTTCCACATCAGAACAAGCTGCCCTGGAGGCCGAGGTGCATGATCTTTGCCGCAAGAGAGTCCTAACGGTGGTCCCAGAGGGAGAAACAGGGAAAGGGTTTTACTCCCCCCTGTTCCTGGTCCGTAAACCAGACGGGTCCTTTAGGACTATAATAAATCTTAAATCCCTCAACGAATTCCTGGTCATACACCCGTTTAAGATGGAGACATTTAAATCAACAATAAAATTGCTGTTTGAAAACTGTTTTATGGTGGTGTTAGATTTAAAGGACGCTTACTACCATATTCCCATTCATGCAGCTCATCAGCGGTTTCTCAGGGTGGCGGTTCAACTGGATGGATCAGTCCAACATTTCCAATATGCGGCCCTCCCCTTTGGGGTGGCAGTCGCTCCCCATGTGTTTACCAAAGTAGTAGCGGAAGTTATGGCCCATCTACGTGAATCAGACATTCTTGTCATCCCCTACTTAGATGACTTCCTGATCGTAGGGAAAACGGCAAAACATTGTTTGGAACAGCTACAAAGGGCAATGTCTGCCCTAGAGGGGTTAGGATGGCTGCTTAACATTAAAAAGTCTCGGTTACAGCCGGTGAGAGTCCAACAATTCTTGGGCCTGATCCTAGATTCTGAGAAACAGGAATGCCGTCTGCCCCCGGAGAAGCTTGTTCGCCTACACCATCAGGTCCTGAACGCTTGCAATAACCCCACCATGTCCCTCAGGAAAGCCATGTCCCTTCTGGGTTCCCTTTCGGCCTGTATCCCGGCGGTCCAGTGGGCCCAGTTTCATTCAAGAACACTACAGGGCGAGGTCTTAAGGCATCAAAGAATCCTTGAGGGTTACTTAGAGGGCCAGCTAACCTTGTCCCGAAACACAAGGGAGTCCCTAGAGTGGTGGCTAGACAAGGATAATTTATCCAAAGGGGTCCCCTGGGAGTGTGACATATCCCGCACAATCACCATGGATGCTAGCCCTACCGGTTGGGGGGCTCATATGGGGGAGATCCTAGTCCAGGGCCTATGGGAGCATCATCAGATAGAAATGTCATCTAACCTGAAAGAGTTAACAGCAGTAGAGCAGGCAGCTAAGGAGCTACTTGTGTATCTACAGGGCCATCATGTGCGAGTGTTCTCCGACAATCAGGTCACCGTGGCTTATATCAACCACCAAGGTGGGACTCGTTCCAAACCCCTGATGAATGTGGCAGAATGGTTGTTCTGGCTAGCAGAGCAGCATTTTCAATCTTTAACAGCTCTACATATAAAAGGGAAGGAAAATATCACAGCAGATTTCCTAAGCCGCAATCCACTTAAACAAGGAGAATGGTCCCTAAGCACCTCCATCTTCGACCTGATTGTACAAAAATGGGGACAACCAGAGGTAGACCTCTTCGCTACCAGGGAAAGCAGAAAATTAAAATAATTTTGCTCCCTAAATCCCAGAGAGAACCCCCTGGCGGTATATGCCTTTCTGATAAAGTGGGACTTCAGACTAGCATACGCCTTCCCTCCCCTATCGCTACTACCCCTGGTGATGAAGAAAATCAGGAGAGACAAAGCAAGGGTGATAGTTGTCGCTCCATTTTGGCCCAGGAGGGCTTGGTTTTCTTGCCTCAGGACCATGTCGGTGTCCGACCCTTGGGTCCTTCCGGACATCCCGGATCTCCTATCCCAGGGCCCAGTGTTCCATCCTCAGGTGGCTGGCCTACATCTGACGGCGTGGAGTTTGAATGGACACTGCTGAGAGAAAAAGGCTTCTCCCCAGACCTGATTAACACCCTACTTAAAAGTAGAAAAGTCATCACTACCAAAATCTATGTCAGAATTTGGAAAAAATTCCTGCAGAACTCTGGAGTGGTCGCTGGCGGCTCGGCACCTGTAAACCAAATCTTAGAGTTTCTTCAGAAAGGTCTGGATATAGGGCTCTCCACTAGTACCCTTAAAGTACAAGTATCAGCCTTGGGGGCCCTCTTTAGCTGCAACATTGCGGGTAATTACTGGATCAGTAGATTCATTAAGGCAGCAGGTAGATCCAGGCCAATAGCGAAAGATAGATTCATGCCGTGGGACTTGAGCCTAGTCCTCACGGCTATGACAGAAGCCCCATTCGAACCTATCTCATCAGCTTCCGTAAAAAACCTGTCCCTCAAAGTAGCCTTCTTGGAGCTCTAACCTCAGCTCGTAGGGTAAGCGACAACCAGGCATTATCTAGACGTCCTCCTTATATACAGTTCAAGGACGATAGGGTAATACTCAGACCGGAGCCGGCGTATTTACCTAAGGTAGTTTCCAGCTTTCATAGGACACAGGAGATAGTCCTTCCATCTTTCCTCCCTAATCCAGCTAATGAGAAGGAAGAGAAACTTCACACCTTGGATGTTAGGAAATGCCTCATAGAATATCTTGCAGTTACCGATCCCTGGAAAAAAGATAATGCCCTGTTTGTCTCCCATCAAGGCCCTAGGAAAGGTTGTAGAGCGTCAAAAAATACACTAGCCAGGTGGATTAGAGAAGCGATCTCAATAGCATACACCTCAAAAGGCAGGTCGCCACCCCGGAAGCTGAGGGCGCATTCCACCAGAGCCATGGCGACCTCGTGGGCCGAGAGATCAGAAGTTTCCATTGACCAGATATGTAAGGCGGCTACTTGGTCCTCTCCGGGCACCTTTTATAGTCATTATAGGCTAGACTTGGGTGCTTCCACAGACCTCTCCTTTGGTATAAGGGTGCTGCAGGCTTTAGTCCCTCCCTAAATAGTTATTACTCTCTGTAAGTCTCTCAGGTGGTGCTGTCATGGACGACCGATAAAGTCTTAGTTACTCACCGGTTAACGGTGTTTTTCGGAGTCCATGACAGCACCCATATATTCCCTCCCTTTAGTTTGGGTGTGCACTTCTTCCTCTTGTATGTACACTGGTTTTATGTTTTGGTGGTTTTATGCAATGAAAACTATTTTATATAAAAAATAATTATTTTTGCATCGCTTTATTCTGCGAGCTATAACTTTTTTTTATTTTTTCGCTGATGATGCTGTATGGCGGCTCGTTTTTTGCGGAACAAGATGACGTTTTCAGCGGTACCATGGATATTTATATGCGTCTTTTTGATCGCGCGTTATTACACTTTTTGTTTGGCGGTATGATAATAAATCATTATTTTTTGCTTTGTTTTTTATTTTTATTTTTTAAGTGGTTCGCTAAAGGGGTTAACTAATGGGACAGTTTTATAGGGCGGGTTGTTACGGACGCGGCGATACCTAATATGTGTACTTTTATTGTTTTGGGTTTTTTTTATTTCCAAAAAATGGATTTATTGGGGGAATATTTTTTTTTTTTTTCTAATTTATTTAGCAATTTTTTAAAATTATTTGAACACTTTTTTTTATTTTTTTTTACTTTATTACATAGTCCCAGGTGGGACATCACTGTCCTGTGACAGATCACTGATCTGTCACATCACAGATCACTGTGACAGATCAGCGATCTGTCAAAGGCACTACTGCAGACTTCCTCATGCCTGCGCTTTGCAGGCACTGAGGAAGCCAGCTCCCCTGCAGGCCCCCGAAGGCCCCCGTCGCCATCTTGGTTTCGGGTGCCTGCAGGGAAAGAGCCCCCCACAGCAGCGCTGCACATTGCGCTGCTGTGGGGGGCTCAGGGAAGCACGGAGGGAGCCCCCTCCCTGCCAATGCTTCCCTTTAACCCCTGGTACACCGCGATCATGTTTGATCATGGTGTGCAAGGGGTTAACATGTCGGAGGTGGTCCGTGACCGCCCCTGACACATAGTGCCGGGTGTCAGCTGTATAATCAGCTGACACCTGGCCGCGATCACCGGCGCTCACCACGTGGGCACCGCTGATCGTGCTAGCGTACTATCCCATCCAAGGGCATAGGGGCCCGGGTCCCATGGACGGGATAGTACGTCTGATGTTAGAAAGGGGTTAATACTGTTCAGGTAGAGCTATCCGATAGTGCTATCCATGAAGAAAGTGATCGGATAGAGCTATCCCATAGCTCTATTCCTAAAGGAAATGAACCGGTAGAGCTATCCGATAGCTCTATTCCTAAAGGAAATAAACGGGTAGAGCTATCCGATAGCGCTATCCCTCAGTGATCCTGAGCATAAGCTATTTCACATGGTTGAGCGCACTTGGGATCTGCCCCCAAGGCCCTGCCCATGCCCAATGTTTGGTCCGTAGACCGCGGCTAGGAGTTAGTCCCGCTTTTGACCTTCAGCACTCAGGAGAGGGAAAACCTCCAGTGGAGGAAACCTCTAGGGCACCATAGCTGAAAGGCTGCTCTTCCCTTAAGCTGTAGATGTTCATTGATGAGAACAGAGACCGAACCCGGAATCTGCCTCGATGTGCAGTAGGACACCCACTTGTTCAGTGAGTGCATCTAGCTGCAGAAAGTCCAGTAAAGTCATATCCAATTGTGGAGAACAGAGACCGAGCCCGGAATCTGCCTCATTGTGCAGTAGGACACCCACTTGTTCATTGAGTGCGCCTAGCTGCAGAAAGTCCAGTAATGTCATATCCAGTGGTGGAGAACAGACACTGAGCCCGGAATCTGCCTCGTTGTGCAGTAGGACACCCACCTGTTCAGTGAGTGCATCTAGCTGCAGAAAGTCCAGTAATGTCATATCCAATGGTGGAGAACAGAGACCGAGCCCGGAATCTGTCTCGTAGTGCAGTAGGACACCCACTTGTTCAGTGAGTGCATCTAGCTGCAGAAAGTCCAGTAATGTCGTATCCTGTTGTGGAGAACAGAGACCAAACCTGGAATCTGCCTCTTTTTGCTGATGTAAAGTTGTCGTCTCCAGCTGGATCCCATGTTCATTGTGGGTTCACAGCGAGACCCTGCTCTGCCTCACCTGCAATATAAGTGTCACAAAATTAGTAAAACAGTAAAGATTAATATATGTACAAGCAGACAGATTATAATGAGAGGGGCAACAGAAGACATTTACATGTCATCCTTTATCTATAGGTTATAATACTGTACTATGTAATAATGGGTATTATTTAATGTCTATGTTCAGGTATGTTCTACATCCTATCAGTGCTGTGATATGAATAGCACCCTGCTTATTATTTTAGGATCTTCTATGTTTAGATTACAGCTTACTAGCAATCCCTCCCTCATGGTATATATACAGTACTGCACCTTGTTCCTATATCCCCATGAAAAAGCTGTGATTAATGGTGAAACAAGTGTCAGGGTTAGGTGGTGGAGTGGCAGTTTTGGTACTATAGCATGCTTAATTGTACTTAGTACTGACTTGAGTTTTTACTATTAGTTTTCTGTGTTACTAAGGCTTAGCATTTGTACAAGTATTTGCTTATGGCATCTGGTAGTACATTGGATATAGAGCACTTTTTATTCTGCCGTCAGCTCTTTTGATTTTTTACATTTGCACTTTAAGTCAGTATTGCTATGTATAAAATGTGATCATGATTAAATATTCATCTGTTTGCTTTTGCCATGACCACCCACTGTAGTTTGTGTTTTTTATTTGTAGTCATATACTCATCCAATATTGTTATGTATTGTGATTTATTAAAGATGATTTATATTATTCTTTATTGTATTTGTGATTTGAGAATGACAACTCCCATTCTCCTGTAGTCCAGCCAATCTTGGCTCACAGACTGATGATATAGCTTGCATAAAGAAAAGTAACGCATCGATATTTAGGCCATTAGTGCCCAATTCCTAATTATTTAGCCTATTGCCTGTTAATACTAATACATAACATAGATCATAAAACATATTTATAAAGCTCTAAAACCTTACATTCGGTTTTTGTTGGCATAGGCCAGAAGTTCCTGAAAAACAAACTTCATGACGACTTTATATTTCTCTCTGTCTTTGTCCAGGACAAGATGTTTCTCAAAATATTGAGGAGGCAGAGGAGTAGACAAAGGAGGAGTCAGAGGAGGAGGCGGAATAAGTCCTCTGCCCTCTTGTTTTGTAAATGATAGTGTATAAATAATGAGTTGTTCATTAATGGACATTGATTCTACTCTGTCGGTCTGAGATTGAGGGCCGGGAAATTTTAAGAAATTGCTTGAACTGCAGTTCAATAATATATTGCTTAGGATGGCAGATTTTTAGTTTATGCAAGTTATGGAGATTAGAACAGATTATATTCATGGTAGTAAGCATTCTTCTTATCAACATGAAGAAAAAAGGAACTTACTGTCCGAGGCGGCGACCACAGTCTAATCTGGCATGTAGATGGTTACATGATCGGGGCCAGGCGTAGAGATGTCGGTGTTTTCGGCAGTGGGTCCATGAGCAACTTCGTCATTTACAATATTTCTATTATCCCAATGTTCTCCTGTAAGGTGTAACATTCAAATTAACATTACTAAAATAAAAGCTTCTATGTTTGTTAAAGAATATCAACATTTTACAGGTTTTATAACGACTAATTTGTAAAGTATGGAAACAGAAGGATCAAACAACCAGTTATCTCCTTATAGAGATTTTATATTGGGCTGCGGTTTTTCTATTACGCATATGTTAGAAAAGCCTGAGAACTTACTGTCAAAGATGATCACATCCTCATCTGAATCTATAGTGTACAACATATAATCAGGGCCTGTAACACAAAACATTGAAATCAGCATTTCAAAAGAAAAATATTCGATGTTTCTTCTAGATTGTTTCCTTTTTGTCTACAGTAAATTCACTGTCAAGATCTATTATGAGATTATTTTTAGTGTAAAATGTTGCTTTTGTGTTTTTTTATGCTAATTTTCAGTTGCGGTTTACATTACTAGGAAATTGTATGAGATTTCAGAAATCTCCTGCGCACATTGCTGATTAGTCATCGGTATTTTGTGCTTTGCAGGTTTCTTTGGACATAAAGCATGTCACTTCTTTTAGTGTTTTTTCATCCATTGACTTCAATGGGTGGTGAAAAACCCCAGAAAATCCGCACCAAAAATGCAAGTATCGTGTTTTGCTGTATTTTTTTGTGTGCTAAAACCAGATTCTATGGAATAGGACTTTTTTTTAACACTAACCTTTATCAGCATGCTCAAGAGATAAATCGAGCACGCCAAAACCGCTGCCAGAAACACACAAAAAAGCATCAAAAATGCTGCAAAATGCATTAATGTCAGATTAGTGAGGCTGTACGTACCGTCAGGATCAGCCCTATTCTCTGTATCTGCCTTCGTGGAGTCTTTTCCTGTATCTTTTCTCCAGCATTTCTTTATCAGAAGTCTATAAAATGATAAAACAGAAGTCATGTAGCAAATTGTAAAGTACAGTCTATCTGTGTTCTGCAGAATGTTATGAAGACATTTATTTTTCGTCGTCTATTTTGTCTCTCCCGATCTGCAGTCATTTTTGTGATCTATGACAATCAGCATTTTTTTCAATTCTACAGAAAAGTCCATTGTGCTCGGACCGGTCAGAGCCGGCTTATGACCCACTAAACATCTCTAGATGATTCCCTTTCCTGAATCGTGTGATGACCTGAAGATGGGATGTTTCTTATATAGACTCCCGTGTAGCCCACAAATCAGTATAAGACTTACCCACAGATGATGGTACAGACGACACCGGAGAAGAATCCAAGGAAGAAGTAGACGGCAGGATGTAGAATAACCATAATGAAGTATTCTATTGGAAGAAAAGAATAGACGTCAGATATCTGGAGCTACTAATACAGACATTATATTTTGCACCTCATTTATGTAACCAGACCTAGGATCATTCCTATGAGTAAGGGGACACATACACAACACATAGCTGTTGGCCCATGGTTCAGCTGATCTGTTCAGCCGGCAGATATTTCTCCTGACTCCTCCATACACAGGAGCGCTAAGTCTGCCGATCGCACCTGTGTTCAATGTAAGAAAGCCGCTGGTAGATTCCTCTGGCGGTGGCTTATTTAGCTGGGAACAAAAAGATCAACACTTGGACTGTCGGCAGAGCTGCTGATATTTGGGAATTGGTCTGTCACTGGTCTCATGTGTATGGGGGTCTGAACTCTAAGACTGAACAGATCAGGAAAATAGTAAATACCAACAAGTTGGATAAATTCCCCAATTACCTGTAATGCAACTACGGAGCACCACCACCGGGGGGAGCTGTTATGGGAAAAAAGTTTTGCACTTACTGTACTGTATACAGATAGGGTATACAGATAAGTTGCTCAAACCAAGGACCACAGCTATCACTGACAAAGGCTACCAAAAACAGCACCAATACATAGCCACCCAAGAACAAAAAAGAGGCAGGAAAAATTAACCCCTCCATGACCAGGCCAGGGAAAGAAAAGCAAGAATCACACCCCGACTTGGATCATGACATTACATAAATTTGTAACTATTTTCCCCTAAAGTATTGATGAAGTCACACATATGAATATCAGAGATACAGGTGACTTCCTTTTCTCTTACAGGGGATCTCCATTCAAGCTTACAATTTGTTTGAGCCTGGAATAGGGAATATGTGATGGGAGAAGGCTCCTGGAATTACAAGTGACACATGAAAAATCCTCCAAGAAATGCACCATGTGACTTACTAACAATAACCCCATGTTGGATAAATATCTGGGAAAACACTTACCTCCAGGGGCCAAAGCCCGGAATGCTGGCGGCGGATGTTGATAGGAGCGCCTTGTACAGATCTTATTAATCAGTCACGATCAGAAGAAATCAAAACAGCAGATTATCCCGGAGGAATATCGCTAGTTGTGTAACACACAGTGAGTCTTTCCAGACAAAGCCTCTTCCTGCAGTGTCATTCCTTATAACCCCTCAGTCCGTGAGGTCACAATAGTGTTCTAAGTGTGACATCACAGAGGAGCGGAACACGAGTGACATCACAGAGGAGCGGAACACGAGTGATGTCACAGAGGAGCGGAACACGAGTGATGTCAGATACTTGTAACCACTAAAGATCAAGCAGCTTCATTCATTTATATTATATGTGTTTCTTAACCCCTTTATCCCCAAGGGTGGTTTGAACGTTAATGACCGGGCCAATTTTTACAATTCTGACCACTGTCCCTTTATGAGGTCATAACTCTGGAACGCTTGCAAGGATCTTGGTGATTCTGACATTGTTTTCTCGTGACATGTTGTACTTAATGTTAGTGGTAAAATTTCATTTATGTAGCTTGCGTTTATTTGTGAAAATAATGGAAATTTGGTAAAAATTTTGAAAATTTAGTATTTTTCCAACTTTGAATTTTTATGCCCTTAAATCACAGAGATTTGGCACCCAAATAACTTAATAAGTAACATTTCCCACATGTTTACTTTACATAAGAACAATTTTGGAACAAAATGTTTTTTTTTTTAGGCAGTTATAAGGGTTAAAATTTGACCAGCGATTTCTCATTTTTACAACACCATTTTTTTAAGGACCACAGCACATTTGGAGTCACTTTAAGGGGTCTATATGATAGAAAATACTGAAAAGTGACACCATTCTAAAAACTGCACCCCTCAAGGTGCTCAGAACCATATTTAGGAAGTTTATTAACCCTTCAGGTGCTTCACCGGAATTTTTTGAATGTTTAAAAAAAAAAAAAAAGAGAACATTTAACTTTTTTTCATAAAAAAAAATTACTTCAGGTCCTATTTTTTTTTTTATTTTACCAAGGGTAACAGGAGAAATTGGACTGCAACCGTTATTGTGCAATTTGTCCTGAGTACGCTGATACCTGAGATATTTGTAGACATCTATTAAGTCTCCTCTCAGTCTTCTCTTTTGCAGGCTAAACATTCCCAAATCCTGTAACTGTTCCTCATAGGACAGGGTTTGCAGACCGGTCACCATTCTGGTCAGTCTTCTCTGAACTTGCTCCAGTTTGTTGATGTTTTTTTTAAAATGTGGCGCCTAAAACTGGACACAGTATTCCCGATGAGGTCTAACCAAAGAGGAGTAGAGGGGGATAATGACTTCACGTGATCTATGCTTCTGTTAATACATCCTAGAATTGCATTTGCCTTTTTTGCTGCTACATCACATTGTTGACTCATGTTCAGTCTTTTTCACATGTGCTGTTGCTTAGGCCTATTCCTCCCATTCTGTATATGCTTTTTTCATTTTTATTGCCCAGATATAGTACTTTGCATTTTTCCCTGTTAAAAATCATTCTGTTAGTTGCTGCCCACTGCTCCAGTTTATTTATATCTTTTTGAATCCTCTCTCTCTCTTCTCTAGTATTTGCTATCCCTCCTAGCTTTGTGTCATCAGCAAATTTAATCAGTTTACCCTCAATCCCTTCATCTAAATCATTGATAAAGATGTTCAACAATACAGGGCCCAGGACAGAGCCCTGTGGTTTTCCACTTGAGACATTCTTCCAACTGGATGTGCAGCCATTTACGACCACTCTTTGGGTCCGATCACTAAGCCAGTTATGAATCCACCTAACAGTTGCCTTGTCCATTCCATACTTAGTCATTTTTTCAATAAGGATTGTGTGAGATACCTTGTCAAATGCTTTGCTGAAGTAAAGATATACTATATCTACAGCATTTCCCTGATCCACCCAGTCAGTGATTCTGTCATAGAAGGAAGTTATTGCGTGTTTGTGGCGGCTGGGCCATAACTATAATGGGGCAGTTCGCAGTCACACAGGAGCTCTGGAGACTGGGAGGGCCTAGAAGGTCCCTTTTTCACAACTGAGAAGTTCAGTGCAAATAAAAACCTTGTGATAGTTCAAAATTCTGTTGAAGTTTTTTTATTGGGGCCATTCAAGTTTTGCCCAGGTTGGTAAAGAAGTAGATATGAGCTATTTAGCTAGCTAGATGATAGATTGATAATAGATAGATGATAGATAGATAGATAGATAATAGAAAGACAGATAAATAAATAGATGATAGATAGATAATAAATAGATAGAAAATCGATAGATAATAGTACAAAACAGAGAAAAAACGGAGCAAAAAAAAAACACCATCCAGTAAAAAGCAATATATACTTTATTTATTCGCATAAAAAGATATACGTGCCAGTAATAAGGCCTTTACAATAGAAGAAAAGGGAGAAACACTGCGGCCAATACAGGGGTACGCATGATGACACTGCGGCCAAAAATCATAAATAATCAAAAATCATAAATATACAATGAGATGATGCATAACTATTATCAAATCATTATGCCCATGCATAGTATTGTAAGTATTGCTTACCCATAGTCGTTACAGGGAGGTACACTGACGCACCAGCGACTATGGGTAAGCGATACTTACAATACTATGCATGGGCATAATGATTTGATTATTGTTATGCATCATCTCATTGTATATTTATGATTTTTGATTATTTATGATTTCTGGCCACAGTGTCATCATGCGTACCCCTGTATTGGCCGCAGCATTTCTCCCTTCTCTTCTATTGTAAAAGCTTATTACTGGCACGTATATCTTTTTATGCGAATAAATAAATTATATATTGCTTTTTACTGGATGGTGTTTTTTTGCTCCGTTTTTTCTCTGTTTTGTACATTCGTAGTGGGACCATTTCCATTTTTCCGCTTGTTGAAAGGCACCATGCCTTAGTCTTTGGATTGAAGTTGTATCTTCAGTACTGATTATAGATAATTTGTGCTTATTTTGCCTTATTCGTTCTCATAGATAATAGATAGATATTAAAAAAATGGAGGCAAAACACCATTGAAAGTGAAAAAAATAGAAGTGCTTCTGTTTAATAGCCCATCATGGTGACATTTCGGCTCACACTGAGCTTGTATAGACAGATAGAGATAGACAGATAGATAATAGATAGATGATAGATAATAGATAAAGAGATGATAGATAAGAGATAGCTAGATATCTAGATAGATCGTTAGATAGATAGATCGTTAGATAGATAGATAATAGATAGATGGTAGGTGATGTGCGCTGTAGTTGTGATCCCTCCACCTCAGCCAAAGCGCAAAAACCGACTGGAATGGAGAAGGTCAGTAATATCTGTGTTCAGTTTTGGATTGAGGTGCTAAGGGCCCACCAGAAATCAACTCCAGGGCCCCACGTTTCAGCTACATGTAAATGTGACATCATCCTCAATCACAAATTTGTACAACAATTAGTGACAGGGGAAGATGCTGAAGGTGTTATCTGAGCATGCTCGGGTGCTAACCGAATGTCTCAGGCATGCTCGAATAATTTGTTTGATTCCCCGTGGCAGCATGTCTTGTGGTTGTTTGATAGCCGCAACACATGCAGGGATTGACTAACAAACAGGGAATCCCTGCATGTGTTGTGCCTGTCGAACAGCGACAAGACACAGCCATATTTTTTGAGCACGCCGAAGACACTCGGATAGCACCTGAGCATGCTCAGATAACACCTTATCGCAACACGTTCGCTCATCACTAATAACAATGAACTGAGTAGATTAAAGAAACCACAACCACAACAAAATGAATGGATTGTAACGCCTCGTAGCATTGTTAGAAGCTATCATTTACTGTCTTGTACAAGTCTATAAAAAGTCCCATAAAATGCAGACAGAACAAAATGTATTCATCTGATGCATTCCTCCAAAATGACTCACAGCAGAATAGGAAACTCAAGCGTTTTCAAGCTCAAGCTTCAGCCACGTCACATAATCTACAATCTGCATTCAGTGCACAGCTATAACGGGAGACAGAGTTTATAGGTTAGGTAGCATAAGATCCCATGTAGACCAAACAATGAGCCTGATTGTAGAATGACAGCAGTGACATCCTCAGTGTTAGGGCTCATGCAGACAAGCGTATAAATAGGACGTGTTCTGTCCGTTTTTTTATTATCTGCCCTGCTGAAGTCACGTTGACAGAGCGGCGACTTCATTTCTGCTCTGCTCTGTTGACAGGGTGGGACTGCCAACATCATCCTGATTGACAGCTGGTTCCCTGCTTTCACACTCCGTCGACAGAGCGGGGAATAAAAGAAGCCGCTGGCAGAGGCAGCTGAATTGCCGGCATTAGCAGTCTGTGACTGCTCTGTACCAGCTAAGAATGGCACCAGGACAACAGGCAGGTAGGTAGAAACTACTGCATGTGAAGCTGCTAATGCCCTTTAAAGGTGACTTGTCGTTTATAATAAATGTTTGGCTTTTCACCAAGTGTAAATCCCGCCGTTCTCCTGAATCCGGCGCTGGTTTTCTTTTGTTCCTGCTCCTCTCCGTTCCTGAGATATGGCCCTTTCTTTCCTTTATATAAATCTACTTTATGCAGTCCAGGGGGCGTGGTCCTCACCTCTTTCCTGTAGATGTCTACATGAGGACCACACCCCCTGGGCTACATAGAGTAGATTTATGTAAAGGAAAGAACGGACCATATCTCAGGAACGGAGAAGAACAGGAACAAAAGAAAAACAGCACAGTATTCAGGACAACAGCAGCATTTACACCATGCAAAAAAATTACATATTTATAGCAAGTGATTAACTCCCTTGAAATGGAGCTAAACATCAATATCCTTTTAAAAAGGTTGCTAACTTATAGACAAGCCATCTACAGGTCACAGCAGCTAAGCATCAGTGATTACCTCCTTATAAGAAACCAATGTGACTTTCTAATTAAAAATATTTCTGCCGCATAACACAGCCGAGTGCTATCCGAGTTTTAATAGAGAGTACTAGGACCAATGTTATACTATGGGGCAGTGCAGATCAGCGATTCGGCATATATACCGTATTTTCCGCTTTATAAGACGCACTTTTTTTCCCCCCAAACTTGGGGGGAAAATGGGGGTGCGTCTTACAAAGAGGATATACCTTATCGTGTGTAGGCCGCAGGGGTGTCCGGGAGTCTCCGGGTGTCCGTCGGCGCTGTGGGTGTCTCCGGTTCCCATCCCGGGGATCTGCCGACATTTTGCGACAGGCCAGAGCCCCGGGGCTCCCTCTCGGTTCCCTCTGTATTGGCTGGCTCCGGCAATATGGCCGCCGCCGCCGGGGACGGCGCATGCTCTGATGGTGATCTCAGGACTGAGATCTCGAAGGATGAGATTTGAGCGCTGAAATCTCATCCATTGAGATCTCAGTCCCGAGATCACCATCAGTGCATGCGCCGTCCCCGGCGGCGGCCGCCATTTTGCCAGAGCCAGCCAATACAGAGGGAACCGAGAGGGAGCCCCGGGGCTCTCACCTGTCACAAAATGTCGGCAGGGCCCCGTGATGGGAACCGGAGACACCGCTGGGCACGTGGAGACACGGCTGGGCACCCGGCGACACCCACAGTGCCAACGGGCACCCAGAGATGCCCGGACACCCCTACAGCCTACACCCGGTAAATGTCGGCAGAGCCCCCCTGATAGCAGCACAGACCCCTGGCAGCAGGACAAGACCCCCTGATAGCAGCACGAGCCCCCATGGTAGCAGCACAGACACCTGGCAGCAGCATAAGCCCCCTGATAGCAGCAAGAGCCCCGCTGGTAGCAGCACAGACCCCTGGCAGCAGCACAAGCCCCCTGGCAGCAGCACGAGCCCCCCTGGCAGCAGCACAAGCCCCCCTGGTAGCAGCACGAGCCCCCCTGGTAGCAGCATGAGCCCCCCTGTTAGCAGCACAGACCCCTGGTAAAAGCACGAGCCCCCCTGGCAGCAGCACGAGCCCCCCTGGTACCAGCATGAGCCCCCCTGGCAGCAGTACGAGCCCCACTGATAGCATCACGAGCCCCCCTGGCAGCGCGCTGCACATCGGAGCACCCTCTCATCCCTTCCTGCGGCCTGCAGTATCACCCCACTCCTGCCTCCTCAAGCAGCGACCCTGGGACCCCGCTTTACCGCAGCCACCACCCCCGGTAAGCAATAAGACACCTGGATTATAAGATAAACCACCATTTTATTAACCCCTTCACGACCAATGACGCCACATAGGCGTCATGAAACCTGGTTCAAATCTGACCAGTGACGCCTATGTGGTGTCATGACTTCAAAGCCCCCCTGCGGGTCGGGTGACCGGGGTCACTGAAAGGTCACCCGACCCGCAGATACAGGGGGCTTTGTAATTCACCACAGGGGGTGTGGCTTCGCCCCCACGTGGCTACGATCGCTCTGATTGGCTGTTAAAAGTGAAACAGCCAATCAGAGCGATAGTAATATTTCATCAATGAAAATTGATGAAATATTACAATCCAGCCATGTCCGACGCTGCTGTAGCATCGGACATGGCTGGAGACACCGATATCGTCCCCCCGCAACTGAATGACAGCGGCGATCTGTCGCCGCTGTCATCATCTGCCCCCTCCCATTTCCTCTGCTCCCCGCCAGCCTCCGATCCCCCCCTCACCCCCCCCGGTACCTCCTGAGTCCCCCCGTCCCTCCCGGTGTCCCTCGGGTCCGGATGATGGGCGCCGCCATCTTTGAAAATGGCGTGCGCATGCGCAGTGCGCTCGCCCGAATCTGCCGGCTGCAGATTCCATTCTTTCATTTTGATCACTCTCACAGTGATCAAAATGAAAGAAAAAGTAAATAAACCCCCCGATTATCACCCCCATAGGTAGGCAGAACTAATAAAATAAAGAAAATATTTTTATTTTTATTTTTCCATTAGGGTTAGGGTTAGGGTTGAAAAGAGGGTTAGTGTTAGGGTTAGGGTTGAAAAGAGGGTTAGGGTTAGGGTTAAAAAGAGGGTTAGGGTTAGGGTTAAAAGAGGGTTAGGGTTGAAAAGAGGGTTAGGGTTGGAAAGAGGGTTAGGGTTAGGATTGGAAAGAGGGTTAGGGTTGGAAAGAGGGTTAGGGTTGGAATGAGGGTTAGGGTTGGAAAGAGGGTTAGGGTTGGAAAAGGTTAGGGTTGGAAAGAGGGTTAGGGTTGGAATTAGGGTTAGGGTTGGAATTAGGGTTAGGGTTGGAATTAGGGTTAGGCTTGTGGTTAGGGTTATGGTTAGGGTTGGGATTAGGGTTCGGGGTCTGTTGGGGTTAGGGTTATGGTTAGGGTTGGAATTAGGGTTAGGGATGTGTTGGGGTTAGGGCTGTGGTTAGGGGTGTGTTGGGGTTAGGGCTGGAGTTAGAATTGAGGGGTTTCCACTGTTTAGGCACATCAGGGGGTCACCAAACGCGACATGGTGCAACCATTGATTCCAGCCAATTTTGCGTTCAAAAAGTTAAACGGTGCTTCCTCCCTTCCAAGCCCCGATGTGTGCCCAAACAGTGGTTTACCCCAACATATGGGGCATCAGCGTACTCAGGAAAAATTGCACAACAACTTTGGGGTTCTAATTTCTCCTGGTACCCTTGGGAAAATAAAAAATTGGGGGCTAAAAAAATATTTTTGTGGAAAAGAATTTTTTTTTAATTTTCACGTCTCTGCGTTATAAAGTTCTGTGAAGCACTTGGGGGTCCAAAGTGCTCACCAGGCATCTAGATAAGTTACTTGGGAGGTCTAGTTTCCAAAATGGGGTCACTTGTGGGGGGTTTCTATTGTTTAGGCACATCAGGGGTTCTGCAAACGTAATGACGACCGCAGACCATTCCATCAAAGTCTGCATTTCAAAACGCCACTACTTCCATTCCGAGCCCTTACGTGTGCCCAAACAATAGTTCCCCCCCATATATGGGGCACCAGCGTACTCAGGACAAACTGTACAACAACGTTTGGGGTCCAATTTATCCTGCTACCCTTGTGAAAAAAAAAATTGCAGGGTAAAAATCATTTTTTTTGAGGAAAAAAAAATATTTTTTATTTTCACATCTCTGCGTTATAAACTTCTGTGAAGCACTTGGGGGTTCAAGGTGCTCACCACACATCTAGATAAGTTCCTTAGGGGGTCTAGTTTCCAAAATGGGGTCACTTGTGGGGGGGTTCCACAGTTTAGGTACATCAGGGGTTCTGCAAATGTAACATGATGCCCGCAGACCATTCCATCAAAGTCAGCATTTCATAATGTCACTACTTCCCTTCCGAGCCCCGACGTGTACCCAAACAGTGGTCATCCCCCACATATGGGGTATCAGCGTACTCAGGACAAACTGGACAACAACATTTGGGGTCCAATTTATCCTGCTATCCTTGTGAAAAAAAAAATTGCTAGCTAAAAATCATTTTTTTTGAGGAAAAAAAAATATTTTTTATTTTCACGGCTCTGCGTTATAAACTTCTGTGAAGCACTTGGGGGTTCAAGGTGCTCACCACACATCTAGATAAGTTCCTTGGGGGGTCTAGTTTCCAAAATGGGGTCACTTGTGGGGGGGTTCCACAGTTTAGGTACATCAGGGGTTCTGCAAATGTAACATGATGCCCGCAGACCATTCCATCAAAGTCAGCATTTCATAATGTCACTACTTCCCTTCCGAGCCCCGACGTGTACCCAAACAGTGGTCCCCACCCACATATGAGGTATCAGCGTACTCAGGACAAACTGGACAACAAATTTTGGGGTCTAATTTATCCTGGTACCCTTGTGAAAATAAAAAATTGCGCACTAAAAAATAATTTTTTGAGGGAAAAAATCTTTTTTTTATTTTCACGGCTCTGCGTCATAAACTTTTGTGAAGCACTTGAGGGTTCAAGGTGCTCACTACACATCTAGATAAGTTCCTTAGGGGGTCTAGTTTCCAAAATGGGGTCATTTGTGGGGGAGCTCCAATGTTTAGGCACACAGGGGCTCTCCAAACACGACATGGTGTCCGCTAACGATTGGAAGTAATTTGCATTTCAAAAAGTCAAATGGCGCTCCTTCCCTTCTGAGCCCTGCCGTGTGCCCAAACAGTGGTTCCCCCCCACATATGGGGTACCAGCGTACTCAGGACAAACTGGACAACAAGATTTGTGGTCCAATTTCTCCTGTTAGCCTTGTGAAAATTAAAAATAGTGTGCTAAAAATCATTTTTGAGGAAAAAAAATTATTTTTTATTTTCACTGCTCTGTGTTATAAACTTTTGTGAAGCACTTGTGGGTTCAAAGTGCTCCCTACATGTCTAGATAAGTTCCTTAGGGGGTCTAGTTTCCAAAATGGGGTCACTTGTGGGGGAGCTCCAATGTTTAGGTGCACAGGGGCTCTCCAAATGCGACATGGTGTCCGATAACGAGTGGAGCTAATTTTCCATTCAAAAAGTCAAATGGTGCTCCTTGCCTTCCGGGCCATGCCGTGCACCCAAACAGTGGTTTATGACCACATATGAGGTATCTGTGCACTCAGGAGAAATTGCTCAACAAATTTTAGGATCCATTTTATCCTGTTGCCCATGTGAAAATGAAAAAACTGAGGCTAAAAGAAAATTTTTGTGAAAAAAAAGTATTTTTTTTTTTACAGATCAATTTGTGAAGTACCTGGGGGTTCAAAGTGATCACTATGCATCTAGATAAGTTCCTTGGGGGGTCTAGTTTCCAAAATGGGGTCACTTGTGGAGGAGCTCCAATGTTTATGCACACAGGGGCTCTCCAAACACGACATGGCAACCGCTAAATATTCCAGCATATTTTCCATTCAAAAAGTCAAATGGCGCTCCTTCCCTTCTGAGCCGTGCCGTGCGCCCAAACAGTGGTTTATGACCACATATGAGGTATCGTTGTACTCAAGAGAAATTGCCCAACAAATTTTAGGATCCATTTTATCCTGTTTCCCATGTGAAAATGAAAAAATTTATGCTAAAAGAAAATTTTTGTTGGAAAAATTAAAATGTCCATTTTTTCTTTCCACATTGCTTTAGTTCCTGTGAAACACCAGAAGGGTTAATAATCTTCTTGAATGTAGTTTTGAGTAGCTTGAGGGGTGCAGTTTTTAGAATGGTGTAACTTTTGGGTATTTTCTGCCATATAGACCCCTCAAAGTGACTTCAAATGTGAGGTGGTCCCTAAAAAAAGTGGTTTTGTAAATTTTATTGTAAAAATGAGAAATCGCTGGTCAACTTTTAACCCTTATAACTTCCTAACAAAAAAATATTTTGTTTCCAAAATTGTGCTGATGTAAAGTAGACATGTGGGAAATGTTACTTATTAACTATTTTGTGTCACATAACTCTCTGGTTTAACAGAATAAAAATTCAAAATTTGAAAATTGCAAAATTTTCTAAATTTTCACCAAATTTCTGATTTTTTGACAAATAAACGCAAAAATTATCAACCTAAATTTACCACTAACATGAAGCCCAATATGTCACGAAAAAACAATCTCAGAATCGCTAGGATCCGTTGAAGCGTTCCTGAGTTATTACCTCATAAAGGGACACTGGTCAGAATTGCAAAAAATGGCCTGGTCATTAAGGTCAAAATAGGCTTGGTCATGAAGGGGTTAAAAAAAAGTTTTTTCCTATTTTTCTCCTCAAAATTTGTGGTGCGTCTTATAAAGCGAAAAATATGGTAAGTAAATTTGACACCCGTTACAGGTAGCTTATGACTTCAGGGGTGCGGTTTACAGAACAAGAGAAAAGGAGCTATTACATTTTATATATATATATATATATATATATATATATATATATATATATATATATAATACGGAAAGGTAGGAAGTGTTTATAAAAAATATACAAAGATGATATAAAAATGGAACAGAACTATACGGTATATACAATCACACAAAATAAAAGGAATGACGAAAGAAAATTACTAAACCTAGTGTCACGGAAATGGCTCAGAGCTTAGCGGAGGGAGATACCTTCCTCATATGTGGGATGCTTGTGGGATGTGCTATGTCTGTTCGAATTTTAAGAGATCCCTAACTTCTAGAATATCTTTGCACCCGGGGGTCCTAGGAGGTAGAAATTGTTATCATGTTTCCTATTGCAATTTTACCATTCTATAGATATGAAATATGGCATGGATAGCATCATCCATCTGAACAATATTAAGTTGAAGGGTTTAGAGTGGCCATACGGTAATGTGAATGTGTTATGTTTATCCCCTCACTGTGACAACAAAATATATTTCCCATAAATATTAGATTGATGCAAGCTGCAATATTCCTCACTGACCACTGGCTCCAAAGTATCGCAGGCAAGCACTTTAAACAGAGGAAGCTTTTGCCTCAAAAGTGTACTTCACCTGTGAGTAAACAAATCCTTGTTCTAGTGACTGGTTCTCAGAGCAGATCTCTGCTGTAATTACCTGGTTGTTGCAGGAGGTCCCAACTTCAGTGTAAGTTCAAGTGTCAGCTCTTTCTCACTTCCCCAGCTATAATAATCCCATATCTTCAATGTGAGTTCCTACTTCATTGGAAGTTGAAGTGTCAGCTCTTTCTCACTTCCCCAGTTACATTTAATCCGATATGTTCAATGTGATTGGGGTACGTCCCCTCTCCGGAGATGTCTTTTTGGATTTTAATTTTTCTCTATGACAAATAAGCGTTCTGGATTCATGGGAAATCCAACGAGCCTTGCCAAAGTCTACTGGCAGTAAGATATTCCTGTAGGTTTATTGTATGAAAATAGGCAAAGAGATATGGAGGGACATAGTGCAGCAACAGAGGGTGAAGAAGTATAATTTATAACTAGACCCTGGATTCTGGGGTCCAAAGAACCTTCTGTCAGATATAAAAATACAAGATTATACCTGCTATATGGTAGGTGGAGGTTCAGTTGCAAAACCAGCATTGGAGCCCAAGAGCTATGAAAGGGACTTATCACTTGCCACAGATAAATATTTTTCCCCCTGGTGTAAATGCTGCTGTTTTCCAGAATACGGCGTTGTTGTTCGTTTGTTCCTGCGATATTGCTCTCTTTACTCCCTGTATATTAACAGGCTTGTTAGCCAAGTGGGTGTAGGCATCAGCTCTTCTTTGTGAGTGCATTCCTGAAGATCACACCCACTTGTAACAAGACTAGATTTATATACAGGAAAGATAGGGCCAATACTCAGGAACGGAGAGGAGCAGGAACAAAATAGAGACAGCGCCGGGAAAAACAGCTGCCAATGGGACGAGACACCAGGTCGAGACCCATTACAGTCTACAGCCAGACTTGAAATCTCTTCTAATAAGTGAGGAAGAAGGAAGCTATAGGGGAACTTTTCCAAGGTTAGTGGGAGAGAATTGCATTTGCATGAATCACCATATGGATTTTCTCGCAGGTATAAGTGTGAACAAAGCCTAACTATTGTGCACAGAATAGATAATAGGCTCATCAACAGCATTTTTCCTTGTCCATCTGGCAACGTTGTTGTGGTCCGCATGCCGCAGCGCTCCTCCTCCATACACAGAGCATGAACTGCTGGTTAAATACAACACATTCTTAAATTCATTGTACAATTCTTGTCTTCACCTCTGAAAAGAAGTGAAATCCAGCCTGTACCAGCAAACAGCGAGAACTGAACAGGCAGGGGGTGCAGCTATATGAGGCGTGGAGGTAAATGAAGTACCCGGCCCCGATGTGTGAGAGCCCCCAATGGCTTCTCTGCCATTTGAAAAGATGCCGGTGTTATAAATGGTATATATTAAGAGGGCATAGTAGGTGGGGGCACTGTAATTGTGCATTGTTGGGGGGCACTGTGAATGATACATAGTAGATGGAGGACGATGAAATGGTACATAGTAAGTGGGGACTCTGTAATGGTACATAGTAGGTTGGGGGCTCTGTAATGGTACATTGTAGGTGGGGGCTCTGTAATGGTACATAGTAGGTGGGGGGCTCTGTAATGGTACATAGAAGGTGGGGGGCTCTGTAAATGTACATAGTAAGTGGGAACACTGTAATGGTACATAGTAGGTGGGGGGCCCTGTAATGGTAGATAGTAGGTGGGGGCCCTGTAATGGTGCATAGTAGGTGGGGGGCCCTGTACTGGTAGATAGTAGGTGGGGGCCCTGTAATGGTGCATAGTAGATGGGGGCCCTGTAATGGTACATAGTAGATGGGGGGCTCTGTAATGGTACATAGTAGGTGGGGACTCTGTAATGGTACATAGTAGGTTGGGGGATCTGTAATGGTACATTGTAGGTGGGGGCTCTGTAATGGTACATAGTAGGTGGGGGGCTCTGTAATGGTACATAGAAGGTGGGGGGCTCTGTAAATGTACATAGTAAGTGGGAACACTGTAATGGTACATAGTAGGTGGGGGGCCTTGTAATGGTAGATAGTAGGTGGGGGCCCTGTAATGGTGCATAGTAGGTGGGGGGCCCTGTACTGGTAGATAGTAGGTGGGGGCCCTGTAATGGTGCATAGTAGATGGGGGCCCTGTAATGGTACATAGTAGATGGGGGGGCTCTGTAATGGTACATAGTAGGTGGGGGCCCTGTAATGGTACATAGTAGGTGGGGGCCCTGTATCGGTACATAGTAGGTGGTGGGCCCTGTAATGGTACATAGTAGGTGGGGGGCCTGTAATGGTACACAGTAGGTGGGGGTGCTGTAATTGTGCATAGTTGGGGGGCACTGTGAATGGTACATATTAGGTGGGGGGGCCCTGTACTTGTACATAGTATGTGGGAACCCTGTAATGGTACATAGTAGGTGAGTGGCCCTGTAATGGTACATAGTAGGTGGGGGCCCTGTAATGGTACATAGTAGGTGGGGGGCCTGTAATGTCACATAGTAGGTGGGGGCTTTGTAATGGTACTACATAGTAGGTGGGGGGCCTGTAATGGTACATAGTAGGTGGGAGGGCCTGTAATAGTACATAGTAGGTGGGAGGGCCTGTAATAGTACATAGTAGGTGGGGGGCTCTGTAATGATACTTAGTAGGTGGGGGCCCTTTAATGGTACATAGTAGATGGGGGGGCTGTAATAGTACATAGAAGGTGGGGGTCCCTGTAATGGTACATAGGAGGTGGGGGGCTCTGTAATGGTACATGGCAGGTGGGGAGCTCTGTAGAGGTACATAGTATGTAGGGGGGCCTGTAATGGTACATAGGCGGAGATCATGTAATGGCACATAGTAGGTGGGGGGCCTGTAATAGTTCATAGTAGGTGGAGGGGCCTGTAATAGTACATAGTAGGTGGGGGTCCCTGTAATGGTACATAATAGGTGGGGGTCCCTTTAATGCTACTACAGTTGTGGCCAAAAGTATTGACACCCCTGCAATTCTGTCAGATAATACTCAGTTTCTTCCTGAAAATGATTGCAAACACAAATTCTTTGGTATTATTATCTTCATTTAATTTGTCTTAAATGAAAAAACACAAAAAAAATTGTCCTAAAGCCAAATTGGATTTAAGTCCACACCAAACATAAAAAAGAGGGTGGACAAAATTATTGGCACTGTTCGAAAAGTCATGTGATGCTTCTCTAATTTGTGTAATTAACAGCACCTGTAGCTTACCTGTGGCACCTAACAGGTGTTGGCAATAACTAAATCACACTTGCAGCCAGTTGACATGGATTAAAGTTGACTCAACCTCTGTCCTGTGTCCTTGTGTGTACCACATTGAGCATGGAGAAAAGAAAGAAGACCAATGAACTGTCTGAGGACTTGAGAAACCAAATTGTGAGGAAGCATGAGCAATCTCAAGGCTACAAGTCCATCTCCAAAGACCTGAATGTTCCTGTGTCGACCGTACACAGTGTCATCAAGAAGTTAAAAGCCCATGGCACTGTGGCTAACCTCCCTAGATGTGAACGCAAAAGAAAAATTGACAAGAGATTTCAACGCAAGACTGTGCGGATGTTGGATAAAGAACCTCGACTAACATCCAAACAAGTTCAAGCTGCCGTGCAGTCTGAGGGTACAACAGTGTCAACCCGTACTATCCGTCGGCGTCTGAATGAAAAGGGACTGTATGGTAGGAGACCCAGGAAGACCCCTCTTCTTACCCCGAGACATAAAAAAGCCAGGCTGGAGTTTGCCAAAACTTACCTGAAAAAGCCTAAAACATTTTGGAAGAATGTTCTCTGGTCAGATGAGACAAAAGTAGAGCTTTTTGGGCAAAGGCATCAACATAGAGTTTACAGGAGAAAAAAAGAGGCATTTAAAGAAAAGAACACGGTCCCTACAGTCAAACATGGCGGAGGTTCCCTGATGTTTTGGGGCTGCTTTGCTGCCTCTGGCACTGGACTGCTTGACCATGTGCATGGCATTATGAAGTCAGAAGACTACCAACAAATTTTGCAGCATAATGTAGGGCCCAGTGTGAGAAAGCTGGGTCTCCCTCAGAGGTCATGGGTCTTCCAGCAGGACAATGACCCAAAACACACTTCAAAAAGCACTAGAAAATGGTTTGAGAGAAAGCACTGGAAACTTCTAAGGTGGCCAGCAATGAGTCCAGACCTGAATCCCATAGAACACCTGCGGAGAGATCTAAAAATGGCAGTTTGGAGAAAGCACCCTTCTAATATCAGGGACCTGGAGCAGTTTGCCAAAGAAGAATGGTCTAAAATTCCAGCAGAGCATTGTAAGAAACTCATTGATGGTTACCGGAAGCGGTTGGTCGCAGTTATTTTGGCTAAAGGTTGTGCAACCAAGTATTAGGCTGAGGGTGCCAATACTTTTGTCTGGCTCATTTTTGGAGTTTTGTGTGAAATGATCAATGTTTTGCTTTTTGCTTCATTGTCTTTGGTGTTTTTTCATTTAAGACAAATTAAATGAAGATAATAATACCAAAGAATTTGTGTTTGCAATCATTTTCAGGAAGAAACTGAGTATTATCTGACAGAATTGCAGGGGTGTCAATACTTTTGGCCACATCTGCACATAGTAGGTGGGGGGAGGGCTGTAATGGTACATAGTAGATGGGGGGCCCTTAATAGTGCATAGTAGGTGGAGATCATGCAATGGCACATAGTAGGTGGGGATGTCTGTAATGGTACATAGTACGTGGGGGACTCTGCAATGGTACATAGCAGGTGGGGGGCCTGTAATATTACTGTAATAGTACATAGTAGGTGGAGATCATGTCTTGTAATGGTACATAGTAGGTGGGGGGCCCTGTAATGGTGCATACTAGGTGGGGGCCCTGTAACGGTATATAGTAGGTGGGGGGCCCTGTAATTGTACATAGTAGGTGGTGGGCTCTGTAATGGTACATAGTAGGTGGGGGGCCTGTAATGGTACATAGTAGGTAGAGGGTCCTGTAATGTTACATAGTAGGTGGGGGGCCTGTAATGGTACAGAGTAGAGTTGAGCGAAACGGGTCGAAAAATTTCAAAAGTCGCCGACTTTTGGCAAAGTCGGGTTTCATGAAACGAAACCCGACCCTAGGATGTGGTCGGCCACGAGGTCGGCGACTTACGCGCCAAAGACGCGTTTCAAAAGTTTGTTTTGCGCTCTTTTTCAGCCAATCAGGATCCACGGACACTGTGGGCAACGTGATGACATAGGCACGGGTCACAACCATCTTTCAGAAGGGCATGCAAGTGATTGGCTTGCTTTGGGG
Source organism: Dendrobates tinctorius (assembly GCF_039654945.1). Taxonomy (NCBI): domain Eukaryota; kingdom Metazoa; phylum Chordata; class Amphibia; order Anura; family Dendrobatidae; genus Dendrobates; species Dendrobates tinctorius. Next base: position 29,981,952 of record NW_027361688.1, on the reverse strand, counting down.
GGCGTCACAGGGGGTATAAAAGGGCATGCACGCCGACCGCCATGTTACTCATGCTGATCTCAGAATAGAGAGAGCTGCTGCTGCTGATGATTTTGTAGGGAGAGCGTTAGGCAGGGAAGAAGACACCAAAAACTGCTTCTGCTGCTAGCGATTTTGCCTGTACAACACACCAGTCACTGTGTGTGCAGTGCAAGGGGAGGCTATATAGTGGTGTATCAGTGGTGTTGGTTGTTGGGCTGCCTTCTAAGGCTTCCTGACATTCCTGCATTGCTGTTTACCCACTGCTCCGCAAACTGCTTTTTTAAAAGCAATCCCAATTTTTTTTTTTTGTCCTGCTGAGAAGAAAAAAAAACTGCTTCTGCTGCTAGCGATTTTGCTTGTACAACACACCAGTCACTGTGTGTGCAGTGCAAGGGGAGGCTATATAGTGGTGTATCAGTGGTGTTGGTTGTTGGGCTGCCTTCTAAGGCTTCCTGACATTCCTGCATTGCTGTTTACCCACTGCTCCGCAAACTGCTTTTTTAAAAGCAATCCCAATTTTTTTTTTTTTGTCCTGCTGAGAAGAAAAAAAAACTGCTTCTGCTGCTAGCGATTTTGCCTGTACAACACACCAGTCACTGTGTGTGCAGTGCAAGGGGAGACTATATTGTGGTGTATCAGTGGTGTTGGTTGTTGGGCTGCCTTCTAAGGCTTCCTGACATTCCTGCATTGCTGTTTACCCACTGCTCCGCAAACTGCTTTTTTAAAAGCAATCCCAATTTTTTTTTTTTGTCCTGCTGAGGTACTGAGCATGCATTTTTTCACACCATACAGCGGTGTACGCTCCTCACACAGTACCGTGTAACGGCTGTTATCACAGCCACAGTGAAGCTATCAGTGTGTCACTCTGTGAGAATAAAACGAGGACATGTTCCGTTCTTACAGACCTGCACTCTAGGGAGATTCCTATTCTGCCCAATTCTACATACACCTTGTAGTTTGTGATACACTAGCCAATTTCTGCCTGTGACATAGCGCTGTGATATTCAGTTGGCCTCACACAATCCATAACTGTCCAGTGTCCACAAGTGTGTGCAGAAATTCAAAATCTCCCTTATCCTCTAGTCACTTTGGTCACAGCTGTGCCATCGAGCCTGTGACAGAGCGCTCAGATATTCAGTGGGCCTCACACAATCCAAAAGTGTCCAGTGTCCACAAGTGTGTGCAGAAATTCAAAATCTCCCTTATCCTCTAGTCACTTTGGTCACAGCTGTGCCATCGAGCCTGTGACAGAGCGCTCAGATATTCAGTGGGCCTCACACAATCCAAAAGTGTCCAGTGTCCACAAGTGTGTGCAGAAATTCAAAATCTCCCTTATCCTCTAGTCACTTTGGTCATAGCTGTGCCATCGAGCCTGTGACAGAGCGCTCAGATATTCAGTGGGCCTCACACAATCCAAAAGTGTCCAGTGTCCACAAGTGTGTGCAGAAATTCAAAATCTCCCTTATCCTCTAGTCACTTTGGTCACAGCTGTACCATCGAGCCTGTGACAGAGCGCTCAGATATTCAGTGGGCCTCACACAATCCATAAGTGTCCAGTGTCTACAAGTGTGTGCAGAAATTCAAAATCTCCCTTATCCTCTAGTCACTTTGGTCACAGCTGTGCCATCGAGCCTGTGACAGAGCGCTCAGATATTCAGTGGGCCTCACACAATCCAAAAGTGTCCAGTGTCCACAAGTGTGTGCAGAAATTCAAAATCTCCCTTATCCTCTAGTCATTTTGGTCACAGCTGTGCCATCGAGCCTGTGACAGAGCGCTCAGATATTCAGTGGGCCTCACACAATCCAAAAGTGTCCAGTGTCCACAAGTGTGTGCAGAAATTCAAAATCTCCCTTATCCTCTAGTCACTTTGGTCACAGCTGTGCCATCGAGCCTGTTACAGAGCGCTCAGATATTCAGTGGGCCTCACACAATCCAAAAGTGTCCAGTGTCCACAAGTGTGTGCAGAAATTCAAAATCTCCCTTATCCTCTAGTCACTTTGGTCACAGCTGTGCCATTGAGCCTGTGACAGAGCGCTCAGATATTCAGTGGGCCTCACACAATCCATAAGTGTCCAGTGTCCACAAGTGTGTGCAGAAATTCAAAATCTCCCCTGTCCTATAGACACCTTGTACCTTGTTTTACATTACTATATAGTTTGTTGGATTTTGTCTACATTTCTACCAAAAATGAGGAAGGCTGGTGGAAGAGGCCGTGGAATTGGGCGGGGGTTGGCAGCTGGTAATGATGGTGTTGGTGGTGGATCTGATGGTAGTGGCAAGAGCAAAATAGGACCGAATGCAGGAGGTGTTGAGCCTGCGTCATCGTCTGGCTACATAAGGCCTTGAACGCTTAGTTTTCTAGGAGTTGGCAAACCGCTTTTAAAGCCAGAGCATCAGGAAAAAGTTTTGTCTTACATTGCTGAGTCAGCCTCCAGCTCTATCGCCTCCTCTTCTTCAGTTGTAAAATGTAAAAGCACTGAGTCGTCATTGGAGGCTCATGTTCATGAACCACACCTTTCCTTGTGTCCTTCACCCCAACCAAGATTGAAGGATGACGCAGGCCATACTACTGATTACTCCATGGAGCTGTTTTCACATACCATGCCTGGATTATCAAGTGAAATGGTGAATTACCCAGGCCAAGATGAATCTGACATGGAGTGCACTGATGCACAGCCGCTGATGGATGATTCTGCTGGTACATTCACTCAGAGCACTACATTGTCCTCGCAGTGTACAGAGCCAGATTCTGACCCTGATGAGACTCAGGTGCCCCTTCCCGCACACTATACCACCATACACGGTGACACAGAGGAAGGTGCACATGACATAGAAGAGGAGGTGATGGATGACCCAGTTGTTGACCCAGATTGGCATCCATTGGGGGAAGAGGGTGCTGCTTCCAATAGCTCAGATGAGGAGCATCCACAGCAGACATCGACATCGCAACAGCTGTTATCTGGCAGGCCCGGAGCACTCCAAAGACAGGTTCCAAACATCAAAAGAGTTGCTGGACAGCTTGTCCAGAGGGTCAAAAGATCACAGCGTGCTAGGCCGCAAAATGTCTGCCAAAGTAGGAAGAGTGCAGTGTGGCACTTTTTTGAACAAAATCCTCATGATAAGGTTATCTGTAAGAAGTACGCAAAGACCTTTAGCCGAGGGAAAAATCTGAAAAATTTGAATACCAGTTGCAAGCTTAGACATTTAACCAGCATGCACTTGCAAGCGTGGACACAACACCAAACCTCAAGTGCCACATGTGCAACTGATCACAACGAAGGTAGTCAGCAACGCTACATTGTTTCCCCTACTGTAAGCCCACCGGTTAGCACAGCAGCAAATGCTGAGGTGTCGTTGCAAGGCCACAGCAGTCAGGGAATCCCACTGTTATATCAACGAAAGACTGATTCTAGGCCATCAGAAAGAACAACAACTCCATCACCATCATCAACCCTCTCTCAGTCCGCCCTGTCCACCGCTACTTCCACCATATGCAGCTCTCAAGTCCAGCTCACCCTCCCAGACACTATGAGTAGGTCAAGAAAGTACTCAGTCTCTCATCCGCGTACACTGGGTTTGAACGCCCACATTGCCAAACTAATCTCGTTTGAGATGATGCCCTTTCGGTTGGTGGAAAGCACAGCTTTCCGCGAACTCATGGCCTATGCAGTACCACGCTATGACCTACCCAGTCGCCACTTCTTCTCTCGCAAAGCCATCCCAGCCCTCCACCATCATGTGAAAGACCGCATTGTCCATGCACTCAAGCAGTCAGTGAGCGGAAAGGTGCACCTCACAACTGATGCATGGTCCAGTCGGCATGGCCAGGGCCGTTACTTGTCCATCACTGCGCACTGGGTTAATGTGGTGGATGCAGGGTCCACAGGGGACAGCGGTGGTGGGACAGTGCTGCCTAGCCCACGGTATAGGAAACAGTTGGCTGTAGGCGTTCGACCCTCCTCCTCCTCCTCCAGAAGCGAAAGCTCGTCCACAGAGCGCAGTCGTACGAGCACTCCATCTGCAGCTGCCACTGTTGCACACAATGTGTCCCCCTATCGAGCAGCTAGTGGAAAGCGTCAGCAGGCTGTGTTGCAGATGATGTGTTTGGGCAACAGACACACCGCCGAGGTGCTGGCCGAGTACTTGAAGCGACAAACTGAGTCATGGCTGGGCAGTGTACATCTTGAGGCAGGCAAGGTAGTTAGTGATAACGGCCGTAATTTTGTGGCAGCCATAGCCCTTTCAAAACTCAGCCATATACCTTGCTTGGCTCACACCTTGAACCTGGTGGTGCAGTGCTTCCTCAAAAATTATCCGGAGTTAACAGCCCTGCTCCAGAAGGTGCGAAGACTGTGCGCGCACATCCGCCGGTCGCCTGTACACTCCGTTCGTATGCAGAAGCTGCAGCGATTGCTCCACCTTCCCAACCACCGCCTCATTATCGACATTGCAACAAGGTGGAACTCCACCCTGCACATGGTGGAGCGGCTGTGCGAGCAGAGGCAGGCCATAATGCATTTGTGGGAGGATACACGGCCAGGCACTTTGAGAGCAGACATGGAGTTGACAGGTGTGCAGTGGTCGAAGCTGAAAGACCTCTGTAAAGTCCTTCAGTGTTTTGAGGAATGCACACGGCTGGTAAGCGCAGACGACGCCATCCTAAGCATGAGCATCCCACTTATGCGTCTGCTCATGCAAACTTTGACGCACCTTAAGGAGCAGGCATCTGCAGCCAATGTTGATGAGGAGGAAGAGGAGGAGGGAATCCTTGATGACATTCAGCCATTGTCTGCTCAGGGACCTCTCCTGGACGAGGTGGAGGAAGAAGAGGAGGAGGAGAATGATGGGGATGATTACTTAGGGGAGGAGGATGCATCTCGTGGGGCAAGTGAAAATGTTGGCGTGGCAAGGTCTGGTACAGGGTTTGTGCGTGACTGGAGGGATGTGGATTTGCCAGAAAGTGCTCCTCCAACCAGCACTCGCAGTGCATCATTGACACCGGGAACATTGGCCCACATGTCAGATTATGCCTTGCAGATCCTAAAAAGGGACCCACGCATTGCCAAAATGATGAACGATGACGACTACTGGTTGGCCAGCATCCTGGATCCACGCTATAAAGGCAAATTACAAAACATCATGCCACAGGAGAACCTTGACCTAATATTGGCTAATAAACAAGCAACTCTGGTAAATCGGTTGCTTGAGGCATTCCCAGCACACAGCAGCGGTGATGGTTCTCACACGAGCCGTACGGGCCGGGGGCAGCTTGGCAGAGGTGTTCGTGGTGCACACAGCAGAAGTGGCGTTGGAGACAGGGGTTTCATGACAATGTTGTGGACTGATTTTTCAAATACCGCTCACACAACTGGTAATACTGCATCGATGGAAAGTGACAGGAGACAGCAGTTGTCAACTATGGTTACAAACTACTTTTCCTCCCATATCGATGTTCTCCCACACAGGTCATTCCCCTTTGACTATTGGGCCGCTAAACTGGACACCTGGCCTGAATTGGCCCAATATGCCTTACAGGAGCTCGCTTGCCCAGCTGCAAGTGTGCTATCGGAAAGAGTCTTCAGTGCAGCTGGATCAATCCTGACAGAAAAAAGGACCCGTCTGTCAACCCAAAATGTGGATGATCTAACCTTCATTAAAATGAACCATGCATGGGTTTCCAAGGATTTTGTCCCACCTTCCCCTGATGACACATAGGGTGACAGAAAAATGGCTTGCTTTGGTCCACCTCTTCCTGGGACTTCACCTATTTCGCCTTTTGCATCAGCTGAATGTCCAACATCAACATATGCCACTTTCTAAAACTCCCTAACTGTGCTGCCTCCCCCCCCCATGGCTGGGGTCACCACCTAGCGCACGACACCGTGCGAGTGCCGTTGCCCTGGACAGGTGGGTAGGCCGACTCTTGGGTGCGGGCACTGGCACAGGGTCCCTCATAGTGCAATCAAGTGTCTCTGACGGTGGTGGTGCACACCCGCCGTCAGACACACCGCTGTACTATGAGGGGCCCAGTGCCAGTACCGACGCACACGAGTGGGCCCCCCTTGCTTGGGCAGGGCCCCAGCATTTGCAATCTTTACCTCTCCCTGCTCCTCCGCTGTGTAATCTGGGCCGTCAAATCCATACTGTGCCTGACACCGTCTGAGCCTGCCTCCTGATGTATAGACATATATTTTGAATGTGTACGCTATCCATACATGTTATCCGGGGATACGGTACCCTTTCTCACCTTTGTGCAATCACCTGCAAGCCATACTGGGCCTAACACGTCTGAGCCTGCCTCCTGATGTATAGGCATATATTTTGAATGTGTACGCTATCCATACATGTTATCCGGGGATACGGTACCCTTTCTCACCTTTGTGCAATCACCTGCAAGCCATACTGGGCCTAACACCGTCTGAGCCTGCCTCCTGATGTATAGACATATTTTGAATGTGTACGCTATCCATACATGTTATCCGGGGATATGGTACCCTTTCTCACCTTTGTGCAATCACGTGTAATCCATACTGGGCCTGAGAACGGCTGGCGAGCTGTTAAGCAAGCTACAGCACCTGTGGTTTGCACACGTAAGTTTTTCATTTTTTCAGGAATGACGGTTAGGCCTAATTCCGGAACTGCAGTTGACCTGCACTTACTGGGAAATCATTGTTCGCGGGTAATAATTGTAATCAGTGATCCCCATCACTAACGTTGTTCAGCGGGTTATCTTCACCTGTAAGCGACAAACGCTGGCCTTTTCAGTGTAGCGCACATGCAGCCACGGACATGTAAGGGCATGACACACCAGTTATTGGCCAATCTCATGTGCCAGAGCCTCACGTGTCCCTCTAGTAAGCCGGACTCGGACCGCGGGGCATGACGGAGTCTCGTTCGTTAACGGAATTAAGCTTGCAATCTGTGCATCTTTTCTGTAGCTTGCATGGTTGAGGTTTCCCAGGTGGAGTCGAATTAAACCGTAGGCTCCACTCCTGGTGGTGCCCTTCTGGACATTCCTTTAAGGTTCAGCTTTGCAACCATACTGCCCACGTAAAACAAACACTTTGCCTTCATGAACGCTGTTTGGAGGGTCATGACTCGTGGGACTAACTCCGCCCAATCAGTTAACCTGCTAGAGAGATCGTTCGTTGCTCCCAAGCATGACATCACACTCCCTAGGAGGAAGGTAATGCCACTGTGGCGACCGTACTCCTGGGGGCGACACAAGTGCACTGATGCCCAGCCACTGCTCGATGAATCTGCTGGTACATTGACCCAGACCACTACATTCCCCTCGCACGCTACACGACCTGAATCTGACCCTGATGAAACTCAGGTTACCCTTCCCATATACAGTTCCATCTTACACGGTGACAAAGAGGAAGCTGCAGATGAAAGTGCAGGTTCGGCCCACCCACCATCAGACACATCACCGTACTATCAGGGGCCCTGTGCCAGTGCCGTCGCCAACGAGTGGGCCTCCCCTGCTTGCTCAGGATCACAGCACTTGCAAGGTTGAAATACTGTGCAGTGAGATGGAAGATGGGGACGACGAGGAGTCCAGACTAGTACAGGGATTCCCTAGCGAGGAGACTTATTTTATTGTTTTCAATGTTGGGACAGCAATTTTTGGGGAGCACTATACTCTGGAGAATGATAGATGGGGCCCACCATACACTGGAACATTCCAAAGGTGGACATCAGACACTGGAGCAGCATTTACAGGGCCCATTATACACTAGAGCATTAGAAATGGGGCCCATTATGTTTGGAGCATTATTTGGGCCCATAAGACAGTGGAGCTTCATCCATGGGGACCAACATATACTGTAGCATTATGTGGAGCTCATCATATACTGTTTCAAACATTATATGGGACCAATGATTCTGTATGGAGAAATAGATGGGCCTCGTCATGAGATGTAAAAAGTGAAGTATTTTTCATTGTACTATACCGCTATTTCTCTGCCGTATCAGAGCATGATGAGTTGTGGTATGTGTTAAAGGGGCGCTCTTTCGCCCAGGGCACATGAAAACCTGGAGCCAGCCCTCCCCCCCACAACTTTAGCCAAATAACCCCCATTTTTCAGTGCGTAACTTGTATTATGAAGTTAATTAAGGTTGACAAGCTTAAGTAAGAAGAATTGATGCTTTTGGCATTCAAATGGGCACTGTAGGTGTGTTTCCTGTCCTCCTCTCACTGCCGACTTTTATTCCCCATTGACTTACATTGGGTTTCGTGTTTCGGGACGACCCCGACTTTTCCCTATAATCGGACGATCTTGCTCGACCCGACTTTTGGAAAAGTCGGGTTTCACGAAACGAAACTCGACCCTAAAAAACCAAAAGTCGCTCAACTCTAGTACAGAGTAGGTGGGGGGGACTGTAATGGTACATAGTAGTTGGGGGGGCCTGTAATGGTACACAGTAGAGGGGGCTCGGTAATGGTACATAGTAGGTGGGGACCCTGTATATTGTGTATAGTAGGTGGGGGCCCTGTATATTGTGTATAGTAGGTGTTAGCGTGGGTGGTCAGGAGCGGGAGCTCCGAGAGTGGACCCTCTGGACCGTGGCACCGAGGGACCCCGGGCGAGCTGCCAGGTGGAACCGACCCCTATACAGGGACCGTTAGGAGCAGGCCCAGGGGTTCGAGTACCACGGTAGCCGGTACCGAGAGGGGCGGCTCAGGATGGACCGGAGTAAGACTGAGACTGGAGTAGGATGGCAGGAGCACTGAAGACAGGACTGGAGTAGGACGGCAGGAACACAAGGCAGGACTGGAGTAGGACGGCAGGAACAGTGAAGGCAGGACTGGAGTAGGACGGCAGGAACACAAGGCAGGACTGGAGTAGGACGGCAGGAACAGTGAAGGCAGGACTGGAGTAGGACGGCAGGAACACAAGGCAGGACTGGAGTAGGACGACAGGAACACGGGTAGCAGGACTGAGAAGCTGCTGTGAGGAGCAGCCGAGACAGGAACTGCAGGAGCAGAGTGTGCACGATGGAGCGAGGCCAGAGTGTCAGGAAACACAACGATCAGGCGCCTCCCTCAGGGGGAAGCGGCCTGATATGGCCCCGTCTGGTCAGCCATTGGTCCAAATGTGCTTCCGGGTCAGGGCACAGCCGGAGCATAAGAAGCAGGAAGGAGGCGCGGCCGCGGCCTATGGCGCATGCGCATAGCATGCAGGGAAGGCATCGGTCGCGGGTCTGTCTCAGGTGACCGCCGCGGCCGTCGGGTGGAGAGAGGCTGCGGCGTGGGAGCGGAGGGCGACTGCGGCGTGGGAGCGGAGGCCGGGTGAGTATGGCGGAGCGGTGTAACAGTACCCCCTCCCCTAAGCCGCCCCCCCCCGGAGATTAACAAGAAACCTCTTGAGGATACGGGGAGCATTAATATTCTCCCGAGGCTCCCAGGATCTCTCCTCAGGACCAAAGCCCTTCCAATCAACGAGAAAGAAAGTCCTACCTCTAACCCTTTTCACAGCGAGGATGTCCTGCACTTCAAAAACGTTGTCGGCACCCACCGGCTGAGGACCAAGATCAAGCGAGGAATGGAAACGATTCAGCACCACAGGCTTCAGGAGAGAGACGTGAAAGGTGTTCGGGATCCGGAGCGAAGCAGGCAACCTCAATTTGTAGGCAACTTCGTTAATACGTCCCAGAATTTCAAACGGACCGATGTAGCGTGGACCCAACTTGTAGGAGGGCAGTTTTAGTCGGACGAATTTGGAGGAGAGCCAGACCTTGTCGCCAACACGATACGGAGGAGAATCCAACCTCTTTTTGTCTGCATAGTTCTTCATCTGATCAGCGGATCTCTTGAGTGATGTGTTGGTCTCAGCCCAAATCTTAGAAAATTCCGAGGACAAGGCATTGGCCACGGGTACCTCAGAGGCAGGGGTTATCGGAAGAGGGACACCAGGATGTCTGCCAAAAACAATGAAAAACGGAGACTTGGCCGAAGACTCACCAGCATGGTTGTTATAAGCGAACTCTGCCCAGGGGAGTAAGCTGACCCAATCGTTCTGGTGGGCGTTAGAGAAGTGGCGTAAGTATCCCGTAAGCGTCTGGTTGGTACGCTCTACTTGTCCGTTGGACTGTGGATGGTAGGCCGAGGAGAAGTCGAGGGAAACGTTCATAAGCTTACAAAGCGAACGCCAGAACTTGGAGGTAAACTGAACCCCTCGGTCAGACACAATGCGTCGAGGTAGTCCATGAAGCCTGAAGACTTGATGAATGAAGATCTCGGCCAGCTCCGGCGCTGAGGGAAGACCGGGCAGAGGGATGAAGTGAGCCATCTTGGAAAAACGATCCACCACCACCAGAATGACTGAGCAGCCCGCAGAGCAGGGTAGGTCGGTGATGAAATCCATGGCGATGTTCTCCCAAGGAACCGTAGGGACAGGCAACGGAAGCAACAAGCCAGACGGAGATCTCCGTGGGACCTTGTTCTTTGCACAGGATGGACAAGAAGCCACAAAATCGAGTACATCTTGGCGAAGTGAGGGCCACCAGTAGTGACGTTTGATAAGATCAAGGGTCTTCTTAGTTCCGGCATGGCCGGCCAGTTTGGAGGAGTGCCCCCATAGAAGAACCTTTTGCTTGAGATTCTCTGGCACAAGCGTCTTGCCAGGCGGAGGAGTAAGCCAGTTCACTGGAGCCACGGTGATGATCCTAGTGGGATCAATGATATGTGACGGTTCCTCCGTGGATTCGTGTGGTTGGAAGACCCTGGACAGGGCGTCGGCTTTGGAATTCTTGCTGCCGGGACGGAATCGGAGCTCGAAATCAAATCGGGCAAAAAATAAAGACCATCTGGCCTGGCGAGGGTTTAGTCTCTGGGCAGACTGGAGATAGGCCAGATTCTTGTGGTCCGAGAAGATGACAAAAGGATGGACAGCTCCTTCCAGGAGGTGGCGCCATTCCTCCAAGGCCAACTTGATGGCCAAAAGTTCCCGGTCACCGATCGAGTAGTTACACTCGGATGGAGAAAAGGCCTTCGAGAAGAAGCCACAAGGGTGCAGGCGACCGGAGGCGGTTCTCTGGGACAGCACCGCCCCGGCACCAGTCGAGGAAGCGTCCACCTCGAGTACAAAAGGTCGATCGCTCTCAGGGCGATGCAGGACCGGAGCCGTGGAGAAAGCCCGTTTTAGGGACAGAAAGGCCTCCTCTGCCTCAGGAGACCAATCCTTGGAAGTAGACCCTTTACGGGTGAGCACAGAAATGGGTCTTGTGATCGCGGAGAAGTGGGAGACAAATTGCCGGTAATAGTTGGCGAACCCGAGGAATCGTTGTATCGCCTTTAATCCGACGGGGCGAGGCCATTTGAGGATGGCAGACAACTTCTCGGGATCCATCCTTAGACCAGCGTCGGAGATAATGTATCCCAGAAATGGCAGAGAGGTCTGTTCGAAGAGACATTTCTCGATCTTTGCATACAGACGGTTCTCCCGAAGACGCTGAAGCACCAGGCGGACACTCTTTCTGTGGGACGAGAGGTCCGGCGAGAAGACGAGGATGTCGTCTAAGTACACGACCACACAGGAGTACAAGAGATCCCGGAAGATCTCGTTGACGAACTCTTGAAAGACTGCAGGAGCATTGCAAAGACCGAAGGGCATGACCAGGTACTCGTAATGGCCATCTCGAGTGTTGAAAGCGGTCTTCCACTCGTCACCTGCACGGATACGGACCAGATTGTAGGCTCCTCTGAGGTCCAGCTTGGTAAAGACCCGAGCCCCTCTGAGACGGTCAAACAGTTCCGGAATGAGTGGAAGAGGGTACCTGTTCTTGATGGTAATCTCATTCAAGCCCCTATAGTCAATGCATGGCCGTAGAGTCCCGTCCTTCTTTTTGACGAAGAAGAACCCGGCTCCCGCGGGCGAAGAGGATTTCCGTATAAAGCCTTTGGCGAGGTTCTCTCGGACGTACTCGGACATGGCGGTGGTCTCCACGGGAGACAGAGGGTACATTCTGCCCCTTGGGGGGGTTGAACCAGAAACAAGTTCAATTGGGCAGTCAAACGGCCGGTGTGGAGGGAGGACCTCTGCTTCCTTCTTATCAAAAACATCGGCGTAGGAGCTGTAAGCTGGAGGAAGACCCGGGAGGTCTGGAGGTGACCGTGGAGCGGCCGCCAGGCGGACAGGAGTCAGACAGCGAGCTTGGCACGGGTGCCCCCAGCGGAGTATCTCCCCAGAAGACCAGTCGAGAACAGGCTGATGAGTCCTTAACCATGGAAGACCGAGTAGAATGGCGTGAGAGAGCTTAGGTAAAACGTAAAAGGCTATCTTCTCTCGATGTAAGGCTCCGATTTGCAATTCCACCTCTTCAGTGACCAAGGTGACGGTCACCTGTAGCGGTTTGCCATCCACGGTGGCAATCTGAATTGGGTTAGATAGAGTGACTACAGGAATTTGGTATTTGTCTACCTCTTCCGGCCGAATGAAGTTACCCGCTGAGCCCGAATCCACGTAGGCCACCTCGGAACCACGCCTCCCTCCTGAAACCAAAAGCACAGAAATCATAAGGGGTTGAGAGGAATCATCATCATCACCTAGGAAGGCCTCTCTTACCTGACCTAGGTGGAGTCGTTTCCCTGTCTCTTAGGACAGGTGCGGATATAGTGTGACGAATGACCGCAATAGAGGCACAGACCTTGTGCCCGTCTCTCTCTCTGACGTAACTCGGCCAACCTGAGATGATCTATCTGCATGGGCTCACCCGAAGAGAGGGAAGAAGATCCGACTGAACGTGAGCTGGCCGACTGAGTGAAAGGAGGAACTGACCTGGAGGAGCGCCTGTCTCTCACTGACTCCCGAGCGCGCTCCAGGAAGCGCAGGTCAATGCGGGTAGCCAGCGAGATAAGGTCCTCTAAGGTGGACGGGGTATCTCGACCAGCGAGTTCATCCTTTATTTTACTAGAAAGACCGCGCCAGAATGCCCCCACCAAAGCTGCGTTATTCCAGCCAAGCTCAGAGGAAATAGTGCGAAAGCGAATAGCGTACTGTCCGACCATGAGAGAGCCCTGGTGTAAGTTAAAGAGTGACTCAGTGAGAGAGGCTAACCGGCCCGGCTCATCGAAAACCTTACGAAACGTATCCAGGAAAACCGGGAGACTCGAAACGACCGGGTCGTCACGTTCCCAGAGCGGGTTTACCCAAGAAAGGGCCTCTCCCTCCAGATGGGACATGATGAAGGCCACTTTGGCCCGGTCCGAGGGATATTGCTGCGGCAGCCATTCAAAGTGGAGACTACACTGATTTAAGAACCCCCTACAGAGCTTGGGATCCCCGGTGAAACGAGGCGGCTTGGCGAGGCGGGGCGTCGGATGAGCAGCAGACGCAGGGGGAGGAGTCGGCACTGCAGCGGCAGCCTGGAGGGCCGACAAGCGACTATCAAAGGAGGCCATGTAGGACAAAATGTGGGTTTGAGTATCTTGCTGCTGGCCCAGCTCCTGTTGGAGACTGGCCAGCTGAGTGGCATTTCCAGGATCGGCCACCTGTAAGGCCGACAAACGGGTGTCCATCGACTTCATGATTGACATAATGCGCCCCTGATTCTCCCGTAGGAATAGCAACTCTTTCTGGGTAGCAGCCGTAGTACCGGCGGAGTCCATGGCCTGATCGTACTGTTAGCGTGGGTGGTCAGGAGCGGGAGCTCCGAGAGTGGACCCTCTGGACCGTGGCACCGAGGGACCCCGGGCGAGCTGCCAGGTGGAACCGACCCCTATACAGGGACCGTTAGGAGCAGGCCCAGGGGTTCGAGTACCACGGTAGCCGGTACCGAGAGGGGCGGCTCAGGATGGACCGGAGTAAGACTGAGACTGGAGTAGGATGGCAGGAGCACTGAAGACAGGACTGGAGTAGGACGGCAGGAACACAAGGCAGGACTGGAGTAGGACGGCAGGAACAGTGAAGGCAGGACTGGAGTAGGACGGCAGGAACACAAGGCAGGACTGGAGTAGGACGGCAGGAACAGTGAAGGCAGGACTGGAGTAGGACGGCAGGAACACAAGGCAGGACTGGAGTAGGACGACAGGAACACGGGTAGCAGGACTGAGAAGCTGCTGTGAGGAGCAGCCGAGACAGGAACTGCAGGAGCAGAGTGTGCACGATGGAGCGAGGCCAGAGTGTCAGGAAACACAACGATCAGGCGCCTCCCTCAGGGGGAAGCGGCCTGATATGGCCCCGTCTGGTCAGCCATTGGTCCAAATGTGCTTCCGGGTCAGGGCACAGCCGGAGCATAAGAAGCAGGAAGGAGGCGCGGCCGCGGCCTATGGCGCATGCGCATAGCATGCAGGGAAGGCATCGGTCGCGGGTCTGTCTCAGGTGACCGCCGCGGCCATCGGGTGGAGAGAGGCTGCGGCGTGGGAGCGGAGGGCGACTGCGGCGTGGGAGCGGAGGCCGGGTGAGTATGGCGGAGCAGTGTAACAGTAGGAGGGGAGGGTCATGTAACAGATTTTGTGTCAGGTCATCAGGTGTGTTGCTTACATCTGACCGCCTTTAAGGATGGGCATAAATATGGTTATAAACAGCATACAGTATTTTTCGCAGTGTTTATGTAGCATCGGATGTTTTTTGCCTCCTGTCCTTAGCAGTAAATATGACTGCAGCCTCTGAACTCAATATTTAAATTACCTACGGTCGGGGTCAGACTGGGGTGCCTAGGGACCACCAGGGGAATTGACTCTAGGGGCCCACCCTATGGCTACCATAAATGGTTTTATTATGTGTTCATTTTTTGGCCTCTCCCACTAAAATGTGTGCCATTTAGCAAGCTGTACAGTGTGCAAAAGAGAACGCTCTCAGCCTCCTATATATCGTACACACTGTACTCTTGGCATCCTATATCACATACAGATCGCACTCTCGGTCTCCTATAACAGATACTTTCTATAAGAGGCTGAGAGTGTGGTATGTACAGTGTATAGGATGCCGATATTGCGGTATGTACGGCATATTGGCCTCTTATATGACATGCAGACTGTCGGCCTCCTATTACGCCCCCTATAAGACAGTGTCGTCCTCCTATTAGGCCCCCTATAAGACATACAGACGGCCTCCTATGAGACATGCAGACTGTTAGCCTCCTATTAGGCCCCCTATAAGACATAAAGAGTTTCGGCCTCCTATTAGGCCCCCTATAAAACATACTGAGTGTCGGCCTCCTGTTAGGCCCCCTATAAGACATACTGAGTCTTGGCCTCCTATTAGGCCCCCTATAAGACTTACAGACTGTTAGCCTCCTATTAGGCCCCCTATAAGACATCCTGAGTGTCGGCCTCCTATTAGGCCCCCTATAAGACATACAGAGTGTTGCCTCTTAGATACTGTACAGACCGCACTCTCTGCCTATGTACGGCATACAGGAGGATGATAGTGCGGTCTGTACGGTCGGTATACTGTCCTCATATGACATATTAGGCCATATAAGAGTGTGGTGCGTGTGTATCTTATCTAGGAGGCACTGGCAGAGATTGTGATCTGTGATGCTGCATCATGTCATGTGTATGAGCAGGGCCAGATTTGGGATTTGGATGTTTCGCCCCCAGCAGCTTGCCCCCAGCAGTTCGCCCCCATTTACATTTCGCCCCCACACATTTCGTCCCCAGCGTTTGGCCCCCAGGAGGTTTCACCCTCGGACATTTCGCCCCCAGCAGTTTGCCCCCTGATGTTTCGCCCCCCGCAGTTCGCCCCCGGATGTTTCGCCCCCGGATTTTTCGCCCCCAGCAGTTCGCCCCCGGATTTTTTGCCCCAGGATGTTTCGCCCCCAGCAGTTCGCCCCCGGATTTTTCGCTGCAGGATGTTTCGCCCCCAGCAGTTCTCCCCCTGGATGTTTCGCCCCAAGCAGATCACCCCTGGCAGTTGGCCCACGGATGTTTCGCCCCCAGCAGTTCGCCCCCGGATGTTTCGCCCCTCGATTTTTCGCCCCAGCAGTTCGCCCCCGGATATTTCGCAATATAGGCAAAACAGGGCAAAACAGGGTACACACATCCGGGGGTGAACTGCTGTGGGTGAAACATCCGGGGCCGAACTTCCGGGGGTGAAAAATCTGGGGGCGAAACATCCGGGGACGAACTGCTGGGGGCGAAAAATCCGGGGGTGAACTGCTGAGGGCGAAATATCCGGGGGCGAACTGCTGGGGGTGAAAAATCCAGGGGCGAAACATCCGGGGGCGAACTGCTGGGGGCAGAACATCCAGGGGCAAACTGCTGGGGGTGAAAAATCCAGGGGTGAACTGCCGGGGCCAAACTGCTGGGGGCGAACTGCTGGGGGCGAACTGCTGGGGGCGAAATGCTGGGGGTGAAATGTGCGGGGGCGAATCCTCCTGGGGGCGAAATCATAGGGGCGAAATGTACCTGGGGGCGAACTGCTGGGGGCAAATTGCTGGGGACGAACTGCTGGGGACGAAACTTCCTAAAACCACCAGATTTAGGCAAATTGGGGCCCTAGGCCAATTTTAAAATGGGGCCCCAAATGCTAACATATTGCACATCACACAGAAGCATTTCAGTTGTAGTTACATGCGCTGAGTTCAGGACGCTGAATCAGTGAGATTGACAATATTGAAGTCGTTCAACACTTGTTTCCCGGCCTCTTTCCACCGTCTGAGAAAGAATGATGGGGACAGAACAATCACTAATGGATTAATCTGTCCCCATACAGTATCATGTTATCAGCAGCACATCTACAGTTTACACCCCATATTCCTCCATATAATATAATGTCCCCATAGTCCTTCATATAATATATTCTGCCCCATAGTCCTCCATATAGTATAATACACTCCTCAGTCCTTCATATATTAAAATACACTGCTCAGTCCTCCATATAGTTTAATACACTCCTCATAGTGCTCCATATAGTATAATACACTGCCAGTCATCCATGTAGTACAATTCACTTCCCATAGTATAATGCACCCCATAGTTCTTCATATAGTATAATGTATTCCCCATAGTCCTCTATACAGTATAATGCAGCCCACAAATAACATAATGCAGCCACCCCATAGAACATAATGCAGCCACCCCACAGAGTATAATGCAGCCCTGCCATACAATATAATGTAACCCCCATAGAATATAATGCAGCCCCCCTCTTATAGTGTAATGCAGCCACCCCTTAGAGCATAATGTAGCCACCCCACAGAATACAATATAACCCCGCATAGAATATAATGCAGCCCCCCTCATATAGTATAATGCAGCCCCTCCATAGAATATATGGCAGCCCCTTATATAGTGTAATGTAGCCCCTCCATAGAATACAATGTAGCCCTCCTCATATAGTATAATGCAGCCCCAATAGAATATAATGTAGCCCCCTCATGAAGTATAATAAAGCCCCCTACAATATAATCTAGCCCCCCATAAAATATAATGCAGCCCCCCGTAGAATACAATGTAGCCTCCTCATATAGTATAATGTAGCCCCTTCATAGAATATGATGCGATCACCACCATAGAATATAGTAAAGATAATACAGCCCCCCCATAGAATATAATGTAGCCCCGAATAGAATATAATACAGCCCACCTCCCCATAGAATATAATGTAGCCCCCCATATTATATAACACGGCCTCCCCTATAGAATATAATGTATAATGTACCCCCCATGGTATATAACACAGCCTCATAGTATATAACACAGCCCCACATGGTATATAGCACAGCTCCACATGGTATACAGCACAGCACCATGGCATACAGCACAGCCCCCCATTGGTATACAGCACAGCCTCTCATTGGTATACAGCACAGCGCCATGGTATACAGCACAGGCCCACATGGTATAAAGCACAGCCCACATGGTATAAAGCACAAGCCCACATGGTATAAAGCACAGCCCCACATGGTATACAGCACAGCCCCCATTGGTATACAGCACATCCCCCCATTGGTATACAGCACATCCCCCATTGGTATACAGCACAGCCCCACATGGTATAAAGCACAGCCCCACATGGTATATATCACAGCATCACATGGTTTACAGCACAGCCCCCCATTGGTATACAGCACAGCCCCCATTGGTATACAGCACAGCCCCATAGTATACAGCACAGCCCCACATGGTATAAAGCACAGGCCCACATGGCATAAAGCACAGCATCACATGGTATACAGCACAGCACCACATGGTATACAGCACAGCCCCACATGATATACAGCACAGGCCTCTTCTTCCTCCAGACCCCTCTTCCCTCCTCTTCCTCCTCCGGACCTCTCTGGCCTCCTCTTACTTCTCCAGACCCCTCTTCCCTCCTCCGGACCCCTCTGGCCTCCTCTTCCTCCTTCGGACCCCTCTTCCCTCCTCTTCCTCCTCCGGACCCCTCTGGCCTCCTCTTCCTCCTCCGGACCCCTCTTCCCTCCTCTTCCTGCTCCAGACCCCTCTGGCCTCCTCTTCCTCCTCCGGACCCCTCTGGCCTCCTCTTCCTCCTCTTCCCTCCTCTTCCTCCTCCGGACCCCTCTGGACACCTCTGGCCTCCTCTTTCTCCTCCGGACCCCTCTTCCCTCCTCTTACTCCTACGGACCCCTCTGGCCTCTACCATGGAGACTCTTTGTTCCCCCTCATCTCCAGGGACAC
Source organism: Dendrobates tinctorius (assembly GCF_039654945.1). Classification (NCBI taxonomy): domain Eukaryota; kingdom Metazoa; phylum Chordata; class Amphibia; order Anura; family Dendrobatidae; genus Dendrobates; species Dendrobates tinctorius. Next base: position 29,963,344 of record NW_027361688.1, on the reverse strand, counting down.
AGACCACCCGTCACCCACTCACTCTAGACTCTATTCACCGGACCAGAGCAGAGTAGGAGAGGGAGCAGCAGCAGGGAGAGCAGAGCTCGGCGGCGTCCTCTTGTCTCACACGCTGGCTGCTATGCTATTAGTCAGCCAGCTACAGAGCCGGAAAGCAGAGCGCGGAGCGTTTCACCGCCCATCAAGAACAGCGCTGATGTCACGTGGCAAGGTCCTGGGGCTGGGTGAGTCATCAGAGAGACCCAGAGCCAACAAGGGGGTCGCCCCACGCCGCGTCAGCGCCTCAGATGGGGGTATGCCGGGCCCGCGCCGCCTCGCGCTATGGTATGTGCACGCGCGCGTCCCTTCAAATCATGGGACATGCATTTAAAGGGCCCACGCACTTAAAGGGGCAGCATTTTTAAAGGTCCCCCAGCGTCCCTTGGGGCCTTCCGGGCATTAACCCGGTACCTCGCCAGGCCAGACTGAGCCTGCTTACGGTAATTAGCAATTGCGCAGGAAAAAAAAATATTAAAAAAAAACAGGGTGTAATTACTCTTATGTACTGATCTCGAAGGGACATCTTAAATAAAAGTCAAATAACAAGCATTTATTTATCAGGTGTTATACTCCAGAGCTGCACTCATAATTCTGCAGTGTTCATTCTGCATGGAGGTAGAAGTACACTACCGGGCTAATAAAGTAAGCTATTGGTCTGCATTCTAGGAGTTGTTAGGAATATGTGATAAGGTTGTATGTTCACTGTTCCCAATGATAGCAGCAGAACTGTGAATGCAGCTTTGGAGATCAGTAACTCAATGTTCTCACATAAAAGCGGCTTCCCTGCCCCCCCCACTATTGGCCAGTTTGCCCACTTAGCTTTTGGTGGCAGAGGTCACAGTAGCTGCTGAATTACTGGGTGGATTTATTGTAGTGCAGTTTATACAGTTGTGGCCAAAAGTATTGACACCCCTGCAATTCTGTCAGATAATCTCAGTTTCTTCCTGAAAATGATTGCAAACACAAATTCTTTGGCATTATTATCTTCATTTAATGTGTCTTAAATGAAAAAAACACAAAAAGAATTGTCCTAAAGCCAAATTGGATATAATTCCACACCAAACATAAAAAAGAGGGTGGACAAAAGTATTGGCACTGTTCGAAAAATCATGTGATGCTTCTCTAATTTGTGTAATTAACAGCACCTGTAACTTACCTGTGGCACCTAACAGGTGTTGGCAATAACTAAATCACACTTGCAGCCAGTTGACATGGATTAAAGTTGACTCAACCTCTGTCCTGTGTCCTTGTGTGTACCACATTGAGCATGGAGAAAAGAAAGAAGACCAAAGAACTGTCTGAGGACTTGAGAAACCAAATTGTGAGGAAGCATGAGCAATCTCAAGGCTACAAGTCCATCTCCAAAGACCTGAATGTTCCTGTGTCTACCGTGCGCAGTGTCATCAAGAAGTTTAAAGCCCATGGCACTGTGGCTAACCTCCCTAGATGTGGATGGAAATGAAAAATTGACAAGAGATTTTAACGCAAGATTGTGCGGATGTTGGATAAAGAACCTCCACTAACATCCAAACAAGTTCAAGCTGCCCTGCAGTCCGAGGGTACAACAGTGTCAACCCGTACTATCCGTCGGCGTCTGAATGAAAAGGGATTGTATGGTAGGAGACCCAGGAAGACCCCACTTCTTACCCCGATACATAAAAAAGACAGGCTGGAGTTTGCCAAAAGTTACCTGAAAAAGCCTAAAATGTTTTGGAAGAATGTTCTCTGGTCAGATGAGACAAAAGTAGCGCTTTTTGGGCAAAGGCATCAACATAGAGTTTACAGGAGAAAAAAAGAGGCATTCAAAGAAAAGAACACGGTCCCTACAGTCAAACATGGCAGAGGTTCCCTGATGTTTTGGGGTTGCTTTGCTGCCTCTGGCACTGGACTGCTTGACCGTGTGCATGGCATTATGAAGTCAGAAGACTACCAAGAAATTTTGCAGCATAATGTAGGGCCCAGTGTGAGAAAGCTGGGTCTCCCTCAGAGGTCATGGGTCTTCCAGCAGGACAATGACCCAAAACACACTTCAAAAAGCACTAGAAAATGGTTTGAGAGAAAGCACTGGAGACTTCTAAGGTGGCCAGCAATGAGTCCAGACCTGAATCCCATAGAACACCCGTGGAGAGATCTAAAAATGGCAGTTTGGAGAAGGCACCCTTCAAATATCAGGGACCTGGAGCAGTTTGCCAAAGAAGAATGGTCTAAAATTCCAGCAGAGCATTGTAAGAAACTCATTGATGGTTACCGAAAGCGGTTGGTTGCAGTTATTTTGGCTAAAGGTTGTGCAACCAAGTATTAAGTATTAGGCTGAGGGTGCCAATACTTTTGTCTGGCCCATTTTTGCAGTTTTGTGTGAAATGATCAATGTTTTGCTTTTTGCTTCATTCTCTTTTGTGGTTTTTCATTTAAGACAAATTAAATTAAGATAATACCAAAGAATTTGTGTTTGCAATCATTTTCAGGAAGAAACTGAGTATCATCTGACAGAATTGCAGGGGTGTCAATACTTTTGGCCACAACTGTACATAGTCTTAGCGGTGGTTGCCAGCGACCTTCTTGTGTCTGGTTTCTTTTAGTCTACCATTGCCCAGAAGGTTTGAGACTGCTCAGGAAATTGTATGTACAGCAGTTTTTTTTTTATTGGAAAAGCCCAAATTTGCCACTTCACTCCAGAGCGGCATTCATAATTCTACAGTCTTTGCAGCGGCACTTTTTTTAGTATCTTACATATGATGTATTATTGAATTAGATATATAGCGAACGGTATTTATTCTATTTCCACATAGGCAGAATAACATTTTTCCATACACCTGTCTCCGTGAGATACATCTGGACTCTGCGTGCAAAACATAACCTGCTGGTTCACATGTGGACAGTCAGCGAAATAATTCCTGTTCTGTAGTAGATGGTTAGGTTTCACTTACCTTATATATGATCGCCATCTGGTGGTTGTTTTTTAATACTTTTAAAAGGGTAATCGCAGTCTTGGAACCATTTTTATTTCTAACTAGCTGAAGAGCCCGGCATTGGTACATAGTAGGTGGGGGGCCCTGTAATGGTACATAGTAGGTGGGGGGCCCTGTAATGGTGCATAGTAGGTGGGGGGGGCCCTGTAATAGTACATAGTAGGTGGAGATCATGTAATGGCACATAGTAGGTGGGGGCCCTGTAATGGTGCATAGTAGGTGGGGGGCCCTGTAGTGGTGCATAGTAGGTGGAGGGGGTCTGTAATGGTGCATAGTAGGTGGAGGGGGTCTGTAATAGTACATAGTATGGGGTGGTCCCTGTAATGGTACTACATAGTAGGTGGGGGGCCCTGTACTGGTGCATAGTAGGTGGGGGCTCTGTAATAGTACATAGTATGGGGTGGTCCCTGTAATTGTGCATAGTAGGTGGGGGGCCCTGTAATAATACATAGTAGGTGGAGATCATGTAATGGCACATAGTAGGTGGGGGGCCCTGTGATGGTGCATAGTAGGTGGGGGGCTCTGTAATGGTACATAGTAGGTGGGGGGCTCTGTAATGATACATAGTAGGTTGGGGTCCCTGTAATGGTACTACGTAGTAGGTGGGCGTCCCTGTAATTGTACTACATAGTAGGTGGGGGGTGGTCTGTAATGGTACATACTGTAGTAGGTGGGGGCCCTGTAATAGTACATAGTAGATGGTGGGGCCCGTAATAGTACATAGTATGTGGGGGGCCCTGTAATGGTACATAGTAAGTGGGGGGCTCGGTAATGGTACATAGTAGGTTGGGGGCTCTGTATATTGTGTATAGTAGGTGGGCGTCCCTGTAATTGTACTACATAGTAGGTGGGGGTGGTCTGTAATGGTACATACTGTAGTAGGTGGGGGCCCTGTAATAGTACATAGTAGATGGTGGGGCCCGTAATAGTACATAGTATGTGGGGGGCCCTGTAATGGTACATAGTAAGTGGGGGGCTCGGTAATGGTACATAGTAGGTTGGGGGCTCTGTATATTGTGTATAGTAGGTGGGGGCCCTGTATATTGTGTATAGTAGGTAGGGGCCCTGTATATTGTATATAGTAGGAGGGGGCCCTGTATATTGTGTATAGTAGGAGGGGGCCCTGTATATTGTGTATAGTAGGAGGGGGCCCTGTATATTGTGTGTCTTTGCAGCGGCACTTTTTTTTTAGTATCTTACATATGATGTATTATTGAATTAGATATATAGCGAACGGTATTTATTCTATTTCCACATAGGCAGAATAACATTTTTCCATACACCTGTCTCCGTGAGATACATCTGGACTCTGCGTGCAAAACATAACCTGCTGGATCACATGTGGACAGTCAGCAAAATATTTCCTGTTCTGTAGTAGATGGTTAGGTTTCACTTACCTTATATATGAGCGCCATCTGGTGGTTGTTTTTTAATACTTTTAAAAGGGTAATCGCAGTCTTGGAACCATTTTTATTTCTAACTAGCTGAAGAGCCCGGCATTGGTACATAGTAGGTGGGGGGCCCTGTAATGGTGCATAGTAGGTGGGGGCCTTGTTATGGTACATAGTAGGTGGGGGCCCTGTAATGGTACATGGTAGGTGGGGGGCCCTGTAATAGTACATAGTAGGTGGAGATCATGTAATGGCACATAGGAGGTGGGGGGCTCTGTAATGGTGCATAGTAGGTGGGGGGCTCTGTAATGGTGCATAGTAGGTGGGAAGGGCTCTGTAATAGTACATAGTATGGGGTGGTCCCTCTAATGGTACTACATATTAGGTGGGGGGCCCTGTAATGGTACTACATAGTAGGTGGGGGGCCCTGTAATAGTACATAGTATGGGGTGGTCCCTGTAATGGTACTACATAGTAGGTGGGGGGGGCTGTAATGGTACTACATAGTAGGTGGGGGGAGGACTGTAATGGTACTACATAGTAGGTGGGGGGGCCTGTAATAGTACATAGTAGGTGGAGATCATGTAATGGCACATAGTAGGTGGGGGGGCTCTGTAATGGTGCATAGTAGGTGGGGGGGCTCTGTAATAGTACATAGTATGGGGTGGTCCCTGTAATGGTACTACATAGTAGGTGGGGGGGCCCTGTAATGGTACTACATAGTAGGTGGGGGGGCCCTGTAATAGTACATAGTAGGTGGAGATCATGTAATGACACATAGTAGGTGGGGGGGCTCTGTAATGGTACATAGTAAGTGGGGGGCTCGGTAATGGTACATAGTAGGTTGGGGGCTCTGTATATTGTGTATAGTAGGTGGGGGCCCTGTATATTGTGTATAGTAGGTAGGGGCCCTGTATATTGTGTATAGTAGGAGGGGGCCCTGTATATTGTGTATAGTAGGTGGGGGCCCTGTATATTGTGTATAGTAGGTGGGGGCCCTGTATATTGTGTATAGTAGGTGGGCATCCTGTATATTGTGTATAGTAGGTGGGCGCCCTGTATATTGTGTATAGTAGGTGGGCGCCCTGTATATTGTGTATAGTAGGTGGGGGCCCTGTATATTGTGTATAGTAGGTGGGGGCCCTGTATATTGTGTATAGTAGGTGGGGGCCCTGTATATTGTGTATAGTAGGTGGGCGCCCTGTATATTGTGTATAATAGGTGGGGGCCCTGTATATTGTGTATAGTAGGTGGGCGCCCTGTATATTGTGTATAGTAGGTGGGGGCCCTGTATATTGTGTATAGTAGGAGGGGGCCCTGTATATTGTGTATAGTAGGTGGGGGCCCTGTATATTGTGTATAGTAGGTGGGGGCCCTGTATATTGTGTATAGTAGGTGGGCGCCCTGTATATTGTGTATAATAGGTGGGGGCCCTGTATATTGTGTATAGTAGGTGGGTGCCCTGTATATTGTGTATAGTAGGTGGGGGCCCTGTATATTGTGTATAGTAGGTGGGGGCCCTGTATATTGTGTATAGTAGGTGGGTGCCCTGTATATTGTGTATAGTAGGTGGGGGCCCTGTATATTGTGTATAGTAGGTGGGGGCCCTGTATATTGTGTATAGTAGGTGGGGGCCCTGTATATTGTGTATAGTAGGTGGGGGCCCTGTATATTGTGTATAGTAGGAGGGGAGGGTCATGTAACAGATTTTGTCTCAGGGCATCAGGTATGTTGCTTACATCTGACCGTCTTTAAGGATGGGCATAAATATGGTTAGAACCAGCATACAGTATTTTTCGCAGTGTGGCATCGGATGTTTTTTGCCTCCTTAGGCCTGTTTCACACTTACGTTTTTTCAGTTGCAATCCATGAAAAAGGCGGAGAATGGATCCGTGGCCGTTGAGACACCAACAGGTGCCACCGGACCGTTGTTTTCATGGATCCGCCGAAGTCTGCATTTTAAAGGAACCGCAGCCAAGAGAGATTTTCACCGCTCCGGGAACAGCATTTCATGGTTAAAATGCCTCCCGGAGTAAAGCTTCCGGGCATGCGCACTTAAAAATAGCGGACCATCAAGGCAAAAAAAGTTGCATTGTCCGTCTCATCCGCCCGGGAGCCGCTAAAATCTTGGCGGATCCGTCAAAAAATGGGTGGGACGGACGACCGTCAGTCAAGATCCGCCACTAATGTTAGGCTACTTTCACACTACCGTTTTTTTGCGCTGCGTTTGGAGCGCACATGAAACGCATGTCAAAAGCGCATGCAAACGCTGGTAACGCTGCGTTATTTTGTTGCATTATTGTGCGCATTACAACAAAAAAATCGCAGCGTTTTTCATGCGTTTGCATTTTTTATGCGCAATAAACTGGAGAAAAAATCCTTGAAAAATTCTTGCAGCACACTCCACCAATGGGACACCAGTGGGCGTGTCTTATGGGAATTCTTTATATAGCCCCTGTTTACAGCTGAATTCCTCACATTTGCTTGCATTTGACTTGAGAAACATGGATCTGCGCTGGACAAGCTTTTACTTGGATCTGGACATGAGGACGGCTCCGGCTTATGCCGTTGCTTGCCATGAACAGAGGGAGAGAGAGAGGCAGTGAAGACGGCAGCAGCGGCGTATGTGGATACATCCCATTGTTGAACTCCGGGAGAGCCGTGGAGCGTACCACACCCTCTACAGCGAGCTCCAGGCAAACCCGGAGAAGTTTGCGGATTATACCCGGATGACCAAAGAAACCTTTCACTATTTGCTTGGTCGGGTAAAAGAAGTCATCCGGAGACCGGACACGCAGCTCCGGCGTGCGATTACTCCTGAGGAACGGCTCCTGGTCACATTACGGTACGTAGTTTTCATAAACCAATGCCTGCAGATTTTTCTTGCTTGTGACATGTACTCTTCCAAATCTGGCAGAACCACAGTTCTGCCATGTCGGTAACTACAAGCTGCGGTAATTTTTGGATGGCATGTATTGAAACAAAGGCTGCAGAATTTTTTTTTTTTTTTTTTAATGTAACGTGTGTAAAAAAATTACATAAGCACAAATATTAATTTTTGCTGTTTTCTTTCTGTCACAGATTCCTGGCTACTGGAGAGACCCTGTCCTCACTGCACTTCCAGTACCGGATTGGAATATCCACCTTGTCTGGAATTGTAGCGGACACCTGCCGGGCTTTGTGGAATGTTCTTTGTCCCGAATTCATGCCCCTGCCCACCGCAGAAAAGTGGTTGGACATTGCTGAAAGATTCTGGACTGTCTGCAATTTCCCTAACTGTTTGGGAGCGGTGGATGGGAGACACATCAGGATTATCAAGCCCAAAAGAACTTTATCTGAGTACTATAATTACAAAAAGTACTTTTCTACTGTACTGATGGCCATTGCAGATGCAGACTGTACGTTTATTGCTGTGGCCATTGGGGCATTTGGCCGTGGTAATGACTCCCAGGCTTTTAAGACATCGGACATGGGCAGGAGGTTGTATGGCAACAACTTCAATTTCCCCATACCACGGCCTCTTCCCAACACCGAAGGTCCGCCACAGCCATTTGTAATGGTTGGTGATGAAGCGTTCCAGATGTGCCAACACCTCCTCAAACCCTACTCCAGCCGGGACTTGGACCTCCACAAAAGAATTTTCAATTACAGGTTCACCAGGGCCAGGAGAACAGTAGAGTGTGCCTTCGGTATACTTGTATTTAGATGGCGCATTCTTGGCACAGCCATTAATCTCAAACTGGAAACCATGGATGAGGTGATCAAGGCCTGTGTTGTTCTACATAACTTTGTACTTTCTCGAGAACACCCGAACTTTGATCTTGATGATGTGGATCCTAATCCATTGCCTGAATTTACACAGCACCCTCTCAGGTCATCTTTTGAAGTTGGCCAAATGAGGGACCAATTTGCGGCCTACTTCAACTCAGATGTAGGACGGGTGGAATGGCAAGAGCAAATAGTGTCAAAAAATTTTCTTGCATGTTGTTCCTATATTAATAAAAAAAAAAACTGTTTTGATACCTGTACTGAGTGCATTCTCTGTTTTTACACTCCCAATACCATTAGCAAGTAGCCAGGTGTATCAGTGAATTTATGATGCTGTGTTTTGTGCATCATGAATTCACTAAAACTCCTGAGTTGGTGACTATATAAATTATGTGGTTATTTACAAGGTATATCTATAGTTCCTTGCATTTTTTAAATGCGAACAATAGATATACCTTGCACTCAACACCATCCTCTATAGCAAGGGTTTTAAAATTTTACTCCTAAATGTCAACCAACATGTCATGTTAAAAAAATTTTTTTTAACTCCAATGTAATTACTAAAAACATGCTAGGTTGGTTTTGTTTGAACAATGTAGTTAGGGAAACCGACTCTATTCAGTTTGCCATACACCAGATATCTCGATTACCGACGTGTCTTGTGTCAGTCTTGGAGATATGTTTTGTCAACGAAACCAATCTACATCTTCACCAACTCCACAAGGTTCAACAACAGATCTCCATAGCTCAGTTGCTAAAAAATTTTCAAAATGAAGATTCCATACAACATGATCTTTTGTTGGACCTTGAGGACTGGAGTTGGGGAACCCTGCTGGAGCCACTCTGTGCAATATTCCTAGAATGTAGAGACTGTTCTGGAAAAGGAAAGTCCTGTACATTATACCAATATGACTTGTCTTTTCCACAGCAGTCTCTACATTCTAGTAATATTGCACAGAGTGGATCCAGCAGGGTTCCCCAACTCCACTCCACAAGGGCCACCAACAGATCATGTTGTACTGGAATCCATAGCTCATTTGCTAAAACTTTTTCAAACAGAGGATTCCATACAACATGATCTTTTGTTGGTCCTTGAGGACTGGAGTTGGGGAACCCTGCAGGATCCACTCTGTGCAATATTCCTACAATGTAGAGACTGTTCTGGAAAAGGAAAGTCATGTAGATTTGGTTTGTTGACATCACACATATCTCCAAGACCGACAAAAGAAACATGTCTCACACAAGAAACAGTAATGGAGATATATGTTTTTGCAAAAACCCTAAGTGTATGGTGCAGTGTGTGTAGTCGGCGATAGACACAGTAAACCAATACCAATTTTTTGAAAGCACAAGTGCACATTTATTTTGAAACAAAAAATAAATAAGAAAAATTTTATTAGGAATGACGTTTGGGGGAAGATTGGGATACTTTGGGTGTGTGGAGAGACGAGGAACGACTGGAGGTAGAGGAAGGGGTTCTAGGAGAAGGGGCGACAAAAGTACTCGGGGAAGGGAGCTCTGGAATGGACATTAAGGCAGCTTGAGACACATTAGGAGGAGACGGTGGATGGACAAACAAAGTTTTTTTTTTTTCTTCTTTTTGGGCACAGGCATGTCCGGCCCCGACCTACTTGCAGCCTGTGACCGCCTTTCTTTTGTAGACCCCCTGGTGACGGTGGACTGTGGCGTTGCCCTGTAAAATAGGGAATGCGGATCACCCCTTTACTGCTCTGTGGTGGCGGTGACGGTGCTCCTAGAAGGGGAGCATGTTGGGTCGGTGCTACGTGAAGGAGGCTGCGTCTCAGGTATCTCTGCCAAAGTGCTTGGGGGACTACGAGGAGGAGAATTGGTGCCGGTGCTCTGTAGATGAGGAGTGGTGGTGGTGCTCCTTTGATGAGGAGTGGTGGTGGTGCTCCTTTGCTGAGGAGTGGTGGTGGTGCTCCTTTGCTGAGGAGTGATGGCGGTGCTCCTTTGCTGAGGAGTGCCACCTCTCAATATATTCAAATAATTCGTAGGGGGTATTGGGGTATGTGCACGCATCAAGCAGGATCTGAAAACATCCTCGAATACGGAGCCTGACATCACGGGAAAGGGCATGGAGATAAAGGGCCAGGCTGCGTGAGTATGCCTCCTCCCCATCATCACTATTTACTCTGGATAAATAATTTAGGACCCCAGTGTCCACATTAGTGCTGGTATCAGTGGCAGGTATTTGCCGCCTTTGCCTTCTTCCTCGCCGGGATGTGGCAGCAGGCTGTGGGGAGCCCCGGATGTGGCCAGTTGGGCTACTGCTGATGTTGCCCTGCTCCTCTGCTCTTGCTGATGCTGCAGCAGCACCAGATGGTCCTGGTGGTGGGCTTTGGGGCGCAGGCAATGGCACTTCCTGACTAGAATCTTCAGCCATGCTCCTAGTAGGGGGAGAAGATGGGCCAGCCACCTCTTCCCCTGCAGATACAGGATCGATGATGGGGTCGGTTTCGGAGCCAGTTCCTCTGTCCGTAAGGTTGGACTGAGTTCTGTTATGATATAGAACAGAGCCAAAAATAACTAAATATTTTTGGCCCTGCAAAGTATCTGTGTAATGTGGTGTGGGGTATCTACTTACGGTCTGAGATCCAGAATTGGGGCGAGGAAGGAGAGGCGGTCATAGTATATGTACTTTCTCTTGACGTAGCCAGCATCCCCACTCCTGGACCGCTGCTGGCGTTCCCGGCGGTATTGGTCCCGGATGCTTCGCCAGCGTCTCATCACATCTTCCACTGCAATGTGACAGGAAATAGTCTCAAATTCACATATTTGATAGGTCACATTTGCTACCAGTAGTCTAGGCATGGGGCCTTCTGGGGTGTGCTTTCTACCCATGGTGGCATATCTAATTGGGGCATACAGGCCAGATACACAGGGTCAGAATAGTTGATGTATCAAGTAACTACACTTAATAACTTGTTTGGCTAGGAGGATGAGGAGCTTGTGGCCTGGCCCAAATTATGGCTGTGTCAAACCACGTGTCACATCAAAATCTAACGGCCTCATGAGGAAAAAAGTACAAGCACAGAAAGGGGGGTGCTGATTCTATATTCATTTTTTGTTGTGTGGTAATTTTACAAATTTTTTGGCTTGTACTTACTCAGTTTCTGCTGCTCCTCACGTGGCCGATCACCAAAGTCATGGAACATCTGCCTACATATGCGCCTCCATGACGCCTCCTTTCTTGCCCGGTTGGCATAATGGGCATCACATTGGTCCCATAGTTCAGCCGCTCCTGCACCAGGACAGTTAGCATTTCCACGTTCAGATAAAATGTCGCCATGACGCTGCTGTACTCCGTGGAGGCTGACTTCCTGGATGTCTGGAGCGCTATTTGAGGTGATTTGCATGTATCAGCTTCCTGATGATGGATTGGGCCATTTCCTGGCAGCAGCCAAAAGACCTGCGTATTTCTCGCAGGTCACACGTGTGGTCCGTGTGTAATCCGTATTTTTTGCGCACCCATAGACTTGAATTGGCGTACTACGGCCGTAGTACGCTGACAATCGCAGCATGCTGCGATTGGCACGGACCGTAGAATACGGATGAGAAATATACGTGCGAGGTACCCCATAGAGAATCATTTGTCTGTGTCTAATGCGTGCTTTTAACGCCTCTCACTCGTCCGGATTCCTCTCTAGTGTGACCCCGGCCTTATTGTCTGACCCTGAAGACACCTTCTTTTATCTACACTCCTCCAAAACAATGTTGCTTGTTTAGGGGGAGTTCTAGACAAGTGTCTAGACATTGTTTACTCAAATCGCGTGCACCACAAGTCGCTGACGTGCACAGTGCAAAGCGCTCGTCAGAGATCACATAGACTGTAATGCTATTTTTGGGCACGCGTGATTTTTTTAACGATGCCGCCGGGGGAAAAAATGCAACATGTAGCGTACGGCGCGTCTGGGCGCACACCTGTAAAATGCGAAGCGCACGCTAAACATACATTCGCAAGACCCTGCGATCACCATGTTAAAGATAGGGGGACATTGCGCGTGCTCCCGATAGCGCACGATGCGCTGCACGATCGAACGCTAGTGTGAAACCAGCCTAAGTCTATGGGGGAAAAAAACGGATCCACCCCTTTTTTGCCGGATCCGTTTTTTTCTAAAATTGGCGGATTTTGACTGACGACAAAAAATGGAAGTGTGAAACAGCCCTTAGCAGTAAATATGACTGCAGCCTCTGAACTCATTATTTAAATTACTTACGGTAATTAGCAATTGCGCAGGAAAAAAAAATTATATTAAAAAAACAGGGTGTAATTACTCTACTGTACTGATCTTGAAGGGACATCTTAAATATAAGTCAAATAACATGCATTTATTTATCAGGTGTTATACTCTAGAGCTTCTACTTCTACTTCTGCATGGAGGTAGAAGTACACTACTGGGCTAATAAAGTAAGCTATTTCTAACTAGCTGAAGAGCCCGGCGTTGCCTGGGCATAGTAACTAACTCTGGTTAGTTATAACAAATTATAATGATTATATTGCACATAAAAACATTTCACATCATATATTCAACACTACAGATTTGCAACACAATTTAACTAAACGATTACCCAAGTATTGATATTATTTTATTTTCAACTCATTCGAGAGCCTTTTGATTAACAACATTTTTGGTTTTTCCTTTTGGTGCAAAGATGAACAGATTTTTGGCAGTTCCAACTCTTGAACAGACCACGTAAAGTTGACCATGAGAAAAGCATGGAGATTACAAATCAATCCCTGTTACTTTCAAGGCCTGTCCCTGAGCCTTGTTAATGGACATTGCAAATGCCAATCGACCTGGAAACTGCAGGCACTTAAAATCAAAAGGCAAATCAGATGGAATGAGTGGAATTCTTGTAATGAAAATGTCCTCTCCTTTGGCACATCCTGTTGCTGAGCTGTGTATCTAATCCTATCCTGTGTGATACTATCTGCTGAGCTGTCTATCCTGTGTGACACTGTCTGCTGAGCTGTGTATCGAATCCTATCCTGTGTGACACTCTCTGCTGAGCTGTGTATCTAATCCTCCCCTTTGTGATACTGACTGCTGATCCGTGTATCTAATCCTCTCCTGTGTGATACTATCTGCTGAGCTGTCTATCCTGTGTGACACTGTCTGCTGAGCTGTGTATCTAATCCTATCCTGTGTGACACTCTGCTGAGCTGTGTATCTAATCCTCCCCTGTGTGATACTGACTGCTGATCCATGTATCTAATCCTCTCCTGTGTGATACAGTCTGCTACTCCGAGTATCTAATCATATCCTGTGTGATACTGGGTTCCCCCTGCAGTCTGTGTCAGAGGGTGGTCTGTGTCGGCATGGTAATAAATTGTGTTATTTCTAGCTTTAAAGAAGGACGATAACACCATAGACATAAGAATAATAGGCCTCAGTTACCACAACTGTCTACAAGGAAAACTGTTGCTCATGGCAACCAATCACAGCTCAGGTTTCACCTTTTAAACAGCTGTGGTGAAATGAAAGATGCTTAGTGATTGGTTAGTATGTGGAGTGGGCGTGGCTTGATACATACATATACTCAGTTTTATATACGGTATATAGATTTCAATGCATAAATATAATTAGGCAATTTTGGAAAGTCACTTAAAAGTTGTTAAAGGGGATTCCCAGGACTTTAACCTCTTCATCACCAGGCAATTTTTTTTTGTTTATGCATTTTTTTTCCCCTTCTATCGAGATTTTTTTTTTTAATTTTTATGTTGATATGGTCACATGAGTGCTTGTTTTTAGCGTGTGAGAATGATACTATTCATTTTACAGTATAGTCTGAAAAATAGGGGCGAACATAACTACATTGGGTAAAAGGGTGAAGAAAAAGTTTCTCCAATTTTTTTTTTTGGGGGGTGCTTGTTTTTTATTTTCATTTATTCATTGAGCAATAATAAAACGATCTGGTAAAGGTCAGTACAATTACATCGATACTAAACTTTAATTTTCTTTAATACTCCTGGGGCTTAAAAAAAAAATTCCAAGCTATGTTATATAAAAAAAATATATATATATATATATATATATATATATATATATATATATATATATATTTTTTTTTTTTTATGTTTTATTTTTTTTACCATTGGCAAGTCTCGGCCGATATACAGTGGGTACGGAAAGTATTCAGACCCCTTTAAATTTTTCACTCCGTTTCATTGCAGCCATTTGGTAAATTCAAAAAGTTTTTTTTTTCATTAATGTACACTCTGCACCCCATCTTGACTGAAAAAAAACAAATGAACTTTCTGCAAATTTATCAAAAAAGAAAAACTGAAACATCACATGATCATAAATATTCAGACCCTTTGCTCTGACATTCGTATTTAAGTCACATGCTGTCCATTTCCTTGTGATCCTCCTTGACATGCTTCTACTCTTTCAATGGAGTCCTGCTGTGTTTAATTAAACTGACAGGACTTGATTTGTAAAGGCGCACACCTGTCTATATAAGACCTCACAGCTCACAGAGCATGTCAGACGAAATGAGAATCATGAGGTCAAAGGAACTGTCCAAGGAGCTCAGAGACAGAATTGTGGCAAGGCACAGATCTGGACAAGGTTACAAAAGAATTTCTGCAGTGCTCAAGGTTCCTAAGAGCACAGTGGCCTCCATAATCCTTAAATGGAAGAAGTTTGGGACCACCAGAAGTCTTCCTAGACCTGGCCGTCCAGCCAAACAGAGCAATTGTGGGAGAAGAGCCTTGGTGAGAGAGGTAAAGAAGAACCCCAAGATCACTGTGGCTGAGCTCCACAGATGCAGTAGGGAGATAGGAGAAAGTTCCACAAAGTCAACTATCACTGCAGCCCTCCACCAGTCGGGCCTTTATGGCAGAGAGACCTGATGGAAGCCTCTCCTCAGTGAAAGACATATGAAAGCCCGCATAGAGTTTGCTAAAGAACACATGAAGGACTCTCAGACTATGAGAAATAAGATTCGCCATGGAATAAATAAAGCGCCATGGAATAAATGGCGCTATAATAATAAATAATAATAATAATTCTCTGGTCTGATGAGACAAAGATAGAACTTTTTGGTGATAATTCTAAGCGGTATGTGTAAAGAAAACCAGGAACTGCTCATCACCTGCCCAATACAATCCCAACAGTGAAACATGGTGGTGGCAGCATCATGCTGTGGGGTGTTTTTCTGCTGCAGGGACAGGACGACTGATTGCAATTGAAAGAAACATGAATGTGGCCAAGTACAGAGATATCCTGGATGAAAACCTCTTCCAGAGTTCTCTGGACCTCAGACTTGGCCGAAGGTTCACCTTCCAACAAGACAATGACCCTAAGCGGACAGCTAAAACAACAAATGAGTGGCTTCAGATCAACTCTGTGACTGTTCTTGACTGGCCCAGCCAGAGCCCTGACCTAAACCCAAATGAGCATCTCTGGACAGAACTGAAAATGGCTGTCCACCAACGTTCACCATCCAACCTGACGGAACTGGAGAGGATCTGCAAGGAAGAATGGCAGAGGGTCCCCAAATCCAGGGGTGAAAACTTGTTGCATCATTCCCAAGAAGACTCATGGCTGTACTAGCTTAAAAGGTGCTTCTACTCAATACTGAGCAAAGGGGATGAATACTTATGACCATGTGATGTTTCAGTTTTTATTTTTTAATAAATTTGCAAAAATGTCTACATTTCTGTTTTTTTTCAGTGAAGATGTGGTGCAGAGTGTACATTAATGAGAAAAAATGAACTTTTTTAAATTTACTAAAAGGCCGCAATGAAATAAAGTGAAAAATATAAAGGGGGTCTGAATACTTTCCGTACCCACTGTATGTGACCAATTGCAGGATGCTGTGATTTTTTTCTCAGTCCGTTCTAAACTGAGGAAAATAAAGAAAAATTAAAAAAAAATGAGCAGGGAATCACAAAACAACATTAGCCAGGGTGTAATCTGATTTTTTTTTTTAAAAAAAAAAGGCTGAAATATCTCACATGTTGCGTTTTCCCACAATGTACCTCATATGTCGTAAAGGGGTTAAAGAATAGAAAACTCTCTCTAAAATCTAAGATGTGTATATATATATATATATATATATATATATACTGGCTGTTATAAAGGGGTTGTAGCAAGTGTAGCATTACTTTCAGCAGACGTAGATAATGGGAGTGTAGGTAAG
The DNA here is from genome assembly GCF_039654945.1 of Dendrobates tinctorius. Lineage (NCBI taxonomy): Eukaryota > Metazoa > Chordata > Amphibia > Anura > Dendrobatidae > Dendrobates > Dendrobates tinctorius. Next base: position 29,947,008 of record NW_027361688.1, on the reverse strand, counting down.
TAATCGTGAATAGCAAGCGTGCTTGGATAAGGCGTTATCTGAGCATGCCTGTGCACTAACAGTGCCTTCAGCGTGCTCGAATAATGTATATTAATGTATAATAATGCATGTCTTGCGGCAGTTTGACAGCTGCAACACATGCAGGGATTGTCTGTTAGGAAATCCCTGCGTGTGTTGTGGCTGTCGAACAGCAGCGGGAACTCAGGCAATGTACATGGCCCCGGCATCTTCACCTTCAGAAGTAACTCGGGGAACATATTATTCGAGCACGCTGAAGACACTCGGTTAGCACCCGAGCATGCTTGGGTAATATCTTATCCCAGCACACTCGCTCATCACTAGTAAGCCTGAAAAGTTCAAGTTTTGTGTTATCGCTCTGAATCCCAAATCTTCCGTGACGTATTTATATGGTTTTGTGCTTACTGAAGGCGACTTCCCTTGTGCTTTTGGGTGTGAAGAAATTATGTCTTGTTTGGGCAAGAAGACCTTCAGCATTTACTGTGCAACCTGAATCCTCAGTGCCAGCTGCAACCACATTCTGCACCAGGTCTTTTGCCTTCACTCCAGTTTTTGATCACCTGCTGCCTCTGGGATCTGGGGGAAGCTTCCACGTTCAGTTACTGCACCTCTATCTTTTTTGGACCAATTTCTTAACAACCCAAGAATATTAGTAACCTGAATGCCATTGCCCTTGAGGAATAGACTAAAATTCCTTAGGAAGGTTGCCAGAAGTCTGCCTGTGCATCACAATTACAGCAGGTTACAACAGCCAGAGGGGCTCCTCTAAGTACTAAAGATGCTCGAAGCCTTACTAAGTATCTAAGCATTTTCTCTCTTATATCTGCATCCCAGAAATCCCTTACAGATGGGTTCTCCGACCTGGAAATGAATCACGTAAGACCTAGGGATTCATTGTGTTACTTTTATTACAACAAACTACAGGCTTTCCATGCATTTTTTAGACAAAAACAGAGGCACTTCAAACAGCAAATTTATTTCAACTGTGCGGAACTCCATATAATCAGATACCCCCGACGACTAAGGAATAGTGTTCAGCATTCCGATACCGCAAGTATCGGGTATCGGCCGATATTCGCTGTATCGGAATTCCGATACTTAGTTCCGATACTTTTTTCATATCGAATACCGGAATCGGAAGTTCCCATAATGCTAGGAGCCCGCTCGATTTGATTCAGCCAATGGGGATCCTCAGAAGTGTGGGCACATCCTGTTAGGCATGTAGGCATGTTAACTACTGGCATGGCTGTGATTGGCTGCTGAAATGATGTCATGATGCACTATAAAAACCGCAGCAGCCGCCATTTCGGGTTCACTCTGCTGTGAATTCAGTTAGGGACAGGCTGCTGTTGAAGACTGTGAGGGACAGTTAGAAATGGCGATCATCAAACATATCTATTGCTCTACCCAGGCTACATAATCCACCACTGTAGCATTTTTGTAGCCCAGCAGCGTTGTTTTAATAGCTGTCTGCAAGGGCTGCGTGAGTGCAGACCCACGCTGTGTAGTGTGTCCTGCAGGCACGTCTGCTTGTAGGCCGCCCAGCGTGTGTCTCTGCCTCATACACATTTTTCTTTTATTGCTGCTTTTTTTTTCTCCTGTATAGTGTGCTTCCATACGTATCCATATACGTTGGTTGCAAACACTAATGGAGTGGACAGCGGAGCGTTTCAGTAGCCTTTCAGTGCTATAGCCCATTTCTCTGCACTGTTTTTGGCTGTCTGATAGGTCTCTCTGTGTGTGAGTGCAGCTCACCTTGCAGTGTGTTCTACAGCCACCGCTGGTTGTAGTCCGCTCAGTGTGCGTCACTGCCTCATACATAGTCCTTTTTTTGCAGCTAATTTGTCCAGATTTTTGCTCCTATATTAGTGTGCTTCCATCCGCATCCATTGTCATTGATTGGTTGCAAACACTATATAGGATTAGATAGAGGAGCCTTTTTGCTGGCTTGTGCCCTTCAGGGCCAGCCAGACTAGTATCACCCTATTTTTTGGAGCCTCATCAATTGCATTGTAGGTTAGCTTCCTGCATTGTAATCGCTCCAAAAAGTTTGTGATACTATAGCTTTCAAACTTTGGTCACATCCTTTTCTTTTTCCCCCCCCAAAAAAAAGGAAATAAAGTTCACCAAACTCTCCTCTTTAGAGTTGTGTGGGCCACATTAGATCATATTAAAGTGTAGTACACACACTCTTAGCCAAATTAGTGTTTCTTATACTGGTTAGCAGGTGTTCAGGAATAAGAACACTAAGCAACCCCTTTTTTACTTTTCTGCCTATCTTCATCAGTCTACCAAGATGAAGAAGGCAGGGAGTAAGGCATGTGGCCGTGGAGTTTCATGAGGGAGAGGACGGGGGGATTCAGCAGGGAGAGGACGTGGGGATTCGGTGTCTGCTGCGGCCACCAGTGACCCGGCATCCCCCACTTTTACCAGGCAACAGTCCTTCATGCGCAGCTTGTAGGACCTCGCCGTACCCCACTGCTGTGTGACGAACAAATTGAAGCCGTTGTCGGATGGATGGCAGCTAACGCATCCACTTCAATGACTTCCGCATCCTCCCAGGGCCAGAGCACTGAAGAGCAACCATCTGTCTCTTCACCACCTGCCAAATTGCCCAAGCAGTCTGAGAGCCCTGGACAGGATCCATCTCAATCTTTACTTCTGTTCTCAGAATCTGTTGGCTTGGAAAGAGGTGGCCAGCCAAGCAGCATTCTAGAGCGTGAAGAAGAGGGAGTATGCAGTGATGCGCAACTGCTTTGTCCCTCTGAATCTGAAGAGGCGGGTGGCCCAGTGCCTATTGTCAGCACACCTCAGTGCTCATCTGATGATGATGAGACTCAGTTGCCAATTTCTGGTGCGTACGGTGCTGGCGAGACAACCCAGGACCAGCCGGTGCTTGAAGAGGGGAGTGGAGATGATGAGGTCCTTGACCCATCATGGCGTCAGCCACAGGAAGGTGGTGGGAGCAGCTCTGAAGAAGAGATTCCCCGAACGGCCAAAAGAGGAGGGAGAGGGCGGGGGCAGACTTGGTTGCCTGTAGCCTCCACTTTGGCACCCGTGAGGAGCAATCCTCTTCCAAAACACAAAACGGGCGCTCCCAGGACTTGCAGTGCGTGGTCTTTTTTTGACACAGTTGCAGATGACATTTGCTTTGTCAAATGCAAGCTGTGTCATCAGAAAGTTAAACGAGGGAAAAATGTGAGCAACCTCAATACCATAAATATGTGGAAACATGTGCGTACAAAGCATGAGGTGGAGTTACAGACACACTGAAGATGTAGGCCAACCTTCAGCAGCACCTACCACCTCTTCAGCTCGTGTTGGGGCCTCTTCCTCCAGCTCACACACAGCTGGTTCGGCTTCCTCACTGGAACGCCATGGAAGAACCACTGCCACTGTTGTCCAGAGACCCAGTGAAATTCCACCCACTGAACCACGTTCTCAGTCATCAGCACACTCCCAGACCACTCACCAGCAATCGGTAGCACAGGCATGGGAGAAAAAGCGGCCATACTCGGCAAACCATCCCCGAGCACTGGCTCTGAATGCCGGCATTGCCAAACTACTGGCCCTTGAGATGCTGTCATTCAGGCTGGTGGAGACTGACACCTTCCGGAACTTTATGTCATTGGCAGTTCCACAATACAATGTGCCCAGCCGCTTTTATTTCAGCAGGAAAGCCGTCCCTGCCCTGCAAAAGCATGTGGAGGGAAAAATTAAAAATGCGCTACTAAACGCCGTCAGTAGCAAGGTCCACCTGACCACCGATGCGTGGACCAGTAGCCATGGACAGGGACGATACCTTTCCCTCACTGCCCATTGGGTCAATGTTGTGGAGCCGGGTACAGATCTGGAGAGTGGCTCTGTACGTATTCTGCCAACTCCAAGGATTGCAGGAATGCAGTCTGTACATATTGAGTCCTCCTCCTACTCTAGTTCCTCGGAATCAGCACTGCATGAGCCTGTTAGGCCAGATATGAGCACAGGTGTGGCCAAACGTCAACAGGCCATCCTTAAATTAATTTCTTTGGGGAATCGGAGCCACACAGCACAGGAGCGCTGGAATGCCATCAAGCAGGAGAGCGATGTGTGGTTTGTGCCAGCGAATCTCCAGCCAGGTTTGGTAGTGTGTGACAATGGCCGAAATCTAGTGGCAGCTCTGGGCCTAGGCAACCTCACTCACATACCATGTCTGGCACACGTGCTCAATTTGGTCGTGCAGAGCTTTCTGAGGGACTATCCGGATCTTGATGCACTGCTGCACAAGGTTCGCCGAGAGTGTGCTCACTTGCGGCGTTCCAGCATGGCAAGATCGCGCATTGCATCTCTGCAACGCCGATTCCGCCTGCCAGAACATCGCATCATATGTGACCTCCCCACCAGGTGGAATTCAACGTTACATATGTTGGAGCGGTTGTGTGAGCAGCAGGCAGCAGTAATGGAGTACCAGCTGCATCAGGCGCAAACAAGTCGCACTGTGCGCCGGACAAACTTCACCACCACTGAGTGGACAACTATGAGGGACATCTGCCAAGTTTTGCGTGCCTTCGATGACTCCACGCGAATGGCCAGTGCAGATGATGCACTAGTCAGCATGACTGTCCCCCTTATCTGTCTGCTTCAAAAAACCTTACAAGCACTAAGTGAGGAGGTTTTTGAAGAGGTCGAAGATGAGGAGTCAGAAATGCCATCTGCTTCTGGCAAGTCTGCGCAACGTGCTTCCACACAAAGGCCCAGGCAGGGGACACTTAGTGAGGAGGATGACGAGGAGTCAATGGAGGAGGAGGAACACATCTCTCCAGAGGAGGGAGGTACACAAGGCTCTAGTAGTCAGTGTGTACAGCGAGGGTGGGGTGATGCTGAGAAGGCTGAGATGCTGCCTCAAGCTGGGGACAGCGTTTCCAGTCCAGTTGGCAGTCTGCAGCACATGGTTGATTTCATGCTGCAGTGCTTGTTAAATGACCGCCGCATCGCCAACATTCTCCACACGGCTGATTATTGGGTGTACACCCTCCTAGATCCTCGCTACCGGGACAACTTACAAAGCCTCATACCACAGTTGAACCGGGAGCGTAAAATGAGGGAGTACCAAGAAACACTTGTGCAGGCCAACATGTTCTCCATTCCCCCCACAATTGTTGCTGGTAGTGCTTTTCAAAGCAGCCATGTGGGTAGAGGCAGTGGAGGAAGCTCTGCACAAAGAGGTAGCAGAGGCAGTGCCGCAGGACAAGGCAAGGCCAGTATGGCCCAAATGTGGAAAAGTTTTGTGGGACCGCCACAAACGGCTACACCATCACAGACGGCTCCAGTCAGCAGGAGGCAACGTTTCCGTCAGATGGTGACAGACTACTTGTCTTGCCCTGTTAGTGTACTCCCAGACGGCTCTTCCCCGTTCAAGTATTGGGTCTCTAAGCTGGATACATGGCCAGAGCTTAGCCAGTATGCATTGGAGGTGCTGGCTTGCCCTGCTGCCAGTGTATTATCGGAACGTGTCTTTAGTGCTGCAGGTGGTGTGGTAACAGACCGTCGCACGCGACTATCCGCCGATAATGTTGACCGGCTTACTTTTCTGAAAATGAACAAGGCCTGGATCTCACCTGAATTTGCCAGTCCTCTTCCAGAATAAATAATTGGCTGGCAACAGGATCCAGGTCTCCTGTTGTGTTCATGTTTCTATGACCTGAACTTTATTTCCTGGGCTACAGCAGCGCCCGTTGTTGCTCAGAAGTGCTGTCCGCACAGACAAAACACTCGCTCATGTGTAAGTGGGGTTCGGTAACGTCAGCTGATCCCCTGCTGTGTGTATGGCAAAGTGTCCTGCTCCCTCCAAACTCAAAGTACCTCAGATTTACACCTGGCTCCAAGTAGGCCTCGGCCTACTACCTGATTTTCCCTGGGCTCCGACACCGCCAGTTGGTGCTCAGAAGTGCTGTACGCACAGACAGAACACTCGCTCATGTGTAAGTGGGGTTCGGTAACGTCAGCTGATCCCCTGCTGTGTGTACGGCAAACTCTCCTGCTGCCTACAACTTCTGACTACCTCTGATTTAATATGTTCTCTGATTTGCCCTCTGTCTCCACTCTGTTTTGAGTATTTCCTCCGGCCTACAACACCGCCTGTTTCTGCTCTCAAGTGCCGTCTGCACAATCAACACTTGTTCCTGTGTTACCTGGGTCCTGTAACATCTGCTCATCTCCAGAGGTGAGTCCGGCAATGTCTCCTGCTTTGTCTACATTCCTACTACTTGTAGTGGAAAAGTGGACAGAGCAGGAGACATTGCCTGACTCACCTCTAGGGAGAAGCTGCTGTTACAGAACTCCAGTAACACAGGAACAAGTGTGGGTTGTGCAGATGGCATTTCAGAGCAGCAACTGGCGTGGTTGGAAGCCAGAGGAAATACTCGGAACAGAGTGAAGACAGAGGCCTAATTGGAGTACGTTGACAGTTAGTAGTCGTCTAGAAACAATCTAAAACTGCCACCAAGTAGGCCTCAGCCTACTACCTGATTTTCCCTGGGCTCCGACACCGTCAGTTGGTGCTCAGAAGTGCTGTACGCACAGACAAAACACTCGCTCATGTGTAAGTGGGGTTCGGTAACGTCAGCTGATCCCCTGCTGTGTGTATGGCAAAGTGTCCTGCTCCCTCCACAGTCAAACAACCTCAGATTTACACCTGGCTCCAAGTAGGCCTCGGCCTACTACCTGATTTTCCCTGGGCTCCGACACAGCCAGTTGGTGCTCAGAAGTGCTGTACGCACAGACAAAACACTCGCTCATGTGTAAGTGGGGTTCGGTAACGTCAGCTGATCCCCTGCTGTGTGTACGGCAAACTGTCCTGCTGCCTCCAAATTCAAACAACGTCTTATCTTAAACTTCCTCGAAGTAGGCCGCAGCCTACAAAATGACTATCCCTGGGCTCCAACATCGTCAGTTGTTGCTCGGAAGTGCTATCCACACAGAAAAAAACACTCGTTCATGTGAAAGTGGGGTTCGGTTACGTCAGCTGATCCCCTGCTGTGTGGAGGGCAAAGTGTCCTGCTCCCTCCAAAGTCAAAATACCTCCGATTTACACCTGGCTCCTAGTAGGCCTCGGCCTGCACCATGATTGTCCCTGGGCTCCCACAACGCCAATTGGTGCTCGGAAGTGCTGTCCACACAAAAAAAACACTCGTTCATGTGAAAGTGGGGTTCGGTAACGTCAGCTGATCCCCTGCTGTGTGGAGGGCAAACTGCTGCCTCCAAATTGTCACTACTTCAGTTTTAAACATTCTCTGATTTGGCCTCTGTCTCCACTCTGTCTCTAGTATTTCCCCTGACCTCCAACACCACCAGTTCCTGCTCACAGTTGCCGTCCACGCATTCCACACTTGTTCCTGTGTTCCTGGTGTTCTGTTACGTGAGCAGATCACCCAATGTGTGTCCGACACTGTCTCCTGCGCTGTCCACCTTCCCACTGCAAGCGGAGGGAATGTGGACAAAGCAGGAGACAGTGGCAGACACACATCAGGGGATCTGCTGACATTACAGAACCCCAGTAACACAGGAACACGTGTGGATTGGGCAGACGGCTGCTGTACGCATAAACTGGCGGTGTTGGTGGTCACGTGAAATCCTGGAAACAGAGTGGAGACAGATGCCTAATTGGATCACGTTGACAGTCTGTTGTAGCCTACAAACAATCTAAAACTGCCACCAAGTAGGCATCGGCCTACACCATGATTGTCCCTGGGCTCCAACAATGCCAGTTGGTGCTCGGCAGTGCCGTCCACACAGAAAAAAACACTTGTTCATGTGAAAGTGGGGTTCGGTAACGTCTGCTGATCCCCTGCTCTGTGTATGGCAAACTCTCCTGCTGCCTCCAAATTCTAACGACGCCTTATCTTAAACTGCCTCCAAGTAGGCCTCAGCCTACAAAATGACTATCCCTGGGCTCCAACATCGTCAGTTGTTGCTCGGAAGTGCTGTCCACACAGAAAAAAACACTTGTTCATGTGAAAGTGGGGTTCGGTAACGTCTGCTGATCCCCTGCTGTGTGTACGGCAAACTCTCCTGCTTCCTCCAAATTCTAACAATGTCTTATCTTAAACTGCCTCCAAGTAGGCCTCAGCCTCCAAAATGACTATCCCTGGGCTCCAACATCGTCAGTTGTTGCTCGGAAGTGCTGTCCACACAGAAAAAAACACTCGTTCATGTGAAAGTGGGGGTCAGTAACGTCAGCTGATCCCCTGCTGTGTGGAGGGCAAACTGCTGCTGCCTCCAAATTGTAACTACTTCAGATTTAAACATTCTCTGATTTGGTCTCTGTCTCCACTCTATCTCTAGTATTTCCCCTGACCTCCAACACCGCCAGTTCATGCTCACAGTTGCCTTCCACGCATTCCACACTTGTTCCTGTGTTCCTGGTGTTCTGTTACGTGAGCTGATCCCCCAATGTGTGTCCGGCACTGTCTCCTGTGCTGTCCACCTTCCCACTGCAAGCGGTGGGAAGGTGGACAGAGCAGGAGACAGTGGCAGACACACATCAGGGGATCTGCTGACATTACAGAACCCCAGTAACACAGGAACACGTGTGGATTGGGCAGACGGCTACTGTACGCATAAACTGGCGGTGTTGGTGGTCACGTGAAATCCTGGAAACAGAGTGGAGACAGATGCCTAATTGGAGCACGTTGACAGTCTGTTGTAGCCTAGAAACAATCTAAAACTACCACCAAGTAGGCCTCGGACTTCACCATGATTGTCCCTGGGTTCCAACAATGCCAGTTGGTGCTCGGCAGTGTCTTTGGCACGGGTACTCCCTGTTGCCCAGCCTGGTTCCAGAACGCCAGCTGTTTCCGGGTAGTGTCAAGGTCACTATGCCACCAATCCGTTGTCCTGTCGTCTTGCGGCCGGGTTAGCCAACTCTACGGTGCCTGCAGTTTAGGTGACTCCTATGTGGGCTGCGGGAACTGGCACTGAAGGCTGGATCCGTAGTGCCAATGGGACATGGACCCCTGTAGGACTGTGGGTTTCGGTAACTGAGGCCGGCTTGCGGCCTGGCTACTTTGCTTTGGATGGGTACCTTCTGCTACCCACCCGGGTTCCAGCACTGTCAGCTGGTTCTCGCCAGAGCCTTTGGCCTAGGTGCCTCAATCTCGGTATCCGAAGGTCCAGCACCGTCAGCTGGTCCTTGGTAGTGCTTTCTAGCACAGGTACCTCCTGCCTAGTAACCGTGGTCCAGCAACGTCAGCTGTTCCTCGGTAGTGCCATTGGTTCTTGTAGCTTTTGCTACTCATCTGGGTTCCAGCACCGTCAGCTGGTTCTTGGCAGTGTCTTTGGCACGCGTACTCCCTGTTGCCCAGCCTGGTTCCAGCACGCCAGCTGTTTCCGGGTAGTGTCAAGGTCACTATGCCACCAATCCGTTGTCCTGTCGTCTTGCGGCCGGGTTAGCCGACTCTACGGTGCCTGCAGTTTAGGTGACTCCTATGTGGGCTGCGGGAACTGGCACTGAAGGCTGGATCCGTAGTGCCAATGGGACATGGACCCCCTGTAGGACGGTGGGTTTCGGTAACTGCGGCCGAATTGCGGCCTGGCTACTTTGCTTTGGATGGGTACCTTCTGCTACCCACCCGGGTTCCAGCACTGTCAGCTGGTTCTCGCCAGAGCCTTTGGCCTAGGTGCCTCCATCTCGGTATCCGAAGTCCAGCACCGTCAGCTGGTCCTTGGTAGTGCTTTTTAGCACAGGTACCTTCTGCTTAATAACCGTGGTCCAGCACCGTCAGTTGGTCCTCGGTAGTGCCATTGGCTCTTGTTCCTTCTGCTACCCATCCGGGTGCCAGCACTGTCAGCTGGTTCTCGCCAGAGCCTTTGGCCTAGGTGCCTCCATCTCGGTATCCGAGGTCCAGCACCGTCAGCTGGTCCTTGGTAGTGCTTTTTAGGACAGGTACCTTCTGCTTAGTAACCGTGGTCCAGCACCGTCAGTTGGTCCTCGGTAGTGCCATTGGCTCTTGTTCCTTCTGCTACCCATCCGGGTGCCAGCACTGTCAGCTGGTTCTCACCAGAGCCTTTGGCCTAGGTGCCTCCATCTCGGTATCCGAGGTCCAGCACAGTCAGCTGGTCCTTGGTAGTGCTTTTTAGCACAGGTACCTTCTGCTTAGTAACCGTGGTCCAGCACCGTCAGTTGGTCCTCGGTAGTGCCATTGGCTCTTGTTCCTTCTGCTACCCATCCGGGTGCCAGCACTGTCAGCTGGTTCTCGCCAGAGCCTTTGGCCTAGGTGCCTCCATCTCGGTATCCGAGGTCCAGCACCGTCAGCTGGTCCTTGGTAGTGCTTTTTAGCACAGGTACCTTCTGCTTAGTAACCGTGGTCCAGCACCGTCAGTTGGTCCTCGGTAGTGCCATTGGCTCTTGTTCCTTCTGCTACCCATCCGGGTGCCAGCACTGTCAGCTGGTTCTCGCCAGAGCCTTTGACCTAGGTGCCTCCATCTCGGTTTCCGAAGTCCAGCACCGTCAGCTGGTCCTTGGTAGTGCTTTTTAGCACAGGTACCTTCTGCTTAGTAACCGTGGTCCATCACCGTCAGTTGGTCCTCGGTAGTGCCATTGGCTCTTGTTCCTTCTGCTACCCATCCGGGTTCCAGCACTGTCTGCTGGTTCTCGCCAGAGCCTTTGGCCTAGGTGCCTCCATCTCGATATCCGAGGTCCAGCACCGTCAGCTGGTCCTTGGTAGTGGTTTCTAGCACAGGTACCTCCTGCATAGTAACCGGGGTCCAGCACCGTCAGCTGTTCCTCAGTAGTGCCATTGGCTATTGTTCCTTCTGCTGCCACTAGGGGTTCCAGTACTGTCAGCTGGTTCTCGCCAGTTTCTCAGCCTTCTTGTACCTTCTGCTACATTTCCAACATCAAGCTTTTTGAAATTGTCTTTGGTAATCCTTATTGATCTCCATGACGACGACCCTGATGACGACGACCCTGAAGACCACACCAAAGAAGACCAGAAATATGACCCTAAATAATAAGACCAAGAGAACAAAGAACATGAAGACAACCACCAAGATACAGAAGAACAAAAAGCAGAAGAAGCAAAAGCAGAAGAACAGAAAGCAGAAGAACATTAAGCATAAGACTAAAAATCAGCATAGAAGAAATCAAAATTATAAGCAGAAGAAGACTAAGCAGTAAATGGGGGTGAGTCCGTTCCTCCTCGTGGTGCCCCTGGAAAATGCCTGCTGCTGCAGGCCAAACTGAACGCGGACAAATCCTATTGTAAATCTTTTGTGACAGGCAGAATGTAAGGTGTAATCTTATAACTTTTATAGATAAGTACTACAGGAATGCCTGTCACCATAAGAAAATGAAGAAAAAGAAGAATAGGAAGAAGATGAAGAAATAGCATATGAAAATTAATAATAGCTGAATAAGAAGAATATGAAGAATGGAAAAAAAAAATTAATGGGAAGAAGGTGAAGAAGATGAATAAGGTGAAGAAAAAGTTAATGAAAAAAATGCTACTGCTGCGGATCATGAAGGAGAAAGTGTGGGAGAAGTACAAAAGAAGGTGAAGAGCATGGAAGTTGTGAAACATACATATCTGACAAAATATAAAAAAGTTAACATAGTGAATATCTTTTTAACTCCGAACGTCTTGAAAAAAAAAAAATTGGAATTAATGCTATGCCATGTGATTTGAATAAACCACTATGCCTTTAATGTCTCCTCCACCTCCCACAATACATTCTACATGACTCTTATTTGTTTTCAATTACGTAGAATTAGCCAACAAGGAAATAAAGGGCTTTTTTAAATTCCGATACCGGAAGTCCCATTGACTTGAATGGGACTTCCGGTATCGGAATCGGCGATACCCGATATTTTTTTCGTATCGGGCGATACCATCCGATACGATATTTTTGGATATCGAACGGTATCGCTCAACACTACTAAGGAACATACAGACAGGTCCCCGACTCTTGCTGCACCATCTCGTCATAAAAGGTTGGGATGTAAGTGACATAAGGCCATGACAGCGCAGTTTATTCTCTGCTTCTGAAAAATAAAGAATTGAATCAGATTTGAAGAATTCAAGGGAGAAAATGGGAAAAAACGAAAAAGGAACATTCGGATATTATTTGTACTGTGCTGTGAGTCCACACAGAACTGGACAGAAGATCAAAACTGCCGGAGACTGAAGAACAGCGCCATCTGGTGGCTGGTTGTAAACACAAACTTTTGGAAGCCTAAATAGTGGCTAGATGCCATTCAGGTACTTGACCAAACCCTTGTAAATCCCTGTGTTCCCTCCCCACAAGTAAAATAATAAAACAGAAACTTATACTCCTCTCTGGTGCCAGCCCTGTTCCCGCGGCGTTGGCACTGCCTCTCCCAAGGATCACGTAACATTTATGTCTCACAGTCCCTAACACCAATCAATCAGCATTGCCATCATTCTCCCTTCCAGCTGATGTGATTTCACATCCCAAGGAAGTCAGAGCTGCGGCTGCTGTCACTACCTGTAGATTTGTCCAGAAGTGGAGAGAATGAAGCCAATGCTGACTGGCCTCAGGGATTGTGTGACATAACAGTGATACGTGATCCCTGGGAAAGCTAGTGCCAACGCCGAGGTAACTGCACCGATTGGGCACTGGGCTCACGTGACATAACCACTGCAGGACAGCCCCGGTAACATGAGTGCAGAAACCACTGGAATGGCACCAGAGGTGAGAATAACGTTTTCTATTTTACCAGAGCAAAACATTCAGATTGAGAAAGGGTTGTCCACTACTAGGAGTAACTAACTTCATTAGGGTCGCGGGGTATATGACGATGCGTGGCGGTAGGGGCGTCGGGCATATGACGATGCGTGGCGGTAGGGGCGTCGGGCATATGACGATGCGTGGCGGTAGGGGTGCCGGGCATATGACGATGCGTGGCGGTAGGGGCGCCGGGCATATGACGATGCGTGGCGGTAGGGGCGCCGGGCATATGACGATGCGTGGCGGTAGGGGCGCCGGGCATATGACGATGCGTGGAGGTAGGGGCGCCGGGCATATGACGATGCGTGGCGGTAGGGGCGCCGGGCATATGACGATGCGTGGCGGTAGGGGCGCCGGCCTTATGACGATGCGTGGCGGTAGAGGCGCCGGGCATATGACGAGCAGAAGAAGAAAGACACGCACTCTTGCTGTGGAGATAGGTGCTGACTGTACGTGGAGGGTCCACAAACAATAATCAGTAGATAAACAGTCGCACTCAAGTGTGGATTAATCTTGCCAAAAAATCTTGAAGATTTTGTGAAATTTTTGGATTTTTATTTTATTTCAAATACATCAAATAGTGTAACACCGCAGACAAAAGAAGTATCCAAAATGTGGGTATAATATCGTAATCCAGGATATGAGTATACTATGGTTACGTTTCGACCTACTAAGAGGCCTTTCTCAAACCATACTCAAGTAGTGTCAAGGAAAAGATTAATTAGAGCATTTTCAGAAGTCCCAAACAGGGGCTGATGGCATGGGAGCAGCCTGAACCTGCATATGACGATGCGTGGCAGTAGGGCCGCCGGGTATATAACGATGCATGGCGGTAGGGCCGCTGGGTATATAACGATGCGTGGCGGTAGGGCTGCCGGGTATATGACGATGCGTGGCGGTAGGGGCGCCAGGCATATGACAATGCGTGGCGGTAGGGGCGCCGGGCATATGACAATGCGTGGCGGTAGGGCAGCCTGGTATATGACGATGCGTGGCGGTAGGGCAGCCGGGCCTATGACGATGCGTGGCACTAGGGGCGCCAGGCATATGATGATGCGTGGCGGTAGGGCAGCCGGGTATATGACGATGCGTGGCGGTAGTGGCGCTGGGCATATAGCGATGCGTGTCGGTAGGGGTACCGGGTATATGAAGATGCGTGGCAGTAGTGGCACCGGGCATATGACGATGCGTGGCGGTAGGGGCGCCGGGCATATGAAGATGCGTGGCGGTAAGGCAGCCGCTCATGATATTTACCACTATTTAGAAACATGCGCCTGCCACTACAGCTGGTATGTTACGAGCAGCCCTTCACATTTTGTGACCCTGTAATGTATACACGGGACGACCTCTTGCCACCATTTAAAGGGATTGTGCAGACCTAGGGTACAAGTCTGCCACCACTCCTGTCAGTGTGCACACTGCCATTATTCTCAAATTGTGGGCGCGGCGGGCACGTGACCATAAGTGTGCAGTTTGCATAAATGCAGCCACTGCAGACTAGACGTATGTGGCCTTTCTCAATACATGTGAATTGTGTGAGGCCAGACACGTCTAGTCGGAATGTGGCCGGGAGTATACAAATCACATACTTACAGTCATATGACCACCAGGTACCAGTGAATCCTGACAGTGCGCTCTTTTCCCTTCCATCAGAACGCAGATGAATGTTTGTTTTGGTTTTTTTTTAAATATTAACTGCAGTACAAAAAATCCTACTGGAGACCTGCGCAGTCCTCTTCAGTAAAGACGGACCACACTGGGCACGTCAGGACGAGGCACACAGCATGTGAACGAGCCCCTACAGTCACACACAGGACAGGGAGCAAAAGGGATGGAAACACGGCTGAATTCTTCACACTTATTTAGGAGATTTCTTGTTTCCGTTTTTGATGTGTTTTTTTATTTTCTCATTCGTTTGAATGGGTGGAAAAAAGCTTCAGAAAACACCGAACTGTTCCCCTCTCCCATCAGTGGGGGATAAGTTATTAACCCCTTTAATTTTCAGGTAGTGAACTGTTAGGCCTCATAAAGGCATCCCTGTTTTTCACATAACCACTATAATGGGTTAAAAAAAAATAACAGATGGTTTATACAGAGAAACTGATCGAACATTGAGGAAAACGCTCCATGTTTTTCACATACAAGAAAAGTTGATGTCTGAATGAAGCCCAAAGATGTGTTCTCCACCAAAACCAAAGTAATTGGCAGGAAACAGGACATGTACAATACTTGACTTTTTTGGCTAAAATGAATAAACGAGTGAAAAAAAAAATTGTTAGAAAAAAAGAATTTATGTGCAGCAGATTAAAAAAAAAACAAAAAACAAAGCCTCATGTGTAGGCATTGCAAGACCTTAGGTATCCATGGTTCTGACGACTAGCAACTAACCATCACTATATGAGTGGTCGTATCCTTAGATACCAAAGTTACTGCAACGCCTGCACGTGAGGAAAGACAGAGCGAATCAGAAGAACTGTACTACATTACTAATTGGAGGTATTTGCTAATATTATTATTATTACACCTACTACATATTGGGAAAGGATCTTGGAGATGGGAGTACCCCTTTATTTAGCAGAGGTTAGGGTGGGGTAGCAGATTGTAAAGATACTGGAGCTCTGTTGCGCAGAAATTCGGATTACTATGCACATTTGACTCATAAGTAGATGGACGGGCGTACCAGCGCAGGCCTCGGCTCCTTTTTGCTTCTCCCCACTGTCTTCGTATCTGGTTACATAGTGGAGACACAGGCTCTGCTGCAGGACGTCACCTCTGCTCACCACCGTCAGGCGAGAGCCGGGGCGGCACCAGAGGGCAGAAGTGAAGAGGAGCCAAGGACTGCGTGGGGGCGCCAGTATGTCTGTCCACCGGGGCACTTTCACACCCAATTTGTTTGTACAAGAATGAAACACAAATATTTGGAGTAACGGAGCGCTGGATAACAATGGATCCATGGAAATACAATCCTGTGGTGCCTCACATTGCCTAGGCACCTTCTTACGGACAGTTTCCCTTTAAAGTGGTTGTGTGGCACTTTAACCACTTCACCAGTTTCCATTTCTGCTCCTTAATATTTTCCTCCCCTTCTTCCCAGAGCCATAACTTTTTTATTTGTCCCTTCAATATGGCCATGTGAGGGCTTGTTTTTGCGGGAAAAGTTGTAATTTTGAACGACACCAATGATTTTACCATATAGTGTATTGGAAAACGGGAAAAAAATTCAAAGTTTAGTGAAATTGCAAAAAGTGCAATCCCACACTTACTTTTTTTTTTTGCTAGGCTCACTAAATGCTATATCTGACCTGCCATTATGATTCTCCAGGTCATTATGAGTTCACAGACACCAAACATGTCTAGGTTCCTTTTTTATTTAAGTGGTGAAAAAGAAAAATCCAAATTTGTAAGCGATCTTGTCATTTTCCTAGATCCGCAGCGTCTCCATTTTTCAGGTTCTGGCCCCGAGTGAGGGCTTATTTTTTGCGCCTTAGCTGACGTTTTTATTGATACCATTTTGATTTTTTTTCTCCTTACACCGTTTACCTATCGGATTAATTATTTTTATACTTTGATAGATCAGACGTTTCTGAATGAGGCGATACCAATTATGTGTATTTATTTGTTTTTATTGTTTTATTTTGAATGAGGAAAAAGAGTGGTTTCAGTTTGTGTTTTTTAATATATTTTAAAACTTTTTTTTTCCTTCCTTCAATAGTCACCTTAAAAGACTTGAAGCTGTGATCATCTGATCTCCTGTGCTTCAGCCCTTCTATGTGTAGCATAAATCATGAGATTTTCATTGAGAGGCACAGGGGTCTTCTGCAGACCCCCCCGGCTGTCATGGCAACCCATCGGGGCCCCGTAATCAGGTGACAGGGGTGCCGATGGGCATGTTTTATGAAGTGTTTCTGGCTGGTGAGTGCTTGATGCCTCTGTCAGAGATTGTTAGAGTCACATGAAAACTTCTCAGATCAGCTGTCACCTACGGGGTAAGATGCAGGCTTGGCACCGGAGCCCGCATCAAGTGTGGGAACACAACTGGGAACACAACTTTATACGTCCAAGGTCGTGAAGGGGTCAACATTGATGGCCTAAATTGATGGCCTACACTTAGGTCATCAATATCTGATTGGTGGTGGTGCGACACCCAGAAACCCCCGTCGATCAGCTGTTCCCGATGTGGTTGGCGGCCAGAACTGCTCAGTTGTGGAGCTGCACAGCACAGCTCTGCTGACGGCATAGTGGCCGCCGGTCGGGTACTGCACATGCACCACCCATTCAAATCAATAGCAGGTGGATGTGCAGTACCCGGCCACTATTCTGACGACGGATCTGTGCTGTGCAGCTCCACAACTGAGCAGTTCCAGCCGACACCGGGATCAGCTGATCAGCGGGGTGTGCCCAGTGTTGCACCATCACCAATCACACATCTATATTAAAGTCCCGGACAGCCCCTTCAAGAGAAGACACACTGGGATAGGCTTTATTGTTAGCATTTCCGCTGTGACATATTCACCGTCTCACTCTTCCTCCTTCGCCACATTATTTGGTACATAAGTGTTTGACTTCTTTTCCAGTCTTCTTCAGGGTCTCCAGCAATTGGTCCACGGAGTGACTACCGGACTCGATCACCACCTTCTTATTCGGCAAATCAATTTCATACTGAACATCTGAAGGAGAAACAACCTCAATCAATAAATGAATAGCGGTCGGGGGACGTACGATACATGGGCAGCAGCGACATTCACATAAAGGCAAGTTATGTGATTACGCAACACAATCCCCTTGAGATGTAAAGGGAATCCGTCAGTAGGTATTTGCTATGTAATCTGAGAGAAGCATGATGTAGGGGCTGAGACCCTGATACCAGCAATGTTTCACTTACTGGACTGCTTGCTGTAGTTTATGATAATCTAGAACAATTCTGTTACAGGAGGACTAGTGTCATGTAGTCCTCCATGTGTGTGACCTCTGTTTAACCCCGTTCCCACCACTGACTAGCAGCTGTGCACACTGTGCATAGGCAGAAAGCTGCCAATCAGTGGTATGGGTGGAGCTGTCAATTAAGTCGAGTGGGAGGAGATTTGGTTTATCTTTAAAAAAAAGCTAAAATATTGTACTGGAAAAATGACCTGAACTTTCAAAATAAGTACACCAGTTTGATCAGGTCCAATAGATCTTTTTAATATTGTATGCAGTTTGTATTGTGAAATCTGGCGACAGATCTACTTTGATCCTACCTTTTCATATTGCACTCAGAGCTTAGAAATATCAAGAAATCTCAGCATTCAGAGAACTGCTAGATCTGCAGCAGATAAAACAGTGATGATATCAAAACTGCAGCGAGTAGCTTAGTGATACATCGCTAGAATCAGAGTCTGACTTTACATCATGCTGCTCTTAGATGGGGTAGCAAAAATCTGGGGACGGATTCCCTTACAAAAAAAAAGTTGATGCCTGTAGTTGCCACTAAAGGGAGCTTGCTGTATAATGTGTATTCACTGAACTTAAAGGGGTTATCCAGACTTCCAAAATTTATGACCCATCTACAGGACAGTTGGTGTCCAATGCTTAAAATCTGAATTACTCAACTGTTATTGGCTATTTAATTACCCAAAATTAGATTTGCAGGAAGATCCTCTGTCCCTTGCAAACTTACTACAACGTATTTGTCATGGTCACTGTGTGTCTGGGCGCAGGTGTTACCGCAAGGCGAACCCATAACACACGTGATCCTGGATACAGCGCCTCCAGTGGGGCGAATTTAAATAATAATACGTGCAGGTGGATACGCCGCCTCCACCTGGCGAATTTAGGTATTACACGTTAATAAACATTCTGGAAACCCTGCCTCCAGTACGGCGAATTTAAAGAATAAGGGGGACCTGGGAAACATTAACAATGGTGGGCCCTGCGATAGGGAATGGGGACATGGAGACCTCCTGAACTCCCCTGAGCCAGTGTCCCTGCACTCCTCACATTCCCTATACAGGCTCCGCACCTGTCGCCGCACGCGAACCTTAAACCCTTGCTCGCCCTGACCCTAAACCATCACTAGGGAATCGGTCGGTGCAGAGACTAATCCCACCACTGCACTAGAGACACAAAAGGAAAGAAGACAATACAGGGGAAGCACCACTTAGCTTGATGCTCTGTGCTTATGCTCCTGCAACAGAGGCCCACCACCTGCGTGCGTCTTCTCCTCCACCCGGATCCATCACCATCCTGGATCCTACACCATAGTGCAGCCTTGGAGCAGAGTCCATCACCAGTTGCAGCAGTCCAGTCACAGAGTCCCAAGGATGAGTCAGCCTCTGCCAAGAATCTAAGCATGCTTGAGTCCATTTCTACTTGTGGAGAACGACGAGCCAGGACTAGCAGCTATTACTGTCTTAAGCATCCTACTTAACCAAATCAGATCTCATACTTTGCACTGATGAGGGGCAACACACCGAAACATGTGTCTGCAAATAGAGATTCCGGATTGGCTTTTGTCCTAAGTCATGTGACAAGGCTCATTAAAGGGTCGATATTGACTTTTAGGATTGCTGCTTCCAATAGGTGGTGCTAAAGTTTAAGTCCTCCTCCTCTCTGAAGACTCAATTTGCATCACACACCAGACTGACCTCGCAATGGGGTATAACCACGCACCAGACTGGCGTATGTGCAGACTAACAGCAAACATAAATACCTGGTGTACCTCTCTTGCCACTCCTACCTTGTGTATGAAAAAGCTCTGTCGTTAATACTGTTCAGGTAGAGCTATCCGATAGTGCTATCCATGAAGAAAGTGATCGGATAGAGCTATCCCATAGCTCTATTCCTAAAGGAAATGAACAGGTAGAGCTAACCGATAGCGCTATCCCTCAGTGTTCCTGAGCGTAAGCTATTTCACATGGTTGAGCGCACTTGGGATCTGCCCCCAAGGCCCTGCCCATGCCCAATGTTTGGTCCATAGACCGCGGCTAGGAGTTAGTCCCGCTTTTGACCTTCAGCACTCAGGAGAGGAAAAACCTCCAGTGGAGGAAACCTCTAGGGCACCATGGCTGAAAGGCTGCTCTTCCCTTAAGCTGTAGATGATCATTGATGAGAACAGAGACCGAGCCCGGAATCTGCCTCGATGTGCAGTAGGACACCCACTTGTTCAGTGAGTGCATCTAGCTGCAGAAAGTCCAGTAAAGTCATATCCAATGGTGGAGAACAGAGACCGAGCCCGGAATCTGCCTCGTTGTGCAGTAGGACACCCACTTGTTCATTGAGTGTGTCTAGCTGCAGAAAGTCCAGTAATGTCATATCCAATGGTGGAGAACAGACACCGAGCCCGGAATCTGCCTCGTTGTGCAGTAGGACACCCACTTGTTCAGTGAGTGCATCTAGCTGCAGAAAGTCCAGTAATGTCATATCCAATGGTGGAGAACAGAGACCGAGCCCGGAATCTGCCTCGTAGTGCAGTAGGACACCCACTTGTTCAGTGAGTGCATCTAGCTGCAGAAAGTCCAGTAATGTCGTATCCTGTGGTGGAGAACAGAGACCAAGCCTGGAATCTGCCTCTTATTGCTGATGTAAAGTTGTCGTCTCCAGCTGGATCCCATGTTCATTGTGGGTTCACAGCGAGACCCTGCTCTGCCTCACCTGCAATATAAATGTCACAAAATTAGTAAAACAGTATAGATTAATATATGTACAAGCAGACAGATTATAATGAGAGGGGCAACAGAAGACGTTTACATGTCATCCTTTATCTATAGGTTATAATACTGTACTATGTAATACATAATGGGTATTATTTAATGTCTATGTTCAGGTATGTTCTACATCCTATCAGTGCTGTGATTTGAATAGCACCCTGCCTATTATTTTAGGATCTTCTATGTTTAGATTACAGCTTACTAGCAATCCCTCCCTCATGGTATATATACAGTACTGCACCTTGTTCCTATATCCCCATGAAAAAGCTGTGATTGACGGTGAAACAAGTGTCAGGGTTAGGTGGTGGAGTGGCAGTTTTGGTACTATAGCATGCTTAATTGTACTTAGTACTGACATGAGTTTTTATTATTAGTTTTCTGTGTTACTAAGTCTTAGCATTTGTACAAGTATTTGCATATGGCATCTGGTAGTACATTGGATATAGAGCACGTTTTATTCTGCCATCAGCTCTTTTGATTTTTTACATTTGCACTTTAAGTCAGTATTGCTATGTATAAAATGTGATCATGATTAAATATTCATCTGTTGTTTTTGCCATGACCACCCACTGTAGTTTGTGTTTTTTATTTGTAGTCATATACTCATCCAATATTGTTATGTATTGTGATTTATTAAAGATGATTTATATTATTCTTTATTGTATTTGTGATTTGAGAATGACAACTCCCATTCTCCTGTAGTCCAGCCAATCTTGGCTCACAGACTGATGATATAGCTTAAAAGTTCAGGATATTTGTGTTTTTTGCTTTTTGTTTTGATGATATAGCTTGCATAGAGAAAAGTAACGCATCGATATTTAGGCCATTAGTGCCCAATTCCTAATTATTTAGCCTATTGCCTGTTAATACTAATACATAACATAGATCATAAAACATATTTATAAAGCTCTAAAACCTTACATTCGGTTTTTGTTGGCATAGGCCAGAAGTTCCTGAAAAACAAACTTCATGACGACTTTATATTTCTCTCTGTCTTTGTCCAGGACAAGATGTTTCTCAAAATTTTGAAGAGGCGGAGGACTAGACAAAGGAGGAGTCAGAGGAGGAGGTGGAGTAAGTCCTCTGCCCTCTTGTTTTGTAAATGATAGTGTATAAATAATGAGTTGTTCATTAATGGACATTGATTCTACTCTGTCGCTCTGAGATTGAGGGCCGGGAAATTTTAAGAAATTGCTTGAACTGCAGTTCAATAATATATTGCTTAGGATGGCAGATTTTTAGTTTATGCAAGTTATGGAGATTAGAAGAGATTATATTTATGGTAGTAAGCATTCTTCTTATCAACATGAAGAAAAAAGGAACTTACTGTCCGAGGCGGCGACCACAGTCTAATCTGGCATGTTGATGGTTACATGATCGGGGCCAGGCGTAGAGATGTCGGTGTTTTCAGTATGTGGGTCCATGAGCCTCTTCCTCATTTCAGTATTTATATAATCCAAATATTCTCCTGTAAGGTGTAACATTCAAATTAACATTACTAAAATAAAAGCTTCTATGTTTGTTAAAGAATATCAACATTTTACAGTTTTTATAACGGCTAATTTGTAAAGTATGGAAACAGAGGGATCAAACAACCAGTTATCTCCTTATAGAGATTTTATATTAGGCTGCGGTTTTTCTATTAAGCATATGTTAGAAAAGCCTGAGAACTTACTGTCAGAGGAGAAGATCATATCCTCATCTGAATCTATAGGGTAGGACATATGACCAAGGCAAGATGAAGAGTTATCCTGTTTTCCTGTAACACAAAACATTGAAATCAGCATTTCAAAAGAAAAATATTCGATGTTTCTTCTAGATTGTTTCCTTTTTGTCTACAGTAAATTCACTGTCAAGATCTATTAAGAGATTATTTTTAGTGTAAAATGTTGCTTTTGTGTTTTTTTATGCTAATTTTCAGTTGCGGTTTACATTACTAGGAAATTGTATGAGATTTCAGAAATCTCCTGCGCACATTGCTGATTAGTCATCGGTATTTTGTGCTTCACAGGTTTCTTTGGACATAAAGCATGTCACTTCTTTTAGTGTTTTTTTATCCATTGACTTCAATGGGTGGTGAAAAACCCCAGAAAATCCGCACCAAAAATGAAAGTATCGTGTTTTGCTGTATTTTTTTGTGTGCTAAAACCAGATTCTATGGAATAGGACTTTTTTTTAACACTAAACTTTATCAGCATGCTCAAGAGATAAATCGAGCACGCCAAAACCGCTGCCAGAAACACACAAAAAAGCATCAAAAATGCTGCAAAATGCATTAATGTGAGATTAGTGAGGCTGTATGTACCGTCAGGATCAGCCCTATTCTCTGTATCTGCCTTCGTGGTGTCTTTTCCTGTATCTTTTCTCCAGCATTTCTTTATCAGAAGTCTATAAAATGATAAAACAGAAGTCATGTAGCAAATTGTAAAGTAAAGTCTATCTGTGTTCTGCAGAATGTTATGAAGACATTTATTTTTCGTCGTCTATTTTGTCTCTCCCGATCTGCAGTCATTTTTGTGATCTATGACAATCAGCATTTTTTTCAGTTATACAGAAAAGTCCATTGTGCTCGGACCGGTCGGAGCCAGTTTATGACCCACTAAACATCTTCTCTAGATGATTCCCTTTCCTGAATCGTGTGATGACCTGAAGATGGGATGTTTCTTCTATAGACTCCCGTGTAGCCCACAAATCAGTATAAGACTTACCCACAGATGATGGTACAGACGACACCGGAGAAGAATCCAAGGAAGAAGTAGACGGCAGGATGTAGAGTATCCATAATGAAGTATTCTATTGGAAAAAAAGAATAGACGTCAGATATCTGGAGCTACTAATATAGACATTATATTTTGCACCTCATTTATGTAACCAGACCTAGGATCATTCCTATGAGTAAGGGGACACATACACAACACATAGCTGTCGGCCCATGGTTCAGCTGATCTGTTCAGCCGGCAGATATTTCTCCTGACTCCTCCATGCACAGGAGCGCTAAGTGTTATGATGAGTCACCGAAGGAGGAAAAAACAAAATACTAGTTAAGTCCAGAAAAACCAGAGAGGTTGGCAGCTATCGGATTGCAGACCCCTGAACCTATCCACAACAACTAGCAGTAGCCGTGGGGGGTTCCTACGGTGCCCTAGACCCCTCGATCACAGCCGGAGAACTACATAGCCTAAAGACAGAAAGGGGAAAAACTAAACTGCCCCAGAGTAGACCCCAAAGCAATAGGCAGCCCCCAACATATAATGACGGTGAAGCAAGATGAAAACACTAACACAGATAGAAAGATAGGTTGAGCAAATGATGGGGCCCAAGCTAACTAAATAGGACAGGATAGGAAAGCCGCTGTCTGCCATCCGCAAAAACCCTATCCAAAATGTGCCAACCGACTGATAGGAAAAACAGGCCCTGAAGTCGCTAGGCTTCAAAAGACTATATCAGCACTCAGGTGTATTCTGAAGACAGAGCAAAAGATCAACAGATCAGAGACAAAAATGGAATTCAGCTCACCCCCGGTCGGGGATGGCAGAACTCCCAAAAAACAAGGCAAAACAAAAACAAAACTGAAGTGTACAAAGCAGAGCAGAAAAACTTAGCTTTGAGACGCAGGAATCAGACTGGTCTCCAAGAATCCAGCAGGATCATCAGCAAGGCAGAAGGGCGTCGGCTGCCTTATATCCAGTCCTCAATTCCAGCCACCCAGTCATCATCTAGCTGCCCAGGTATTTGGTAATCAGCCTCACTACCTTCCTTCACCAGAGGAGGGAGTTCATCAGACCTCGACGGTGAAGGAAAAATGAAGTCACAACAGCTACGTCTGCCGATCGGACCAGTGTTCTATGTAAGAAAGCCGCTGGTAGATTCCTCTGGTGGTGGCTTATTTAGCTGGGAACAAAAGGATCAACACTTGGACTGTCGGCAGAGCTGCTGATATTTGGGAATTGGTCTGTCACTGGTCTCATGTGTATGGGGGTCTGAACTCTAAGACTGAACAGATCAGGAAAATAGTAAATACCAACAAGTTGGATAAATTCCCCAATTACCTGTAATGCAACTACGGAGCACCACCACCGGGGGGAGCTGTTATAGCAAAAAAGTTTTGCACTTACTGTATACAGATAGGGTATACAGATCACTTGCTCAAACCAAGGACCAGAGCTATCACTGACAAAGGCTACCAAAAACAGCACCAATACATAGCCACCCAAGAACCAAAAAGAGGCAGGAAAAGTTAACCCCTCCATGACCAGGCCAGGGAAAGAAAAGCAAGAATCAAACCCCGACCTGGATCATGACATTAATATAAATTTGTAATTATTTTCCCCTAAAGTATTGAAGAAGTCACACATATGAAGATCAGAGAGACACGTGACTGATTTTTCGCTTACAGGGGATCTCCATTCAAGCTTACAATTTGTTTGAGCCTGGAGTATGGAATATATCATGGGAGAAGGCTCCAGGAATTACAAGTGACACATGAAGAATCCTCCAAGAAATGCACCATGTGACTTACTAACAATATCCCCATGTTGGATAAATATCTGGGAAAACACTTACCTCCAGAGGCCAAAGCCCGGAATGCTGGCGGCGGATGTTGATAGGAGCGCCTTGCACAGATCTTATTAGCTCAGTCACAATCAGAAGAAATCAAAACAGCAGTTTATCCCGGAGGAATATCGCTAGTTGTGTAACACACAGTGAGTCTTTCCAGACAAAGCCTCTTCCTGCAGTGTCATTCCGTATAACCCCTCAGTCCGTGAGGTCACAATGGTGTTCTAAGTGTGACATCACAGAGGAGCGGAACACGAGTGACATCACAGAGGAGCGGAACACGAGTGATGTCAGATACTTGTAGCCACTAAAGATTAAGCAGCTTCATTCATTTATATTATATGTGTTTCTTAACCCCTTTACCCCCCAAGGGTGGTTTGCACGTTAATGACCGGGCCAATTTTTACAATTCTGACCACTGTCCCTTTATGAGGTCATAACTCTGGAACGCTTGCAAGGATCCTGGTGATTCTGACATTGTTTTCTCGTGACATGTTGTGCTTAATGTTAGTGGTAAAATTTCATTCATGTAGCTTGCGTTTATTTGTGAAAATAATGGAAATTTGGTAAAAATTTTGAAAATTTAGTATTTTTCCAACTTTGAATTTTTATGCCCTTAAATCACAGAGATTTGGCACCCAAATAACTTAATAAATAACATTTCCCACATGTTTACTTTACATCAGAACAATTTTGGAACAAAATTTTTTTTTTTAGGAAGTTATAAGGGTTAAAATTTGACCAGCGATTTCTCATTTTTACAGCACCATTTTTTTAGGGACCACATCACATTTGGAGTCACTTTAAGGAGTCTATATGATAGAAAATACTGAAAAGTGACACCATTCTAAAAACTGCACCCCTCAAGGTGCTCAGAACCATATTTAAGAAGTTTATTAACCCTTCAGGTGCTTCACAGGAATTTTTTGAATGTTTAAAAAAAAAAAAAGAAAAAAGAGAACATTTAACTTTTTTTCACAAAAAAAATACTTCAGGTCCAATTTTTTTTTATTTTACCAAGGGTAACAGGAGAAATTGGACAGCAACCGTTATTGTGCAATTTGTCCTGAGTACGCTGATACCTGAGATATTTGTAGACATCTATTAAATCTCCTCTCAGTCTTTTCTTTTGCAGGCTAAACATTCCCAAATCCTGTAACTGTTCCTCATAGGACAGGGTTTGCAGACCGGTCACCATTCTGGTCAGTCTTCTCTGAACTTGCTCCAGTTTGTTGATGTCTTTTTTAAAATGTGGTGCCCAAAACTGGACACAGTATTCCCGATGAGGTCTGACCAAAGAGGAGTAGAGGGAAATAATGACTTCACGTGATCTATGCTTCTGTTAATACATCCTAGAATTGCATTTGCCTTTTTTGCTGCTACATCACATTGTTGACTCATATTCAGTCTTTTTCACATGTGCTGTTATTTAACCCTATTCATCCCATTCTATATATGCTTTTTTCATTTTTATTGCCCAGATGTAGTACTTTAAATTTTTCCCTGTTAAAATCAATTCTGTTAGTTGCTGCCCACTGCTCCAGTTTATTTATATCTTTTTGAATCCTCTCTCTCTCTTCTCTAGTATTAGCTATCCCTCCTAGCTTTGTGTCATCAGCAAATTTAATCAGTTTACCCTCAATCCCTTCATCTAAATCATTGATAAAGATGTTGAACAATACAGGGCCCAGGACAGAGCCCTGTGGTACCCCACTTGAGACATTCTTCCAACTGGATGTGCAGCCATTTACGACCACTCTTTGGGTCCGATCACTAAGCCAGTTATGAATCCACCTAACAGTTGCCTTGTCCATTCCATACTTAGTCATTTTTTCAATAAGGATTGTGTGAGATACTTTGTCAAATGCTTTGCTGAAGTCAAGATATACTATATCTACAGCATTTCCCTGATCCACCCAGTCAGTGATATACTTTATTTATTCGCATAAAAAGATATACGTGCCAGTAATAAGGCCTTTACAATAGAAGAGAAGGGAGAAATACTGCGGCCAATACAGGGGTACGCATGATGACACTGCGTCCAAAAATCATAAATGTGCACATCAGCATTAAAGTGTAACAGGGCAAGTCCTAAGCAATATCTTTACACAAAAGAATGAGCAAATACACAATGAGATGATGCATAACAATAATCAAATCATTATGCCCATGCATAGTATTGTAAGTATCGCTTACCCATAGTCGTTACAGGGAGGTACACTGACGCACCAGCGACTATGGGTAAGCGATACTTACAATACTATGCATGGGCATAATGATTTGATTATTGTTATGCATCATCTCATTGTGTATTTGCTCATTCTTTTGTGTAAAGATATTGCTTAGGACTTGCCCTGTTACACTTTAATGCTGATGTGCACATTTATGATTTTAGGCCGCAGTGTCATCATGCGTACCCCTGTATTGGCCGCAGTATTTCTCCCTTCTCTTCTATTGTAAAGGCCTTATTACTAGCACGTATATCTTTTTATGCGAATAAATAAAGTATATATTGCTTTTTACTGGATGGTGTTTTTTGCTCCGTTTTTTCTCTGTTTTGTACATTCGTAGTGGGAGCATTTCCATTTTTCCACTTGTTGATAGGCACCATGCCTTAGTCTTCGGATTGAAGTTGTATCTTCAGTAATGATTATAGATAATTTGTGCTTATTTTGCCTTATTCGTTCTCATATACTAATAGATCACAGACTGAATATGAGTCAACAGTGTGATGCAGCAGCAAAAAAGGCAAATGCAATTCTAGGATGTATTAACAGAAGCATACAGTCTAGATCACGTGAAGTCATTATTTCCCTCTACTCCTCTTTGGTCAGACCTCATCTGGAATATTGTGTCCAGTTTTGGGCACCACATTTTAAAAAAGACATCAACAAACTGGAGCAAGTTCAGAAAAGAGCGACCAGAATGGTGACCGGTCTGCAAACCCTGTCTTATGAGGAAAGGTTGCAGGATTTGGGAATGTTTAGTTTGCAAAAGAGAAGACTGAGAGGAGACTTAATAGCTGTCTACAAATATCTAAAGGGCTGTCACATTGTAGAAGGATCAACTTTATTCTCATTTGCACAAGGAAAGACTAGAAGCAATGGGATGAAACTGAATGGGAGGAGACACAGATTAGATATTAGAAAAAACTTTTTGACAGTTAGAGTGATCAATGAGTGGAACAGGCTGCCACGAGAAGTGGTGAGTTCTCCTTCAATGGAAGTCTTCAAACAGAGGCTGGACAGACATCTGACTGGGATGATTTAGCGAATCCTGCTTTGAGCAGGGGGTTGGACCAGATGGCCCAGGAGGTCCCTTCCAACTCTACGATTCTATGATTCTATGATTCTATGATTCATAGATAGATAATAGATAGATATTAAAAAAATGGAGACAGCACACCATTCAAAGTGAAAAAAATAGAAGTGCTTCTGTTTAATAGCCCATCATGGTGACATTTCGGCTCACACTGAGCTTGTATAGACAGATAGAGATAGACAGATAGATAATAGATAGACAGATAGATAATAGATAGATGATAGATAAGCGACAGATAGTTAAATAGATAATAGATAGATCGTTAGATAGATAATAGATAGATCGTTAGATAGATAGATCGTTAGATAGATAGATAATAGATAGATGGTAGGTGATGTGCGCTGTAGTTGTGATCCCTCCACCTCAGCCAAAGCGCAAAAACTGACTGGAATGGAGAAGGTCAGTAATATCTGTGTTCAGTTTTGGATTGAGGTGCTAAGGGCCCACCAGAAATCAACTCCAGGGCCCCACGTTTCAGCTACATGTAAATGAGACATCATCCTCAATCACAAATTTGTACAACAATTAGTGACGAGGGAACGTGCTGGGATAAGGTGTTATCTGAGCATGCTCGGGTGCTAACCGAATGTCTCAGGCATGCTCAAATAATATGTTTGAGTCCCCGTGGCAGCATGTCTTGTGGATGTTTGATAGCTTCAACACATGCAGGGATTGACTAACAAACAGGGAATCCCTGCATGTGTTGTGCCTGTCGAACAGCAACAAGACACAGCCATATTTTTTGAGCACGCCGAAGACACTCGGATAGCACCTGAGCATGCTCAGATAACACCTTATCCCAACATGTTCGCTCATCGCTAATAACAATGAACTGAGTAGATTAAAGAAACAACAACCACAACAAAATGAATGGATTGTAATGCCTCGTAGCATTGTTAGAAGCTATCATTTACTGTCTTGTACAAGTCTATAAAAAGTCCCATAAAATGCAGACAGAACAAAATGTATTCATCTGATGCATTCCTCCAAAATGACTCACAGCAGAATAGGAAACTCAAGCGTTTTCAAGCTCAAGCTTCAGCCACGTCACATAATCTACAATCTGCATTCAGTGCACAGCTATAACGGGAGACAAAGTTTATAGGTTAGGTAGCATAAGATCCCATGTAGACCAAACAATGAGCCTGATTGTAGAATGACAGCAGTGACATCCTCAGTGTTAGGGCTCATGCAGACGAGCGTATAAATAGGACGTGTTCTGTCCGTTTTTTTATTATCTGCCCTGCTGAAGTCACGTTGACAGAGCGGCGGCTTCATTTCTGCTCTGCTCTGTTGACAGGGTGGGACTGCCAACATCATCCTGATTGACAGCTGGTTCCCTGCTTTCACACTCCGTCAGCAGAGCAGGGCAGAAAAGAAGCCGCTGGCAGAGGCAGCTCAATTGCCGGCATTAGCGGTCTGTGACTGCTCTGTACCAGCTAAGAATGGCACCAGGACAACAGGCAGGTAGGTAGAAACTACTGCATGTGAAGCTGCTAATGCCCTTTAAAGGTGACTTGTCGTTTATAATAAATGTTTGGCTTTTCACCAAGTGTAAGTCCCGCCGTTCTCCTGAACCCGGCACTGTTTTTCTTTTGTTCCTGCTCCTCTCCGATCCTGAGATATGGCCCTTTCTTTCCTTTATCTAAATCTACTCTATGTAGCCCAGGGGGCGTGGTCCTCACCTCTTTCCTGTAGATGTCTACATGAGGACCACACCCCCTGGGCTACATAGAGTAGATTTATATAAAGGAAAGAACGGACCATATCTCAGGAACGGAGAAGAACAGGAACAAAAGAAAAACAACACAGTATTCAGGACAACAGCGGCATTTACACCATGCAAAAAAAATTACATATTTATAGCAAGTGATTAACTCCCTTGAAATGGAGCTAAACATCAATATCCTTTTAAAAAGGTTGCTAACTTATAGACCAGCCATCTACAGGTCACAGCAGCTAAGCTTCAGTGATTACCTCCTTATAAGAAACCAGCGTGACTTTCTAATTAATAAAAATATTTCTGCCGTATAACACAGCCGAGTGCTATCCGAGTTTTAATAGAGAGTACTAGGACCAATGTTATACTATGGGGCAGTGCAAATCAGCGATTCAGCATATATAAGTAAATTTGACATCCGTTACTGGTAGCTTATGACTTCAGGGGTGCGGTTTACAGAACAAGAGGAAAGGAGCTATTACATTTTATATATACAGTGGGGCAAAAAAGTATTTAGTCAGTCAGCAATAGTGCAAGTTCCACCACTTAAAAAGATGAGAGGCGTCTGTAATTTACATCATAGGTAGACCTCAACTATGGGAGACAAACTGAGAAAAAAAAATCCAGAAAATCACATTGTCTGTTTTTTTTTCATTTTATTTGCATATTATGGTGGAAAATAAATATTTGGTCAGAAACAAAATTTCATCTCAATACTTTGTGATATATCCTTTGTTGGCAATGACAGAGGTTAAACGTTTTCGCTTTGGCTTTTCGCTTGGCAACACGGACTTTCAACTCCCTCCAAAGGTTTTCTATAGGGTTGAGATCTGGAGACTGGCTAGGCCACTCCAGGACCTTGAAATGCTTCTTACGAAGCCACTCCTTCGTTGCCCTGGCGGTGTGCTTTGGATCATTGTCATGTTGAAAGACCCAGCCACGTTTCATATTCAATGCCCTTGCTGATGGAAGGAGGTTTGCACTCAAAATCTCACGATACATGGCCCCATTCATTCTTTCATGTACCCGGATCAGCCGTCCTGGCCCCTTTGCAGAGAAACAGCCCCTAAGCATGATGTTTCCACCACCATGCTTTACAGTAGGTATGGTGTTTGATGGATGCAACTCAGTATTCTTTTTCCTCCAAACACGACAAGTTGTGTTTCTACCAAACAGTACCAGTTTGGTTTCATCAGACCATAGGACATTCTCCCAAAACTCCTCTGGATCATCCAAATGCTCTCTAGCAAACTTCAGACGGGCCCGGACATGTACAGGCTTAAGCAGTGGGACACATCTGGCACTGCAGGATCTGAGTCCATGGTGGCGTAGTGTGTTACTTATGGTAGGCCTTGTTACATTGGTCCCAGCTCTCTGCAGTTCATTCACTAGGTCCCCCCGCGTGGTTCTGGGATTTTTGCTCACCGTTCTTGTGATCATTCTGACCCCACGGGGTGGGATTTTGCGTGGAGCACCAGATCGAGGGAGATTATCAGTGGTCTTGTATGTCTTCCATTTTCTAATTATTGCTCCCACAGTTGATTTCTTCACTCCAAGCTGGTTGGCTATTGCAGATTCAGTCTTCCCAGCCTGGTGCAGGGCTACAATTTTGTTTCTGGTGTCCTTTGACAGCTCTTTGGTCTTCACCATAGTGGAGTTTGGAGTCAGACTGTTTGAGGGTGTGCACAGGTGTCTTTTTATACTGATAACAAGTTTAAACAGGTGCCATTACTACAGGTAATGAGTGGAGGAAAGAGGAGACTCTTAAAGAAGAAGTTACAGGTCTGTGAGAGCCAGAAATCTTGATTGCTTGTTTCTGACCAAATACTTATTTTCCACCATAATATGCAAATACAATGAAAAAAAAACAGACAATGTGATTTTCTGGATTTTTTTTTCTCAGTTTGTCTCCCATAGTTGAGGTCTACTTATGATGTAAATTACAGACGCCTCTCATCTTTTTAAGTGGTGGAACTTGCACTATTGCTGACTGACTAAATACTTTTTTGCCCCACTGTATATAATACGGAAACGTAGGGAGTGTTTATAAAAATATACAAAGATGATATAAAAATGGAACAAAACTATACGGTATATACAATTACACAAAATAAAAGGAATGACGAAAGAAAATTACTAAACCTAGTGTCACGGAAATGGCTCAGAGCTTAGCGGAGGGATCTACTCCTTAGGAAAATGGACAGAACCCACAGCAAGCTGTACCTTCCTCATATGTGGGATGCTTGTGGGATGTGCTATGTCTGTTTGAATTTTAAGAGATCCCTAACTTCTAGAATATCTTTGCACCTGGGGGTCCTAGGAGGTAGAAATTGTCATCATGTTTCCTATTGCAATTTTACAATTCTAAAGATATGAAATATGGCATGGATAGCATCATCCATCCGAACAATATTAAGTTGAAGGGTTTAGAGTGGTCATACGGTAATGTGAATGTGTTATGTTTATCCCCTCACTGCGACCCCAAAATATATTTCCCATAAATATTAGATTAATGCAAACTCCAATATTCCTCACTGACCACTGGCTCCAAAGTATCGCAGGCAAGCTCTTTGAACAGAGGAAGCTTTTGCCTCAAAAGTGTACTTCACCTCTGAGTAAACAAATCCTTGTTCTAGTGACTGGTTCTCAGAGCAGATCTCTGCTGTAATTACCTGGTTGTTGCAGGAGGTCCCAACTTCAATGTAGGTTCAAGTGTCAGCTCTTTCTCACTTCCCCAGCTATAATAATCCCATATCTTCAATGTGAGGTCCTACTTCATTGGAAGTTGAAGTGTCAGCTCTTTCTCACTTCCCCAGTTACATTTAATCCGATATGTTCAATGTGATTGGGGTACGTCCCCTCTCCGGAGATGTCTTTTTGGATTTTAATTTTTCTCTATGGCAAATAAGCGTTCTGGATTCATGGGAAATCCAACGAGTCTTGCCAAAGTCTACTGGCAGTAAGATATTCCTGAAGGTTTATTGTATGAAAATAGGCAAAGAGATATGGAGGGACATAGTGCAGCAACAGAGGGTGAAGAAGTATAATTTATAACTAGACCCTGGATTCTGGGGTCCAAAGAACCTTCTGTCAGATATAAAAATACAAGATTATACCTGCTATATGGTAGGTGGAGGTTCAGTTGCAAAACCAGCATTGGAGCCCAAGAGCTATGAAAGGGACTTATCACTTGCCACAGATAAATATTTTCCCCCCTGGTGTAAATGCTGCTGTTTTCCAGAATACGGCGTTGTTTTTCATTTGTTCCTGCGATATTGCTCTCTCTACTCCCTGTATATTTAGAGGCTTGTTAGCCAAGTGGGTGTAGGCATCAGCTCTTCTTTGTGAGTGCATTCCTGAAGATCACACCCACTAGTAACAAGACTAGATTTATATACAGGAAAGATAGGGCCATATCTCAGGAACGGAGAGGAGCAGGAACAAAGGAAAGACAGCGCAGGGAAAAACAGCTGCCAATGGGACGAGACACCAGGTTGAGACCCATTACAGTCTACAGCCAGACTTGAAATCTCTTCTAATAAGTGAGGAAGAAGGAAGCTATAGGGGAACTTTTCCAAGGTTAGTGGGAGAGATTTGCATTTGCATGTATTACCATATGGATTTTCTCGCAGTTTTTTCAGTGGTACAAGTGTGAACAAAGCCTAACTATTCTGGACAGAATAGATAACAGGCTCATCAATAGCATTTTTCCTTGTCCATCCGGCAACGTTGTTGTGGTCCGCATGCCGCAGCGCTCCTCCTCCATACACAGAGCAGGAACTGCTGGTTAAATACAACACATTCTCAAATCCATTGTACAATTCCTGTCTTCACCTATGAAAAGAAGTGAAATCCAGCCTGTACCAGCAAACAGCGAGAACTGAACAGGCAGGGGGTGCAGCTATATGAGGCGTGGAGGTAAATGAAGTACCCGGCCCCGATGTGTGAGAGCCCCCAATGGCTTCTCTGCCATTTGAAAAGATGCCGGTGTTATAAATGCTTTATAGTAAGAGTGCATAGTAGGTGGGGGCGCTGTAATTGTGCATAGTTGTGGGGCACTGTGAATGATACATGGTAGATGGGGGACGATGAAATGGTACATAGTAAGTGGGGACTCTGTAATGGTACATTGTAGGTGGGGGTCTCTGTAATGGTACACAGTAGGTGGGGTGCTCTGTAATGGTACATAGTAGGTGGGGGGCTCTGTAATTGTACATAGTAAGTGGGAACCCTGTACTGGTACATAGTAGGTGGGGGCCCTGTAATGGCACATAGTAGGTGGGGGCTCTGCAAGGTACATAATAGGTGGTGGGCCTGTAATGGTACAAAGTAGGTGGGGGCCTGTAATAGTACATAGTAGGTGGGGTGCTCTGTAATGGTACTTAGTAGGTGGGGGCCCTGTAATGGTACATAGTAGGTGGGGGGGCTGTAATAGTACATAGAAGGTGGGGGTCCCTGCAATGGTACATAGTAGGTGGGGGCTCTGTAATGGTACATGGCAGGTGGGGGGGCTCTGTAGTGGTACATAGTAGGTAGGGGGGCCTGTAATGGCACATAGTAGATGGGGGTCCCTGTAAAGGTACTACATAGTAGGTGGAGGGCCTGTAATAGTGCATAGTAGGTTGGGGGGCCTGTAATAGTACATAGTAGGTGGGGGGCTCTGTAATGGTACATAGTAGGAGGGGGTCCCTGTAATGGTACAAAATAGGTGGGGTCTTAGTAATGGTACTACATAGTAGGTGGGGCCCTATAATGGTACATAGTACATGGGGGGAGGGCTGTAATGGTACATAGTAGATGGGGGGCCCTTAATAGTACATAGTAGGTGGAGATCATGCAATGGCACATAGTAGTTGGGGATCTCTGTAATGGTGCATAGTAGGTTGGGGACCCTGCAATGGTACATAGCAGGTGGGGGGGCCTGTAATGTTACTGTAATGGTACATAGTCGGTGGAGATCATGTTATGGTACATAGTAGGTGGGGGGCCCTGTAATGGTGTATAGTAGGTGGGGGGCCCTGTAATGGTGCATACTAGGTGGGGGCCCTGTAACGGTACATAGTAGGAGGGGGCCCTGTAATTGTACATAGTAGGTGGGGGCCCTGTAATTGTACATGGTAGGTGGTGGGCCCTGTAATGGTACATAGTAAGTAGGGGGCCTGTAATG
The DNA here is from genome assembly GCF_039654945.1 of Dendrobates tinctorius. Lineage (NCBI taxonomy): Eukaryota > Metazoa > Chordata > Amphibia > Anura > Dendrobatidae > Dendrobates > Dendrobates tinctorius. The sequence goes on along the minus strand of NW_027361688.1, from coordinate 29,911,814 downwards.
GTAGATAGTAAGTGGGGGGTCCTGTAATGGTACATAGTAGGTGGGGGCCTGTAATGGTACATAGTGGGGGGGGCTCGGTAATGTTACTTAGTAGGTGGAGATCATGTAATGGGTACATAGTAGGTGGGGAACCTGTATATTGTGTATAGTAGGTGGGGAGGGTCATGTAACAGATTTTGTGTCAGGGCATCAGGTGTGTTGCTTATATCTGACCGCCTTTAAGGATGGCCATAAATATGGTTATTGTCACGTCGCCCTCGGACTCGGAGCCTGCTGTCCCGACCTCGGCCACTAGGAGACGCCGGACTGTCACGTCGCCGTCGGACTCGGGGCCTTCTGTTCCGGCCTTGGCCACTAGGAGGCGCCGTGGTTCGGCCCTGAGTAATGGCGGTGACAGAGAAGGGGCCCCTGCGCAGGCATCTGATGGACGCAGGCTCCGCTCCTCAGTCGGTCGTGGAAGGGTTGGTGCATCGCCATCTGGCCTGCTCCTGGGGGCGGCCCTGATGACATCAGCAGTCTGGGAGCCTGTGAGAAATGACCTGATCCCTCAAATACTTGGACTGGTCTTGCAAGCCGCCGGATATATTCTCGATTCCCCTATGTGCTACTGTGTGATTGCCTATTGTTTGACTCTGACCTCAGACTGGATTTCTGACCCCTCTTGCCTGACGATTTTGTACTTCTGCTATTCTCCCGGTTTGTGACCTTGGCCTGGATATTCCACTCTGCTACTGCCTGCCGTTTTTGCACCTTTACCGCCCTCCCGTTTTGTGACCTTGGCCTGGACTCTCGACTCTCCCACTGCCTGACGTTTCTGTACCTCCACTGCTCGCCCGGTTTCTGACTACGATTTTGGCTCCCTGCCTTCTTCACTATTGGCGACCGTTCTGCTCTGGCGCACTGCTTCTACACAGCCACCCCCTGGGCCTTGCTACAATTCCAGATCCCTGTATAGGGGTTAAGGGTCTCGGGGTGCTGTCCCTACTGCATCCAGATCCGCGGAGGGACGTTACAGTTATAAACAGCATACAGTATTTTTCGCAGTGTTTATGTAGCATCGGATGTTTTTTGCCTCCTGTCCTTAGCAGTAAATATGACTGCAGCCTCTGAACTCAATATTTAAATTACTTACGGTCAGGGTCGGACTGGGGTGCCTAGGGACCACCAGGGGAATTGACTCTAGGGGCCCACCCTATGGCTGCCATAAATGGTTTTATTATGTGTTCATTTTTTGGCCTCTCCCACTAAAACGTGTGCCATTTAGCAAGCTGTACAGTGTGCAAAAGAGAACGCTCTCAGCCTCCTATATATCGTACACACTGTACTCTTGGCATCCTATATCACATACAGACCGCACTCTCGGTCTCCTATAACAGATACTTTCTATAAGAGGCTGAGAGTGTGGTATGTACAGTATATAGGATGCCAATATTGCGATATGTACGGCATATTGGCCTCGTATATGACATGCAGACTGTCGGCCTCCTATTAGGCCCCCTATAAGACATACTGAGTGTCGGGCTCCTATTAGGCCCCCTATAAGACATACAGACTGTCAGCCTCCTATTAAGCCCCCTATAAGACATACTGAGTGTCGGCCTCCTATTAGGCCCCCTATAAGACATACTGAGTGTCGGGCTCCTATTAGGCCCCCTATAAGACATACTGAGGGTCGGGCTCCTATTAGGCCCCCTATAAGACATACTGAGTGTCGGCCTCCTATTAGGCCCCCTATAAGACATACTGAGTGTCGGCCTCCTATTAGGCCCCCTATAAGACATACTGAGTGTCGGCCTCCTATTAGGCCCCCTATAAGACATACTGAGTGTCGGGCTCCTATTAGGCCCCCTATAAGACATACAGACTGTCAGCCTCCTATTAAGCCCCCTATAAGACATACTGAGTGTCGGCCTCCTATTAGGCCCCCTATAAGACATACTGAGTGTCGGGCTCCTGTTAGGCCCCCTATAAGACATACTGAGTGTCGGCCTCCTATTAGGCCCCCTATAAGACATACTGAGTGTCGGCCTCCTATTAGGCCCCCTATAAGACATACTGAGTGTCGGCCTCCTATTAGGCCCCCTATAAGACATACTGAGTGTCGGCCTCCTATTAGGCCCCCTATAAGACATACTGAGTGTCGGCCTCCTATTAGGCCCCCTATAAGACATACAGAGTGTTGCCTCTTAGATACTGTACAGACCGCACTCTCTGCCTATGTACGGCATACAGGAGGATGATAGTGCGGTCTGTACAGTCGGTATACAGGCCTCATATGACATATTAGGCCATATAAGAGTGTGCTGCATGTGTATCTTATCTAGGAGGCACTGACTGAGATTGTGATCTGTGATGCTGCATCATGTCATGTGTATGAGCAGGGACAGATTTAGGCAAAGTGGGGCCCTAGGCCAATTTTAAAATGGGGCCCCAAATTCTAACATATTGCACATCACACAGAAGCATTTCGGTTGTAGTTACATGCGCTGAGTTCAGGACGCTGAATCAGTGTGATCGACAATATTGAAGTCGTTCAACACTTGTTTCCTGGCCTCTTTCCACCGTCTGAGAAAGAATGATGGGGACAGAACAATCACTAATGGATTAATCTGTCCCCATACAGTATCATGTTATCAGCAGCACATCTACAGTTTACACCCCATAGTCCTCCATTCAATATAATGTCCCCCATAGTCCTCCATATAATATATTCTGCCCCATAGTCCTCCATATAGTATAATACACTCCTCAGTCCCACATATAACATAATGCAGCCACCCCATAGAACATAATGCAGCCACCCCACAGAGTATAATGCAGCCCTGCCATACAATATAATGTAACCCCCATAGAATATAATGCAGCCCCCCTCTTATAGTATAATGCAGCCACCCCTTAGAGCATAATGTAGCCACCCCACAGAATACAATGTAACCCCGGATAGAATATAATGCAGCCCCCCTCATATAGTATAATGCAGCCCCTCCATAGAATATATGGCAACCTCTTATATAGTGTAATGTAGCCCCTCCATAGAATACAATGTAGCCCTCCTCATATAGTATGAAAAAGACCCTATTGTCTACTCCAGAGAAGCTATACTGCTCCTTAGGGATACAAAAAGGCAGCATGCTGCTAATAGACCAGAGGACATTCTACCAGAAATAAGGAGGACTAAGAGAAGAGGTTGCAGAGCTGGAGCCCTCAGGAAAGCTAGAAGAAGGCGCTATAGACCTGCTCTTCCCTCCGTCATTATGGGCTATGTGAGGTCACTCGGGAATAAGTTGGACGAACTGTCGGCGCTGACCAGACATCATCGGGAATTAAGGGAGTGCAGTATGTTGCTGTTTACAGAGACCTGGCTCACCTAAGGTACTCCGGACACTTGTCTCATTGGATGGCTTTAAACTCATTTGCGCGGACAGGACAAGGGAGAGCGGTGAAGTCGGAGGGCTGGCGATATTTGTGAATGATAGATGGTGTGACTCTAGGCACATCGTGGTCAAAGAGCAAACATGCTGTAAGGACATTGAGCTGTTAGCTGTGGGCATGAGACCTTTTTATTTATTGAGGGAACTTTCGCATGTAGTCATGATAGCTGCATACGTCCCCCCTTCTGCGAAAGCTGATGCCGCCACTGAGGTCCTACAATCCACAGTGAGCATGATGCAGTCCCTTCACCCCCAAGCACTCCTTCTGGTTTCGGGAGACTTCAATCGTGTCTCCAGCATCCATACTACCCGGTTGCACACAGTATGTTACCTGCCTCAATAGAGACAACAAAATATAGGACTTGTTCTTTGCCAATGTGAGAGGGGCATATGCCTCGTCAGCCTTACCGCCCCTTGGAAGATCGGATCACAACCTAGTGCACCTCCAACCCGTGTACAAGCCACTTGTACAGAGAGAACCTGCTGTCACTCGCACAGTGAGGATATGGACTGAGGAGAGTGAAGATGCTCTGAGAGACTGCTTTGAAACAACCACTTGGGATGTGTTGCAAGATTCCTATGGTGATGACATGGATGGTCTCACACACTGTATAACGGACTACGTTAATTTCTGTGTAGACAACCCACAAAAGTAGTGAGGTGCTTCTCTAACAATAAACCATGGATCAGCCCCAGAATAAAGCCTCTTCTCAAAGAGAAGAAGTTGGCCTTCAGATTAGGTGACAAGGGCAGGCTGAGAGAAGTGCAGAAAGATCTGAAGAATCTAATCAGGCAGGGAAAGGCTAATTATAAGAGAAAGATAGAACTGAAATTGTCACAGAAAAGGATTCATGAAGTCTGGGAGGGTCTAAAGTCTATATCTGGGCATAGACAGACTGTCTCCAGGATGATTGTAGATAAAAAGGGGCTTAATGAACTTAATCTATTCTTTAACAGATTTAATCACACACTGGCTGCTCCTGCCCCTGCATACTATTCACACCTCTCTACTACAATAACCTCACCCCCTGCTGCAACTTGTCAACTGAGCCAGGGTCTGTTCTTCACAAGTACCCAGGTTGCAAAAGAACTGGATAAGATCAAAGTTTTGAAGGCTGCAGGTCCTGACGGCATCAGTGCAAGGCTAATCAAAACCTGCGGGCACCAGCTGAGTGAGATCATTACATATCTGTTCAATATGAGCCTGAGAATAGGTATAGTACCACAACTGTGGAAATTATCGTGTGTGGTACCAGTTCCGAAGAAACCTTATCCGAAAGACCTTAATGACTATAGACCTGTAGCATTGACATCACACCTGATGAAGGTACTAGAGAGATTGGTTCTCACACGTCTCCGTCCTCTAGTGAGCTCGGATATGGACCCTCTCCAGTTTGCCTACAGGCCAGGCATTGGTGTGGATGCAAGAATAATGTTCTTAGATTTCTCTAGTGCTTTTAATACCATACAGCCAGGTCTACTGAGAGACAAGCTGGGTCTTGTTGGCGTGGACCTCCAACTCTCCACCTGGATCCTTAACTACCTCACAAACCGACCTCAGTTTGTAAAGGTTCGGGACAGTGTGTCAGACACGGTGATCTGCAATACAGGGGCACCTCAAGGTACAGTTCTTGCCCCTTTTCTCTTCACACTGTACACTGCGGATTTTAAGTGCAACTCATCTAGCTTCTACTTGCAGAAGTATTCTGATGACTCTGCAATAGTAGGCCTCATCACAGGAGGAGATGAAAGAGAGTACAGAGATACTAACCAAGCTTTTGTGGAGTGGTGTCAGAGGAACCACCTTAGGATTAATTCCGGGAAGACCAAGGAATTGGTGGTGGACTTTCGCAGGGAAAAAATCCACCAGTAGTGGTGAACATTCAGGGAAATGACATTGAGATAGCCGACACCTATAAGTACCTTGGTGTGATCCTCAATAATAAGCTTGACTGGGCCCATCACTTGGATGCAGTGTACAGGAAGGGCCACAGTAGGCTTTTTCTGCTCAGAAGGCTGAGAGCCTTCGGAGTTAGGGGGGCACTCCTTGCATTCTTCTTCAACTCTGTTGTGGCATCAGTCATTTTCTTTGGTGTGGCGTGCTGGGGTAGTGGCATATCAACCAGGGACTGGAATAGGCTGGACAAACTGATTATAAGGGCCAGCTCTGTCCTGGGATGCCCCCTTGATCCAGTTCAGGAAGTAGGCGACAGGAGGATACTGGCCAAGGTGAGCTACAGGGTGCAGAATGATTCCCATCCCATGCATGAGACCGTGACAAAGATGTGCAGTACTGTCAGTGACCGGCTACTTCATCCTAAATGTGAGAGGGAGCGCTATCGAAAGTCCTTCCTTCCTGCTGCAGTTAGGCTGTATAACCAGCACTGTCCAAAACGGAGAACGACCCAAACAGTGAACTGATAGATCCAAAGTTGTGATAGTCTGGTTATATCTTTTTCTTTCGTATATGTACCTACCTACTGTCAATGTAATGTCTTTATGCATCTGTATCTGTACTTGTTCTTGCCTTGCTGCTGTAATGCTCTGAATTTCCCCATGGTGGGACGATTAAAGGATTATCTTATCTTATCTTACAATGCAGCCCCAATAGAATATAATGTAGCCCCCTCATGAAGTATAATAAACCCCCCCTACAATATAATCTAGCCCCCCATAAAATATAATGCAGCCCCTGTAGAATACAATGTAGCCTCCTCATATAGTATAATGTAGCCCCTTCATGGAGTATGATGCAATCACCACCATAGAATATATAATGTAGCCCCGAATAGAATATAATACAGCCCACCTCCCCATAGAATATAATGTAGCCCCCCATATTATATATCACAGCCTCCCCCATAGAAAATAATGTATAATGTACCCCCCCATGGTATTAAACACAGTCACATAGCATATAGCACAGCCCCACATGGTATATAGCACAGTCCCACATGGTATACAGCAGAGCACGATGGCATACAGCACAGTCCCCCATTGGTATACAGCACAGCCCCCCATTGTTATACAGCACAGCCCCCCATTGGTATACAGCAGAGCGCCATGGTATACAGCACAGCCCCACATGGTAAATAGCACAGGCCCACATAGTATAAAGCACAGCCCCACATGTTATACAGCACAACCCCCCATTGGTATACAGCACATCCCCCATTGGTATACAGCACATGCCCCCCATTGGTATACAGCACAGCCTCTCATTGGTATACAGCACAGCCCCCCATTAGTATACAGCACAGCCCCACATGGTATAAAGCACAGGCCCACATGGTATAAAGCGCAGGCCCACATGGTATAAAGCGCAGCCCCACATGGTATATATCACAGAATCACATGGTTTACAGCACAGCCCCATGGTATACAGCACAGCCCCACATGGTATACAGCACAGGCCCACATAGTATAAAGCACAGCATCACATGGTATACAGCACCATGGTATACAGCACAGCCCCACATGATATACAGCACAGGCCTCAGCCTCCTCCGGACCCCTCTTCCCTCCTCTTCCTCCTCCAGACCTCTCTGGCCTCCACTTACTTCTCCAGACCCCTCTTCCCTCCTCTTCCTCCTCCGGACCCCTCTGGCCTCTACCATGGAGACTCTTTGTTCCCCCTCCTCTCCAGGGACACAGACCACCCGTCACCCACTCACTCTAGACTCTACTCACCGGACCACAGCAGAGTAGGAGTGGGAGCAGCAGCAGGGAGAGCAGAGCTCAGCGGCTTCCTCTTGTCTCACACGCTGGCTGCTATGCTATTAGTCAGCCAGCTACAGAGCCGGAAAGCAGAGCGCGGGGTGTTTCACCGCCCATCAAGAACAGCGCTGATGTCACGTGGCAAGGTCCTGGGGCTGGGTGAGTCATCAGAGAGACCCAGAGCCAGCAAGAGGGCCGCCCGACGCCGCGTCAGCGCCTCAGACGGGGGTATGCCGGGCCCGCGCCGCCTCGCGCTATGGTATGTGCACGCGTGCGTCCCTTCAAATCATGGGATGCGCTTTTAAAGGGCCCACGCACTTAAAGGGGCAGCATTTTTAAAGGGCCCCAGTGACCCTCGGGGCCCACCGGGCATTTACCCGGTACCTCGCCAGGCCAGACCGAGCTTGCTTACGGCAATTAGCAATTGCACAAGAAAAAAAAATTACATGTACTGCATGTACAGCAGTTTTTTTTTTATTGGAAAAGCCCAAATTCGCCACTTCACTCCAGAGCGGCATTCATAATTCTACAGTCTTTGCAGCGGCACTTTTTTTTTAGTATCTTACATATGATGTATTATTGAATTAGATATTTAGCGAACGGTATTTATTCTATTTCCACATAGGCAGAATAACATTTTTCCAAACACCTGTCTCCGTGAGATACATCTGGACTCTGCGTGCAAAACATAACCTGCTGGATCACATGTGGACAGTCAGCAAAATATTTCCTGTTCTGTAGTAGATGGTTAGGTTTCACTTACCTTATATATGAGCGCCATCTGGTGGTTGTTTTTTATATACTTTTAAAAGGGTAATCGCAGTCTTGGAACCATTTTTATTTCTAACTAGCTGAAAAGCCCGGCGTTGGTACATAGTAGGTTGGGGGCCCTGTAATGGTACATAGTAGGTGGGGGGCCCTGTAATGGTACATAGTAGGTGGGGGCCCTGTAATGGTACATGGTAGGTGGGGGCCCTGTAAAGGTACATAGTAGGTGGGGGGCTCTGTAATGGTACATAGTAGGTGGGGGCCCTGTAATGGTACATAGTAGGTGGGGGCGCTGTAAAGGTACATAGTAGGTGGGGGACCCTGTAATGGTACATAGTAGGTGGGGTGCCCTGTAATGGTACATAGTAGGTGGGGGACCCTGTAATGGTACATAGTAGGTGGGGTGCCCTGTAATGGTACATAGTAGGTGGGGGGCCCTGTGATGGTACATAGTAGGTGGGGGGCTCTGTAATGGTACATAGTAGGTGGGGGGCCCTGTAATGGTGCATAGTAGGTGGGGGCCCTGTAATGGTACATGGTAGGTGAGGGGCTCTGTAATGGTGCATAGTAGGTGGTGGTCCCTGTAATGGTACTACATAGTAGGTGGGGGGCCCTGTAATGGTACTACATAGTAGGTGGGGGGAGGGCTGTAATGGCACATAGTAGGTGGGGGGCCCTGTAATAGTACATAGTAAGTGGGGGCTCTGTAATAGTACATAGTAGGTGGGGGCTCAGTAATGGTGTATAGTAGGTTGTGGTCCCTGTAATGGTACTGCATAGTAGGTGGGGTGCCCTGTAATGGTACTACATAGTAGGTGGGGGGAGGGCTGTAATGGCACATAGTAGGTGGGGGGCCCTGTAATAATACATAGTAAGTGGGGGCTCTGTAATAGTACATAGTAGGTGGGGGCTCAGTAATGGTATATAGTAGGTTGGGGTCCCTGTAATGGTACTGTGTAGTAGGTGGGGGGGCCCTGTAATAGTACATAGTAGGTGGGGGGCTCTGTATTGGTACATGGCAGGTGGAGATCATGTAATGGTAGATAGTAGGTGGTGGCCCTGTATATTGTGTATAATAGGTGGGGGCCCTGTATATTGTGTATAGTAGGTGGTGGCCCTGTATATTGTGTATAGTAGGTGGGGGGCCTGTATATTGTGTATAGTAGGTGGGGGCCCTGTATATTGTGTATAGTAGGTGGGGGCCCTGTATATTGTGTATAGTAGGTGGGGGCCCTGTATATTGTGTATAGTAGGTGGGGGCCCTGTATATTGTGTATAGTAGGTGGGGGCCCTGTATATTGTGTATAGTAGGAGGGGAGGGTCATGTAACAGATTGTGTCAGGGCATCAGGTATGTTGCTTACATCTGACCGCCTTTAACCCCTTCACTACCAAGGGTGGTTTGCACGTTAACTCCCGGGCCAATTTTTACAATTCTGACCACTGTGCATTTATGAGGTCATAACTCTGAAACGCTTCTATGGATCCCGGTGATTCTGACATTGTTTTCTCGTGACATATTGTACTTCATGTTAGTGGTAAAATTTCATTCAAATAACTTGCGTTTATTTGTGAAAAAAACGGAAATTTGGCGAAAATTTTGAACATTTCGCAATTTTCCAACTTGAAATTTTTTTGCCCTTAAATCACAGCGATACGGCACACAAAAAACTTAATAAATAACATTTCCCACATGTTTACTTTACATCAGCACAATTTTGGAACCAAAATTTTTTTTTGTTAGGAAGTTATAAGGGTTAAAAATTGACCAGCGATTTCTCATTTTTGCAACATCATTTTATTTTTAGGGACCACATCACATTTGAAGCCACTTTGAGGGGTCTATATGATAGAAAATACCCAAAAGAGACACCATTCTAAAAACTGCACCCCTTATGGTGCTTAAAACCACATTCAAGAAGTTTATTAACCCTTTAGGTGCGTCACAGGAATTTTTTGAATATTTAAAAAAAATGAACATTTAACTTTTTTTCACAAAAAAATACTTCAGGTTCAATTTTCTTTATTTTACCAAGGGTAACAGGAGAAATTGGACTGCAAAAGTTATTGTGCAATTTGTCCTGAGTACGCTGATACCTGATATGTGGGGGGAACCACTGTTTCGGCGCATGGCAGACCTCAGTAGGGAAGGAGCACCGTTTGACTTTTTCGATGCAAAATTGGCTGGAATTCAGATCGGACACCATGTCGCGTTTGGAGAGCCCCTGATGTACCTAAACAGTGGAAACCCCCCCAAGTGACCCCATTTTGGAAACTAGACCCCCCAAGGAACTTATCTAGATATGTGGTGAGAACTTTGAACCCACAAGAGCTTCACAGAAGTTTATAACGTACAGCGGTACAATTAAAAAATCCTATTTTTTCCACAAAAATGATCTTTTCACCCCCAATTTTTATTTTTCCAAGGGTAACAGGACCCTAAAAGTTATTGTGCAATTTGTCCTGAGTACGCTGATACCCCATATGTGGGTGTAAATGACTATTTGGGCGCATAGCAGAGCTCGGAAGGGAAGCAGCGCCATTTGACGTTTTTGGCTAGAATTGAGATCGGACACCATGTCGCGATTGGAAAACCCCTGATGTACCAAAACAGTGGAAACCCTCCACAAATGACACCATTTTGGAATCTATACCCCCCAAGGAACTTATCTAGATGTGTGGTGAGAACTTTGAACCCCCAAGGGCTTCACAGAAGTTTATAACATACAGCCATACAATTAAAAAATCATATTTTTTCCACAAAAATGATCTTTTCACCCTCAATTCTTATTTTTCCAAGAGTAACAGGACCCTAAAAGATATTGTGCAATTTATCCTGAGTGCGCTGATACCCCACATGTGGGGGTAAACCACTATTTGGGTGCATGGCAGAGCTCGGAAGGGAAGCAGCACCATTTGACGTTTTTGTCTGGAATTGAGATCGGACACCATGTCGCGTTTGGAAAGCCCCTGATGTACCAAAACAGTAGAAACCCCCCACAAATGACACCATTTTGGAAACTAGACCCCCTGAGGAACTTATCTAGATGTGTGGTGAGCACTTTGAACCCCCAAGGGCTTCACAGAAGTTTATAATGCCCAGGCATGAAAATAAAAAAATCGTATTTTTTCCACAAACATGATCAATTAGTCTCCAATTTTTTTATTTTCCCAAGGGTAACAGGAGAAATTGGACCCCAAAAGTTGTTGTCCAATTTGTCCTGAGTACGCTGATACCTCATATGTGGGAGAAAACTACTGTATGGGCACACGTCGGGGCTCGGAAGGGAAGTAGTGACGTTTTGGAATGCAGACTTTGATGGCATGGTCTGCGGGTGTCATGTTGCTTTTGGAGAGCCCCTGATGTACCTAAACAGTGGAAACCCCCCACAAGTGACCCCATTTTGGAAACTAGACCCCCTAATGAACTTATCTAGATGTATGGTGAGCACTTTGAACCCCCAAGTGCTTCACACAAGTTTATAACGCCTGGGCGTGAAAATAAAAAAATCATTTTTTTCCGCAAAAATGATATTTTTGCCCCCAATTTTTTATTTTCCTAAGGGTAACAGGAGAAATTGGACCCCAAAAGTTGTTTTGTAATTTGTCCTGAGTAGGCTGATACCCCATATGTGGGGGTAAAACACTGTTTGGGCGCATGGCAGAGCTTGGAAGGGAAGGAGCACCATTTGACTTTTTCAACGCAGAATTGGCTGGAATTGAGATCAGACGCCATGTTGCCTTTGGAGAGCCCCTGATGTGCCCAAACAGTGGAAACCCCCAATTCTAACTCCAACCCTAACCCCAACACACTCCTAACCCTACTCTGAGCCCTAACCCTAGCCCTAACCCTAACCCTAATGGGAAGATGGAAATAAATACATTTTCTTTTAGTTTTATTATTTTTCCCTAACTAAGGGGGTGATAACGGGGGGTTTGATTTACTATTTATGGCGGTTTTTATGTATGGCGGCTGTCAGACGCTAAAAGACGCTTTTTATTGTAAAAATAGTTTTTGCATCACCACATATTGTGAGCTGTAATTTTTCCGTATTTTGACCCACCGAGTCATGTGAGGTCTTATTTTTTGCGAGATGAGTTGATGTTTTCATTGGTATCATTTTCGGGCACATGACATTTTTTGATCGTTTTTTATTCCGATTTTTGGGACGCAGAATGAACAAAAACCAGCGTTTCATGAATTTCTTTTAGGTGGTGCGTTTACGCCGTTCCGCGTGCGATAAAATTGATAAAGTGGTTTTATTCTTCGGGTCAGTACAGTTACAGTGATACCTCATTTAGGTCGTTTTTTATGTTTTGTCGTTTTTTTGCAATGAAAACAATTTTATATAAAAAATAATTATTTTTGTATCGCTTTATTCTGCGAGTTATAACTTTTTTATTTTTTTGCGGATGATGCTGTATGGCGGCTCTTTTTTTGCAGGACAAGATGGCGTTTTCAGCGGTACCATGGATATTTATATGTATCTTTTTGATCGCGCATTATTGCACTTTTTGTTCGGTGGTATGATAATAAATCATTATTTTTTGCTTCGTTTTTTATTTTTATTTTTTAATGGGTTCGCTAAAGGGGTTAACTAATGGGACAGTTTTATAGGGCGGGTCGCTACGGACGCATCAATACCAAATATGTGTACTTTTATTGTTTTGGTTTTTTTTATTTTGAAAAAATGGATTTATTGGGGAATTTATTTATTTTTTTTTACTAATTTATTTAGCGATTTTTTTAAAATTATTTTTAACACTTTTTTTATTTTTTTTTACTTTATTACCTTGTCCCAGGTGCGACATCACTGTCCTGTGACAGATCGCTGATCTGTCACATCACAGATCACTGTGACAGATCAGCAATCTGTCACAGGCAGTTCTGCAGACTTCCTCATGCCTGCGCTTTGCAGGCAGTGAGGAAGTCAGCTCCCTACAGGCCCCTGAAGGCCCCCGTCGCCATCTTGGATCCGGGGGTGTGTAGGGAAAGAGACCCCCGCAGCAGCGCTGCACATTGCGCTGCCGTGGGGGGCTCAGGGAAGCAAGGAGGGAGCCCCCTCCCTGCCGATGCTTCCCTTTAACCCCCGGTACACCGCGATCCCGTTTGATCGCGGTGTACAAGGGGTTAACGTGTCGGGGGCGGTCCGTGACCGACCCTGACACATTGTGCTGGGTGTCAGCTGTGATAATCAGCTGACACCCGGCCGCGATCAGCGGCGCTCACCACGTGGGCGCCGCTGATCGCTAGGACATAATATTCCGTCCATGGTAATTAGGTCCAGGGTCACATGGACGGAATATTACGTCCCTTGTAGGTAAGGGGTTAAGGATGACCATAAATATGGTTATAACCAGCATACAGTATTTTTCGCAGTGTGGCATCGGATGTTTTTCGCCTCCTTAGGCCTGTTTCACACTTACGTTTTTTCTGTCAGTTGCAATCCGTTGAAAAGGCGGAGAACGGATCCGTGGCCATTGAGACACCAACAGGTGCCACCGGACCGTTGTTTTCATGGATCCGCCGAAGTCTGCATTTTAAAGGAACCGCAGCCAAGAGAGAGAGATTTTCGACGCTCCCAGAACGGCATTTCATGGTTAAAATGCCTCCCGGAGTAAAGCTCCCGGCATGCGCACTTAAAAATAGCGGACCGTCAAGGCAAAAAAAAGTTGCATTGTCCTTCTCTTCCGCCCGGGAGCCGCTAAAATCTTGGCGGAACCCTTAAAATAAGGGGTGGGACGAACGACCGTCAGTCAAGATCCACCACTAATATAAGTCTATGGAGGATAAAAGCGGATCCGCCCATTTTTCGGCGGATCCGTTTTTTTCTAAAATTGGCGGATTTTGACTGACGACAAACAACGGACGTGTGAAACAGCCCATAGCTGTAAATATGACTGCAGCCTCTGAACTCATTATTTAAATTACTTACGGTAATTAGCAATTGCGCAGGAAAAAAAATTATATTAAAAAAAACAGGGTGTAATTACTCTTCTGTACTGATCTCAAAGGGACATCTTAATTATAAGTCAAATAACATGCATTTATTTATCAGGTGTTATATTCCAGAGCTGCACTCATAATTCTGCATGGAGGTAGAAGTACACTACCGGGCTAATAAAATAAGCTATTTCTAACTAGCTGAAGAGCCCGACGTTGCCTGGGCATAGTAACTAACTGTGGTTAGTTACAACAAATGATAATGATTATATTGCACATAAAAACATTTCACATCATATATTCAACACATTCAAGAGCCTTTTGATAAACAACATTTTTGGTTTTTCCTTTTGGCGCAAAGATGAACAGATTTTTGGCAGTTCCAACTTTTGAACAGGCCACGTAAAGTTGACCATGAGAAAAGCATGGAGATTGCAAATCGATCCCTACTCCTTTCAAGGCCTGTCCCTGAGCCTTGTTAACGGACATTGCAAATGCCAATCGAACTGGAAACTGGAGGCACTTAAAATCAAAAGGCAAATCAGATGGAATGAGTGGAATTCTTGTAATGAAAATGTCCTCTCCTTTGGCACATTCTGTTGCTGAGCTGTGTATCTAATCCTATCCTGTGTGATACTATCTGCTGAGCTGTCTATCCTGTGTGACACTGTCTGCTGAGCTGTGTATCTAATCCTATTCTGTGTGACACTCTCTGCTGAGCTGTGTATCTAATCCTCCCCTGTGTGATACTGACTGCTGATCCGTGTATCTAATCCTCTCCTGTGTAATACAGTCTTCTGCTCCGAGTATCTAATCATATCCTGTGTGATACTGGGTTTCCCCTGCAGTCTGTGTCAGAGGGTGGTCTGTGTCAGCATGGTAATAAATTGTTATTTCCAGCTTTAAAGAAGGACGATAACACCATAGACATAAGAATAATAGGCCTCATTTACCACAACTGTCTACAAGGAAAACTGTTGCTCATGGCAACCAATCACAGCTCAGGTTTCACCTTTTAAACAGCTCTGGGGTGAAATAAAAGATGCTTAGTGATTGGTTAGTATGTGGAGTAGGCATGGCTTGATACATACATACACTCAGTTTTATACACTGTGTTCCAAATTATTATGCAAATTGGATTTAAGTGTCATAAAGATGTTATTTTTTGTTTTTCAAATAAACTCATAGATGGTATTGTGTATCAGGGCTCTTTGGATCACTGAAATCAATCTCAAATGCCTGTGATAATTAGTTTGCCAGGTGAGCTCAATTAAAGGAAAACTACTTAAGAATGATGTTCCACATTATTAAGCAGGGCACAGGTTTCAAGGAATTTAGGAAATAAAAAGGATCTCTCTGCTGCTGAAAAGCATCAAATAGTGCAATGCCTTGTTCAAGAGATGAAAACATTAGATATTTCCCAAAAATGTAAACGTGATCATTGTACTGTTAAGAGATTTGTGGTTGATTCTGAGCACAGACATGTTTGTGCTGATAAAGGCAGAATGAGGAAGGTTTCTGCCAGGCAAGTTCATTGGATTAAGAGAGTGGCTGCTAAAAAGCCATTACAAACTAGCAAACAGATATTTAAAGCTGCTGGTGCCTCTGGAGTCCCTCGAACCTCAAGGTGTAGGATCCTTCAAAGGCTTGCTGTGGTGCATAAACCTATTATTCGGCCACCCCTAAACAGTGCTCACAAGCAGAAACGGTTGCAGTGGGCCCAGACATACACGAAGACTAATTTTCAAACAGTCTTGTTTACTGATGAGTGTTGAGCAACCCTGGATGGTCCAGATGGATGGAGTAGTGGATGGTTGGTGGATGGCCACCATGTCCCAACAAGGCTGCGATGTCAGCAAGGAGGTGGAGGAGTCATGTTTTGGGCCGGAATCATGGAGAAACAGCTGGTAGGGCTCTTTAAGGTTCCTGAAGGTGTGAAAATGACCTCTGCAAAGTATATAGAGTTTCTGACTGACAGCTGTCTTCCATGGTATAAAAAGCAGAAACGTGCCTTCAGGAGCAAAATCATCTTCATGCATGACAATGCACCATCTCATGCTGCAAAGAATACCTCTGAGTCATTGACTGCTATAGGCATAAAAGGAGATAAACTCATGGTGTGGCCACCATCTTCCCCTGACCTCAACCCTATAGAGAACCTATGGAGTATCATCAAGCAAAAGATCTATGAGGGTGGGAGGCAGTTCACATCAAAACAGCAGCTCTGGGAGGCTATTCTGACTTCATGCAAAGAAACACAAGCAGAAACTCTCCAAAAACTCACAATTTCAATGGATGCAAGAATTGAGAAGGAGATATCAAAGAAGGGTTCTTATGTTAACATGTCACTTGGCCTGTTAAGCTATTTAACTCCAAAATATCCTTTTTGTTTAGTGAATGTGACCTCCTAATGCTGCAAATTCCACAAATGAGCATTTTCAGTTCTTTAAAACATATCAAATGTTTAGAAATTCTACTGTGCCTAATAATTTGGAACAGTGCAATTTGAGTTTTTATTCATTTTGGAGATTATACTGTTATTATTATTTGATGCATACTAACGGGTGATGACTTTTATTAGACTGACTGTCATTTGTACCGACTATTTAGGAAAATCAGAGAAAAATATCATTTGCATAATAATTTGGAACACAGTGTATACGGTATATAGATTTCAATGCATAAATATAATTAGGCAATTTTGGAAAGTCACTTAAAAGTTGTTAAAGGGGATTCCCAGGACTTTAACCTCTTCATCACCAGGCAATTTTTCTTTGTTTATGCTTTTTTTCCCCCTTCTATCGAGATTTTTTTTTTAATTTTTATGTTGATATAGTCACATGAGGGTTTGTTTTTAGCGGGTGAGAATGATTCATTTTACAGTATAATCTGAAAAATAGGGGAGAACATACAGTAACTACATTGGGTAAAAGGGTGAAGAAAAAACTTTCTCAAATTTTTTTTTCTTTGGGTGTTTGTTTTTTATTTTCATGTATTCATTGAGCAATAAAAAAAACAATCTGGTAAAGGTCAGTACAATTACATTGATACTAAACTTTAGTTTTCTTTAATACTCCTGGGGCTTAAAAAAAATTCCAAGCTATGTTATATAAAAAAAAATATATATATATTTATTTTTTTTTTTGTTTTTTTTTGAGGGAAGATGTGGCAACCAAATCCCAGAAATTTTTAGTTTTCAAATTTGTTTCCTTGTTTACCATATGTTTAAAATAATTTTAGATTTTGATTGATTTTACACCTTTGTGGGCATTGTTTTTTTTAAAAAACCAACACTTTTTAGCAGGGCTGTGGAGTCGGTAAGCCACAGTTGCGACTCCGACTCCTGGATTTTATCAGGCTCCGACTCCGACTCCGGCTCCGACTCCGACTCCGGCTCCGACTCCGACTCCTTCATAAATGGCCAATTCATAACAACAAATTTACTGTTGTAAAATATTAAACATCGTGCTTATTCAGTTTCTCACCATCATATAAGTAATCAGACCACTTAGAGCAAAAACTACATTTATTAGAATACAATTAGAATATAGCAAATAACTTTTATAAACTTTTCTAAACTGTAAGTAAATATGCAATAAACACTTTTATGCAGTTAATAAGAAGAAATCTATAAATTTGTCCTCAGAAAAAGTATTGCCTCTGTCAGATCCTCCTTCATGGATGCCCTCAAATCTGATCTAATTATTTTGAGAGCAGAGAACAACCTCTCTACACTAACTTGTGTTGGTGGCAAAGCAGTAACCACTCGGGCAACATCTCTGACAATGTCAGGATACAGAGGAATCGCTTGTTGCACTGTTATTTTTGATGAACGGTCAAATTTCTCAATTTCTTTTAGTGCACATGAAAAAGTCTGCTGAAATGTACTGGCTGTGTTCCTTGATGGGGATGACTCTTCTTCTATGCGGGAACGCTTTGCACGGTCCTTGTGATCCAAATATTTTTCGAAATTAAATTCTTCATCAGTTGATGATGAGGGTGAAGATGTGGCAGGACGACCAAATTCTTCTTGTTCCTCCTGACTGTTCTGCAACCCTTTCATCCTTACTGCTATTTCAAACAGAGCTTCTTTTCCTTTACTTAGCTGTTGATCATCTAGAAGAATCCGATGCATTGGGTCTACATAAACAGCTGCCAAAAGAATGTTATTTTGTAATAGTAGCTCCTCTCTCCGTTTCATTGATGTAGCAATGCCACTTGCAATTAACCCTCCTCTTTGGGACAGGCAAAATATCAGGTTCTTCCACTCCTTTAAGAAAATACCTGGAGTTAAGTCCTCTGCTTGTAATTTTTTAGTCACTGTAAATGGGTGCTCTAGCAATTTTTCCAGCTCAGTCACCTGATTCCACTGACTTTCATTTAGCGTCAGTTGAGGGTTAGCCATGTCTACAAGAAAGGTTTTCAGTTGAACCAAGCGCTGAATCATTAAGTACTGCCCCATCGTGTGGCTTGATCAATAATTGCCCCTTTTCCAGCACGTCTCTTCAAAATTGAGTCAACTTTAGGGGTTCTGGCAACAGTAGCCAATTTTCTCACCTTGCCAATCAGTGCAGCAGCATGTCCTTCTTGCAGACTGTCTCTTATAGCCAGCTGTAGCGTATGCACAACACAGCGCATGTGATGAATGAAAGAACATATTGACACAGTTTCAACAAGATCATCTAAACTATCATGTTGCTGTTCATCTGAAGCAACTTCAGTTTGCTCCTCAGTTACAATACTGTGTTCCTCTATTTCAAACTTTCTGTGTCTGTGGACCCAGAATGTTCTTCTAGCTGCTGGTCACCATCATTACTCTCATTCATTAGCTTAATAGTACTTATCATATTTGAAGCATTGTCAGTTACGACAGAAAGAACTTGCTCTTTTTTAAGTTCATAGTCTTGCAGAACCTTTTCCACCAAGACCTGGAGAAACTCACTGGTGTGATGAGCTTTGGTGACTTTACTGCCAATGTCTTGGTAACTACAGTGGGGAAAAAAAGTATTTAGTCAGTCAGCAATAGTGCAAGTTCCACCACTTAAAAAGATGAGAGGCGTCTGTAATTTACATCATAGGTAGACCTCAACTATGGGAGACAAACTGAGAAAAAAAAATCCAGAAAATCACATTGTCTGTTTTTTTTTTCATTTTATTTGCATATTATGGTGGAAAATAAGTATTTGGTCAGAAACAAAATTTCATCTCAATACTTTGTGATATATCCTTTGTTGGCAATGACAGAGGTCAAACGTTTTTGTAAGTCTTCACAAGGTCGCCACACACTGTTGTTGGTATGTTGGCCCATTCCTCCATGCAGATCTCCTCTAGAGCTGTGATGTTTTTGGCTTTTCGCTTGGCAACACGGACTTTCAACTCCCTCCAAAGGTTTTCTATAGGGTTGAGATCTGGAGACTGGATAGGCCACTCCAGGACCTTGAAATGCTTCTTACGAAGCCACTCCTTCGTTGCCCTGGCGGTGTGCATGTTGAAAGACCCAGCCACGTTTCATCTTCAATGCCCTTGCTGATGGAAGGAGGTTTGCACTCAAAATCTCATGATACATGGCCCCATTCATTCTTTCATGTACCCGGATCAGTCGTCCTGGCCCCTTTGCAGAGAAACAGCCCCAAAGCATGATGTTTCCACCACCATGCTTTACAGTAGGTATGGTGTTTGATGGATGCAACTCAGTATTCTTTTTCCTCCAAACACGACAAGTTGTGTTTCTACCAAACAGTTCCAGTTTGGTTTCATCAGACCATAGGACATTCTCCCAAAACTCCTCTGGATCATCCAAATGCTCTCTAGCAAACTTCAGACGGGCCCGGACATGTACAGGCTTAAGCAGTGGGACACGTCTGGCACTGCAGGATCTGAGTCCATGGTGGCGTAGTGTGCTACTTATGGTAGGCCTTGTTACATTGGTCCCAGCTCTCTGCAGTTCATTCACTAGGTCCCCCCGCGTGGTTCTGGGATTTTTGCTCACCGTTCTTGTGATCATTCTGACCCCACGGGGTGGGATTTTGCGTGGCGCACCAGATCAAGGGAGATTATCAGTGGTCTTGTATGTCTTCCATTTTCTAATTATTGCTCCCACAGTTGATTTCTTCACTCCAAGCTGGTTGGCTATTGCAGATTCAGTCTTCCCAGCCTGGTGCAGGGCTACAATTTTGTTTCTGGTGTCCTTTGACAGCTCTTTGGTCTTCACCATAGTGGAGTTTGGAGTCAGACTGTTTGAGGGTGTGCACAGGTGTCTTTTTATACTGATAACAAGTTTAAACAGGTGCCATTACTACAGGTAATGAGTGGAGGAAAGAGGAGACTCTTAAAGAAGAAGTTACAGGTCTGTGAGAGCCAGAAATCTTGATTGCTTGTTTCTGACCAAATACTTATTTTCCACCATAATATGCAAATAAAATGAAAAAAAACCAGACAATGTGATTTTCTGGATTTTTTTTTCTCAGTTTGTCTCCCATAGTTGAGGTCTACCTATGATGTAAATTACAGACGCCTCTCATCTTTTTAAGTGGTGGAACTTGCACTATTGCTGACTGACTAAATACTTTTTTTCCCCACTGTATTTCATTTTTGTCACAAACAAATCGGACATTGATGGCAAAATAGTTCACTCTGTTACGTATGCAGGCATCCATTTTAAGAAACAGAAAGCGTCCCTAGAGAGTTTTTTTAAGTTCTTCCTTTTGTTTAAAAGCTTCTTCGATTACTAATTTTCTAATACTCTCTCTCTCCAGAGAAACACCAAGCTTGCGGGCCATTTCCCCATTCAGACACATAAAAGCTGGTCGTGAAAATAATGAAATAGGCACACTATCCTTTACAACAAGCTCTATGATCTGTTTTTTAAATGTATCTACTGTCATTGTCACAGTAACTTTGTCACTGACAAAATATCTTGCAACTGATGGCTGCAAAGTTCTCTGCTCCTTTGTTTGGCTGGAAGAGCTGGGCACTGGTTCATTGGTTTGAATGCAGTCTTTCTCATCCACTGCTTTCAGTACTTCTGGATGAAAGCGCTGTAAATGTCTCTTTAGATTAGAAGCTCTGGTAGGAGCATTTTTATCTTTGCCTGAATATGCACTCATCTTGGCTTCACAGCATTTGTTTTCGTCTGGATCATTTGTCATACACTGACAGACATAATGTTTTCTATCTTGAGTGATGGTGAAATGTTCAAATACAGCTGATTTAATGTGATGCTTCTTTGACATTCTCAGGTTTTTAATTCTGCATTCACAATCCAAATGACAATTGTTTTTCCTAAAAACAATTGTACAACATTATTGCCAGGTCGTACAACTGATATAGTGGTCAGTAATACTGTTATTATTCCTCATGTACTCACAGTTAACTGATGCAAAGTTTGTTGAAAGGATAATACTTCTTACAGTCTTCCTCTTCTGAGTAGCAGGCAGCTGTGAGATGCTTGGAAGACGCACGCCTAGTATGATCTAGTCTAGAGGAGGAGCTTTACTACTAAGAATTTGCAACACATTTTCACTTTCAGTTTCATACATTGTAAGTAGGGGGGTTGGGGCAGCATGAGGTTAACCAAGTATAAGATTAGATAAGGGCAGTGGAGAACAGTGACACACAAGAAGTCAGAAATGTCTCTATCTCCAGCAGAACTGCTTATCACTGTTGTTCATAGTTTGATAGAACATATATATTTGAGTAACATTTATAAAATTCATATGAAAGTTCAATTATGAAATATTAATACATTTTTTTTAAAGCTGGAGTCGGAGTTGGTACATTTCTACCGACTCCGACTCCAACCAAAACTAACTCCGACTCCACGACTCCGACTCCGACTCCACAGCCCTTCTTTTTAGTGGCGCTGTAAGATACTGATAGCAGTATCTAAGGGGGTAAACAGGAGCGAACATAACCAACTCCGGTCGCTGCTGTTAGAGACAGGCACTCACATGAGCCGTGCGATATTTTTTCTCACTCCCATTGGCAAGTCTCGGCCGATATACAGTGGGTATGGAAAGTATTCAGACCCCTTTAAATTTTTCACTGTTTCATTGCAGCCATTTGGTAAATTCAAAAAGTTTTTTTTTTCATTAATGTACACTCTGCACCCCATCTTGACTGAAAAAAACAAACAAATGAACTTTCTGCAAATTTATGAAAAAAGAAAAACTGAAACATCACATGATCATAAATATTCAGACCCTTTGCTCTGACATTCATATTTAAGTCATATGCTTTCCATTTACTTGTGATCCTCCTTGACATGCTTCTACTCCTTCATTGGAGTCCTGCTGTGTTTAATTAAACTGATAGGACTTGATTTGTAAAGGCACACACCTGTCTATATAAGACCTCACAGCTCACAGTGCATGTCAGACCAAATGAGAATCATGAGGTCAAAGGAACTGGCCAAGGAGCTCAGAGACAGAATTGTGGCAATGCACAGATCTGGACAAGGTTACAAAAGAATTTCTGCAGTGCTCAAGGTTCCTAAGAGCACAGTGGCCTCCATAATCCTTAAATGGAAGAAGTTTGGGACCACCAGAAGTCTTCCTAGACATGGCCGTCCAGCCAAACAAAGCAATTGTGGGAGAAGTGCCTTGGTGAGAGAGGTAAAGAAGAACCCCAAGATCACTGTGGCTGAGCTCCACAGATGCAGTAGGGAGATAGTTAAACTTTGTGGAACTTTCTTCTATCACTGCAGCCCTCCACCAGTTGGGCCTTTATGGCAGAGAGACCTGACGGAAGCCTCTCCTAAGTGAAAGACATATGAAAGCCCGCATAGAGTCTGCTGAAGAACACATGAAGGACTCTCAGACTGTGAGAAATAAGATTCTCTGGTCTGATGAGACAAAGATAGAACTTTTTGGTGATAATTCTAAGCGGTATGTGTAAAGAAAACCAGGCACTGCTCATCACCTGCCCAATACAATCCCAAAAGTGAAACATGGTGGTGGCAGCATCATGCCATGGGGTGTTTTTGCTGCAGGGACAGGACAACCGGTTGCAATTGAAGGAAACATGAATGTGGCCAAGTACAGAGATATCCTGGATGAAAACCTCTTCCAGAGTGCTCTGGACCTCAGTCTTAGCCGAAGGTTCACCTTCCAACAAGACAATGACCCTAAGCGGACAGCTAAAATAACAAAGGAGTGGCTTCAGAACAACTCTGTGACTGTTCTTGACTGGCCCAGCCAGAGCCCTGACCTAAAGCCTGTCAGGGTCCTGACAGCCCCGGCGTACAGCCTCTGCTAAGCATGGACTCACCGGCACCGTAGGGACCCCTGGGGACAAGAACAGCCGGACAATAAAGATGCACGGGACCTGAATGTAGAAATTTAGAAAGCCGGCACAGGACCTACGGTCATGTGAACGGTCATGTGACTGCAAGGGGGCAGGGCTTAGCGTCCTGCTTTGAGAGGAGGAAGAAAACTCAGTCGGGCAAAGCAGAGGTCAGGCACAATCCAGGCAAGCGAGGTACAGCAGGGATAAACAGACGGAAGGTCAGACAAAGCCAAAGGTCATACACAAGATATCAATACAGTACCAGGGATGAGACAGAACGGACAGTCAGGGCCAAGCAGAGATCAAAAACCAAACGGACGTAGAAGGTACCAAGCAAAATCCAAAGCGATATCCAGAGAACAGACTGAGTCATACACAGGGAATCAAGCAACCAGAACACAGCACTAACACACTCAGGGGTCACCACACAATGCCAAGGGCAAAAGTATAACTGACGGGGGATGGGAACTTCCTGACTTCCTGAGAAGCCTCCCTAGAACCAATGAGAGGCCACCCTAATAGGTCCCAGGTGTGCAGGTGAGAGTCTGCACTGCGATCAGAACATTGACCCCAGAAGTGCCAGTCACCCAACAATGGTATCATGACAGTACCCTCCTCTCAACGGGGGGCCTCTGGACCCCCAGGTTTGCCCGGGTACCTAGCATGGAAAGCCCGAGCCAGACGATCCGCATGCATCAACCGGGCCGGCACCCAGGACCTGTCATCCGGCCCATACCCCTTCCAATGAACTAGGTACTGTACTGACCGCCGTACCAACCTAGAATCTACAATGTGACCAATCTCATATTACACATATCCATCAACCGAAACCGGAGGAGCAGCGGACTCGGATTCTCCCCGGACTGCTTCAAACGGCTTCAGTAGAGATCTATGGAAGACGTTAGGGATCTTGAAAGAGGGTGGGAGGCACAGCCTGTACGCTACCGGGTTGATTTTTTCCACAATCTTGTACGGGCCAAGGAATTTGGGGCCCAACTTGGCTTACGGAACCTTTAACTTAATGTTTCGCGTGGAGAGCCAAACTTTCTCTCCCACCTGAAACATGGGACCAGGTGTTCGTTTCCTGTCCGCGAAAAACTTATACCTGCCTTGAGACCTAGATATACGCCGCTGGACTAATGCCCATGTATCTTTTAACCGGTGAACAGAGTCCTCAGCCCCGGGGCCCCCCGAATCCAGACGAGAAAACTCACCAAAATGAGGACTGAACCCATAGTTGATGAAGTAAGGGGACATACCAGTGGACTGACTCACCCGACTATTGAAGGCGAATTCAGCCAATGGCAGTATATCACACCAGTCATTCTGTCTAGCAGAAGTCTGAGGATCTGTTCCACAGACTGATTAGTGCGTTCCATCTGACCATTACTCTCAGGATGGTATGCAGACGAAAAGGACAGAGATATCCCTAATTTTTAACAGAAAGCATGCCAAAACTTAGCCACAATCTGCACACCACGATCAGACACCACATTCAGGGGTACCCCATGCAAGCGGACCACATGCTGCACAAACAATCTGGACAAGATCTCAGCAGAAGGTAATGCTGGCAGGGGTACAAAATGAGCCTGCTTACAAAATCTGTCCACCACTACCCATACCACCGTTTTACCCCTGGAGGAGGGAAGATTGGTAATAAAATCCATGGACAGATGGGTCCACGGTCTTTCAGGAACTTCCAAGGGCATCAGCTCCCCCGCCGGCCGGCTATGGGAGCTTTTAGAACGAGCGCAGACCCCACAACCAGAAATGAATTTCTTTATATCAGAACCCAGAGTAGGCCACCAGAAGATCCTAGCCACCGCCAGTTGCGTGGCTGATATACCAGGGTGAGCACACAACTTGGATTCGTGGAACTCTTGCAAGAGTATAAGGCGAAGTTGTTCTGGGACAAACAACTTGCCCCCTGGTTTGGTCGCAGGAGCCAGCTGTCAGAGACACCGCACTACACTTGCTCATAAAGCCAGTGCGTGTGTCCTGAGTACAGAAGCAGTGCTAAGAGTTACCTGGGGAGCAGGGCAGCAGAGGTGACCAGGCGTGCTTCAACTAATAGTGTCAGGGTCCAGAGAACTCAGATTATGGCAAAGCAGAAGTCATGCACAGTACAGACCAGCGAGGTACAGGAGGGATAAACAGACGGGAGGTCAGACAAAGCCAAAGGTCATACACAGGATCACAGTACAGTACCAGGGAGGAGACAGAGCGGATAATCAGGGCCAAGCAGAGATCAAAACCAAACAGACATATAAGGTACCAGGCAGGATCCAATGCGATATCCAGGGAACAGACCGAATCATACACAGAGAAACAAGTAACCAGAACACAGCACTAACACACTCAGGGGTCACCACACAATGCCAAGGGCGAAAGTATAACTGACAGGGATGGGAGCGTCCTGAGGCTATAAGAAGCCTCCCCCAGAACCAGGGAGAGGCCACAATCATAGCCCCAGGTGTGCAGGTAAGCCTGCACCGGGATCACAACCTTTAACCCCAGAAATGCCAGTCATCAGCACTGGTTCCAGACATTAACCCCACGTGTGCGAGTCAAACCCGCACTGAGATCATGACAGTACCCCCTCTCTACGGGGGGCCTCTGGACCCCCAGGCTTGCCCGGGTACTTAGCATGGAAAGCCCGCACCAGGCGATCAGCATGCATCAACCGGGCCGGTACCCAGGACCTGTCCTCCGGTCCATACCCCTTCCAATGAACCAGGTACTGTACCAACCGCCGTACCAACCTGGAATCTACGATATGACCAACCTCGTACTCCACCTGCCCCTCGACCAAAACCGGAGGAGCAGCAGACTCGGAGTCTCCCCGGACTGCTTCAAAAGGTTTCAGTAGAGATTTGTGGAAGACGTTAGGGATCTTGAAAGAGGGTGGAAGGCACAGCCTATACGCCACGGGATTGATTTTTTCCACAATCTTGTACGGGCCAATGAATTTGGGTCCCAACTTGGCTGACGGAATCTTTAGCTTAATGTTTCGCGTGGAGAGCCAAACTTTCTCTCCCACCCGAAACATGGGACCAGGTGTTCGTTTCCTGTCCGCGAAAAACTTATACCTGCCTTGAGACCTAGATATGCACTGCTGGACTTCTGCCCATGTATCTTTTAACTGCTGAACAGAGTCCTCAGCCCCGGGACACCCCGAATCCAGACGAGAAAACTCACCAAAATAAGTACTGAACCCATAGTTAATCAAGAAAGGGGACCTACCAGTGGATTGACTCACCCGACTATTGAAGGCAAATTCAGCCAACGGCAGTGCATCGCACCAGTCATTCTGTCTAGCAGAGGTTAGACACCTGAGGATCTGTTCCAGGGACTGGTTAGTGCGCTCCGTCTGCCCATTGCTCTCAGGATGGTTTGCAGACGAAAAGGACAGAGACATACCTAATTTTTTACAGAAAGCACGCCAAAACTTAGCCACAAACTGCACACCACGATCAGACACCACATTCAGGGGTACCCCATGCAAACGGATCACATGCTGCACAAACAACCTGGACAACGTCTCAGCTGACGGTAGTGCGGACAGGGGTACGAAATGAGCCTGCTTAGAAAACCTGTCCACCACTACCCATACCACTGTATTACCCTTAGATGGAGGGAGATTGGTAACAAAATCCATGGATAAGTGAGTCCATGGCCTTTCGGGCACTGCCAAGGGTATCAGCTCCCCTGCCGGCCGGCTATGAGAGCTTTTAGAACGAGCGCAGACCCCACAACCAGCAACAAATTTTTTTATGTCCGAACCGAGGGTAGGCCACCAAAAGATCCTAGCCACCGCCAGACGTGTGGCTGAAATACCAGGGTGAGCACTCAGCTTGGATTCATGGAACTCCTGCAAGAGTTTCAGGCGAAGTTGCTCTGGGACAAACAACTTCCCCTCCGGCTTGGCCGCCGAGGCCTGCGACTGGGCCCCCAGAATCTCCCGTTCCAATTCAGATGCGACCTCTGCTATCACAACCCCAGGGTGAAGAATGGAGGACGGTGGCTCAGGGGGCGACACCGGCTGAAAACTGCGTGATAAGGCGTCAGCCTTGACATTCTTAGATCCTGGACGAAATGTAATCGTAAACTGAAAACGGGAAAAAAAAAAGTGACCAACGGGCCTGTCTGGGCGTTAGTCTATTAGCAGACTCAATGTACGACAAATTTTTGTGATCCGTGATCACCGTAACCGGGTGACTGGCCCCCTCCAAAAAGTGCCTCCATTCTTCAAACGCCAATTTGACCGCAAGAAGCTCTCTATTGCCTACGTCGTAATTTCTTTCCGCAGCAGAGAACTTCTGGGAAAAGAAAGCACATGGCCTGAGGTTTGTTAGAGTGGCAGGCCCTTGGGACAACACCGCCACCACCTCAGAGGCGTCCACTTCCACGACGAATGGTTTGGACGGATCTGGCTGCACTAACACAGGAGCAGACATAAAACATTTTTTCAGCATTGCAAAGGCCTCTTTTGCGAGCGAGGACCAATTTCTCACATCCGCACCTTTGCATGTTAGATCCGTGAGAGGTTTGACCACTTGCGAAAACCCCCGGATAAATTTGCGGTAATAATTGGCGAACCCCAAGAAGCGCTGAAGACCCTTAAGATCTCGGGGTTGCAACCAATCCGCAATGGCCTGCACCTTCTTGGGGTCCATGCGAAAACCCTCACCGGATACAATTAACCCCAAAAAGGACAACTCTTGTACACAGAATACACTTTTCTCCAATTTGGCATACAAATGATTTTCTCTAAGCCTTTGGAGCACAGTTCGTACATGTTCCAAATGAGAATACATGTTGGGGGAATATATCAAAATATCATCCAAGTAGATAACGACAAAATGACCAATGAGATCCGAGAATACCACGTTGATGAAATTCTGAAATATGGCAGGGGCGTTGGTAAGACCAAACGGCATGACTAAATTTTCAAATAGTCCCTCGGTCGTGAGGAACGCGGTTTTCCATTCATCCCCCTCCCGGACCCTTATCAAATTATATGCCCCCCGAAGGTCCAGTTTAGAAAACCACTTTGCCCCTGATAGTTGGTTACATAAATCGGGAATCAACGGAAGGGGGTACGTATTCCGTACAGTAATTTGATTAAGCTCCCGGAAGTCGAGACAGGGACGTAACCCGCCATCTTTTTTCTTTACAAAAAAGAAACCTGCCGCCACAGGTGAGACTGAAGGACGTATGTGTCCTTTGCGCAGACTTTCAGTAATGTACTCCTTCATAGCCAAGCGCTCAGGACCGGACAAATTAAACAGACGGGCTTTGGGTAATTTAGCCCCCGGGACCAGCTCAATAGCGCAGTCAAAGGGTCTATGTGGCGGTAACGTCTCGGCCTCGCTTTCGGAGAATACATCTTCGAAGTCCTTCAGGCATTCCGGAATACCTTCCAGCTCGACAGATGATACAGACACAGATTTAACTGGTTCAACCAGCAGTGCGGATTTATCACATAACTCAAAATCATTAAACCCCCATTGAACAATCTCCCCCGTTTTCGAGTTAATAACTGGGTTATGGCGTTGTAACCAGGGCATGCCCAACACCAACCCTGCAGGTAGATTGTCCAGCACAAAACAACTTATGTTTTCCACATTAATAGCGCCCACTCTGAGCGAAAACACATCAGACATAAAGCGAATTCCCTCCTTAGTGAGGGGAGATGAGTCAATGGCCATCACCTTGATCGGAACCTTGAGCCTAACTGTCCCTATCTTGCAGTGTGTGACCAATTGGGAGTCAATGAGGTTAATAGATGATCCGCAGTCCACGAAGGCTGTAGAGGAAAAAGAACTACCGTCCACAAATAGTTCCACAGGCAGTAATACTTTAGAAAACGAGGAAAATGGTACCTGAGGGTCTGAGCAGCCTCCCCGTTGACTACCCAGACCTAGTCGTTTCCCGTTGACCGGGTTTGAAGACGGGCAATTCGGGCACTCCCTTTTCCAATGTCCCGTTTTACCGCAGTAAAAGCATAACTGCTTGTCCTTCCGGCGTTTCCTCTCCGTATCCTTCAGGGAGAGGGCGCCTACATCCATGGGCTCAGGGGCAGTCTCTTTTCCACTGGGGAATAATGGAGTATCAACCTGCATCACCCCTCTGGCCCGCAGCCTGCGGTCCATCCGGACGGCCTGGGTCATGGCGTTGTCGAGAGAGTTAGGTGGGGGATGTAACGACAAGGCATCCTGCAGCCGCTCGGACAAGCCTCTGCGAAAGAGTCCTCGGAGTGCGGCGTCGCTCCAAGAGACCTCTGCCGCCCAGCGGCGGAACTCAGAACAAAACCACTCAGCTGAGTGTTTCCCCTGACAGACACTCATCAACATATCCTCTGCCAATCGCACTCGGTCAGGTTCATCATAAATGTGCCCGAGGGCCTCAAAGAATGCGTTCACTGACATACGTTCAGGAGCAGAGGAAGACAGAGAGAAAACCCATGCTTGCGGAGCCCCCCGAAGTAGGGAAATAATGACCCCCACCCTCTGGAACTCATCCCCGGAGGAGCGGGGCCTTAGAGAAAAAAAAAGCTTGCATCCTTCTCTGAAAGACCTGAACTCCTTTTTGTCCCCTGAGAAAAGGTCTGGCAATTTGACCGGAGATTCGGGGGACGCTAATGACACATCCCTACCCCCAGAACTAGAAGCCCCTGCATCGACAGCCCCTGCACAGTAACCACCAACTGTTGCTGGGTCTGGGCCATCATGCGTTGTTCCACATTGAGCTTATGGAACATTTGGGTCAGGTGCTTGACCTGATCAGACAAGGCTAGTATGGGATCCATGAGGATAACACACACCTTTTTTTTTTTCTTCAGACAAAAAAAAAAACTGAAATGGTCAGTTATAATGTCAGAGACACCACACTACTCTTGCTCATAGAGCCAGTGCGTGTGTCCTGAGTACAGAAGCAGTGCTAAGAGTTACCTGGGGAGCAGGGCAGCAGAGGTGACCAGGCGTGCTTCAACTAATAGTGTCAGGGTCCAGAGAACTCAGATTATGGCAAAGCAGAAGTCATGCACAGTACAGACCAGCGAGGTACAGGAGGGATAAACAGACGGGAGGTCAGACAAAGCCAAAGGTCATACAGAGGATCACAGTACAGTACCAGGGAGGAGACAGAGCGGATAATCAGGGCCATGCAGAGATCAAAACCAAACAGACATATAAGGTACCAGGCAGAATCCAATGCGATATCCAGGGAACAGACCGAGTCATACACAGAGAATCAAGTAACCAGAACACAGCACTAACACACTCAGGGGTCACCACACAATGCCAAGGGCGAAAGTATAACTGACAGGGATGGGAGCATCCTGAGGCTATAAGAAGCCTCCCCCAGAACCAGGGAGAGGCCACAAACATAGCCCCAGGTGTGCAGGTAAGCCTGCACCGGGATCACAACCTTTAACCCCAGAAATGCCAGTCATCAGCACTGGTTCCAGACATTAACCCCACGTGTGCAAGTCAAACCCGCACTGAGATCATGACACCAGCGACTGGGCCCCCTCAATTTCCCGTTCCAATTCAGACGAGATCCCTGCTAACCACCACCCCAGGGTGCAGAATGGAGGACGGTGGCTCAGGGACAGACACAGGGTGAAAACTACGAGATAAGGCATCAGCCTTGACATTCTTTGACCCTGGACGGAATGTAATAGTAAACTGGAAACGAGAAAAAAAAAGTGACCAACGGGCCTGTCTGGGCGTTAATCTTTTAGCAGACTCGAAGTAAGACAAATTTTTGTGATCAGTGATCACAGTAACCGGGTGACTTGCCCCCTCCAAAAAGTGCCTCCATTCCTCAAACGCCAACTTAACCGCAAGAAGCTCTCTATTGCCTACATCATAATTTCTTTCAGCAGCAGAGAACTTCTTGGAAAAGAAGGCACATGGCCTGAGGTTTGTTAGAGTGGCAGGCCCCTGAGACAACACCGTCCCCACCCACCCCCACCTCGGAGGCGTCCAACTCCACCACAAATGGCTTGGAAGGATCTGACTGTATAAAGACAGGAGCAGACATAAAACATTTTTTCAGCGTCGCAAAGGCCTCTTTTGCAAGTGAGGACCAATTTCTCACATCCGTACCTTTGCATGTTAGATCCGTGAGAGGTTTGACCACTTGCGAAAACCCCCGGATAAATTTGCGGTAATAATTGGCGAACCCCAAGAAGCGCTGAAGACCCTTAAGATCTCGGGGTTGCACCCAATCCCCAATGGCCTGCACCTTCTTGGGGTCCATGCAAAAACCCTCCCCGGATACAATTAACCCCAAAAAAGACAATTCTTGCACACAGAATACACATTTCTCCAATTTGGCATACAGATGATTTTCTCACAGTCTTTGGAGAACTGTTCGTACATGTTCCAAATGAGAATGCTTGTCGGTGGAGTATATCAAAATATCATCTAAATAGATAACGACAAAACGACCAATGAGATCCGAGAATACCACGTTGATGAAATTCTGAAATATGGCGGGGGCGTTGGTAAGACCAAATGGCATGACTAAATTTTCAAATAGTCCCTCGCTCGTGAGGAACGCGGTTTTCCATTCATCCCCCTTTCGGACCCTTATCAAATTATATGCCCCCCGAAGATCCAGTTTAGAAAACCACTTTGCCCCTGATAGTTGGTTACATAAATCGGGAATCAACGGAAGGGGGTACGTATTCCGTACAGTAATCTGATTAAGCTCCCGGAAGTCGAGACAGGGACGTAACCCGCCATCTTTTTTCTTTACAAAAAAGAAACCTGCCGCCACAGGTGAGACTGAAGGATGTATGTGTCCTTTGCGCAGACTTTCAGCAATGTACTCCTTCATAGCCAATCGCTCAGGACCGGACAAATTAAACAGAAGGGCTTTAGGTAATTTAGCCCCCGGGACCAGCTCAATAGCGCAGTCAAAGGGTCTATGTGGCGGTAACGTCTCGGCCTCGCTTTCGGAGAATACATCTTCGAAGTCCTTCAGGCATTCCGGAATACCTTCCAGCTCGACAGATGATACAGACACAGATTTAACAGGTTCAACCAGCAGTGCGGATTTATCACATGACTCAAAATCATTAAACCCCCATTGAACAATCTCCCCCGTTTTCCAGTTAATAACTGGGTTATGGCGTTGTAACCAGGGCATGCCCAACACCAACCCTGCAGGTAGATTGTTCAGCACAAAACAACTTTGGTTTTCCACATGAGTAGCGCCCACTCTGAGTGAAAACAAGTCAGACATAAAGCGAAATCCCTCCTTAGTGACGGGAGAGGAGTCAATGGCCATCACCTTGATCGGAACCTTGAGCCTAACTGTCCCTATCTTGTAGTGTGTGACCAAATGGGAGTCAATGAGATTAATCGATGACCCGCAGTCCACGAAGGCTGTAGAGGAAAAAGAACTACCGTCCACAAACAGTTCCACAGGCAGTAACACTTTAGAAAATGAGGAAAAGGGTACCTGATGGTCTGAGCAGTCTCCCCGTTGACTACCCAGACCTAGTCGTTTCCCGCCGACCGGGTTTGAAGACGGGCAATCAGGACACTCCCTTTTCCAGTGTCCCGTTTTACCGCAGTAAAAGCATAACTGCTTGTCCTTCCGGCGTTTCCTCTCCATATCCTTCAGGGAGAGGGCGCCTACATCCATGAGCTCAGGGGCAGTCTCTTTTCCACTGGGGAACAATGGAGTTTCCACCTGCATCACCCCTCTGGCCCGCAGCCTGTGGGCCATCCGGACGGCCTGGGTTATGGCGTCCTCAAGAGAGTTAGGTGGGGGATGTAACGCCAAGGCATCCTGCAGCTGCTCGGACAAGCCTTTGCGAAAGAGTCATCGGAATGCGGCGTCGTTCCACGAGACCTCTGCAGCCCAGCGGCGGAACTCAGTACAAAACCACTGAGTGTTTCCCCTGACAGACACTCATCACCATGTCCTCTGCCAATCGCACTCGGTCAGGCTCATCATAAATGTGCCCGAGGGCCTCAAAGAATGCATTCACAGACACTCTCTCAGGGGCAGTTGGAGAAAGGGAGAAAGCCCAAGCTTGTGGTGATCCTCTTAATAGAGACATAACAACCCCGACCTTCTGACTTTCGTCCCCAGAGGAACGTGGTTTCAAACTAAAAAAAAGTTTGCACCCCTCCATGAAGACCCTGAACTCCTTTTGGTTTCCAGAAAAAAAGTCAGGCAGTTTAACAGGTTGTTCTGGGGACACCAAAACAACACTCGACCAAGCCCCCAGAGACCCAGGAGCTAAAGCCCACCGCACTGTCTCAGAAACCTGCTGCTGAGAGCGAGCCAGAGCTTGCTGCTCCAGAGAAACCCTGAAACATCTGACTCAGACTTTTCATCCAGTCAGCCAGAGACTGTATGGGATCCATAACTCTCTGCACAAAAAACCCCCAAAAAACTTAATGGTCAGTTATAATGTCAGGGTCCTGAGAGCGCCGGCGTACAGCCTCTGCTAAGCAGGGACTCACCCGCACCGTAGGGACCCCTGGGGACAAGAACAGCCGGACAATAAAGATGCACAGGACCTGAATGTAGAAGTTTAGAAAGCCGGCACAGGACCTACGGTCATGTGAACGGTCATGTGACTGCAAGGGGGCGGGGCTTAGCATCCTGCTTTCAGAGGAGGAAGAAAACTAAGAGTCGGGCAAAGCAGAGGTCAGGCACAATCCAGGCAAGCGAGGTACAGGAGGGATAAACAGACGGGAGGTCAGACAAAGCCAAAGGTCATACACAAGATATCAATACAGTACCAGGGACGAGACAGAATGGACAGTCAGGGCCAAGTAGAGATCAAAAACCAAACGGACGTAGAAGGTACCAAGCAGAATCCAAAGCAAAATCCAGAGAACAGACCGAGTCATACACAGGGAATCAAGCAACCAGAACACAGCACTAACACACTCAGGGGTCACCACACAATGCCAAGGGCGAAAGTATAACTGACGGGGGATGGGAGCATCCTGAGGCTATAAGAAGCCTCCCCAGAACCAATGAGAGGCCACCATAATAGGTCCCAGGTGTGCAGGTGAGAGTCTGCACTGAGGTCAGAACATTAACCCCAGCAGTGCCAGTCACCCAGCACTGGTATCATGACAAACCCAAATGAGCATCTCTGGACAGAACTGAAAATGGCTGTCCACCAACGTTCACCATCCAACCTGACGGAACTGGAAATGATCTGCAAGTAAGAATGGCAGAGGATCCCCACATCCAGGGGTGAAAACTTGTTGCATCATTCCCAAGAAGACTCATGGCTGTACTAGCTCAAAAGGGTGCTTCTACTCAATACTGAGCAAAGGGGATGAATACTTATGACCATGTGGTGATGTTTCAGTTTTTATTTTTAAATAAATTTGCAAAAATGTCTACATTTCTGTTTTTTTTCAGTGAAGATGGGGTGCAGAGTGTACATTAATGAGAAAAAATGAACTTTTTTGAATTTACTAAAAGGCTGCAATGAAATAAAGTGAAAAATGTAAAGGGGTCTGAATACTTTCCGTACCCACTGTATGTGGCCAATTGCAGGATGCTGTGATTTTGTTCTCAGTCCGTTCTAAGCTGAGGAAAATAAAAAAGAAAATTAAAAAAGAAAAAATGAGCAGAGAATCACAAAACAACATTAGTCAGGGTGTAATCTGATTTTTTTTTTACAAAAAGGCTGAAATAACTCACATGTTGCGTTTTCCCACAATGTACGTCATATGTCGTAAATGGGTTAAAGAATAGAAAACTCTCTCTAAAATCTAAGATGTGTATATATTTATACTGGCTGTTATAAAGGGGTTGTAGCAAGTGTAGCATTACTTTCAGCAGACCTGTAGATAATGAGAGTGCATGTAAGTAATCGTGATGAGCAAGCGTGCTTGGATAAGGCGTTATCTGAGCATGCCTGTGCGCTAACAGAGTGCCTTCAGCGTGCTCGAATAATGTATATTAATGTATAATAATGCATGTCCTGTCGCAGTTTGCCAGCTGCAACACATGCAGGGATTGTCTGTTAGGAAATCCCTGCATGTGTTGCGGCTGTCGAACAGCCGCGGGGACTCAGGCAATGTACGTGGCCCCGGCATCTTCACCTTCAGAAGTAACTCGGGGAACATATTATTCGAGCACGCTGAAGACACTCGGTTAGCACCCGAGCATGCTTGGGTAATCTCTTATCCCAGCACGCTCGCTCATCACTAGTAAGCCTGAAAAGTTCCAGTTTTGTTTCATCGCTCTGAATCCCAAATCTTCCGTGACGTATTTATATGGTTTTGTGCTTACTGAAGGCGACTTCCCTTGTGCTTTTGGGTCTGAAGAAATTATGTCTTGTTTGGGCAAGGAGACCTTCAGCATTTACTGTGCAACCTTAATCCTCAGTGCCCGCTGCAACCACATTCTGCACCAGGTCTTTTGCCTTCACTCCAGTTTTTGATCACCTGCTGCCTCTGGGATCTGGGGGAAGCTTCCACGGTCAGTTACTGCACCTCTATCTTTTTTGGACCAATTTCTTAACAACCCAAGAATATTAGTAATCTGGATGCCATTGCCCTTGAGGAATAGACTAAAATGCCTTAGGAAGGTTGCCAGAAGTCTGCCTGTGCGTCACAATTACAGCAGGTTACAACAGCCAGAGGGGCTCATCTAAGTACTAAAGATGCTCGAAGCCTTACTAAGTATCTAAGCATTTTCTCTTTTATATCTGCATCCCAGAAATCCCTTACAGATGGGTTCTCCGACCTGGAAATGAATCACGTAAGACCTAGGGATTCATGGTGTTACTTTTATTACAACAAACTACAGGCTTTCTATGCATTTTTTAGACAAAAACAGAGGCACTTCAAACAGCAAATTCATTTCAACTGTGCGGAACTCCATATAATCAGATACCCCCGACGACTAAGGAACATACAGACAGGTCCCCGACTGTTGCTCCACCGTCTCGTCATAAAAGGTTGGGATGTAAGTGACATAAGGCCATGACAGCGCAGGTTATTCTCTGATCTGAAAAATAAAGAATTGAATCAGATTTGAAGAATTCAAGGGAGAAAATGGGAAAAAAAAAAGGAACATTCGGATATTATTTGTACTGTGCTGCGAGTCCACACAGAACTGGACAGAAGATCAAAACTGCCGGAGGCTGAAGAACAGCGCCATCTGGTGGCTGGTTGTAAACACAAACTTTTGGAAGCCTGAATAGTAGCTAGATGCCATTCAGGTACTTGGACAAACCCTTGTAAATCCCTGTGTTCCCTCCCCACAAGTAAAATAAAACAGAAACTTATACTCCTCTCTGGTGCCAGCCCTGTTCCCGCGGCGTTGGCACTGCCTCTCCCAAGGATCACGTAACATTTATGTCACACAATCCCTAACACCAATCAGCATTGCCATCATTCTCCCTTCCAGCTGATGTGATTTGACATGCCAAGGAAGTCAGAGCTGCGGCTGTTGTCACTACCAGTAGATTTCTTGATTTGTCCAAAAGTGGAGAGAATGAAGCCAACGCCGACTGGCCTCAGGGATCGTGTGACATAACAGTGATAGGTGATCCCTTGGAAAGCCAGTGCCAACACCGTGGGAACAGCGCCGATTGGGCACTGGGCTCACGTGACATAACCACTGCAGGACAGCCCCGGTAACATGAGTGCAGAAACCGCTGGAATGGCACCAGAGGTGAGAATAATGTTTTCTATTTTATCAGAGCAAAACATTCAGATTGAGAAAGGGTTGTCCACTACTAGGAGTAACTAACTTCGTTAAGGTTGCGGGGTATATGACGATGCGTGGCGGTAGGGGCGTCGGGCATATGACGATGCGTGGCGGTAGGGGCGTCGTGCATATGACGATGCGTGGCAGTAGAGGCGCCGGGCATATGACGATGCGTGGCGGTTGAGGCGTCGGGCATATGACGATGCGTGGCGGTAGAGGCGCCAGGCATTTGATGATGCGTGGCGATAAAGGCGTCGGGCATATAATAATGCGAGGCGGTAGGGCCGCCGGGTATATAACGATGCGTGGCGGTAGGGGCGCCGGGCATATGACGATGCGTGGCGGTAGGGGCGCCGGGCATATGACGATGCGTGGCGGTAAAGGCGCCGGGCATATGACGATGCATGGCGGTAAAGGCGCCGGGCATATAACGATGCGTGGCGGTAGGGCCGCCGGGCATATGACGATGCGTGGCGGTAAGGGCGCCGGGCATATAACGATGCGTGGCGGTAGGGCCGCCGGGCATATGACGATGCGTGGCGGTAGGGGCGTCGGGCATATGACGATGCGTGGCGGTAGGGCAGCCGGGTATATGACGATGCGTGGCGGTAGGGGCGCTGGGCTTATAACGATGCGTGGCGGTAGGGGTGCCGGGTATATGAAGATGCGTGGCAGTAGTGGCGCCGGGCATATGACGATGCGTAGCGGTAGGGGCGCCGGGCATATGGCGATGCGTGGTGGTAGGGCAGCCGCACATGATATTTACCACTATTTAGAGACATGCGCCTGGCACTACAGCTGGTATGTTACGAGCAGCCCTTCACATTTTGTGACCCTGTAATGTATACACGGGTCGACCTCTTGCCACCATTTAAAGGGATTGTCCAGACCTAGGGTACAAGTCTGCAACCACTCCTGTCAGTGTGCACACTGCCATTATTCTCAATTTGTGGGCGCGGCGGGCACGTGACCATAAGTGTGCAGTTTGCATAAATGCAGCCACTGCAGACTAGACGTATGTGGCCTTTCTCAATACAAGTGAATTGAGTGAGGCCAGACACGTCTAGTTGGAATGTGGCCGGGAGTATACAAATCACATACTTACAGTCATATGACCAGTGAATCCTGACAGTGCGCTCTTTTCCCTTCCATCAGAACGCAGTAAAGACGGACCACACTGGGCACGTCAGGACGAAGCACACAGCATGTGAACGAGCCCCTACAGTCACACACAGGACAGGGAGCAAAAGGGATGGAAACACGGCTGAGTTCTTCACACTCATTTAGGAGATTTCTTGTTTCCGTTTTTGATGTGTTTTTTTATTTTCTCATTCATTTGAATGGGTGGAAAAAAGCTTCAGAAAACACCGAACTGTTCCCCTCTCCCATCAATGCGGGATAAGTTATTAACCCCTTTAATTTTCAGGTATTGAACTGTTAGGCCTCATAAAGGCATCCCTGTTTTTCACATAACCACTATAATGGGTTAAAAAAAAATAACAGATGGTTTATACAGAGAAACTGATCGAACATT
The DNA here is from genome assembly GCF_039654945.1 of Dendrobates tinctorius. Lineage (NCBI taxonomy): Eukaryota > Metazoa > Chordata > Amphibia > Anura > Dendrobatidae > Dendrobates > Dendrobates tinctorius. The sequence continues at coordinate 29,873,420 of NW_027361688.1, read as the reverse complement.
GAGGAAAACGCTCCATGTTTTTCACATACAAGAAAAGTTGATGTCTGAATGAAGCCCAAAGATGTGTTCTCCACCAAAACCAAAGTAATTGGCAGGAAACAGGACATGTACAATACTTGACTTTTTTGGCTAAAATGAATAAACGAGTGAAAAAAAAATTGTTAGAAAAAAAGAATTTATGTGCAGCAGATTAAAAAAAAAACAAAAAACAAAGCCTCATGTGTAGGCATTGCAAGACCTTAGGTATCCATGGTTCTGACGACTAGCAACTAACCGTCACTATATGAGTGGTCGTATCCCTGGATACCCAAGTTACTGCAACACCTGCACGTGAGGAAAGACAGAGCGAATCAGAAGAACTATACAGTACATTACTAATTGGAGGTATTTGCTAATATTATTATTATTATAACACCTACTACATATTGGGAAAGGATCTTGGAGATGGGAGTACCCCTTTATTTAGCAGAGGTTAGGGTCGGGTAGCAGATTGTAAAGATACTGGAGCTCTGTTGCGCAGAAATTCGGATTACTATGCACATTTGACTCATGAGTAGATGGACGGGCGTACCAGCGCAGGCCTCGGCTCCTTTTTGCTTCTCCCCACTGTCTTCATATCTGTTTACATAGTGGAGACACAGGCTCTGCTGCAGGACGTCACCTCTGCTCACCACCGTCAGGCAAGAGCCGGGGCGGCACCAGAGGGCAGAAGTGAAGAGGAGCCAAGGACTGCGTGGGGGCGCCAGTATGTCTGTCCACCGGGGCACTTTCACACCCAATTTGTTTGTACAAGAAAGAAACACAAATATTTGGAGTAACGGAGCGCTGGATAACAATGGATCCATGGAAATACAATCCTGTGGTGCCTCACATTGCCTAGGCACCTTCTTACGGACAGTTTCCCTTTAAAGTGGTTGTGTGGCACTTTAACCACTTCACCAGTTTCCATTTCTGCTCCTTAATATTTTCCTCCCCTTCTTCCCAGAGCCATAACTTTTTTATTTGTCCTTCAATATGGCCATGTGAGGGCTTGTTTTTTGCGGGAAAAGTTGTAATTTTGAACGACACCAATGGTTTTACCATATAGTGTATTGGAAAACTGGAAAAAAATTCAAAGTTCAGTGAAATTGCAAAAAGTGCCATCCCACACTTACTTTTTTTTTTTTTTTTTTTTGCTAGGCTCACTAAATGCTATATCTGACCTGCCATTATGATTCTCCAGGTCATTATGAGTTCACAGACACCAAACATGTCTAGGTTCCTTTTTTATTTAAGTGGTGGAAAAAAAAAATCCAAATTTGTAAGCGATCTTGTCATTTTCCTAGATCCGCAGCGTCTCCATTTTTCAGGTTCTGGCCCCGAGTGAGGGCTTATTTTTTGCGCCTTAGCTGACGTTTTTATTGATACCATTTTGATTTTTTTTCTCCTGACACCGTTTACCTATCGGATTAATTATTTTTATACTTTGATAGATCAGACGTTTCTGAATGAGGCGATACCAATTATGTGTATTTATTTGTTTTTATTGTTCTATTTTGAATGAGGAAAAAGAGTGGTTTCAGTTTGTGTTTTTTAATATGTTTTAAAACTTTTTTTTTCCTTCCTTCAATAGTCACCTTAAAAGACTTGAAGCTGCGATCATCTGATCTCCTGTGCTTCAGCCCTTCTATGTGTAGCATAAATCATGAGATTTTCATTGAGAGGCACAGGGGTCTTCTGCAGACCCCCCCGGCTGTCATGGCAACCCATCGGGGCCCCGTAATCAGGTGACAGGGGTGCCGATGGGCATGTTTTATGAAGTGTTTCTGGCTGGTGAGTGCTTGATGCCTCTGTCAGAGATTGTTAGAGTCACATGAAAACTTCTCAGATCAGCTGTCACCTACGGGGTAAGATGCAGGCTCAGCGCCGGAGCCCGCATCAAGTGTGGGAACACAACTTTATACGTCCAAGGTCGTGAAGGGGTCAACATTGATGGCCTAAATTGATGGCCTACACTTAGGTCATCAATATCTGATTGGTGGTGGTGCGACACCCAGAAACCCCCGTCGATCAGCTGTTCCCGATGTGGTTGGCGGCCAGAACTGCTCAGTTGTGGAGCTGCACAGCACAGCTCTGCTGACGGTATAGTGGCCGCCGGTCGGGTACTGCACATGCACCACCCATTCAAATCAATAGCAGGTGGATGTGCAGTACCCGGCCACTATTCTGACGACGGATCTGTGCTGTGCAGCTCCACAACTGAGCAGTTCCAGCCGACACCGGGATCAGCTGATCAGCGGGGTGTGCCCAGTGTTGCACCATCACCAATCACACATCTATATTAAAGTCCCGGACAGCCCCTTCAAGAGAAGACACACTGGGATAGGCTTTATTGTTAGCATTTCCGCTGTGACATATTCACCGTCTCACTCTTCCTCCTTCGCCACATTATTTGGTACATAAGTGTTTGACTTCTTTTCCAGTCTTCTTCAGGGTCTCCAGCAATTGGTCCACGGAGTGACTACCGGACTCGATCACCACCTTCTTATTCGGCAAATCAATTTCATACTGAACATCTGAAGGAGAAACAACCTCAATCAATAAATGAATAGCGGTCGGGGGACGTACGATACATGGGCAGCAGCGACATTCACATAAAGGCAAGTTATGTGATTACGCAACACAATCCCCTTGAGATGTAAAGGGAATCCGTCAGCAGGTATTTGCTATGTAATCTGAGAGCAGCATGATGTAGGGGCTGAGACCCTGATACCAGCAATGTTTCACTTACTGGACTGCTTGCTGTAGTTTATGATAATCTAGAACAATTCTGTTACAGGAGGACTAGTGTCATGTAGTCCTCCATGTGTGTGACCTCTGTTTAACCCCGTTCCCACCACTGACTAGCAGCTGTGCACACTGTGCATAGGCAGAAAGCTGCCAATCAGTGGTATGGGTGGAGCTGTCTATTAAGTAGAGTGGGAGGAGATTTGGTTTATCTTTAAAAAAAAGCTAAAATATTGTACTGGAAAAATGACCTGAACTTTCAAAATAAGTACACCAGTTTGATCAGGTCCAATAGATCTTTTTAATATTGTATGCAGTTTGTATTGTGAAATCTGGCGACAGATCTACTTTGATCCTACCTTTTCATATTGCACTCAGAGCTTAGAAATATCAAGAAATCTCAGCATTCAGAGAACTGCTAGATCTGCAGCAGATAAAACAGTGATGATATCAAAACTGCAGCGAGTAGCTTAGTGATACATCGCTAGAATCAGAGTCTGACTTTACATCATGCTGCTCTTAGATGGGGTAGCAAAAATCTGGGGACGGATTCCCTTACAAAAAAAAAGTTGATGCCTGTAGTTGCCACTAGAGGGAGCTTGCTGTATAATGTGTATTCACTGAACTTAAAGGGGTTGTCCAGACTTCCAAAATTTATGACCCATCTACAGGACAGTTGGTGTCCAACGCTTAAAATCTGAATTACTCAACTGTTATTCGCTATTTAATTACCCAAAATTAGATTTGCAGGAAGCTCCTCTGTCCCTTGCAAACTTACTACAACGTTTCTTTTAGGAATTTGCAAAAAATCTTGCAGACTTGACTAGATGAGAGACTTAGGACTGGGATCTAAGCGGTAACATTTCTACTTGTGGAGAACGACGAGCCAGGACTAGCAGCTATTCCTGTCTTAAGCATCCTACTTAACCAAATCAGATCTCATACTTTGCTCTGATGAGGGGCAACACACAGAAACATGTGTCTGCAAATAGAGATTCCGGATTGGCTTTTAGAATCATAGAATCATAGAATCGTAGAGTTGGAAGGGACCTCCTGGGCCATCTGGTCCAACCCCCTGCTCAAAGCAGGATTCGCTAAATCATCCCAGTTAGATGTCTGTCCAGCCTCTGTTTGAAGACTTCCATTGAAGGAGAACTCACCACTTCTCGTGGCAGCCTGTTCCACTCATTGATCACTCTAACTGTCAAAAAGTTTTTTCTAATATCTAATCTGTGTCTCCTCCCATTTTGTCCTAAGTCATGTGACAAGGCTCATTATAGGGTCGATATTGACTTTTAGGATTGCTGCTTCCAATAGGTGGTGCTAAAGTTCAAGTCCTCCTCCTCTCTGAAGACTCAATTTGCATCACACACCAGACTGACCTCGCAATGGGGTATAACCACGCACCAGACTGGCGTATGTGCAAACAGCAAACATAAATACCTGGTGTACCTCTCTTGCCACTCCTACCTTGTGTATGAAAAAGCTCTGTCGTTAACCCCTTCACCCCCAAGGGTGGTTTGCACGTTCATGACCGGGCCAATTTTTACAATTCTGACCACTGTCCCTTTATGAGGTCATAACTCTGGAACGCTTCAATGGATCCCGGTGATTCTGACATTGTTGTCTCGTGACATATTGTACTTCCTGATAGTGGTAAAATTTCAGTCAAATAACTTGCGATTCCCTACCAAAATCTATGTCAGAATTTGGAAAAAATTCCTGCAGAACTCTGGAGTGGTCGCTGGCGGCTCGGCACCTGTAAACCAAATCTTAGAGTTTCTTCAGAAAGGTCTGGATATAGGGCTCTCCACTAGTACCCTTAAAGTACAAGTATCAGCCTTGGGGGCCCTCTTTAGCTGCAACATTGCGGGTAATTACTGGATCAGTAGATTCATTAAGGCAGCAGGTAGATCCAGGCCAATAGCGAAAGATAGATTCATGCCGTGGGACTTGAGCCTAGTCCTCACGGCTATGACAGAAGCCCCATTCGAACCTATCTCATCAGCTTCCGTAAAAAACCTGTCCCTCAAAGTAGCCTTCTTGGAGCTCTAACCTCAGCTCGTAGGGTAAGCGACAACCAGGCATTATCTAGACGTCCTCCTTATATACAGTTCAAGGACGATAGGGTAATACTCAGACCGGAGCCGGCGTATTTACCTAAGGTAGTTTCCAGCTTTCATAGGACACAGGAGATAGTCCTTCCATCTTTCCTCCCTAATCCAGCTAATGAGAAGGAAGAGAAACTTCACACCTTGGATGTTAGGAAATGCCTCATAGAATATCTTGCAGTTACCGATCCCTGGAAAAAAGATAATGCCCTGTTTGTCTCCCATCAAGGCCCTAGGAAAGGTTGTAGAGCGTCAAAAAATACACTAGCCAGGTGGATTAGAGAAGCGATCTCAATAGCATACACCTCAAAAGGCAGGTCGCCACCCCGGAAGCTGAGGGCGCATTCCACCAGAGCCATGGCGACCTCGTGGGCCGAGAGATCAGAAGTTTCCATTGACCAGATATGTAAGGCGGCTACTTGGTCCTCTCCGGGCACCTTTTATAGTCATTATAGGCTAGACTTGGGTGCTTCCACAGACCTCTCCTTTGGTATAAGGGTGCTGCAGGCTTTAGTCCCTCCCTAAATAGTTATTACTCTCTGTAAGTCTCTCAGGTGGTGCTGTCATGGACGGCCGATAAAGTCTTAGTTACTCACCGGTTAACGGTGTTTTTCGGAGTCCATGACAGCACCCGTATATTCCCTCCCTTTAGTTTGGGTGTGCACTTCTTCCTCTTGTATGTACACTGGTTTTATGTTTTGGTGGTTTTATGCAATGAAAACTATTTTATATAAAAAATAATTATTTTTGCATCGCTTTATTCTGCGAGCTATAACTTTTTTTTATTTTTTCGCTGATGATGCTGTATGGCGGCTCGTTTTTTGCGGAACAAGATGACGTTTTCAGCGGTACCATGGATATTTATATGCGTCTTTTTGATCGCGCGTTATTACACTTTTTGTTTGGCGGTATGATAATAAATCATTATTTTTTGCTTTGTTTTTTATTTTTATTTTTTAAGTGGTTCGCTAAAGGGGTTAACTAATGGGACAGTTTTATAGGGCGGGTTGTTACGGACGCGGCGATACCTAATATGTGTACTTTTATTGTTTTGGTTTTTTTTTATTTCCAAAAAATGGATTTATTGGGGGGAATATTTTTTTTTTTTTTCTAATTTATTTAGCAATTTTTTAAAATTATTTTAACACTTTTTTTTATTTTTTTATTACTTTATTACATAGTCCCAGGTGGGACATCACTGTCCTGTGACAGATCACTGATCTGTCACATCACAGATCACTGTGACAGATCAGCGATCTGTCAAAGGCACTACTGCAGACTTCCTCATGCCTGCGCTTTGCAGGCACTGAGGAAGCCAGCTCCCCTGCAGGCCCCCGAAGGCCCCCGTCGCCATCTTGGTTTCGGGTGCCTGCAGGGAAAGAGCCCCCCGCAGCAGCGCTGCACATTGCGCTGCTGTGGGGGGCTCAGGGAAGCACGGAGGGAGCCCCCTCCCTGCCAATGCTTCCCTTTAACCCCTGGTACACCGCGATCATGTTTGATCACGGTGTGCAAGGGGTTAACATGTCGGAGGTGGTCCGTGACCGCCCCTGACACATAGTGCCGGGTGTCAGCTGTATAATCAGCTGACACCTGGCCGCGATCACCGGCGCTCACCACGTGGGCACCGCTGATCGTGCTAGCGTACTATCCCGTCCAAGGGCATAGGGGCCCGGGTCCCATGGACGGGATAGTACGTCTGATGTTAGAAAGGGGTTAATACTGTTCAGGTAGAGCTATCCGATAGTGCTATCCATGAAGAAAGTGATCGGATAGAGCTATCCCATAGCTCTATTCCTAAAGGAAATGAACCGGTAGAGCTATCCGATAGCTCTATTCCTAAAGGAAATAAACGGGTAGAGCTATCCGATAGCGCTATCCCTCAGTGATCCTGAGCATAAGTTATTTCACATGGTTGAGCGCACTTGGGATCTGCCCCCAAGGCCCTGCCCATGCCCAATGTTTGGTCCGTAGACCGCGGCTAGGAGTTAGTACCGCTTTTGACCTTCAGCACTCAGGAGAGGGAAAACCTCCAGTGGAGGAAACCTCTAGGGCACCATAGCTGAAAGGCTGCTCTTCCCTTAAGCTGTAGATGTTCATTGATGAGAACAGAGACCGAACCCGGAATCTGCCTCGATGTGCAGTAGGACACCCACTTGGTCAGTGAGTGCATCTAGCTGCAGAAAGTCCAGTAAAGTCATATCCAATTGTGGAGAACAGAGACCGAGCCCGGAATCTGCCTCATTGTGCAGTAGGACACCCACTTGTTCATTGAGTGCGCCTAGCTGCAGAAAGTCCAGTAATGTCATATCCAGTGGTGGAGAACAGACACTGAGCCCGGAATCTGCCTCGTTGTGCAGTAGGACACCCACCTGTTCAGTGAGTGCATCTAGCTGCAGAAAGTCCAGTAATGTCATATCCAATGGTGGAGAACAGAGACCGAGCCCGGAATCTGTCTCGTAGTGCAGTAGGACACCCACTTGTTCAGTGAGTGCATCTAGCTGCAGAAAGTCCAGTAATGTCGTATCCTGTTGTGGAGAACAGAGACCAAACCTGGAATCTGCCTCTTTTTGCTGATGTAAAGTTGTCGTCTCCAGCTGGATCCCATGTTCATTGTGGGTTCACAGCGAGACCCTGCTCTGCCTCACCTGCAATATAAGTGTCACAAAATTAGTAAAACAGTAAAGATTAATATATGTACAAGCAGACAGATTATAATGAGAGGGGCAACAGAAGACATTTACATGTCATCCTTTATCTATAGGTTATAATACTGTACTATGTAATACATAATGGGTATTATTTAATGTCTGTGTTCAGGTATGTTCTACATCCTATCAGTGCTGTGATATGAATAGCACCCTGCTTATTATTTTAGGATCTTCTATGTTTAGATTACAGCTTACTAGCAATCCCTCCCTCATGGTATATATACAGTACTGCACCTTGTTCCTATATCCCCATGAAAAAGCTGTGATTAATGGTGAAACAAGTGTCAGGGTTAGGTGGTGGAGTGGCAGTTTTGGTACTATAGCATGCTTAATTGTACTTAGTACTGACTTGAGTTTTTACTATTAGTTTTCTGTGTTACTAAGGCTTAGCATTTGTACAAGTATTTGCTTATGGCATCTGGTAGTACATTGGATATAGAGCACTTTTTATTCTGCCGTCAGCTCTTTTGATTTTTTACATTTGCACTTTAAGTCAGTATTGCTATGTATAAAATGTGATCATGATTAAATATTCATCTGTTTGCTTTTGCCATGACCACCCACTGTAGTTTGTGTTTTTTATTTGTAGTCATATACTCATCCAATATTGTTATGTATTGTGATTTATTAAAGATGATTTATATTATTCTTTATTGTATTTGTGATTTGAGAATGACAACTCCCATTCTCCTGTAGTCCAGCCAATCTTGGCTCACAGACTGATGATATAGCTTGCATAAAGAAAAGTAACGCATCGATATTTAGGCCATTAGTGCCCAATTCCTAATTATTTAGCCTATTGCCTGTTAATACTAATACATAACATAGATCATAAAACATATTTATAAAGCTCTAAAACCTTACATTCGGTTTTTGTTGGCATAGGCCAGAAGTTCCTGAAAAACAAACTTCATGACGACTTTATATTTCTCTCTGTCTTTGTCCAGGACAAGATGTTTCTCAAAATATTGAGGAGGCGGAGGAGTAGACAAAGGAGGAGTCAGAGGAGGAGGCGGAATAAGTCCTCTGCCCTCTTGTTTTGTAAATGATAGTGTATAAATAATGAGTTGTTCATTAATGGACATTGATTCTACTCTGTCGCTCTGAGATTGAGGGCCGGGAAATTTTAAGAAATTGCTTGAACTGCAGTTCAATAATATATTGCTTAGGATGGCAGATTTTTAGTTTATGCAAGTTATGGAGATTAGAACAGATTATATTCATGGTAGTAAGCATTCTTCTTATCAACATGAAGAAAAAAGGAACTTACTGTCCGAGGCGGCGACCACAGTCTAATCTGGCATGTAGATGGTTACATAATCGGGGCCAGGCGTAGAGATGTCGGTGTTTTCGGCAGTGGGTCCATGAGCAACTTCGTCATTTACAATATTTCTATTATCCCAATGTTCTCCTGTAAGGTGTAACATTCAAATTAACATTACTAAAATAAAAGCTTCTATGTTTGTTAAAGAATATCAACATTTTACAGGTTTTATAACGACTAATTTGTAAAGTATGGAAACAGAAGGATCAAACAACCAGTTATCTCCTTATAGAGATTTTATATTGGGCTGCGGTTTTTCTATTACGCATATGTTAGAAAAGCCTGAGAACTTACTGTCAAAGATGATCACATCCTCATCTGAATCTATAGTGTACAACATATAATCAGGGCCTGTAACACAAAACATTGAAATCAGCATTTCAAAAGAAAAATATTCGATGTTTCTTCTAGATTGTTTCCTTTTTGTCTACAGTAAATTCACTGTCAAGATCTATTATGAGATTATTTTTAGTGTAAAATGTGGCTTTTGTGTTTTTTTATGCTAATTTTCAGTTGCGGTTTACATTACTAGGAAATTGTATGAGATTTCAGAAATCTCCTGCGCACATTGCTGATTAGTCATCGGTATTTTGTGCTTTGCAGGTTTCTTTGGACATAAAGCATGTCACTTCTTTTAGTGTTTTTTCATCCATTGACTTCAATGGGTGGTGAAAAACCCCAGAAAATCCGCACCAAAAATGCAAGTATCGTGTTTTCCTGTATTTTTTTGTGTGCTAAAACCAGATTCTATGGAATAGGACTTTTTTTTAACACTAACCTTTATCAGCATGCTCAAGAGATAAATCGAGCACGCCAAAACCGCTGCCAGAAACACACAAAAAAGCATCAAAAATGCTGCAAAATGCATTAATGTCAGATTAGTGAGGCTGTACGTACCGTCAGGATCAGCCCTATTCTCTGTATCTGCCTTCGTGGTGTCTTTTCCTGTATCTTTTCTCCAGCATTTCTTTATCAAAAGTCTATAAAATGATAAAACAGAAGTCATGTAGCAAATTGTAAAGTACAGTCTATCTGTGTTCTGCAGAATGTTATGAAGACATTTATTTTTCGTCGTCTATTTTGTCTCTCCCGATCTGCAGTCATTTTTGTGATCTATGACAATCAGCATTTTTTTCAGTTATACAGAAAAGTCCATTGTGCTCGGACCGGTCAGAGCCGGCTTATGACCCACTAAACATCTTCTCTAGATTATTCCCTTTCCTGAATCGTGTGATGACCTGAAGATGAGATGTTTCTTCTATAGACTCCCGTGTAGCCCACAAATCAGTATAAGACTTACCCACAGATGATGGTACAGACGACACCGGAGAAGAATCCAAGGAAGAAGTAGACGGCAGGATGTAGAATAACCATAATGAAGTATTCTATTGGAAAAAAAGAATAGACGTCAGATATCTGGAGCTACTAATATAGACATTATATTTTGCACCTCATTTATGTAACCAGACCTAGGATCATTCCTATGAGTAAGGGGACACATACACAACACATAGCTGTCGGCCCATGGTTCAGCTGATCTGTTCAGCCGGCAGATATTTCTCCTGACTCCTCCATGCACAGGAGCGCTAAGTGTTATGATGAGTCACCGAAGGAGGAAAAAACAAAATACTAGTTAAGTCCAGAAAAACCAGAGAGGTTGGCAGCTATCGGATTGCAGACCCCTGAACCTATCCACAACAACTAGCAGTAGCCGTGGGGGGTTCCTACGGTGCCCTAGACCCCTCGATCACAGCCAGAGAACTACATAGCCTAAAGACAGAAAGGGGAAAAACTAAACTGCCCCAGAGCAGACCCCAAAGCAATAGGCAGCCCCCAACATATAATGACGGTGAAGCAAGATGAAAACACTAACACAGATAGAAAGATAGGTTGAGCAAATGATGGGGCCCAAGCTAACTAAATAGGCCAGGATAGGAAAGCCGCTGTCTGCCATCCGCAAAAACCCTATCCAAAATGTGCCAACCGACTGATAGGAAAAACAGGCCCTGAAGTCGCTAGGCTTCAAAAGACTATATCAGCACTCAGGTATATTCTGAAGACAGAGCAAAAGATCAACAGATCAGAGACAAAAATGGAATTCAGCTAACCCCCGGTCGGGGATGGCAGAACTCCCAAAAAACAAGGCAAAACAAAAACAAAACTGAAGTGTACAAAGCAGAGCAGAAAAACTTAGCTTTGAGACGCAGGAATCAGACTGGTCTCCAAGAATCCAGCAGGATCATCAGCAAGGCAGAAGGGCATCGGCTGCCTTATATCCAGTCCTCAATTCCAGCCACCCAGTCATCATCTAGCTGCCCAGGTATTTGGTAATCAGCCTCACTACCTTCCTTCACCAGAGGAGGGAGTTCATCAGACCTCGACGGTGAAGGAAAAATGAAGTCACAACAGCTATGTCTGCCGATCGGACCAGTGTTCTATGTAAGAAAGCCGCTGGTTGATTCCTCTGGCGGTGGCTTATTTAGCTGGGAACAAAAGGATCAACACTTGGACTGTCGGCAGAGCTGCTGATATTTGGGAATTGGTCTGTCACTGGTCTCATGTGTATGGGGGTCTGAACTCTAAGACTGAACAGATCAGGAAAATAGTAAATACCAACAAGTTGGATAAATTCCCCAATTACCTGTAATGCAACTACGAAGCACCACCACCGGGGGGAGCTGTTATGGGAAAAAAGTTTTGCACTTACTGTATACAGATAGGGTATACAGATCACTTGCTCAAACCAACGACCAGAGCTATCACTGACAAAGGCTACCAAAAACAGCACCAATACATAGCCACCCAAGAACCAAAAAGAGGCAGGAAAAGTTAACCCCTCCATGACCAGGCCAGGGAAAGAAAAGCAAGAATCAAACCCCGACCTGGATCATGACATTAATATAAATTTGTAATTATTTTCCCCTAAAGTATTGATGAAGTCACACATATGAAGATCAGAGAGACACGTGACTGATTTTTCTCTTACAGGGGATCTCCATTCAAGCTTACAATTTGTTTGAGCCTGGAATATGGAATATATCATGGGAGAAGGCTCCGGGAATTACAAGTGACACATGAAGAATCCTCCAAGAAATGCACCATGTGACTTACTAACAATAACCCCATGTTGGATAAATATCTGGGAAAACACTTACCTCCAGGGGCCAAAGCCCGGAATGCTGGCGGCGGATGTTGATAGGAGCGCCTTGCACAGTTCTTATTAGCTCAGTCACAATCAGAAGAAATCAAAACAGCAGTTTATCCCGGAGGAATATCGCTAGTTGTGTAACACACAGTGAGTCTTTCCAGACAAAGACTCTTCCTGCAGTGTCACTCCTTATAACCCCTCAGTCCGTGAGGTCACAATGGTGTTCTAAGTGTGACATCACAGAGGAGCGGAACACGAGTGACATCACAGAGGAGCGGAACACGAGTGACATCACAGAGGAGCGGAACACGAGTGATGTCAGATACTTGTAGCCACTAAAGATTAAGCAGCTTCATTCATTTATATTATATGTGTTTCTTAACCCCTTTATCCCCAAGGGTGGTTTGCACGTTAATGACCGGGCCAATTTTTACAATTCTGACCACTGTCCCTTTATGAGGTCATAACTCTGGAACGCTTGCAAGGATCTTGGTGATTCTGACATTGTTTTCTCGTGACATGTTGTGCTTAATGTTAGTGGTAAAATTTCATTCATGTAGCTTGCGTTTATTTGTGAAAATAATGGAAATTTGGTAAAAATTTTGAAAATTTAGTATTTTTCCAACTTTGAATTTTTATGCCCTTAAATCACAGAGATTTGGCACCCAAATAACTTAATAAATAACATTTCCCACATGTTTACTTTACATCAGAACAATTTTGGAACAAAATTTTTTTTTTTTAGGAAGTTATAAGGGTTAAAATTTGACCAGCGATTTCTCATTTTTACAGCACCATTTTTTTAGGGACCACATCACATTTGGAGTCACTTTAAGGGGTCTATATGATAAAAAATACTGAAAAGTGACACCATTCTAAAAACTGCACCCCTCAAGGTGCTCAGAACCATATTTAAGAAGTTTATTAACCCTTCAGGTGCTTCACAGGAATTTTTTGAATGTTTAAAAAAAAAAAAAGAAAAAAGAGAACATTTAACTTTTTTTCACAAAAAAAATACTTCAGGTCCAATTTTTTTTTATTTTACCAAGGGTAACAGGAGAAATTGGACTGCAACCGTTATTGTGCAATTTGTCCTGAGTACGCTGATACCTGAGATATTTGTAGACATCTATTAAATCTCCTCTCAGTCTTTTCTTTTGCAGGCTAAACATTCCCAAATCCTGTAACTGTTCCTCATAGGACAGGGTTTGCAGACCGGTCACCATTCTGGTCAGTCTTCTCTGAACTTGCTCCAGTTTGTTGATGTCTTTTTTAAAATGTGGCGCCTAAAACTGGACATAGTATTCCCGATGAGGTCTGACCAAAGAGGAGTAGAGGGAAATAATGACTTCACGTGATCTATGCTTCTGTTAATACATCCTAGAATTGCATTTGCCTTTTTTGCTGCTACATCACATTGTTGACTCATGTTCAGTCTTTTTCACATGTGCTGTTATTTAACCCTATTCATCCCATTCTGTATATGCTTTTTTATTTTTTATTGCCCAGATGTAGTACTTTAAATTTTTCCCTGTTAAAACCATTCTGTTAGTTGCTGCCCACTGCTCCAGTTTATTTATATCTTTTTGAATCCTCTCTCTCTCTTCTCTAGTATTAGCTATCCCTCCTAGCTTTGTGTCATCAGCAAATGTAATCAGTTTACCCTCAATCCCTTCATCTAAATCATTGATAAAGATGTTGAACAATACAGGGCCCAGGACAGAGCCCTGTGGTACCCCACTTGAGACATTCTTCCAACTGGATGTGCAGCCATTTACGACCACTCTTTGGGTCCGATCACTAAGCCAGTTATGAATCCACCTAACAGTTGCCTTGTCCATTCCATACTTAGTCATTTTTTCAATAAGGATTGTGTGAGATACTTTGTCAAATGCTTTGCTGAAGTCAAGATATACTATATCTACAGCATTTCCCTGATCCACCCAGTCAGTGATATACTTTATTTATTCGCGTAAAAAGATATATGTGCCAGTAATAAGGCCTTTACAATAGAAGAGAAGGGAGAAATACTGCGGCCAATACAGGGGTACGCATGATGACACTGCGTCCAAAAATCATAAATGTGCACATCAGCATTAAAGTGTAACAGGGCAAGTCCTAAGCAATATCTTTACACAAAAGAATGAGCAAATACACAATGAGATGATGCATAACAATAATCAAATCATTATGCCCATGCATAGTATTGTAAGTATCGCTTACCCATAGTCGTTACAGGGAGGTACACTGACGCACCAGCGACTATGGGTAAGCGATACTTACAATACTATGCATGGGCATATTGATTTGATTATTGTTATGCATCATCTCATTGTATATTTGCTCATTCTTTTGTGTAAAGATATTGCTTAGGACTTGCCCTGTTACACTTTAATGCTGATGTGCACATTTATGATTTTTGGCCGCAGTGTCATCATGCGTACCCCTGTATTGGCCGCAGTATTTCTCCCTTCTCTTCTATTGTAAAGGCCTTATTACTGGCACGTATATCTTTTTACGCGAATAAATAAAGTATATATTGCTTTTTACTGGATGGTGTTTTTTTGCTCCGTTTTTTCTCTGTTTTGTACATTCGTAGTGGGAGCATTTCCATTTTTCCACTTGTTGATAGGCACCATGCCTTAGTCTTCGGATTGAAGTTGTATCTTCAGTAATGATTATAAATAATTTGTGCTTATTTTGCCTTATTCGTTCTCATAGATAGATAATAGATAGATATTAAAAAAATGGAGGCAGCACACCATTCAAAGTGAAAAAAATAGAAGTGATTCTGTTTAATAGCCCATCATGGTGACATTTCGGCTCACACTGAGCTTGTATAGACAGATAGAGATAGACAGATAGATAATAGATAGATGATAGATAATAGATAGATGATAGATAAGGGACAGATCGTTAGATAGATAATAGATAGATCGTTAGATAGATAATAGATTGATGGTAGGTGATGTGCGCTGTAGTTGTGATCCCTCCACCTCAGCCAAAACGCAAAAACTGACTGGAATGGAGAAGGTCAGTAATATCTGTGTTCAGTTTTGGATTGAGGTGCTAAGGGCCCACCAGAAATCAACTCCAGGGCCCCACGTTTCAGCTACATGTAAATGTGACATCATCCTCAATCACAAATTTGTACAACAATTAGTGACGAGGGAACGTGCTGGGATAAGGTGTTATCTGAGCATGCTCGGGTGCTAACCGAATGTCTCAGGCATGCTCAAATAATATGTTTGAGTCCCCGTGGCAGCATGTCTTGTGGATGTTTGATAGCTTCAACACATGCAGGGATTGACTAACAAACAGGGAATCCCTGCATGTGTTGTGCCTGTCGAACAGCAACAAGACACAGCCATATTTTTTGAGCACGCCGAAGACACTCGGATAGCACCTGAGCATGCTCAGATAACACCTTATCCCAACATGTTCGCTCATCACTAATAACAATGAACTGAGTAGATTAAAGAAACAACAACCATAACAAAATGAATGGATTGTGACGCCTCGTAGCATTGTTAGAAGCTATCATTTACTGTCTTGTACAAGTCTATAAAAAGTCCCATAAAATGCAGACAGAACAAAATGTATTCATCTGATGCATTCCTCCAAAATGACTCACAGCAGAATAGGAAACGCAAGCGTTTTCAAGCTCAAGCTTCAGCCACGTCACATAATCTACAATCTGCATTCAGTGCACAGCTATAACGGGAGACAGAGTTTATAGGTTAGGTAGCATAAGATCCCATGTAGACCAAACAATGAGCCTGATTCTAGAATGACAGCAGTGACATCCTCAGTGTTAGGGCTCATGCCAGGGCTGCCACTAGGAATTTCGGGGCCCCATACTGGCAAAATTTTTGGGGCCCCCTTTAGACTCCGCCCAGGCTCCATCCAGCCCCGCCTCCACCACTCGAACTGTCCACAGTCCCACCGCTCTCTCTTGGATAAACTCCACTTCTCACCTATCACACATTAACAGTTCCCATCACCAGGTCACACATATAGCCAGCAGCTTTTGCTTTGGCCAAAAGATTGTTTTAAGTCGCCACCATAACAGGGTAGACACTTTTGGTCAGGCCCTTCTCTACTGTAACCTATTAAATATTTGTTAAAATATGCAATACAATTTAGGTATATTT
Organism: Dendrobates tinctorius; assembly: GCF_039654945.1. NCBI lineage: Eukaryota > Metazoa > Chordata > Amphibia > Anura > Dendrobatidae > Dendrobates > Dendrobates tinctorius. The sequence continues at coordinate 29,857,209 of NW_027361688.1, read as the reverse complement.
TTATTTATTTTTCAATTTTTTAAAATGACCAATAATATCACATACAAGGAACAAATACCACCGCACCATGTCCAGACCACAACTTACCACCACATACAAGGAACAAATACCGCTACACCATGTCCAGACCACATATTACCACCACATAGTGACCTATAATAAGACATACAAGGAACAAATACCGCCATACCATGACCAGACCACATATTACTACCATAGTGACCGAATAATATCACATACAACGAACAAATACCACCGCACCATGAACAGACCGCAAATTACCACCACAAAGTGACCAAATAATAGAATATACAAGGGACAAATACCACTGCACCATGCCCAGACCACATATTACCACCACATGGAGACTGAATACTACAATACTGACATTAATTAAAAAAACATAATACTATGACCATAAGAGACATTATACACACAAGATCTGTACTTAGTATGCAGTGTCTGTGTACAGGTAATATAGTGATCAATGACATTATACACAGGAGCTCTGTATATAATGTACAGGTAACACAGTGATCACGGTGACATTATACACAGGACCTCTGTACATAGTGTCAGTGTACAGGTAACACACTAACTCACCAGTGATGTCTCTAGGTGAAGTCCTTCATCTTTGGTTTTCATCTTTCATCCAGCACAGATCGCCATCACGTCTTCCAGCCAGGACTTGTCTTTGCAGGAAATAACACAGTTATCTAGAGCTCCGCTTGCAGAACACATTACTTATTTTTTCCCAACTTCTACATTACACCACATGAAGAAAAAAAGGCGACATAGTATCACTCTGCACAGTAACAGGACCGCCCCCCCATTTACAACAGTATCCTCAAGAAAATAAAATAAATACATCACTGCAGTAATAATATCCCTTAATCAGCCCCTATGGTAATAATATCCCCCATCCTGACCCCCGTGTGTCTCATTCCTGGCTTTAGCCATATGTTCTCCCATCCCACCCTCATCAGTATCCATTCTGCCCCATATGATCTCCCCTCCTGACCAATCTGTCTAAATCGTATCCATCCTGCCCCATGACCCTGCTCCATCTATCTCCAATCATGCCCAGTGTCTCACATTCTGCCCCCTCCTGTGTCTCACTGTCACATTCTGCCCCCTCCTGTGTCTCACTGTCACATTCTGCCCCCTCCTGTGTCTCACTGTCACATTCTGCCCCCTTCTGTGTCTCACTGTCACATTCTGCCCCCTTCTGTGTCTCACTGTCACATTCTGCCCCCTCCTGTGTCTCACTGTCACATTCTGCCCCCTCCTGTGTCTCACTGTCACATTCTGCCCCCTCCTGTGTCTCACTGTCACATTCTGCCCCCTCCTGTGTCTCACTGTCAAATTCTGCCCCCTCCTGTGTCTCACTGTCACATTCTGCCCCCTCCTGTGTCTCACTGTCACATTCTGCCCCCTCCTGTGTCTCACTGTCACATTCTGCCCCCTTCTGTGTCTCACTGTCACATTCTGCCCCCTCCTGTGTCTCACTGTCACATTCTGCCCCCTCCTGTGTCTCACTGTCACATTCTGCCCCCTCCTGTGTCTCACTGTCACATTCTGCCCCCTCCTGTGTCTCACTGTCACATTCTGCCCCCTCCTGTGTCTCACTGTCACATTCTGCCCCCTTCTGTGTCTCACTGTCACATTCTGCCCCCTTCTGTGTCTCACTGTCACATTCTGCCCCCTCCTGTGTCTCACTGTCACATTCTGCCCCCATGTCCAGCATTCTGCCCCAGTGTCTTGCATTCTACCCCCAGCGTCCACCATTCTGCCCGCAGCATCCAACATTCTGCCCCAGCTCACAGCCTGCCCCCATGTCCAGCATTCTGCCCCTAGCGTCCAGCATTCTGCCTCAGTCTCCAGCATTCTGCCCCAGCTTCGAGCATTCTGCCCCATGTCCAGAATTCTGCCCCAGCGTCCAGTATTCTTCTGCCCCATGTCCAGCATTCTGCCCCGTCTCACAGGCTGCCCTCATATCCATCATTCTGCCACCAGCGTCCAGCATTCTGTCCCCAGCGTCCAGCATTCTGCCCCATGTCCATTCTGCCCCCAGTGTCCAGCATTATGCCCCATGTCCAGCATTCTGCCCCATGTCAATTCTGCCCCCAGTGTCCAGCATTATGCCCTATGTCCAGCATTCTGCCCCAGCGTCCAGCATTCTGCCCCAGCGTCCAGCATTGTGCCCCATGTCCATTCTGCCCCCAGCATTCCTGCCCCATGTCCAGCATTCTGCCCCCAGCATTCTGCCCCCAGCATCCAGCATTCTGCCCCCAGCATTCTGCCCCCAGCGTCCAGCATTCTGCCCCCAGCATTCTGCCCCCAGCGTCCAGCATTCTGCCCCCAGAATTCTGCCCCCAGCATCCAGCATTCTGCCCCCAGCGTCCAGCATTCTGCCCCCAGCTTTCTGCCCCAGCGTCCAGCATTCTGCCCCATGTCCATTCTGCCCCCAGCATTCCTGCCCCATGTCCAGCATTCTGCCTCCAGCATTCTGCCCCCAGCATCCAGCATTCTGCCTCCAGCATTCTGCCCCCAGCGTCCAGCATTCTGCCTCCAGCATTCTGCCCCCAGCGTCCAGCATTCTGCCCCCAGCGTCCAGCATTCTGCCCCCATCATTCTGCCCCCAGCATCCAGCATTCTGCCCCCAGAATTCTGCCCCCAGCATCCAGCATTCTGCCCCCAGCATTCTGCCCCCAGCGTCCAGCATTCTGCACCCAGTGTCCAGCATTCTGCCCCCAGCATTCTGCCCCCAGCGTCCAGCATTCTGCCCCCAGAATTCTGCCCCCAGCATCCAGCATTCTGCCCCCAGCATTCTGCCCCCAGCGTCCAGCATTCTGCCCCCAGCATTCTGCCCCAGCGTCCAGCATTCTGCCCCATGTCCATTCTGCCCCCAGCATTCCTGCCCCATGTCCAGCATTCTGCCCCCAGCATTCCTGCCCCATGTCCAGCATTCTGCCTCCAGCATTCTGCCCCCAGCATCCAGCATTCTGCCTCCAGCATTCTGCCCCCAGCGTCCAGCATTCTGCCTCCAGCATTCTGCCCCCAGCGTCCAGCATTCTGCCCCCAGCGTCCAGCATTCTGCCCCCAGCATTCTGCCCCAGCGTCCAGCATTGTGCTCCGGGCCCCCTGGATAGCCGCTCTCAAAAAAAAAAAAATTCTTCTTACCTTGTTATCTGGCTGTGCTCCAGCGGCGAGGCTCCCTCCCTCTCCCAGACCCACGTGGCACACTGACTGAATGAGGAAGTGGAGGAGCAGAGCAGTGTGTGACGTCAGGTGAGGGCGGAGCTGTGGCTGGACCATTGTGCAGGGGGGGATTTCGGCGCTGGCTGGACCATGGTGCGGGGGGGGCCTGCCCGAGGGGCCCGGGGGGCCCGGCAGGCGCTGAGTCTGAATTTAAAATAAAGCTGCAGAAGCCTGTATAAAATGTAGGGGGGCCCCAGCGCGGATCGGGCTGCCAGCATGGTCGGGCCCCCCTAATCACCGGGCCCCATACACATGTAAGGCCTGTCATGCCCTGATGGCGGCCCTGGCTCATGCAGACGAGCGTATAAATAGAACGTGTTCTGTCCGTTTTTTTATTATCTGCCCTGCTGACGTCACGTTGACAGAGCGGCGGCTTCATTTCTGCTCTGCTCTGTCGACAGGGTGGGACTGCCAACATCATCCTGATTGACAGCTGGTTCCCTGCTTTCAGACTCCGTCAGCAGAGCAGGGCAGAAAAGAAGCCGCTGGCAGAGGCAGCTGAATTGCCGGCATTAGCGGTCTGTGACTGCTCTGTACCAGCTAAGAATGGCACCAGGACAACAGGCAGGTAGGTAGAAACTACTGCATGTGAAGCTGCTAATGCCCTTTAAAGGTGACTTGTCGTTTATAATAAATGTTTGGCTTTTCACCAAGTGTAAGTCCCGCCGTTCTCCTGAACCCGGCGCTGTTTTTCTTTTGTTCCTGCTCCTCTCCGATCCTGAGATATGGCCCTTTCTTTCCTTTATATAAATCTACTTTATGCAGTCCAGGGGGCGTGGTCCTCACCTCTTTCCTGTAGATGTCTACATGAGGACCACACCCCCTGGGCTACATAGAGTAGATTTATATAAAGGAAAGAACGGACCATATCTCAGGAACGGAGAAGAACAGGAACAAAAGAAAAACACAGTATTCAGGACAACAGCGGCATTTACACCATGCAAAAAAAATTACATATTTATAGCAAGTGATTAACTCCCTTGAAATGGAGCTAAACATCAATATCCTTTTAAAAAGGTTGCTAACTTATAGACCAGCCATCTACAGGTCACAGCAGCTAAGCTTCAGTTCAATTAATAAAAATATTTCTGCCGTATAACACAGCCGAGTGCTTTCCGAGTTTTAATAGAGAGTACTAGGACCAATGTTATAGTATGGGGCAGTGCCAATCAGCGATTCAGCATATATAAGTAAATTTGACATCCGTTACTGGTAGCTTATGACTTCAGGGGTGCGGTTTACAGAACAAGAGGAAAGGAGCTATTACATTTTATATATACTGTATATAATACGGAAACGTAGGGAGTGTTTATAAAAATATACAAAGATGATATAAAAATGGAACAAAACTATACGGTATATACAATTACACAAAATAAAAGGAATGACGAAAGAAAATTACTAAACCTAGTGTCACGGAAATGGCTCAGAGCTTAGCGGAGGGATCTACTCCTTAGGAAAATGGACAGAACCCACAGCAAGCTGTACCTTCCTCATATGTGGGATGCTTGTGGGATGTGCTATGTCTGTTTGAATTTTAAGAGATCCTTAACTTCTAGAATATCTTTGCACCTGGGGGTCCTAGGAGGTAGAAATTGTCATCATGTTTCCTATTGCAATTTTACAATTCTAAAGATATGAAATATGGCATGGATAGCATCATCCATCCGAACAATATTAAGTTGAAGGGTTTAGAGTGGTCATACGGTAATGTGAATGTGTTATGTTTATCCCCTCACTGCGACCCCAAAATATATTTCCCATAAATATTAGATTAATGCAAACTGCAATATTCCTCACTGACCACTGGCTCCAAAGTATCGCAGGCAAGCTCTTTGAACAGAGGAAGCTTTTGCCTCAAAAGTGTACTTCACCTCTGAGTAAACAAATCCTTGTTCTAGTGACTGGTTCTCAGAGCAGATCTCTGCTGTAATTACCTGGTTGTTGCAGGAGGTCCCAACTTCAATGTAGGTTCAAGTGTCAGCTCTTTCTCACTTCCCCAGCTATAATAATCCCATATCTTCAATGTGAGGTCCTACCTCATTGAAAATTGAAGTGTCAGCTCTTTCTCACTTCCCCAGTTACATTTAATCCGATATGTTCAATGTGATTGGGGTACGTCCCCTCTCCGGAGATGTCTTTTTGGATTTTAATTTTTCTCTATGGCAAATAAGCGTTCTGGATTCATGGGAAATCCAACAAGCCTTGCCAAAGTCTACTGGCAGTAAGATATTCCTGAAGGTTTATTGTATGAAAATAGGCAAAGAGATATGGAGGGACATAGTGCAGCAACAGAGGGTGAAGAAGTATAATTTATAACTAGACCCTGGATTCTGGGGTCCAAAGAACCTTCTGTCAGATATAAAAATACAAGATTATACCTGCTATATGGTAGGTGGAGGTTCAGTTGCAAAACCAGCATTGGAGCCCAAGAGCTATGAAAGGGACTTATCACTTGCCACAGATAAATATTTTCCCCCCTGGTGTAAATGCTGCTGTTTTCCAGAATACGGCGTTGTTTTTCGGTTGTTCCTGCGATATTGCTCTCTCTACTCCCTGTATATTTAGAGGCTTGTTAGCCAAGTGGGTGTAGGCATCAGCTCTTCTTTGTGAGTGCATTCCTGAAGTTCACACCCACTTGTAACAAGACTAGATTTATATACAGGAAAGATAGGGCCATATCTCAGGAACGGAGAGGAGCAGGAACAAAGGAAAGACAGCGCCGGGAAAAACAGCTGCCAATGGGACGAGACACCAGGTTGAGACCCATTACAGTCTACATCCAGACTTGAAATCTCTTCTAATAAGTGAGGAAGAAGGAAGCTATAGGGGAACTTTTCCAAGGTTAGTGGGAGAGATTTGCATTTGCATGTATTACCATATGGATTTTCTCGCAGTTTTTTCAGTGGTACAAGTGTGAACAAAGCCTAACTATTCTGGACAGAATAGATAATAGGCTCATCAATAGCATTTTTCCTTGTCCATCCGGCAACGTTGTTGTGGTCCGCATGCCGCAGCGCTCCTCCTCCATACACAGAGCAGGAACTGCTGGTTAAATACAACACATTCTCAAATCCATTGTACAATTCCTGTCTTCACCTATGAAAAGAAGTGAAATCCAGCCTGTACCAGCAAACAGCGAGAACTGAACAGGCAGGGGGTGCAGCTATATGAGGCGTGGAGGTAAATGAAGTACCCGGCCCCGATGTGTGAGAGCCCCCAATGGCTTCTCTGCCATTTGAAAAGATGCCGGTGTTATAAATGCTTTATAGTAAGAGTGCATAGTAGGTGGGGGCACTGTAATTGTGCATAGTAGGTGGGGGTCCCTGTAATGGTACAAAATAGGTGGGGTCTTAGTAATGGTACTACATAGTAGGTGGGGCCCTGTAATGGTACATAGTACATGGGGGGAGGGCTGTAATGGTACATAGTAGATGGGGGGGCCCTTAATAGTACATAGTAGGTGGAGATCATGCAATGGCACATAGTAGTTGGGGATCTCTGTAATGGTGCATAGTAGGTTGGGGACCCTGCAATGGTACATAGCAGGTGGGGGGGCCTGTAATGTTACTGTAATGGTACATAGTCGGTGGAGATCATGTAATGGTACATAGTAGGTGGGGGGCCCTGTAATGGTGCATAGTAGGTGGGGGGCCCTGTAATGGTGCATACTAGGTGGGGGCCCTGTAACGGTACATAGTAGGAGGGGGCCCTGTAATTGTACATAGTAGGTGGGGGCCCTGTAATGGTACATAGTAAGTAGGGGGCCTGTAATGGTACATAGTAGGAGGGGGCCCTGTAATTGTACATAGTAGGTGGGGGCCCTGTAATTGTACATGGTAGGTGGGGGCCCTGTAATGGTACATAGTAAGTAGGGGGCCTGTAATGGTACAGAGTAGGTAGGGGGGACTGTAATGGTACATAGTAGGTGGGGGGGACTGTAATGGTAGATAGTAAGTGGGGGGTCCTGTAATGGTACATAGTAGGTGGGGGCCTGTAATGGTACATAGTGGGGGGGGCTCGGTAATGTTACTTAGTAGGTGGAGATCATGTAATGGGTACATAGTAGGTGGGGACCCTGTATATTGTGTATAGTAGGTGGGGAGGGTCATGTAACAGATTTTGTGTCAGGGCATCAGGTGTGTTGCTTACATCTGACCGCCTTTAAGGATGGCCATAAATATGGTTATTGTCACGTCGCCCTCGGACTCGGAGCCTGCTGTCCCGACCTCGGCCACTAGGAGACGCCGGACTGTCACGTCGCCGTCGGACTCGGGGCCTTCTGTTCCGGCCTTGGCCACTAGGAGGCGCCGTGGTTCGGCCCTGAGTAATGGCGGTGACAGAGAAGGGGCCCCTGCGCAGGCATCTGATGGACGCAGGCTCCGCTCCTCAGTCGGTCGTGGAAGGGTTGGTGCATCGCCATCTGGCCTGCTCCTGGGGGCGGCCCTGATGACATCAGCAGTCTGGGAGCCTGTGAGAAATGACCTGATCCCTCAAATACTTTGGGACTGGTCTTGCAAGCCGCCGGATATATTCTCGGTTCCCCTATGTGCTACTGTGTGATTGCCTATTGTTTGACTCTGACCTCAGCCTGGATTTCTGACCCCTCTTGCCTGACGATTTTGTACTTCTGCTATTCTCCCGGTTTGTGACCTTGGCCTGGATATTCGACTCTGCTACTGCCTGCCGTTTTTGCACCTTTACCGCCCTCCCGTTTTGTGACCTTGGCCTGGACTCTCGACTCTCCCACTGCCTGACGTTTCTGTACCTCCACTGCTCGCCCGGTTTCTGACTACGATTTTGGCTCCCCGCCTTCTTCACTATTGGCGACCGTTCTGCTCTGGCGCACTGCTTCTACACAGCCACCCCCTGGGCCTTGCTACAATTCCAGATCCCTGTATAGGGGTTAAGGGTTTCGGGGTGCTGTCCCTACTGCATCCAGATCCACGGAGGGACGTTACAGTTATAAACAGCATACAGTATTTTTCGCAGTGTTTATGTAGCATCGGATGTTTTTTGCCTCCTGTCCTTAGCAGTAAATATGACTGCAGCCTCTGAACTCAATATTTAAATTACTTACGGTCAGGGTCGGACTGGGGTGCCTAGGGACCACCAGGGGAATTGACTCTAGGGGCCCACCCTATGGCTACCATAAATGGTTTTATTATGTGTTCATTTTTTGGCCTCTCCCACTAAAACGTGTGCCATTTAGCAAGCTGTACAGTGTGCAAAAGAGAACGCTCTCAGCCTCCTATATATCGTACACACTGTACTCTTGGCATCCTATATCACATACAGACCGCACTCTCGGTCTCCTATAACAGATACTTTCTATAAGAGGCTGAGAGTGTGGTATGTACAGTGTATAGGATGCCAATATTGCGATATGTACGGCATATTGGCCTCGTATATGACATGCAGACTGTCGGCCTCCTATTAGGCCCCCTATAAGACATACTGAGTGTCGGGCTCCTATTAGGCCCCCTATAAGACATACAGACTGTCAGCCTCCTATTAAGCCCCCTATAAGACATACTGAGTGTCGGCCTCCTATTAGGCCCCCTATAAGACATACTGAGTGTCGGGCTCCTGTTAGGCCCCCTATAAGACATACTGAGTGTCGGCCTCCTATTAGGCCCCCTATAAGACATACTGAGTGTCGGCCTCCTATTAGGCCCCCTATAAGACATACTGAGTGTCGGCCTCCTATTAGGCCCCCTATAAGACATACTGAGTGTCGGCCTCCTATTAGGCCCCCTATAAGACATACTGAGTGTCGGCCTCCTATTAGGCCCCCTATAAGACATACTGAGTGTCGGCCTCCTATTAGGCCCCCTATAAGACATACAGAGTGTTGCCTCTTAGATACTGTACAGACCGTACTCTCTGCCTATGTACGGCATACAGGAGGATGATAGTGCGGTCTGTACGGTCGGTATACAGGCCTCATATGACATATTAGGCCATATAAGAGTGTGCTGCATGTGTATCTTATCTAGGAGGCACTGACTGAGATTGTGATCTGTGATGCTGCATCATGTCATGTGTATGAGCAGGGACAGATTTAGGCAAAGTGGGGCCCTAGGCCAATTTTAAAATGGGGCCCCAAATGCTAACATATTGCACATCACACAGAAGCATTTCGGTTGTAGTTACATGCGCTGAGTTCAGGACGCTGAATCAGTGTGATCGACAATATTGAAGTCGTTCAACACTTGTTTCCTGGCCTCTTTCCACCGTCTGAGAAAGAATGATGGGGACAGAACAATCACTAATGGATTAATCTGTCCCCATACAGTATCATGTTATCAGCAGCACATCTACAGTTTACACCCCATAGTCCTCCATTCAATATAATGTCCCCCATAGTCCTCCATATAATATATTCTGCCCCATAGTCCTCCATATAGTATAATACACTCCTCAGTCCCACATATAACATAATGCAGCCACCCCATAGAACATAATGCAGCCACCCCACAGAGTATAATGCAGCCCTGCCATACAATATAATGTAACCCCCATAGAATATAATGCAGCCCCCCTCTTATAGTATAATGCAGCCACCCCTTAGAGCATAATGTAGCCACCCCACAGAATACAATGTAACCCCGGATAGAATATAATGCAGCCCCCCTCATATAGTATAATGCAGCCCCTCCATAGAATATATGGCAACCTCTTATATAGTGTAATGTAGCCCCTCCATAGAATACAATGTAGCCCTCCTCATATAGTATGAAAAAGACCCTATTGTCTACTCCAGAGAAGCTATACTGCTCCTTAGGGATACAAAAAGGCAGCATGCTGCTAATAGACCAGAGGACATTCTACCAGAAATAAGGAGGACTAAGAGAAGAGGTTGCAGAGCTGGAGCCCTCAGGAAAGCTAGAAGAAGGCGCTATAGACCTGCTCTTCCCTCCGTCATTATGGGCTATGTGAGGTCACTCGGGAATAAGTTGGACGAACTGTCGGCGCTGACCAGACATCATCGGGAATTAAGGGAGTGCAGTATGTTGCTGTTTACAGAGACCTGGCTCACCTAAGGTACTCTGGACACTTGTCTCATTGGATGGCTTTAAACTCATTTGCGCGGACAGGACAAGGGAGAACGGTGAAGTCGGAGGGCTGGCGATATTTGTGAATGATAGATGGTGTGACTCTAGGCACATCGTGGTCAAAGAGCAAACATGCTGTAAGGACATTGAGCTGTTAGCTGTGGGCATGAGACCTTTTTATTTATTGAGGGAACTTTCGCATGTAATCATGATAGCTGCATTCGTCCCCCCTTCTGCGAAAGCTGATGCCGCCACTGAGGTCCTACAATCCACAGTGAGCATGATGCAGTCCCTTCACCCCCAAGCACTCCTTCTGGTTTCGGGAGACTTCAATCGTGTCTCCAGCATCCATACTACCCGGTTGCACACAGTATGTTACCTGCCTCAATAGAGACAACAAAATATAGGACTTGTTCTTTGCCAATGTGAGAGGGGCATATGCCTCGTCAGCCTTACCGCCCCTTGGAAGATCGGATCACAACCTAGTGCACCTCCAACCCGTGTACAAGCCACTTGTACAGAGAGAACCTGCTGTCACTCGCACAGTGAGGATATGGACTGAGGAGAGTGATGATGCTCTGAGAGACTGCTTTGAAACAACCACTTGGGATGTGTTGCAAGATTCCTATGGTGATGACATGGATGGTCTCACACACTGTATAACGGACTACGTTAATTTCTGTGTAGACAACACGGTACCCACAAAAGTAGTGAGGTGCTTCTCTAACAATAAACCATGGATCAGCCCCAGAATAAAGCCTCTTCTCAAAGAGAAGAAGTTGGCCTTCAGATTAGGTGACAAGGGCAGGCTGAGAGGTGCAGAAAGATCTGAAGAATCTAATCAGGCAGGGAAAGGCTAATTATAAGAGAAAGATAGAACTGAAATTGTCACAGAAAAGGATTCATGAAGTCTGGGAGGGTCTAAAGTCTATATCTGGGCATAGACAGACTGTCTCCAGGATGATTGTAGATAAAAAGGGGCTTAATGAACTTAATCTATTCTTTAACAGATTTAATCACACACTGGTTGCTCCTGCCCCTGCATACTATTCACACCTCTCTACTACAATAACCTCACCCCCTGCTGCAACTTGTCAACTGAGCCAGGGTCTGTTCTTCACAAGTACCCAGGTTGCAAAAGAACTGGATAAGATCAAAGTTTTGAAGGCTGCAGGTCCTGACGGCATCAGTGCAAGGCTAATCAAAACCTGCGGGCACCAGCTGAGTGAGATCATTACATATCTGTTCAATATGAGCCTGAGAATAGGTATAGTACCACAACTGTGGAAATTATCGTGTGTGGTACCAGTTCCGAAGAAACCTTATCCGAAAGACCTTAATGACTATAGACCTGTAGCATTGACATCACACCTGATGAAGGTACTAGAGAGATTGGTTCTCACACGTCTCCGTCCTCTAGTGAGCTCGGATATGGACCCTCTCCAGTTTGCCTACAGGCCGGGCATTGGTGTGGATGATGCAATTATCCACCTTCTAGATAGGACTCTCTCTCACCTGGAGAAACCTGGGAACACTGTGAGAATAATGTTCTTCGATTTCTCTAGTGATTTTAATACCATACAGCCAGGTCTACTGAGAGACAAGCTGGGCCTTGTTGGCGTGGACCTCCAACTCTCCACCTGGATCCTTAACTACCTCACAAACCGACCTCAGTTTGTAAAGGTTCGGGACAGTGTGTCAGACACGGTGATCTGCAATACAGGGGCACCTCAAGGTACAGTTCTTGCCCCTTTTCTCTTCACACTGTACACTGCGGATTTTAAGTGCAACTCATCTAGCTTCTACTTGCAGAAGTATTCTGATGACTCTGCAATAGTAGGCCTCATCACAGGAGGAGATGAAAGAGAGTACAGAGATACTAACCAAGCTTTTGTGGAGTGGTGTCAGAGGAACCACCTTAGGATTAATTCCGGGAAGACCAAGGAATTGGTGGTGGACTTTCGCAAGGGAAAAAATCCACCAGTAGTGGTGAACATTCAGGGAAATGACATTGAGATAGCCGACACCTATAAGTACCTTGGTGTGATACTCAATAATAAGCTTGACTGGGCCCATCACTTGGATGCAGTGTACAGGAAGGGCCACAGTAGGCTTTTTCTGCTCAGAAGGCTGTTAGGGGGGCACTCAGAGTTAGGGGGGCACTCCTTGCATTCTTCTTCAACTCTGTTGTGGCATCAGTCATTTTCTTTGGTGTGGCGTGCTGGGGTAGTGGCATATCAACCAGGGACAGGAATAGGCTGGACAAACTGATTAGAAGGGCCAGCTCTGTCCTGGGATGCCCCCTTGATCCAGTTCAGGAAGTAGGCGACAGGAGGATACTGGCCAAGGTGAGCTACATGGTGCAGAATGATTCCCATCCCATGCATGAGACCGTGACAAAGATGTGCAGTAGTGTCAGTGACCGGCTACTTCATCCTAAATGTGAGAGGGAGCGCTATCGAAAGTCCTTCCTTCCTGCTGCAGTTAGGCTGTATAACCAGCACTGTCCAAAACGGAGAACGACCCAAACAGTGAACTGATAGATCCAAAGTTGTGATAGTCTGGTTATATCTTTTTCTTTCGTATATGTACCTACCTACTGTCAATGTAATGTCTTTATGCATCTGTATCTGTACTTGTTCTTGCCTTGCTGCTGTAATGCTCTGAATTTCCCCATGGTGGGACGATTAAAGGATTATCTTATCTTATCTTACAATGCAGCCCCAATAGAATATAATGTAGCCCCCTCATGAAGTATAATAAATCCCCCTACAATATAATCTAGCCCCCCATAAAATATAATGCAGCCCCTGTAGAATACAATGTAGCCTCCTCATATAGTATAATATAGCCCCTTCATAGAGTATGATGCAATCACCACCATAGAATATATAATGTAGCCCTGAATAGAATATAATACAGCCCACCTCCCCATAGAATATAATGTAGCCCCCCATATTATATATCACAGCCTCCCCCATAGAAAATAATGTATAATGTACCCCCCATGGTATTAAACACAGTCACATAGCATATAGCACAGCCCCACATGGTATATAGCACAGTCCCACATGGTATACAGCAGAGCACGATGGCATACAGCACAGTCCCCCATTGGTATACAGCACAGCCCCCCATTGTTATACAGCACAGCCCCCCATTGGTATACAGCAGAGCGCCATGGTATACAGCACAGCCCCACATGGTAAATAGCACAGGCCCACATAGTATAAAGCACAGCCCCACATGTTATACAGCACAACCCCCCATTGGTATACAGCACATCCCCCATTGGTATACAGCACATGCCCCCATTGGTATACAGCACAGCCTCTCATTGGTATACAGCACAGCCCCCCATTAGTATACAGCACAGCCCCACATGGTATAAAGCACAGGCCCACATGGTATAAAGCGCAGGCCCACATGGTATAAAGTGCAGCCCCACATGGTATATATCACAGAATCACATGGTTTACAGCACAGCCCCATGGTATACAGCACAGCCCCACATGGTATACAGCACAGGCCCACATAGTATAAAGCACAGCATCACATGGTATACAGCACCATGGTATACAGCACAGCCCCACATGATATACAGCACAGGCCTCAGCCTCCTCCGGACCCCTCTTCCCTCCTCTTCCTCCTCCAGACCTCTCTGGCCTCCACTTACTTCTCCAGACCCCTCTTCCCTCCTCTTCCTCCTCCGGACCCCTCTGGCCTCTACCATGGAGACTCTTTGTTCCCCCTCCTCTCCAGGGACACAGACCACCCGTCACCCACTCACTCTAGACTCTACTCACCGGACCACAGCAGAGTAGGAGTGGGAGCAGCAGCAGGGAGAGCAGAGCTCAGCGGCTTCCTCTTGTCTCACACGCTGGCTGCTATGCTATTAGTCAGCCAGCTACAGAGCCGGAAAGCAGAGCGCGGGGTGTTTCACCCCCCATCAAGAACAGCGCTGATGTCACGTGGCAAGGTCCTGGGGCTGGGTGAGTCATCAGAGAGACCCAGAGCCAGCAAGAGGGCCGCCCGACGCCGCGTCAGCGCCTCAGACTGGGGTATGCCGGGCCCGCGCCGCCTCGCGCTATGGTATGTGCACGCGTGCGTCCCTTCAAATCATGGGATGCGCTTTTAAAGGGCCCACGCACTTAAAGGGGCAGCATTTTTAAAGGGCCCCAGTGACCCTCGGGGCCCACCGGGCATTTACCCGGTACCTCGCCAGGCCAGACCGAGCTTGCTTACGGTAATTAGCAATTGCACAAGAAAAAAAAATTACATGTAATGCATGTACAGCAGTTTTTTTTTTATTGGAAAAGCCCAAATTCGCCACTTCACTCCAGAGCGGCATTCATAATTCTACAGTCTTTGCAGCGGCACTTTTTTTTAGTATCTTACATATGATGTATTATTGAATTAGATATTTAGCGAACGGTATTTATTCTATTTCCACATAGGCAGAATAACATTTTTCCAAACACCTGTCTCCGTGAGATACATCTTGACTCTGCGTGCAAAACATAACCTGCTGGATCACATGTGGACAGTCAGCAAAATATTTCCTGTTCTGTAGTAGATGGTTAGGTTTCACTTACCTTATATATGAGCGCCATCTGGTGGTTGTTTTTTATATACTTTTAAAAGGGTAATCGCAGTCTTGGAACCATTTTTATTTCTAACTAGCTGAAAAGCCCGGCGTTGGTACATAGTAGGTTGGGGGCCCTGTAATGGTACATAGTAGGTGGGGGGCCCTGTAATGGTACATAGTAGGTGGGGGCCCTGTAATGGTACATGGTAGGTGGGGGCCCTGTAAAGGTACATAGTAGGTGGGGGGCTCTGTAATGGTACATAGTAGGTGGGGGCCCTGTAATGGTACATAGTAGGTGGGGGCGCTGTAAAGGTACATAGTAGGTGGGGGGCCCTGTAATGGTACATAGTAGGTGGGGTGCCCTGTAATGGTACATAGTAGGTGGGGGGCTCTGTAATGGTACATAGTAGGTGGGGGGCCCTGTAATGGTGCATAGTAGGTGGGGGCCCTGTAATGGTACATGGCAGGTGAGGGGCTCTGTAATGGTGCATAGTAGGTGGTGGTCCCTGTAATGGTACTACATAGTAGGTGGGGGGCCCTGTAATGGTACTACATAGTAGGTGGGGGGAGGGCTGTAATGGCACATAGTAGGTGGGGGGCCCTGTAATAGTACATAGTAAGTGGGGGCTCTGTAATAGTACATAGTAGGTGGGGGCTCAGTAATGGTATATAGTAGGTTGGGGTCCCTGTAATGGTACTGCATAGTAGGTGGGGGGCCCTGTAATGGTACTACATAGTAGGTGGGGGGAGGGCTGTAATGGCACATAGTAGGTGGGGGGCCCTGTAATAGTACATAGTAAGTGGGGGCTCTGTAATAGTACATAGTAGGTGGGGGCTCAGTAATGGTATATAGTAGGTTGGGGTCCCTGTAATGGTACTGCGTAGTAGGTGGGGGGCCCTGTAATAGTACATAGTAGGTGGGGGGCTCTGTATTGGTACATGGCAGGTGGAGATCATGTAATGGTAGATAGTAGGTGGGGGCCCTGTATATTGTGTATAATAGGTGGGGGCCCTGTATATTGTGTATAGTAGGTGGGGGGCCTGTATATTGTGTATAGTAGGTGGGGGCCCTGTATATTGTGTATAGTAGGTGGGGGGCCTGTATATTGTGTATAGTAGGTGGGGGCCCTGTATATTGTGTATAGTAGGTGGGGGCCCTGTATATTGTGTATAATAGGTGGGGGCCCTGTATATTGTGTATAGTAGGTGGGGGCCCTGTATATTGTGTATAGTAGGAGGGGAGGGTCATGTAACAGATTGTGTCAGGGCATCAGGTATGTTGCTTACATCTGACCGTCTTTAACCCCTTCACTACCAAGGGTGGTTTGCACGTTAACTCCCGGGCCAATTTTTACAATTCTGACCACTGTACATTTATGAGGTCATAACTCTGAAACGCTTCTATGGATCCCGGTGATTCTGACATTGTTTTCTCGTGACATATTGTACTTCATGTTAGTGGTAAAATTTCATTCAAATAACTTGCTTTTATTTGTGAAAAAAATGGAAATTTGGCGAAAATTTTGAAAATTTCGCAATTTTCCAACTTGAAATTTTTTTGCCCTTAAATCACAGCGATACGGCACACAAAAAACTTAATAAATAACATTTCCCACATGTTTACTTTACATCAGCACAATTTTGGAACCAAAATTTTTTTTTGTTAGGAAGTTATAAGGGTTAAAAATTGACCAGCGATTTCTCATTTTTGCAACATCATTTTATTTTTAGGGACCACATCACATTTGAAGCCACTTTGAGGGGTCTATATGATAGAAAATACCCAAAAGAGACACCATTCTAAAAACTGCACCCCTTATGGTGCTTAAAACCACATTCAAGAAGTTTATTAACCCTTTAGGTGCGTCACAGGAATTTTTTGAATATTTAAAAAAAATGAACATTTAACTTTTTTTCACAAAAAAATACTTCAGGTTCAATTTTCTTTATTTTACCAAGGGTAACAGGAGAAATTGGACTGCAAAAGTTATTGTGCAATTTGTCCTGAGTACGCTGATACCTGATATGTGGGGGGAACCACTGTTTCGGCGCATGGCAGACCTCAGTAGGGAAGGAGCACCGTTTGACTTTTTCGATGCAAAATTGGCTGGAATTCAGATCGGACGCCATGTCGCGTTTGGAGAGCCCCTGATGTACCTAAACAGTGGAAACCCCCCCAAGTGACCCCATTTTGGAAACTAGACCCCCCAAGGAACTTATCTAGATATGTGGTGAGAACTTTGAACCCACAAGAGCTTCACAGAAGTTTATAACGTACAGCGGTACAATTAAAAAATCCTATTTTTTCCACAAAAATGATCTTTTCACCCCCAATTTTTATTTTTCCAAGGGTAACAGGACCCTAAAAGTTATTGTGCAATTTGTCCTGAGTACGCTGATACCCCATATGTGGGTGTAAATGACTATTTGGGCGCATAGCAGAGCTCGGAAGGGAAGCAGCGCCATTTGACGTTTTTGGCTAGAATTGAGATCGGACACCATGTCGCGATTGGAAAACCCCTGATGTACCAAAACAGTGGAAACCCTCCACAAATGACACCATTTTGGAATCTATACCCCCCAAGGAACTTATCTAGATGTGTGGTGAGAACTTTGAACCCCCAAGGGCTTCACAGAAGTTTATAACATACAGCCGTACAATTAAAAAATCATATTTTTTCCACAAAAATGATCTTTTCACCCTCAATTCTTATTTTTCTAAGAGTAACAGGACCCTAAAAGATATTGTGCAATTTATCCTGAGTGCGCTGATACCCCACATGTGGGGGTAAACCACTATTTGGGTGCATGGCAGAGCTCGGAAGGGAAGCAGCACCATTTGACGTTTTTGGCTGGAATTGAGATCGGACACCATGTCGCGTTTGGAAAGCCCCTGATGTACCAAAACAGTAGAAACCCCCCACAAATGACACCATTTTGGAAACTAGACCCCCTGAGGAACTTATCTAGATGTGTGGTGAGCACTTTGAACCCCCAAGGGCTTCACAGAAGTTTATAATGCCCAGGCATGAAAATAAAAAAATCGTATTTTTTCCACAAACATGATCAATTAGTCTCCAATTTTTTTATTTTCCCAAGGGTAACAGGAGAAATTGGACCCCAAAAGTTGTTGTCCAATTTGTCCTGAGTACGCTGATACCTCATATGTGGGAGAAAACTACTGTATGGGCACACGTCGGGGCTCGGAAGGGAAGTAGTGACGTTTTGGAATGCAGACTTTGATGGCATGGTCTGCGGGTGTCATGTTGCTTTTGGAGAGCCCCTGATGTACCTAAACAGTGGAAACCCCCCACAAGTGACCCCATTTTGGAAACTAGACCCCCTAATGAACTTATCTAGATGTGTGGTGAGCACTTTGAACCCCCCAGTGCTTCACAGAAGTTTATAACGACCGGGCGTGAAAATAAAAATATCGTATTTTTTCAACAAACATCATCTTTTAGTCCCCATTTTTTTATTTTCCCAAGGGTAACAGGAGAAATTGGACCCCAAAAGTTGTTGTCCAATTTGTCCTGAGTACACTGATACCTCATATGTGGGAGAAAACTACTGTAAGGGCACACGTCAGGGCTTGGAAGGGAAGTAGTGACGTTTTTGAATGCAGACTTTGATGGATTGGTCTGCGGGTGTCATGTGCGTTTGGAGAGCCCCTGATGTACCTAAACTATTGAAACTCCCCACAAGTGACCCCATTTTGGAAACTAGACCCCCCACGGAACTTATCTAGATGTGTGGTGAGCACTTTGAACCCCCAAGTGCTTCACACAAGTTTATAACGCCTGGGCGTGAAAATAAAAAAATCATTTTTTTCCGCAAAAATGATATTTTTGCCCCCAATTTTTTATTTTCCTAAGGGTAACAGGAGAAATTGGACCCCAAAAGTTGTTTTGTAATTTGTCCTGAGTAGGCTGATACCCCATATGTGGGGGTAAAACACTGTTTGGGCGCATGGTAGAGCTTGGAAGGGAAGGAGCACTATTTGACTTTTTCAACGCAGAATTGGCTGGAATTGAGATCAGACGCCATGTTGCCTTTGGAGAGCCCCTGATGTGCCCAAACAGTGGAAACCCCCCAATTCTAACTCCAACCCTAACCCCAACACACTCCTAACCCTAATCTGAGCCCTAACCCTAGCCCTAACCCTAACCCTAATGGGAAAATGGAAATAAATACATTTTCTTTTAGTTTTATTATTTTTCCCAAACTAAGGGGGTGATAACGGGGGGTTTGATTTACTATTTATGGCGGGTTTTTATGTTTGGCGGCTGTCAGACGCTAAAAGACGCTTTTTATTGTAAAAATAGTTTTTGCATCACCACATATTGTGAGCTGTAATTTTTCCGTATTTTGACCCACCGAGTCATGTGAGGTCTTATTTTTTGCGAGATGAGTTGACGTTTTCATTGGTACCATTTTCGGGCACGTGACATTTTTTGATCGCTTTTTATTCCGATTTTTGGGACGCAGAATGAACAAAAACCAGCGTTTCATTAATTTCTTTTGGGTGGTGCGTTTACGCTGTTCCGCGTGCGATAAAATTGATAAAGTGGTTTTATTCTTCGGGTCAGTACAGTTACAGTGTTACCTCATTTAGGTCTTTTTTTATGTTTTGTCAGTTTTTTGCAATGAAAACAATTTTATATAAAAAATAATTATTTTTGTATCGCTTTATTCTGCGAGCTATAACTTTTTTATTTTTTTGCGGATGATGCTGTGTGGCGGCTCTTTTTTTGCAGGACAAGATGGCGTTTTCAGCGGTACCATGGATATTTATATGCATCTTTTTGATCGCGCATTATTGCACTTTTTGTTCGGTGGTATGATAATAAATCATTATTTTTTGCTTCGTTTTTTATTTTTATTTTTTAATGGGTTCGCTAAAGGGGTTAACTAATGGGACAGTTTTATAGGGCGGATCGCTACGGACGCGTCGATACCAAATATGTGTACTTTTATTGTTTTGGTTTTTTTTATTTTGAAAAAATGGATTTATTGGGGAATATTTTTTTTTTTTTTTACTAATTTATTTAGCGATTTTTTTAAAATTATTTGTAACACTTTTTTTTATTTTTTTTTACTTTATTACCTTGTCCCAGGTGCGACATCACTGTCCTGTGACAGATCGCTGATCTGTCACATCACAGATCACAGGGCTGTAGGGAAAGAGACCCCCGCAGCAGCGCTGCACATTGCGCTGCCGTGGGGGGCTCAGGGAAGCAAGGAGGGAGACCCCTCCCTGCCGATGCTTCCCTTTAACCCCCGGTACACCGCGATCGCGTTTGATCGCGGTGTACAAGGGGTTAACGTGCGCCGCTGATCGCTGGGACGTAATATTCCGTCCATAGTAATTAGGTCCAGGGTCACATGGACGGAATATTACGTCCCTTGTAGGTAAGGGGTTAAGGATGACCATAAATATGGTTATAACCAGCATACAGTATTTTTCACAGTGTGGCATCGGATGTTTTTTGCCTCCTTAGGCCTGTTTCACACTTACGTTTTTTCTGTCAGTTGCAATCCGTGAAAAAGGCGGAGAACGGATCCGTGGCCGTTGAGACACCAACAGGTGCCACCGGACCGTTGTTTTCATGGATCCGCCGAAGTCTGCATTTTAAAGGAACCGCAGCCGAGAGAGAGAGATTTTCGACGCTCCCAGAACGGCATTTCATGGTTAAAATGCCTCCCGGAGTAAAGCTCCCAGCATGCGCACTTAAAAATAGCGGACCGTCAAGGCAAAAAAAAGTTGCATTGTCCGTCTCATCCGCCCGGGAGCCGCTAAAATCTTGGCGGAACCCTTAAAATAAGGGGTGGGACGAACGACCGTCAGTCAAGATCCACCACTAATATAAGTCTATGGAGGATAAAAGCGGATCCGCCCATTTTTTGGCGGATCCGTTTTTTTCTAAAATTGGCGGATTTTGACTGACGACAAACAACGGACGTGTGAAACAGCCCATAGCTGTAAATATGACTGCAGCCTCTGAACTCATTATTTAAATTACTTACGGTAATTAGCAATTGCGCAGGAAAAAAAATTATATTAAAAAAAACAGGGTGTAATTACTCTTCTGTACTGATCTCAAAGGGACATCTTAAATATAAGTCAAATAACATGCATTTATTTATCAGGTGTTATACTCCAGAGCTGCACTCATAATTCTGCATGGAGGTAGAAGTACAATACCGGGCTAATAAAATAAGCTATTTCTAACTAGCTGAAGAGCCCGGCATTGCTTGGGCATAGTAACTAACTGTGGTTAGTTACAACAAATTATAATGATTTTATTGCACATAAAAACATTTCACTTCATATATTCAACACATTCAAGAGCCTTTTGATAAACAACATTTTTGGTTTTTCCTTTTGGTGCAAAGATGAACAGATTTTTGGCAGTTCCAACTTTTGAACAGGCCACGTAAAGTTGACCATGAGAAAAGCATGGAGATTGCAAATCGATCCCTACTCCTTTCAAGGCCTGTCCCTGAGCCTTGCTAATGGACATTGCAAATGCCAATCAAACTGGAAACTGGAGGCACTTAAAATCAAAAGAAAAAAGAAGGACGATAACACCATAGACATAAGAATAATAGGCCTCCGTTACCACAACGGTCTACAAGGAAAACTGTTGCTCATGGCAACCAATCACAGCTCAGGTTTCACCTTTTAAACAGCTCTGGGGTGAAATGAAAGATGCTTAGTGATTGGTTAGTATGTGGAGTAGGCGTGGCTTGATACATACATACACTCAGTTTTATACACTGTGTTCCAAATTATTATGCAAATTGGATTTAAGTGTCATAAAGATGTTATTTTTTGTTTTTCAAATAAACTCATAGATGGTATTGTGTATCAGGGCTCTTTGGATCACTGAAATCAATCTCAAATGCCTGTGATAATTAGTTTGCCAGGTGAGCTCAATTAAAGGAAAACTACTTAAGAATGATGTTCCACATTATTAAGCAGGGCACAGGTTTCAAGGAATTTAGGAAATAAAAAGGATCTCTCTGCTGCTGAAAAGCATCAAATAGTGCAATGCCTTGGTCAAGAGATGAAAACATTAGATATTTCCCAAAAATTTAAACGTGATCAATGTACTGTTAAGAGATTTGTGGTTGATTCTGAGCACAGACATGTTTGTGCTGATAAAGGCAGAATGAGGAAGGTTTCTGCCAGGCAAGTTCATTGGATTAAGAGAGTGGCTGCTAAAAAGCCATTACAATCTAGCAAACAGATATTTAAAGCTGCTGGTGCCTCTGGAGTCCCTCGAACCTCAAGGTGTAGGATCCTTCAAAGGCTTGCTGTGGTGCATAAACCTATTATTCGGCCACCCCTAAACAGTGCTCACAAGCAGAAACGGTTGCAGTGGGCCCAGACATACATGAAGACTAATTTTCAAACAGTCTTGTTTACTGATGAGTGTCGAGCAACCCTGGATGGTCCAGATGGATGGAGTAGTGGATGGTTGGTGGATGGCCACTATGTCCCAATAAGGCTGCGATGTCAGCAAGGAGGTGGAGGAGTCATGTTCTGGGCCGGAATCATGGGGAAACAGCTGGTAGGGTTCTTTAAGGTTCCTGAAGGTGTGAAAATGACCTCTGCAAAGTATATAGAGTTTCTGACTGACCGCTGTCATGGTATAAAAAGCAGAAACTTGCCTTCAGGAGCAAAATCATCTTCATGCATGACAATGCACCATCTCATGCTGCAAAGAATACCTCTGAGTCATTGACTGCTATAGGCATAAAAGGAGATAAACTCATGGTGTGGCCACCATCTTCCCCTGACCTCAACCCTATAGAGAACCTATGGAGTATCATCAAGCAAAAGATCTATGAGGGTGGGAGGCAGTTCACATCAAAACAGCAACTCTGGGAGGCTATTCTGACTTCATGCAAAGAAACACAAGCAGAAACTCTCCAAAAACTCACAATTTCAATGGATGCAAGAATTGTGAAGGTGATATCAAAGAAGGGTTCTTATGTTAGCATGTAACTGGGCCTGTTAAGCTATTTAACTCCAAAATATCCTTTTTGTTCAGTGATTGTGACCTCCTAATGCTGCAAATTCCACAAATGAGCATTTTCAGTTCTTTAAAACATATCAAATGTTTAGAAATTCTACTGTGCCTAATAATTTGGAACAGTGCAATTTGAGTTTTTATTCATTTTGGAGATTATACTGTTATTATTATTTGATGCATACTAACGGGTGATGACTTTCATTAGACTGACTGTCATTTGTACCGACTATTTAGGAAAATCAGAGAAAAATATCATTTGCATAATAATTTGGAACACAGTGAATAAGGTATATAGATTTCAATGCATAAATATAATTAGGCAATTTTGGAAAGTCACTTAAAAGTTGTTAAAGGGGATTCCCAGGACTTTAACCTCTTCATCACCAGGCAATTTTTCTTTGTTTATGCTTTTTTTCCCCCTTCTATCGAGATTTTTTTTTTAATTTTTATGTTGATATAGTCACATGAGGGTTTGTTTTTAGCGGGTGAGAATGATTCATTTTACAGTATAATCTGAAAAATAGGGGAGAACATACAGTAACTACATTGGGTAAAAGGGTGAAGAAAAAACTTTCTCAAATTTTTTTTTCTTTGGGTGTTTGTTTTTTATTTTCATGTATTCATTGAGCAATAAAAAAAACAATCTGGTAAAGGTCAGTACAATTACATCGATACTAAACTTTAGTTTTCTTTAATACTCCTGGGGCTTAAAAAAAATTCCAAGCTATGTTATATAAAAAAAAATATATATATATTTATTTTTTTTTTTGTTTTTTTTTGAGGGAAGATGTGGCAACCAAATCCCAGAAATTTTTAGTTTTCAAATTTGTTTCCTTGTTTACCATATGTTTAAAATAATTTTAGATTTTGATTGATTTTACACCTTTGTGGGCATTGTTTTTTTTAAAAAACCAACACTTTTTAGCAGGGCTGTGGAGTCGGTAAGCCACAGTTGCGACTCCGACTCCGACTCCTGGATTTTATCAGGCTCCGACTCCAGCTCCGACTCCGACTCCGGCTCCGGCTCCGACTCCTTCATAAATGGCCAATTCATAACAACAAATTTACTGTTGTAAAATATTAAACATCGTGCTTATTCAGTTTCTCACCATCATATAAGTAATCAGACCACTTAGAGCAAAAACTACATTTATTAGAATACAATTAGAATATAGCAAATAACTTTTATAAACTTTTCTAAACTGTAAGTAAATATGCAATAAACACTTTTATGCAGTTAATAAGAAGAAATCTATAAATTTGTCCTCAGAAAAAGTATTGCTTCTGTCAGATCCTCCTTCATGGATGCCCTCAAATCTGATCTAATTATTTTGAGAGCAGAGAACAACCTCTCTACACTAACTTGTGTTGGTGGCAAAGCAGTAACCACTCGGGCAACATCTCTGACAATGTCAGGATACAGAGGAATCGCTTGTTGCACTGTTATTTTTGATGAACGGTCAAATTTCTCAATTTCTTTTAGTGCACATGAAAAAGTCTGCTGAAATGTACTGGCTGTGTTCCTTGATGGGGATGACTCTTCTTCTATGCGGGAACGCTTTGCACGGTCCTTGTGATCCAAATATTTTTCGAAATTAAATTCTTCATCAGTTGATGATGAGGGTGAAGATGTGGCAGGACGACCAAATTCTTCTTGTTCCTCCTGACTGTTCTGCAACCCTTTCATCCTTACTGCTATTTCAAACAGAGCTTCTTTTCCTTTACTTAGCTGTTGATCATCTAGAAGAATCCGATGCATTGGGTCTACATAAACAGCTGCCAAAAGAATGTTATTTTGTAATAGTAGCTCCTCTCTCCGTTTCATTGATGTAGCAATGCCACTTGCAATTAACCCTCCTCTTTGGGACAGGCGAAACATCAGGTTCTTCCACTCCTTTAAGAAAATACCTGGAGTTAAGTCCTCTGCTTGTAATTTTTTAGTAACTGTAAATGGGTGCTCTAGCAATTTTTCCAGCTCAGTCACCTGATTCCACTGACTTTCATTTAGCATCAGTTGAGGGTTAGCCATGTCTACAAGAAAGGTTTTCAGTTCAACCAAGCTCTGAATCATTAACTAAGTACTGCCCCATCGTGTGGCTTGATCAATAATTGCCCCTTTTCCAGCACGTCTCTTCAAAATTGAGTCAACTTTAGGGGTTCTGGCAACAGTAGCCAATTTTCTCACCTTGCCAATCAGTGCAGCAGCATGTCCTTCTTGCAGACTGTCTCTTATAGCCAGCTGTAGCGTATGCACAACACAGCGCATGTGATGAATGAAAGAACATATTGACACAGTTTCAACAAGATCATCTAAACTATCATGTTGCTGTTCATCTGAAGCAACTTCAGTTTGCTCCTCAGTTACAATACTGTGTTCCTCTATTTCAAACTTTCTGTGTCTGTGGACCCAGAATGTTCTTCTAGCTGCTGGTCACCATCATTACTCTCATTCATTAGCTTAATAGTACTTATCATATTTGAAGCATTGTCAGTTACGACAGAAAGAACTTGCTCTTTTTTAAGTTCATAGTCTTGCAGAACCTTTTCCACCAAGACCTGGAGAAACTCACTGGTGTGATGAGCTTTGGTGTCTTTACTGCCAATGTCTTGGTAACTATTTCATTTTTGTCACAAACAAATCGGACAATGATGGCAAAATAGTTCACTCTGTTACGTGTGCAGGCATCCATTTTAAGAAACAGAAAGCGTCCCTAGAGAGTTTTTTTAAGTTCTTCCTTTTGTTTAAAAGCTTCTTCGATTACTAATTTTCTAATACTCTCTCTCTCCAGAGAAACACCAAGCTTGCGGGCCATTTCCCCATTCAGACACATAAAAGCTGGTCGTGAAAATAATGAAATAGGCACACTATCCTTTACAACAAGCTCTATGATCTGTTTTTTAAATGTATCTACTGTCATTGTCACAGTAACTTTGTCACTGACAAAATATCTTGCAACTGATGGCTGCAAAGTTCTCTGCTCCTTTGTTTGGCTGGAAGAGCTGGGCACTGGTTCATTGGTTTGAATGCAGTCTTTCTCATCCACTGCTTTCAGTACTTCTGGATGAAAGCACTGTAAATGTCTCTTTAGATTAGAAGCTCTGGTAGGAGCATTTTTATCTTTGCCTGAATATGCACTCATCTTGGCTTCACAGCATTTGTTTTCGTCTGGATCATTTGTCATACACTGACAGACATAATGTTTTCTATCTTGAGTGATGGTGAAATGTTCAAATACAGCTGATTTAATGTGATGCTTCTTTGACATTCTCAGGTTTTTAATTCTGCATTCACAATCCAAATGACAATTGTTTTTCCTAAAAACAATTGTACAACATTATTGCCAGGTCGTACAACTGATATAGTGGTCAGTAATACTGTTATTATTCCTCATGTACTCACAGTTAACTGATGCAAAGTTTGTTGAAAGGATAATACTTCTTACAGTCTTCCTCTTCTGAGTAGCAGGCAGCTGTGAGATGCTTGGAAGACGCACACCTAGTATGATCTAGTCTAGAGGAGGAGCTTTACTACTAAGAATTTACAACACATTTTCACTTTCAGTTTCATACATTGTAAGTAGGGGGGTTGGGGCAGCATGAGGTTAACCAAGTATAAGATTAGATAAGGGCAGTGGAGAACAGTGACACACAAGAAGTAAGAAATGTCTCTATCTCCAGCAGAACTGCTTATCACTGTTGTTCATAGTTTGATAGAACATATATATCTGAGTAACATTTATAAAATTCATATGAAAGTTCAATTATGAAATATTAATACATTTTTTTTAAAGCTGGAGTCGGAGTTGGTACATTTCTACCGACTCCGACTCCAACCAAAACTAACTCCGACTCCGACTCCACAGCCCTGCTTTTTAGTGGCGCTGTAAGATACTGATAGCAGTATCTAAGGGGGTAAACAGGAGCGAACATAACCAACTCCGGTCGCTGCTGTTAGAGACAGGCACTCACATGAGCCGTGAGCTGTGCGATATTTTTTCTCACTCCCATTGGCAAGTCTCGGCCGATATACAGTGGGTATGGAAAGTATTCAGACCCCTTTAAATTTTTCACTGTTTCATTGCAGCCATTTGGTAAATTCAAAAAGTTTTTTTTTTCATTAATGTACACTCTGCACCCCATCTTGACTGAAAAAAAAACCAAATGAACTTTCTGCAAATTTATGAAAAAAGAAAAACTGAAACATCACATGATCATAAATATTCAGACCCTTTGCTCTGACATTCATATTTAAGTCATATGCTTTCCATTTACTTGTGATCCTCCTTGACATGCTTCTACTCCTTCATTGGAGTCCTGCTGTGTTTAATTAAACTAATAGGACTTGATTTGTAAAGGCACACACCTGTCTATATAAGACCTCACAGCTCACAGTGCATGTCAGACCAAATGAGAATCATGAGGTCAAAGGAACTGGCCAAGGAGCTCAGAGACAGAATTGTGGCAATGCACAGATCTGGACAAGGTTACAAAAGAATTTCTGCAGTGCTCAAGGTTCCTAAGAGCACAGTGGCCTCCATAATCCTTAAATGGAAGAAGTTTGGGACCACCAGAAGTCTTCCTAGACATGGCCGTCCAGCCAAACAAAGCAATTGTGGGAGAAGAGCCTTGGTGAGAGAGGTAAAGAAGAACCCCAAGATCACTGTGGCTGAGCTCCACAGATGCAGTAGGGAGATAGTTAAACTTTGTGGAACTTTCTTCTATCACTGCAGCCCTCCACCAGTTGGGCCTTTATGGCAGAGAGACCTGACGGAAGCCTCTCCTAAGTGAAAGACATATGAAAGCCCGCATAGAGTCTGCTGAAGAACACATGAAGGACTCTCAGACTGTGAGAAATAAGATTCTCTGGTCTGATGAGACAAAGATAGAACTTTTTGGTGATAATTCTAAGCGGTATGTGTAAAGAAAACCAGGCACTGCTCATCACCTGCCCAATACAATCCCAAAAGTGAAACATGGTGGTGGCAGCATCATGCCATGGGGTGTTTTTGCTGCAGGGACAGGACAACCGGTTGCAATTGAAGGAAACATGAATGTGGCCAAGTACAGAGATATCCTGGATGAAAACCTCTTCCAGAGTGCTCTGGACCTCAGTCTTAGCCGAAGGTTCACCTTCCAACAAGACAATGACCCTAAGCGGACAGCTAAAATAACAAAGGAGTGGCTTCAGAACAACTCTGTGACTGTTCTTGACTGGCCCAGCCAGAGCCCTGACCTAAAGCCTGTCAGGGTCCTGACAGCCCCGGCATACAGCCTCTGCTAAGCAGGGACTCACCGGCACCGTAGGGACCCCTGGGGACAAGAACAGCTGGACAATAAAGATGCACGGGACCTGAATGTAGAAATTTAGAAAGCCGGCACAGGACCTACGGTCATGTGAACGGTCATGTGACTGCAAGGGGGCAGGGCTTAGCGTCCTGCTTTGAGAGGAGGAAGAAAACTCAGTCGGGCAAAGCAGAGGTCAGGCACAATCCAGGCAAGCGAGGTACAGCAGGGATAAACAGACGGAAGGTCAGACAAAGCCAAAGGTCATACACAAGATATCAATACAGTACCAGGGATGAGACAGAACGGACAGTCAGGGCCAAGCAGAGATCAAAAACCAAACGGACGTAGAAGGTACCAAGCAAAATCCAAAGCGATATCCAGAGAACAGACTGAGTCATACACAGGGAATCAAGCAACCAGAACACAGCACTAACACACTCAGGGGTCACCACACAATGCCAAGGGCAAAAGTATAACTGACGGGGGATGGGAACTTCCTGACTTCCTGAGAAGCCTCCCTAGAACCAATGAGAGGCCACCCTAATAGGTCCCAGGTGTGCAGGTGAGAGTCTGCACTGCGATCAGAACATTGACCCCAGAAGTGCCAGTCACCCAACAATGGTATCATGACAGTACCCTCCTCTCAACGGGGGGCCTCTGGACCCCCAGGTTTGCCCGGGTACCTAGCATGGAAAGCCCGAGCCAGACGATCCGCATGCATCAACCGGGCCGGCACCCAGGACCTGTCATCCGGCCCATACCCCTTCCAATGAACTAGGTACTGTACTGACCGCCGTACCAACCTAGAATCTACAATGTGACCAATCTCATATTACACATATCCATCAACCGAAACCGGAGGAGCAGCGGACTCGGATTCTCCCCGGACTGCTTCAAACGGCTTCAGTAGAGATCTATGGAAGACGTTAGGGATCTTGAAAGAGGGTGGGAGGCACAGCCTGTACGCTACCGGGTTGATTTTTTCCACAATCTTGTAAGGGCCAAGGAATTTGGGGCCCAACTTGGCTTACGGAACCTTTAACTTAATGTTTCGCGTGGAGAGCCAAACTTTCTCTCCCACCTGAAACATGGGACCAGGTGTTCGTTTCCTGTCCGCGAAAAACTTATACCTGCCTTGAGACCTAGATATACGCCGCTGGACTAATGCCCATGTATCTTTTAACCGGTGAACAGAGTCCTCAGCCCCGGGGCCCCCCGAATCCAGACGAGAAAACTCACCAAAATGAGGACTGAACCCATAGTTGATGAAGAAAGGGGACATACCAGTGGACTGACTCACCCGACTATTGAAGGCGAATTCAGCCAATGGCAGTATATCACACCAGTCATTCTGTCTAGCAGAAGTCAGACATCTGAGGATCTGTTCCACAGACTGATTAGTGCGTTCCATCTGACCATTACTCTCAGGATGGTATGCAGACGAAAAGGACAGAGATATCCCTAATTTTTAACAGAAAGCATGCCAAAACTTAGCCACAAACTGCACACCACGATCAGACACCACATTCAGGGGTACCCCATGCAAGCGGACCACATGCTGCACAAACAATCTGGACAAGATCTCAGCAGAAGGTAATGCTGGCAGGGGTACAAAATGAGCCTGCTTACAAAATCTGTCCACCACTACCCATACCACCGTTTTACCCCTGGAGGAGGGAAGATTGGTAATAAAATCCATGGACAGATGGGTCCACGGTCTTTCAGGAACTTCCAAGGGCATCAGCTCCCCCGCCGGCCGGCTATGGGAGCTTTTAGAACGAGCGCAGACCCCACAACCAGAAATGAATTTCTTTATATCAGAACCCAGAGTAGGCCACCAGAAGATCCTAGCCACCGCCAGTCGCGTGGCTGATATACCAGGGTGAGCACACAACTTGGATTCGTGGAACTCTTGCAAGAGTATAAGGCGAAGTTGTTCTGGGACAAACAACTTGCCCCCTGGTTTGGTCGCAGGAGCCAGCTGTCAGAGACACCGCACTACACTTGCTCATAAAGCCAGTGCGTGTGTCCTGAGTACAGAAGCAGTGCTAAGAGTTACCTGGGGAGCAGGGCAGCAGAGGTGACCAGGCGTGCTTCAACTAATAGTGTCAGGGTCCAGAGAACTCAGATTATGGCAAAGCAGAAGTCATGCACAGTACAGACCAGCGAGGTACAGGAGGGATAAACAGACGGGAGGTCAGACAAAGCCAAAGGTCATACACAGGATCACAGTACAGTACCAGGGAGGAGACAGAGCGGATAATCAGGGCCAAGCAGAGATCAAAACCAAACAGACATATAAGGTACCAGGCAGAATCCAATGCGATATCCAGGGAACAGACCGAATCATACACAGAGAATCAAGTAACCAGAACACAGCACTAACACACTCAGGGGTCACCACACAATGCCAAGGGCGAAAGTATAACTGACAGGGATGGGAGCGTCCTGAGGCTATAAGAAGCCTCCCCCAGAACCAGGGAGAGGCCACAATCATAGCCCCAGGTGTGCAGGTAAGCCTGCACCGGGATCACAACCTTTAACCCCAGAAATGCCAGTCATCAGCACTGGTTCCAGACATTAACCCCACGTGTGCGAGTCAAACCCGCACTGAGATCATGACAGTACCCCCCTCTCTACGGGGGGGCCTCTGGACCCCCAGGCTTGCCCGGGTACTTAGCATGGAAAGCCCGCACCAGGCGATCAGCATGCATCAACCGGGCCGGTACCCAGGACCTGTCCTCCGGTCCATACCCCTTCCAATGAACCAGGTACTGTACCGACCGCCGTACCAACCTGGAATCTACGATATGACCAACCTCGTACTCCACCTGCCCCTCGACCAAAACCGGAGGAGCAGCAGACTCGGAGTCTCCCCGGACTGCTTCAAAAGGTTTCAGTAGAGATTTGTGGAAGACGTTAGGGATCTTGAAAGAGGGTGGAAGGCACAGCCTATACGCCACGGGATTGATTTTTTCCACAATCTTGTACGGGCCAATGAATTTGGGTCCCAACTTGGCTGACGGAATCTTTAACTTAATGTTTCGCGTGGAGAGCCAAACTTTCTCTCCCACCCGAAACATGGGACCAGGTGTTCGTTTC
Source organism: Dendrobates tinctorius (assembly GCF_039654945.1). Taxonomy (NCBI): domain Eukaryota; kingdom Metazoa; phylum Chordata; class Amphibia; order Anura; family Dendrobatidae; genus Dendrobates; species Dendrobates tinctorius. The sequence goes on along the minus strand of NW_027361688.1, from coordinate 29,825,872 downwards.
CTGTCCGCGAAAAACTTATACCTGCCTTGAGACCTAGATATGCACTGCTGGACTTCTGCCCATGTATCTTTTAACCGCTGAACAGAGTCCTCAGCCCCGTGACACCCCGAATCCAGATGAGAAAACTCACCAAAATAAGGACTGAACCCATAGTTAATCAAGAAAGGGGACCTACCAGTGGATTGACTCACCCGACTCTTGAAGGCAAATTCAGCCAACGGCAGTGCATCGCACCAGTCATTCTGTCTAGCAGAGGTTAGACACCTGAGGATCTGTTCCAGGGACTGGTTAGTGCGCTCCGTCTGCCCATTGCTCTCAGGATGGTATGCAGACGAAAAGGACAGAGACATACCTAATTTTTTACAGGAAGCACGCCAAAACTTAGCCACAAACTGCACACCACGATCAGACACCACATTCAGGGGTACCCCATGCAAACGGATCACATGCTGCACAAACAACCTGGACAACGTCTCAGCTGACGGTAGTGCGGACAGGGGTACGAAATGAGCCTGCTTAGAAAACCTGTCCACCACTACCCATACCACTGTATTACCCTTAGATGGAGGGAGATTGGTAACAAAATCCATGGATAAGTGAGTCCATGGCCTTTCGGGCACTGCCAAGGGTATCAGCTCCCCTGCCGGCCGGCTATGAGAGCTTTTAGAACGAGCGCAGACCCCACAACCAGCAACAAATTTATTATGTCCGAACCAAGGGTAGGCCACCAAAAGATCCTAGCCACCGCCAGACGTGTGGCTGAAATACCAGGGTGAGCACTCAGCTTGGATTCATGGAACTCCTGCAAGAGTTTCAGGCGAAGTTGCTCTGGGACAAACAACTTCCCCTCCGGCTTGGCCGCCGAGGCCTGCGACTGGGCCCCCAGAATCTCCCGTTCCAATTCAGATGAGACCTCTGCTATCACAACCCCAGGGTGAAGAATGGAGGACGGTGGCTCAGGGGGCGACACCGGCTGAAAACTGCGTGATAAGGCGTCAGCCTTGACATTCTTAGATCCTGGACGAAATGTAATCGTAAACTGAAAACGGGAAAAAAAAAGTGACCAACAGGCCTGTCTGGGCGTTAGTCTATTAGCAGACTCAATGTACGACAACTTTTTGTGATCCGTGATCACCGTAACCGGGTGACTGGCCCCCTCCAAAAAGTGCCTCCATTCTTCAAACGCCAATTTGACCGCAAAAAGCTCTCTATTGCCTACGTCGTAATTTCTTTCCGCAGCAGAGAACTTCTGGGAAAAGAAAGCACATGGCCTGAGGTTGGTTAGAGTGGCAGGCCCTTGGGACAACACCGCCACCACCTCAGAGGCGTCCACTTCCACGACGAATGGTTTGGACGGATCTGGCTGCACTAACACAGGAGCAGACATAAAACATTTTTTCAGCATTGCAAAGGCCTCTTTTGCGAGCAAGGACCAATTTCTCACATCCGCACCTTTGCATGTTAGATCCGTGAGAGGTTTGACCACTTGCGAAAACCCCCGGATACATTTTCGGTAATAATTGGCGAACCCCAAGAAGCGCTGAAGACCCTTAAGATCTCGGGGTTGCAACCAATCCGCAATGGCCTGCACCTTCTTGGGGTCCATGCGAAAACCCTCACCGGATACAATTAACCCCAAAAAGGACAACTCTTGTACACAGAATACACTTTTCTCCAATTTGGCATACAAATGATTTTCTCTAAGCCTTTGGAGCACAGTTCGTACATGTTCCAAATGAGAATACTTGTCGGGGGAATATATCAAAATATCATCCAAGTAGATAACGACAAAACGACCAATGAGATCCGAGAATACCACGTTGATGAAATTCTGAAATATGGCAGGGGCGTTGGTAAGACCAAACGGCATGACTAAATTTTCAAATAGTCCCTCGGTCGTGAGGAACGCGGTTTTCCATTCATCCCCCTCCCGGACCCTTATCAAATTATATGCCCCCCGAAGGTCCAGTTTAGAAAACCACTTTGCCCCTGATAGTTGGTTACATAAATCGGGAATCAACGGAAGGGGGTACGTATTCCGTACAGTAATTTGATTAAGCTCCCGGAAGTCGAGACAGGGACGTAACCCGCCATCTTTTTTCTTTACAAAAAAGAAACCTGCCGCCACAGGTGAGACTGAAGGACGTATGTGTCCTTTGCGCAGACTTTCAGTAATGTACTCCTTCATAGCCAAGCGCTCAGGACCGGACAAATTAAACAGACGGGCTTTGGGTAATTTAGCCCCCGGGACCAGCTCAATAGCGCAGTCAAAGGGTCTATGTGGCGGTAACGTCTCGGCCTCGCTTTCGGAGAATACATCTTCGAAGTCCTTCAGGCATTCCGGAATACCTTCCAGCTCGACAGATGATACAGACACAGATTTAACAGGTTCAACCAGCAGTGCGGATTTATCACATGACTCAAAATCATTAAACCCCCATTGAACAATCTCCCCCATTTTCCAGTTAATAACTGGGTTATGGCGTTGTAACCAGGGCATGCCCAACACCAACCCTGCAGGTAGATTGTTCAGCACAAAACAACTTTGGTTTTCCACATGAGTAGCGCCCACTCTGAGTGAAAACAAGTCAGACATAAAGCGAATTCCCTCCTTAGTGACGGGAGAGGAGTCAATGGCCATCACCTTGATCGGAACCTTGAGCCTAACTGTCCCTATCTTGCAGTGTGTGACCAAATGGGAGTCAATGAGATTAATCGATGACCCGCAGTCCACGAAGGCTGTAGAGGAAAAAAGAACTACCGTCCACAAACAGTTCCACAGGCAGTAACACTTTAGAAAATGAGGAAAAGGGTACCTGATGGTCTGAGCAGTCTCCCTGTTGACTACCCAGACCTAGCCGTTTCCCGCCGACCGGGTTTGAAGACGGGCAATCAGGACACTCCCTTTCCAGTGTCCCGTTTTACCGCAGTAAAAGCATAACTGCTTGTCCTTCCGGCGTTTCCTCTCCATATCCTTCAGGGAGAGGGCGCCTACATCCATAAGCTCAGGGGCAGTCTCTTATCCACTGGGGAACAATGGAGTTTCCACCTGCATCACCCCTCTGGCCCGCAGCCTGTGGGCCATCCGGACGGCCTGGGTTATGGCGTCCTCAAGAGAGTTAGGTGGGGGATGTAACGCCAAGGCATCCTGCAGCTGCTCGGACAAGCCTTTGCGAAAGAGTCATCGGAGTGCGGCGTCGTTCCACGAGACCTCTGCAGCCCAGCGGCGGAACTCAGTACAAAACCACTGAGTGTTTCCCCTGACAGACACTCATCACCATGTCCTCTGCCAATCGCACTCGGTCAGGCTCATCATAAATGTGCCCGAGGGCCTCAAAGAATGCATTCACAGACACTCTCTCAGGGGCAGTTGGAGAAAGGGAGAAAGCCCAAGCTTGTGGTGATCCTCTTAATAGAGACATAACAACCCCGACCTTCTGACTTTCGTCCCCAGAGGAACGTGGTTTCAAACTAAAAAAAAGTTTGCACCCCTCCATGAAGACCCTGAACTCCTTTTGGTTTCCAGAAAAAAAGTCAGGCAGTTTAACAGGTTGTTCTGGGGACACCAAAACAACACTCGACCAAGCCCCCAGAGACCCAGGAGCTAAAGCCCCCCGCACTGTCTCAGAAACCTGCTGCTGAGAGCGAGCCAGAGCTTGCTGCTCCAGAGATAAACCCTGAAACATCTGACTCAGACTTTTCATCCGGTCAGCCAGAGACTGTATGGGATCCATAACTCTCTGCACAAAAAACCTCCCAAAAACTTAATGGTCAGTTATAATGTCAGGGTCCTGAGAGCGCCGGCATACAGCCTCTGCTAAGCAGGGACTCACCCGCACCGTAGGGACCCCTGGGGACAAGAACAGCCAGACAATAAAGATGCACAGGACCTGAATGTAGAAGTTTAGAAAGCCGGCACAGGACCTACGGTCATGTGAACGGTCATGTGACTGCAAGGGGGCGGGGCTTAGCATCCTGCTTTCAGAGGAGGAAGAAAACTAAGAGTCGGGCAAAGCAGAGGTCAGGCACAATCCAGGCAAGCGAGGTACAGGAGGGATAAACAGACGGGAGGTCAGACAAAGCCAAAGGTCATACACAAGATATCAATACAGTACCAGGGACGAGACAGAATGGACAGTCAGGGCCAAGTAGAGATCAAAAACCAAACAGACGTAGAAGGTACCAAGCAGAATCCAAAGCAAAATCCAGAGAACAGACCGAGTCATACACAGGGAATCAAGCAACCAGAACACAGCACTAACACACTCAGGGGTCACCACACAATGCTATAAGAAGCCTCCCCAGAACCAATGAGAGGCCACCATAATAGGTCCCAGGTGTGCATGTGAGAGTCTGCACTGAGGTCAGAACATTAACCCCAGCAGTGCCAGTCACCCAGCACTGGTATCATGACAAACCCAAATGAGCATCTCTGGACAGAACTGAAAATGGCTGTCCACCAACGTTCACCATCCAACCTGACGGAACTGGAAATGATCTGCAAGTAAGAATGGCAGAGGATCCCCACATCCAGGGGTGAAAACTTGTTGCATCATTCCCAAGAAGACTCATGGCTGTACTAGCTCAAAAGGGTGCTTCTACTCAATACTGAGCAAAGGGGATGAATACTTATGACCATGTGGTGATGTTTCAGTTTTTATTTTTAAATAAATTTGCAAAAATGTCTACATTTCTGTTTTTTTCAGTGAAGATGGGGTGCAGAGTGTACATTAATGAGGAAAAATGAACTTTTTTGAATTTACTAAAAGGCTGCAATGAAATAAAGTGAAAAATGTAAAGGGGTCTGAATACTTTCCGTACCCACTGTATGTGGCCAATTGCAGGATGCTGTGATTTTTTTCTCAGTCCGTTCTAAGCTGAGGAAAATAAAAAAGAAAATTAAAAAAGAAAAAATGAGCAGAGAATCACAAAACAACATTAGTCAGGGTGTAATCTGATTTTTTTTTTACAAAAAGGCTGAAATAACTCACATGTTGCGTTTTCCCACAATGTACGTCATATGTCGTAAATGGGTTAAAGAATAGAAAACTCTCTCTAAAATCTAAGATGTGTATATATTTATACTGGCTGTTATAAAGGGGTTGTAGCAAGTGTAGCATTACTTTCAGCAGACCTGTAGATAATGAGAGTGCATGTAAGTAATCGTGATGAGCAAGCGTGCTTGGATAAGGCGTTATCTGAGCATGCCTGTGCACTAACAGAGTGCCTTCAGCGTGCTCGAATAATGTATAATAATGTATAATAATGCATGTCCTGTCGCAGTTTGCCAGCTGCAACACATGCAGGGATTGTCTGTTAGGAAATCCCTGCGTGTGTTGCGGCTGTCGAACAGCCGCGGGGACTCAGGCAATGTACGTGGCCCCGGCATCTTCACCTTCAGAAGTAACTCGGGGAACATATTATTCGAGCACGCTGAAGACACTCGGTTAGCACCCGAGCATGCTTGGGTAATCTCTTATCCCAGCACGCTCGCTCATCACTAGTAAGCCTGAAAAGTTCCAGTTTTGTTTCATCGCTCTGAATCCCAAATCTTCCGTGACGTATTTATATGGCTTTGTGCTTACTGAAGGCGACTTCCCTTGTGCTTTTGGGTCTGAAGAAATTATGTCTTGTTTGGGCAAGAAGACCTTCAGCATTTACTGTGCAACCTGAATCCTCAGTGCCCGCTGCAACCACATTCTGCACCAGGTCTTTTGCCTTCACTCCAGTTTTTGATCACCTGCTGCCTCTGGGATCTGGGGGAAGCTTCCACGGTCAGTTACTGCACCTCTATCTTTTTTGGACCAATTTCTTAACAACCCAAGAATATTAGTAACCTGGATGCCATTGCCCTTGAGGAATAGACTAAAATGCCTTAGGAAGGTTGCCAGAAGTCTGCCTGTGCGTCACAATTACAGCAGGTTACAACAGCCAGAGGGGCTCATCTAAGTACTAAAGATGCTCGAAGCCTTACTAAGTATCTCAGCATTTTCTCTCTTATATCTGCATCCCAGAAATCCCTTACAGATGGGTTCTCCGACCTGGAAATGAATCACGTAAGACCTAGGGATTCATGGTGTTACTTTTATTACAACAAACTACAGGCTTTCTATGCATTTTTTAGACAATAACAGAGGCACTTCAAACAGCAAATTCATTTCAACTGTGCGGAACTCCATATAATCAGATACCCCCGACGACTAAGGAACATACAGACAGGTCCCCGACTGTTGCTCCACCGTCTCGTCATAAAAGGTTGGGATGTAAGTGACATAAGGCCATGACAGCGCAGGTTATTCTCTGATCTGAAAAATAAAGAATTGAATCAGATTTGAAGAATTCAAGGGAGAAAATGGGAAAAAAAAAGGAACATTCGGATATTATTTGTACTGTGCTGCGAGTCCACACAGAACTGGACAGAAGATCAAAACTGCCGGAGGCTGAAGAACAGCGCCATCTGGTGGCTGGTTGTAAACACAAACTTTTGGAAGCCTGAATAGTGGCTAGATGCCATTCAGGTACTTGGACAAACCCTTGTAAATCCCTGTGTTCCCTCCCCACAAGTAAAATAAAACAGAAACTTATACTCCTCTCTGGTGCCAGCCCTGTTCCCGCGGCGTTGGCACTGCCTCTCCCAAGGATCACGTAACATTTATGTCACATAATCCCTAACACCAATCAGCATTGCCATCATTCTCCCTTCCAGCTGATGTGATTTGACATGCCAAGGAAGTCAGAGCTGCGGCTGTTGTCACTACCAGTAGATTTCTTGATTTGTCCAAAAGTGGAGAGAATGAAGCCAACGCCGACTGGCCTCAGGGATCGTGTGACATAACAGTGATAGGTGATCCCTTGGAAAGCCAGTGCCAACACCGCGGGAACAGCGCCGATTGGGCACTGGGCTCACGTGACATAACCACTGCAGGACAGCCCCGGTAACATGAATGCAGAAACCGCTGGAATGGCACCAGAGGTGAGAATAATGTTTTCTATTTTATCAGAGCAAAACATTCAGATTGAGAAAGGGTTGTCCACTACTAGGAGTAACTAACTTCGTTAAGGTTGCGGGGTATATGACGATGCGTGGCGGTAGGGGCGTCGGGCATATGACGATGCGTGGCGGTAGGGGCGTCGGGCATATGACGATGCGTGGCGGTAGGGGCGTTGTGCATATGACGATGCGTGGCAGTAGAGGCGCCGGGCATATGACGATGCGTGGCGGTTGAGGCGTCGGGCATATGACGATGCGTGGCGGTTGAGGCGCCAGGCATTTGATGATGCGTGGCGATAAAGGCGTCGGGCATATAATAATGCGAGGCGGTAGGGCCGCCGGGTATATAACGATGCGTGGCGGTAGGGGCGCCGGGAATATGACGATGCATGGCGGTAGGGGCGCCGGGCATATGACGATGCGTGGCGGTAAAGGCGCCGGGCATATGACGATGCATGGCGGTAAAGGCGCCGGGCATATAACGATGCGTGGCGGTAGGGCCGCCGGGCATATGACGATGCGTGGCGGTAGGGGCGCCGGGCATATGACGATGCGTGGCGGTAAAGGCGCCGGGCATATGACGATGCGTGGCGGTAAGGGCGCCGGGCATATAACGATGCGTGGCGGTAGGGCCGCCGGGCATATGACGATGCGTGGCGGTAGGGGCGTCGAGCATATGACGATGCGTGGCGGTAGGGCAGCCGGGTATGTGACGATGCGTGGCGGTAGAGGAGCCAGGCATATGAGGATGCGTGGCGGTAGGGCAGCCGGGTATATGACGATGCGTGGCGGTAGGGGCGCTGGGCTTATATCGATGCGTGGCGGTAGGGGTGCCGGGTATATGAAGATGCGTGGCAGTAGTGGCGCCGGGCATATGACGATGCGTAGCGGTAGGGGCGTCGGGCATATGACGATGCGTGGCGGTAGGGCAGCCGCACATGATATTTACCACTATTTAGAGACATGCGCCTGCCACTACAGCTGCTATGTTACGAGCAGCCCTTCACATTTTGTGACCCTGTAATGTATACACGGGACGACCTCTTGCCACCATTTAAAGGGATTGTCCAGACCTAGGGTACAAGTCTGCAACCACTCCTGTCAGTGTGCACACTGCCATTATTCTCAATTTGTGGGCGCGGCGGGCACGTGACCATAAGTGTGCAGTTTGCATAAATGCAGCCACTGCAGACTAGACGTATGTGGCCTTTCTCAATACAAGGTGAATTGAGTGAGGCCAGACACGTCTAGTTGGAATGTGGCCGGGAGTATACAAATCACATACTTACAGTCATATGACCAGTGAATCCTGACAGTGCGCTCTTTTCCCTTCCATCAGAACGCAGTAAAGACGGACCACACTGGGCACGTCAGGACGACGCACACAGCATGTGAACGAGCCCCTACAGTCACACACAGGACAGGGAGCAAAAGGGATGGAAACACGGCTGAGTTCTTCACACTCATTTAGGAGATTTCTTGTTTCCGTTTTTGATGTGTTTTTTTTATTTTCTCATTCATTTGAATGGGTGGAAAAAAGCTTCAGAAAACACCGAACTGTTCCCCTATCCCATCAATGCGGGATAAGTTATTAACCCCTTTAATTTTCAGGTAGTGAACTGTTAGGCCTCATAAAGGCAACCCTGTTTTCACATAACCACTATAATGGGTTAAAAAAAAATAACAGATGGTTTATACAGAGAAACTGATCGAACATTGAGGAAAACGCTCCATGTTTTTCACATACAAGAAAAGTTGATGTCTGAATGAAGCTCAAAGATGTGTTCACCACCAAAACCAAAGTAATTGGCAGGAAACAGGACATGTACAATACTTGACTTTTTTTTGGGTAAAATGAATAAACGAGTGAAAAAAAATTGTTAAAAACAAAGAATTTATGTGCAGCAGATTAAAAAAAACAAAAACCTCATGTGTAGGCATTGCAAGACCTTAGGTATCCATGGTTCTGACGACTAGCAACTAACCGTCACTATATGAGTGGTCGTATCCTTAGATACCAAAGTTACTGCAACACCTGCACGTGAGGAAAGACAGAGCGAATCAGAAGAACTGTACTACATTACTAATTGGAGGTATTTGCTAATATTATTATTATTACACCTACTACATATTGGGAAAGGATCTTGGAGATGGGAGTACCCCTTTATTTAGCAGAGGTTAGGGTCGGGTAGCAGATTGTAAAGATACTGGAGCTCTGTTGCGCAGAAATTCGGATTACTATGCACATTTGACTCATGAGTAGATGGACGGGCGTACCAGCGCAGGCCTCGGCTCCTTTTTGCTTCTCCCCACTGTCTTCGTATCTGGTTACATAGTGGAGACACAGGCTCTGCTGCAGGACGTCACCTCTGCTGACCACCGTCAGGCGAGAGCCGGGGCGGCACCAGAGGGCAGAAGTGAAGAGGAGCCAAGGACTGCGTGGGGGCGCCAGTATGTCTGTCCACCGGGGCACTTTCACACCCAATTTGTTTGTACAAGAATGAAACACAAATATTTGGAGTAACGGAGCGCTGGATAACAATGGATCCATGGAAATACAATCCTGTGGTGCCTCACATTGCCTAGGCACCTTCTTACGGACAGTTTCCCTTTAAAGTGGTTGTGTGGCACTTTAACCACTTCACCAGTTTCCATTTCTGCTCCTTAATATTTTCCTCCCCTTCTTCCCAGAGCCATAACTTTTTTATTTGTCCCTTCAATATGGCCATGTGAGGGCTTGTTTTTTTGCGGGAAAAGTTGTAATTTTGAACGACACCAATGGTTTTACCATATAGTGTATTGGAAAACGGGAAAAAAATTCAAAGTTTAGTGAAATTGCAAAAAGTGCAATCCCACACTTACTTTTTTTTTTTTTTTTTTGCTAGGCTCACTAAATGCTATATCTGACCTGCCATTATGATTCTCCAGGTCATTATGAGTTCACAGACACCAAACATGTCTAGGTTCCTTTTTTATTTAAGTGGTGAAAAAGAAAAATCCAAATTTGTAAGCGATCTTGTCATTTTCCTAGATCCGCAGCGTCTCCATTTTTCAGGTTCTGGCCCCGAGTGAGGGCTTATTTTTTGCGCCTTAGCTGACGTTTTTATTGATACCATTTTGATTTTTTTTCTCCTGACACCGTTTACCTATCGGATTAATTATTTTTATACTTTGATAGATCAGACGTTTCTGAATGAGGCGATACCAATTATGTGTATTTATTTGTTTTTATTGTTTTATTTTGAATGAGGAAAAAGAGTGGTTTCAGTTTGTGTTTTTTAATATATTTTAAAACTTTTTTTTTCCTTCCTTCAATAGTCACCTTAAAAGACTTGAAGCTGCGATCATCTGATCTCCTGTACTTCAGCCCTGCTATGTGTAGCATAAATCATGAGATTTTCATTGAGAGGCACAGGGGTCTTCTGCAGACCCCCCGGCTGTCATGGCAACCCATCGGGGCCCCGTAATCAGGTGACAGGGGTGCCGATGGGCATGTTTTATGAAGTGTTTCTGGCTGGTGAGTGCTTGATGCCTCTGTCAGAGATTGTTAGAGTCACATGAAAACTTCTCAGATCAGCTGTCACCTACGGGGTAAGATGCAGGCTCGGCACCGGAGCCCGCATCAAGTGTGGGAACACAACTTTATACGTCCAAGGTCGTGAAGGGGTCAACATTGATGGCCTAAATTGATGGCCTACACTTAGGTCATCAATATCTGATTGGTGGTGGTGCGACACCCAGAAACCCCCGTCGATCAGCTGTTCCCAGTGTAGTTGGCAGCCAGAACTGCTCAGTTGTGGAGCTGCACAGCACAGCTCTGCTGACGGTATAGTGGCCGCCGGTCGGGTACTACACATGCACCACCCATTCAAATCAATAGCAGGTGGATGTGCAGTACCCGGCCACTATTCTGACGACGGATCTGTGCTGTGCAGCTCCACAACTGAGCAGTTCCTGCCGACACCGGGATCAGCTGATCAGCGGGGTGTGCCCAGTGTTGCACCATCACCAATCACACATCTATATTAAAGTCCCGGACAGCCCCTTCAAGAGAAGACACACTGGGATAGGCTTTATTGTTAGCATTTCCGCTGTGACATATTCACCGTCTCACTCTTCCTCCTTCGCCACATTATTTGGTACATAAGTGTTTGACTTCTTTTCCAGTCTTCTTCAGGGTCTCCAGCAATTGGTCCACGGAGTGACTACCGGACTCGATCACCACCTTCTTATTCGGCAAATCAATTTCATACTGAACATCTGAAGGAGAAACAACCTCAATCAATAAATGAATAGCGGTCGGGGGACGTACGATACATGGGCAGCAGCGACATTCACATAAAGGCAAGTTATGTGATTACGCAACACAATCCCCTTGAGATGTAAAGGGAATCCGTCAGTAGGTATTTGCTATGTAATCTGAGAGAAGCATGATGTAGGGGCTGAGACCCTGATACCAGCAATGTTTCACTTACTGGACTGCTTGCTGTAGTTTTTGATAATCTAGAACAATTCTGTTACAGGAGGACTAGTGTCATGTAGTCCTCCATGTGTGTGACCTCTGTTTAACCCCGTTCCCACCACTGACTAGCAGCTGTGCACACTGTGCATAGGCAGAAAGCTGCCAATCAGTGGTATGGGTGGAGCTGTCTATTAAGTCGAGTGGGAGGAGATTTGGTTTATCTTTAAAAAAAAGCTAAAATATTGTACTGGAAAAATGACCTGAACTTTCAAAATAAGTACACCAGTTTGATCAGGTCCAATAGATCTTTTTAATATTGTATGCAGTTTGTATTGTGAAATCTGGCGACAGATCTACTTTGATCCTACCTTTTCATATTGCACTCAGAGCTTAGAAATATCAAGAAATCTCAGCATTCAGAGAACTGCTAGATCTGCAGCAGATAAAACAGTGATGATATCAAAACTGCAGCGAGTAGCTTAGTGATACATCGCTAGAATCAGAGTCTGACTTTACATCATGCTGCTCTTAGATGGGGTAGCAAAAATCTGGGGACGGATTCCCTTACAAAAAAAAAGTTGATGCCTGTAGTTGCCACTAAAGGGAGCTTGCTGTATAATGTGTATTCACTGAACTTAAAGGGGTTATCCAGACTTCCAAAATTTATGACCCATCTACAGGACAGTTGGTGTCCAATGCTTAAAATCTGAATTACTCAACTGTTATTGGCTATTTAATTACCCAAAATTAGATTTGCAGGAAGATCCTCTGTCCCTTGCAAACTTACTACAACGTATTTGTCATGGTCACTGTGTGTCTGGGCGCAGGTGTTACCGCAAGGCGAACCCATAACACACGTGATCCTGGATACAGCGCCTCCAGTGGGGCGAATTTAAATAATAATACGTGCAGGTGGATACGCCGCCTCCACCTGGCGAATTTAGGTATTACACGTTAATAAACATTCTGGAAACCCCGCCTCCAGTACGGCGAATTTAAAGAATAAGGGGGACCTGGGAAACATTAACAATGGTGGGCCCTGCGATAGGGAATGGGGACATGGAGACCTCCTGAACTCCCCTGAGCCAGTGTCCCTGCACTCCTCACATTCCCTATACAGGCTCCGCACCTGTCGCTGCACGCGAACCTTAAACCCTTGCTCGCCCTGACCCTAAACCCTCACTAGGGAATCGGTCGGTGCAGAGACTAATCCCACCACTGCACTAGAGACACAAAAGGAAAGAAGACAATACAGGGGAAGCACCACTTAGCTTGATGCTCTGTGCTTATGCTCCTGCAACAGAGGCCCACCACCTGCGTGCGTCTTCTCCTCCACCCGGATCCATCACCATCCTGGATCCTACACCATAGTGCAGCCTTGGAGCAGAGTCCATCACCAGTTGCAGCAGTCCAGTCACAGAGTCCCAAGGATGAGTCAGCCTCTGCCAAGAATCTAAGCATGCTTGAGTCCAGCTCTCGGCAACCAAGTCGAGCATGCCGAGTGCAACTCTCTCCATAGTCGCCATTCCACCAAGCCATGCACGCACTTCCCGCCGACACCATAAACTGCGACTCCTCCACGCCATGCCAGCAATTCCTGCAGACACCATTAGCTGCCACTCGTCTCCTCTGGCTGACTGCGCAGGACTCCTCTTCAGCTCCATCCTTCCACCAGGCTCTCACAAACTCAGAATCAATGAATGAATATCACCAGCAGTGATTGCACACCCTGAGACTCATTTATAGAGCCCCACACCTGATTCATAATTACGTGCGCATTAAACCTAAAGTGTGATACCACTAACCACCACCGGGGACAGTCAAGTCACCTTGGCAACTTGCCAAAAGGAAAAAAAAGTTCACACAGTGCTTTTAAAACTGTCAGATCACTTCAGATCATGACAGTATCTTTTAGGAATTTGCAAAAAATCTTGCAGACTTGACTAGATGAGAGACTTAGGACTGGGATCTAAGCGGTAACATTTCTACTTGTGGAGAACGACGAGCCAGGACTAGCAGCTATTCCTGTCTTAAGCATCCTACTTAACCAAATCAGATCTCATACTTTGCACTGATGAGGGGCAACACACCGAAACATGTGTCTGCAAATAGAGATTCCGGATTGGCTTTTGTCCTAAGTCATGTGACAAGGCTCATTAAAGGGTCGATATTGACTTTTAGGATTGCTGCTTCCAATAGGTGGTGCTAAAGTTTAAGTCCTCCTCCTCTCTGAAGACTCAATTTGCATCACACACCAGACTGACCTCGCAATGGGGTATAACCACGCACCAGACTGGCGTATGTGCAGACTAACAGCAAACATAAATACCTGGTGTACCTCTCTTGCCACTCCTACCTTGTGTATGAAAAAGCTCTGTCGTTAATACTGTTCAGGTAGAGCTATCCGATAGTGCTATCCATGAAGAAAGTGATCGGATAGAGCTATCCCATAGCTCTATTCCTAAAGGAAATGAACAGGTAGAGCTAACCGATAGCGCTATCCCTCAGTGTTCCTGAGCGTAAGCTATTTCACATGGTTGAGCGCACTTGGGATCTGCCCCCAAGGCCCTGCCCATGCCCAATGTTTGGTCCATAGACCGCGGCTAGGAGTTAGTCCCGCTTTTGACCTTCAGCACTCAGGAGAGGAAAAACCTCCAGTGGAGGAAACCTCTAGGGCACCATGGCTGAAAGGCTGCTCTTCCCTTAAGCTGTAGATGATCATTGATGAGAACAGAGACCGAGCCCGGAATCTGCCTCGATGTGCAGTAGGACACCCACTTGTTCAGTGAGTGCATCTAGCTGCAGAAAGTCCAGTAAAGTCATATCCAATGGTGGAGAACAGAGACCGAGCCCGGAATCTGCCTCGTTGTGCAGTAGGACACCCACTTGTTCATTGAGTGTGTCTAGCTGCAGAAAGTCCAGTAATGTCATATCCAATGGTGGAGAACAGACACCGAGCCCGGAATCTGCCTCGTTGTGCAGTAGGACACCCACTTGTTCAGTGAGTGCATCTAGCTGCAGAAAGTCCAGTAATGTCATATCCAATGGTGGAGAACAGAGACCGAGCCCGGAATCTGCCTCGTAGTGCAGTAGGACACCCACTTGTTCAGTGAGTGCATCTAGCTGCAGAAAGTCCAGTAATGTCGTATCCTGTGGTGGAGAACAGAGACCAAGCCTGGAATCTGCCTCTTATTGCTGATGTAAAGTTGTCGTCTCCAGCTGGATCCCATGTTCATTGTGGGTTCACAGCGAGACCCTGCTCTGCCTCACCTGCAATATAAATGTCACAAAATTAGTAAAACAGTAAAGATTAATATATGTACAAGCAGACAGATTATAATGAGAGGGGCAACAGAAGACGTTTACATGTCATCCTTTATCTATAGGTTATAATACTGTACTATGTAATACATAATGGGTATTATTTAATGTCTATGTTCAGGTATGTTCTACATCCTATCAGTGCTGTGATTTGAATAGCACCCTGCCTATTATTTTAGGATCTTCTATGTTTAGATTACAGCTTACTAGCAATCCCTCCCTCATGGTATATATACAGTACTGCACCTTGTTCCTATATCCCCATGAAAAAGCTGTGATTGACGGTGAAACAAGTGTCAGGGTTAGGTGGTGGAGTGGCAGTTTTGGTACTATAGCATGCTTAATTGTACTTAGTACTGACATGAGTTTTTATTATTAGTTTTCTGTGTTACTAAGTCTTAGCATTTGTACAAGTATTTGCATATGGCATCTGGTAGTACATTGGATATAGAGCACGTTTTATTCTGCCATCAGCTCTTTTGATTTTTTACATTTGCACTTTAAGTCAGTATTGCTATGTATAAAATGTGATCATGATTAAATATTCATCTGTTGTTTTTGCCATGACCACCCACTGTAGTTTGTGTTTTTTATTTGTAGTCATATACTCATCCAATATTGTTATGTATTGTGATTTATTAAAGATGATTTATATTATTCTTTATTGTATTTGTGATTTGAGAATGACAACTCCCATTCTCCTGTAGTCCAGCCAATCTTGGCTCACAGACTGATGATATAGCTTAAAAGTTCAGGATATTTGTGTTTTTTGCTTTTTGTTTTGATGATATAGCTTGCATAGAGAAAAGTAACGCATCGATATTTAGGCCATTAGTGCCCAATTCCTAATTATTTAGCCTATTGCCTGTTAATACTAATACATAACATAGATCATAAAACATATTTATAAAGCTCTAAAACCTTACATTCGGTTTTTGTTGGCATAGGCCAGAAGTTCCTGAAAAACAAACTTCATGACGACTTTATATTTCTCTCTGTCTTTGTCCAGGACAAGATGTTTCTCAAAATTTTGAAGAGGCGGAGGAGTAGACAAAGGAGGAGTCAGAGGAGGAGGTGGAGTAAGTCCTCTGCCCTCTTGTTTTGTAAATGATAGTGTATAAATAATGAGTTGTTCATTAATGGACATTGATTCTACTCTGTCGCTCTGAGATTGAGGGCTGGGAAATTTTAAGAAATTGCTTGAACTGCAGTTCAATAATATATTGCTTAGGATGGCAGATTTTTAGTTTATGCAAGTTATGGAGATTAGAAGAGATTATATTTATGGTAGTAAGCATTCTTCTTATCAACATGAAGAAAAAAGGAACTTACTGTCCGAGGCGGCGACCACAGTCTAATCTGGCATGTTGATGGTTACATGATCGGGGCCAGGCGTAGAGATGTCGGTGTTTTCAGTATGTGGGTCCATGAGCCTCTTCCTCATTTCAGTATTTATATAATCCAAATATTCTCCTGTAAGGTGTAACATTCAAATTAACATTACTAAAATAAAAGCTTCTATGTTTGTTAAAGAATATCAACATTTTACAGTTTTTATAACGGCTAATTTGTAAAGTATGAAAACAGAAGGATCAAACAACCAGTTATCTCCTTATAGAGATTTTATATTAGGCTGCGGTTTTTCTATTAAGCATATGGTAGAAAAGCCTGAGAACTTACTGTCAGAGGAGAAGATCATATCCTCATCTGAATCTATAGGGTAGGACATATGACCAAGGCAAGATGAAGAGTTATCCTGTTTTCCTGTAACACAAAACATTGAAATCAGCATTTCAAAAGAAAAATATTCGATGTTTCTTCTAGATTGTTTCCTTTTTGTCTACAGTAAATTCACTGTCAAGATCTATTAAGAGATTATTTTTAGTGTAAAATGTGGCTTTTGTGTTTTTTTATGCTAATTTTCAGTTGCGGTTTACATTACTAGGAAATTGTATGAGATTTCAGAAATCTCCTGCGCACATTGCTGATTAGTCATCGGTATTTTGTGCTTCACAGGTTTCTTTGGACATAAAGCATGTCACTTCTTTTAGTGTTTTTTTATCCATTGACTTCAATGGGTGGTGAAAAACCCCAGAAAATCCGCACCAAAAATGAAAGTATCGTGTTTTCCTGTATTTTTTTTGTGCTAAAACCAGATTCTATGGAATAGGACTTTTTTTTAACACTAAACGTTATCAGCATGCTCAAGAGATAAATCGAGCACGCCAAAACCGCTGCCAGAAACACACAAAAAAGCATCAAAAATGCTGCAAAATGCATTAATGTGAGATTAGTGAGGCTGTATGTACCGTCAGGATCAGCCCTATTCTCTGTATCTGCCTTCGTGGTGTCTTTTCCTGTATCTTTTCTCCAGCATTTCTTTATCAGAAGTCTATAAAATGATAAAACAGAAGTCATGTAGCAAATTGTAAAGTAAAGTCTATCTGTGTTCTGCAGAATGTTATGAAGACATTTATTTTTCGTCGTCTATTTTGTCTCTCCCGATCTGCAGTCATTTTTGTGATCTATGACAATCAGCATTTTTTTCAGTTATACAGAAAAGTCCATTGTGCTCGGACCGGTCGGAGCCAGTTTATGACCCACTAAACATCTTCTCTAGATGATTCCCTTTCCTGAATCGTGTGATGACCTGAAGATGGGATGTTTCTTCTATAGACTCCCGTGTAGCCCACAAATCAGTATAAGACTTACCCACAGATGATGGTACAGACGACACCGGAGAAGAATCCAAGGAAGAAGTAGACGGCAGGATGTAGAGTATCCATAATGAAGTATTCTATTGGAAAAAAAGAATAGACGTCAGATATCTGGAGCTACTAATATAGACATTATATTTTGCACCTCATTTATGTAACCAGACCTAGGATCATTCCTATGAGTAAGGGGACACATACACAACACATAGCTGTCGGCCCATGGTTCAGCTGATCTGTTCAGCCGGCAGATATTTCTCCTGACTCCTCCATGCACAGGAGCGCTAAGTGTTATGATGAGTCACCGAAGGAGGAAAAAACAAAATACTAGTTAAGTCCAGAAAAACCAGAGAGGTTGGCAGCTATCGGATTGCAGACCCCTGAACCTATCCACAACAACTAGCAGTAGCCGTGGGGGGTTCCTACGGTGCCCTAGACCCCTCGATGACAGCCGGAGAACTACATAGCCTAAAGACAGAAAGGGGAAAAACTAAACTGCCCCAGAGTAGACCCCAAAGCAATAGGCAGCCCCCAACATATAATGACGGTGAAGCAAGATGAAAACACTAACACAGATAGAAAGATAGGTTGAGCAAATGATGGGGCCCAAGCTAACTAAATAGGACAGGATAGGAAAGCCGCTGTCTGCCATCCGCAAAAACCCTATCCAAAATGTGCCAACCGACTGATAGGAAAAACAGGCCCTGAAGTCGCTAGGCTTCAAAAGACTATATCAGCACTCAGGTGTATTCTGAAGACAGAGCAAAAGATCAACAGATCAGAGACAAAAATGGAATTCAGCTCACCCCCGGTCGGGGATGGCAGAACTCCCAAAAAACAAGGCAAAACAAAAACAAAACTGAAGTGTACAAAGCAGAGCAGAAAAACTTAGCTTTGAGACGCAGGAATCAGACTGGTCTCCAAGAATCCAGCAGGATCATCAGCAAGGCAGAAGGGCGTCGGCTGCCTTATATCCAGTCCTCAATTCCAGCCACCCAGTCATCATCTAGCTGCCCAGGTATTTGGTAATCAGCCTCACTACCTTCCTTCACCAGAGGAGGGA
This sequence comes from Dendrobates tinctorius, assembly GCF_039654945.1. Classification (NCBI taxonomy): domain Eukaryota; kingdom Metazoa; phylum Chordata; class Amphibia; order Anura; family Dendrobatidae; genus Dendrobates; species Dendrobates tinctorius. Next base: position 29,807,321 of record NW_027361688.1, on the reverse strand, counting down.
GTTCATCAGACCTCGACGGTGAAGGAAAAATGAAGTCACAACAGCTACGTCTGCCGATCGGACCAGTGTTCTATGTAAGAAAGCCGCTGGTAGATTCCTCTGGCGGTGGCTTATTTAGCTGGGAACAAAAGGATCAACACTTGGACTGTCGGCAGAGCTGCTGATATTTGGGAATTGGTCTGTCACTGGTCTCATGTGTATGGGGGTCTGAACTCTAAGACTGAACAGATCAGGAAAATAGTAAATACCAACAAGTTGGATAAATTCCCCAATTACCTGTAATGCAACTACGGAGCACCACCACCGGGGGGAGCTGTTATGGCAAAAAAGTTTTGCACTTACTGTATACAGATAGGGTATACAGATCACTTGCTCAAACCAAGGACCAGAGCTATCACTGACAAAGGCTACCAAAAACAGCACCAATACATAGCCACCCAAGAACCAAAAAGAGGCAGGAAAAGTTAACCCCTCCATGACCAGGCCAGGGAAAGAAAAGCAAGAATCAAACCCCGACCTGGATCATGACATTAATATAAATTTGTAATTATTTTCCCCTAAAGTATTGAAGAAGTCACACATATGAAGATCAGAGAGACACGTGACTGATTTTTCGCTTACAGGGGATCTCCATTCAAGCTTACAATTTGTTTGAGCCTGGAATAGGGAATATATCATGGGAGAAGGCTCCAGGAATTACAAGTGACACATGAAGAATCCTCCAAGAAATGCACCATGTGACTTACTAACAATATCCCCATGTTGGATAAATATCTGGGAAAACACTTACCTCCAGAGGCCAAAGCCCGGAATGCTGGCGGCGGATGTTGATAGGAGCGCCTTGCACAGATCTTATTAGCTCAGTCACAATCAGAAGAAATCAAAACAGCAGTTTATCCCGGAGGAATATCGCTAGTTGTGTAACACACAGTGAGTCTTTCCAGACAAAGCCTCTTCCTGCAGTGTCATTCCGTATAACCCCTCAGTCCGTGAGGTCACAATGGTGTTCTAAGTGTGACATCACAGAGGAGCGGAACACGAGTGACATCACAGAGGAGCGGAACACGAGTGACATCACAGAGGAGCGGAACACGAGTGATGTCAGATACTTGTAGCCACTAAAGATTAAGCAGCTTCATTCATTTATATTATATGTGTTTCTTAACCCCTTTACCCCCCAAGGGTGGTTTGCACGTTAATGACCGGGCCAATTTTTACAATTCTGACCACTGTCCCTTTATGAGGTCATAACTCTGGAACGCTTGCAAGGATCCTGGTGATTCTGACATTGTTTTCTCGTGACATGTTGTGCTTAATGTTAGTGGTAAAATTTCATTCATGTAGCTTGCGTTTATTTGTGAAAATAATGGAAATTTGGTAAAAATTTTGAAAATTTAGTATTTTTCCAACTTTGAATTTTTCTGCCCTTAAATCACAGAGATTTGGCACCCAAATAACTTAATAAATAACATTTACCACATGTTTACTTTACATCAGAACAATTTTGGAACAAAATTTTTTTTTTTAGGAAGTTATAAGGGTTAAAATTTGACCAGCGATTTCTCATTTTTGCAACACCATTTTTTTAGGGACCACATCACATTTGGAGTCACTTTAAGGAGTCTATATGATAGAAAATACTGAAAAGTGACACCATTCTAAAAACTGCACCCCTCAAGGTGCTCAGAACCATATTTAAGAAGTTTATTAACCCTTCAGGTGCTTCACAGGAATTTTTTGAATGTTTAAAAAAAAAAAAAGAAAAAAGAGAACATTTAACTTTTTTTCACAAAAAAAATACTTCAGGTCCAATTTTTTTTTATTTTACCAAGGGTAACAGGAGAAATTGGACTGCAACCGTTATTGTGCAATTTGTCCTGAGTACGCTGATACCTGAGATATTTGTAGACATCTATTAAATCTCCTCTCAGTCTTTTCTTTTGCAGGCTAAACATTCCCAAATCCTGTAACTGTTCCTCATAGGACAGGGTTTGCAGACCGGTCACCATTCTGGTCAGTCTTCTCTGAACTTGCTCCAGTTTGTTGATGTCTTTTTTAAAATGTGGCGCCTAAAACTGGACATAGTATTCCCGATGAGGTCTGACCAAAGAGGAGTAGAGGGGGATAATGACTTCACGTGATCTATGCTTCTGTTAATACATCCTAGAATTGCATTTGCCTTTTTTGCTGCTACATCACATTGTTGACTCATATTCAGTCTTTTTCACATGTGCTGTTATTTAACCCTATTCATCCCATTCTGTATATGCTTTTTTCATTTTTATTGCCCAGATGTAGTACTTTAAATTTTTCCCTGTTAAAATCAATTCTGTTAGTTGCTGCCCACTGCTCCAGTTTATTTATATCTTTTTGAATCCTCTCTCTCTCTTCTCTAGTATTAGCTATCCCTCCTAGCTTTGTGTCATCAGCAAATTTAATCAGTTTACCCTCAATCCCTTCATCTAAATCATTGATAAAGATGTTGAACAATACAGGGCCCAGGACAGAGCCCTGTGGTACCCCACTGGAGACATTCTTCCAACTGGATGTGCAGCCATTTACGACCACTCTTTGGGTCCGATCACTAAGCCAGCTATGAATCCACCTAACAGTTGCCTTGTCCATTCCATACTTAGTCATTTTTTCAATAAGGATTGTGTGAGATACTTTGTCAAATGCTTTGCTGAAGTCAAGATATACTATATCTACAGCATTTCCCTGATCCACCCAGTCAGTGATATACTTTATTTATTCGCATAAAAAGATATACGTGCCAGTAATAAGGCCTTTACAATAGAAGAGAAGGGAGAAATACTGCGGCCAATACAGGGGTACGCATGATGACACTGCGTCCAAAAATCATAAATGTGCACATCAGCATTAAAGTGTAACAGGGCAAGTCCTAAGCAATATCTTTACACAAAAGAATGAGCAAATACACAATGAGATGATGCATAACAATAATCAAATCATTATGCCCATGCATAGTATTGTAAGTATCGCTTACCCATAGTCGTTACAGGGAGGTACACTGACGCACCAGCGACTATGGGTAAGCGATACTTACAATACTATGCATGGGCATATTGATTTGATTATTGTTATGCATCATCTCATTGTATATTTGCTCATTCTTTTGTGTAAAGATATTGCTTAGGACTTGCCCTGTTACACTTTAATGCTGATGTGCACATTTATGATTTTAGGCCGCAGTGTCATCATGCGTACCCCTGTATTGGCCGCAGTATTTCTCCCTTCTCTTCTATTGTAAAGGCCTTATTACTGGCACGTATATCTTTTTATGCGAATAAATAAAGTATATATTGCTTTTTACTGGATGGTGTTTTTTGCTCCGTTTTTTCTCTGTTTTGTACATTCGTAGTGGGAGCATTTCCATTTTTCCACTTGTTGATAGGCACCATGCCTTAGTCTTCGGATTGAAGTTGTATCTTCAGTAATGATTATAGATAATTTGTGCTTATTTTGCCTTATTCGTTCTCATAGATAGATAATAGATAGATATTAAAAAAATGGAGACAGCACACCATTCAAAGTGAAAAAAATAGAAGTGCTTCTGTTTAATAGCCCATCATGGTGACATTTCGGCTCACACTGAGCTTGTATAGACAGATAGAGATAGACAGATAGATAATAGATAGACAGATAGATAATAGATAGATGATAGATAAGCGACAGATAGTTAAATAGATAATAGATAGATCGTTAGATAGATAATAGATAGATCGTTAGATAGATAGATCGTTAGATAGATAGATAATAGATAGATGGTAGGTGATGTGCGCTGTAGTTGTGATCCCTCCACCTCAGCCAAAGCGCAAAAACTGACTGGAATGGAGAAGGTCAGTAATATCTGTGTTCAGTTTTGGATTGAGGTGCTAAGGGCCCACCAGAAATCAACTCCAGGGCCCCACGTTTCAGCTACATGTAAATGAGACATCATCCTCAATCACAAATTTGTACAACAATTAGTGACGAGGGAACGTGCTGGGATAAGGTGTTATCTGAGCATGCTCGGGTGCTAACCGAATGTCTCAGGCATGCTCAAATAATATGTTTGAGTCCCCGTGGCAGCATGTCTTGTGGATGTTTGATAGCTTCAACACATGCAGGGATTGACTAACAAACAGGGAATCCCTGCATGTGTTGTGCCTGTCGAACAGCAACAAGACACAGCCATATTTTTTGAGCACGCCGAAGACACTTGGATAGCACCTGAGCATGCTCAGATAACACCTTATCCCAACATGTTCGCTCATCGCTAATAACAATGAACTGAGTAGATTAAAGAAACAACAACCACAACAAAATGAATGGATTGTAATGCCTCGTAGCATTGTTAGAAGCTATCATTTACTGTCTTGTACAAGTCTATAAAAAGTCCCATAAAATGCAGACAGAACAAAATGTATTCATCTGATGCATTCCTCCAAAATGACTCACAGCAGAATAGGAAACTCAAGCGTTTTCAAGCTCAAGCTTCAGCCACGTCACATAATCTACAATCTGCATTCAGTGCCCAGCTATAACGGGAGACAGAGTTTATAGGTTAGGTAGCATAAGATCCCATGTAGACCAAACAATGAGCCTGATTGTAGAATGACAGCAGTGACATCCTCAGTGTTAGGGCTCATGCAGACGAGCGTATAAATAGGACGTGTTCTGTCCGTTTTTTTATTATCTGCCCTGCTGAAGTCACGTTGACAGAGCGGCGGCTTCATTTCTGCTCTGCTCTGTTGACAGGGTGGGACTGCCAACATCACCCTGATTGACAGCTGGTTCCCTGCTTTCACACTCCGTCAGCAGAGCAGGGCAGAAAAGAAGCCGCTGGCAGAGGCAGCTCAATTGCCGGCATTAGCGGTCTGTGACTGCTCTGTACCAGCTAAGAATGGCACCAGGACAACAGGCAGGTAGGTAGAAACTACTGCATGTGAAGCTGCTAATGCCCTTTAAAGGTGACTTGTCGTTTATAATAAATGTTTGGCTTTTCACCAAGTGTAAGTCCCGCCGTTCTCCTGAACCCGGCACTGTTTTTCTTTTGTTCCTGCTCCTCTCCGATCCTGAGATATGGCCCTTTCTTTCCTTTATCTAAATCTACTCTATGTAGCCCAGGGGGCGTGGTCCTCACCTCTTTCCTGTAGATGTCTACATGAGGACCACACCCCCTGGGCTACATAGAGTAGATTTATATAAAGGAAAGAACTGACCATATCTCAGGAACGGAGAAGAACAGGAACAAAAGAAAAACAACACAGTATTCAGGACAACAGCGGCATTTACACCATGCAAAAAAAATTACATATTTATAGCAAGTGATTAACTCCCTTGAAATGGAGCTAAACATCAATATCCTTTTAAAAAGGTTGCTAACTTATAGACCAGCCATCTACAGGTCACAGCAGCTAAGCTTCAGTGATTACCTCCTTATAAGAAACCAGCGTGACTTTCTAATTAATAAAAATATTTCTGCCGTATAACACAGCCGAGTGCTATCCGAGTTTTAATAGAGAGTACTAGGACCAATGTTATACTATGGGGCAGTGCAAATCAGCGATTCAGCATATATAAGTAAATTTGACATCCGTTACTGGTAGCTTATGACTTCAGGGGTGCGGTTTACAGAACAAGAGGAAAGGAGCTATTACATTTTATATATACAGTGGGGCAAAAAAGTATTTAGTCAGTCAGCAATAGTGCAAGTTCCACCACTTAAAAAGATGAGAGGCGTCTGTAATTTACATCATAGGTAGACCTCAACTATGGGAGACAAACTGAGAAAAAAAAATCCAGAAAATCACATTGTCTGTTTTTTTTTCATTTTATTTGCATATTATGGTGGAAAATAAATATTTGGTCAGAAACAAAATTTCATCTCAATACTTTGTGATATATCCTTTGTTGGCAATGACAGAGGTTAAACGTTTTCGCTTTGGCTTTTCGCTTGGCAACACGGACTTTCAACTCCCTCCAAAGGTTTTCTATAGGGTTGAGATCTGGAGACTGGCTAGGCCACTCCAGGACCTTGAAATGCTTCTTACGAAGCCACTCCTTCGTTGCCCTGGAGGTGTGCTTTGGATCATTGTCATGTTGAAAGACCCAGCCACGTTTCATATTCAATGCCCTTGCTGATGGAAGGAGGTTTGCACTCAAAATCTCACGATACATGGCCCCATTCATTCTTTCATGTACCCGGATCAGTCGTCCTGGCCCCTTTGCAGAGAAACAGCCCCTAAGCATGATGTTTCCACCACCATGCTTTACAGTAGGTATGGTGTTTGATGGATGCAACTCAGTATTCTTTTTCCTCCAAACACGACAAGTTGTGTTTCTACCAAACAGTACCAGTTTGGTTTCATCAGACCATAGGACATTCTCCCAAAACTCCTCTGGATCATCCAAATGCTCTCTAGCAAACTTCAGACGGGCCCGGACATGTACAGGCTTAAGCAGTGGGACACGTCTGGCACTGCAGGATCTGAGTCCATGGTGGCGTAGTGTGTTACTTATGGTAGGCCTTGTTACATTGGTCCCAGCTCTCTGCAGTTCATTCACTAGGTCCCCCCGCGTGGTTCTGGGATTTTTGCTCACCGTTCTTGTGATCATTCTGACCCCACGGGGTGGGATTTTGCGTGGAGCACCAGATCGAGGGAGATTATCAGTGGTCTTGTATGTCTTCCATTTTCTAATTATTGCTCCCACAGTTGATTTCTTCACTCCAAGCTGGTTGGCTATTGCAGATTCAGTCTTCCCAGCCTGGTGCAGGGCTACAATTTTGTTTCTGGTGTCCTTTGACAGCTCTTTGGTCTTCACCATAGTGGAGTTTGGAGTCAGACTGTTTGAGGGTGTGCACAGGTGTCTTTTTATACTGATAACAAGTTTAAACAGGTGCCATTACTACAGGTAATGAGTGGAGGAAAGAGGAGACTCTTAAAGAAGAAGTTACAGGTCTGTGAGAGCCAGAAATCTTGATTGCTTGTTTCTGACCAAATACTTATTTTCCACCATAATATGCAAATACAATGAAAAAAAAACAGACAATGTGATTTTCTGGATTTTTTTTTCTCAGTTTGTCTCCCATAGTTGAGGTCTACTTATGATGTAAATTACAGACGCCTCTCATCTTTTTAAGTGGTGGAACTTGCACTATTGCTGACTGACTAAATACTTTTTTGCCCCACTGTATATAATACGGAAATGTAGGGAGTGTTTATAAAAATATACAAAGATGATATAAAAATGGAACAAAACTATACGGTATATACAATTACACAAAATAAAAGGAATGACGAAAGAAAATTACTAAACCTAGTGTCACGGAAATGGCTCAGAGCTTAGCGGAGGGATCTACTCCTTAGGAAAATGGACAGAACCCACAGCAAGCTGTACCTTCCTCATATGTGGGATGCTTGTGGGATGTGCTATGTCTGTTTGAATTTTAAGAGATCCCTAACTTCTAGAATATCTTTGCACCTGGGGGTCCTAGGAGGTAGAAATTGTCATCATGTTTCCTATTGCAATTTTACAATTCTAAAGATATGAAATATGGCATGGATAGCATCATCCATCCGAACAATATTAAGTTGAAGGGTTTAGAGTGGTCATACGGTAATGTGAATGTGTTATGTTTATCCCCTCACTGCGACCCCAAAATATATTTCCCATAAATATTAGATTAATGCAAACTGCAATATTCCTCACTGACCACTGGCTCCAAAGTATCGCAGGCAAGCTCTTTGAACAGAGGAAGCTTTTGCCTCAAAAGTGTACTTCACCTCTGAGTAAACAAATCCTTGTTCTAGTGACTGGTTCTCAGAGCAGATCTCTGCTGTAATTACCTGGTTGTTGCAGGAGGTCCCAACTTCAATGTAGGTTCAAGTGTCAGCTCTTTCTCACTTCCCCAGCTATAATAATCCCATATCTTCAATGTGAGGTCCTACTTCATTGGAAGTTGAAGTGTCAGCTCTTTCTCACTTCCCCAGTTACATTTAATCCGATATGTTCAATGTGATTGGGGTACGTCCCCTCTCCGGAGATGTCTTTTTGGATTTTAATTTTTCTCTATGGCAAATAAGCGTTCTGGATTCATGGGAAATCCAACGAGTCTTGCCAAAGTCTACTGGCAGTAAGATATTCCTGAAGGTTTATTGTATGAAAATAGGCAAAGAGATATGGAGGGACATAGTGCAGCAACAGAGGGTGAAGAAGTATAATTTATAACTAGACCCTGGATTCTGGGGTCCAAAGAACCTTCTGTCAGATATAAAAATACAAGATTATACCTGCTATATGGTAGGTGGAGGTTCAGTTGCAAAACCAGCATTGGAGCCCAAGAGCTATGAAAAGGACTTATCACTTGCCACAGATAAATATTTTCCCCCCTGGTGTAAATGCTGCTGTTTTCCAGAATACGGCGTTGTTTTTCATTTGTTCCTGCGATATTGCTCTCTCTACTCCCTGTATATTTAGAGGCTTGTTAGCCAAGTGGGTGTAGGCATCAGCTCTTCTTTGTGAGTGCATTCCTGAAGATCACACCCACTAGTAACAAGACTAGATTTATATACAGGAAAGATAGGGCCATATCTCAGGAACGGAGAGGAGCAGGAACAAAGGAAAGACAGCGCAGGGAAAAACAGCTGCCAATGGGAAGAGACACCAGGTCGAGACCCATTACAGTCTACAGCCAGACTTGAAATCTCTTCTAATAAGTGAGGAAGAAGGAAGCTATAGGGGAACTTTTCCAAGGTTAGTGGGAGAGATTTGCATTTGCATGTATTACCATATGGATTTTCTCGCAGTTTTTTCAGTGGTACAAGTGTGAACAAAGCCTAACTATTCTGGACAGAATAGATAACAGGCTCATCAATAGCATTTTTCCTTGTCCATCCGGCAACGTTGTTGTGGTCCGCATGCCGCAGCGCTCCTCCTCCATACACAGAGCAGGAACTGCTGGTTAAATACAACACATTCTCAAATCCATTGTACAATTCCTGTCTTCACCTATGAAAAGAAGTGAAATCCAGCCTGTACCAGCAAACAGCGAGAACTGAACAGGCAGGGGGTGCAGCTATATGAGGCGTGGAGGTAAATGAAGTACCCGGCCCCGATGTGTGAGAGCCCCCAATGGCTTCTCTGCCATTTGAAAAGATGCCGGTGTTATAAATGCTTTATAGTAAGAGTGCATAGTAGGTGGGGGCGCTGTAATTGTGCATAGTTGTGGGGCACTGTGAATGATACATGGTAGATGGGGGACGATGAAATGGTACATAGTAAGTGGGGACTCTGTAATGGTACATTGTAGGTGGGGGTCTCTGTAATGGTACACAGTAGGTGGGGTGCTCTGTAATGGTACATAGTAGGTGGGGGGCTCTGTAATTGTACATAGTAAGTGGGAACCCTGTACTGGTACATAGTAGGTGGGGGCCCTGTAATGGCACATAGTAGGTGGGGGCTCTGCATGGTACATAATAGGTGGTGGGCCTGTAATGGTACAAAGTAGGTGGGGGCCTGTAATAGTACATAGTAGGTGGGGTGCTCTGTAATGGTACTTAGTAGGTGGGGGCCCTGTAATGGTACATAGTAGGTGGGGGGGCTGTAATAGTACATAGAAGGTGGGGGTCCCTGCAATGGTACATAGTAGGTGGGGGCTCTGTAATGGTACATGGCAGGTGGGGGGGCTCTGTAGTGGTACATAGTAGGTAGGGGGGCCTGTAATGGCACATAGTAGATGGGGGTCCCTGTAAAGGTACTACATAGTAGGTGGAGGGCCTGTAATAGTGCATAGTAGGTTGGGGGGCCTGTAATAGTACATAGTAGGTGGGGGGCTCTGTAATGGTACATAGTAGGAGGGGGTCCCTGTAATGGTACAAAATAGGTGGGGTCTTAGTAATGGTACTACATAGTAGGTGGGGCCCTATAATGGTACATAGTACATGGGGGGAGGGCTGTAATGGTACATAGTAGATGGGGGGGCCCTTAATAGTACATAGTAGGTGGAGATCATGCAATGGCACATAGTAGTTGGGGATCTCTGTAATGGTGCATAGTAGGTTGGGGACCCTGCAATGGTACATAGCAGGTGGGGGGGCCTGTAATGTTACTGTAATGGTACATAGTCGGTGGAGATCATGTAATGGTACATAGTAGGTGGGGGGCCCTGTAATGGTGCATAGTAGGTGGGGGGCCCTGTAATGGTGCATACTAGGTGGGGGCCCTGTAACGGTACATAGTAGGAGGGGGCCCTGTAATTGTACATAGTAGGTGGGGGCCCTGTAATTGTACATGGTAGGTGGTGGGCCCTGTAATGGTACATAGTAAGTAGGGGGCCTGTAATGGTAGATAGTAAGTGGGGGGTCCTGTAATGGTACATAGTAGGTGGGGGCCTGTAATGGTACATAGTGGGGGGGGCTCGGTAATGTTACTTAGTAGGTGGAGATCATGTAATGGGTACATAGTAGGTGGGGAACCTGTATATTGTGTATAGTAGGTGGGGAGGGTCATGTAACAGATTTTGTGTCAGGGCATCAGGTGTGTTGCTTACATCTGACCGCCTTTAAGGATGGCCATAAATATGGTTATTGTCACGTCGCCCTCGGACTCGGAGCCTGCTGTCCCGACCTCGGCCACTAGGAGACGCCGGACTGTCACGTCGCCGTCGGACTCGGGGCCTTCTGTTCCGGCCTTGGCCACTAGGAGGCGCCGTGGTTCGGCCCTGAGTAATGGCGGTGACAGAGAAGGGGCCCCTGCGCAGGCATCTGATGGACGCAGGCTCCGCTCCTCAGTCGGTCGTGGAAGGGTTGGTGCATCGCCATCTGGCCTGCTCCTGGGGGCGGCCCTGATGACATCAGCAGTCTGGGAGCCTGTGAGAAATGACCTGATCCCTCAAATACTTGGACTGGTCTTGCAAGCCGCCGGATATATTCTCGATTCCCCTATGTGCTACTGTGTGATTGCCTATTGTTTGACTCTGACCTCAGACTGGATTTCTGACCCCTCTTGCCTGACGATTTTGTACTTCTGCTATTCTCCCGGTTTGTGACCTTGGCCTGGATATTCGACTCTGCTACTGCCTGCCGTTTTTGCACCTTTACCGCCCTCCCGTTTTGTGACCTTGGCCTGGACTCTCGACTCTCCCACTGCCTGACGTTTCTGTACCTCCACTGCTCGCCCGGTTTCTGACTACGATTTTGGCTCCCTGCCTTCTTCACTATTGGCGACCGTTCTGCTCTGGCGCACTGCTTCTACACAGCCACCCCCTGGGCCTTGCTACAATTCCAGATCCCTGTATAGGGGTTAAGGGTCTCGGGGTGCTGTCCCTACTGCATCCAGATCCGCGGAGGGACGTTACAGTTATAAACAGCATACAGTATTTTTCGCAGTGTTTATGTAGCATCGGATGTTTTTTGCCTCCTGTCCTTAGCAGTAAATATGACTGCAGCCTCTGAACTCAATATTTAAATTACTTACGGTCAGGGTCGGACTGGGGTGCCTAGGGACCACCAGGGGAATTGACTCTAGGGGCCCACCCTATGGCTGCCATAAATGGTTTTATTATGTGTTCATTTTTTGGCCTCTCCCACTAAAACGTGTGCCATTTAGCAAGCTGTACAGTGTGCAAAAGAGAACGCTCTCAGCCTCCTATATATCGTACACACTGTACTCTTGGCATCCTATATCACATACAGACCGCACTCTCGGTCTCCTATAACAGATACTTTCTATAAGAGGCTGAGAGTGTGGTATGTACAGTATATAGGATGCCAATATTGCGATATGTACGGCATATTGGCCTCGTATATGACATGCAGACTGTCGGCCTCCTATTAGGCCCCCTATAAGACATACTGAGTGTCGGGCTCCTATTAGGCCCCCTATAAGACATACAGACTGTCAGCCTCCTATTAAGCCCCCTATAAGACATACTGAGTGTCGGCCTCCTATTAGGCCCCCTATAAGACATACTGAGTGTCGGGCTCCTATTAGGCCCCCTATAAGACATACTGAGGGTCGGGCTCCTATTAGGCCCCCTATAAGACATACTGAGTGTCGGCCTCCTATTAGGCCCCCTATAAGACATACTGAGTGTCGGCCTCCTATTAGGCCCCCTATAAGACATACTGAGTGTCGGCCTCCTATTAGGCCCCCTATAAGACATACTGAGTGTCGGGCTCCTATTAGGCCCCCTATAAGACATACAGACTGTCAGCCTCCTATTAAGCCCCCTATAAGACATACTGAGTGTCGGCCTCCTATTAGGCCCCCTATAAGACATACTGAGTGTCGGGCTCCTGTTAGGCCCCCTATAAGACATACTGAGTGTCGGCCTCCTATTAGGCCCCCTATAAGACATACTGAGTGTCGGCCTCCTATTAGGCCCCCTATAAGACATACTGAGTGTCGGCCTCCTATTAGGCCCCCTATAAGACATACTGAGTGTCGGCCTCCTATTAGGCCCCCTATAAGACATACTGAGTGTCGGCCTCCTATTAGGCCCCCTATAAGACATACAGAGTGTTGCCTCTTAGATACTGTACAGACCGCACTCTCTGCCTATGTACGGCATACAGGAGGATGATAGTGCGGTCTGTACAGTCGGTATACAGGCCTCATATGACATATTAGGCCATATAAGAGTGTGCTGCATGTGTATCTTATCTAGGAGGCACTGACTGAGATTGTGATCTGTGATGCTGCATCATGTCATGTGTATGAGCAGGGACAGATTTAGGCAAAGTGGGGCCCTAGGCCAATTTTAAAATGGGGCCCCAAATGCTAACATATTGCACATCACACAGAAGCATTTCGGTTGTAGTTACATGCGCTGAGTTCAGGACGCTGAATCAGTGTGATCGACAATATTGAAGTCGTTCAACACTTGTTTCCTGGCCTCTTTCCACCGTCTGAGAAAGAATGATGGGGACAGAACAATCACTAATGGATTAATCTGTCCCCATACAGTATCATGTTATCAGCAGCACATCTACAGTTTACACCCCATAGTCCTCCATTCAATATAATGTCCCCCATAGTCCTCCATATAATATATTCTGCCCCATAGTCCTCCATATAGTATAATACACTCCTCAGTCCCACATATAACATAATGCAGCCACCCCATAGAACATAATGCAGCCACCCCACAGAGTATAATGCAGCCCTGCCATACAATATAATGTAACCCCCATAGAATATAATGCAGCCCCCCTCTTATAGTATAATGCAGCCACCCCTTAGAGCATAATGTAGCCACCCCACAGAATACAATGTAACCCCGGATAGAATATAATGCAGCCCCCCTCATATAGTATAATGCAGCCCCTCCATAGAATATATGGCAACCTCTTATATAGTGTAATGTAGCCCCTCCATAGAATACAATGTAGCCCTCCTCATATAGTATGAAAAAGACCCTATTGTCTACTCCAGAGAAGCTATACTGCTCCTTAGGGATACAAAAAGGCAGCATGCTGCTAATAGACCAGAGGACATTCTACCAGAAATAAGGAGGACTAAGAGAAGAGGTTGCAGAGCTGGAGCCCTCAGGAAAGCTAGAAGAAGGCGCTATAGACCTGCTCTTCCCTCCGTCATTATGGGCTATGTGAGGTCACTCGGGAATAAGTTGGACGAACTGTCGGCGCTGACCAGACATCATCGGGAATTAAGGGAGTGCAGTATGTTGCTGTTTACAGAGACCTGGCTCACCTAAGGTACTCCGGACACTTGTCTCATTGGATGGCTTTAAACTCATTTGCGCGGACAGGACAAGGGAGAGCGGTGAAGTCGGAGGGCTGGCGATATTTGTGAATGATAGATGGTGTGACTCTAGGCACATCGTGGTCAAAGAGCAAACATGCTGTAAGGACATTGAGCTGTTAGCTGTGGGCATGAGACCTTTTTATTTATTGAGGGAACTTTCGCATGTAGTCATGATAGCTGCATACGTCCCCCCTTCTGCGAAAGCTGATGCCGCCACTGAGGTCCTACAATCCACAGTGAGCATGATGCAGTCCCTTCACCCCCAAGCACTCCTTCTGGTTTCGGGAGACTTCAATCGTGTCTCCAGCATCCATACTACCCGGTTGCACACAGTATGTTACCTGCCTCAATAGAGACAACAAAATATAGGACTTGTTCTTTGCCAATGTGAGAGGGGCATATGCCTCGTCAGCCTTACCGCCCCTTGGAAGATCGGATCACAACCTAGTGCACCTCCAACCCGTGTACAAGCCACTTGTACAGAGAGAACCTGCTGTCACTCGCACAGTGAGGATATGGACTGAGGAGAGTGAAGATGCTCTGAGAGACTGCTTTGAAACAACCACTTGGGATGTGTTGCAAGATTCCTATGGTGATGACATGGATGGTCTCACACACTGTATAACGGACTACGTTAATTTCTGTGTAGACAACCCACAAAAGTAGTGAGGTGCTTCTCTAACAATAAACCATGGATCAGCCCCAGAATAAAGCCTCTTCTCAAAGAGAAGAAGTTGGCCTTCAGATTAGGTGACAAGGGCAGGCTGAGAGAAGTGCAGAAAGATCTGAAGAATCTAATCAGGCAGGGAAAGGCTAATTATAAGAGAAAGATAGAACTGAAATTGTCACAGAAAAGGATTCATGAAGTCTGGGAGGGTCTAAAGTCTATATCTGGGCATAGACAGACTGTCTCCAGGATGATTGTAGATAAAAAGGGGCTTAATGAACTTAATCTATTCTTTAACAGATTTAATCACACACTGGCTGCTCCTGCCCCTGCATACTATTCACACCTCTCTACTACAATAACCTCACCCCCTGCTGCAACTTGTCAACTGAGCCAGGGTCTGTTCTTCACAAGTACCCAGGTTGCAAAAGAACTGGATAAGATCAAAGTTTTGAAGGCTGCAGGTCCTGACGGCATCAGTGCAAGGCTAATCAAAACCTGCGGGCACCAGCTGAGTGAGATCATTACATATCTGTTCAATATGAGCCTGAGAATAGGTATAGTACCACAACTGTGGAAATTATCGTGTGTGGTACCAGTTCCGAAGAAACCTTATCCGAAAGACCTTAATGACTATAGACCTGTAGCATTGACATCACACCTGATGAAGGTACTAGAGAGATTGGTTCTCACACGTCTCCGTCCTCTAGTGAGCTCGGATATGGACCCTCTCCAGTTTGCCTACAGGCCAGGCATTGGTGTGGATGCAAGAATAATGTTCTTAGATTTCTCTAGTGCTTTTAATACCATACAGCCAGGTCTACTGAGAGACAAGCTGGGCCTTGTTGGCGTGGACCTCCAACTCTCCACCTGGATCCTTAACTACCTCACAAACCGACCTCAGTTTGTAAAGGTTCAGGACAGTGTGTCAGACACGGTGATCTGCAATACAGGGGCACCTCAAGGTACAGTTCTTGCCCCTTTTCTCTTCACACTGTACACTGCGGATTTTAAGTGCAACTCATCTAGCTTCTACTTGCAGAAGTATTCTGATGACTCTGCAATAGTAGGCCTCATCACAGGAGGAGATGAAAGAGAGTACAGAGATACTAACCAAGCTTTTGTGGAGTGGTGTCAGAGGAACCACCTTAGGATTAATTCCGGGAAGACCAAGGAATTGGTGGTGGACTTTCGCAGGGAAAAAATCCACCAGTAGTGGTGAACATTCAGGGAAATGACATTGAGATAGCCGACACCTATAAGTACCTTGGTGTGATCCTCAATAATAAGCTTGACTGGGCCCATCACTTGGATGCAGTGTACAGGAAGGGCCACAGTAGGCTTTTTCTGCTCAGAAGGCTGAGAGCCTTCGGAGTTAGGGGGGCACTCCTTGCATTCTTCTTCAACTCTGTTGTGGCATCAGTCATTTTCTTTGGTGTGGCGTGCTGGGGTAGTGGCATATCAACCAGGGACTGGAATAGGCTGGACAAACTGATTATAAGGGCCAGCTCTGTCCTGGGATGCCCCCTTGATCCAGTTCAGGAAGTAGGCGACAGGAGGATACTGGCCAAGGTGAGCTACAGGGTGCAGAATGATTCCCATCCCATGCATGAGACCGTGACAAAGATGTGCAGTACTGTCAGTGACCGGCTACTTCATCCTAAATGTGAGAGGGAGCGCTATCGAAAGTCCTTCCTTCCTGCTGCAGTTAGGCTGTATAACCAGCACTGTCCAAAACGGAGAACGACCCAAACAGTGAACTGATAGATCCAAAGTTGTGATAGTCTGGTTATATCTTTTTCTTTCGTATATGTACCTACCTACTGTCAATGTAATGTCTTTATGCATCTGTATCTGTACTTGTTCTTGCCTTGCTGCTGTAATGCTCTGAATTTCCCCATGGTGGGACGATTAAAGGATTATCTTATCTTATCTTACAATGCAGCCCCAATAGAATATAATGTAGCCCCCTCATGAAGTATAATAAACCCCCCCTACAATATAATCTAGCCCCCCATAAAATATAATGCAGCCCCTGTAGAATACAATGTAGCCTCCTCATATAGTATAATGTAGCCCCTTCATGGAGTATGATGCAATCACCACCATAGAATATATAATGTAGCCCCGAATAGAATATAATACAGCCCACCTCCCCATAGAATATAATGTAGCCCCCATATTATATATCACAGCCTCCCCCATAGAAAATAATGTATAATGTACCCCCCCATGGTATTAAACACAGTCACATAGCATATAGCACAGCCCCACATGGTATATAGCACAGTCCCACATGGTATACAGCAGAGCACGATGGCATACAGCACAGTCCCCCATTGGTATACAGCACAGCCCCCCATTGTTATACAGCACAGCCCCCCATTGGTATACAGCAGAGCGCCATGGTATACAGCACAGCCCCACATGGTAAATAGCACAGGCCCACATAGTATAAAGCACAGCCCCACATGTTATACAGCACAACCCCCCATTGGTATACAGCACATCCCCCATTGGTATACAGCACATGCCCCCCATTGGTATACAGCACAGCCTCTCATTGGTATACAGCACAGCCCCCCATTAGTATACAGCACAGCCCCACATGGTATAAAGCACAGGCCCACATGGTATAAAGCGCAGGCCCACATGGTATAAAGCGCAGCCCCACATGGTATATATCACAGAATCACATGGTTTACAGCACAGCCCCACATGGTATACAGCACAGGCCCACATAGTATAAAGCACAGCATCACATGGTATACAGCACCATGGTATACAGCACAGCCCCACATGATATACAGCACAGGCCTCAGCCTCCTCCGGACCCCTCTTCCCTCCTCTTCCTCCTCCAGACCTCTCTGGCCTCCACTTACTTCTCCAGACCCCTCTTCCCTCCTCTTCCTCCTCCGGACCCCTCTGGCCTCTACCATGGAGACTCTTTGTTCCCCCTCCTCTCCAGGGACACAGACCACCCGTCACCCACTCACTCTAGACTCTACTCACCGGACCACAGCAGAGTAGGAGTGGGAGCAGCAGCAGGGAGAGCAGAGCTCAGCGGCTTCCTCTTGTCTCACACGCTGGCTGCTATGCTATTAGTCAGCCAGCTACAGAGCCGGAAAGCAGAGCGCGGGGTGTTTCACCGCCCATCAAGAACAGCGCTGATGTCACGTGGCAAGGTCCTGGGGCTGGGTGAGTCATCAGAGAGACCCAGAGCCAGCAAGAGGGCCGCCCGACGCCGCGTCAGCGCCTCAGACGGGGGTATGCCGGGCCCGCGCCGCCTCGCGCTATGGTATGTGCACGCGTGCGTCCCTTCAAATCATGGGATGCGCTTTTAAAGGGCCCACGCACTTAAAGGGGCAGCATTTTTAAAGGGCCCCAGTGACCCTCGGGGCCCACCGGGCATTTACCCGGTACCTCGCCAGGCCAGACCGAGCTTGCTTACGGCAATTAGCAATTGCACAAGAAAAAAAAATTACATGTACTGCATGTACAGCAGTTTTTTTTTTATTGGAAAAGCCCAAATTCGCCACTTCACTCCAGAGCGGCATTCATAATTCTACAGTCTTTGCAGCGGCACTTTTTTTTTAGTATCTTACATATGATGTATTATTGAATTAGATATTTAGCGAACGGTATTTATTCTATTTCCACAAAGGCAGAATAACATTTTTCCAAACACCTGTCTCCGTGAGATACATCTGGACTCTGCGTGCAAAACATAACCTGCTGGATCACATGTGGACAGTCAGCAAAATATTTCCTGTTCTGTAGTAGATGGTTAGGTTTCACTTACCTTATATATGAGCGCCATCTGGTGGTTGTTTTTTATATACTTTTAAAAGGGTAATCGCAGTCTTGGAACCATTTTTATTTCTAACTAGCTGAAAAGCCCGGCGTTGGTACATAGTAGGTTGGGGGCCCTGTAATGGTACATAGTAGGTGGGGGGCCCTGTAATGGTACATAGTAGGTGGGGGCCCTGTAATGGTACATGGTAGGTGGGGGCCCTGTAAAGGTACATAGTAGGTGGGGGGCTCTGTAATGGTACATAGTAGGTGGGGGCCCTGTAATGGTACATAGTAGGTGGGGGCTCTGTAAAGGTACATAGTAGGTGGGGGACCCTGTAATGGTACATAGTAGGTGGGGTGCCCTGTAATGGTACATAGTAGGTGGGGGGCCCTGTGATGGTACATAGTAGGTGGGGGGCTCTGTAATGGTACATAGTAGGTGGGGGGCCCTGTAATGGTGCATAGTAGGTGGGGGCCCTGTAATGGTACATGGTAGGTGAGGGGCTCTGTAATGGTGCATAGTAGGTGGTGGTCCCTGTAATGGTACTACATAGTAGGTGGGGGGCCCTGTAATGGTACTACATAGTAGGTGGGGGGAGGGCTGTAATGGCACATAGTAGGTGGGGGGCCCTGTAATAGTACATAGTAAGTGGGGGCTCTGTAATAGTACATAGTAGGTGGGGGCTCAGTAATGGTATATAGTAGGTTGGGGTCCCTGTAATGGTACTGCATAGTAGGTGGGGGGCCCTGTAATGGTACTACATAGTAGGTGGGGGGAGGGCTGTAATGGCACATAGTAGGTGGGGGGCCCTGTAATAATACATAGTAAGTGGGGGCTCTGTAATAGTACATAGTAGGTGGGGGCTCAGTAATGGTATATAGTAGGTTGGGGTCCCTGTAATGGTACTGTGTAGTAGGTGGGGGGGCCCTGTAATAGTACATAGTAGGTGGGGGGCTCTGTATTGGTACATGGCAGGTGGAGATCATGTAATGGTAGATAGTAGGTGGTGGCCCTGTATATTGTGTATAATAGGTGGGGGCCCTGTATATTGTGTATAGTAGGTGGTGGCCCTGTATATTGTGTATAGTAGGTGGGGGGCCTGTATATTGTGTATAGTAGGTGGGGGCCCTGTATATTGTGTATAGTAGGTGGGGGCCCTGTATATTGTGTATAGTAGGTGGGGGCCCTGTATATTGTGTATAGTAGGTGGGGGCCCTGTATATTGTGTATAGTAGGTGGGGGCCCTGTATATTGTGTATAGTAGGAGGGGAGGGTCATGTAACAGATTGTGTCAGGGCATCAGGTATGTTGCTTACATCTGACCGCCTTTAACCCCTTCACTACCAAGGGTGGTTTGCACGTTAACTCCCGGGCCAATTTTTACAATTCTGACCACTGTACATTTATGAGGTCATAACTCTGAAACGCTTCTATGGATCCCGGTGATTCTGACATTGTTTTCTCGTGACATATTGTACTTCATGTTAGTGGTAAAATTTCATTCAAATAACTTGCGTTTATTTGTGAAAAAAACGGAAATTTGGCGAAAATTTTGAACATTTCGCAATTTTCCAACTTGAAATTTTTTTGCCCTTAAATCACAGCGATACGGCACACAAAAAACTTAATAAATAACATTTCCCACATGTTTACTTTACATCAGCACAAATTTGGAACCAAAATTTTTTTTTGTTAGGAAGTTATAAGGGTTAAAAATTGACCAGCGATTTCTCATTTTTGCAACATCATTTTATTTTTAGGGACCACATCACATTTGAAGCCACTTTGAGGGGTCTATATGATAGAAAATACCCAAAAGAGACACCATTCTAAAAACTGCACCCCTTATGGTGCTTAAAACCACATTCAAGAAGTTTATTAACCCTTTAGGTGCGTCACAGGAATTTTTTGAATATTTAAAAAAAATGAACATTTAACTTTTTTTCACAAAAAAATACTTCAGGTTCAATTTTCTTTATTTTACCAAGGGTAACAGGAGAAATTGGACTGCAAAAGTTATTGTGCAATTTGTCCTGAGTACGCTGATACCTGATATGTGGGGGGAACCACTGTTTCGGCGCATGGCAGACCTCAGTAGGGAAGGAGCACCGTTTGACTTTTTCGATGCAAAATTGGCTGGAATTCAGATCGGACACCATGTCGCGTTTGGAGAGCCCCTGATGTACCTAAACAGTGGAAACCCCCCCAAGTGACCCCATTTTGGAAACTAGACCCCCCAAGGAACTTATCTAGATATGTGGTGAGAACTTTGAACCCACAAGAGCTTCACAGAAGTTTATAACGTACAGCGGTACAATTAAAAAATCCTATTTTTTCCACAAAAATGATCTTTTCACCCCCAATTTTTATTTTTCCAAGGGTAACAGGACCCTAAAAGTTATTGTGCAATTTGTCCTGAGTACGCTGATACCCCATATGTGGGTGTAAATGACTATTTGGGCGCATAGCAGAGCTCGGAAGGGAAGCAGCGCCATTTGACGTTTTTGGCTAGAATTGAGATCGGACACCATGTCGCGATTGGAAAACCCCTGATGTACCAAAACAGTGGAAACCCTCCACAAATGACACCATTTTGGAATCTATACCCCCCAAGGAACTTATCTAGATGTGTGGTGAGAACTTTGAACCCCCAAGGGCTTCACAGAAGTTTATAACATACAGCCATACAATTAAAAAATCATATTTTTTCCACAAAAATGATCTTTTCACCCTCAATTCTTATTTTTCCAAGAGTAACAGGACCCTAAAAGATATTGTGCAATTTATCCTGAGTGCGCTGATACCCCACATGTGGGGGTAAACCACTATTTGGGTGCATGGCAGAGCTCGGAAGGGAAGCAGCACCATTTGACGTTTTTGTCTGGAATTGAGATCGGACACCATGTCGCGTTTGGAAAGCCCCTGATGTACCAAAACAGTAGAAACCCCCCACAAATGACACCATTTTGGAAACTAGACCCCCTGAGGAACTTATCTAGATGTGTGGTGAGCACTTTGAACCCCCAAGGGCTTCACAGAAGTTTATAATGCCCAGGCATGAAAATAAAAAAATCGTATTTTTTCCACAAACATGATCAATTAGTCTCCAATTTTTTTATTTTCCCAAGGGTAACAGGAGAAATTGGACCCCAAAAGTTGTTGTCCAATTTGTCCTGAGTACGCTGATACCTCATATGTGGGAGAAAACTACTGTATGGGCACACGTCGGGGCTCGGAAGGGAAGTAGTGACGTTTTGGAATGCAGACTTTGATGGCATGGTCTGCGGGTGTCATGTTGCTTTTGGAGAGCCCCTGATGTACCTAAACAGTGGAAACCCCCCACAAGTGACCCCATTTTGGAAACTAGACCCCCTAATGAACTTATCTAGATGTATGGTGAGCACTTTGAACCCCCAAGTGCTTCACACAAGTTTATAACGCCTGGGCGTGAAAATAAAAAAATCATTTTTTTCCGCAAAAATGATATTTTTGCCCCCAATTTTTTATTTTCCTAAGGGTAACAGGAGAAATTGGACCCCAAAAGTTGTTTTGTAATTTGTCCTGAGTAGGCTGATACCCCATATGTGGGGGTAAAACACTGTTTGGGCGCATGGCAGAGCTTGGAAGGGAAGGAGCACCATTTGACTTTTTCAACGCAGAATTGGCTGGAATTGAGATCAGACGCCATGTTGCCTTTGGAGAGCCCCTGATGTGCCCAAACAGTGGAAACCCCCAATTCTAACTCCAACCCTAACCCCAACACACTCCTAACCCTACTCTGAGCCCTAACCCTAGCCCTAACCCTAACCCTAATGGGAAGATGGAAATAAATACATTTTCTTTTAGTTTTATTATTTTTCCCTAACTAAGGGGGTGATAACGGGGGGTTTGATTTACTATTTATGGCGGTTTTTATGTATGGCGGCTGTCAGACGCTAAAAGACGCTTTTTATTGTAAAAATAGTTTTTGCATCACCACATATTGTGAGCTGTAATTTTTCCGTATTTTGACCCACCGAGTCATGTGAGGTCTTATTTTTTGCGAGATGAGTTGACGTTTTCATTGGTACCATTTTCGGGCACATGACATTTTTTGATCGCTTTTTATTCCGATTTTTGGGACGCAGAATGAACAAAAACCAGCGTTTCATGAATTTCTTTTAGGTGGTGCGTTTACGCCGTTCCGCGTGCGATAAAATTGATAAAGTGGTTTTATTCTTCGGGTCAGTACGGTTACAGCGATACCTCATTTAGGTCGTTTTTTATGTTTTGTCGTTTTTTTGCAATGAAAACAATTTTATATAAAAAATAATTATTTTTGTATCGCTTTATTCTGCGAGTTATAACTTTTTTATTTTTTTGCGGATGATGCTGTATGGCGGCTCTTTTTTTGCAGGACAAGATGGCGTTTTCAGCGGTACCATGGATATTTATATGTATCTTTTTGATCGCGCATTATTGCACTTTTTGTTCGGTGGTATGATAATAAATCATTATTTTTTGCTTCGTTTTTTATTTTTATTTTTTAATGGGATCGCTAAAGGGGTTAACTAATGGGACAGTTTTATAGGGCGGGTCGCTACGGACGCATCAATACCAAATATGTGTACTTTTATTGTTTTGGTTTTTTTTATTTTGAAAAAATGGATTTATTGGGGAATTTATTTATTTTTTTTTACTAATTTATTTAGCGATTTTTTTAAAATTATTTTTAACACTTTTTTTATTTTTTTTTACTTTATTACCTTGTCCCAGGTGCGACATCACTGTCCTGTGACAGATCGCTGATCTGTCACATCACAGATCACTGTGACAGATCAGCAATCTGTCACAGGCAGTTCTGCAGACTTCCTCATGCCTGCGCTTTGCAGGCAGTGAGGAAGTCAGCTCCCTACAGGCCCCTGAAGGCCCCCGTCGCCATCTTGGATCCGGGGGTGTGTAGGGAAAGAGACCCCCGCAGCAGCGCTGCACATTGCGCTGCCGTGGGGGGCTCAGGGAAGCAAGGAGGGAGCCCCCTCCCTGCCGATGCTTCCCTTTAACCCCCGGTACACCGCGATCCCGTTTGATCGCGGTGTACAAGGGGTTAACGTGTCGGGGGCGGTCCGTGACCGACCCTGACACATTGTGCTGGGTGTCAGCTGTGATAATCAGCTGACACCCGGCCGCGATCAGCGGCGCTCACCACGTGGGCGCCGCTGATCGCTAGGACATAATATTCCGTCCATGGTAATTAGGTCCAGGGTCACATGGACGGAATATTACGTCCCTTGTAGGTAAGGGGTTAAGGATGACCATAAATATGGTTATAACCAGCATACAGTATTTTTCGCAGTGTGGCATCGGATGTTTTTTGCCTCCTTAGGCCTGTTTCACACTTACGTTTTTTCTGTCAGTTGCAATCCGTTGAAAAGGCGGAGAACGGATCCGTGGCCATTGAGACACCAACAGGTGCCACCGGACCGTTGTTTTCATGGATCCGCCGAAGTCTGCATTTTAAAGGAACCGCAGCCAAGAGAGAGAGATTTTCGACGCTCCCAGAACGGCATTTCATGGTTAAAATGCCTCCCGGAGTAAAGCTCCCGGCATGCGCACTTAAAAATAGCGGACCGTCAAGGCAAAAAAAAGTTGCATTGTCCTTCTCATCCGCCCGGGAGCCGCTAAAATCTTGGCGGAACCCTTAAAATAAGGGGTGGGACGAACGACCGTCAGTCAAGATCCACCACTAATATAAGTCTATGGAGGATAAAAGCGGATCCGCCCATTTTTCGGCGGATCCGTTTTTTTCTAAAATTGGCGGATTTTGACTGACGACAAACAACGGACGTGTGAAACAGCCCATAGCTGTAAATATGACTGCAGCCTCTGAACTCATTATTTAAATTACTTACGGTAATTAGCAATTGCGCAGGAAAAAAAATTATATTAAAAAAAACAGGGTGTAATTACTCTTCTGTACTGATCTCAAAGGGACATCTTAATTATAAGTCAAATAACATGCATTTATTTATCAGGTGTTATATTCCAGAGCTGCACTCATAATTCTGCATGGAGGTAGAAGTACACTACCGGGCTAATAAAATAAGCTATTTCTAACTAGCTGAAGAGCCCGACGTTGCCTGGGCATAGTAACTAACTGTGGTTAGTTACAACAAATGATAATGATTATATTGCACATAAAAACATTTCACATCATATATTCAACACATTCAAGAGCCTTTTGATAAACAACATTTTTGGTTTTTCCTTTTGGCGCAAAGATGAACAGATTTTTGGCAGTTCCAACTTTTGAACAGGCCACGTAAAGTTGACCATGAGAAAAGCATGGAGATTGCAAATCGATCCCTACTCCTTTCAAGGCCTGTCCCTGAGCCTTGTTAACGGACATTGCAAATGCCAATCGAACTGGAAACTGGAGGCACTTAAAATCAAAAGGCAAATCAGATGGAATGAGTGGAATTCTTGTAATGAAAATGTCCTCTCCTTTGGCACATTCTGTTGCTGAGCTGTGTATCTAATCCTATCCTGTGTGATACTATCTGCTGAGCTGTCTATCCTGTGTGACACTGTCTGCTGAGCTGTGTATCTAATCCTATTCTGTGTGACACTCTCTGCTGAGCTGTGTATCTAATCCTCCCCTGTGTGATACTGACTGCTGATCCGTGTATCTAATCCTCTCCTGTGTAATACAGTCTTCTGCTCCGAGTATCTAATCATATCCTGTGTGATACTGGGTTTCCCCTGCAGTCTGTGTCAGAGGGTGGTCTGTGTCAGCATGGTAATAAATTGTTATTTCCAGCTTTAAAGAAGGACGATAACACCATAGACATAAGAATAATAGGCCTCATTTACCACAACTGTCTACAAGGAAAACTGTTGCTCATGGCAACCAATCACAGCTCAGGTTTCACCTTTTAAACAGCTCTGGGGTGAAATAAAAGATGCTTAGTGATTGGTTAGTATGTGGAGTAGGCGTGGCTTGATACATACATACACTCAGTTTTATACACTGTGTTCCAAATTATTATGCAAATTGGATTTAAGTGTCATAAAGATGTTATTTTTTGTTTTTCAAATAAACTCATAGATGGTATTGTGTATCAGGGCTCTTTGGATCACTGAAATCAATCTCAAATGCCTGTGATAATTAGTTTGCCAGGTGAGCTCAATTAAAGGAAAACTACTTAAGAATGATGTTCCACATTATTAAGCAGGGCACAGGTTTCAAGGAATTTAGGAAATAAAAAGGATCTCTCTGCTGCTGAAAAGCATCAAATAGTGCAATGCCTTGTTCAAGAGATGAAAACATTAGATATTTCCCAAAAATGTAAACGTGATCATTGTACTGTTAAGAGATTTGTGGTTGATTCTGAGCACAGACATGTTTGTGCTGATAAAGGCAGAATGAGGAAGGTTTCTGCCAGGCAAGTTCATTGGATTAAGAGAGTGGCTGCTAAAAAGCCATTACAAACTAGCAAACAGATATTTAAAGCTGCTGGTGCCTCTGGAGTCCCTCGAACCTCAAGGTGTAGGATCCTTCAAAGGCTTGCTGTGGTGCATAAACCTATTATTCGGCCACCCCTAAACAGTGCTCACAAGCAGAAACGGTTGCAGTGGGCCCAGACATACACGAAGACTAATTTTCAAACAGTCTTGTTTACTGATGAGTGTTGAGCAACCCTGGATGGTCCAGATGGATGGAGTAGTGGATGGTTGGTGGATGGCCACCATGTCCCAACAAGGCTGCGATGTCAGCAAGGAGGTGGAGGAGTCATGTTTTGGGCCGGAATCATGGGGAAACAGCTGGTAGGGCTCTTTAAGGTTCCTGAAGGTGTGAAAATGACCTCTGCAAAGTATATAGAGTTTCTGACTGACAGCTGTCTTCCATGGTATAAAAAGCAGAAACGTGCCTTCAGGAGCAAAATCATCTTCATGCATGACAATGCACCATCTCATGCTGCAAAGAATACCTCTGAGTCATTGACTGCTATAGGCATAAAAGGAGATAAACTCATGGTGTGGCCACCATCTTCCCCTGACCTCAACCCTATAGAGAACCTATGGAGTATCATCAAGCAAAAGATCTATGAGGGTGGGAGGCAGTTCACATCAAAACAGCAGCTCTGGGAGGCTATTCTGACTTCATGCAAAGAAACACAAGCAGAAACTCTCCAAAAACTCACAATTTCAATGGATGCAAGAATTGAGAAGGAGATATCAAAGAAGGGTTCCTATGTTAACATGTCACTTGGCCTGTTAAGCTATTTAACTCCAAAATATCCTTTTTGTTTAGTGAATGTGACCTCCTAATGCTGCAAATTCCACAAATGAGCATTTTCAGTTCTTTAAAACATATCAAATGTTTAGAAATTCTACTGTGCCTAATAATTTGGAACAGTGCAATTTGAGTTTTTATTCATTTTGGAGATTATACTGTTATTATTATTTGATGCATACTAACGGGTGATGACTTTTATTAGACTGACTGTCATTTGTACCGACTATTTAGGAAAATCAGAGAAAAATATCATTTGCATAATAATTTGGAACACAGTGTATACGGTATATAGATTTCAATGCATAAATATAATTAGGCAATTTTGGAAAGTCACTTAAAAGTTGTTAAAGGGGATTCCCAGGACTTTAACCTCTTCATCACCAGGCAATTTTTCTTTGTTTATGCTTTTTTTCCCCCTTCTATCGAGATTTTTTTTTTAATTTTTATGTTGATATAGTCACATGAGGGTTTGTTTTTAGCGGGTGAGAATGATTCATTTTACAGTATAATCTGAAAAATAGGGGAGAACATACAGTAACTACATTGGGTAAAAGGGTGAAGAAAAAACTTTCTCAAATTTTTTTTTCTTTGGGTGTTTGTTTTTTATTTTCATGTATTCATTGAGCAATAAAAAAAACAATCTGGTAAAGGTCAGTACAATTACATTGATACTAAACTTTAGTTTTCTTTAATACTCCTGGGGCTTAAAAAAAATTCCAAGCTATGTTATATAAAAAAAAATATATATATATTTATTTTTTTTTTGTTTTTTTTTGAGGGAAGATGTGGCAACCAAATCCCAGAAATTTTTAGTTTTCAAATTTGTTTCCTTGTTTACCATATGTTTAAAATAATTTTAGATTTTGATTGATTTTACACCTTTGTGGGCATTGTTTTTTTTAAAAAACCAACACTTTTTAGCAGGGCTGTGGAGTCGGTAAGCCACAGTTGCGACTCCGACTCCTGGATTTTATCAGGCTCCGACTCCGACTCCGGCTCCGACTCCGACTCCGGCTCCGACTCCGACTCCTTCATAAATGGCCAATTCATAACAACAAATTTACTGTTGTAAAATATTAAACATCGTGCTTATTCAGTTTCTCACCATCATATAAGTAATCAGACCACTTAGAGCAAAAACTACATTTATTAGAATACAATTAGAATATAGCAAATAACTTTTATAAACTTTTCTAAACTGTAAGTAAATATGCAATAAACACTTTTATGCAGTTAATAAGAAGAAATCTATAAATTTGTCCTCAGAAAAAGTATTGCCTCTGTCAGATCCTCCTTCATGGATGCCCTCAAATCTGATCTAATTATTTTGAGAGCAGAGAACAACCTCTCTACACTAACTTGTGTTGGTGGCAAAGCAGTAACCACTCGGGCAACATCTCTGACAATGTCAGGATACAGAGGAATCGCTTGTTGCACTGTTATTTTTGATGAACGGTCAAATTTCTCAATTTCTTTTAGTGCACATGAAAAAGTCTGCTGAAATGTACTGGCTGTGTTCCTTGATGGGGATGACTCTTCTTCTATGCGGGAACGCTTTGCACGGTCCTTGTGATCCAAATATTTTTCGAAATTAAATTCTTCATCAGTTGATGATGAGGGTGAAGATGTGGCAGGACGACCAAATTCTTCTTGTTCCTCCTGACTGTTCTGCAACCCTTTCATCCTTACTGCTATTTCAAACAGAGCTTCTTTTCCTTTACTTAGCTGTTGATCATCTAGAAGAATCCGATGCATTGGGTCTACATAAACAGCTGCCAAAAGAATGTTATTTTGTAATAGTAGCTCCTCTCTCCGTTTCATTGATGTAGCAATGCCACTTGCAATTAACCCTCCTCTTTGGGACAGGCAAAATATCAGGTTCTTCCACTCCTTTAAGAAAATACCTGGAGTTAAGTCCTCTGCTTGTAATTTTTTAGTCACTGTAAATGGGTGCTCTAGCAATTTTTCCAGCTCAGTCACCTGATTCCACTGACTTTCATTTAGCGTCAGTTGAGGGTTAGCCATGTCTACAAGAAAGGTTTTCAGTTGAACCAAGCGCTGAATCATTAAGTACTGCCCCATCGTGTGGCTTGATCAATAATTGCCCCTTTTCCAGCACGTCTCTTCAAAATTGAGTCAACTTTAGGGGTTCTGGCAACAGTAGCCAATTTTCTCACCTTGCCAATCAGTGCAGCAGCATGTCCTTCTTGCAGACTGTCTCTTATAGCCAGCTGTAGCGTATGCACAACACAGCGCATGTGATGAATGAAAGAACATATTGACACAGTTTCAACAAGATCATCTAAACTATCATGTTGCTGTTCATCTGAAGCAACTTCAGTTTGCTCCTCAGTTACAATACTGTGTTCCTCTATTTCAAACTTTCTGTGTCTGTGGACCCAGAATGTTCTTCTAGCTGCTGGTCACCATCATTACTCTCATTCATTAGCTTAATAGTACTTATCATATTTGAAGCATTGTCAGTTACGACAGAAAGAACTTGCTCTTTTTTAAGTTCATAGTCTTGCAGAACCTTTTCCACCAAGACCTGGAGAAACTCACTGGTGTGATGAGCTTTGGTGACTTTACTGCCAATGTCTTGGTAACTACAGTGGGGAAAAAAAGTATTTAGTCAGTCAGCAATAGTGCAAGTTCCACCACTTAAAAAGATGAGAGGCGTCTGTAATTTACATCATAGGTAGACCTCAACTATGGGAGACAAACTGAGAAAAAAAAATCCAGAAAATCACATTGTCTGTTTTTTTTTTCATTTTATTTGCATATTATGGTGGAAAATAAGTATTTGGTCAGAAACAAAATTTCATCTCAATACTTTGTGATATATCCTTTGTTGGCAATGACAGAGGTCAAACGTTTTTGTAAGTCTTCACAAGGTCGCCACACACTGTTGTTGGTATGTTGGCCCATTCCTCCATGCAGATCTCCTCTAGAGCTGTGATGTTTTTGGCTTTTCGCTTGGCAACACGGACTTTCAACTCCCTCCAAAGGTTTTCTATAGGGTTGAGATCTGGAGACTGGATAGGCCACTCCAGGACCTTGAAATGCTTCTTACGAAGCCACTCCTTCGTTGCCCTGGCGGTGTGCATGTTGAAAGACCCAGCCACGTTTCATCTTCAATGCCCTTGCTGATGGAAGGAGGTTTGCACTCAAAATCTCATGATACATGGCCCCATTCATTCTTTCATGTACCCGGATCAGTCGTCCTGGCCCCTTTGCAGAGAAACAGCCCCAAAGCATGATGTTTCCACCACCATGCTTTACAGTAGGTATGGTGTTTGATGGATGCAACTCAGTATTCTTTTTCCTCCAAACACGACAAGTTGTGTTTCTACCAAACAGTTCCAGTTTGGTTTCATCAGACCATAGGACATTCTCCCAAAACTCCTCTGGATCATCCAAATGCTCTCTAGCAAACTTCAGACGGGCCCGGACATGTACAGGCTTAAGCAGTGGGACACGTCTGGCACTGCAGGATCTGAGTCCATGGTGGCGTAGTGTGCTACTTATGGTAGGCCTTGTTACATTGGTCCCAGCTCTCTGCAGTTCATTCACTAGGTCCCCCCGCGTGGTTCTGGGATTTTTGCTCACCGTTCTTGTGATCATTCTGACCCCACGGGGTGGGATTTTGCGTGGCGCACCAGATCAAGGGAGATTATCAGTGGTCTTGTATGTCTTCCATTTTCTAATTATTGCTCCCACAGTTGATTTCTTCACTCCAAGCTGGTTGGCTATTGCAGATTCAGTCTTCCCAGCCTGGTGCAGGGCTACAATTTTGTTTCTGGTGTCCTTTGACAGCTCTTTGGTCTTCACCATAGTGGAGTTTGGAGTCAGACTGTTTGAGGGTGTGCACAGGTGTCTTTTTATACTGATAACAAGTTTAAACAGGTGCCATTACTACAGGTAATGAGTGGAGGAAAGAGGAGACTCTTAAAGAAGAAGTTACAGGTCTGTGAGAGCCAGAAATCTTGATTGCTTGTTTCTGACCAAATACTTATTTTCCACCATAATATGCAAATAAAATGAAAAAAAACCAGACAATGTGATTTTCTGGATTTTTTTTTCTCAGTTTGTCTCCCATAGTTGAGGTCTACCTATGATGTAAATTACAGACGCCTCTCATCTTTTTAAGTGGTGGAACTTGCACTATTGCTGACTGACTAAATACTTTTTTTCCCCACTGTATTTCATTTTTGTCACAAACAAATCGGACATTGATGGCAAAATAGTTCACTCTGTTACGTATGCAGGCATCCATTTTAAGAAACAGAAAGCGTCCCTAGAGAGTTTTTTTAAGTTCTTCCTTTTGTTTAAAAGCTTCTTCGATTACTAATTTTCTAATACTCTCTCTCTCCAGAGAAACACCAAGCTTGCGGGCCATTTCCCCATTCAGACACATAAAAGCTGGTCGTGAAAATAATGAAATAGGCACACTATCCTTTACAACAAGCTCTATGATCTGTTTTTTAAATGTATCTACTGTCATTGTCACAGTAACTTTGTCACTGACAAAATATCTTGCAACTGATGGCTGCAAAGTTCTCTGCTCCTTTGTTTGGCTGGAAGAGCTGGGCACTGGTTCATTGGTTTGAATGCAGTCTTTCTCATCCACTGCTTTCAGTACTTCTGGATGAAAGCGCTGTAAATGTCTCTTTAGATTAGAAGCTCTGGTAGGAGCATTTTTATCTTTGCCTGAATATGCACTCATCTTGGCTTCACAGCATTTGTTTTCGTCTGGATCATTTGTCATACACTGACAGACATAATGTTTTCTATCTTGAGTGATGGTGAAATGTTCAAATACAGCTGATTTAATGTGATGCTTCTTTGACATTCTCAGGTTTTTAATTCTGCATTCACAATCCAAATGACAATTGTTTTTCCTAAAAACAATTGTACAACATTATTGCCAGGTCGTACAACTGATATAGTGGTCAGTAATACTGTTATTATTCCTCATGTACTCACAGTTAACTGATGCAAAGTTTGTTGAAAGGATAATACTTCTTACAGTCTTCCTCTTCTGAGTAGCAGGCAGCTGTGAGATGCTTGGAAGACGCACGCCTAGTATGATCTAGTCTAGAGGAGGAGCTTTACTACTAAGAATTTGCAACACATTTTCACTTTCAGTTTCATACATTGTAAGTAGGGGGGTTGGGGCAGCATGAGGTTAACCAAGTATAAGATTAGATAAGGGCAGTGGAGAACAGTGACACACAAGAAGTCAGAAATGTCTCTATCTCCAGCAGAACTGCTTATCACTGTTGTTCATAGTTTGATAGAACATATATATTTGAGTAACATTTATAAAATTCATATGAAAGTTCAATTATGAAATATTAATACATTTTTTTTAAAGCTGGAGTCGGAGTTGGTACATTTCTACCGACTCCGACTCCAACCAAAACTAACTCCGACTCCACGACTCCGACTCCGACTCCACAGCCCTGCTTTTTAGTGGCGCTGTAAGATACTGATAGCAGTATCTAAGGGGGTAAACAGGAGCGAACATAACCAACTCCGGTCGCTGCTGTTAGAGACAGGCACTCACATGAGCCGTGCGATATTTTTTCTCACTCCCATTGGCAAGTCTCGGCCGATATACAGTGGGTATGGAAAGTATTCAGACCCCTTTAAATTTTTCACTGTTTCATTGCAGCCATTTGGTAAATTCAGTTTTTTTTTTCATTAATGTACACTCTGCACCCCATCTTGACTGAAAAAAACAAACAAATGAACTTTCTGCAAATTTATGAAAAAAGAAAAACTGAAACATCACATGATCATAAATATTCAGACCCTTTGCTCTGACATTCATATTTAAGTCATATGCTTTCCATTTACTTGTGATCCTCCTTGACATGCTTCTACTCCTTCATTGGAGTCCTGCTGTGTTTAATTAAACTGATAGGACTTGATTTGTAAAGGCACACACCTGTCTATATAAGACCTCACAGCTCACAGTGCATGTCAGACCAAATGAGAATCATGAGGTCAAAGGAACTGGCCAAGGAGCTCAGAGACAGAATTGTGGCAATGCACAGATCTGGACAAGGTTACAAAAGAATTTCTGCAGTGCTCAAGGTTCCTAAGAGCACAGTGGCCTCCATAATCCTTAAATGGAAGAAGTTTGGGACCACCAGAAGTCTTCCTAGACATGGCCGTCCAGCCAAACAAAGCAATTGTGGGAGAAGTGCCTTGGTTAGAGAGGTAAAGAAGAACCCCAAGATCACTGTGGCTGAGCTCCACAGATGCAGTAGGGAGATAGTTAAACTTTGTGGAACTTTCTTCTATCACTTCAGCCCTCCACCAGTTGGGCCTTTATGGCAGAGAGACCTGACGGAAGCCTCTCCTAAGTGAAAGACATATGAAAGCCCGCATAGAGTCTGCTGAAGAACACATGAAGGACTCTCAGACTGTGAGAAATAAGATTCTCTGGTCTGATGAGACAAAGATAGAACTTTTTGGTGATAATTCTAAGCGGTATGTGTAAAGAAAACCAGGCACTGCTCATCACCTGCCCAATACAATCCCAAAAGTGAAACATGGTGGTGGCAGCATCATGCCATGGGGTGTTTTTGCTGCAGGGACAGGACAACCGGTTGCAATTGAAGGAAACATGAATGTGGCCAAGTACAGAGATATCCTGGATGAAAACCTCTTCCAGAGTGCTCTGGACCTCAGTCTTAGCCGAAGGTTCACCTTCCAACAAGACAATGACCCTAAGCGGACAGCTAAAATAACAAAGGAGTGGCTTCAGAACAACTCTGTGACTGTTCTTGACTGGCCCAGCCAGAGCCCTGACCTAAAGCCTGTCAGGGTCCTGACAGCCCCAGCGTACAGCCTCTGCTAAGCATGGACTCACCGGCACCGTAGGGACCCCTGGGGACAAGAACAGCCGGACAATAAAGATGCACGGGACCTGAATGTAGAAATTTAGAAAGCCGGCACAGGACCTACGGTCATGTGAACGGTCATGTGACTGCAAGGGGGCAGGGCTTAGCGTCCTGCTTTGAGAGGAGGAAGAAAACTCAGTCGGGCAAAGCAGAGGTCAGGCACAATCCAGGCAAGCGAGGTACAGCAGGGATAAACAGACGGAAGGTCAGACAAAGCCAAAGGTCATACACAAGATATCAATACAGTACCTGGGATGAGACAGAACGGACAGTCAGGGCCAAGCAGAGATCAAAAACCAAACGGACGTAGAAGGTACCAAGCAAAATCCAAAGCGATATCCAGAGAACAGACTGAGTCATACACAGGGAATCAAGCAACCAGAACACAGCACTAACACACTCAGGGGTCACCACACAATGCCAAGGGCAAAAGTATAACTGACGGGGGATGGGAACTTCCTGACTTCCTGAGAAGCCTCCCTAGAACCAATGAGAGGCCACCCTAATAGGTCCCAGGTGTGCAGGTGAGAGTCTGCACTGCGATCAGAACATTGACCCCAGAAGTGCCAGTCACCCAACAATGGTATCATGACAGTACCCTCCTCTCAACGGGGGGCCTCTGGACCCCCAGGTTTGCCCGGGTACCTAGCATGGAAAGCCCGAGCCAGACGATCCGCATGCATCAACCGGGCCGGCACCCAGGACCTGTCATCCGGCCCATACCCCTTCCAATGAACTAGGTACTGTACTGACCGCCGTACCAACCTAGAATCTACAATGTGACCAATCTCATATTACACATATCCATCAACCGAAACCGGAGGAGCAGCGGACTCGGATTCTCCCCGGACTGCTTCAAACGGCTTCAGTAGAGATCTATGGAAGACGTTAGGGATCTTGAAAGAGGGTGGGAGGCACAGCCTGTACGCTACCGGGTTGATTTTTTCCACAATCTTGTACGGGCCAAGGAATTTGGGGCCCAACTTGGCTTACGGAACCTTTAACTTAATGTTTCGCGTGGAGAGCCAAACTTTCTCTCCCACCTGAAACATGGGACCAGGTGTTCGTTTCCTGTCCGCGAAAAACTTATACCTGCCTTGAGACCTAGATATACGCCGCTGGACTAATGCCCATGTATCTTTTAACCGGTGAACAGAGTCCTCAGCCCCGGGGCCCCCCGAATCCAGATGAGAAAACTCACCAAAATGAGGACTGAACCCATAGTTGATGAAGTAAGGGGACATACCAGTGGACTGACTCACCCGACTATTGAAGGCGAATTCAGCCAATGGCAGTATATCACACCAGTCATTCTGTCTAGCAGAAGTCTGAGGATCTGTTCCACAGACTGATTAGTGCGTTCCATCTGACCATTACTCTCAGGATGGTATGCAGACGAAAAGGACAGAGATATCCCTAATTTTTAACAGAAAGCATGCCAAAACTTAGCCACAAACTGCACACCACGATCAGACACCACATTCAGGGGTACCCCATGCAAGCGGACCACATGCTGCACAAACAATCTGGACAAGATCTCAGCAGAAGGTAATGCTGGCAGGGGTACAAAATGAGCCTGCTTACAAAATCTGTCCACCACTACCCATACCACCGTTTTACCCCTGGAGGAGGGAAGATTGGTAATAAAATCCATGGACAGATGGGTCCACGGTCTTTCAGGAACTTCCAAGGGCATCAGCTCCCCCGCCGGCCGGCTATGGGAGCTTTTAGAACGAGCGCAGACCCCACAACCAGAAATGAATTTCTTTATATCAGAACCCAGAGTAGGCCACCAGAAGATCCTAGCCACCGCCAGTTGCGTGGCTGATATACCAGGGTGAGCACACAACTTGGATTCGTGGAACTCTTGCAAGAGTATAAGGCGAAGTTGTTCTGGGACAAACAACTTGCCCCCTGGTTTGGTCGCAGGAGCCAGCTGTCAGAGACACCGCACTACACTTGCTCATAAAGCCAGTGCGTGTGTCCTGAGTACAGAAGCAGTGCTAAGAGTTACCTGGGGAGCAGGGCAGCAGAGGTGACCAGGCGTGCTTCAACTAATAGTGTCAGGGTCCAGAGAACTCAGATTATGGCAAAGCAGAAGTCATGCACAGTACAGACCAGCGAGGTACAGGAGGGATAAACAGACGGGAGGTCAGACAAAGCCAAAGGTCATACACAGGATCACAGTACAGTACCAGGGAGGAGACAGAGCGGATAATCAGGGCCAAGCAGAGATCAAAACCAAACAGACATATAAGGTACCAGGCAGGATCCAATGCGATATCCAGGGAACAGACCGAATCATACACAGAGAAACAAGTAACCAGAACACAGCACTAACACACTCAGGGGTCACCACACAATGCCAAGGGCGAAAGTATAACTGACAGGGATGGGAGCGTCCTGAGGCTATAAGAAGCCTCCCCCAGAACCAGGGAGAGGCCACAATCATAGCCCCAGGTGTGCAGGTAAGCCTGCACCGGGATCACAACCTTTAACCCCAGTAATGCCAGTCATCAGCACTGGTTCCAGACATTAACCCCACGTGTGCGAGTCAAACCCGCACTGAGATCATGACAGTACCCCCTCTCTACGGGGGGCCTCTGGACCCCCAGGCTTGCCCGGGTACTTAGCATGGAAAGCCCGCACCAGGCGATCAGCATGCATCAACCGGGCCGGTACCCAGGACCTGTCCTCCGGTCCATACCCCTTCCAATGAACCAGGTACTGTACCAACCGCCGTACCAACCTGGAATCTACGATATGACCAACCTCGTACTCCACCTGCCCCTCGACCAAAACCGGAGGAGCAGCAGACTCGGAGTCTCCCCGGACTGCTTCAAAAGGTTTCAGTAGAGATTTGTGGAAGACGTTAGGGATCTTGAAAGAGGGTGGAAGGCACAGCCTATACGCCACGGGATTGATTTTTTCCACAATCTTGTACGGGCCAATGAATTTGGGTCCCAACTTGGCTGACGGAATCTTTAGCTTAATGTTTCGCGTGGAGAGCCAAACTTTCTCTCCCACCCGAAACATGGGACCAGGTGTTCGTTTCCTGTCCGCGAAAAACTTATACCTGCCTTGAGACCTAGATATGCACTGCTGGACTTCTGCCCATGTATCTTTTAACTGCTGAACAGAGTCCTCAGCCCCGGGACACCCCGAATCCAGACGAGAAAACTCACCAAAATAAGGACTGAACCCATAGTTAATCAAGAAAGGGGACCTACCAGTGGATTGACTCACCCGACTATTGAAGGCAAATTCAGCCAACGGCAGTGCATCGCACCAGTCATTCTGTCTAGCAGAGGTTAGACACCTGAGGATCTGTTCCAGGGACTGGTTAGTGCGCTCCGTCTGCCCATTGCTCTCAGGATGGTTTGCAGACGAAAAGGACAGAGACATACCTAATTTTTTACAGAAAGCACGCCAAAACTTAGCCACAAACTGCACACCACGATCAGACACCACATTCAGGGGTACCCCATGCAAACGGATCACATGCTGCACAAACAACCTGGACAACGTCTCAGCTGACGGTAGTGCGGACAGGGGTACGAAATGAGCCTGCTTAGAAAACCTGTCCACCACTACCCATACCACTGTATTACCCTTAGATGGAGGGAGATTGGTAACAAAATCCATGGATAAGTGAGTCCATGGCCTTTCGGGCACTGCCAAGGGTATCAGCTCCCCTGCCGGCCGGCTATGAGAGCTTTTAGAACGAGCGCAGACCCCACAACCAGCAACAAATTTTTTTATGTCCGAACCGAGGGTAGGCCACCAAAAGATCCTAGCCACCGCCAGACGTGTGGCTGAAATACCAGGGTGAGCACTCAGCTTGGATTCATGGAACTCCTGCAAGAGTTTCAGGCGAAGTTGCTCTGGGACAAACAACTTCCCCTCCGGCTTGGCCGCCGAGGCCTGCGACTGGGCCCCCAGAATCTCCCGTTCCAATTCAGATGCGACCTCTGCTATCACAACCCCAGGGTGAAGAATGGAGGACGGTGGCTCAGGGGGCGACACCGGCTGAAAACTGCGTGATAAGGCGTCAGCCTTGACATTCTTAGATCCTGGACGAAATGTAATCGTAAACTGAAAACGGGAAAAAAAAAAGTGACCAACGGGCCTGTCTGGGCGTTAGTCTATTAGCAGACTCAATGTACGACAAATTTTTGTGATCCGTGATCACCGTAACCGGGTGACTGGCCCCCTCCAAAAAGTGCCTCCATTCTTCAAACGCCAATTTGACCGCAAGAAGCTCTCTATTGCCTACGTCGTAATTTCTTTCCGCAGCAGAGAACTTCTGGGAAAAGAAAGCACATGGCCTGAGGTTTGTTAGAGTGGCAGGCCCTTGGGACAACACCGCCACCACCTCAGAGGCGTCCACTTCCACGACGAATGGTTTGGACGGATCTGGCTGCACTAACACAGGAGCAGACATAAAACATTTTTTCAGCATTGCAAAGGCCTCTTTTGCGAGCGAGGACCAATTTCTCACATCCGCACCTTTGCATGTTAGATCCGTGAGAGGTTTGACCACTTGCGAAAACCCCCGGATAAATTTGCGGTAATAATTGGCGAACCCCAAGAAGCGCTGAAGACCCTTAAGATCTCGGGGTTGCAACCAATCCGCAATGGCCTGCACCTTCTTGGGGTCCATGCGAAAACCCTCACCGGATACAATTAACCCCAAAAAGGACAACTCTTGTACACAGAATACACTTTTCTCCAATTTGGCATACAAATGATTTTCTCTAAGCCTTTGGAGCACAGTTCGTACATGTTCCAAATGAGAATACATGTCGGGGGAATATATCAAAATATCATCCAAGTAGATAACGACAAAATGACCAATGAGATCCGAGAATACCACGTTGATGAAATTCTGAAATATGGCAGGGGCGTTGGTAAGACCAAACGGCATGACTAAATTTTCAAATAGTCCCTCGGTCGTGAGGAACGCGGTTTTCCATTCATCCCCCTCCCGGACCCTTATCAAATTATATGCCCCCCGAAGGTCCAGTTTAGAAAACCACTTTGCCCCTGATAGTTGGTTACATAAATCGGGAATCAACGGAAGGGGGTACGTATTCCGTACAGTAATTTGATTAAGCTCCCGGAAGTCGAGACAGGGACGTAACCCGCCATCTTTTTTCTTTACAAAAAAGAAACCTGCCGCCACAGGTGAGACTTAAGGACGTATGTGTCCTTTGCGCAGACTTTCAGTAATGTACTCCTTCATAGCCAAGCGCTCAGGACCGGACAAATTAAACAGACGGGCTTTGGGTAATTTAGCCCCCGGGACCAGCTCAATAGCGCAGTCAAAGGGTCTATGTGGCGGTAACGTCTCGGCCTCGCTTTCGGAGAATACATCTTCGAAGTCCTTCAGGCATTCCGGAATACCTTCCAGCTCGACAGATGATACAGACACAGATTTAACTGGTTCAACCAGCAGTGCGGATTTATCACATAACTCAAAATCATTAAACCCCATTGAACAATCTCCCCCGTTTTTGAGTTAATAACTGGGTTATGGCGTTGTAACCAGGGCATGCCCAACACCAACCCTGCAGGTAGATTGTCCAGCACAAAACAACTTATGTTTTCCACATTAATAGCGCCCACTCTGAGCGAAAACACATCAGACATAAAGCGAATTCCCTCCTTAGTGAGGGGAGATGAGTCAATGGCCATCACCTTGATCGGAACCTTGAGCCTAACTGTCCCTATCTTGCAGTGTGTGACCAATTGGGAGTCAATGAGGTTAATAGATGATCCGCAGTCCACGAAGGCTGTAGAGGAAAAAGAACTACCGTCCACAAATAGTTCCACAGGCAGTAATACTTTAGAAAACGAGGAAAATGGTACTTGAGGGTCTGAGCAGCCTCCCCGTTGACTACCCAGACCTAGTCGTTTCCCGTTGACCGGGTTTGAAGACGGGCAATTCGGGCACTCCCTTTTCCAATGTCCCGTTTTACCGCAGTAAAAGCATAACTGCTTGTCCTTCCGGCGTTTCCTCTCCGTATCCTTCAGGGAGAGGGCGCCTACATCCATGGGCTCAGGGGCAGTCTCTTTTCCACTGGGGAATAATGGAGTATCAACCTGCATCACCCCTCTGGCCCGCAGCCTGCGGTCCATCCGGACGGCCTGGGTCATGGCGTTGTCGAGAGAGTTAGGTGGGGGATG
This sequence comes from Dendrobates tinctorius, assembly GCF_039654945.1. NCBI lineage: Eukaryota > Metazoa > Chordata > Amphibia > Anura > Dendrobatidae > Dendrobates > Dendrobates tinctorius. The sequence goes on along the minus strand of NW_027361688.1, from coordinate 29,767,710 downwards.
TAACGACAAGGCATCCTGCAGCCGCTCGGACAAGCCTCTGCGAAAGAGTCCTCGGAGTGCGGCGTCGCTCCAAGAGACCTCTGCCGCCCAGCGGCGGAACTCAGAACAAAACCACTCAGCTGAGTGTTTCCCCTGACAGACACTCATCAACATATCCTCTGCCAATCGCACTCGGTCAGGTTCATCATAAATGTGCCCGAGGGCCTCAAAGAATGCGTTCACTGACATACGTTCAGGAGCAGAGGAAGACAGAGAGAAAACCCATGCTTGCGGAGCCCCCCGAAGTAGGGAAATAATGACCCCCACCCTCTGGAACTCATCCCCGGAGGAGCGGGGCCTTAGAGAAAAAAAAAGCTTGCATCCTTCTCTGAAAGACCTGAACTCCTTTTTGTCCCCTGAGAAAAGGTCTGGCAATTTGACCGGAGATTCGGGGGACGCTAATGACACATCCCTACCCCCAGAACTAGAAGCCCCTGCATCGACAGCCCCCTGCACAGTAACCACCAACTGTTGCTGGGTCTGGGCCATCATGCGTTGTTCCACATTGAGCTTATGGAACATTTGGGTCAGGTGCTTGACCTGATCAGACAAGGCTAGTATGGGATCCATGAGGATAACACACACCTTTTTTTTTTTCTTCAGACAAAAAAAAAAACTGAAATGGTCAGTTATAATGTCAGAGACACCACACTACTCTTGCTCATAGAGCCAGTGCGTGTGTCCTGAGTACAGAAGCAGTGCTAAGAGTTACCTGGGGAGCAGGGCAGCAGAGGTGACCAGGCGTGCTTCAACTAATAGTGTCAGGGTCCAGAGAACTCAGATTATGGCAAAGCAGAAGTCATGCACAGTACAGACCAGCGAGGTACAGGAGGGATAAACAGACGGGAGGTCAGACAAAGCCAAAGGTCATACAGAGGATCACAGTACAGTACCAGGGAGGAGACAGAGCGGATAATCAGGGCCATGCAGAGATCAAAACCAAACAGACATATAAGGTACCAGGCAGAATCCAATGCGATATCCAGGGAACAGACCGAGTCATACACAGAGAATCAAGTAACCAGAACACAGCACTAACACACTCAGGGGTCACCACACAATGCCAAGGGCGAAAGTATAACTGACAGGGATGGGAGCGTCCTGAGGCTATAAGAAGCCTCCCCCAGAACCAGGGAGAGGCCACAAACATAGCCCCAGGTGTGCAGGTAAGCCTGCACCGGGATCACAACCTTTAACCCCAGAAATGCCAGTCATCAGCACTGGTTCCAGACATTAACCCCACGTGTGCAAGTCAAACCCGCACTGAGATCATGACACCAGCGACTGGGCCCCCTCAATTTCCCGTTCCAATTCAGACGAGATCCCTGCTAACCACCACCCCAGGGTGCAGAATGGAGGACGGTGGCTCAGGGACAGACACAGGGTGAAAACTACGAGATAAGGCATCAGCCTTGACATTCTTTGACCCTGGACGGAATGTAATAGTAAACTGGAAACGAGAAAAAAAAAGTGACCAACGGGCCTGTCTGGGCGTTAATCTTTTAGCAGACTCGAAGTAAGACAAATTTTTGTGATCAGTGATCACAGTAACCGGGTGACTTGCCCCCTCCAAAAAGTGCCTCCATTCCTCAAACGCCAACTTAACCGCAAGAAGCTCTCTATTGCCTACATCATAATTTCTTTCAGCAGCAGAGAACTTCTTGGAAAAGAAGGCACATGGCCTGAGGTTTGTTAGAGTGGCAGGCCCCTGAGACAACACCGTCCCCACCCACCCCCACCTCGGAGGCGTCCAACTCCACCACAAATGGCTTGGAAGGATCTGACTGTATAAAGACAGGAGCAGACATAAAACATTTTTTCAGCGTCGCAAAGGCCTCTTTTGCAAGTGAGGACCAATTTCTCACATCCGTACCTTTGCATGTTAGATCCGTGAGAGGTTTGACCACTTGCGAAAACCCCCGGATAAATTTGCGGTAATAATTGGCGAACCCCAAGAAGCGCTGAAGACCCTTAAGATCTCGGGGTTGCACCCAATCCCCAATGGCCTGCACCTTCTTGGGGTCCATGCAAAAACCCTCCCCGGATACAATTAACCCCAAAAAAGACAATTCTTGCACACAGAATACACATTTCTCCAATTTGGCATACAGATGATTTTCTCACAGTCTTTGGAGAACTGTTCGTACATGTTCCAAATGAGAATGCTTGTCGGTGGAGTATATCAAAATATCATCTAAATAGATAACGACAAAACGACCAATGAGATCCGAGAATACCACGTTGATGAAATTCTGAAATATGGCGGGGGCGTTGGTAAGACCAAATGGCATGACTAAATTTTCAAATAGTCCCTCGCTCGTGAGGAACGCGGTTTTCCATTCATCCCCCTTTCGGACCCTTATCAAATTATATGCCCCCCGAAGATCCAGTTTAGAAAACCACTTTGCCCCTGATAGTTGGTTACATAAATCGGGAATCAACGGAAGGGGGTTCGTATTCCGTACAGTAATCTGATTAAGCTCCCGGAAGTCGAGACAGGGACGTAACCCGCCATCTTTTTTCTTTACAAAAAAGAAACCTGCCGCCACAGGTGAGACTGAAGGATGTATGTGTCCTTTGCGCAGACTTTCAGCAATGTACTCCTTCATAGCCAATCGCTCAGGACCGGACAAATTAAACAGAAGGGCTTTAGGTAATTTAGCCCCCGGGACCAGCTCAATAGCGCAGTCAAAGGGTCTATGTGGCGGTAACGTCTCGGCCTCGCTTTCGGAGAATACATCTTCGAAGTCCTTCAGGCATTCCGGAATACCTTCCAGCTCGACAGATGATACAGACACAGATTTAACAGGTTCAACCAGCAGTGCGGATTTATCACATGACTCAAAATCATTAAACCCCCATTGAACAATCTCCCCCGTTTTCCAGTTAATAACTGGGTTATGGCGTTGTAACCAGGGCATGCCCAACACCAACCCTGCAGGTAGATTGTTCAGCACAAAACAACTTTGGTTTTCCACATGAGTAGCGCCCACTCTGAGTGAAAACAAGTCAGACATAAAGCGAAATCCCTCCTTAGTGACGGGAGAGGAGTCAATGGCCATCACCTTGATCGGAACCTTGAGCCTAACTGTCCCTATCTTGTAGTGTGTGACCAAATGGGAGTCAATGAGATTAATCGATGACCCGCAGTCCACGAAGGCTGTAGAGGAAAAAGAACTACCGTCCACAAACAGTTCCACAGGCAGTAACACTTTAGAAAATGAGGAAAAGGGTACCTGATGGTCTGAGCAGTCTCCCCGTTGACTACCCAGACCTAGTCGTTTCCCGCCGACCGGGTTTGAAGACGGGCAATCAGGACACTCCCTTTTCCAGTGTCCCGTTTTACCGCAGTAAAAGCATAACTGCTTGTCCTTCCGGCGTTTCCTCTCCATATCCTTCAGGGAGAGGGCGCCTACATCCATGAGCTCAGGGGCAGTCTCTTTTCCACTGGGGAACAATGGAGTTTCCACCTGCATCACCCCTCTGGCCCGCAGCCTGTGGGCCATCCGGACGGCCTGGGTTATGGCGTCCTCAAGAGAGTTAGGTGGGGGATGTAATGCCAAGGCATCCTGCAGCTGCTCGGACAAGCCTTTGCGAAAGAGTCATCGGAATGCGGCGTCGTTCCACGAGACCTCTGCAGCCCAGCGGCGGAACTCAGTACAAAACCACTGAGTGTTTCCCCTGACAGACACTCATCACCATGTCCTCTGCCAATCGCACTCGGTCAGGCTCATCATAAATGTGCCCGAGGGCCTCAAAGAATGCATTCACAGACACTCTCTCAGGGGCAGTTGGAGAAAGGGAGAAAGCCCAAGCTTGTGGTGATCCTCTTAATAGAGACATAACAACCTCGACCTTCTGACTTTCGTCCCCAGAGGAACGTGGTTTCAAACTAAAAAAAAGTTTGCACCCCTCCATGAAGACCCTGAACTCCTTTTGGTTTCCAGAAAAAAAGTCAGGCAGTTTAACAGGTTGTTCTGGGGACACCAAAACAACACTCGACCAAGCCCCCAGAGACCCAGGAGCTAAAGCCCCCCGCACTGTCTCGGAAACCTGCTGCTGAGAGCGAGCCAGAGCTTGCTGCTCCAGAGAAACCCTGAAACATCTGACTCAGACTTTTCATCCGGTCAGCCAGAGACTGTATGGGATCCATAACTCTCTGCACAAAAAACCCCCAAAAAACTTAATGGTCAGTTATAATGTCAGGGTCCTGAGAGCGCCGGCGTACAGCCTCTGCTAAGCAGGGACTCACCCGCACCGTAGGGACCCCTGGGGACAAGAACAGCCGGACAATAAAGATGCACAGGACCTGAATGTAGAAGTTTAGAAAGCCGGCACAGGACCTACGGTCATGTGAACGGTCATGTGACTGCAAGGGGGCTGGGCTTAGCATCCTGCTTTCAGAGGAGGAAGAAAACTAAGAGTCGGGCAAAGCAGAGGTCAGGCACAATCCAGGCAAGCGAGGTACAGGAGGGATAAACAGACGGGAGGTCAGACAAAGCCAAAGGTCATACACAAGATATCAATACAGTACCAGGGACGAGACAGAATGGACAGTCAGGGACAAGCAGAGATCAAAAACCAAACGGACGTAGAAGGTACCAAGCAGAATCCAAAGCAAAATCCAGAGAACAGACCGAGTCATACACAGGGAATCAAGCAACCAGAACACAGCACTAACACACTCAGGGGTCACCACACAATGCCAAGGGCGAAAGTATAACTGACGGGGGATGGGAGCGTCCTGAGGCTATAAGAAGCCTCCCCAGAACCAATGAGAGGCCACCATAATAGGTCCCAGGTGTGCAGGTGAGAGTCTGCACTGAGGTCAGAACATTAACCCCAGCAGTGCCAGTCACCCAGCACTGGTATCATGACAAACCCAAATGAGCATCTCTGGACAGAACTGAAAATGGCTGTCCACCAACGTTCACCATCCAACCTGACGGAACTGGAAATGATCTGCAAGTAAGAATGGCAGAGGATCCCCACATCCAGGGGTGAAAACTTGTTGCATCATTCCCAAGAAGACTCATGGCTGTACTAGCTCAAAAGGGTGCTTCTACTCAATACTGAGCAAAGGGGATGAATACTTATGACCATGTGGTGATGTTTCAGTTTTTATTTTTAAATAAATTTGCAAAAATGTCTACATTTCTGTTTTTTTTCAGTGAAGATGGGGTGCAGAGTGTACATTAATGAGAAAAAATGAACTTTTTTGAATTTACTAAAAGGCTGCAATGAAATAAAGTGAAAAATGTAAAGGGGTCTGAATACTTTCCGTACCCACTGTATGTGGCCAATTGCAGGATGCTGTGATTTTGTTCTCAGTCCGTTCTAAGCTGAGGAAAATAAAAAAGAAAATTAAAAAAGAAAAAATGAGCAGAGAATCACAAAACAACATTAGTCAGGGTGTAATCTGATTTTTTTTTTACAAAAAGGCTGAAATAACTCACATGTTGCGTTTTCCCACAATGTACGTCATATGTCGTAAATGGGTTAAAGAATAGAAAACTCTCTCTAAAATCTAAGATGTGTATATATTTATACTGGCTGTTATAAAGGGGTTGTAGCAAGTGTAGCATTACTTTCAGCAGACCTGTAGATAATGAGAGTGCATGTAAGTAATCGTGATGAGCAAGCGTGCTTGGATAAGGCGTTATCTGAGCATGCCTGTGCGCTAACAGAGTGCCTTCAGCGTGCTCGAATAATGTATATTAATGTATAATAATGCATGTCCTGTCGCAGTTTGCCAGCTGCAACACATGCAGGGATTGTCTGTTAGGAAATCCCTGCATGTGTTGCGGCTGTCGAACAGCCGCGGGGACTCAGGCAATGTACGTGGCCCCGGCATCTTCACCTTCAGAAGTAACTCGGGGAACATATTATTCGAGCACGCTGAAGACACTCGGTTAGCACCCGAGCATGCTTGGGTAATCTCTTATCCCAGCACGCTCGCTCATCACTAGTAAGCCTGAAAAGTTCCAGTTTTGTTTCATCGCTCTGAATCCCAAATCTTCCGTGACGTATTTATATGGCTTTGTGCTTACTGAAGGCGACTTCCCTTGTGCTTTTGGGTCTGAAGAAATTATGTCTTGTTTGGGCAAGGAGACCTTCAGCATTTACTGTGCAACCTGAATCCTCAGTGCCCGCTGCAACCACATTCTGCACCAGGTCTTTTGCCTTCACTCCAGTTTTTGATCACCTGCTGCCTCTGGGATCTGGGGGAAGCTTCCACGGTCAGTTACTGCACCTCTATCTTTTTTGGACCAATTTCTTAACAACCCAAGAATATTAGTAATCTGGATGCCATTGCCCTTGAGGAATAGACTAAAATGCCTTAGGAAGGTTGCCAGAAGTCTGCCTGTGCGTCACAATTACAGCAGGTTACAACAGCCAGAGGGGCTCATCTAAGTACTAAAGATGCTCGAAGCCTTACTAAGTATCTAAGCATTTTCTCTTTTATATCTGCATCCCAGAAATCCCTTACAGATGGGTTCTCCGACCTGGAAATGAATCACGTAAGACCTAGGGATTCATGGTGTTACTTTTATTACAACAAACTACAGGCTTTCTATGCATTTTTAGACAAAAACAGAGGCACTTCAAACAGCAAATTCATTTCAACTGTGCGGAACTCCATATAATCAGATACCCCCGACGACTAAGGAACATACAGACAGGTCCCCGACTGTTGCTCCACCGTCTCGTCATAAAAGGTTGGGATGTAAGTGACATAAGGCCATGACAGCGCAGGTTATTCTCTGATCTGAAAAATAAAGAATTGAATCAGATTTGAAGAATTCAAGGGAGAAAATGGGAAAAAAAAAAAGGAACATTCGGATATTATTTGTACTGTGCTGCGAGTCCACACAGAACTGGACAGAAGATCAAAACTGCCGGAGGCTGAAGAACAGCGCCATCTGGTGGCTGGTTGTAAACACAAACTTTTGGAAGCCTGAATAGTGGCTAGATGCCATTCAGGTACTTGGACAAACCCTTGTAAATCCCTGTGTTCCCTCCCCACAAGTAAAATAAAACAGAAACTTATACTCCTCTCTGGTGCCAGCCCTGTTCCCGCGGCGTTGGCACTGCCTCTCCCAAGGATCACGTAACATTTATGTCACACAATCCCTAACACCAATCAGCATTGCCATCATTCTCCCTTCCAGCTGATGTGATTTGACATGCCAAGGAAGTCAGAGCTGCGGCTGTTGTCACTACCAGTAGATTTCTTGATTTGTCCAAAAGTGGAGAGAATGAAGCCAACGCCGACTGGCCTCAGGGATCGTGTGACATAACAGTGATAGGTGATCCCTTGGAAAGCCAGTGCCAACACCGCGGGAACAGCGCCGATTGGGCACTGGGCTCACGTGACATAACCACTGCAGGACAGCCCCGGTAACATGAGTGCAGAAACCGCTGGAATGGCACCAGAGGTGAGAATAATGTTTTCTATTTTATCAGAGCAAAACATTCAGATTGAGAAAGGGTTGTCCACTACTAGGAGTAACTAACTTCGTTAAGGTTGCGGGGTATATGACGATGCGTGGCGGTAGGGGCGTCGGGCATATGACGATGCGTGGCGGTAGGGGCGTCGTGCATATGACGATGCGTGGCAGTAGAGGCGCCGGGCATATGACGATGCGTGGCGGTTGAGGCGTCGGGCATATGACGATGCGTGGCGGTAGAGGCGCCAGGCATTTGATGATGCGTGGCGATAAAGGCGTCGGGCATATAATAATGCGAGGCGGTAGGGCCGCCGGGTATATAACGATGCGTGGCGGTAGGGGCGCCGGGCATATGACGATGCGTGGCGGTAGGGGCGCCGGGCATATGACGATGCGTGGCGGTAAAGGCGCCGGGCATATGACGATGCATGGCGGTAAAGGCGCCGGGCATATAACGATGCGTGGCGGTAGGGCCGCCGGGCATATGACGATGCATGGCGGTAAGGGCGCCGGGCATATAACGATGCGTGGCGGTAGGGCCGCCGGGCATATGACGATGCGTGGCGGTAGGGGCGTCGGGCATATGACGATGCGTGGCGGTAGGGCAGCCGGGTATATGACGATGCGTGGCGGTAGGGGCGCTGGGCTTATAACGATGCGTGGCGGTAGGGGTGCCGGGTATATGAAGATGCGTGGCAGTAGGGGCGCCGGGCATATGGCGATGCGTGGTGGTAGGGCAGCCGCACATGATATTTACCACTATTTAGAGACATGCGCCTGGCACTACAGCTGGTATGTTACGAGCAGCCCTTCACATTTTGTGACCCTGTAATGTATACACGGGTCGACCTCTTGCCACCATTTAAAGGGATTGTCCAGACCTAGGGTACAAGTCTGCAACCACTCCTGTCAGTGTGCACACTGCCATTATTCTCAATTTGTGGGCGCGGCGGGCACGTGACCATAAGTGTGCAGTTTGCATAAATGCAGCCACTGCAGACTAGACGTATGTGGCCTTTCTCAATACAAGTGAATTGAGTGAGGCCAGACACGTCTAGTTGGAATGTGGCCGGGAGTATACAAATCACATACTTACAGTCATATGACCAGTGAATCCTGACAGTGCGCTCTTTTCCCTTCCATCAGAACGCAGTAAAGACGGACCACACTGGGCACGTCAGGACGAAGCACACAGCACAGAACGAGCCCCTACAGTCACACACAGGACAGGGAGCAAAAGGGATGGAAACACGGCTGAGTTCTTCACACTCATTTAGGAGATTTCTTGTTTCCGTTTTTGATGTGTTTTTTTATTTTCTCATTCATTTGAATGGGTGGAAAAAAGCTTCAGAAAACACCGAACTGTTCCCCTATCCCATCAGTGGGGGATAAGTTATTAACCCCTTTAATTTTCAGGTAGTGAACTGTTAGGCCTCATAAAGGCATCCCTGTTTTTCACATAACCACTATAATGGGTTAAAAAAAAATAACAGATGGTTTATACAGAGAAACTGATCGAACATTGAGGAAAACGCTCCATGTTTTTCACATACAAGAAAAGTTGATGTCTGAATGAAGCCCAAAGATGTGTTCTCCACCAAAACCAAAGTAATTGGCAGGAAACAGGACATGTACAATACTTGACTTTTTTGGCTAAAATGAATAAACGAGTGAAAAAAAAATTGTTAGAAAAAAAGAATTTATGTGCAGCAGATTAAAAAAAAAACAAAAAACAAAGCCTCATGTGTAGGCATTGCAAGACCTTAGGTATCCATGGTTCTGACGACTAGCAACTAACCGTCACTATATGAGTGGTCGTATCCCTGGATACCCAAGTTACTGCAACGCCTGCACGTGAGGAAAGACAGAGCGAATCAGAAGAACTATACAGTACATTACTAATTGGAGGTATTTGCTAATATTATTATTATTATAACACCTACTACATATTGGGAAAGGATCTTGAAGATGGGAGTACCCCTTTAAGCAGCAGAGGTTAGGGTGGGGTAGCAGATTGTAAAGATACTGGAGCTCTGTTGCGCAGAAATTCGGATTACTATGCACATTTGACTCATGAGTAGATGGACGGGCGTACCAGCGCAGGCCTCGGCTCCTTTTTGCTTCTCCCCACTGTCTTCGTATCTGTTTACATAGTGGAGACACAGGCTCTGCTGCAGGACGTCACCTCTGCTCACCACCGTCAGGCAAGAGCCGGGGCGGCACCAGAGGGCAGAAGTGAAGAGGAGCCAAGGACTGCGTGGGGGCGCCAGTATGTCTGTCCACCGGGGCACTTTCACACCCAATTTGTTTGTACAAGAAAGAAACACAAATATTTGGAGTAACGGAGCGCTGGATAACAATGGATCCATGGAAATACAATCCTGTGGTGCCTCACATTGCCTAGGCACCTTCTTACGGACAGTTTCCCTTTAAAGTGGTTGTGTGGCACTTTAACCACTTCACCAGTTTCCATTTCTGCTCCTTAATATTTTCCTCCCCTTCTTCCCAGAGCCATAACTTTTTTATTTGTCCTTCAATATGGCCATGTGAGGGCTTGTTTTTTGCGGGAAAAGTTGTAATTTTGAACGACACCAATGGTTTTACCATATAGTGTATTGGAAAACGGGAAAAAAATTCAAAGTTCAGTGAAATTGCAAAAAGTGCCATCCCACACTTACTTTTTTTTTTTTTTTGCTAGGCTCACTAAATGCTAAATCTGACCTGCCATTATGATTCTCCAGGTCATTATGAGTTCACAGACACCAAACATGTCTAGGTTCCTTTTTTATTTAAGTGGTGGAAAAAAAAAATCCAAATTTGTAAGCGATCTTGTCATTTTCCTAGATCCGCAGCGTCTCCATTTTTCAGGTTCTAGCCCCGAGTGAGGGCTTATTTTTTGCGCCTTAGCTGACGTTTTTATTGATACCATTTTGATTTTTTTTCTCCTGACACCGTTTACCTATCGGATTAATTATTTTTATACTTTGATAGATCAGACGTTTCTGAATGAGGCGATACCAATTATGTGTATTTATTTGTTTTTATTGTTTTATTTTGAATGAGGAAAAAGAGTGGTTTCAGTTTGTGTTTTTTAATATATTTTAAAACTTTTTTTTTCCTTGCTTCAATAGTCACCTTAAAAGACTTGAAGCTGCGATCATCTGATCTCCTGTGCTTCAGCCCTTCTATGTGTAGCATAAATCATGAGATTTTCATTGAGAGGCACAGGGGTCTTCTGCAGACCCCCCGGCTGTCATGGCAACCCATCGGGGCCCCGTAATCAGGTGACAGGGGCGCCGATGGGCATGTTTTATGAAGTGTTTCTGGCTGGTGAGTGCTTGATGCCTCTGTCAGAGATTGTTAGAGTCACATGAAAACTTCTCAGATCAGCTGTCACCTACGGGGTAAGATGCAGGCTCAGCGCCGGAGCCCGCATCAAGTGTGGGAACACAACTTTATACGTCCAAGGTCGTGAAGGGGTCAACATTGATGGCCTAAATTGATGGCCTACACTTAGGTCATCAATATCTGATTGGTGGTGGTGCGACACCCAGAAACCCCCGTCGATCAGCTGTTCCCGATGTGGTTGGCGGCCAGAACTGCTCAGTTGTGGAGCTGCACAGCACAGCTCTGCTGACGGTATAGTGGCCGCCGGTCAGGTACTGCACATGCACCACCCATTCAAATCAATATCAGGTGGATGTGCAGTACCCGGCCACTATTCTGACGACGGATCTGTGCTGTGCAGCTCCACAACTGAGCAGTTCCAGCCGACACCGGGATCAGCTGATCAGCGGGGTGTGCCCAATGTTGCACCATCACCAATCACACATCTATATTAAAGTCCCGGACAGCCCCTTCAAGAGAAGACACACTGGGATAGGCTTTATTGTTAGCATTTCCGCTGTGACATATTCACCGTCTCACTCTTCCTCCTTCGCCACATTATTTGGTACATAAGTGTTTGACTTCTTTTCCAGTCTTCTTCAGGGTCTCCAGCAATTGGTCCACGGAGTGACTACCGGACTCGATCACCACCTTCTTATTCGGCAAATCAATTTCATACTGAACATCTGAAGGAGAAACAACCTCAATCAATAAATGAATAGCGGTCGGGGGACGTACGATACATGGGCAGCAGCGACATTCACATAAAGGCAAGTTATGTGATTACGCAACACAATCCCCTTGAGATGTAAAGGGAATCCGTCAGCAGGTATTTGCTATGTAATCTGAGAGCAGCATGATGTAGGGGCTGAGACCCTGATACCAGCAATGTTTCACTTACTGGACTGCTTGCTGTAGTTTATGATAATCTAGAACAATTCTGTTACAGGAGGACTAGTGTCATGTAGTCCTCCATGTGTGTGACCTCTGTTTAACCCCGTTCCCACCACTGACTAGCAGCTGTGCACACTGTGCATAGGCAGAAAGCTGCCAATCAGTGGTATGGGTGGAGCTGTCTATTAAGTCGAGTGGGAGGAGATTTGGTTTATCTTTAAAAAAAAGCTAAAATATTGTACTGGAAAAATGACCTGAACTTTCAAAATAAGTACACCAGTTTGATCAGGTCCAATAGATCTTTTTAATATTGTATGCAGTTTGTATTGTGAAATCTGGCGACAGATCTACTTTGATCCTACCTTTTCATATTGCACTCAGAGCTTAGAAATATCAAGAAATCTCAGCATTCAGAGAACTGCTAGATCTGCAGCAGATAAAACAGTGATGATATCAAAACTGCAGCGAGTAGCTTAGTGATACATCGCTAGAATCAGAGTCTGACTTTACATCATGCTGCTCTTAGATGGGGTAGCAAAAATCTGGGGACGGATTCCCTTACAAAAAAAAAGTTGATGCCTGTAGTTGCCACTAGAGGGAGCTTGCTGTATAATGTGTATTCACTGAACTTAAAGGGGTTGTCCAGACTTCCAAAATTTATGACCCATCTACAGGACAGTTGGTGTCCAACGCTTAAAATCTGAATTACTCAACTGTTATTCGCTATTTAATTACCCAAAATTAGATTTGCAGGAAGCTCCTCTGTCCCTTGCAAACTTACTACAACGTTTCTTTTAGGAATTTGCAAAAAATCTTGCAGACTTGACTAGATGAGAGACTTAGGACTGGGATCTAAGCGGTAACATTTCTACTTGTGGAGAACGACGAGCCAGGACTAGCAGCTATTCCTGTCTTAAGCATCCTACTTAACCAAATCAGATCTCATACTTTGCTCTGATGAGGGGCAACACACAGAAACATGTGTCTGCAAATAGAGATTCCGGATTGGCTTTTAGAATCATAGAATCATAGAATCATAGAATCGTAGAGTTGGAAGGGACCTCCTGGGCCATCTGGTCCAACCCCCTGCTCAAAGCAGGATTCGCTAAATCATCCCAGTTAGATGTCTGTCCAGCCTCTGTTTGAAGACTTCCATTGAAGGAGAACTCACCACTTCTCGTGGCAGCCTGTTCCACTCATTGATCACTCTAACTGTCAAAAAGTTTTTTCTAATATCTAATCTGTGTCTCCTCCCATTTTGTCCTAAGTCATGTGACAAGGCTCATTATAGGGTCGATATTGACTTTTAGGATTGCTGCTTCCAATAGGTGGTGCTAAAGTTCAAGTCCTCCTCCTCTCTGAAGACTCAATTTGCATCACACACCAGACTGACCTCGCAATGGGGTATAACCACGCACCAGACTGGCGTATGTGCAAACAGCAAACATAAATACCTGGTGTACCTCTCTTGCCACTCCTACCTTGTGTATGAAAAAGCTCTGTCGTTAACCCCTTCACCCCCAAGGGTGGTTTGCACGTTCATGACCGGGCCAATTTTTACAATTCTGACCACTGTCCCTTTATGAGGTCATAACTCTGGAACGCTTCAATGGATCCCGGTGATTCTGACATTGTTGTCTCGTGACATATTGTACTTCATGATAGTGGTAAAATTTCAGTCAAATAACTTGCGATTATTTGTGAGAAAAATGAAAATTTGGCAATTTTCCAACTTTGAATTTTTATTCCCTGAAATCACAGAGATACGGCACACAAAAAACTTGATAACTAACATTTCCCACATGTTTACTTTACATCAGCACAATTTTGGAACCAACATTTTTTTTTAGGAAGTTATAAGGGTTAAAAATTGACCAGCGATTTCTCATTTTTGCAACACCATTATATTTTTACGGACCACATCACATTTGAAGCCACTTTGAGGGGTCTATATGATAGAAAATACCCAAAAGTGACACCATTCTAAAAACTGCACCCCTTAAGGTGCTCAAAACCACATTCAAGACATTTATTAACCCTTTACGTGCGTCACAGGAATTTTTTTGAATATTTAAAAAAAAATGAACATCTAACTTTTTCACAAAAAAATTACTTCAGGTTCAATTTTTTTTATTTTACCAAGGGTAACAGGAGAAATTGGACTGCAAAAGTTATTGTGCAATTTGTCCTGAGTACGCTGATACCTGATATGTGGGGGGGAACGACTGTTTCGGCGCATGGCAGAGCTCAGAATGGAAGGAGCGCCGTTTGACTTTTTCAATGCAAAATTGGCTGGAATTCAGATCGGACGCCATGTCACGTTTGGAGAGTCCCTGATGTACCGAAACAGTGGAAACCCCCTACAAGTGACCCCATTTTGGAAACTAGACCCCTAAGGAACTTATCTATTTATGTGGTGAGAACTTTAAACCCACAAGGGCTTCACAGAAGTTTATCAAGTACAGCGGTACAATTAATAAATCATATTTTTTCCACAAAAATGATCTTTTCACCCCCAATTTTTATTTTCCCACGGGTAACAGGACCCTAAAAGTTATTGTGCAATTTGTCCTGAGTACGCTGATACCCCACATGTGGGGGTAAACCACTATTTGGGCGCATGGCAGAGCTCGGAAGGGAAGCAGCGCCATTTGACGTTTTTGGCTGGAATTGAGATCGGACACCATGTCGCGATTGGAGAAACCCTGATGTACCAAAACAGTGAAAACCCCCCACAAATGACACCATTTTGGAAACTAGACCCCCTAAGGAACTTATCTAGATATGTGGTAAGAACTTTGAACCCACAAGGGCTTCACAGAAGTTTATAACGTACAGCGGTACAATTAAAAAAATCATATTTTTTCCACAAAAATGATCTTTTCACCCCCAATTTTTATTTTCCCTCGGGTAACAGGACCCTAAAGGTTATTGTGAAATTTGTCCTGAGTACACTGATACCCCACATGTGGGGGTAAACCACTATTTGGGCGCATGGCAGAGCTCGGAAGGGAAGCAGCGCCATTTGACGTTTTTGGCTGGAATTGAGATCGGACACCATGTCGCGATTGGAGAAACCCTGATGTACCAAAACAGTGAAAAACCCCCACAAATGACACCATTTTGTAAACTAGACCCCCCAAGGAACTTATCTAGATGTGTGGTGGGCACTTTGAACCCCCCAGTGCTTCACAGAAGTTTATAACGCCCGGGCGTGAAAATAAAAAATTCATATTTTTTCCACAAACATGATCTTTTAGTCACCATTTTTTTTATTTTCCCAAGGGTACCAGGAGAAATTGGACCCCAAAAGTTGTTGTCCAATTTGTCCTGAGTATGCTGATACCCCATATGTGGGAGAAAACTACTGTATGGGCACACGTCGGGGCTCGGAAGGGAAGTAGTGACGTTTTGGAATGCAGACTTTGATGGAATGGTCTGCGGGTGTCATGTTGCCTTTGGAGAGCCCCTAATGTACCTAAACAGTGGAAACCCCCCACAAATGACCCCATTTTGAAAACTAGACCCCCTAAGGAACTTATCTAGATGTGAGGTGAGCATTTTGAACCCCCAAGGGCTTCACAGAAGTTTATAATGCCAGGGCATGAAAATGAAAAAATCGTATTTTTTCCACAAACATGATCAATTAGTCCCCAATTTTTTTTATTTTCCCAAGGGTAACAGTAGAAATTGACCCCCAAAAGTTGTTGTCCAATTTGTCATGAGTACGCTGACACCCCATATGTGGGAGAAAACTACTGTATGGACACACGTCGGGGCTCGGAAGGGAAGTAGTGACGTTTTGGAATGCAGACTTTGATGGAATGGTCTGCGGGTGTCATGTGCGTTTGGAGAGCCCCTGATGTACCTAAACTATTGAAACTCCCCATAAGTGACCCCATTTTGGACACTAGACCCCCCACGGAACTTATCTAGATGTGTGGTGAGCACTTTGAACCCCCAAGTGCTTCACAGAAGTTTATAACGCTCGGGCGTGAAAATAAAAAAATCATTTTTTTCCACAAAAATGATATTTTTGCCCCCAATTTTTTATTTTCCTAAGGGTAACAGGAGAAATTGGACCCCAAAAGTTGTTTTGCAATTTGTCCTGAGTAGGCTGATACCCTACGTGTGGGGGTAAAACACTGTTTGGGCACATGGCAGAGCTTGGAAGGGAAGGAGCACCATTTTACTTTTTCAACTCAGAAGTCGCATGCTAAAAGACGCTTTCTATTGTAAAAATAGTTTTTGCATCACCACATATTGAAAGCTATAATTTTTCCATATTTTGACCCACCGAGTCATGTGAGGTCTTATTTTTTGCGGGACAAGTTGACGTTTTTATTGGTACCATTTTCGGGCACGTGACATTTTTTTGATCGTTTTTAATTCCGATTTTTGGGACGCAGAATGAACAAAAACCAGCGTTTATCGGTCGTCCATGACAGCACCACCTGAGAGAGGGGATCCGCTCTTCAGGAACAGGAAACCTACAGATACAAAAGGGCGGCACCTCTCCCATGCATCAGTTGGTTTCCTGTTCCTAGAGGACGGGACTTCCTTCAGATCGTCCATCATGGAGTCGCGGAGGGATTCCCAGGCCAGCTGACCGACCCAGGTAGCGAGGGGGTCTCCTACCTCGGTCAAGCTCGGGTCCCTGGAAGCGCCACGGTGGGGCCGGTTAGGTCGCCACGACGGTGGTAAGAGCAGGTGGAGCCAAGGGTCCGGTGGACAGCCGCCTCCATAATGCCGGCACCAGGAGGTATGTATGTCCCGGACCCCTCCTGGTGCACTCTCCCCGTGGTCCGGTATCTCTTCCTGTCCGGGCCGGCGGTGGCGCCCGGTCGGTGGGCGCAGGTTGGCGCGCGTGGGGGCTGTGGCCTTGCCTGAGCTGGGGGTGCCGTGCCGGCTCCCTCTGCGCACTCCCCGCAGTCCTCAGACGGGCGGCGGAAGTGACGCGGTGGAAGGGGCGGGGCCGGGGACGCCGAAACCGGAAGTTGGGTGCCGGCCGGCTTCCAGCGTGCGCTGCGTGTGCACGGCGGTACTGGGCGGCGCGCTGTGCCCGGGGATGACCGGAGCATGCGGGGGGAGGTCGCGGGGGGTCCCGGGTGGGAGGTGCCGCGCCAGAACCCTGCTGACCCTGACAAGGAGGCCTTAAAAGGCAGGAGGTGACGCTGCTGGGGTGCTTCTGAAGGCCCAGCGATGGATACGACAGAAGCCCCCATAGAGCAGCTGGACAAGGTGCAGGAGCACCCACAGAAACAGGCCACAGTGAAACCGCATGCGAGTGGCCAGCAGAAGAAGAAACGGACGGGCGAACAAAGCCACAGAAGTTCCTCCAGGCTAAAGGACCCTCCTGCTTCCCTCCGTGATCCAGTACCTGCCTCATCTGCATGGGTAAGAGAACTCCGTGAATGTACCCTGATGCAGTGTTCCCTTATGGGTTTTTTTCGCAGGGGAGGAAAGCTACGGAAAAACAGAAGCACATGGAATGTGCTCTCTGTAGTTGCCCCTTGCCGGACGGCCACCCTAAAAAGTTGTGTCAGCCATGTGTGAGACAAACGGTAGGGGTGGTAGGGGACGTTGGCCCAGGGGTAGATTGACAGGCCCTTACACTCTCCCCCATCCATACAGGTAGCGGAAGAAACGCCGGACTTCACCACAAACCTGAGGGAGATAATCAGGACAGAGATAAAGGCCCTATCTAAAAAGGATTCTTCTAGGAGAAGATAATTTAGTTTCTCAGGTTCAGAGTCCTCGACCGCCCTAAAGATCGATGACTCCTCAGATTCCCCGGCCTCCACTTCGTCTTCTTCGGAGGAAGACTCGAGTCGATTCTGCTTCCCCTTAGACCAGATGGATAAGCTAGTTAAAGCAATAAGGTCCCCCATGGGGGTAGCAGACACAAAGCCGGAACTTTCAGCTCAGGACGTGATGTTCGGGGGTCTAGATCCCAGGAAGCGGAAGGCCTTTCCATTAAATGATAAGGTCCAGAGCCTAATAGATAGGGAATGGAAGAGACCTGAAAAAAGGGGCTCCTTACCTCCTGCCTTCAAGCGGAGGTACCCGTTTGACGACCCAGTGGTAAACAGATGGGATAAGGCCCCTAAGCTGGACGCGGCAGTAGCCAAAGCCTCCAAAAAATCCTCCATACCCTTCGACGACATGGCCTCCTTAAAAGACCCGCTAGATAAGAAAGCGGATTCTTTTTTGAAGGGAACATGGGAGATGTCAGCAGGTGCTCTAAGACCAGCGATAGCTGCCACATGTACGGCCAGATCCATGATGGTCTGGCTAGACCAATTGGATTCCCAACTAAAGGACGGAGTCTCAAGAGCATCTATCCGGAAAACTCTGCCAATCATCCAAAGTGCGGCAGCTTTTTTGGCTGATGCTTCAGCGGACTCTGTGAGGATGGCAGCTAGAACTGTGAGTTTATCTAACGCAGCTCGAAGGGCCCTTTGGTTAAAATGCTGGCCGGGAAATATCCAGGCCAGATCATGACTCTGCTCCATTCCATGTGAGGGTGAATATCTGTTTGGCCCCGTCTTGGATGAACTTTTAGAGAAAGCCGGGGATGATAAAAAGAAGTTCCCCAGTCTACCGAATCCTTCTTACAGACGTCCCTTTACCAGGAACGGCTATTTCCGTAGAAGGCCGTCCAGAGATCAGGGCAGATGGGATGACAAAAGGAGAGGTACAGGTTTCATGTTCGGAGGAGGGGGGCGCCAAGAAGGTCCAGCACGTGACACTAAAAAACCGCCCCAATGACTAGTTGCTGCGGTAGGGGGGAGACTAGCTGCCTTCTACCCAGCCTGGTCCATGATTTCTAATAGTAAATGGATACTGGGGGTGATAGCTGCGGGTCTACGCCTAGAATTCGCCCGGGTTCCCCAAGATCGATTTAAGGTCACCCTGCTCAGGTCTTCCACATCAGAACAAGCTGCCCTGGAGGCCGAGGTGCATGATCTTTGCCGCAAGAGAGTCCTAACGGTGGTCCCAGAGGGAGAAACAGGGAAAGGGTTTTACTCCCCCCTGTTCCTGGTCCGTAAACCAGATGGGTCCTTTAGGACTATAATAAATCTTAAATCCCTCAACGAATTCCTGGTCATACACCCGTTTAAGATGGAGACATTTAAATCAACAATAAAATTGCTGTTTGAAAACTGTTTTATGGTGGTGTTAGATTTAAAGGACGCTTACTACCATATTCCCATTCATGCAGCTCATCAGCGGTTTCTCAGGGTGGCGGTTCAGCTGGATGGATCAGTCCAACATTTCCAATATGCGGCCCTCCCCTTTGGGGTGGCAGTCGCTCCCCATGTGTTTACCAAAGTAGTAGCGGAAGTTATGGCCCATCTACGTGAATCAGACATTCTTGTCATCCCCTACTTAGATGACTTCCTGATCGTAGGGAAAACGGCAAAACATTGTTTGGAACAGCTACAAAGGGCAATGTCTGCCCTAGAGGGGTTAGGATGGCTGCTTAACATTAAAAAGTCTCGGTTACAGCCGGTGAGAGTCCAACAATTCTTGGGCCTGATCCTAGATTCTGAGAAACAGGAATGCCGTCTGCCCCCGGAGAAGCTTGTTCGCCTACACCATCAGGTCCTGAACGCTTGCAATAACCCCACCATGTCCCTCAGGAAAGCCATGTCCCTTCTGGGTTCCCTTTCGGCCTGTATCCCGGCGGTCCAGTGGGCCCAGTTTCATTCAAGAACACTACAGGGCGAGGTCTTAAGGCATCAAAGAATCCTTGAGGGTTACTTAGAGGGCCAGCTAACCTTGTCCCGAAACACAAGGGAGTCCCTAGAGTGGTGGCTAGACAAGGATAATTTATCCAAAGGGGTCCCCTGGGAGTGTGACATATCCCGCACAATCACCATGGATGCTAGCCCTACCGGTTGGGGGGCTCATATGGGGGAGATCCTAGTCCAGGGCCTATGGGAGCATCATCAGATAGAAATGTCATCTAACCTGAAAGAGTTAACAGCAGTAGAGCAGGCAGCTAAGGAGCTACTTGTGTATCTACAGGGCCATCATGTGCGAGTGTTCTCCGACAATCAGGTCACCGTGGCTTATATCAACCACCAAGGTGGGACTCGTTCCAAACCCCTGATGAATGTGGCAGAATGGTTGTTCTGGCTAGCAGAGCAGCATTTTCAATCTTTAACAGCTCTACATATAAAAGGGAAGGAAAATATCACAGCAGATTTCCTAAGCCGCAATCCACTTAAACAAGGAGAATGGTCCCTAAGCACCTCCATCTTCGACCTGATTGTACAAAAATGGGGACAACCAGAGGTAGACCTCTTCGCTACCAGGGAAAGCAGAAAATTAAAATAATTTTGCTCCCTAAATCCCAGAGAGAACCCCCTGGCGGTATATGCCTTTCTGATAAAGTGGGACTTCAGACTAGCATACGCCTTCCCTCCCCTATCGCTACTACCCCTGGTGATGAAGAAAATCAGGAGAGACAAAGCAAGGGTGATAGTTGTCGCTCCATTTTGGCCCAGGAGGGCTTGGTTTTCTTGCCTCAGGACCATGTCGGTGTCCGACCCTTGGGTCCTTCCGGACATCCCGGATCTCCTATCCCAGGGCCCAGTGTTCCATCCTCAGGTGGCTGGCCTACATCTGACGGCGTGGAGTTTGAATGGACACTGCTGAGAGAAAAAGGCTTCTCCCCAGACCTGATTAACACCCTACTTAAAAGTAGAAAAGTCATCACTACCAAAATCTATGTCAGAATTTGGAAAAAATTCCTGCAGAACTCTGGAGTGGTCGCTGGCGGCTCGGCACCTGTAAACCAAATCTTAGAGTTTCTTCAGAAAGGTCTGGATATAGGGCTCTCCACTAGTACCCTTAAAGTACAAGTATCAGCCTTGGGGGCCCTCTTTAGCTGCAACATTGCGGGTAATTACTGGATCAGTAGATTCATTAAGGCAGCAGGTAGATCCAGGCCAATAGCGAAAGATAGATTCATGCCGTGGGACTTGAGCCTAGTCCTCACGGCTATGACAGAAGCCCCATTCGAACCTATCTCATCAGCTTCCGTAAAAAACCTGTCCCTCAAAGTAGCCTTCTTGGAGCTCTAACCTCAGCTCGTAGGGTAAGCGACAACCAGGCATTATCTAGACGTCCTCCTTATATACAGTTCAAGGACGATAGGGTAATACTCAGACCGGAGCCGGCGTATTTACCTAAGGTAGTTTCCAGCTTTCATAGGACACAGGAGATAGTCCTTCCATCTTTCCTCCCTAATCCAGCTAATGAGAAGGAAGAGAAACTTCACACCTTGGATGTTAGGAAATGCCTCATAGAATATCTTGCAGTTACCGATCCCTGGAAAAAAGATAATGCCCTGTTTGTCTCCCATCAAGGCCCTAGGAAAGGTTGTAGAGCGTCAAAAAATACACTAGCCAGGTGGATTAGAGAAGCGATCTCAATAGCATACACCTCAAAAGGCAGGTCGCCACCCCGGAAGCTGAGGGCGCATTCCACCAGAGCCATGGCGACCTCGTGGGCCGAGAGATCAGAAGTTTCCATTGACCAGATATGTAAGGCGGCTACTTGGTCCTCTCCGGGCACCTTTTATAGTCATTATAGGCTAGACTTGGGTGCTTCCACAGACCTCTCCTTTGGTATAAGGGTGCTGCAGGCTTTAGTCCCTCCCTAAATAGTTATTACTCTCTGTAAGTCTCTCAGGTGGTGCTGTCATGGACGGCCGATAAAGTCTTAGTTACTCACCGGTTAACGGTGTTTTTCGGAGTCCATGACAGCACCCGTATATTCCCTCCCTTTAGTTTGGGTGTGCACTTCTTCCTCTTGTATGTACACTGGTTTTATGTTTTGGTGGTTTTATGCAATGAAAACTATTTTATATAAAAAATAATTATTTTTGCATCGCTTTATTCTGCGAGCTATAACTTTTTTTTATTTTTTCGCTGATGATGCTGTATGGCGGCTCGTTTTTTGCGGAACAAGATGACGTTTTCAGCGGTACCATGGATATTTATATGCGTCTTTTTGATCGCGCGTTATTACACTTTTTGTTTGGCGGTATGATAATAAATCATTATTTTTTGCTTTGTTTTTTATTTTTATTTTTTAAGTGGTTCGCTAAAGGGGTTAACTAATGGGACAGTTTTATAGGGCGGGTTGTTACGGACGCGGCGATACCTAATATGTGTACTTTTATTGTTTTGGTTTTTTTTTATTTCCAAAAAATGGATTTATTGGGGGGAATATTTTTTTTTTTTTCTAATTTATTTAGCAATTTTTTAAAATTATTTTAACACTTTTTTTTATTTTTTTATTACTTTATTACATAGTCCCAGGTGGGACATCACTGTCCTGTGACAGATCACTGATCTGTCACATCACAGATCACTGTGACAGATCAGCGATCTGTCAAAGGCACTACTGCAGACTTCCTCATGCCTGCGCTTTGCAGGCACTGAGGAAGCCAGCTCCCCTGCAGGCCCCCGAAGGCCCCCGTCGCCATCTTGGTTTCGGGTGCCTGCAGGGAAAGAGCCCCCCGCAGCAGCGCTGCACATTGCGCTGCTGTGGGGGGCTCAGGGAAGCACGGAGGGAGCCCCCTCCCTGCCAATGCTTCCCTTTAACCCCTGGTACACCGCGATCATGTTTGATCACGGTGTGCAAGGGGTTAACATGTCGGAGGTGGTCCGTGACCGCCCCTGACACATAGTGCCGGGTGTCAGCTGTATAATCAGCTGACACCTGGCCGCGATCACCGGCGCTCACCACGTGGGCACCGCTGATCGTGCTAGCGTACTATCCCGTCCAAGGGCATAGGGGCCCGGGTCCCATGGACGGGATAGTACGTCTGATGTTAGAAAGGGGTTAATACTGTTCAGGTAGAGCTATCCGATAGTGCTATCCATGAAGAAAGTGATCGGATAGAGCTATCCCATAGCTCTATTCCTAAAGGAAATGAACCGGTAGAGCTATCCGATAGCTCTATTCCTAAAGGAAATAAACGGGTAGAGCTATCCGATAGCGCTATCCCTCAGTGATCCTGAGCATAAGTTATTTCACATGGTTGAGCGCACTTGGGATCTGCCCCCAAGGCCCTGCCCATGCCCAATGTTTGGTCCGTAGACCGCGGCTAGGAGTTAGTCCCGCTTTTGACCTTCAGCACTCAGGAGAGGGAAAACCTCCAGTGGAGGAAACCTCTAGGGCACCATAGCTGAAAGGCTGCTCTTCCCTTAAGCTGTAGATGTTCATTGATGAGAACAGAGACCGAACCCGGAATCTGCCTCGATGTGCAGTAGGACACCCACTTGTTCAGTGAGTGCATCTAGCTGCAGAAAGTCCAGTAAAGTCATATCCAATTGTGGAGAACAGAGACCGAGCCCGGAATCTGCCTCATTGTGCAGTAGGACACCCATTTGTTCATTGAGTGCGCCTAGCTGCAGAAAGTCCAGTAATGTCATATCCAGTGGTGGAGAACAGACACTGAGCCCGGAATCTGCCTCGTTGTGCAGTAGGACACCCACCTGTTCAGTGAGTGCATCTAGCTGCAGAAAGTCCAGTAATGTCATATCCAATGGTGGAGAACAGAGACCGAGCCCGGAATCTGTCTCGTAGTGCAGTAGGACACCCACTTGTTCAGTGAGTGCATCTAGCTGCAGAAAGTCCAGTAATGTCGTATCCTGTTGTGGAGAACAGAGACCAAACCTGGAATCTGCCTCTTTTTGCTGATGTAAAGTTGTCGTCTCCAGCTGGATCCCATGTTCATTGTGGGTTCACAGCGAGACCCTGCTCTGCCTCACCTGCAATATAAGTGTCACAAAATTAGTAAAACAGTAAAGATTAATATATGTACAAGCAGACAGATTATAATGAGAGGGGCAACAGAAGACATTTACATGTCATCCTTTATCTATAGGTTATAATACTGTACTATGTAATACATAATGGGTATTATTTAATGTCTGTGTTCAGGTATGTTCTACATCCTATCAGTGCTGTGATATGAATAGCACCCTGCTTATTATTTTAGGATCTTCTATGTTTAGATTACAGCTTACTAGCAATCCCTCCCTCATGGTATATATACAGTACTGCACCTTGTTCCTATATCCCCATGAAAAAGCTGTGATTAATGGTGAAACAAGTGTCAGGGTTAAGTGGTGGAGTGGCAGTTTTGGTACTATAGCATGCTTAATTGTACTTAGTACTGACTTGAGTTTTTACTATTAGTTTTCTGTGTTACTAAGGCTTAGCATTTGTACAAGTATTTGCTTATGGCATCTGGTAGTACATTGGATATAGAGCACTTTTTATTCTGCCGTCAGCTCTTTTGATTTTTTACATTTGCACTTTAAGTCAGTATTGCTATGTATAAAATGTGATCATGATTAAATATTCATCTGTTTGCTTTTGCCATGACCACCCACTGTAGTTTGTGTTTTTTATTTGTAGTCATATACTCATCCAATATTGTTATGTATTGTGATTTATTAAAGATGATTTATATTATTCTTTATTGTATTTGTGATTTGAGAATGACAACTCCCATTCTCCTGTAGTCCAGCCAATCTTGGCTCACAGACTGATGATATAGCTTGCATAAAGAAAAGTAACGCATCGATATTTAGGCCATTAGTGCCCAATTCCTAATTATTTAGCCTATTGCCTGTTAATACTAATACATAACATAGATCATAAAACATATTTATAAAGCTCTAAAACCTTACATTCGGTTTTTGTTGGCATAGGCCAGAAGTTCCTGAAAAACAAACTTCATGACGACTTTATATTTCTCTCTGTCTTTGTCCAGGACAAGATGTTTCTCAAAATATTGAGGAGGCGGAGGAGTAGACAAAGGAGGAGTCAGAGGAGGAGGCGGAATAAGTCCTCTGCCCTCTTGTTTTGTAAATGATAGTGTATAAATAATGAGTTGTTCATTAATGGACATTGATTCTACTCTGTCGCTCTGAGATTGAGGGCCGGGAAATTTTAAGAAATTGCTTGAACTGCAGTTCAATAATATATTGCTTAGGATGGCAGATTTTTAGTTTATGCAAGTTATGGAGATTAGAAGAGATTATATTCATGGTAGTAAGCATTCTTCTTATCAACATGAAGAAAAAAGGAACTTACTGTCCGAGGCGGCGACCACAGTCTAATCTGGCATGTAGATGGTTACATAATCGGGGCCAGGCGTAGAGATGTCGGTGTTTTCGGCAGTGGGTCCATGAGCAACTTCGTCATTTACAATATTTCTATTATCCCAATGTTCTCCTGTAAGGTGTAACATTCAAATTAACATTACTAAAATAAAAGCTTTTATGTTTGTTAAAGAATATCAACATTTTACAGGTTTTATAACGACTAATTTGTAAAGTATGGAAACAGAAGGATCAAACAACCAGTTATCTCCTTATAGAGATTTTATATTGGGCTGCGGTTTTTCTATTACGCATATGTTAGAAAAGCCTGAGAACTTACTGTCAAAGATGATCACATCCTCATCTGAATCTATAGTGTACAACATATAATCAGGGCCTGTAACACAAAACATTGAAATCAGCATTTCAAAAGAAAAATATTTGATGTTTCTTCTAGATTGTTTCCTTTTTGTCTACAGTAAATTCACTGTCAAGATCTTTTATGAGATTATTTTTAGTGTAAAATGTTGCTTTTGTGTTTTTTTATGCTAATTTTCAGTTGCGGTTTACATTACTAGGAAATTGTATGAGATTTCAGAAATCTCCTGCGCACATTGCTGATTAGTCATCGGTATTTTGTGCTTTGCAGGTTTCTTTGGACATAAAGCATGTCACTTCTTTTAGTGTTTTTTCATCCATTGACTTCAATGGGTGGTGAAAAACCCCAGAAAATCCGCACCAAAAATGCAAGTATCGTGTTTTCCTGTATTTTTTTGTGTGCTAAAACCAGATTCTATGGAATAGGACTTTTTTTTAACACTAACCTTTATCAGCATGCTCAAGAGATAAATCGAGCACGCCAAAACCGCTGCCAGAAACACACAAAAAAGCATCAAAAATGCTGCAAAATGCATTAATGTCAGATTAGTGAGGCTGTACGTACCGTCAGGATCAGCCCTATTCTCTGTATCTGCCTTCGTGGTGTCTTTTCCTGTATCTTTTCTCCAGCATTTCTTTATCAAAAGTCTATAAAATGATAAAACAGAAGTCATGTAGCAAATTGTAAAGTAAAGTCTATCTGTGTTCTGCAGAATGTTATGAAGACATTTATTTTTCGTCGTCTATTTTGTCTCTCCCGATCTGCAGTCATTTTTGTGATCTATGACAATCAGCATTTTTTTCAGTTATACAGAAAAGTCCATTGTGCTCGGACCGGTCAGAGCCGGCTTATGACCCACTAAACATCTTCTCTAGATTATTCCCTTTCCTGAATCGTGTGATGACCTGAAGATGAGATGTTTCTTCTATAGACTCCCGTGTAGCCCACAAATCAGTATAAGACTTACCCACAGATGATGGTACAGACGACACCGGAGAAGAATCCAAGGAAGAAGTAGACGGCAGGATGTAGAATAACCATAATGAAGTATTCTATTGGAAAAAAAGAATAGACGTCAGATATCTGGAGCTACTAATATAGACATTATATTTTGCACCTCATTTATGTAACCAGACCTAGGATCATTCCTATGAGTAAGGGGACACATACACAACACATAGCTGTCGGCCCATGGTTCAGCTGATCTGTTCAGCCGGCAGATATTTCTCCTGACTCCTCCATGCACAGGAGCGCTAAGTGTTATGATGAGTCACCGAAGGAGGAAAAAACAAAATACTAGTTAAGTCCAGAAAAACCAGAGAGGTTGGCAGCTATCGGATTGCAGACCCCTGAACCTATCCACAACAACTAGCAGTAGCCGTGGGGGGTTCCTACGGTGCCCTAGACCCCTCGATCACAGCCAGAGAACTACATAGCCTAAAGACAGAAAGGGGAAAAACTAAACTGCCCCAGAGCAGACCCCAAAGCAATAGGCAGCCCCC
Source organism: Dendrobates tinctorius (assembly GCF_039654945.1). Classification (NCBI taxonomy): domain Eukaryota; kingdom Metazoa; phylum Chordata; class Amphibia; order Anura; family Dendrobatidae; genus Dendrobates; species Dendrobates tinctorius. The sequence continues at coordinate 29,740,922 of NW_027361688.1, read as the reverse complement.
AACATATAATGACGGTGAAGCAAGATGAAAACACTAACACAGATAGAAAGATAGGTTGAGCAAATGATGGGGCCCAAGCTAACTAAATAGGCCAGGATAGGAAAGCCGCTGTCTGCCATCCGCAAAAACCCTATCCAAAATGTGCCAACCGACTGATAGGAAAAACAGGCCCTGAAGTCGCTAGGCTTCAAAAGACTATATCAGCACTCAGGTATATTCTGAAGACAGAGCAAAAGATCAACAGATCAGAGACAAAAATGGAATTCAGCTAACCCCCGGTCGGGGATGGCAGAACTCCCAAAAAACAAGGCAAAACAAAAACAAAACTGAAGTGTACAAAGCAGAGCAGAAAAACTTAGCTTTGAGACGCAGGAATCAGACTGGTCTCCAAGAATCCAGCAGGATCATCAGCAAGGCAGAAGGGCATCGGCTGCCTTATATCCAGTCCTCAATTCCAGCCACCCAGTCATCATCTAGCTGCCCAGGTATTTGGTAATCAGCCTCACTACCTTCCTTCACCAGAGGAGGGAGTTCATCAGACCTCGACGGTGAAGGAAAAATGAAGTCACAACAGCTATGTCTGCCGATCGGACCAGTGTTCTATGTAAGAAAGCCGCTGGTTGATTCCTCTGGCGGTGGCTTATTTAGCTGGGAACAAAAGGATCAACACTTGGACTGTCGGCAGAGCTGCTGATATTTGGGAATTGGTCTGTCACTGGTCTCATGTGTATGGGGGTCTGAACTCTAAGACTGAACAGATCAGGAAAATAGTAAATACCAACAAGTTGGATAAATTCCCCAATTACCTGTAATGCAACTACGAAGCACCACCACCGGGGGGAGCTGTTATGGGAAAAAAGTTTTGCACTTACTGTATACAGATAGGGTATACAGATCACTTGCTCAAACCAACGACCAGAGCTATCACTGACAAAGGCTACCAAAAACAGCACCAATACATAGCCACCCAAGAACCAAAAAGAGGCAGGAAAAGTTAACCCCTCCATGACCAGGCCAGGGAAAGAAAAGCAAGAATCAAACCCCGACCTGGATCATGACATTAATATAAATTTGTAATTATTTTCCCCTAAAGTATTGATGAAGTCACACATATGAAGATCAGAGAGACACGTGACTGATTTTTCTCTTACAGGGGATCTCCATTCAAGCTTACAATTTGTTTGAGCCTGGAATATGGAATATATCATGGGAGAAGGCTCCGGGAATTACAAGTGACACATGAAGAATCCTCCAAGAAATGCACCATGTGACTTACTAACAATATCCCCATGTTGGATAAATATCTGGGAAAACACTTACCTCCAGAGGCCAAAGCCCGGAATGCTGGCGGCGGATGTTGATAGGAGCGCCTTGCACAGATCTTATTAGCTCAGTCACAATCAGAAGAAATCAAAACAGCAGTTTATCCCGGAGGAATATCGCTAGTTGTGTAACACACAGTGAGTCTTTCCAGACAAAGCCTCTTCCTGCAGTGTCACTCCTTATAACCCCTCAGTCCGTGAGGTCACAATGGTGTTCTAAGTGTGACATCACAGAGGAGCGGAACACGAGTGACATCACAGAGGAGCAGAACACGAGTGACATCACAGAGGAGCGGAACACGAGTGATGTCAGATACTTGTAGCCACTAAAGATTAAGCAGCTTCATTCATTTATATTATATGTGTTTCTTAACCCCTTTATCCCCAAGGGTGGTTTGCACGTTAATGACCGGGCCAATTTTTACAATTCTGACCACTGTCCCTTTATGAGGTCATAACTCTGCAACGCTTGCAAGGATCTTGGTGATTCTGACATTGTTTTCTCGTGACATGTTGTGCTTAATGTTAGTGGTAAAATTTCATTCATGTAGCTTGCGTTTATTTGTGAAAATAATGGAAATTTGGTAAAAATTTTGAAAATTTAGTATTTTTCCAACTTTGAATTTTTATGCCCTTAAATCACAGAGATTTGGCACCCAAATAACTTAATAAATAACATTTCCCACATGTTTACTTTACATCAGAACAATTTTGGAACAAAATTTTTTTTTTTTAGGAAGTTATAAGGGTTAAAATTTGACCAGCGATTTCTCATTTTTACAGCACCATTTTTTTAGGGACCACATCACATTTGGAGTCACTTTAAGGGGTCTATATGATAAAAAATACTGAAAAGTGACACCATTCTAAAAACTGCACCCCTCAAGGTGCTCAGAACCATATTTAAGAAGTTTATTAACCCTTCAGGTGCTTCACAGGAATTTTTTGAATGTTTAAAAAAAAAAAAAGAAAAAAGAGAACATTTAACTTTTTTTCACAAAAAAAATACTTCAGGTCCAATTTTTTTTTATTTTACCAAGGGTAACAGGAGAAATTGGACTGCAACCGTTATTGTGCAATTTGTCCTGAGTACGCTGATACCTGAGATATTTGTAGACATCTATTAAATCTCCTCTCAGTCTTTTCTTTTGCAGGCTAAACATTCCCAAATCCTGTAACTGTTCCTCATAGGACAGGGTTTGCAGACCGGTCACCATTCTGGTCAGTCTTCTCTGAACTTGCTCCAGTTTGTTGATGTCTTTTTTAAAATGTGGCGCCTAAAACTGGACACAGTATTCCCGATGAGGTCTGACCAAAGAGGAGTAGAGGGGGATAATGACTTCACGTGATCTATGCTTCTGTTAATACATCCTAGAATTGCATTTGCCTTTTTTGCTGCTACATCACATTGTTGACTCATATTCAGTCTTTTTCACATGTGCTGTTATTTAACCCTATTCATCCCATTCTATATATGCTTTTTTCATTTTTATTGCCCAGATGTAGTACTTTAAATTTTTCCCTGTTAAAATCAATTCTGTTAGTTGCTGCCCACTGCTCCAGTTTATTTATATCTTTTTGAATCCTCTCTCTCTCTTCTCTAGTATTAGCTATCCCTCCTAGCTTTGTGTCATCAGCAAATGTAATCAGTTTACCCTCAATCCCTTCATCTAAATCATTGATAAAGATGTTGAACAATACAGGGCCCAGGACAGAGCCCTGTGGTACCCCACTTGAGACATTCTTCCAACTGGATGTGCAGCCATTTACGACCACTCTTTGGGTCCGATCACTAAGCCAGTTATGAATCCACCTAACAGTTGCCTTGTCCATTCCATACTTAGTCATTTTTTCAATAAGGATTGTGTGAGATACTTTGTCAAATGCTTTGCTGAAGTCAAGATATACTATATCTACAGCATTTCCCTGATCCACCCAGTCAGTGATATACTTTATTTATTCGCATAAAAAGATATACGTGCCAGTAATAAGGCCTTTACAATAGAAGAGAAGGGAGAAATACTGCGGCCAATACAGGGGTACGCATGATGACACTGCGGCCAAAAATCATAAATGTGCACATCAGCATTAAAGTGTAACAGGGCAAGTCCTAAGCAATATCTTTACACAAAAGAATGAGCAAATACACAATGAGATGATGCATAACAATAATCAAATCATTATGCCCATGCATAGTATTGTAAGTATCGCTTACCCATAGTCGTTACAGGGAGGTACACTGACGCACCAGCGACTATGGGTAAGCGATACTTACAATACTATGCATGGGCATATTGATTTGATTATTGTTATGCATCATCTCATTGTATATTTGCTCATTCTTTTGTGTAAAGATATTGCTTAGGACTTGCCCTGTTACACTTTAATGCTGATGTGCACATTTATGATTTTAGGCCGCAGTGTCATCATGCGTACCCCTGTATTGGCCGCAGTATTTCTCCCTTCTCTTCTATTGTAAAGGCCTTATTACTGGCACGTATATCTTTTTATGCGAATAAATAAAGTATATATTGCTTTTTACTGGATGGTGTTTTTTGCTCCGTTTTTTCTCTGTTTTGTACATTCGTAGTGGGAGCATTTCCATTTTTCCACTTGTTGATAGGCACCATGCCTTAGTCTTCGGATTGAAGTTGTATCTTCAGTAATGATTATAGATAATTTGTGCTTATTTTGCCTTATTCGTTCTCATAGATAGATAATAGATAGATATTAAAAAAATGGAGGCAGCACACCATTCAAAGTGAAAAAAATAGAAGTGCTTCTGTTTAATAGCCCATCATGGTGACATTTCGGCTCACACTGAGCTTGTATAGACAGATAGAGATAGACAGATAGATAATAGATAGATGATAGATAATAGATAGATGATAGATAAGGGACAGATAGTTAAATAGATAATAGATAGATCGTTAGATAGATAATAGATAGATCGTTAGATAGATAGATCGTTAGATAGATAGATAATAGATAGATGGTAGGTGATGTGCGCTGTAGTTGTGATCCCTCCACCTCAGCCAAAGCGCAAAAACTGACTGGAATGGAGAAGGTCAGTAATATCTGTGTTCAGTTTTGGATTGAGGTGCTAAGGGCCCACCAGAAATCAACTCCAGGGCCCCACGTTTCAGCTACATGTAAATGAGACATCATCCTCAATCACAAATTTGTACAACAATTAGTGACGAGGGAACGTGCTGGGATAAGGTGTTATCTGAGCATGCTCGGGTGCTAACCGAATGTCTCAGGCATGCTCAAATAATATGTTTGAGTCCCCGTGGCAGCATGTCTTGTGGATGTTTGATAGCTTCAACACATGCAGGGATTGACTAACAAACAGGGAATCCCTGCATGTGTTGTGCCTGTCGAACAGCAACAAGACACAGCCATATTTTTTGAGCACGCCGAAGACACTCGGATAGCACCTGAGCATGCTCAGATAACACCTTATCCCAACATGTTCGCTCATCGCTAATAACAATGAACTGAGTAGATTAAAGAAACAACAACCACAACAAAATGAATGGATTGTAATGCCTCGTAGCATTGTTAGAAGCTATCATTTACTGTCTTGTACAAGTCTATAAAAAGTCCCATAAAATGCAGACAGAACAAAATGTATTCATCTGATGCATTCCTCCAAAATGACTCACAGCAGAATAGGAAACTCAAGCGTTTTCAAGCTCAAGCTTCAGCCACGTCACATAATCTACAATCTGCATTCAGTGCACAGCCATAACGGGAGACAGAGTTTATAGGTTAGGTAGCATAAGATCCCATGTAGACCAAACAATGAGCCTGATTGTAGAATGACAGCAGTGACATCCTCAGTGTTAGGGCTCATGCAGACGAGCGTATAAATAGGACGTGTTCTGTCCGTTTTTTTATTATCTGCCCTGCTGAAGTCACGTTGACAGAGCGGCGGCTTCATTTCTGCTCTGCTCTGTTGACAGGGTGGGACTGCCAACATCATCCTGATTGACAGCTGGTTCCCTGCTTTCACACTCCGTCAGCAGAGCAGGGCAGAAAAGAAGCCGCTGGCAGAGGCAGCTCAATTGCCGGCATTAGCGGTCTGTGACTGCTCTGTACCAGCTAAGAATGGCACCAGGACAACAGGCAGGTAGGTAGAAACTACTGCATGTGAAGCTGCTAATGCCCTTTAAAGGTGACTTGTCGTTTATAATAAATGTTTGGCTTTTCACCAAGTGTAAGTCCCGCCGTTCTCCTGAACCCGGCACTGTTTTTCTTTTGTTCCTGCTCCTCTCCGATCCTGAGATATGGCCCTTTCTTTCCTTTATCTAAATCTACTCTATGTAGCCCAGGGGGCGTGGTCCTCACCTCTTTCCTGTAGATGTCTACATGAGGACCACACCCCCTGGGCTACATAGAGTAGATTTATATAAAGGAAAGAACGGACCATATCTCAGGAACGGAGAAGAACAGGAACAAAAGAAAAACAACACAGTATTCAGGACAACAGCGGCATTTACACCATGCAAAAAAAATTACATATTTATAGCAAGTGATTAACTCCCTTGAAATGGAGCTAAACATCAATATCCTTTTAAAAAGGTTGCTAACTTATAGACCAGCCATCTACAGGTCACAGCAGCTAAGCTTCAGTGATTACCTCCTTATAAGAAACCAGCGTGACTTTCTAATTAATAAAAATATTTCTGCCGTATAACACAGCCGAGTGCTATCCGAGTTTTAATAGAGAGTACTAGGACCAATGTTATACTATGGGGCAGTGCAAATCAGCGATTCAGCATATATAAGTAAATTTGACATCCGTTACTGGTAGCTTATGACTTCAGGGGTGCGGTTTACAGAACAAGAGGAAAGGAGCTATTACATTTTATATATACAGTGGGGCAAAAAAGTATTTAGTCAGTCAGCAATAGTGCAAGTTCCACCACTTAAAAAGATGAGAGGCGTCTGTAATTTACATCATAGGTAGACCTCAACTATGGGAGACAAACTGAGAAAAAAAAATCCAGAAAATCACATTGTCTGTTTTTTTTTCATTTTATTTGCATATTATGGTGGAAAATAAATATTTGGTCAGAAACAAAATTTCATCTCAATACTTTGTGATATATCCTTTGTTGGCAATGACAGAGGTTAAACGTTTTCGCTTTGGCTTTTCGCTTGGCAACACGGACTTTCAACTCCCTCCAAAGGTTTTCTATAGGGTTGAGATCTGGAGACTGGCTAGGCCACTCCAGGACCTTGAAATGCTTCTTACGAAGCCACTCCTTCGTTGCCCTGGCGGTGTGCTTTGGATCATTGTCATGTTGAAAGACCCAGCCACGTTTCATATTCAATGCCCTTGCTGATGGAAGGAGGTTTGCACTCAAAATCTCACGATACATGGCCCCATTCATTCTTTCATGTACCCGGATCAGTCGTCCTGGCCCCTTTGCAGAGAAACAGCCCCTAAGCATGATGTTTCCACCACCATGCTTTACAGTAGGTATGGTGTTTGATGGATGCAACTCAGTATTCTTTTTCCTCCAAACACGACAAGTTGTGTTTCTACCAAACAGTTCCAGTTTGGTTTCATCAGACCATAGGACATTCTCCCAAAACTCCTCTGGATCATCCAAATGCTCTCTAGCAAACTTCAGACGGGCCCGGACATGTACAGGCTTAAGCAGTGGGACACGTCTGGCACTGCAGGATCTGAGTCCATGGTGGCGTAGTGTGTTACTTATGGTAGGCCTTGTTACATTGGTCCCAGCTCTCTGCAGTTCATTCACTAGGTCCCCCCGCGTGGTTCTGGGATTTTTGCTCACCGTTCTTGTGATCATTCTGACCCCACGGGGTGGGATTTTGCGTGGAGCACCAGATCGAGGGAGATTATCAGTGGTCTTGTATGTCTTCCATTTTCTAATTATTGCTCCCACAGTTGATTTCTTCACTCCAAGCTGGTTGGCTATTGCAGATTCAGTCTTCCCAGCCTGGTGCAGGGCTACAATTTTGTTTCTGGTGTCCTTTGACAGCTCTTTGGTCTTCACCATAGTGGAGTTTGGAGTCAGACTGTTTGAGGGTGTGCACAGGTGTCTTTTTATACTGATAACAAGTTTAAACAGGTGCCATTACTACAGGTAATGAGTGGAGGAAAGAGGAGACTCTTAAAGAAGAAGTTACAGGTCTGTGAGAGCCAGAAATCTTGATTGCTTGTTTCTGACCAAATACTTATTTTCCACCATAATATGCAAATACAATGAAAAAAAAACAGACAATGTGATTTTCTGGATTTTTTTTTCTCAGTTTGTCTCCCATAGTTGAGGTCTACTTATGATGTAAATTACAGACGCCTCTCATCTTTTTAAGTGGTGGAACTTGCACTATTGCTGACTGACTAAATACTTTTTTGCCCCACTGTATATAATACGGAAACGTAGGGAGTGTTTATAAAAATATACAAAGATGATATAAAAATGGAACAAAACTATACGGTATATACAATTACACAAAATAAAAGGAATGACGAAAGAAAATTACTAAACCTAGTGTCACGGAAATGGCTCAGAGCTTAGCGGAGGGATCTACTCCTTAGGAAAATGGACAGAACCCACAGCAAGCTGTACCTTCCTCATATGTGGGATGCTTGTGGGATGTGCTATGTCTGTTTGAATTTTAAGAGATCCCTAACTTCTAGAATATCTTTGCACCTGGGGGTCCTAGGAGGTAGAAATTGTCATCATGTTTCCTATTGCAATTTTACAATTCTAAAGATATGAAATATGGCATGGATAGCATCATCCATCCGAACAATATTAAGTTGAAGGGTTTAGAGTGGTCATACGGTAATGTGAATGTGTTATGTTTATCCCCTCACTGCGACCCCAAAATATATTTCCCATAAATATTAGATTAATGCAAACTGCAATATTCCTCACTGACCACTGGCTCCAAAGTATCGCAGGCAAGCTCTTTGAACAGAGGAAGCTTTTGCCTCAAAAGTGTACTTCACCTCTGAGTAAACAAATCCTTGTTCTAGTGACTGGTTCTCAGAGCAGATCTCTGCTGTAATTACCTGGTTGTTGCAGGAGGTCCCAACTTCAATGTAGGTTCAAGTGTCAGCTCTTTCTCACTTCCCCAGCTATAATAATCCCATATCTTCAATGTGAGGTCCTACTTCATTGGAAGTTGAAGTGTCAGCTCTTTCTCACTTCCCCAGTTACATTTAATCCGATATGTTCAATGTGATTGGGGTACGTCCCCTCTCCGGAGATGTCTTTTTGGATTTTAATTTTTCTCTATGGCAAATAAGCGTTCTGGATTCATGGGAAATCCAACGAGTCTTGCCAAAGTCTACTGGCAGTAAGATATTCCTGAAGGTTTATTGTATGAAAATAGGCAAAGAGATATGGAGGGACATAGTGCAGCAACAGAGGGTGAAGAAGTATAATTTATAACTAGACCCTGGATTCTGGGGTCCAAAGAACCTTCTGTCAGATATAAAAATACAAGATTATACCTGCTATATGGTAGGTGGAGGTTCAGTTGCAAAACCAGCATTGGAGCCCAAGAGCTATGAAAGGGACTTATCACTTGCCACAGATAAATATTTCCCCCCCTGGTGTAAATGCTGCTGTTTTCCAGAATACGGCGTTGTTTTTCATTTGTTCCTGCGATATTGCTCTCTCTACTCCCTGTATATTTAGAGGCTTGTTAGCCAAGTGGGTGTAGGCATCAGCTCTTCTTTGTGAGTGCATTCCTGAAGATCACACCCACTAGTAACAAGACTAGATTTATATACAGGAAAGATAGGGCCATATCTCAGGAACGGAGAGGAGCAGGAACAAAGGAAAGACAGCGCAGGGAAAAACAGCTGCCAATGGGAAGAGACACCAGGTCGAGACCCATTACAGTCTACAGCCAGACTTGAAATCTCTTCTAATAAGTGAGGAAGAAGGAAGCTATAGGGGAACTTTTCCAAGGTTAGTGGGAGAGATTTGCATTTGCATGTATTACCATATGGATTTTCTCGCAGTTTTTTCAGTGGTACAAGTGTGAACAAAGCCTAACTATTCTGGACAGAATAGATAACAGGCTCATCAATAGCATTTTTCCTTGTCCATCCGGCAACGTTGTTGTGGTCCGCATGCCGCAGCGCTCCTCCTCCATACACAGAGCAGGAACTGCTGGTTAAATACAACACATTCTCAAATCCATTGTACAATTCCTGTCTTCACCTATGAAAAGAAGTGAAATCCAGCCTGTACCAGCAAACAGCGAGAACTGAACAGGTAGGGGGTGCAGCTATATGAGGCGTGGAGGTAAATGAAGTACCCGGCCCCGATGTGTGAGAGCCCCCAATGGCTTCTCTGCCATTTGAAAAGATGCCGGTGTTATAAATGCTTTATAGTAAGAGTGCATAGTAGGTGGGGGCGCTGTAATTGTGCATAGTTGTGGGGCACTGTGAATGATACATGGTAGATGGGGGACGATGAAATGGTACATAGTAAGTGGGGACTCTGTAATGGTACATTGTAGGTGGGGGTCTCTGTAATGGTACACAGTAGGTGGGGTGCTCTGTAATGGTACATAGTAGGTGGGGGGCTCTGTAATTGTACATAGTAAGTGGGAACCCTGTACTGGTACATAGTAGGTGGGGGCCCTGTAATGGCACATAGTAGGTGGGGGCTCTGCATGGTACATAATAGGTGGTGGGCCTGTAATGGTACAAAGTAGGTGGGGGCCTGTAATAGTACATAGTAGGTGGGGTGCTCTGTAATGGTACTTAGTAGGTGGGGGCCCTGTAATGGTACATAGTAGGTGGGGGGGCTGTAATAGTACATAGAAGGTGGGGGTCCCTGCAATGGTACATAGTAGGTGGGGGCTCTGTAATGGTACATGGCAGGTGGGGGGGCTCTGTAGTGGTACATAGTAGGTAGGGGGGCCTGTAATGGCACATAGTAGATGGGGGTCCCTGTAAAGGTACTACATAGTAGGTGGAGGGCCTGTAATAGTGCATAGTAGGTTGGGGGGCCTGTAATAGTACATAGTAGGTGGGGGGCTCTGTAATGGTACATAGTAGGAGGGGGTCCCTGTAATGGTACAAAATAGGTGGGGTCTTAGTAATGGTACTACATAGTAGGTGGGGCCCTATAATGGTACATAGTACATGGGGGGAGGGCTGTAATGGTACATAGTAGATGGGGGGGCCCTTAATAGTACATAGTAGTTGGAGATCATGCAATGGCACATAGTAGTTGGGGATCTCTGTAATGGTGCATAGTAGGTTGGGGACCCTGCAATGGTACATAGCAGGTGGGGGGGCCTGTAATGTTACTGTAATGGTACATAGTCGGTGGAGATCATGTAATGGTACATAGTAGGTGGGGGGCCCTGTAATGGTGCATAGTAGGTGGGGGGCCCTGTAATGGTGCATACTAGGTGGGGGCCCTGTAACGGTACATAGTAGGAGGGGGCCCTGTAATTGTACATAGTAGGTGGGGGCCCTGTAATTGTACATGGTAGGTGGTGGGCCCTGTAATGGTACATAGTAAGTAGGGGGCCTGTAATGGTAGATAGTAAGTGGGGGGTCCTGTAATGGTACATAGTAGGTGGGGGCCTGTAATGGTACATAGTGGGGGGGGCTCGGTAATGTTACTTAGTAGGTGGAGATCATGTAATGGGTACATAGTAGGTGGGGAACCTGTATATTGTGTATAGTAGGTGGGGAGGGTCATGTAACAGATTTTGTGTCAGGGCATCAGGTGTGTTGCTTACATCTGACCGCCTTTAAGGATGGCCATAAATATGGTTATTGTCACGTCGCCCTCGGACTCGGAGCCTGCTGTCCCGACCTCGGCCACTAGGAGACGCCGGACTGTCACGTCGCCGTCGGACTCGGGGCCTTCTGTTCCGGCCTTGGCCACTAGGAGGCGCCGTGGTTCGGCCCTGAGTAATGGCGGTGACAGAGAAGGGGCCCCTGCGCAGGCATCTGATGGACGCAGGCTCCGCTCCTCAGTCGGTCGTGGAAGGGTTGGTGCATCGCCATCTGGCCTGCTCCTGGGGGCGGCCCTGATGACATCAGCAGTCTGGGAGCCTGTGAGAAATGACCTGATCCCTCAAATACTTGGACTGGTCTTGCAAGCCGCCGGATATATTCTCGATTCCCCTATGTGCTACTGTGTGATTGACTATTGTTTGACTCTGACCTCAGCCTGGATTTCTGACCCCTCTTGCCTGACGATTTTGTACTTCTGCTATTCTCCCGGTTTGTGACCTTGGCCTGGATATTCGACTCTGCTACTGCCTGCCATTTTTGCACCTTTACCGCCCTCCCGTTTTGTGACCTTGGCCTGGACTCTCGACTCTCCCACTGCCTGACGTTTCTGTACCTCCACTGCTCGCCCGGTTTCTGACTACGATTTTGGCTCCCTGCCTTCTTCACTATTGGCGACCGTTCTGCTCTGGCGCACTGCTTCTACACAGCCACCCCCTGGGCCTTGCTACAATTCCAGATCCCTGTATAGGGGTTAAGGGTCTCGGGGTGCTGTCCCTACTGCATCCAGATCCGCGGAGGGACGTTACAGTTATAAACAGCATACAGTATTTTTCGCAGTGTTTATGTAGCATCGGATGTTTTTTGCCTCCTGTCCTTAGCAGTAAATATGACTGCAGCCTCTGAACTCAATATTTAAATTACTTACGGTCAGGGTCGGACTGGGGTGCCTAGGGACCACCAGGGGAATTGACTCTAGGGGCCCACCCTATGGCTGCCATAAATGGTTTTATTATGTGTTCATTTTTTGGCCTCTCCCACTAAAACGTGTGCCATTTAGCAAGCTGTACAGTGTGCAAAAGAGAACACTCTCAGCCTCCTATATATCGTACACACTGTACTCTTGGCATCCTATATCACATACAGACCGAACTCTCGGTCTCCTATAACAGATACTTTCTATAAGAGGCTGAGAGTGTGGTATGTACAGTATATAGGATGCCAATATTGCGATATGTACGGCATATTGGCCTCGTATATGACATGCAGACTGTCGGCCTCCTATTAGGCCCCCTATAAGACATACTGAGTGTCGGGCTCCTATTAGGCCCCCTATAAGACATACAGACTGTCAGCCTCCTATTAAGCCCCCTATAAGACATACTGAGTGTCGGCCTCCTATTAGGCCCCCTATAAGACATACTGAGTGTCGGGCTCCTATTAGGCCCCCTATAAGACATACTGAGTGTCGGGCTCCTATTAGGCCCCCTATAAGACATACTGAGTGTCGGCCTCCTATTAGGCCCCCTATAAGACATACTGAGTGTCGGCCTCCTATTAGGCCCCCTATAAGACATACTGAGTGTCGGCCTCCTATTAGGCCCCCTATAAGACATACTGAGTGTCGGGCTCCTATTAGGCCCCCTATAAGACATACAGACTGTCAGCCTCCTATTAAGCCCCCTATAAGACATACTGAGTGTCGGCCTCCTATTAGGCCCCCTATAAGACATACTGAGTGTCGGGCTCCTGTTAGGCCCCCTATAAGACATACTGAGTGTCGGCCTCCTATTAGGCCCCCTATAAGACATACTGAGTGTCGGCCTCCTATTAGGCCCCCTATAAGACATACTGAGTGTCGGCCTCCTATTAGGCCCCCTATAAGACATACTGAGTGTCGGCCTCCTATTAGGCCCCCTATAAGACATACTGAGTGTCGGCCTCCTATTAGGCCCCCTATAAGACATACAGAGTGTTGCCTCTTAGATACTGTACAGACCGCACTCTCTGCCTATGTACGGCATACAGGAGGATGATAGTGCGGTCTGTACAGTCGGTATACAGGCCTCATATGACATATTAGGCCATATAAGAGTGTGCTGCATGTGTATCTTATCTAGGAGGCACTGACTGAGATTGTGATCTGTGATGCTGCATCATGTCATGTGTATGAGCAGGGACAGATTTAGGCAAAGTGGGGCCCTAGGCCAATTTTAAAATGGGGCCCCAAATGCTAACATATTGCACATCACACAGAAGCATTTCGGTTGTAGTTACATGCGCTGAGTTCAGGACGCTGAATCAGTGTGATCGACAATATTGAAGTCGTTCAACACTTGTTTCCTGGCCTCTTTCCACCGTCTGAGAAAGAATGATGGGGACAGAACAATCACTAATGGATTAATCTGTCCCCATACAGTATCATGTTATCAGCAGCACATCTACAGTTTACACCCCATAGTCCTCCATTCAATATAATGTCCCCCATAGTCCTCCATATAATATATTCTGCCCCATAGTCCTCCATATAGTATAATACACTCCTCAGTCCCACATATAACATAATGCAGCCACCCCATAGAACATAATGCAGCCACCCCACAGAGTATAATGCAGCCCTGCCATACAATATAATGTAACCCCCATAGAATATAATGCAGCCCCCCTCTTATAGTATAATGCAGCCACCCCTTAGAGCATAATGTAGCCACCCCACAGAATACAATGTAACCCCGGATAGAATATAATGCAGCCCCCCTCATATAGTATAATGCAGCCCCTCCATAGAATATATGGCAACCTCTTATATAGTGTAATGTAGCCCCTCCATAGAATACAATGTAGCCCTCCTCATATAGTATGAAAAAGACCCTATTGTCTACTCCAGAGAAGCTATACTGCTCCTTAGGGATACAAAAAGGCAGCATGCTGCTAATAGACCAGAGGACATTCTACCAGAAATAAGGAGGACTAAGAGAAGAGGTTGCAGAGCTGGAGCCCTCAGGAAAGCTAGAAGAAGGCGCTATAGACCTGCTCTTCCCTCCGTCATTATGGGCTATGTGAGGTCACTCGGGAATAAGTTGGACGAACTGTCGGCGCTGACCAGACATCATCGGGAATTAAGGGAGTGCAGTATGTTGCTGTTTACAGAGACCTGGCTCACCTAAGGTACTCCGGACACTTGTCTCATTGGATGGCTTTAAACTCATTTGCGCGGACAGGACAAGGGAGAGCGGTGAAGTCGGAGGGCTGGCGATATTTGTGAATGATAGATGGTGTGACTCTAGGCACATCGTGGTCAAAGAGCAAACATGCTGTAAGGACATTGAGCTGTTAGCTGTGGGCATGAGACCTTTTTATTTATTGAGGGAACTTTCGCATGTAGTCATGATAGCTGCATACGTCCCCCCTTCTGCGAAAGCTGATGCCGCCACTGAGGTCCTACAATCCACAGTGAGCATGATGCAGTCCCTTCACCCCCAAGCACTCCTTCTGGTTTCGGGAGACTTCAATCGTGTCTCCAGCATCCATACTACCCGGTTGCACACAGTATGTTACCTGCCTCAATAGAGACAACAAAATATAGGACTTGTTCTTTGCCAATGTGAGAGGGGCATATGCCTCGTCAGCCTTACCGCCCCTTGGAAGATCGGATCACAACCTAGTGCACCTCCAACCCGTGTACAAGCCACTTGTACAGAGAGAACCTGCTGTCACTCGCACAGTGAGGATATGGACTGAGGAGAGTGAAGATGCTCTGAGAGACTGCTTTGAAACAACCACTTGGGATGTGTTGCAAGATTCCTATGGTGATGACATGGATGGTCTCACACACTGTATAACGGACTACGTTAATTTCTGTGTAGACAACCCACAAAAGTAGTGAGGTGCTTCTCTAACAATAAACCATGGATCAGCCCCAGAATAAAGCCTCTTCTCAAAGAGAAGAAGTTGGCCTTCAGATTAGGTGACAAGGGCAGGCTGAGAGAAGTGCAGAAAGATCTGAAGAATCTAATCAGGCAGGGAAAGGCTAATTATAAGAGAAAGATAGAAATGAAATTGTCACAGAAAAGGATTCATGAAGTCTGGGAGGGTCTAAAGTCTATATCTGGGCATAGACAGACTGTCTCCAGGATGATTGTAGATAAAAAGGGGCTTAATGAACTTAATCTATTCTTTAACAGATTTAATCACATACTGGCTGCTCCTGCCCCTGCATACTATTCACACCTCTCTACTACAATAACCTCACCCACTGCTGCAACTTGTCAACTGAGCCAGGGTCTGTTCTTCACAAGTACCCAGGTTGCAAAAGAACTGGATAAGATCAAAGTTTTGAAGGCTGCAGGTCCTGACGGCATCAGTGCAAGGCTAATCAAAACCTGCGGGCACCAGCTGAGTGAGATCATTACATATCTGTTCAATATGAGCCTGAGAATAGGTATAGTACCACAACTGTGGAAATTATCGTGTGTGGTACCAGTTCCGAAGAAACCTTATCCGAAAGACCTTAATGACTATAGACCTGTAGCATTGACATCACACCTGATGAAGGTACTAGAGAGATTGGTTCTCACACGTCTCCGTCCTCTAGTGAGCTCGGATATGGACCCTCTCCAGTTTGCCTACAGGCCAGGCATTGGTGTGGATGCAAGAATAATGTTCTTAGATTTCTCTAGTGCTTTTAATACCATACAGCCAGGTCTACTGAGAGACAAGCTGGGCCTTGTTGGCGTGGACCTCCAACTCTCCACCTGGATCCTTAACTACCTCACAAACCGACCTCAGTTTGTAAAGGTTCGGGACAGTGTGTCAGACACGGTGATCTGCAATACAGGGGCACCTCAAGGTACAGTTCTTGCCCCTTCTCTCTTCACACTGTACACTGCGGATTTTAAGTGCAACTCATCTAGCTTCTACTTGCAGAAGTATTCTGATGACTCTGCAATAGTAGGCCTCATCACAGGAGGAGATGAAAGAGAGTACAGAGATACTAACCAAGCTTTTGTGGAGTGGTGTCAGAGGAACCACCTTAGGATTAATTCCGGGAAGACCAAGGAATTGGTGGTGGACTTTCGCAGGGAAAAAATCCACCAGTAGTGGTGAACATTCAGGGAAATGACATTGAGATAGCCGACACCTATAAGTACCTTGGTGTGATCCTCAATAATAAGCTTGACTGGGCCCATCACTTGGATGCAGTGTACAGGAAGGGCCACAGTAGGCTTTTTCTGCTCAGAAGGCTGAGAGCCTTCTCAGTTAGGGGGGCACTCCTTGCATTCTTCTTCAACTCTGTTGTGGCATCAGTCATTTTCTTTGGTGTGGCGTGCTGGGGTAGTGGCATATCAACCAGGGACTGGAATAGGCTGGACAAACTGATTATAAGGGCCAGCTCTGTCCTGGGATGCCCCCTTGATCCAGTTCAGGAAGTAGGCGACAGGAGGATACTGGCCAAGGTGAGCTACAGGGTGCAGAATGATTCCCATCCCATGCATGAGACCGTGACAAAGATGTGCAGTACTGTCAGTGACCGGCTACTTCATCCTAAATGTGAGAGGGAGCGCTATCGAAAGTCCTTCCTTCCTGCTGCAGTTAGGCTGTATAACCAGCACTGTCCAAAACGGAGAACGACCCAAACAGTGAACTGATAGATCCAAAGTTGTGATAGTCTGGTTATATCTTTTTCTTTCGTATATGTACCTACCTACTGTCAATGTAATGTCTTTATGCATCTGTATCTGTACTTGTTCTTGCCTTGCTGCTGTAATGCTCTGAATTTCCCCATGGTGGGACGATTAAAGGATTATCTTATCTTATCTTACAATGCAGCCCCAATAGAATATAATGTAGCCCCTCATGAAGTATAATAAACCCCCCCTACAATATAATCTAGCCCCCCATAAAATATAATGCAGCCCCTGTAGAATACAATGTAGCCTCCTCATATAGTATAATGTAGCCCCTTCATGGAGTATGATGCAATCACCACCATAGAATATATAATGTAGCCCCGAATAGAATATAATACAGCCCACCTCCCCATAGAATATAATGTAGCCCCCCATATTATATATCACAGCCTCCCCCATAGAAAATAATGTATAATGTACCCCCCCATGGTATTAAACACAGTCACATAGCATATAGCACAGCCCCACATGGTATATAGCACAGTCCCACATGGTATACAGCAGAGCACGATGGCATACAGCACAGTCCCCCATTGGTATACAGCACAGCCCCCCATTGTTATACAGCACAGCCCCCCATTGGTATACAGCAGAGCACCATGGTATACAGCACAGCCCCACATGGTAAATAGCACAGGCCCACATAGTATAAAGCACAGCCCCACATGTTATACAGCACAACCCCCCATTGGTATACAGCACATCCCCCATTGGTATACAGCACATGCCCCCCATTGGTATACAGCACAGCCTCTCATTGGTATACAGCACAGCCCCCCATTAGTATACAGCACAGCCCCACATGGTATAAAGCACAGGCCCACATGGTATAAAGCGCAGGCCCACATGGTATAAAGCGCAGCCCCACATGGTATATATCACAGAATCACATGGTTTACAGCACAGCCCCATGGTATACAGCACAGCCCCACATGGTATACAGCACAGGCCCACATAGTATAAAGCACAGCATCACATGGTATACAGCACCATGGTATACAGCACAGCCCCACATGATATACAGCACAGGCCTCAGCCTCCTCCGGACCCCTCTTCCCTCCTCTTCCTCCTCCAGACCTCTCTGGCCTCCACTTACTTCTCCAGACCCCTCTTCCTCCTCCGGACCCCTCTGGCCTCTACCATGGAGACTCTTTGTTCCCCCTCCTCTCCAGGGACACAGACCACCCGTCACCCACTCACTCTAGACTCTACTCACCGGACCACAGCAGAGTAGGAGTGGGAGCAGCAGCAGGGAGAGCAGAGCTCAGCGGCTTCCTCTTGTCTCACACGCTGGCTGCTATGCTATTAGTCAGCCAGCTACAGAGCCGGAAAGCAGAGCGCGGGGTGTTTCACCGCCCATCAAGAACAGCGCTGATGTCACGTGGCAAGGTCCTGGGGCTGGGTGAGTCATCAGAGAGACCCAGAGCCAGCAAGAGGGCTGCCCGACGCCGCGTCAGCGCCTCAGACGGGGGTATGCCGGGCCCGCGCCGCCTCGTGCTATGGTATGTGCACGCGTGCGTCCCTTCAAATCATGGGATGCGCTTTTAAAGGGCCCACGCACTTAAAGGGGCAGCATTTTTAAAGGGCCCCAGTGACCCTCGGGGCCCACCGGGCATTTACCCGGTACCTCGCCAGGCCAGACCGAGCTTGCTTACGGCAATTAGCAATTGCACAAGAAAAAAAAATTACATGTACTGCATGTACAGCAGTTTTTTTTTTATTGGAAAAGCCCAAATTCGCCACTTCACTCCAGAGCGGCATTCATAATTCTACAGTCTTTGCAGCGGCACTTTTTTTTTAGTATCTTATATATGATGTATTATTGAATTAGATATTTAGCGAACGGTATTTATTCTATTTCCACATAGGCATTATAACATTTTTCCAAACACCTGTCTCCGTGAGATACATCTGGACTCTGCGTGCAAAACATAACCTGCTGGATCACATGTGGACAGTCAGCAAAATATTTCCTGTTCTGTAGTAGATGGTTAGGTTTCACTTACCTTATATATGAGCGCCATCTGGTGGTTGTTTTTTATATACTTTTAAAAGGGTAATCGCAGTCTTGGAACCATTTTTATTTCTAACTAGCTGAAAAGCCCGGCGTTGGTACATAGTAGGTTGGGGGCCCTGTAATGGTACATAGTAGGTGGGGGGCCCTGTAATGGTACATAGTAGGTGGGGGCCCTGTAATGGTACATGGTAGGTGGGGGCCCTGTAAAGGTACATAGTAGGTGGGGGGCTCTGTAATGGTACATAGTAGGTGGGGGCCCTGTAATGGTACATAGTAGGTGGGGGCGCTGTAAAGGTACATAGTAGGTGGGGGACCCTGTAATGGTACATAGTAGGTGGGGTGCCCTGTAATGGTACATAGTAGGTGGGGGGCCCTGTGATGGTACATAGTAGGTGGGGGGCTCTGTAATGGTACATAGTAGGTGGGGGGCCCTGTAATGGTGCATAGTAGGTGGGGGCCCTGTAATGGTACATGGTAGGTGAGGGGCTCTGTAATGGTGCATAGTAGGTGGTGGTCCCTGTAATGGTACTACATAGTAGGTGGGGGGCCCTGTAATGGTACTACATAGTAGGTGGGGGGAGGGCTGTAATGGCACATAGTAGGTGGGGGGCCCTGTAATAGTACATAGTAAGTGGGGGCTCTGTAATAGTACATAGTAGGTGGGGGCTCAGTAATGGTATATAGTAGGTTGGGGTCCCTGTAATGGTACTGCATAGTAGGTGGGGGGCCCTGTAATGGTACTACATAGTAGGTGGGGGGAGGGCTGTAATGGCACATAGTAGGTGGGGGGCCCTGTAATAATACATAGTAAGTGGGGGCTCTGTAATAGTACATAGTAGGTGGGGGCTCAGTAATGGTATATAGTAGGTTGGGGTCCCTGTAATGGTACTGTGTAGTAGGTGGGGGGGCCCTGTAATAGTACATAGTAGGTGGGGGGCTCTGTATTGGTACATGGCAGGTGGAGATCATGTAATGGTAGATAGTAGGTGGTGGCCCTGTATATTGTGTATAATAGGTGGGGGCCCTGTATATTGTGTATAGTAGGTGGTGGCCCTGTATATTGTGTATAGTAGGTGGGGGGCCTGTATATTGTGTATAGTAGGTGGGGGCCCTGTATATTGTGTATAGTAGGTGGGGGCCCTGTATATTGTGTATAGTAGGTGGGGGCCCTGTATATTGTGTATAGTAGGTGGGGGCCCTGTATATTGTGTATAGTAGGTGGGGGCCCTGTATATTGTGTATAGTAGGAGGGGAGGGTCATGTAACAGATTGTGTCAGGGCATCAGGTATGTTGCTTACATCTGACCGCCTTTAACCCCTTCACTACCAAGGGTGGTTTGCACATTAACTCCCGGGCCAATTTTTACAATTCTGACCACTGTACATTTATGAGGTCATAACTCTGAAACGCTTCTATGGATCCCGGTGATTCTGACATTGTTTTCTCGTGACATATTGTACTTCATGTTAGTGGTAAAATTTCATTCAAATAACTTGCGTTTATTTGTGAAAAAAACGGAAATTTGGCGAAAATTTTGAACATTTCGCAATTTTCCAACTTGAAATTTTTTTGCCCTTAAATCACAGCGATACGGCACACAAAAAACTTAATAAATAACATTTCCCACATGTTTACTTTACATCAGCACAATTTTGGAACCAAAATTTTTTTTTGTTAGGAAGTTATAAGGGTTAAAAATTGACCAGCGATTTCTCATTTTTGCAACATCATTTTATTTTTAGGGACCACATCACATTTGAAGCCACTTTGAGGGGTCTATATGATAGAAAATACCCAAAAGAGACACCATTCTAAAAACTGCACCCCTTATGGTGCTTAAAACCACATTCAAGAAGTTTATTAACCCTTTAGGTGCGTCACAGGAATTTTTTGAATATTTAAAAAAAATGAACATTTAACTTTTTTTCACAAAAAAATACTTCAGGTTCAATTTTCTTTATTTTACCAAGGGTAACAGGAGAAATTGGACTGCAAAAGTTATTGTGCAATTTGTCCTGAGTACGCTGATACCTGATATGTGGGGGGAACCACTGTTTCGGCGCATGGCAGACCTCAGTAGGGAAGGAGCACCGTTTGACTTTTTCGATGCAAAATTGGCTGGAATTCAGATCGGACACCATGTCGCGTTTGGAGAGCCCCTGATGTACCTAAACAGTGGAAACCCCCCCAAGTGACCCCATTTTGGAAACTAGACCCCCCAAGGAACTTATCTAGATATGTGGTGAGAACTTTGAACCCACAAGAGCTTCACAGAAGTTTATAACGTACAGCGGTACAATTAAAAAATCCTATTTTTTCCACAAAAATGATCTTTTCACCCCCAATTTTTATTTTTCCAAGGGTAACAGGACCCTAAAAGTTATTGTGCAATTTGTCCTGAGTACGCTGATACCCCATATGTGGGTGTAAATGACTATTTGGGCGCATAGCAGAGCTCGGAAGGGAAGCAGCGCCATTTGACGTTTTTGGCTAGAATTGAGATCGGACACCATGTCGCGATTGGAAAACCCCTGATGTACCAAAACAGTGGAAACCCTCCACAAATGACACCATTTTGGAATCTATACCCCCCAAGGAACTTATCTAGATGTGTGGTGAGAACTTTGAACCCCCAAGGGCTTCACAGAAGTTTATAACATACAGCCATACAATTAAAAAATCATATTTTTTCCACAAAAATGATCTTTTCACCCTCAATTCTTATTTTTCCAAGAGTAACAGGACCCTAAAAGATATTGTGCAATTTATCCTGAGTGCGCTGATACCCCACATGTGGGGGTAAACCACTATTTGGGTGCATGGCAGAGCTCGGAAGGGAAGCAGCACCATTTGACGTTTTTGTCTGGAATTGAGATCGGACACCATGTCGCGTTTGGAAAGCCCCTGATGTACCAAAACAGTAGAAACCCCCCACAAATGACACCATTTTGGAAACTAGACCCCCTGAGGAACTTATCTAGATGTGTGGTGAGCACTTTGAACCCCCAAGGGCTTCACAGAAGTTTATAATGCCCAGGCATGAAAATAAAAAAATCGTATTTTTTCCACAAACATGATCAATTAGTCTCCAATTTTTTTATTTTCCCAAGGGTAACAGGAGAAATTGGACCCCAAAAGTTGTTGTCCAATTTGTCCTGAGTACGCTGATACCTCATATGTGGGAGAAAACTACTGTATGGGCACACGTCGGGGCTCGGAAGGGAAGTAGTGACGTTTTGGAATGCAGACTTTGATGGCATGGTCTGCGGGTGTCATGTTGCTTTTGGAGAGCCCCTGATGTACCTAAACAGTGGAAACCCCCCACAAGTGACCCCATTTTGGAAACTAGACCCCCTAATGAACTTATCTAGATGTATGGTGAGCACTTTGAACCCCCAAGTGCTTCACACAAGTTTATAACGCCTGGGCGTGAAAATAAAAAAATCATTTTTTTCCGCAAAAATGATATTTTTGCCCCCAATTTTTTATTTTCCTAAGGGTAACAGGAGAAATTGGACCCCAAAAGTTGTTTTGTAATTTGTCCTGAGTAGGCTGATACCCCATATGTGGGGGTAAAACACTGTTTGGGCGCATGGCAGAGCTTGGAAGGGAAGGAGCACCATTTGACTTTTTCAACGCAGAATTGGCTGGAATTGAGATCAGACGCCATGTTGCCTTTGGAGAGCCCCTGATGTGCCCAAACAGTGGAAACCCCCAATTCTAACTCCAACCCTAACCCCAACACACTCCTAACCCTAATCTGAGCCCTAACCCTAGCCCTAACCCTAACCCTAATGGGAAGATGGAAATAAATACATTTTCTTTTAGTTTTATTATTTTTCCCTAACTAAGGGGGTGATAACGGGGGGTTTGATTTACTATTTATGGCGGTTTTTATGTATGGCGGCTGTCAGACGCTAAAAGACGCTTTTTATTGTAAAAATAGTTTTTGCATCACCACATATTGTGAGCTGTAATTTTTCCGTATTTTGACCCACCGAGTCATGTGAGGTCTTATTTTTTGCGAGATGAGTTGATGTTTTCATTGGTACCATTTTCGGGCACATGACATTTTTTGATCGTTTCTTATTCCGATTTTTGGGACGCAGAATGAACAAAAACCAGCGTTTCATGAATTTCTTTTAGGTGGTGCGTTTACGCCGTTCCGCGTGCGATAAAATTGATAAAGTGGTTTTATTCTTCGGGTCAGTACAGTTACAGTGATACCTCATTTAGGTCGTTTTTTATGTTTTGTCGTTTTTTTGCAATGAAAACAATTTTATATAAAAAATAATTATTTTTGTATCGCTTTATTCTGCGAGTTATAACTTTTTTATTTTTTTGCGGATGATGCTGTATGGCGGCTCTTTTTTTGCAGGACAAGATGGCGTTTTCATGGATATTTATATGTATCTTTTTGATCGCGCATTATTGCACTTTTTGTTCGGTGGTATGATAATAAATCATTATTTTTTGCTTCGTTTTTTATTTTTATTTTTTAATGGGTTCGCTAAAGGGGTTAACTAATGGGACAGTTTTATAGGGCGGGTCGCTACGGACGCATCAATACCAAATATGTGTACTTTTATTGTTTTGGTTTTTTTTATTTTGAAAAAATGGATTTATTGGGGAATTTTTTTTTTTTTTACTAATTTATTTAGCGATTTTTTTAAAAATTATTTTTAACACTTTTTTTATTTTTTTTTACTTTATTACCTTGTCCCAGGTGCGACATCACTGTCCTGTGACAGATCGCTGATCTGTCACATCACAGATCACTGTGACAGATCAGCAATCTGTCACAGGCACTGCTGCAGACTTCCTCATGCCTGCGCTTTGCAGGCAGTGAGGAAGTCAGCTCCCTACAGGCCCCTGAAGGCCCCCGTCGCCATCTTGGATCCGGGGGTGTGTAGGGAAAGAGACCCCCGCAGCAGCGCTGCACATTGCGCTGCCGTGGGGGGCTCAGGGAAGCAAGGAGGGAGCCCCCTCCCTGCCGATGCTTCCCTTTAACCCCCGGTACACCGCGATCCCGTTTGATCGCGGTGTACAAGGGGTTAACGTGTCGGGGGCGGTCCGTGACCGGAATGGACGGAATATTATGTCCTAGCGATCAGCGGCGCTCACCACGTGGGCGCCGCTGATCGCTAGGACATAATATTCCGTCCATGGTAATTAGGTCCAGGGTCACATGGACGGAATATTACGTCCCTTGTAGGTAAGGGGTTAAGGATGACCATAAATATGGTTATAACCAGCATACAGTATTTTTCGCAGTGTGGCATCGGATGTTTTTCGCCTCCTTAGGCCTGTTTCACACTTACGTTTTTTCTGTCAGTTGCAATCCGTTGAAAAGGCGGAGAACGGATCCGTGGCCGTTGAGACACCAACAGGTGCCACTGGACCGTTGTTTTCATGGATCCGCCGAAGTCTGCATTTTAAAGGAACCGCAGCCAAGAGAGAGAGATTTTCGACGCTCCCAGAACGGCATTTCATGGTTAAAATGCCTCCCGGAGTAAAGCTCCCGGCATGCGCACTTAAAAATAGCGGACCGTCAAGGCAAAAAAAAGTTGCATTGTCCTTCTCATCCGCCCGGGAGCCACTAAAATCTTGGCGGAACCCTTAAAATAAGGGGTGGGACGAACGACCGTCAGTCAAGATCCACCACTAATATAAGTCTATGGAGGATAAAAGCGGATCCGCCCATTTTTCGGCGGATCCGTTTTTTTCTAAAATTGGCGGATTTTGACTGACGACAAACAACGGACGTGTGAAACAGCCCATAGCTGTAAATATGACTGCAGCCTCTGAACTCATTATTTAAATTACTTACGGTAATTAGCAATTGCGCAGGAAAAAAAATTATATTAAAAAAAACAGGGTGTAATTACTCTTCTGTACTGATCTCAAAGGGACATCTTAATTATAAGTCAAATAACATGCATTTATTTATCAGGTGTTATATTCCAGAGCTGCACTCATAATTCTGCATGGAGGTAGAAGTACACTACCGGGCTAATAAAATAAGCTATTTCTAACTAGCTGAAGAGCCCGACGTTGCCTGGGCATAGTAACTAACTGTGGTTAGTTACAACAAATGATAATGATTATATTGCACAAAAAAACATTTCACATCATATATTCAACACATTCAAGAGCCTTTTGATAAACAACATTTTTGGTTTTTCCTTTTGGCGCAAAGATGAACAGATTTTTGGCAGTTCCAACTTTTGAACAGGCCACGTAAAGTTGACCATGAGAAAAGCATGGAGATTGCAAATCGATCCCTACTCCTTTCAAGGCCTGTCCCTGAGCCTTGTTAACGGACATTGCAAATGCCAATCGAACTGGAAACTGGAGGCACTTAAAATCAAAAGGCAAATCAGATGGAATGAGTGGAATTCTTGTAATGAAAATGTCCTCTCCTTTGGCACATTCTGTTGCTGAGCTGTGTATCTAATCCTATCCTGTGTGATACTATCTGCTGAGCTGTCTATCCTGTGTGACACTGTCTGCTGAGCTGTGTATCTAATCCTATTCTGTGTGACACTCTCTGCTGAGCTGTGTATCTAATCCTCCCCTGTGTGATACTGACTGCTGATCCGTGTATCTAATCCTCTCCTGTGTAATACAGTCTTCTGCTCCGAGTATCTAATCATATCCTGTGTGATACTGGGTTTCCCCTGCAGTCTGTGTCAGAGGGTGGTCTGTGTCAGCATGGTAATAAATTGTTATTTCCAGCTTTAAAGAAGGACGATAACACCATAGACATAAGAATAATAGGCCTCATTTACCACAACTGTCTACAAGGAAAACTGTTGCTCATGGCAACCAATCACAGCTCAGGTTTCACCTTTTAAACAGCTCTGGGGTGAAATAAAAGATGCTTAGTGATTGGTTAGTATGTGGAGTAGGCGTGGCTTGATACATACATACACTCAGTTTTATACACTGTGTTCCAAATTATTATGCAAATTGGATTTAAGTGTCATAAAGATGTTATTTTTTGTTTTTCAAATAAACTCATAGATGGTATTGTGTATCAGGGCTCTTTGGATCACTGAAATCAATCTCAAATGCCTGTGATAATTAGTTTGCCAGGTGAGCTCAATTAAAGGAAAACTACTTAAGAATGATGTTCCACATTATTAAGCAGGGCACAGGTTTCAAGGAATTTAGGAAATAAAAAGGATCTCTCTGCTGCTGAAAAGCATCAAATAGTGCAATGCCTTGTTCAAGAGATGAAAACATTAGATATTTCCCAAAAATGTAAACGTGATCATTGTACTGTTAAGAGATTTGTGGTTGATTCTGAGCACAGACATGTTTGTGCTGATAAAGGCAGAATGAGGAAGGTTTCTGCCAGGCAAGTTCATTGGATTAAGAGAGTGGCTGCTAAAAAGCCATTACAAACTAGCAAACAGATATTTAAAGCTGCTGGTGCCTCTGGAGTCCCTCGAACCTCAAGGTGTAGGATCCTTCAAAGGCTTGCTGTGGTGCATAAACCTATTATTCGGCCACCCCTAAACAGTGCTCACAAGCAGAAACGGTTGCAGTGGGCCCAGACATACACGAAGACTAATTTTCAAACAGTCTTGTTTACTGATGAGTGTTGAGCAACCCTGGATGGTCCAGATGGATGGAGTAGTGGATGGTTGGTGGATGGCCACCATGTCCCAACAAGGCTGCGATGTCAGCAAGGAGGTGGAGGAGTCATGTTTTGGGCCGGAATCATGGGGAAACAGCTGGTAGGGCTCTTTAAGGTTCCTGAAGGTGTGAAAATGACCTCTGCAAAGTATATAGAGTTTCTGACTGACAGCTGTCTTCCATGGTATAAAAAGCAGAAACGTGCCTTCAGGAGCAAAATCATCTTCATGCATGACAATGCACCATCTCATGCTGCAAAGAATACCTCTGAGTCATTGACTGCTATAGGCATAAAAGGAGATAAACTCATGGTGTGGCCACCATCTTCCCCTGACCTCAACCCTATAGAGAACCTATGGAGTATCATCAAGCAAAAGATCTATGAGGGTGGGAGGCAGTTCACATCAAAACAGCAGCTCTGGGAGGCCATTCTGACTTCATGCAAAGAAACACAAGCAGAAACTCTCCAAAAACTCACAATTTCAATGGATGCAAGAATTGAGAAGGAGATATCAAAGAAGGGTTCCTATGTTAACATGTCACTTGGCCTGTTAAGCTATTTAACTCCAAAATATCCTTTTTGTTTAGTGAATGTGACCTCCTAATGCTGCAAATTCCACAAATGAGCATTTTCAGTTCTTTAAAACATATCAAATGTTTAGAAATTCTACTGTGCCTAATAATTTGGAACAGTGCAATTTGAGTTTTTATTCATTTTGGAGATTATACTGTTATTATTATTTGATGCATACTAACGGGTGATGACTTTTATTAGACTGACTGTCATTTGTACCGACTATTTAGGAAAATCAGAGAAAAATATCATTTGCATAATAATTTGGAACACAGTGTATACGGTATATAGATTTCAATGCATAAATATAATTAGGCAATTTTGGAAAGTCACTTAAAAGTTGTTAAAGGGGATTCCCAGGACTTTAACCTCTTCATCACCAGGCAATTTTTCTTTGTTTATGCTTTTTTTCCCCCTTCTATCGAGATTTTTTTTTTAATTTTTATGTTGATATAGTCACATGAGGGTTTGTTTTTAGCGGGTGAGAATGATTCATTTTACAGTATAATCTGAAAAATAGGGGAGAACATACAGTAACTACATTGGGTAAAAGGGTGAAGAAAAAACTTTCTCAAATTTTTTTTTCTTTGGGTGTTTGTTTTTTATTTTCATGTATTCATTGAGCAATAAAAAAAACAATCTGGTAAAGGTCAGTACAATTACATTGATACTAAACTTTAGTTTTCTTTAATACTCCTGGGGCTTAAAAAAAATTCCAAGCTATGTTATATAAAAAAAAATATATATATATTTATTTTTTTTTTTGTTTTTTTTTGAGGGAAGATGTGGCAACCAAATCCCAGAAATTTTTAGTTTTCAAATTTGTTTCCTTGTTTACCATATGTTTAAAATAATTTTAGATTTTGATTGATTTTACACCTTTGTGGGCATTGTTTTTTTTAAAAAACCAACACTTTTTAGCAGGGCTGTGGAGTCGGTAAGCCACAGTTGCGACTCCGACTCCTGGATTTTATCAGGCTCCGACTCCGACTCCGGCTCCGACTCCGACTCCGGCTCCGACTCCGACTCCTTCATAAATGGCCAATTCATAACAACAAATTTACTGTTGTAAAATATTAAACATCGTGCTTATTCAGTTTCTCACCATCATATAAGTAATCAGACCACTTAGAGCAAAAACTACATTTATTAGAATACAATTAGAATATAGCAAATAACTTTTATAAACTTTTCTAAACTGTAAGTAAATATGCAATAAACACTTTTATGCAGTTAATAAGAAGAAATCTATAAATTTGTCCTCAGAAAAAGTATTGCCTCTGTCAGATCCTCCTTCATGGATGCCCTCAAATCTGATCTAATTATTTTGAGAGCAGAGAACAACCTCTCTACACTAACTTGTGTTGGTGGCAAAGCAGTAACCACTCGGGCAACATCTCTGACAATGTCAGGATACAAAGGAATCGCTTGTTTCACTGTTATTTTTGATGAACGGTCAAATTTCTCAATTTCTTTTAGTGCACATGAAAAAGTCTGCTGAAATGTACTGGCTGTGTTCCTTGATGGGGATGACTCTTCTTCTATGCGGGAACGCTTTGCACGGTCCTTGTGATCCAAATATTTTTCGAAATTAAATTCTTCATCAGTTGATGATGAGGGTGAAGATGTGGCAGGACGACCAAATTCTTCTTGTTCCTCCTGACTGTTCTGCAACCCTTTCATCCTTACTGCTATTTCAAACAGAGCTTCTTTTCCTTTACTTAGCTGTTGATCATCTAGAAGAATCCGATGCATTGGGTCTACATAAACAGCTGCCAAAAGAATGTTATTTTGTAATAGTAGCTCCTCTCTCCATTTCATTGATGTAGCAATGCCACTTGCAATTAACCCTCCTCTTTGGGACAGGCAAAATATCAGGTTCTTCCACTCCTTTAAGAAAATACCTGGAGTTAAGTCCTCTGCTTGTAATTTTTTAGTCACTGTAAATGGGTGCTCTAGCAATTTTTCCAGCTCAGTCACCTGATTCCACTGACTTTCATTTAGCGTCAGTTGAGGGTTAGCCATGTCTACAAGAAAGGTTTTCAGTTGAACCAAGCGCTGAATCATTAAGTACTGCCCCATCGTGTGGCTTGATCAATAATTGCCCCTTTTCCAGCACGTCTCTTCAAAATTGAGTCAACTTTAGGGGTTCTGGCAACAGTAGCCAATTTTCTCACCTTGCCAATCAGTGCAGCAGCATGTCCTTCTTGCAGACTGTCTCTTATAGCCAGCTGTAGCGTATGCACAACACAGCGCATGTGATGAATGAAAGAACATATTGACACAGTTTCAACAAGATCATCTAAACTATCATGTTGCTGTTCATCTGAAGCAACTTCAGTTTGCTCCTCAGTTACAATACTGTGTTCCTCTATTTCAAACTTTCTGTGTCTGTGGACCCAGAATGTTCTCCTAGCTGCTGGTCACCATCATTACTCTCATTCATTAGCTTAATAGTACTTATCATATTTGAAGCATTGTCAGTTACGACAGAAAGAACTTGCTCTTTTTTAAGTTCATAGTCTTGCAGAACCTTTTCCACCAAGACCTGGAGAAACTCACTGGTGTGATGAGCTTTGGTGACTTTACTGCCAATGTCTTGGTAACTACAGTGGGGAAAAAAAGTATTTAGTCAGTCAGCAATAGTGCAAGTTCCACCACTTAAAAAGATGAGAGGCGTCTGTAATTTACATCATAGGTAGACCTCAACTATGGGAGACAAACTGAGAAAAAAAAATCCAGAAAATCACATTGTCTGTTTTTTTTTTCATTTTATTTGCATATTATGGTGGAAAATAAGTATTTGGTCAGAAACAAAATTTCATCTCAATACTTTGTGATATATCCTTTGTTGGCAATGACAGAGGTCAAACGTTTTTGTAAGTCTTCACAAGGTCGCCACACACTGTTGTTGGTATGTTGGCCCATTCCTCCATGCAGATCTCCTCTAGAGCTGTGATGTTTTTGGCTTTTCGCTTGGCAACACGGACTTTCAACTCCCTCCAAAGGTTTTCTATAGGGTTGAGATCTGGAGACTGGATAGGCCACTCCAGGACCTTGAAATGCTTCTTACGAAGCCACTCCTTCGTTGCCCTGGCGGTGTGCATGTTGAAAGACCCAGCCACGTTTCATCTTCAATGCCCTTGCTGATGGAAGGAGGTTTGCACTCAAAATCTCATGATACATGGCCCCATTCATTCTTTCATGTACCCGAATCAGTCGTCCTGGCCCCTTTGCAGAGAAACAGCCCCAAAGCATGATGTTTCCACCACCATGCTTTACAGTAGGTATGGTGTTTGATGGATGCAACTCAGTATTCTTTTTCCTCCAAACACGACAAGTTGTGTTTCTACCAAACAGTTCCAGTTTGGTTTCATCAGACCATAGGACATTCTCCCAAAACTCCTCTGGATCATCCAAATGCTCTCTAGCAAACTTCAGACGGGCCCGGACATGTACAGGCTAAAGCAGTGGGACACGTCTGGCACTGCAGGATCTGAGTCCATGGTGGCGTAGTGTGCTACTTATGGTAGGCCTTGTTACATTGGTCCCAGCTCTCTGCAGTTCATTCACTAGGTCCCCCCGCGTGGTTCTGGGATTTTTGCTCACCGTTCTTGTGATCATTCTGACCCCACGGGGTGGGATTTTGCGTGGCGCACCAGATCAAGGGAGATTATCAGTGGTCTTGTATGTCTTCCATTTTCTAATTATTGCTCCCACAGTTGATTTCTTCACTCCAAGCTGGTTGGCTATTGCAGATTCAGTCTTCCCAGCCTGGTGCAGGGCTACAATTTTGTTTCTGGTGTCCTTTGACAGCTCTTTGGTCTTCACCATAGTGGAGTTTGGAGTCAGACTGTTTGAGGGTGTGCACAGGTGTCTTTTTATACTGATAACAAGTTTAAACAGGTGCCATTACTACAGGTAATGAGTGGAGGAAAGAGGAGACTCTTAAAGAAGAAGTTACAGGTCTGTGAGAGCCAGAAATCTTGATTGCTTGTTTCTGACCAAATACTAATTTTCCACCATAATATGCAAATAAAATGAAAAAAAACCAGACAATGTGATTTTCTGGATTTTTTTTTCTCAGTTTGTCTCCCATAGTTGAGGTCTACCTATGATGTAAATTACAGACGCCTCTCATCTTTTTAAGTGGTGGAACTTGCACTATTGCTGACTGACTAAATACTTTTTTTCCCCACTGTATTTCATTTTTGTCACAAACAAATCGGACATTGATGGCAAAATAGTTCACTCTGTTACGTATGCAGGCATCCATTTTAAGAAACAGAAAGCGTCCCTAGAGAGTTTTTTTAAGTTCTTCCTTTTGTTTAAAAGCTTCTTCGATTACTAATTTTCTAAT
Organism: Dendrobates tinctorius; assembly: GCF_039654945.1. NCBI lineage: Eukaryota > Metazoa > Chordata > Amphibia > Anura > Dendrobatidae > Dendrobates > Dendrobates tinctorius. The sequence goes on along the minus strand of NW_027361688.1, from coordinate 29,709,554 downwards.
ACTCTCTCTCTCCAGAGAAACACCAAGCTTGCGGGCCATTTCCCCATTCAGACACATAAAAGCTGGTCGTGAAAATAATGAAATAGGCACACTATCCTTTACAACAAGCTCTATGATCTGTTTTTTAAATGTATCTACTGTCATTGTCACAGTAACTTTGTCACTGACAAAATATCTTGCAACTGATGGCTGCAAAGTTCTCTGCTCCTTTGTTTGGCTGGAAGAGCTGGGCACTGGTTCATTGGTTTGAATGCAGTCTTTCTCATCCACTGCTTTCAGTACTTCTGGATGAAAGCACTGTAAATGTCTCTTTAGATTAGAAGCTCTGGTAGGAGCATTTTTATCTTTGCCTGAATATGCACTCATCTTGGCTTCACAGCATTTGTTTTCGTCTGGATCATTTGTCATACACTGACAGACATAATGTTTTCTATCTTGAGTGATGGTGAAATGTTCAAATACAGCTGATTTAATGTGATGCTTCTTTGACATTCTCAGGTTTTTAATTCTGCATTCACAATCCAAATGACAATTGTTTTTCCTAAAAACAATTGTACAACATTATTGCCAGGTCGTACAACTGATATAGTGGTCAGTAATACTGTTATTATTCCTCATGTACTCACAGTTAACTGATGCAAAGTTTGTTGAAAGGATAATACTTCTTACAGTCTTCCTCTTCTGAGTAGCAGGCAGCTGTGAGATGCTTGGAAGACGCACGCCTAGTATGATCTAGTCTAGAGGAGGAGCTTTACTACTAAGAATTTGCAACACATTTTCACTTTCAGTTTCATACATTGTAAGTAGGGGGGTTGGGGCAGCATGAGGTTAACCAAGTATAAGATTAGATAAGGGCAGTGGAGAACAGTGACACACAAGAAGTCAGAAATGTCTCTATCTCCAGCAGAACTGCTTATCACTGTTGTTCATAGTTTGATAGAACATATATATTTGAGTAACATTTATAAAATTCATATGAAAGTTCAATTATGAAATATTAATACATTTTTTTTAAAGCTGGAGCCGGAGTTGGTACATTTCTACCGACTCCGACTCCAACCAAAACTAACTCCGACTCCACGACTCCGACTCCGACTCCACAGCCCTGCTTTTTAGTGGCGCTGTAAGATACTGATAGCAGTATCTAAGGGGGTAAACAGGAGCGAACATAACCAACTCCGGTCGCTGCTGTTAGAGACAGGCACTCACATGAGCCGTGCGATATTTTTTCTCACTCCCATTGGCAAGTCTCGGCCGATATACAGTGGGTATGGAAAGTATTCAGACCCCTTTAAATTTTTCACTGTTTCATTGCAGCCATTTGGTAAATTCAAAAAGTTTTTTTTTTCATTAATGTACACTCTGCACCCCATCTTGACTGAAAAAAACAAACAAATGAACTTTCTGCAAATTTATGAAAAAAGAAAAACTGAAACATCACATGATCATAAATATTCAGACCCTTTGCTCTGACATTCATATTTAAGTCATATGCTTTCCATTTACTTGTGATCCTCCTTGACATGCTTCTACTCCTTCATTGGAGTCCTGCTGTGTTTAATTAAACTGATAGGACTTGATTTGTAAAGGCACACACCTGTCTATATAAGACCTCACAGCTCACAGTGCATGTCAGACCAAATGAGAATCATGAGGTCAAAGGAACTGGCCAAGGAGCTCAGAGACAGAATTGTGGCAATGCACAGATCTGGACAAGGTTACAAAAGAATTTCTGCAGTGCTCAAGGTTCCTAAGAGCACAGTGGCCTCCATAATCCTTAAATGGAAGAAGTTTGGGACCACCAGAAGTCTTCCTAGACATGGCCGTCCAGCCAAACAAAGCAATTGTGGGAGAAGTGCCTTGGTGAGAGAGGTAAAGAAGAACCCCAAGATCACTGTGGCTGAGCTCCACAGATGCAGTAGGGAGATAGTTAAACTTTGTGGAACTTTCTTCTATCACTGCAGCCCTCCACCAGTTGGGCCTTTATGGCAGAGAGACCTGACGGAAGCCTCTCCTAAGTGAAAGACATATGAAAGCCCGCATAGAGTCTGCTGAAGAACACATGAAGGACTCTCAGACTGTGAGAAATAAGATTCTCTGGTCTGATGAGACAAAGATAGAACTTTTTGGTGATAATTCTAAGCGGTATGTGTAAAGAAAACCAGGTACTGCTCATCACCTGCCCAATACAATCCCAAAAGTGAAACATGGTGGTGGCAGCATCATGCCATGGGGTGTTTTTGCTGCAGGGACAGGACAACCGGTTGCAATTGAAGGAAACATGAATGTGGCCAAGTACAGAGATATCCTGGATGAAAACCTCTTCCAGAGTGCTCTGGACCTCAGTCTTAGCCGAAGGTTCACCTTCCAACAAGACAATGACCCTAAGCGGACAGCTAAAATAACAAAGGAGTGGCTTCAGAACAACTCTGTGACTGTTCTTGACTGGCCCAGCCAGAGCCCTGACCTAAAGCCTGTCAGGGTCCTGACAGCCCCGGCGTACAGCCTCTGCTAAGCATGGACTCACCGGCACCGTAGGGACCCCTGGGGACAAGAACAGCCGGACAATAAAGATGCACGGGACCTGAATGTAGAAATTTAGAAAGCCGGCACAGGACCTACGGTCATGTGAACGGTCATGTGACTGCAAGGGGGCAGGGCTTAGCGTCCTGCTTTGAGAGGAGGAAGAAAACTCAGTCGGGCAAAGCAGAGGTCAGGCACAATCCAGGCAAGCGAGGTACAGCAGGGATAAACAGACGGAAGGTCAGACAAAGCCAAAGGTCATACACAAGATATCAATACAGTACCAGGGATGAGACAGAACGGACAGTCAGGGCCAAGCAGAGATCAAAAACCAAACGGACGTAGAAGGTACCAAGCAAAATCCAAAGCGATATCCAGAGAACAGACTGAGTCATACACAGGGAATCAAGCAACCAGAACACAGCACTAACACACTCAGGGGTCACCACACAATGCCAAGGGCAAAAGTATAACTGACGGGGATGGGAACTTCCTGACTTCCTGAGAAGCCTCCCTAGAACCAATGAGAGGCCACCCTAATAGGTCCCAGGTGTGCAGGTGAGAGTCTGCACTGCGATCAGAACATTGACCCCAGAAGTGCTAGTCACCCAACAATGGTATCATGACAGTACCCTCCTCTCAACGGGGGGCCTCTGGACCCCCAGGTTTGCCCGGGTACCTAGCATGGAAAGCCCGAGCCAGACGATCCGCATGCATCAACCGGGCCGGCACCCAGGACCTGTCATCCGGCCCATACCCCTTCCAATGAACTAGGTACTGTACTGACCGCCGTACCAACCTAGAATCTACAATGTGACCAATCTCATATTACACATATCCATCAACCGAAACCGGAGGAGCAGCGGACTCGGATTCTCCCCGGACTGCTTCAAACGGCTTCAGTAGAGATCTATGGAAGACGTTAGGGATCTTGAAAGAGGGTGGGAGGCACAGCCTGTACGCTACCGGGTTGATTTTTTCCACAATCTTGTACGGGCCAAGGAATTTGGGGCCCAACTTGGCTTACGGAACCTTTAACTTAATGTTTCGCGTGGAGAGCCAAACTTTCTCTCCCACCTGAAACATGGGACCAGGTGTTCGTTTCCTGTCCGCGAAAAACTTATACCTGCCTTGAGACCTAGATATACGCCGCTGGACTAATGCCCATGTATCTTTTAACCGGTGAACAGAGTCCTCAGCCCCGGGGCCCCCCGAATCCAGACGAGAAAACTCACCAAAATGAGGACTGAACCCATAGTTGATGAAGTAAGGGGACATACCAGTGGACTGACTCACCCGACTATTGAAGGCGAATTCAGCCAATGGCAGTATATCACACCAGTCATTCTGTCTAGCAGAAGTCTGAGGATCTGTTCCACAGACTGATTAGTGCGTTCCATCTGACCATTACTCTCAGGATGGTATGCAGACGAAAAGGACAGAGATATCCCTAATTTTTAACAGAAAGCATGCCAAAACTTAGCCACAAACTGCACACCACGATCAGACACCACATTCAGGGGTACCCCATGCAAGCGGACCACATGCTGCACAAACAATCTGGACAAGATCTCAGCAGAAGGTAATGCTGGCAGGGGTACAAAATGAGCCTGCTTACAAAATCTGTCCACCACTACCCATACCACCGTTTTACCCCTGGAGGAGGGAAGATTGGTAATAAAATCCATGGACAGATGGGTCCACGGTCTTTCAGGAACTTCCAAGGGCATCAGCTCCCCCGCCGGCCGGCTATGGGAGCTTTTAGAACGAGCGCAGACCCCACAACCAGAAATGAATTTCTTTATATCAGAACCCAGAGTAGGCCACCAGAAGATCCTAGCCACCGCCAGTTGCGTGGCTGATATACCAGGGTGAGCACACAACTTGGATTCGTGGAACTCTTGCAAGAGTATAAGGCGAAGTTGTTCTGGGACAAACAACTTGCCCCCTGGTTTGGTCGCAGGAGCCAGCTGTCAGAGACACCGCACTACACTTGCTCATAAAGCCAGTGCGTGTGTCCTGAGTACAGAAGCAGTGCTAAGAGTTACCTGGGGAGCAGGGCAGCAGAGGTGACCAGGCGTGCTTCAACTAATAGTGTCAGGGTCCAGAGAACTCAGATTATGGCAAAGCAGAAGTCATGCACAGTACAGACCAGCGAGGTACAGGAGGGATAAACAGACGGGAGGTCAGACAAAGCCAAAGGTCATACACAGGATCACAGTACAGTACCAGGGAGGAGACAGAGCGGATAATCAGGGCCAAGCAGAGATCAAAACCAAACAGACATATAAGGTACCAGGCAGGATCCAATGCGATATCCAGGGAACAGACCGAATCATACACAGAGAAACAAGTAACCAGAACACAGCACTAACACACTCGGGTCACCACACAATGCCAAGGGCGAAAGTATAACTGACAGGGATGGGAGCGTCCTGAGGCTATAAGAAGCCTCCCCCAGAACCAGGGAGAGGCCACAATCATAGCCCCAGGTGTGCAGGTAAGCCTGCACCGGGATCACAACCTTTAACCCCAGAAATGCCAGTCATCAGCACTGGTTCCAGACATTAACCCCACGTGTGCGAGTCAAACCCGCACTGAGATCATGACAGTACCCCCTCTCTACGGGGGGCCTCTGGACCCCCAGGCTTGCCCGGGTACTTAGCATGGAAAGCCCGCACCAGGCGATCAGCATGCATCAACCGGGCCGGTACCCAGGACCTGTCCTCCGGTCCATACCCCTTCCAATGAACCAGGTACTGTACCAACCGCCGTACCAACCTGGAATCTACGATATGACCAACCTCGTACTCCACCTGCCCCTCGACCAAAACCGGAGGAGCAGCAGACTCGGAGTCTCCCCGGACTGCTTCAAAAGGTTTCAGTAGAGATTTGTGGAAGACGTTAGGGATCTTGAAAGAGGGTGGAAGGCACAGCCTATACGCCACGGGATTGATTTTTTCCACAATCTTGTACGGGCCAATGAATTTGGGTCCCAACTTGGCTGACGGAATCTTTAGCTTAATGTTTCGCGTGGAGAGCCAAACTTTCTCTCCCACCCGAAACATGGGACCAGGTGTTCGTTTCCTGTCCGCGAAAAACTTATACCTGCCTTGAGACCTAGATATGCACTGCTGGACTTCTGCTCATGTATCTTTTAACTGCTGAACAGAGTCCTCAGCCCCGGGACACCCCGAATCCAGACGAGAAAACTCACCAAAATAAGGACTGAACCCATAGTTAATCAAGAAAGGGGACCTACCAGTGGATTGACTCACCCGACTATTGAAGACAAATTCAGCCAACGGCAGTGCATCGCACCAGTCATTCTGTCTAGCAGAGGTTAGACACCTGAGGATCTGTTCCAGGGACTGGTTAGTGCGCTCCGTCTGCCCATTGCTCTCAGGATGGTTTGCAGACGAAAAGGACAGAGACATACCTAATTTTTTACAGAAAGCACGCCAAAACTTAGCCACAAACTGCACACCACGATCAGACACCACATTCAGGGGTACCCCATGCAAACGGATCACATGCTGCACAAACAACCTGGACAACGTCTCAGCTGACGGTAGTGCGGACAGGGGTACGAAATGAGCCTGCTTAGAAAACCTGTCCACCACTACCCATACCACTGTATTACCCTTAGATGGAGGGAGATTGGTAACAAAATCCATGGATAAGTGAGTCCATGGCCTTTCGGGCACTGCCAAGGGTATCAGCTCCCCTGCCGGCCGGCTATGAGAGCTTTTAGAACGAGCGCAGACCCCACAACCAGCAACAAATTTTTTTATGTCCGAACCGAGGGTAGGCCACCAAAAGATCCTAGCCACCGCCAGACGTGTGGCTGAAATACCAGGGTGAGCACTCAGCTTGGATTCATGGAACTCCTGCAAGAGTTGCAGGCGAAGTTGCTCTGGGACAAACAACTTCCCCTCCGGCTTGGCCGCCGAGGCCTGCGACTGGGCCCCCAGAATCTCCCGTTCCAATTCAGATGCGACCTCTGCTATCACAACCCCAGGGTGAAGAATGGAGGACGGTGGCTCAGGGGGCGACACCGGCTGAAAACTGCGTGATAAGGCGTCAGCCTTGACATTCTTAGATCCTGGACGAAATGTAATCGTAAACTGAAAACGGGAAAAAAAAAAGTGACCAACGGGCCTGTCTGGGCGTTAGTCTATTAGCAGACTCAATGTACGACAAATTTTTGTGATCCGTGATCACCGTAACCGGGTGACTGGCCCCCTCCAAAAAGTGCCTCCATTCTTCAAACGCCAATTTGACCGCAAGAAGCTCTCTATTGCCTACGTCGTAATTTCTTTCCGCAGCAGAGAACTTCTGGGAAAAGAAAGCACATGGCCTGAGGTTTGTTAGAGTGGCAGGCCCTTGGGACAACACCGCCACCACCTCAGAGGCGTCCACTTCCACGACGAATGGTTTGGACGGATCTGGCTGCACTAACACAGGAGCAGACATAAAACATTTTTTCAGCATTGCAAAGGCCTCTTTTGCGAGCGAGGACCAATTTCTCACATCCGCACCTTTGCATGTTAGATCCGTGAGAGGTTTGACCACTTGCGAAAACCCCCGGATAAATTTGCGGTAATAATTGGCGAACCCCAAGAAGCGCTGAAGACCCTTAAGATCTCGGGGTTGCAACCAATCCGCAATGGCCTGCACCTTCTTGGGGTCCATGCGAAAACCCTCACCGGATACAATTAACCCCAAAAAGGACAACTCTTGTACACAGAATACACTTTTCTCCAATTTGGCATACAAATGATTTTCTCTAAGCCTTTGGAGCACAGTTCGTACATGTTCCAAATGAGAATACATGTCGGGGGAATATATCAAAATATCATCCAAGTAGATAACGACAAAATGACCAATGAGATCCGAGAATACCACGTTGATGAAATTCTGAAATATGGCAGGGGCGTTGGTAAGACCAAACGGCATGACTAAATTTTCAAATAGTCCCTCGGTCGTGAGGAACGCGGTTTTCCATTCATCCCCCTCCCGGACCCTTATCAAATTATATGCCCCCCGAAGGTCCAGTTTAGAAAACCACTTTGCCCCTGATAGTTAGTTACATAAATCGGGAATCAACGGAAGGGGGTACGTATTCCGTACAGTAATTTGATTAAGCTCCCGGAAGTCGAGACAGGGACGTAACCCGCCATCTTTTTTCTTTACAAAAAAGAAACCTGCCGCCACAGGTGAGACTGAAGGACGTATGTGTCCTTTGCGCAGACTTTCAGTAATGTACTCCTTCATAGCCAAGCGCTCAGGACCGGACAAATTAAACAGACGGGCTTTGGGTAATTTAGCCCCCGGGACCAGCTCAATAGCGCAGTCAAAGGGTCTATGTGGCGGTAACGTCTCGGCCTCGCTTTCGGAGAATACATCTTCGAAGTCCTTCAGGCATTCCGGAATACCTTCCAGCTCGACAGATGATACAGACACAGATTTAACTGGTTCAACCAGCAGTGCGGATTTATCACATAACTCAAAATCATTAAACCCCCATTGAACAATCTCCCCCGTTTTCGAGTTAATAACTGGGTTATGGCGTTGTAACCAGGGCATGCCCAACACCAACCCTGCAGGTAGATTGTCCAGCACAAAACAACTTATGTTTTCCACATTAATAGCGCCCACTCTGAGCGAAAACACATCAGACATAAAGCGAATTCCCTCCTTAGTGAGGGGAGATGAGTCAATGGCCATCACCTTGATCGGAACCTTGAGCCTAACTGTCCCTATCTTGCAGTGTGTGACCAATTGGGAGTCAATGAGGTTAATAGATGATCCGCAGTCCACGAAGGCTGTAGAGGAAAAAGAACTACCGTCCACAAATAGTTCCACAGGCAGTAATACTTTAGAAAACGAGGAAAATGGTACCTGAGGGTCTGAGCAGCCTCCCCGTTGACTACCCAGACCTAGTCGTTTCCCGTTGACCGGGTTTGAAGACGGGCAATTCGGGCACTCCCTTTTCCAATGTCCCATTTTACCGCAGTAAAAGCATAACTGCTTGTCCTTCCGGCGTTTCCTCTCCGTATCCTTCAGGGAGAGGGCGCCTACATCCATGGGCTCAGGGGCAGTCTCTTTTCCACTGGGGAATAATGGAGTATCAACCTGCATCACCCCTCTGGCCCGCAGCCTGCGGTCCATCCGGACGGCCTGGGTCATGGCGTTGTCGAGAGAGTTAGGTGGGGGATGTAACGACAAGGCATCCTGCAGCCGCTCGGACAAGCCTCTGCGAAAGAGTCCTCGGAGTGCGGCGTCGCTCCAAGAGACCTCTGCCGCCCAGCGGCGGAACTCAGAACAAAACCACTCAGCTGAGTGTTTCCCCTGACAGACACTCATCAACATATCCTCTGCCAATCGCACTCGGTCAGGTTCATCATAAATGTGCCCGAGGGCCTCAAAGAATGCGTTCACTGACATACGTTCAGGAGCAGAGGAAGACAGAGAGAAAACCCATGCTTGCGGAGCCCCCCGAAGTAGGGAAATAATGACCCCCACCCTCTGGAACTCATCCCCGGAGGAGCGGGGCCTTAGAGAAAAAAAAAGCTTGCATCCTTCTCTGAAAGACCTGAACTCCTTTTTGTCCCCTGAGAAAAGGTCTGGCAATTTGACCGGAGATTCGGGGGACGCTAATGACACATCCCTACCCCCAGAACTAGAAGCCCCTGCATCGACAGCCCCCTGCACAGTAACCACCAACTGTTGCTGGGTCTGGGCCATCATGCGTTGTTCCACATTGAGCTTATGGAACATTTGGGTCAGGTGCTTGACCTGATCAGACAAGGCTAGTATGGGATCCATGAGGATAACACACACCTTTTTTTTTTTCTTCAGACAAAAAAAAAACTGAAATGGTCAGTTATAATGTCAGAGACACCACACTACTCTTGCTCATAGAGCCAGTGCGTGTGTCCTGAGTACAGAAGCAGTGCTAAGAGTTACCTGGGGAGCAGGGCAGCAGAGGTGACCAGGCGTGCTTCAACTAATAGTGTCAGGGTCCAGAGAACTCAGATTATGGCAAAGCAGAAGTCATGCACAGTACAGACCAGCGAGGTACAGGAGGGATAAACAGACGGGAGGTCAGACAAAGCCAAAGGTCATACAGAGGATCACAGTACAGTACCAGGGAGGAGACAGAGCGGATAATCAGGGCCATGCAGAGATCAAAACCAAACAGACATATAAGGTACCAGGCAGAATCCAATGCGATATCCAGGGAACAGACCGAGTCATACACAGAGAATCAAGTAACCAGAACACAGCACTAACACACTCAGGGGTCACCACACAATGCCAAGGGCGAAAGTATAACTGACAGGGATGGGAGCGTCCTGAGGCTATAAGAAGCCTCCCCCAGAACCAGGGAGAGGCCACAAACATAGCCCCAGGTGTGCAGGTAAGCCTGCACCGGGATCACAACCTTTAACCCCAGAAATGCCAGTCATCAGCACTGGTTCCAGACATTAACCCCACGTGTGCAAGTCAAACCCGCACTGAGATCATGACACCAGCGACTGGGCCCCCTCAATTTCCCGTTCCAATTCAGACGAGATCCCTGCTAACCACCACCCCAGGGTGCAGAATGGAGGACGGTGGCTCAGGGACAGACACAGGGTGAAAACTACGAGATAAGGCATCAGCCTTGACATTCTTTGACCCTGGACGGAATGTAATAGTAAACTGGAAACGAGAAAAAAAAAGTGACCAACGGGCCTGTCTGGGCGTTAATCTTTTAGCAGACTCGAAGTAAGACAAATTTTTGTGATCAGTGATCACAGTAACCGGGTGACTTGCCCCCTCCAAAAAGTGCCTCCATTCCTCAAACGCCAACTTAACCGCAAGAAGCTCTCTATTGCCTACATCATAATTTCTTTCAGCAGCAGAGAACTTCTTGGAAAAGAAGGCACATGGCCTGAGGTTTGTTAGAGTGGCAGGCCCCTGAGACAACACCGTCCCCACCCACCCCCACCTCGGAGGCGTCCAACTCCACCACAAATGGCTTGGAAGGATCTGACTGTATAAAGACAGGAGCAGACATAAAACATTTTTTCAGCGTCGCAAAGGCCTCTTTTGCAAGTGAGGACCAATTTCTCACATCCGTACCTTTGCATGTTAGATCCGTGAGAGGTTTGACCACTTGCGAAAACCCCCGGATAAATTTGCGGTAATAATTGGCGAACCCCAAGAAGCGCTGAAGACCCTTAAGATCTCGGGGTTGCACCCAATCCCCAATGGCCTGCACCTTCTTGGGGTCCATGCAAAAACCCTCCCCGGATACAATTAACCCCAAAAAAGACAATTCTTGCACACAGAATACACATTTCTCCAATTTGGCATACAGATGATTTTCTCACAGTCTTTGGAGAACTGTTCGTACATGTTCCAAATGAGAATGCTTGTCGGTGGAGTATATCAAAATATCATCTAAATAGATAACGACAAAACGACCAATGAGATCCGAGAATACCACGTTGATGAAATTCTGAAATATGGCGGGGGCGTTGGTAAGACCAAATGGCATGACTAAATTTTCAAATAGTCCCTCGCTCGTGAGGAACGCGGTTTTCCATTCATCCCCCTTTCGGACCCTTATCAAATTATATGCCCCCCGAAGATCCAGTTTAGAAAACCACTTTGCCCCTGATAGTTGGTTACATAAATCGGGAATCAACGGAAGGGGGTACGTATTCCGTACAGTAATCTGATTAAGCTCCCGGAAGTCGAGACAGGGACGTAACCCGCCATCTTTTTTCTTTACAAAAAAGAAACCTGCCGCCACAGGTGAGACTGAAGGATGTATGTGTCCTTTGCGCAGACTTTCAGCAATGTACTCCTTCATAGCCAATCGCTCAGGACCGGACAAATTAAACAGAAGGGCTTTAGGTAATTTAGCCCCCGGGACCAGCTCAATAGCGCAGTCAAAGGGTCTATGTGGCGGTAACGTCTCGGCCTCGCTTTCGGAGAATACATCTTCGAAGTCCTTCAGGCATTCCGGAATACCTTCCAGCTCGACAGATGATACAGACACAGATTTAACAGGTTCAACCAGCAGTGCGGATTTATCACATGACTCAAAATCATTAAACCCCCATTGAACAATCTCCCCCGTTTTCCAGTTAATAACTGGGTTATGGCGTTGTAACCAGGGCATGCCCAACACCAACCCTGCAGGTAGATTGTTCAGCACAAAACAACTTTGGTTTTCCACATGAGTAGCGCCCACTCTGAGTGAAAACAAGTCAGACATAAAGCGAAATCCCTCCTTAGTGACGGGAGAGGAGTCAATGGCCATCACCTTGATCGGAACCTTAAGCCTAACTGTCCCTATCTTGTAGTGTGTGACCAAATGGGAGTCAATGAGATTAATCGATGACCCGCAGTCCACGAAGGCTGTAGAGGAAAAAGAACTACCGTCCACAAACAGTTCCACAGGCAGTAACACTTTAGAAAATGAGGAAAAGGGTACCTGATGGTCTGAGCAGTCTCCCCGTTGACTACCCAGACCTAGTCGTTTCCCGCCGACCGGGTTTGAAGACGGGCAATCAGGACACTCCCTTTTCCAGTGTCCCGTTTTACCGCAGTAAAAGCATAACTGCTTGTCCTTCCGGCGTTTCCTCTCCATATCCTTCAGGGAGAGGGCGCCTACATCCATGAGCTCAGGGGCAGTCTCTTTTCCACTGGGGAACAATGGAGTTTCCACCTGCATCACCCCTCTGGCCCGCAGCCTGTGGGCCATCCGGACGGCCTGGGTTATGGCGTCCTCAAGAGAGTTAGGTGGGGGATGTAATGCCAAGGCATCCTGCAGCTGCTCGGACAAGCCTTTGCGAAAGAGTCATCGGAATGCGGCGTCGTTCCACGAGACCTCTGCAGCCCAGCGGCGGAACTCAGTACAAAACCACTGAGTGTTTCCCCTGACAGACACTCATCACCATGTCCTCTGCCAATCGCACTCGGTCAGGCTCATCATAAATGTGCCCGAGGGCCTCAAAGAATGCATTCACAGACACTCTCTCAGGGGCAGTTGGAGAAAGGGAGAAAGCCCAAGCTTGTGGTGATCCTCTTAATAGAGACATAACAACCCCGACCTTCTGACTTTCGTCCCCAGAGGAACGGGGTTTCAAACTAAAAAAAAGTTTGCACCCCTCCATGAAGACCCTGAACTCCTTTTGGTTTCCAGAAAAAAAGTCAGGCAGTTTAACAGGTTGTTCTGGGGACACCAAAACAACACTCGACCAAGCCCCCAGAGACCCAGGAGCTAAAGCCCCCCGCACTGTCTCAGAAACCTGCTGCTGAGAGCGAGCCAGAGCTTGCTGCTCCAGAGAAACCCTGAAACATCTGACTCAGACTTTTCATCCGGTCAGCCAGAGACTGTATGGGATCCATAACTCTCTGCACAAAAAACCCCCAAAAAACTTAATGGTCAGTTATAATGTCAGGGTCCTGAGAGCGCCGGCGTACAGCCTCTGCTAAGCAGGGACTCACCCGCACCGTAGGGACCCCTGGGGACAAGAACAGCCGGACAATAAAGATGCACAGGACCTGAATGTAGAAGTTTAGAAAGCCGGCACAGGACCTACGGTCATGTGAACGGTCATGTGACTGCAAGGGGGCTGGGCTTAGCATCCTGCTTTCAGAGGAGGAAGAAAACTAAGAGTCGGGCAAAGCAGAGGTCAGGCACAATCCAGGCAAGTGAGGTACAGGAGGGATAAACAGACGGGAGGTCAGACAAAGCCAAAGGTCATACACAAGATATCAATACAGTACCAGGGACGAGACAGAATGGACAGTCAGGGACAAGCAGAGATCAAAAACCAAACGGACGTAGAAGGTACCAAGCAGAATCCAAAGCAAAATCCAGAGAACAGACCGAGTCATACACAGGGAATCAAGCAACCAGAACACAGCACTAACACACTCAGGGGTCACCACACAATGCCAAGGGCGAAAGTATAACTGACGGGGGATGGGAGCGTCCTGAGGCTATAAGAAGCCTCCCCAGAACCAATGAGAGGCCACCATAATAGGTCCCAGGTGTGCAGGTGAGAGTCTGCACTGAGGTCAGAACATTAACCCCAGCAGTGCCAGTCACCCAGCACTGGTATCATGACAAACCCAAATGAGCATCTCTGGACAGAACTGAAAATGGCTGTCCACCAACGTTCACCATCCAACCTGACGGAACTGGAAATGATCTGCAAGTAAGAATGGCAGAGGATCCCCACATCCAGGGGTGAAAACTTGTTGCATCATTCCCAAGAAGACTCATGGCTGTACTAGCTCAAAAGGGTGCTTCTACTCAATACTGAGCAAAGGGGATGAATACTTATGACCATGTGGTGATGTTTCAGTTTTTATTTTTAAATAAATTTGCAAAAATGTCTACATTTCTGTTTTTTTTCAGTGAAGATGGGGTGCAGAGTGTACATTAATGAGAAAAAATGAACTTTTTTGAATTTACTAAAAGGCTGCAATGAAATAAAGTGAAAAATGTAAAGGGGTCTGAATACTTTCCGTACCCACTGTATGTGGCCAATTGCAGGATGCTGTGATTTTGTTCTCAGTCCGTTCTAAGCTGAGGTAAATAAAAAAGAAAATTAAAAAAGAAAAAATGAGCAGAGAATCACAAAACAACATTAGTCAGGGTGTAATCTGATTTTTTTTTTACAAAAAGGCTGAAATAACTCACATGTTGCGTTTTCCCACAATGTACGTCATATGTCGTAAATGGGTTAAAGAATAGAAAACTCTCTCTAAAATCTAAGATGTGTATATATTTATACTGGCTGTTATAAAGGGGTTGTAGCAAGTGTAGCATTACTTTCAGCAGACCTGTAGATAATGAGAGTGCATGTAAGTAATCGTGATGAGCAAGCGTGCTTGGATAAGGCGTTATCTGAGCATGCCTGTGCGCTAACAGAGTGCCTTCAGCGTGCTCGAATAATGTATATTAATGTATAATAATGCATGTCCTGTCGCAGTTTGCCAGCTGCAACACATGCAGGGATTGTCTGTTAGGAAATCCCTGCATGTGTTGCGGCTGTCGAACAGCCGCGGGGACTCAGGCAATGTACGTGGCCCCGGCATCTTCACCTTCAGAAGTAACTCGGGGAACATATTATTCGAGCACGCTGAAGACACTCGGTTAGCACCCGAGCATGCTTGGGTAATCTCTTATCCCAGCACGCTCGCTCATCACTAGTAAGCCTGAAAAGTTCCAGTTTTGTTTCATCGCTCTGAATCCCAAATCTTCCGTGACGTATTTATATGGTTTTGTGCTTACTGAAGGCGACTTCCCTTGTGCTTTTGGGTCTGAAGAAATTATGTCTTGTTTGGGCAAGGAGACCTTCAGCATTTACTGTGCAACCTGAATCCTCAGTGCCCGCTGCAACCACATTCTGCACCAGGTCTTTTGCCTTCACTCCAGTTTTTGATCACCTGCTGCCTCTGGGATCTGGGGGAAGCTTCCACGGTCAGTTACTGCACCTCTATCTTTTTTGGACCAATTTCTTAACAACCCAAGAATATTAGTAATCTGGATGCCATTGCCCTTGAGGAATAGACTAAAATGCCTTAGGAAGGTTGCCAGAAGTCTGCCTGTGCGTCACAATTACAGCAGGTTACAACAGCCAGAGGGGCTCATCTAAGTACTAAAGATGCTCGAAGCCTTACTAAGTATCTAAGCATTTTCTCTTTTATATCTGCATCCCAGAAATCCCTTACAGATGGGTTCTCCGACCTGGAAATGAATCACGTAAGACCTAGGGATTCATGGTGTTACTTTTATTACAACAAACTACAGGCTTTCTATGCATTTTTTAGACAAAAACAGAGGCACTTCAAACAGCAAATTCATTTCAACTGTGCGGAACTCCATATAATCAGATACCCCCGACGACTAAGGAACATACAGACAGGTCCCCGACTGTTGCTCCACCGTCTCGTCATAAAAGGTTGGGATGTAAGTGACATAAGGCCATGACAGCGCAGGTTATTCTCTGATCTGAAAAATAAAGAATTGAATCAGATTTGAAGAATTCAAGGGAGAAAATGGGAAAAAAAAAAAGGAACATTCGGATATTATTTGTACTGTGCTGCGAGTCCACACAGAACTGGACAGAAGATCAAAACTGCCGGAGGCTGAAGAACAGCGCCATCTGGTGGCTGGTTGTAAACACAAACTTTTGGAAGCCTGAATAGTGGCTAGATGCCATTCAGGTACTTGGACAAACCCTTGTAAATCCCTGTGTTCCCTCCCCACAAGTAAAATAAAACAGAAACTTATACTCCTCTCTGGTGCCAGCCCTGTTCCCGCGGCGTTGGCACTGCCTCTCCCAAGGATCACGTAACATTTATGTCACACAATCCCTAACACCAATCAGCATTGCCATCATTCTCCCTTCCAGCTGATGTGATTTGACATGCCAAGGAAGTCAGAGCTGCGGCTGTTGTCACTACCAGTAGATTTCTTGATTTGTCCAAAAGTGGAGAGAATGAAGCCAACGCCGACTGGCCTCAGGGATCGTGTGACATAACAGTGATAGGTGATCCCTTGGAAAGCCAGTGCCAACACCGCGGGAACAGCGCCGATTGGGCACTGGGCTCACGTGACATAACCACTGCAGGACAGCCCCGGTAACATGAGTGCAGAAACCGCTGGAATGGCACCAGAGGTGAGAATAATGTTTTCTATTTTATCAGAGCAAAACATTCAGATTGAGAAAGGGTTGTCCACTACTAGGAGTAACTAACTTCGTTAAGGTTGCGGGGTATATGACGATGCGTGGCGGTAGGGGCGTCGGGCATATGACGATGCGTGGCGGTAGGGGCGTCGTGCATATGACGATGCGTGGCAGTAGAGGCGCCGGGCATATGACGATGCGTGGCGGTTGAGGCGTCGGGCATATGACGATGCGTGGCGGTAGAGGCGCCAGGCATTTGATGATGCGTGGCGATAAAGGCGTCGGGCATATAATAATGCGAGGCGGTAGGGCCGCCGGGTATATAACGATGCGTGGCGGTAGGGGCGCCGGGCATATGACGATGCGTGGCGGTAGGGGCGCCGGGCATATGACGATGCGTGGCGGTAAAGGCGCCGGGCATATGACGATGCATGGCGGTAAAGGCGCCGGGCATATAACGATGCGTGGCGGTAGGGCCGCCGGGCATATGACGATGCGTGGCGGTAAGGGCGCCGGGCATATAACGATGCGTGGCGGTAGGGCCGCCGGGCATATGACGATGCGTGGCGGTAGGGGCGTCGGGCATATGACGATGCGTGGCGGTAGGGCAGCCGGGTATATGACGATGCGTGGCGGTAGGGGCGCTGGGCTTATAACGATGCGTGGCGGTAGGGGTGCCGGGTATATGAAGATGCGTGGCAGTAGTGGCGCCGGGCATATGACGATGCGTAGCGGTAGGGGCGCCGGGCATATGGCGATGCGTGGTGGTAGGGCAGCCGCACATGATATTTACCACTATTTAGAGACATGCGCCTGGCACTACAGCTGGTATGTTACGAGCAGCCCTTCACATTTTGTGACCCTGTAATGTATACACGGGTCGACCTCTTGCCACCATTTAAAGGGATTGTCCAGACCTAGGGTACAAGTCTGCAACCACTCCTGTCAGTGTGCACACTGCCATTATTCTCAATTTGTGGGCGCGGCGGGCACGTGACCATAAGTGTGCAGTTTGCATAAATGCAGCCACTGCAGACTAGACGTATGTGGCCTTTCTCAATACAAGTGAATTGAGTGAGGCCAGACACGTCTAGTTGGAATGTGGCCGGGAGTATACAAATCACATACTTACAGTCATATGACCAGTGAATCCTGACAGTGCGCTCTTTTCCCTTCCATCAGAACGCAGTAAAGACGGACCACACTGGGCACGTCAGGACGAAGCACACAGCATGTGAACGAGCCCCTACAGTCACACACAGGACAGGGAGCAAAAGGGATGGAAACACGGCTGAGTTCTTCACACTCATTTAGGAGATTTCTTGTTTCCGTTTTTGATGTGTTTTTTTATTTTCTCATTCATTTGAATGGGTGGAAAAAAGCTTCAGAAAACACCGAACTGTTCCCCTCTCCCATCAATGCGGGATAAGTTATTAACCCCTTTAATTTTCAGGTAGTGAACTGTTAGGCCTCATAAAGGCATCCCTGTTTTTCACATAACCACTATAATGGGTTAAAAAAAAATAACAGATGGTTTATACAGAGAAACTGATCGAACATTGAGGAAAACGCTCCATGTTTTTCACATACAAGAAAAGTTGATGTCTGAATGAAGCCCAAAGATGTGTTCTCCACCAAAACCAAAGTAATTGGCAGGAAACAGGACATGTACAATACTTGACTTTTTTGGCTAAAATGAATAAACGAGTGAAAAAAAAATTGTTAGAAAAAAAGAATTTATGTGCAGCAGATTAAAAAAAAAACAAAAAACAAAGCCTCATGTGTAGGCATTGCAAGACCTTAGGTATCCATGGTTCTGACGACTAGCAACTAACCGTCACTATATGAGTGGTCGTATCCCTGGATACCCAAGTTACTGCAACGCCTGCACGTGAGGAAAGACAGAGCGAATCAGAAGAACTATACAGTACATTACTAATTGGAGGTATTTGCTAATATTATTATTATTATAACACCTACTACATATTGGGAAAGGATCTTGAAGATGGGAGTACCCCTTTAAGCAGCAGAGGTTAGGGTGGGGTAGCAGATTGTAAAGATACTGGAGCTCTGTTGCGCAGAAATTCGGATTACTATGCACATTTGACTCATGAGTAGATGGACGGGCGTACCAGCGCAGGCCTCGGCTCCTTTTTGCTTCTCCCCACTGTCTTCGTATCTGTTTACATAGTGGAGACACAGGCTCTGCTGCAGGACGTCACCTCTGCTCACCACCGTCAGGCAAGAGCCGGGGCGGCACCAGAGGGCAGAAGTGAAGAGGAGCCAAGGACTGCGTGGGGGCGCCAGTATGTCTGTTCACCAGGGCACTTTCACACCCAATTTGTTTGTACAAGAAAGAAACACAAATATTTGGAGTAACGGAGCGCTGGATAACAATGGATCCATGGAAATACAATCCTGTGGTGCCTCACATTGCCTAGGCACCTTCTTACGGGCAGTTTCCCTTTAAAGTGGTTGTGTGGCACTTTAACCACTTCACCAGTTTCCATTTCTGCTCCTTAATATTTTCCTCCCCTTCTTCCCAGAGCCATAACTTTTTTATTTGTCCTTCAATATGGCCATGTGAGGGCTTGTTTTTTGCGGGAAAAGTTGTAATTTTGAACGACACCAATGGTTTTACCATATAGTGTATTGGAAAACGGGAAAAAAATTCAAAGTTCAGTGAAATTGCAAAAAGTGCCATCCCACACTTACTTTTTTTTTTTTTGCTAGGCTCACTAAATGCTAAATCTGACCTGCCATTATGATTCTCCAGGTCATTATGAGTTCACAGACACCAAACATGTCTAGGTTCCTTTTTTATTTAAGTGGTGGAAAAAAAAAATCCAAATTTGTAAGCGATCTTGTCATTTTCCTAGATCCGCAGCGTCTCCATTTTTCAGGTTCTGGCCCCGAGTGAGGGCTTATTTTTTGCGCCTTAGCTGACGTTTTTATTGATACCATTTTGATTTTTTTTCTCCTGACACCGTTTACCTATCGGATTAATTATTTTTATACTTTGATAGATCAGACGTTTCTGAATGAGGCGATACCAATTATGTGTATTTATTTGTTTTTATTGTTTTATTTTGAATGAGGAAAAAGAGTGGTTTCAGTTTGTGTTTTTTAATATGTTTTAAAACTTTTTTTTTCCTTGCTTCAATAGTCACCTTAAAAGACTTGAAGCTGCGATCATCTGATCTCCTGTGCTTCAGCCCTTCTATGTGTAGCATAAATCATGAGATTTTCATTGAGAGGCACAGGGGTCTTCTGCAGACCCCCCGGCTGTCATGGCAACCCATCGGGGCCCCGTAATCAGGTGACAGGGGCGCCGATGGGCATGTTTTATGAAGTGTTTCTGGCTGGTGAGTGCTTGATGCCTCTGTCAGAGATTGTTAGAGTCACATGAAAACTTCTCAGATCAGCTGTCACCTACGGGGTAAGATGCAGGCTCGGCACCGGAGCCCGCATCAAGTGTGGGAACACAACTTTATACGTCCAAGGTCGTGAAGGGGTCAACATTGATGGCCTAAATTGATGGCCTACACTTAGGTCATCAATATCTGATTGGTGGTGGTGCGACACCCAGAAACCCCCGTCGATCAGCTGTTCCCGATGTGGTTGGCGGCCAGAACTGCTCAGTTGTGGAGCTGCACAGCACAGCTCTGCTGACGGTATAGTGGCCGCCGGTCGGGTACTGCACATGCACCACCCATTCAAATCAATAGCAGGTGGATGTGCAGTACCCGGCCACTATTCTGACGACGGATCTGTGCTGTGCAGCTCCACAACTGAGCAGTTCCAGCCGACACCGGGATCAGCTGATCAGCGGGGTGTGCCCAGTGTTGCACCATCACCAATCACACATCTATATTAAAGTCCCGGACAGCCCCTTCAAGAGAAGACACACTGGGATAGGCTTTATTGTTAGCATTTCCGCTGTGACATATTCACCGTCTCACTCTTCCTCCTTCGCCACATTATTTGGTACATAAGTGTTTGACTTCTTTTCCAGTCTTCTTCAGGGTCTCCAGCAATTGGTCCACGGAGTGACTACCGGACTCGATCACCACCTTCTTATTCGGCAAATCAATTTCATACTGAACATCTGAAGGAGAAACAACCTCAATCAATAAATGAATAGCGGTCGGGGGACGTACGATACATGGGCAGCAGCGACATTCACATAAAGGCAAGTTATGTGATTACGCAACACAATCCCCTTGAGATGTAAAGGGAATCCGTCAGCAGGTATTTGCTATGTAATCTGAGAGCAGCATGATGTAGGGGCTGAGACCCTGATACCAGCAATGTTTCACTTACTGGACTGCTTGCTGTAGTTTATGATAATCTAGAACAATTCTGTTACAGGAGGACTAGTGTCATGTAGTCCTCCATGTGTGTGACCTCTGTTTAACCCCGTTCCCACCACTGACTAGCAGCTGTGCACACTGTGCATAGGCAGAAAGCTGCCAATCAGTGGTATGGGTGGAGCTGTCTATTAAGTCGAGTGGGAGGAGATTTGGTTTATCTTTAAAAAAAAGCTAAAATATTGTACTGGAAAAATGACCTGAACTTTCAAAATAAGTACACCAGTTTGATCAGGTCCAATAGATCTTTTTAATATTGTATGCAGTTTGTATTGTGAAATCTGGCGACAGATCTACTTTGATCCTACCTTTTCATATTGCACTCAGAGCTTAGAAATATCAAGAAATCTCAGCATTCAGAGAACTGCTAGATCTGCAGCAGATAAAACAGTGATGATATCAAAACTGCAGCGAGTAGCTTAGTGATACATCGCTAGAATCAGAGTCTGACTTTACATCATGCTGCTCTTAGATGGGGTAGCAAAAATCTGGGGACGGATTCCCTTACAAAAAAAAAGTTGATGCCTGTAGTTGCCACTAGAGGGAGCTTGCTGTATAATGTGTATTCACTGAACTTAAAGGGGTTGTCCAGACTTCCAAAATTTATGACCCATCTACAGGACAGTTGGTGTCCAACGCTTAAAATCTGAATTACTCAACTGTTATTCGCTATTTAATTACCCAAAATTAGATTTGCAGGAAGCTCCTCTGTCCCTTGCAAACTTACTACAACGTTTCTTTTAGGAATTTGCAAAAAATCTTGCAGACTTGACTAGATGAGAGACTTAGGACTGGGATCTAAGCGGTAACATTTCTACTTGTGGAGAACGACGAGCCAGGACTAGCAGCTATTCCTGTCTTAAGCATCCTACTTAACCAAATCAGATCTCATACTTTGCTCTGATGAGGGGCAACACACAGAAACATGTGTCTGCAAATAGAGATTCCGGATTGGCTTTTAGAATCATAGAATCATAGAATCATAGAATCGTAGAGTTGGAAGGGACCTCCTGGGCCATCTGGTCCAACCCCCTGCTCAAAGCAGGATTCGCTAAATCATCCCAGTTAGATGTCTGTCCAGCCTCTGTTTGAAGACTTCCATTGAAGGAGAACTCACCACTTCTCGTGGCAGCCTGTTCCACTCATTGATCACTCTAACTGTCAAAAAGTTTTTTCTAATATCTAATCTGTGTCTCCTCCCATTTTGTCCTAAGTCATGTGACAAGGCTCATTATAGGGTCGATATTGACTTTTAGGATTGCTGCTTCCAATAGGTGGTGCTAAAGTTCAAGTCCTCCTCCTCTCTGAAGACTCAATTTGCATCACACACCAGACTGACCTCGCAATGGGGTATAACCACGCACCAGACTGGCGTATGTGCAAACAGCAAACATAAATACCTGGTGTACCTCTCTTGCCACTCCTACCTTGTGTATGAAAAAGCTCTGTCGTTAACCCCTTCACCCCCAAGGGTGGTTTGCACGTTCATGACCGGGCCAATTTTTACAATTCTGACCACTGTCCCTTTATGAGGTCATAACTCTGGAACGCTTCAATGGATCCCGGTGATTCTGACATTGTTGTCTCGTGACATATTGTACTTCATGATAGTGGTAAAATTTCAGTCAAATAACTTGCGATTATTTGTGAGAAAAATGAAAATTTGGCAATTTTCCAACTTTGAATTTTTATTCCCTGAAATCACAGAGATACGGCACACAAAAAACTTGATAACTAACATTTCCCACATGTTTACTTTACATCAGCACAATTTTGGAACCAACATTTTTTTTTAGGAAGTTATAAGGGTTAAAAATTGACCAGCGATTTCTCATTTTTGCAACACCATTATATTTTTACGGACCACATCACATTTGAAGCCACTTTGAGGGGTCTATATGATAGAAAATACCCAAAAGTGACACCATTCTAAAAACTGCACCCCTTAAGGTGCTCAAAACCACATTCAAGACATTTATTAACCCTTTACGTGCGTCACAGGAATTTTTTTGAATATTTAAAAAAAAATGAACATCTAACTTTTTCACAAAAAAATTACTTCAGGTTCAATTTTTTTTATTTTACCAAGGGTAACAGGAGAAATTGGACTGCAAAAGTTATTGTGCAATTTGTCCTGAGTACGCTGATACCTGATATGTGGGGGGGAACGACTGTTTCGGCGCATGGCAGAGCTCAGAATGGAAGGAGCGCCGTTTGACTTTTTCAATGCAAAATTGGCTGGAATTCAGATCGGACGCCATGTCACGTTTGGAGAGTCCCTGATGTACCGAAACAGTGGAAACCCCCTACAAGTGACCCCATTTTGGAAACTAGACCCCTAAGGAACTTATCTATTTATGTGGTGAGAACTTTAAACCCACAAGGGCTTCACAGAAGTTTATCAAGTACAGCGGTACAATTAATAAATCATATTTTTTCCACAAAAATGATCTTTTCACCCCCAATTTTTATTTTCCCACGGGTAACAGGACCCTAAAAGTTATTGTGCAATTTGTCCTGAGTACGCTGATACCCCACATGTGGGGGTAAACCACTATTTGGGCGCATGGCAGAGCTCGGAAGGGAAGCAGCGCCATTTGACGTTTTTGGCTGGAATTGAGATCGGACACCATGTCGCGATTGGAGAAACCCTGATGTACCAAAACAGTGAAAACCCCCCACAAATGACACCATTTTGGAAACTAGACCCCCTAAGGAACTTATCTAGATATGTGGTAAGAACTTTGAACCCACAAGGGCTTCACAGAAGTTTATAACGTACAGCGGTACAATTAAAAAAATCATATTTTTTCCACAAAAATGATCTTTTCACCCCCAATTTTTATTTTCCCTCGGGTAACAGGACCCTAAAGGTTATTGTGAAATTTGTCCTGAGTACACTGATACCCCACATGTGGGGGTAAACCACTATTTGGGCGCATGGCAGAGCTCGGAAGGGAAGCAGCGCCATTTGACGTTTTTGGCTGGAATTGAGATCGGACACCATGTCGCGATTGGAGAAACCCTGATGTACCAAAACAGTGAAAAACCCCCACAAATGACACCATTTTGTAAACTAGACCCCCCAAGGAACTTATCTAGATGTGTGGTGGGCACTTTGAACCCCCCAGTGCTTCACAGAAGTTTATAACGCCCGGGCGTGAAAATAAAAAATTCATATTTTTTCCACAAACATGATCTTTTAGTCACCATTTTTTTTATTTTCCCAAGGGTACCAGGAGAAATTGGACCCCAAAAGTTGTTGTCCAATTTGTCCTGAGTATGCTGATACCCCATATGTGGGAGAAAACTACTGTATGGGCACACGTCGGGGCTCGGAAGGGAAGTAGTGACGTTTTGGAATGCAGACTTTGATGGAATGGTCTGCGGGTGTCATGTTGCCTTTGGAGAGCCCCTAATGTACCTAAACAGTGGAAACCCCCCACAAATGACCCCATTTTGAAAACTAGACCCCCTAAGGAACTTATCTAGATGTGAGGTGAGCATTTTGAACCCCCAAGGGCTTCACAGAAGTTTATAATGCCAGGGCATGAAAATGAAAAAATCGTATTTTTTCCACAAACATGATCAATTAGTCCCCAATTTTTTTTATTTTCCCAAGGGTAACAGTAGAAATTGACCCCCAAAAGTTGTTGTCCAATTTGTCATGAGTACGCTGACACCCCATATGTGGGAGAAAACTACTGTATGGACACACGTCGGGGCTCGGAAGGGAAGTAGTGACGTTTTGGAATGCAGACTTTGATGGAATGGTCTGCGGGTGTCATGTGCGTTTGGAGAGCCCCTGATGTACCTAAACTATTGAAACTCCCCATAAGTGACCCCATTTTGGACACTAGACCCCCCACGGAACTTATCTAGATGTGTGGTGAGCACTTTGAACCCCCAAGTGCTTCACAGAAGTTTATAACGCTCGGGCGTGAAAATAAAAAAATCATTTTTTTCCACAAAAATGATATTTTTGCCCCCAATTTTTTATTTTCCTAAGGGTAACAGGAGAAATTGGACCCCAAAAGTTGTTTTGCAATTTGTCCTGAGTAGGCTGATACCCTACGTGTGGGGGTAAAACACTGTTTGGGCACATGGCAGAGCTTGGAAGGGAAGGAGCACCATTTTACTTTTTCAACTCAGAAGTCGCATGCTAAAAGACGCTTTCTATTGTAAAAATAGTTTTTGCATCACCACATATTGAAAGCTATAATTTTTCCATATTTTGACCCACCGAGTCATGTGAGGTCTTATTTTTTGCGGGACAAGTTGACGTTTTTATTGGTACCATTTTCGGGCACGTGACATTTTTTTGATCGTTTTTAATTCCGATTTTTGGGACGCAGAATGAACAAAAACCAGCGTTTATCGGTCGTCCATGACAGCACCACCTGAGAGAGGGGATCCGCTCTTCAGGAACAGGAAACCTACAGATACAAAAGGGCGGCACCTCTCCCATGCATCAGTTGGTTTCCTGTTCCTAGAGGACGGGACTTCCTTCAGATCGTCCATCATGGAGTCGCGGAGGGATTCCCAGGCCAGCTGACCGACCCAGGTAGCGAGGGGGTCTCCTACCTCGGTCAAGCTCGGGTCCCTGGAAGCGCCACGGTGGGGCCGGTTAGGTCGCCACGACGGTGGTAAGAGCAGGTGGAGCCAAGGGTCCGGTGGACAGCCGCCTCCATAATGCCGGCACCAGGAGGTATGTATGTCCCGGACCCCTCCTGGTGCACTCTCCCCGTGGTCCGGTATCTCTTCCTGTCCGGGCCGGCGGTGGCGCCCGGTCGGTGGGCGCAGGTTGGCGCGCGTGGGGGCTGTGGCCTTGCCTGAGCTGGGGGTGCCGTGCCGGCTCCCTCTGCGCACTCCCCGCAGTCCTCAGACGGGCGGCGGAAGTGACGCGGTGGAAGGGGCGGGGCCGGGGACGCCGAAACCGGAAGTTGGGTGCCGGCCGGCTTCCAGCGTGCGCTGCGTGTGCACGGCGGTACTGGGCGGCGCGCTGTGCCCGGGGATGACCGGAGCATGCGGGGGGAGGTCGCGGGGGGTCCCGGGTGGGAGGTGCCGCGCCAGAACCCTGCTGACCCTGACAAGGAGGCCTTAAAAGGCAGGAGGTGACGCTGCTGGGGTGCTTCTGAAGGCCCAGCGATGGATACGACAGAAGCCCCCATAGAGCAGCTGGACAAGGTGCAGGAGCACCCACAGAAACAGGCCACAGTGAAACCGCATGCGAGTGGCCAGCAGAAGAAGAAACGGACGGGCGAACAAAGCCACAGAAGTTCCTCCAGGCTAAAGGACCCTCCTGCTTCCCTCCGTGATCCAGTACCTGCCTCATCTGCATGGGTAAGAGAACTCCGTGAATGTACCCTGATGCAGTGTTCCCTTATGGGTTTTTTTCGCAGGGGAGGAAAGCTACGGAAAAACAGAAGCACATGGAATGTGCTCTCTGTAGTTGCCCCTTGCCGGACGGCCACCCTAAAAAGTTGTGTCAGCCATGTGTGAGACAAACGGTAGGGGTGGTAGGGGACGTTGGCCCAGGGGTAGATTGACAGGCCCTTACACTCTCCCCCATCCATACAGGTAGCGGAAGAAACGCCGGACTTCACCACAAACCTGAGGGAGATAATCAGGACAGAGATAAAGGCCCTATCTAAAAAGGATTCTTCTAGGAGAAGATAATTTAGTTTCTCAGGTTCAGAGTCCTCGACCGCCCTAAAGATCGATGACTCCTCAGATTCCCCGGCCTCCACTTCGTCTTCTTCGGAGGAAGACTCGAGTCGATTCTGCTTCCCCTTAGACCAGATGGATAAGCTAGTTAAAGCAATAAGGTCCCCCATGGGGGTAGCAGACACAAAGCCGGAACTTTCAGCTCAGGACGTGATGTTCGGGGGTCTAGATCCCAGGAAGCGGAAGGCCTTTCCATTAAATGATAAGGTCCAGAGCCTAATAGATAGGGAATGGAAGAGACCTGAAAAAAGGGGCTCCTTACCTCCTGCCTTCAAGCGGAGGTACCCGTTTGACGACCCAGTGGTAAACAGATGGGATAAGGCCCCTAAGCTGGACGCGGCAGTAGCCAAAGCCTCCAAAAAATCCTCCATACCCTTCGACGACATGGCCTCCTTAAAAGACCCGCTAGATAAGAAAGCGGATTCTTTTTTGAAGGGAACATGGGAGATGTCAGCAGGTGCTCTAAGACCAGCGATAGCTGCCACATGTACGGCCAGATCCATGATGGTCTGGCTAGACCAATTGGATTCCCAACTAAAGGACGGAGTCTCAAGAGCATCTATCCGGAAAACTCTGCCAATCATCCAAAGTGCGGCAGCTTTTTTGGCTGATGCTTCAGCGGACTCTGTGAGGATGGCAGCTAGAACTGTGAGTTTATCTAACGCAGCTCGAAGGGCCCTTTGGTTAAAATGCTGGCCGGGAAATATCCAGGCCAGATCATGACTCTGCTCCATTCCATGTGAGGGTGAATATCTGTTTGGCCCCGTCTTGGATGAACTTTTAGAGAAAGCCGGGGATGATAAAAAGAAGTTCCCCAGTCTACCGAATCCTTCTTACAGACGTCCCTTTACCAGGAACGGCTATTTCCGTAGAAGGCCGTCCAGAGATCAGGGCAGATGGGATGACAAAAGGAGAGGTACAGGTTTCATGTTCGGAGGAGGGGGGCGCCAAGAAGGTCCAGCACGTGACACTAAAAAACCGCCCCAATGACTAGTTGCTGCGGTAGGGGGGAGACTAGCTGCCTTCTACCCAGCCTGGTCCATGATTTCTAATAGTAAATGGATACTGGGGGTGATAGCTGCGGGTCTACGCCTAGAATTCGCCCGGGTTCCCCAAGATCGATTTAAGGTCACCCTGCTCAGGTCTTCCACATCAGAACAAGCTGCCCTGGAGGCCGAGGTGCATGATCTTTGCCGCAAGAGAGTCCTAACGGTGGTCCCAGAGGGAGAAACAGGGAAAGGGTTTTACTCCCCCCTGTTCCTGGTCCGTAAACCAGATGGGTCCTTTAGGACTATAATAAATCTTAAATCCCTCAACGAATTCCTGGTCATACACCCGTTTAAGATGGAGACATTTAAATCAACAATAAAATTGCTGTTTGAAAACTGTTTTATGGTGGTGTTAGATTTAAAGGACGCTTACTACCATATTCCCATTCATGCAGCTCATCAGCGGTTTCTCAGGGTGGCGGTTCAGCTGGATGGATCAGTCCAACATTTCCAATATGCGGCCCTCCCCTTTGGGGTGGCAGTCGCTCCCCATGTGTTTACCAAAGTAGTAGCGGAAGTTATGGCCCATCTACGTGAATCAGACATTCTTGTCATCCCCTACTTAGATGACTTCCTGATCGTAGGGAAAACGGCAAAACATTGTTTGGAACAGCTACAAAGGGCAATGTCTGCCCTAGAGGGGTTAGGATGGCTGCTTAACATTAAAAAGTCTCGGTTACAGCCGGTGAGAGTCCAACAATTCTTGGGCCTGATCCTAGATTCTGAGAAACAGGAATGCCGTCTGCCCCCGGAGAAGCTTGTTCGCCTACACCATCAGGTCCTGAACGCTTGCAATAACCCCACCATGTCCCTCAGGAAAGCCATGTCCCTTCTGGGTTCCCTTTCGGCCTGTATCCCGGCGGTCCAGTGGGCCCAGTTTCATTCAAGAACACTACAGGGCGAGGTCTTAAGGCATCAAAGAATCCTTGAGGGTTACTTAGAGGGCCAGCTAACCTTGTCCCGAAACACAAGGGAGTCCCTAGAGTGGTGGCTAGACAAGGATAATTTATCCAAAGGGGTCCCCTGGGAGTGTGACATATCCCGCACAATCACCATGGATGCTAGCCCTACCGGTTGGGGGGCTCATATGGGGGAGATCCTAGTCCAGGGCCTATGGGAGCATCATCAGATAGAAATGTCATCTAACCTGAAAGAGTTAACAGCAGTAGAGCAGGCAGCTAAGGAGCTACTTGTGTATCTACAGGGCCATCATGTGCGAGTGTTCTCCGACAATCAGGTCACCGTGGCTTATATCAACCACCAAGGTGGGACTCGTTCCAAACCCCTGATGAATGTGGCAGAATGGTTGTTCTGGCTAGCAGAGCAGCATTTTCAATCTTTAACAGCTCTACATATAAAAGGGAAGGAAAATATCACAGCAGATTTCCTAAGCCGCAATCCACTTAAACAAGGAGAATGGTCCCTAAGCACCTCCATCTTCGACCTGATTGTACAAAAATGGGGACAACCAGAGGTAGACCTCTTCGCTACCAGGGAAAGCAGAAAATTAAAATAATTTTGCTCCCTAAATCCCAGAGAGAACCCCCTGGCGGTATATGCCTTTCTGATAAAGTGGGACTTCAGACTAGCATACGCCTTCCCTCCCCTATCGCTACTACCCCTGGTGATGAAGAAAATCAGGAGAGACAAAGCAAGGGTGATAGTTGTCGCTCCATTTTGGCCCAGGAGGGCTTGGTTTTCTTGCCTCAGGACCATGTCGGTGTCCGACCCTTGGGTCCTTCCGGACATCCCGGATCTCCTATCCCAGGGCCCAGTGTTCCATCCTCAGGTGGCTGGCCTACATCTGACGGCGTGGAGTTTGAATGGACACTGCTGAGAGAAAAAGGCTTCTCCCCAGACCTGATTAACACCCTACTTAAAAGTAGAAAAGTCATCACTACCAAAATCTATGTCAGAATTTGGAAAAAATTCCTGCAGAACTCTGGAGTGGTCGCTGGCGGCTCGGCACCTGTAAACCAAATCTTAGAGTTTCTTCAGAAAGGTCTGGATATAGGGCTCTCCACTAGTACCCTTAAAGTACAAGTATCAGCCTTGGGGGCCCTCTTTAGCTGCAACATTGCGGGTAATTACTGGATCAGTAGATTCATTAAGGCAGCAGGTAGATCCAGGCCAATAGCGAAAGATAGATTCATGCCGTGGGACTTGAGCCTAGTCCTCACGGCTATGACAGAAGCCCCATTCGAACCTATCTCATCAGCTTCCGTAAAAAACCTGTCCCTCAAAGTAGCCTTCTTGGAGCTCTAACCTCAGCTCGTAGGGTAAGCGACAACCAGGCATTATCTAGACGTCCTCCTTATATACAGTTCAAGGACGATAGGGTAATACTCAGACCGGAGCCGGCGTATTTACCTAAGGTAGTTTCCAGCTTTCATAGGACACAGGAGATAGTCCTTCCATCTTTCCTCCCTAATCCAGCTAATGAGAAGGAAGAGAAACTTCACACCTTGGATGTTAGGAAATGCCTCATAGAATATCTTGCAGTTACCGATCCCTGGAAAAAAGATAATGCCCTGTTTGTCTCCCATCAAGGCCCTAGGAAAGGTTGTAGAGCGTCAAAAAATACACTAGCCAGGTGGATTAGAGAAGCGATCTCAATAGCATACACCTCAAAAGGCAGGTCGCCACCCCGGAAGCTGAGGGCGCATTCCACCAGAGCCATGGCGACCTCGTGGGCCGAGAGATCAGAAGTTTCCATTGACCAGATATGTAAGGCGGCTACTTGGTCCTCTCCGGGCACCTTTTATAGTCATTATAGGCTAGACTTGGGTGCTTCCACAGACCTCTCCTTTGGTATAAGGGTGCTGCAGGCTTTAGTCCCTCCCTAAATAGTTATTACTCTCTGTAAGTCTCTCAGGTGGTGCTGTCATGGACGGCCGATAAAGTCTTAGTTACTCACCGGTTAACGGTGTTTTTCGGAGTCCATGACAGCACCCGTATATTCCCTCCCTTTAGTTTGGGTGTGCACTTCTTCCTCTTGTATGTACACTGGTTTTATGTTTTGGTGGTTTTATGCAATGAAAACTATTTTATATAAAAAATAATTATTTTTGCATCGCTTTATTCTGCGAGCTATAACTTTTTTTTATTTTTTCGCTGATGATGCTGTATGGCGGCTCGTTTTTTGCGGAACAAGATGACGTTTTCAGCGGTACCATGGATATTTATATGCGTCTTTTTGATCGCGCGTTATTACACTTTTTGTTTGGCGGTATGATAATAAATCATTATTTTTTGCTTTGTTTTTTATTTTTATTTTTTAAGTGGTTCGCTAAAGGGGTTAACTAATGGGACAGTTTTATAGGGCGGGTTGTTACGGACGCGGCGATACCTAATATGTGTACTTTTATTGTTTTGGTTTTTTTTTATTTCCAAAAAATGGATTTATTGGGGGGAATATTTTTTTTTTTTTCTAATTTATTTAGCAATTTTTTAAAATTATTTTAACACTTTTTTTTATTTTTTTATTACTTTATTACATAGTCCCAGGTGGGACATCACTGTCCTGTGACAGATCACTGATCTGTCACATCACAGATCACTGTGACAGATCAGCGATCTGTCAAAGGCACTACTGCAGACTTCCTCATGCCTGCGCTTTGCAGGCACTGAGGAAGCCAGCTCCCCTGCAGGCCCCCGAAGGCCCCCGTCGCCATCTTGGTTTCGGGTGCCTGCAGGGAAAGAGCCCCCCGCAGCAGCGCTGCACATTGCGCTGCTGTGGGGGGCTCAGGGAAGCACGGAGGGAGCCCCCTCCCTGCCAATGCTTCCCTTTAACCCCTGGTACACCGCGATCATGTTTGATCACGGTGTGCAAGGGGTTAACATGTCGGAGGTGGTCCGTGACCGCCCCTGACACATAGTGCCGGGTGTCAGCTGTATAATCAGCTGACACCTGGCCGCGATCACCGGCGCTCACCACGTGGGCACCGCTGATCGTGCTAGCGTACTATCCCGTCCAAGGGCATAGGGGCCCGGGTCCCATGGACGGGATAGTACGTCTGATGTTAGAAAGGGGTTAATACTGTTCAGGTAGAGCTATCCGATAGTGCTATCCATGAAGAAAGTGATCGGATAGAGCTATCCCATAGCTCTATTCCTAAAGGAAATGAACCGGTAGAGCTATCCGATAGCTCTATTCCTAAAGGAAATAAACGGGTAGAGCTATCCGATAGCGCTATCCCTCAGTGATCCTGAGCATAAGTTATTTCACATGGTTGAGCGCACTTGGGATCTGCCCCCAAGGCCCTGCCCATGCCCAATGTTTGGTCCGTAGACCGCGGCTAGGAGTTAGTCCCGCTTTTGACCTTCAGCACTCAGGAGAGGGAAAACCTCCAGTGGAGGAAACCTCTAGGGCACCATAGCTGAAAGGCTGCTCTTCCCTTAAGCTGTAGATGTTCATTGATGAGAACAGAGACCGAACCCGGAATCTGCCTCGATGTGCAGTAGGACACCCACTTGTTCAGTGAGTGCATCTAGCTGCAGAAAGTCCAGTAAAGTCATATCCAATTGTGGAGAACAGAGACCGAGCCCGGAATCTGCCTCATTGTGCAGTAGGACACCCATTTGTTCATTGAGTGCGCCTAGCTGCAGAAAGTCCAGTAATGTCATATCCAGTGGTGGAGAACAGACACTGAGCCCGGAATCTGCCTCGTTGTGCAGTAGGACACCCACCTGTTCAGTGAGTGCATCTAGCTGCAGAAAGTCCAGTAATGTCATATCCAATGGTGGAGAACAGAGACCGAGCCCGGAATCTGTCTCGTAGTGCAGTAGGACACCCACTTGTTCAGTGAGTGCATCTAGCTGCAGAAAGTCCAGTAATGTCGTATCCTGTTGTGGAGAACAGAGACCAAACCTGGAATCTGCCTCTTTTTGCTGATGTAAAGTTGTCGTCTCCAGCTGGATCCCATGTTCATTGTGGGTTCACAGCGAGACCCTGCTCTGCCTCACCTGCAATATAAGTGTCACAAAATTAGTAAAACAGTAAAGATTAATATATGTACAAGCAGACAGATTATAATGAGAGGGGCAACAGAAGACATTTACATGTCATCCTTTATCTATAGGTTATAATACTGTACTATGTAATACATAATGGGTATTATTTAATGTCTGTGTTCAGGTATGTTCTACATCCTATCAGTGCTGTGATATGAATAGCACCCTGCTTATTATTTTAGGATCTTCTATGTTTAGATTACAGCTTACTAGCAATCCCTCCCTCATGGTATATATACAGTACTGCACCTTGTTCCTATATCCCCATGAAAAAGCTGTGATTAATGGTGAAACAAGTGTCAGGGTTAAGTGGTGGAGTGGCAGTTTTGGTACTATAGCATGCTTAATTGTACTTAGTACTGACTTGAGTTTTTACTATTAGTTTTCTGTGTTACTAAGGCTTAGCATTTGTACAAGTATTTGCTTATGGCATCTGGTAGTACATTGGATATAGAGCACTTTTTATTCTGCCGTCAGCTCTTTTGATTTTTTACATTTGCACTTTAAGTCAGTATTGCTATGTATAAAATGTGATCATGATTAAATATTCATCTGTTTGCTTTTGCCATGACCACCCACTGTAGTTTGTGTTTTTTATTTGTAGTCATATACTCATCCAATATTGTTATGTATTGTGATTTATTAAAGATGATTTATATTATTCTTTATTGTATTTGTGATTTGAGAATGACAACTCCCATTCTCCTGTAGTCCAGCCAATCTTGGCTCACAGACTGATGATATAGCTTGCATAAAGAAAAGTAACGCATCGATATTTAGGCCATTAGTGCCCAATTCCTAATTATTTAGCCTATTGCCTGTTAATACTAATACATAACATAGATCATAAAACATATTTATAAAGCTCTAAAACCTTACATTCGGTTTTTGTTGGCATAGGCCAGAAGTTCCTGAAAAACAAACTTCATGACGACTTTATATTTCTCTCTGTCTTTGTCCAGGACAAGATGTTTCTCAAAATATTGAGGAGGCGGAGGAGTAGACAAAGGAGGAGTCAGAGGAGGAGGCGGAATAAGTCCTCTGCCCTCTTGTTTTGTAAATGATAGTGTATAAATAATGAGTTGTTCATTAATGGACATTGATTCTACTCTGTCGCTCTGAGATTGAGGGCCGGGAAATTTTAAGAAATTGCTTGAACTGCAGTTCAATAATATATTGCTTAGGATGGCAGATTTTTAGTTTATGCAAGTTATGGAGATTAGAAGAGATTATATTCATGGTAGTAAGCATTCTTCTTATCAACATGAAGAAAAAAGGAACTTACTGTCCGAGGCGGCGACCACAGTCTAATCTGGCATGTAGATGGTTACATAATCGGGGCCAGGCGTAGAGATGTCGGTGTTTTCGGCAGTGGGTCCATGAGCAACTTCGTCATTTACAATATTTCTATTATCCCAATGTTCTCCTGTAAGGTGTAACATTCAAATTAACATTACTAAAATAAAAGCTTTTATGTTTGTTAAAGAATATCAACATTTTACAGGTTTTATAACGACTAATTTGTAAAGTATGGAAACAGAAGGATCAAACAACCAGTTATCTCCTTATAGAGATTTTATATTGGGCTGCGGTTTTTCTATTACGCATATGTTAGAAAAGCCTGAGAACTTACTGTCAAAGATGATCACATCCTCATCTGAATCTATAGTGTACAACATATAATCAGGGCCTGTAACACAAAACATTGAAATCAGCATTTCAAAAGAAAAATATTTGATGTTTCTTCTAGATTGTTTCCTTTTTGTCTACAGTAAATTCACTGTCAAGATCTTTTATGAGATTATTTTTAGTGTAAAATGTTGCTTTTGTGTTTTTTTATGCTAATTT
This sequence comes from Dendrobates tinctorius, assembly GCF_039654945.1. Lineage (NCBI taxonomy): Eukaryota > Metazoa > Chordata > Amphibia > Anura > Dendrobatidae > Dendrobates > Dendrobates tinctorius. The sequence continues at coordinate 29,675,315 of NW_027361688.1, read as the reverse complement.
TCAGTTGCGGTTTACATTACTAGGAAATTGTATGAGATTTCAGAAATCTCCTGCGCACATTGCTGATTAGTCATCGGTATTTTGTGCTTCACAGGTTTCTTTGGACATAAAGCATGTCACTTCTTTTAGTGTTTTTTCATCCATTGACTTCAATGGGTGGTGAAAAACCCCAGAAAATCCGCACCAAAAATGCAAGTATCGTGTTTTCCTGTATTTTTTTGTGTGCTAAAACCAGATTCTATGGAATAGGACTTTTTTTTAACACTAACCTTTATCAGCATGCTCAAGAGATAAATCGAGCACGCCAAAACCGCTGCCAGAAACACACAAAAAAGCATCAAAAATGCTGCAAAATGCATTAATGTCAGATTAGTGAGGCTGTACGTACCGTCAGGATCAGCCCTATTCTCTGTATCTGCCTTCGTGGTGTCTTTTCCTGTATCTTTTCTCCAGCATTTCTTTATCAAAAGTCTATAAAATGATAAAACAGAAGTCATGTAGCAAATTGTAAAGTAAAGTCTATCTGTGTTCTGCAGAATGTTATGAAGACATTTATTTTTCGTCGTCTATTTTGTCTCTCCCGATCTGCAGTCATTTTTGTGATCTATGACAATCAGCATTTTTTTCAGTTATACAGAAAAGTCCATTGTGCTCGGACCGGTCAGAGCCGGCTTATGACCCACTAAACATCTTCTCTAGATTATTCCCTTTCCTGAATCGTGTGATGACCTGAAGATGAGATGTTTCTTCTATAGACTCCCGTGTAGCCCACAAATCAGTATAAGACTTACCCACAGATGATGGTACAGACGACACCGGAGAAGAATCCAAGGAAGAAGTAGACGGCAGGATGTAGAATAACCATAATGAAGTATTCTATTGGAAAAAAAGAATAGACGTCAGATATCTGGAGCTACTAATATAGACATTATATTTTGCACCTCATTTATGTAACCAGACCTAGGATCATTCCTATGAGTAAGGGGACACATACACAACACATAGCTGTCGGCCCATGGTTCAGCTGATCTGTTCAGCCGGCAGATATTTCTCCTGACTCCTCCATGCACAGGAGCGCTAAGTGTTATGATGAGTCACCGAAGGAGGAAAAAACAAAATACTAGTTAAGTCCAGAAAAACCAGAGAGGTTGGCAGCTATCGGATTGCAGACCCCTGAACCTATCCACAACAACTAGCAGTAGCCGTGGGGGGTTCCTACGGTGCCCTAGACCCCTCGATCACAGCCAGAGAACTACATAGCCTAAAGACAGAAAGGGGAAAAACTAAACTGCCCCAGAGCAGACCCCAAAGCAATAGGCAGCCCCCAACATATAATGACGGTGAAGCAAGATGAAAACACTAACACAGATAGAAAGATAGGTTGAGCAAATGATGGGGCCCAAGCTAACTAAATAGGCCAGGATAGGAAAGCCGCTGTCTGCCATCCGCAAAAACCCTATCCAAAATGTGCCAACCGACTGATAGGAAAAACAGGCCCTGAAGTCGCTAGGCTTCAAAAGACTATATCAGCACTCAGGTATATTCTGAAGACAGAGCAAAAGATCAACAGATCAGAGACAAAAATGGAATTCAGCTAACCCCCGGTCGGGGATGGCAGAACTCCCAAAAAACAAGGCAAAACAAAAACAAAACTGAAGTGTACAAAGCAGAGCAGAAAAACTTAGCTTTGAGACGCAGGAATCAGACTGGTCTCCAAGAATCCAGCAGGATCATCAGCAAGGCAGAAGGGCATCGGCTGCCTTATATCCAGTCCTCAATTCCAGCCACCCAGTCATCATCTAGCTGCCCAGGTATTTGGTAATCAGCCTCACTACCTTCCTTCACCAGAGGAGGGAGTTCATCAGACCTCGACGGTGAAGGAAAAATGAAGTCACAACAGCTATGTCTGCCGATCGGACCAGTGTTCTATGTAAGAAAGCCGCTGGTTGATTCCTCTGGCGGTGGCTTATTTAGCTGGGAACAAAAGGATCAACACTTGGACTGTCGGCAGAGCTGCTGATATTTGGGAATTGGTCTGTCACTGGTCTCATGTGTATGGGGGTCTGAACTCTAAGACTGAACAGATCAGGAAAATAGTAAATACCAACAAGTTGGATAAATTCCCCAATTACCTGTAATGCAACTACGAAGCACCACCACCGGGGGGAGCTGTTATGGGAAAAAAGTTTTGCACTTACTGTATACAGATAGGGTATACAGATCACTTGCTCAAACCAACGACCAGAGCTATCACTGACAAAGGCTACCAAAAACAGCACCAATACATAGCCACCCAAGAACCAAAAAGAGGCAGGAAAAGTTAACCCCTCCATGACCAGGCCAGGGAAAGAAAAGCAAGAATCAAACCCCGACCTGGATCATGACATTAATATAAATTTGTAATTATTTTCCCCTAAAGTATTGATGAAGTCACACATATGAAGATCAGAGAGACACGTGACTGATTTTTCTCTTACAGGGGATCTCCATTCAAGCTTACAATTTGTTTGAGCCTGGAATATGGAATATATCATGGGAGAAGGCTCCGGGAATTACAAGTGACACATGAAGAATCCTCCAAGAAATGCACCATGTGACTTACTAACAATATCCCCATGTTGGATAAATATCTGGGAAAACACTTACCTCCAGAGGCCAAAGCCCGGAATGCTGGCGGCGGATGTTGATAGGAGCGCCTTGCACAGATCTTATTAGCTCAGTCACAATCAGAAGAAATCAAAACAGCAGTTTATCCCGGAGGAATATCGCTAGTTGTGTAACACACAGTGAGTCTTTCCAGACAAAGCCTCTTCCTGCAGTGTCACTCCTTATAACCCCTCAGTCCGTGAGGTCACAATGGTGTTCTAAGTGTGACATCACAGAGGAGCGGAACACGAGTGACATCACAGAGGAGCAGAACACGAGTGACATCACAGAGGAGCGGAACACGAGTGATGTCAGATACTTGTAGCCACTAAAGATTAAGCAGCTTCATTCATTTATATTATATGTGTTTCTTAACCCCTTTATCCCCAAGGGTGGTTTGCACGTTAATGACCGGGCCAATTTTTACAATTCTGACCACTGTCCCTTTATGAGGTCATAACTCTGCAACGCTTGCAAGGATCTTGGTGATTCTGACATTGTTTTCTCGTGACATGTTGTGCTTAATGTTAGTGGTAAAATTTCATTCATGTAGCTTGCGTTTATTTGTGAAAATAATGGAAATTTGGTAAAAATTTTGAAAATTTAGTATTTTTCCAACTTTGAATTTTTATGCCCTTAAATCACAGAGATTTGGCACCCAAATAACTTAATAAATAACATTTCCCACATGTTTACTTTACATCAGAACAATTTTGGAACAAAATTTTTTTTTTTTAGGAAGTTATAAGGGTTAAAATTTGACCAGCGATTTCTCATTTTTACAGCACCATTTTTTTAGGGACCACATCACATTTGGAGTCACTTTAAGGGGTCTATATGATAAAAAATACTGAAAAGTGACACCATTCTAAAAACTGCACCCCTCAAGGTGCTCAGAACCATATTTAAGAAGTTTATTAACCCTTCAGGTGCTTCACAGGAATTTTTTGAATGTTTAAAAAAAAAAAAAGAAAAAAGAGAACATTTAACTTTTTTTCACAAAAAAAATACTTCAGGTCCAATTTTTTTTTATTTTACCAAGGGTAACAGGAGAAATTGGACTGCAACCGTTATTGTGCAATTTGTCCTGAGTACGCTGATACCTGAGATATTTGTAGACATCTATTAAATCTCCTCTCAGTCTTTTCTTTTGCAGGCTAAACATTCCCAAATCCTGTAACTGTTCCTCATAGGACAGGGTTTGCAGACCGGTCACCATTCTGGTCAGTCTTCTCTGAACTTGCTCCAGTTTGTTGATGTCTTTTTTAAAATGTGGCGCCTAAAACTGGACACAGTATTCCCGATGAGGTCTGACCAAAGAGGAGTAGAGGGGGATAATGACTTCACGTGATCTATGCTTCTGTTAATACATCCTAGAATTGCATTTGCCTTTTTTGCTGCTACATCACATTGTTGACTCATATTCAGTCTTTTTCACATGTGCTGTTATTTAACCCTATTCATCCCATTCTATATATGCTTTTTTCATTTTTATTGCCCAGATGTAGTACTTTAAATTTTTCCCTGTTAAAATCAATTCTGTTAGTTGCTGCCCACTGCTCCAGTTTATTTATATCTTTTTGAATCCTCTCTCTCTCTTCTCTAGTATTAGCTATCCCTCCTAGCTTTGTGTCATCAGCAAATGTAATCAGTTTACCCTCAATCCCTTCATCTAAATCATTGATAAAGATGTTGAACAATACAGGGCCCAGGACAGAGCCCTGTGGTACCCCACTTGAGACATTCTTCCAACTGGATGTGCAGCCATTTACGACCACTCTTTGGGTCCGATCACTAAGCCAGTTATGAATCCACCTAACAGTTGCCTTGTCCATTCCATACTTAGTCATTTTTTCAATAAGGATTGTGTGAGATACTTTGTCAAATGCTTTGCTGAAGTCAAGATATACTATATCTACAGCATTTCCCTGATCCACCCAGTCAGTGATATACTTTATTTATTCGCATAAAAAGATATACGTGCCAGTAATAAGGCCTTTACAATAGAAGAGAAGGGAGAAATACTGCGGCCAATACAGGGGTACGCATGATGACACTGCGGCCAAAAATCATAAATGTGCACATCAGCATTAAAGTGTAACAGGGCAAGTCCTAAGCAATATCTTTACACAAAAGAATGAGCAAATACACAATGAGATGATGCATAACAATAATCAAATCATTATGCCCATGCATAGTATTGTAAGTATTGCTTACCCATAGTCGTTACAGGGAGGTACACTGACGCACCAGCGACTATGGGTAAGCGATACTTACAATACTATGCATGGGCATATTGATTTGATTATTGTTATGCATCATCTCATTGTATATTTGCTCATTCTTTTGTGTAAAGATATTGCTTAGGACTTGCCCTGTTACACTTTAATGCTGATGTGCACATTTATGATTTTAGGCCGCAGTGTCATCATGCGTACCCCTGTATTGGCCGCAGTATTTCTCCCTTCTCTTCTATTGTAAAGGCCTTATTACTGGCACGTATATCTTTTTATGCGAATAAATAAAGTATATATTGCTTTTTACTGGATGGTGTTTTTTGCTCCGTTTTTTCTCTGTTTTGTACATTCGTAGTGGGAGCATTTCCATTTTTCCACTTGTTGATAGGCACCATGCCTTAGTCTTCGGATTGAAGTTGTATCTTCAGTAATGATTATAGATAATTTGTGCTTATTTTGCCTTATTCGTTCTCATAGATAGATAATAGATAGATATTAAAAAAATGGAGGCAGCACACCATTCAAAGTGAAAAAAATAGAAGTGCTTCTGTTTAATAGCCCATCATGGTGACATTTCGGCTCACACTGAGCTTGTATAGACAGATAGAGATAGACAGATAGATAATAGATAGATGATAGATAATAGATAGATGATAGATAAGGGACAGATAGTTAAATAGATAATAGATAGATCGTTAGATAGATAATAGATAGATCGTTAGATAGATAGATCGTTAGATAGATAGATAATAGATAGATGGTAGGTGATGTGCGCTGTAGTTGTGATCCCTCCACCTCAGCCAAAGCGCAAAAACTGACTGGAATGGAGAAGGTCAGTAATATCTGTGTTCAGTTTTGGATTGAGGTGCTAAGGGCCCACCAGAAATCAACTCCAGGGCCCCACGTTTCAGCTACATGTAAATGAGACATCATCCTCAATCACAAATTTGTACAACAATTAGTGACGAGGGAACGTGCTGGGATAAGGTGTTATCTGAGCATGCTCGGGTGCTAACCGAATGTCTCAGGCATGCTCAAATAATATGTTTGAGTCCCCGTGGCAGCATGTCTTGTGGATGTTTGATAGCTTCAACACATGCAGGGATTGACTAACAAACAGGGAATCCCTGCATGTGTTGTGCCTGTCGAACAGCAACAAGACACAGCCATATTTTTTGAGCACGCCGAAGACACTCGGATAGCACCTGAGCATGCTCAGATAACACCTTATCCCAACATGTTCGCTCATCGCTAATAACAATGAACTGAGTAGATTAAAGAAACAACAACCACAACAAAATGAATGGATTGTAATGCCTCGTAGCATTGTTAGAAGCTATCATTTACTGTCTTGTACAAGTCTATAAAAAGTCCCATAAAATGCAGACAGAACAAAATGTATTCATCTGATGCATTCCTCCAAAATGACTCACAGCAGAATAGGAAACTCAAGCGTTTTCAAGCTCAAGCTTCAGCCACGTCACATAATCTACAATCTGCATTCAGTGCACAGCCATAACGGGAGACAGAGTTTATAGGTTAGGTAGCATAAGATCCCATGTAGACCAAACAATGAGCCTGATTGTAGAATGACAGCAGTGACATCCTCAGTGTTAGGGCTCATGCAGACGAGCGTATAAATAGGACGTGTTCTGTCCGTTTTTTTATTATCTGCCCTGCTGAAGTCACGTTGACAGAGCGGCGGCTTCATTTCTGCTCTGCTCTGTTGACAGGGTGGGACTGCCAACATCATCCTGATTGACAGCTGGTTCCCTGCTTTCACACTCCGTCAGCAGAGCAGGGCAGAAAAGAAGCCGCTGGCAGAGGCAGCTCAATTGCCGGCATTAGCGGTCTGTGACTGCTCTGTACCAGCTAAGAATGGCACCAGGACAACAGGCAGGTAGGTAGAAACTACTGCATGTGAAGCTGCTAATGCCCTTTAAAGGTGACTTGTCGTTTATAATAAATGTTTGGCTTTTCACCAAGTGTAAGTCCCGCCGTTCTCCTGAACCCGGCACTGTTTTTCTTTTGTTCCTGCTCCTCTCCGATCCTGAGATATGGCCCTTTCTTTCCTTTATCTAAATCTACTCTATGTAGCCCAGGGGGCGTGGTCCTCACCTCTTTCCTGTAGATGTCTACATGAGGACCACACCCCCTGGGCTACATAGAGTAGATTTATATAAAGGAAAGAACGGACCATATCTCAGGAACGGAGAAGAACAGGAACAAAAGAAAAACAACACAGTATTCAGGACAACAGCGGCATTTACACCATGCAAAAAAAATTACATATTTATAGCAAGTGATTAACTCCCTTGAAATGGAGCTAAACATCAATATCCTTTTAAAAAGGTTGCTAACTTATAGACCAGCCATCTACAGGTCACAGCAGCTAAGCTTCAGTGATTACCTCCTTATAAGAAACCAGCGTGACTTTCTAATTAATAAAAATATTTCTGCCGTATAACACAGCCGAGTGCTATCCGAGTTTTAATAGAGAGTACTAGGACCAATGTTATACTATGGGGCAGTGCAAATCAGCGATTCAGCATATATAAGTAAATTTGACATCCGTTACTGGTAGCTTATGACTTCAGGGGTGCGGTTTACAGAACAAGAGGAAAGGAGCTATTACATTTTATATATACAGTGGGGCAAAAAAGTATTTAGTCAGTCAGCAATAGTGCAAGTTCCACCACTTAAAAAGATGAGAGGCGTCTGTAATTTACATCATAGGTAGACCTCAACTATGGGAGACAAACTGAGAAAAAAAAATCCAGAAAATCACATTGTCTGTTTTTTTTTCATTTTATTTGCATATTATGGTGGAAAATAAATATTTGGTCAGAAACAAAATTTCATCTCAATACTTTGTGATATATCCTTTGTTGGCAATGACAGAGGTTAAACGTTTTCGCTTTGGCTTTTCGCTTGGCAACACGGACTTTCAACTCCCTCCAAAGGTTTTCTATAGGGTTGAGATCTGGAGACTGGCTAGGCCACTCCAGGACCTTGAAATGCTTCTTACGAAGCCACTCCTTCGTTGCCCTGGCGGTGTGCTTTGGATCATTGTCATGTTGAAAGACCCAGCCACGTTTCATATTCAATGCCCTTGCTGATGGAAGGAGGTTTGCACTCAAAATCTCACGATACATGGCCCCATTCATTCTTTCATGTACCCGGATCAGTCGTCCTGGCCCCTTTGCAGAGAAACAGCCCCTAAGCATGATGTTTCCACCACCATGCTTTACAGTAGGTATGGTGTTTGATGGATGCAACTCAGTATTCTTTTTCCTCCAAACACGACAAGTTGTGTTTCTACCAAACAGTTCCAGTTTGGTTTCATCAGACCATAGGACATTCTCCCAAAACTCCTCTGGATCATCCAAATGCTCTCTAGCAAACTTCAGACGGGCCCGGACATGTACAGGCTTAAGCAGTGGGACACGTCTGGCACTGCAGGATCTGAGTCCATGGTGGCGTAGTGTGTTACTTATGGTAGGCCTTGTTACATTGGTCCCAGCTCTCTGCAGTTCATTCACTAGGTCCCCCCGCGTGGTTCTGGGATTTTTGCTCACCGTTCTTGTGATCATTCTGACCCCACGGGGTGGGATTTTGCGTGGAGCACCAGATCGAGGGAGATTATCAGTGGTCTTGTATGTCTTCCATTTTCTAATTATTGCTCCCACAGTTGATTTCTTCACTCCAAGCTGGTTGGCTATTGCAGATTCAGTCTTCCCAGCCTGGTGCAGGGCTACAATTTTGTTTCTGGTGTCCTTTGACAGCTCTTTGGTCTTCACCATAGTGGAGTTTGGAGTCAGACTGTTTGAGGGTGTGCACAGGTGTCTTTTTATACTGATAACAAGTTTAAACAGGTGCCATTACTACAGGTAATGAGTGGAGGAAAGAGGAGACTCTTAAAGAAGAAGTTACAGGTCTGTGAGAGCCAGAAATCTTGATTGCTTGTTTCTGACCAAATACTTATTTTCCACCATAATATGCAAATACAATGAAAAAAAAACAGACAATGTGATTTTCTGGATTTTTTTTTCTCAGTTTGTCTCCCATAGTTGAGGTCTACTTATGATGTAAATTACAGACGCCTCTCATCTTTTTAAGTGGTGGAACTTGCACTATTGCTGACTGACTAAATACTTTTTTGCCCCACTGTATATAATACGGAAACGTAGGGAGTGTTTATAAAAATATACAAAGATGATATAAAAATGGAACAAAACTATACGGTATATACAATTACACAAAATAAAAGGAATGACGAAAGAAAATTACTAAACCTAGTGTCACGGAAATGGCTCAGAGCTTAGCGGAGGGATCTACTCCTTAGGAAAATGGACAGAACCCACAGCAAGCTGTACCTTCCTCATATGTGGGATGCTTGTGGGATGTGCTATGTCTGTTTGAATTTTAAGAGATCCCTAACTTCTAGAATATCTTTGCACCTGGGGGTCCTAGGAGGTAGAAATTGTCATCATGTTTCCTATTGCAATTTTACAATTCTAAAGATATGAAATATGGCATGGATAGCATCATCCATCCGAACAATATTAAGTTGAAGGGTTTAGAGTGGTCATACGGTAATGTGAATGTGTTATGTTTATCCCCTCACTGCGACCCCAAAATATATTTCCCATAAATATTAGATTAATGCAAACTGCAATATTCCTCACTGACCACTGGCTCCAAAGTATCGCAGGCAAGCTCTTTGAACAGAGGAAGCTTTTGCCTCAAAAGTGTACTTCACCTCTGAGTAAACAAATCCTTGTTCTAGTGACTGGTTCTCAGAGCAGATCTCTGCTGTAATTACCTGGTTGTTGCAGGAGGTCCCAACTTCAATGTAGGTTCAAGTGTCAGCTCTTTCTCACTTCCCCAGCTATAATAATCCCATATCTTCAATGTGAGGTCCTACTTCATTGGAAGTTGAAGTGTCAGCTCTTTCTCACTTCCCCAGTTACATTTAATCCGATATGTTCAATGTGATTGGGGTACGTCCCCTCTCCGGAGATGTCTTTTTGGATTTTAATTTTTCTCTATGGCAAATAAGCGTTCTGGATTCATGGGAAATCCAACGAGTCTTGCCAAAGTCTACTGGCAGTAAGATATTCCTGAAGGTTTATTGTATGAAAATAGGCAAAGAGATATGGAGGGACATAGTGCAGCAACAGAGGGTGAAGAAGTATAATTTATAACTAGACCCTGGATTCTGGGGTCCAAAGAACCTTCTGTCAGATATAAAAATACAAGATTATACCTGCTATATGGTAGGTGGAGGTTCAGTTGCAAAACCAGCATTGGAGCCCAAGAGCTATGAAAGGGACTTATCACTTGCCACAGATAAATATTTCCCCCCCTGGTGTAAATGCTGCTGTTTTCCAGAATACGGCGTTGTTTTTCATTTGTTCCTGCGATATTGCTCTCTCTACTCCCTGTATATTTAGAGGCTTGTTAGCCAAGTGGGTGTAGGCATCAGCTCTTCTTTGTGAGTGCATTCCTGAAGATCACACCCACTAGTAACAAGACTAGATTTATATACAGGAAAGATAGGGCCATATCTCAGGAACGGAGAGGAGCAGGAACAAAGGAAAGACAGCGCAGGGAAAAACAGCTGCCAATGGGAAGAGACACCAGGTCGAGACCCATTACAGTCTACAGCCAGACTTGAAATCTCTTCTAATAAGTGAGGAAGAAGGAAGCTATAGGGGAACTTTTCCAAGGTTAGTGGGAGAGATTTGCATTTGCATGTATTACCATATGGATTTTCTCGCAGTTTTTTCAGTGGTACAAGTGTGAACAAAGCCTAACTATTCTGGACAGAATAGATAACAGGCTCATCAATAGCATTTTTCCTTGTCCATCCGGCAACGTTGTTGTGGTCCGCATGCCGCAGCGCTCCTCCTCCATACACAGAGCAGGAACTGCTGGTTAAATACAACACATTCTCAAATCCATTGTACAATTCCTGTCTTCACCTATGAAAAGAAGTGAAATCCAGCCTGTACCAGCAAACAGCGAGAACTGAACAGGTAGGGGGTGCAGCTATATGAGGCGTGGAGGTAAATGAAGTACCCGGCCCCGATGTGTGAGAGCCCCCAATGGCTTCTCTGCCATTTGAAAAGATGCCGGTGTTATAAATGCTTTATAGTAAGAGTGCATAGTAGGTGGGGGCGCTGTAATTGTGCATAGTTGTGGGGCACTGTGAATGATACATGGTAGATGGGGGACGATGAAATGGTACATAGTAAGTGGGGACTCTGTAATGGTACATTGTAGGTGGGGGTCTCTGTAATGGTACACAGTAGGTGGGGTGCTCTGTAATGGTACATAGTAGGTGGGGGGCTCTGTAATTGTACATAGTAAGTGGGAACCCTGTACTGGTACATAGTAGGTGGGGGCCCTGTAATGGCACATAGTAGGTGGGGGCTCTGCATGGTACATAATAGGTGGTGGGCCTGTAATGGTACAAAGTAGGTGGGGGCCTGTAATAGTACATAGTAGGTGGGGTGCTCTGTAATGGTACTTAGTAGGTGGGGGCCCTGTAATGGTACATAGTAGGTGGGGGGGCTGTAATAGTACATAGAAGGTGGGGGTCCCTGCAATGGTACATAGTAGGTGGGGGCTCTGTAATGGTACATGGCAGGTGGGGGGGCTCTGTAGTGGTACATAGTAGGTAGGGGGGCCTGTAATGGCACATAGTAGATGGGGGTCCCTGTAAAGGTACTACATAGTAGGTGGAGGGCCTGTAATAGTGCATAGTAGGTTGGGGGGCCTGTAATAGTACATAGTAGGTGGGGGGCTCTGTAATGGTACATAGTAGGAGGGGGTCCCTGTAATGGTACAAAATAGGTGGGGTCTTAGTAATGGTACTACATAGTAGGTGGGGCCCTATAATGGTACATAGTACATGGGGGGAGGGCTGTAATGGTACATAGTAGATGGGGGGGCCCTTAATAGTACATAGTAGTTGGAGATCATGCAATGGCACATAGTAGTTGGGGATCTCTGTAATGGTGCATAGTAGGTTGGGGACCCTGCAATGGTACATAGCAGGTGGGGGGGCCTGTAATGTTACTGTAATGGTACATAGTCGGTGGAGATCATGTAATGGTACATAGTAGGTGGGGGGCCCTGTAATGGTGCATAGTAGGTGGGGGGCCCTGTAATGGTGCATACTAGGTGGGGGCCCTGTAACGGTACATAGTAGGAGGGGGCCCTGTAATTGTACATAGTAGGTGGGGGCCCTGTAATTGTACATGGTAGGTGGTGGGCCCTGTAATGGTACATAGTAAGTAGGGGGCCTGTAATGGTAGATAGTAAGTGGGGGGTCCTGTAATGGTACATAGTAGGTGGGGGCCTGTAATGGTACATAGTGGGGGGGGCTCGGTAATGTTACTTAGTAGGTGGAGATCATGTAATGGGTACATAGTAGGTGGGGAACCTGTATATTGTGTATAGTAGGTGGGGAGGGTCATGTAACAGATTTTGTGTCAGGGCATCAGGTGTGTTGCTTACATCTGACCGCCTTTAAGGATGGCCATAAATATGGTTATTGTCACGTCGCCCTCGGACTCGGAGCCTGCTGTCCCGACCTCGGCCACTAGGAGACGCCGGACTGTCACGTCGCCGTCGGACTCGGGGCCTTCTGTTCCGGCCTTGGCCACTAGGAGGCGCCGTGGTTCGGCCCTGAGTAATGGCGGTGACAGAGAAGGGGCCCCTGCGCAGGCATCTGATGGACGCAGGCTCCGCTCCTCAGTCGGTCGTGGAAGGGTTGGTGCATCGCCATCTGGCCTGCTCCTGGGGGCGGCCCTGATGACATCAGCAGTCTGGGAGCCTGTGAGAAATGACCTGATCCCTCAAATACTTGGACTGGTCTTGCAAGCCGCCGGATATATTCTCGATTCCCCTATGTGCTACTGTGTGATTGACTATTGTTTGACTCTGACCTCAGCCTGGATTTCTGACCCCTCTTGCCTGACGATTTTGTACTTCTGCTATTCTCCCGGTTTGTGACCTTGGCCTGGATATTCGACTCTGCTACTGCCTGCCGTTTTTGCACCTTTACCGCCCTCCCGTTTTGTGACCTTGGCCTGGACTCTCGACTCTCCCACTGCCTGACGTTTCTGTACCTCCACTGCTCGCCCGGTTTCTGACTACGATTTTGGCTCCCTGCCTTCTTCACTATTGGCGACCGTTCTGCTCTGGCGCACTGCTTCTACACAGCCACCCCCTGGGCCTTGCTACAATTCCAGATCCCTGTATAGGGGTTAAGGGTCTCGGGGTGCTGTCCCTACTGCATCCAGATCCGCGGAGGGACGTTACAGTTATAAACAGCATACAGTATTTTTCGCAGTGTTTATGTAGCATCGGATGTTTTTTGCCTCCTGTCCTTAGCAGTAAATATGACTGCAGCCTCTGAACTCAATATTTAAATTACTTACGGTCAGGGTCGGACTGGGGTGCCTAGGGACCACCAGGGGAATTGACTCTAGGGGCCCACCCTATGGCTGCCATAAATGGTTTTATTATGTGTTCATTTTTTGGCCTCTCCCACTAAAACGTGTGCCATTTAGCAAGCTGTACAGTGTGCAAAAGAGAACGCTCTCAGCCTCCTATATATCGTACACACTGTACTCTTGGCATCCTATATCACATACAGACCGCACTCTCGGTCTCCTATAACAGATACTTTCTATAAGAGGCTGAGAGTGTGGTATGTACAGTATATAGGATGCCAATATTGCGATATGTACGGCATATTGGCCTCGTATATGACATGCAGACTGTCGGCCTCCTATTAGGCCCCCTATAAGACATACTGAGTGTCGGGCTCCTATTAGGCCCCCTATAAGACATACAGACTGTCAGCCTCCTATTAAGCCCCCTATAAGACATACTGAGTGTCGGCCTCCTATTAGGCCCCCTATAAGACATACTGAGTGTCGGGCTCCTATTAGGCCCCCTATAAGACATACTGAGTGTCGGCCTCCTATTAGGCCCCCTATAAGACATACTGAGTGTCGGCCTCCTATTAGGCCCCCTATAAGACATACTGAGTGTCGGCCTCCTATTAGGCCCCCTATAAGACATACTGAGTGTCGGGCTCCTATTAGGCCCCCTATAAGACATACAGACTGTCAGCCTCCTATTAAGCCCCCTATAAGACATACTGAGTGTCGGCCTCCTATTAGGCCCCCTATAAGACATACTGAGTGTCGGGCTCCTATTAGGCCCCCTATAAGACATACTGAGTGTCGGCCTCCTATTAGGCCCCCTATAAGACATACTGAGTGTCGGCCTCCTATTAGGCCCCCTATAAGACATACTGAGTGTCGGCCTCCTATTAGGCCCCCTATAAGACATACTGAGTGTCGGCCTCCTATTAGGCCCCCTATAAGACATACAGAGTGTTGCCTCTTAGATACTGTACAGACCGCACTCTCTGCCTATGTACGGCATACAGGAGGATGATAGTGCGGTCTGTACAGTCGGTATACAGGCCTCATATGACATATTAGGCCATATAAGAGTGTGCTGCATGTGTATCTTATCTACGAGGCACTGACTGAGATTGTGATCTGTGATGCTGCATCATGTCATGTGTATGAGCAGGGACAGATTTAGGCAAAGTGGGGCCCTAGGCCAATTTTAAAATGGGGCCCCAAATGCTAACATATTGCACATCACACAGAAGCATTTCGGTTGTAGTTACATGCGCTGAGTTCAGGACGCTGAATCAGTGTGATCGACAATATTGAAGTCGTTCAACACTTGTTTCCTGGCCTCTTTCCACCGTCTGAGAAAGAATGATGGGGACAGAACAATCACTAATGGATTAATCTGTCCCCATACAGTATCATGTTATCAGCAGCACATCTACAGTTTACACCCCATAGTCCTCCATTCAATATAATGTCCCCCATAGTCCTCCATATAATATATTCTGCCCCATAGTCGTCCATATAGTATAATACACTCCTCAGTCCCACATATAACATAATGCAGCCACCCCATAGAACATAATGCAGCCACCCCACAGAGTATAATGCAGCCCTGCCATACAATATAATGTAACCCCCATAGAATATAATGCAGCCCCCCTCTTATAGTATAATGCAGCCACCCCTTAGAGCATAATGTAGCCACCCCACAGAATACAATGTAACCCCGGATAGAATATAATGCAGCCCCCCTCATATAGTATAATGCAGCCCCTCCATAGAATATATGGCAACCTCTTATATAGTGTAATGTAGCCCCTCCATAGAATACAATGTAGCCCTCCTCATATAGTATGAAAAAGACCCTATTGTCTACTCCAGAGAAGCTATACTGCTCCTTAGGGATACAAAAAGGCAGCATGCTGCTAATAGACCAGAGGACATTCTACCAGAAATAAGGAGGACTAAGAGAAGAGGTTGCAGAGCTGGAGCCCTCAGGAAAGCTAGAAGAAGGCGCTATAGACCTGCTCTTCCCTCCGTCATTATGGGCTATGTGAGGTCACTCGGGAATAAGTTGGACGAACTGTCGGCGCTGACCAGACATCATCGGGAATTAAGGGAGTGCAGTATGTTGCTGTTTACAGAGACCTGGCTCACCTAAGGTACTCCGGACACTTGTCTCATTGGATGGCTTTAAACTCATTTGCGCGGACAGGACAAGGGAGAACGGTGAAGTCGGAGGGCTGGCGATATTTGTGAATGATAGATGGTGTGACTCTAGGCACATCGTGGTCAAAGAGCAAACATGCTGTAAGGACATTGAGCTGTTAGCTGTGGGCATGAGACCTTTTTATTTATTGAGGGAACTTTCGCATGTAGTCATGATAGCTACATACGTCCCCCCTTCTGCGAAAGCTGATGCCGCCACTGAGGTCCTACAATCCACAGTGAGCATGATGCAGTCCCTTCACCCCCAAGCACTCCTTCTGGTTTCGGGAGACTTCAATCGTGTCTCCAGCATCCATACTACCCGGTTGCACACAGTATGTTACCTGCCTCAATAGAGACAACAAAATATAGGACTTGTTCTTTGCCAATGTGAGAGGGGCATATGCCTCGTCAGCCTTACCGCCCCTTGGAAGATCGGATCACAACCTAGTGCACCTCCAACCCGTGTACAAGCCACTTGTACAGAGAGAACCTGCTGTCACTCGCACAGTGAGGATATGGACTGAGGAGAGTGAAGATGCTCTGAGAGACTGCTTTGAAACAACCACTTGGGATGTGTTGCAAGATTCCTATGGTGATGACATGGATGGTCTCACACACTGTATAACGGACTACGTTAATTTCTGTGTAGACAACCCACAAAAGTAGTGAGGTGCTTCTCTAACAATAAACCATGGATCAGCCCCAGAATAAAGCCTCTTCTCAAAGAGAAGAAGTTGGCCTTCAGATTAGGTGACAAGGGCAGGCTGAGAGAAGTGCAGAAAGATCTGAAGAATCTAATCAGGCAGGGAAAGGCTAATTATAAGAGAAAGATAGAACTGAAATTGTCACAGAAAAGGATTCATGAAGTCTGGGAGGGTCTAAAGTCTATATCTGGGCATAGACAGACTGTCTCCAGGATGATTGTAGATAAAAAGGGGCTTAATGAACTTAATCTATTCTTTAACAGATTTAATCACACACTGGCTGCTCCTGCCCCTGCATACTATTCACACCTCTCTACTACAATAACCTCACCCCCTGCTGCAACTTGTCAACTGAGCCAGGGTCTGTTCTTCACAAGTACCCAGGTTGCAAAAGAACTGGATAAGATCAAAGTTTTGAAGGCTGCAGGTCCTGACGGCATCAGTGCAAGGCTAATCAAAACCTGCGGGCACCAGCTGAGTGAGATCATTACATATCTGTTCAATATGAGCCTGAGAATAGGTATAGTACCACAACTGTGGAAATTATCGTGTGTGGTACCAGTTCCGAAGAAACCTTATCCGAAAGACCTTAATGACTATAGACCTGTAGCATTGACATCACACCTGATGAAGGTACTAGAGAGATTGGTTCTCACACGTCTCCGTCCTCTAGTGAGCTCGGATATGGACCCTCTCCAGTTTGCCTACAGGCCAGGCATTGGTGTGGATGCAAGAATAATGTTCTTAGATTTCTCTAGTGCTTTTAATACCATACAGCCAGGTCTACTGAGAGACAAGCTGGGCCTTGTTGGCGTGGACCTCCAACTCTCCACCTGGATCCTTAACTACCTCACAAACCGACCTCAGTTTGTAAAGGTTCGGGACAGTGTGTCAGACACGGTGATCTGCAATACAGGGGCACCTCAAGGTACAGTTCTTGCCCCTTTTCTCTTCACACTGTACACTGCGGATTTTAAGTGCAACTCATCTAGCTTCTACTTGCAGAAGTATTCTGATGACTCTGCAATAGTAGGCCTCATCACAGGAGGAGATGAAAGAGAGTACAGAGATACTAACCAAGCTTTTGTGGAGTGGTGTCAGAGGAACCACCTTAGGATTAATTCCGGGAAGACCAAGGAATTGGTGGTGGACTTTCGCAGGGAAAAAATCCACCAGTAGTGGTGAACATTCAGGGAAATGACATTGAGATAGCCGACACCTATAAGTACCTTGGTGTGATCCTCAATAATAAGCTTGACTGGGCCCATCACTTGGATGCAGTGTACAGGAAGGGCCACAGTAGGCTTTTTCTGCTCAGAAGGCTGAGAGCCTTCGGAGTTAGGGGGGCACTCCTTGCATTCTTCTTCAACTCTGTTGTGGCATCAGTCATTTTCTTTGGTGTGGCGTGCTGGGGTAGTGGCATATCAACCAGGGACTGGAATAGGCTGGACAAACTGATTATAAGGGCCAGCTCTGTCCTGGGATGCCCCCTTGATCCAGTTCAGGAAGTAGGCGACAGGAGGATACTGGCCAAGGTGAGCTACAGGGTGCAGAATGATTCCCATCCCATGCATGAGACCGTGACAAAGATGTGCAGTACTGTCAGTGACCGGCTACTTCATCCTAAATGTGAGAGGGAGCGCTATCGAAAGTCCTTCCTTCCTGCTGCAGTTAGGCTGTATAACCAGCACTGTCCAAAACGGAGAACGACCCAAACAGTGAACTGATAGATCCAAAGTTGTGATAGTCTGGTTATATCTTTTTCTTTCGTATATGTACCTACCTACTGTCAATGTAATGTCTTTATGCATCTGTATCTGTACTTGTTCTTGCCTTGCTGCTGTAATGCTCTGAATTTCCCCATGGTGGGACGATTAAAGGATTATCTTATCTTATCTTACAATGCAGCCCCAATAGAATATAATGTAGCCCCCTCATGAAGTATAATAAACCCCCCCTACAATATAATCTAGCCCCCCATAAAATATAATGCAGCCCCTGTAGAATACAATGTAGCCTCCTCATATAGTATAATGTAGCCCCTTCATGGAGTATGATGCAATCACCACCATAGAATATATAATGTAGCCCCGAATAGAATATAATACAGCCCACCTCCCCATAGAATATAATGTAGCCCCCCATATTATATATCACAGCCTCCCCCATAGAAAATAATGTATAATGTACCCCCCCATGGTATTAAACACAGTCACATAGCATATAGCACAGCCCCACATGGTATATAGCACAGTCCCACATGGTATACAGCAGAGCACGATGGCATACAGCACAGTCCCCCATTGGTATACAGCACAGCCCCCCATTGTTATACAGCACAGCCCCCCATTGGTATACAGCAGAGCGCCATGGTATACAGCACAGCCCCACATGGTAAATAGCACAGGCCCACATAGTATAAAGCACAGCCCCACATGTTATACAGCACAACCCCCCATTGGTATACAGCACATCCCCCATTGGTATACAGCACATGCCCCCAATTGGTATACAGCACAGCCTCTCATTGGTATACAGCACAGCCCCCCATTAGTATACAGCACAGCCCCACATGGTATAAAGCACAGGCCCACATGGTATAAAGCGCAGGCCCACATGGTATAAAGCGCAGCCCCACATGGTATATATCACAGAATCACATGGTTTACAGCACAGCCCCATGGTATACAGCACAGCCCCACATGGTATACAGCACAGGCCCACATAGTATAAAGCACAGCATCACATGGTATACAGCACCATGGTATACAGCACAGCCCCACATGATATACAGCACAGGCCTCAGCCTCCTCCGGACCCCTCTTCCCTCCTCTTCCTCCTCCAGACCTCTCTGGCCTCCACTTACTTCTCCAGACCCCTCTTCCCTCCTCTTCCTCCTCCGGACCCCTCTGGCCTCTACCATGGAGACTCTTTGTTCCCCCTCCTCTCCAGGGACACAGACCACCCGTCACCCACTCACTCTAGACTCTACTCACCGGACCACAGCAGAGTAGGAGTGGGAGCAGCAGCAGGGAGAGCAGAGCTCAGCGGCTTCCTCTTGTCTCACACGCTGGCTGCTATGCTATTAGTCAGCCAGCTACAGAGCCGGAAAGCAGAGCGCGGGGTGTTTCACCGCCCATCAAGAACAGCGCTGATGTCACGTGGCAAGGTCCTGGGGCTGGGTGAGTCATCAGAGAGACCCAGAGCCAGCAAGAGGGCCGCCCAACGCCGCGTCAGCGCCTCAGACGGGGGTATGCCGGGCCCGCGCCGCCTCGCGCTATGGTATGTGCACGTGTGCGTCCCTTCAAATCATGGGATGCGCTTTTAAAGGGCCCACGCACTTAAAGGGGCAGCATTTTTAAAGGGCCCCAGTGACCCTCGGGGCCCACCGGGCATTTACCCGGTACCTCGCCAGGCCAGACCGAGCTTGCTTACGGCAATTAGCAATTGCACAAGAAAAAAAAATTACATGTACTGCATGTACAGCAGTTTTTTTTTTATTGGAAAAGCCCAAATTCGCCACTTCACTCCAGAGCGGCATTCATAATTCTACAGTCTTTGCAGCGGCACTTTTTTTTTAGTATCTTACATATGATGTATTATTGAATTAGATATTTAGCGAACGGTATTTATTCTATTTCCACATAGGCAGAATAACATTTTTCCAAACACCTGTCTCCGTGAGATACATCTGGACTCTGCGTGCAAAACATAACCTGCTGGATCACATGTGGACAGTCAGCAAAATATTTCCTGTTCTGTAGTAGATGGTTAGGTTTCACTTACCTTATATATGAGCGCCATCTGGTGGTTGTTTTTTATATACTTTTAAAAGGGTAATCGCAGTCTTGGAACCATTTTTATTTCTAACTAGCTGAAAAGCCCGGCGTTGGTACATAGTAGGTTGGGGGCCCTGTAATGGTACATAGTAGGTGGGGGGCCCTGTAATGGTACATAGTAGGTGGGGGCCCTGTAATGGTACATGGTAGGTGGGGGCCCTGTAAAGGTACATAGTAGGTGGGGGGCTCTGTAATGGTACATAGTAGGTGGGGGCCCTGTAATGGTACATAGTAGGTGGGGGCGCTGTAAAGGTACATAGTAGGTGGGGGACCCTGTAATGGTACATAGTAGGTGGGGTGCCCTGTAATGGTACATAGTAGGTGGGGGGCCCTGTGATGGTACATAGTAGGTGGGGGGCTCTGTAATGGTACATAGTAGGTGGGGGGCCCTGTAATGGTGCATAGTAGGTGGGGGCCCTGTAATGGTACATGGTAGGTGAGGGGCTCTGTAATGGTGCATAGTAGGTGGTGGTCCCTGTAATGGTACTACATAGTAGGTGGGGGGCCCTGTAATGGTACTACATAGTAGGTGGGGGGAGGGCTGTAATGGCACATAGTAGGTGGGGGGCCCTGTAATAGTACATAGTAAGTGGGGGCTCTGTAATAGTACATAGTAGGTGGGGGCTCAGTAATGGTATATAGTAGGTTGGGGTCCCTGTAATGGTACTGCATAGTAGGTGGGGGGCCCTGTAATGGTACTACATAGTAGGTGGGGGGAGGGCTGTAATGGCACATAGTAGGTGGGGGGCCCTGTAATAATACATAGTAAGTGGGGGCTCTGTAATAGTACATAGTAGGTGGGGGCTCAGTAATGGTATATAGTAGGTTGGGGTCCCTGTAATGGTACTGTGTAGTAGGTGGGGGGGCCCTGTAATAGTACATAGTAGGTGGGGGGCTCTGTATTGGTACATGGCAGGTGGAGATCATGTAATGGTAGATAGTAGGTGGTGGCCCTGTATATTGTGTATAATAGGTGGGGGCCCTGTATATTGTGTATAGTAGGTGGTGGCCCTGTATATTGTGTATAGTAGGTGGGGGGCCTGTATATTGTGTATAGTAGGTGGGGGCCCTGTATATTGTGTATAGTAGGTGGGGGCCCTGTATATTGTGTATAGTAGGTGGGGGCCCTGTATATTGTGTATAGTAGGTGGGGGCCCTGTATATTGTGTATAGTAGGTGGGGGCCCTGTATATTGTGTATAGTAGGAGGGGAGGGTCATGTAACAGATTGTGTCAGGGCATCAGGTATGTTGCTTACATCTGACCGCCTTTAACCCCTTCACTACCAAGGGTGGTTTGCACGTTAACTCCCGGGCCAATTTTTACAATTCTGACCACTGTACATTTATGAGGTCATAACTCTGAAACGCTTCTATGGATCCCGGTGATTCTGACATTGTTTTCTCGTGACATATTGTACTTCATGTTAGTGGTAAAATTTCATTCAAATAACTTGCGTTTATTTGTGAAAAAAACGGAAATTTGGCGAAAATTTTGAACATTTCGCAATTTTCCAACTTGAAATTTTTTTGCCCTTAAATCACAGCGATACGGCACACAAAAAACTTAATAAATAACATTTCCCACATGTTTACTTTACATCAGCACAATTTTGGAACCAAAATTTTTTTTTGTTAGGAAGTTATAAGGGTTAAAAATTGACCAGCGATTTCTCATTTTTGCAACATCATTTTATTTTTAGGGACCACATCACATTTGAAGCCACTTTGAGGGGTCTATATGATAGAAAATACCCAAAAGAGACACCATTCTAAAAACTGCACCCCTTATGGTGCTTAAAACCACATTCAAGAAGTTTATTAACCCTTTAGGTGCGTCACAGGAATTTTTTGAATATTTAAAAAAAATGAACATTTAACTTTTTTTCACAAAAAAATACTTCAGGTTCAATTTTCTTTATTTTACCAAGGGTAACAGGAGAAATTGGACTGCAAAAGTTATTGTGCAATTTGTCCTGAGTACGCTGATACCTGATATGTGGGGGGAACCACTGTTTCGGCGCATGGCAGACCTCAGTAGGGAAGGAGCACCGTTTGACTTTTTCGATGCAAAATTGGCTGGAATTCAGATCGGACACCATGTCGCGTTTGGAGAGCCCCTGATGTACCTAAACAGTGGAAACCCCCCCAAGTGACCCCATTTTGGAAACTAGACCCCCCAAGGAACTTATCTAGATATGTGGTGAGAACTTTGAACCCACAAGAGCTTCACAGAAGTTTATAACGTACAGCGGTACAATTAAAAAATCCTATTTTTTCCACAAAAATGATCTTTTCACCCCCAATTTTTATTTTTCCAAGGGTAACAGGACCCTAAAAGTTATTGTGCAATTTGTCCTGAGTACGCTGATACCCCATATGTGGGTGTAAATGACTATTTGGGCGCATAGCAGAGCTCGGAAGGGAAGCAGCGCCATTTGACGTTTTTGGCTAGAATTGAGATCGGACACCATGTCGCGATTGGAAAACCCCTGATGTACCAAAACAGTGGAAACCCTCCACAAATGACACCATTTTGGAATCTATACCCCCCAAGGAACTTATCTAGATGTGTGGTGAGAACTTTGAACCCCCAAGGGCTTCACAGAAGTTTATAACATACAGCCATACAATTAAAAAATCATATTTTTTCCACAAAAATGATCTTTTCACCCTCAATTCTTATTTTTCCAAGAGTAACAGGACCCTAAAAGATATTGTGCAATTTATCCTGAGTGCGCTGATACCCCACATGTGGGGGTAAACCACTATTTGGGTGCATGGCAGAGCTCGGAAGGGAAGCAGCACCATTTGACGTTTTTGTCTGGAATTGAGATCGGACACCATGTCGCGTTTGGAAAGCCCCTGATGTACCAAAACAGTAGAAACCCCCCACAAATGACACCATTTTGGAAACTAGACCCCCTGAGGAACTTATCTAGATGTGTGGTGAGCACTTTGAACCCCCCAAGGGCTTCACAGAAGTTTATAATGCCCAGGCATGAAAATAAAAAAATCGTATTTTTTCCACAAACATGATCAATTAGTCTCCAATTTTTTTATTTTCCCAAGGGTAACAGGAGAAATTGGACCCCAAAAGTTGTTGTCCAATTTGTCCTGAGTACGCTGATACCTCATATGTGGGAGAAAACTACTGTATGGGCACACGTCGGGGCTCGGAAGGGAAGTAGTGACGTTTTGGAATGCAGACTTTGATGGCATGGTCTGCGGGTGTCATGTTGCTTTTGGAGAGCCCCTGATGTACCTAAACAGTGGAAACCCCCCACAAGTGACCCCATTTTGGAAACTAGACCCCCTAATGAACTTATCTAGATGTATGGTGAGCACTTTGAACCCCCAAGTGCTTCACACAAGTTTATAACGCCTGGGCGTGAAAATAAAAAAATCATTTTTTTCCGCAAAAATGATATTTTTGCCCCCAATTTTTTATTTTCCTAAGGGTAACAGGAGAAATTGGACCCCAAAAGTTGTTTTGTAATTTGTCCTGAGTAGGCTGATACCCCATATGTGGGGGTAAAACACTGTTTGGGCGCATGGCAGAGCTTGGAAGGGAAGGAGCACCATTTGACTTTTTCAACGCAGAATTGGCTGGAATTGAGATCAGACGCCATGTTGCCTTTGGAGAGCCCCTGATGTGCCCAAACAGTGGAAACCCCCAATTCTAACTCCAACCCTAACCCCAACACACTCCTAACCCTAATCTGAGCCCTAACCCTAGCCCTAACCCTTATGGGAAGATGGAAATAAATACATTTTCTTTTAGTTTTATTATTTTTCCCTAACTAAGGGGGTGATAACGGGGGGTTTGATTTACTATTTATGGCGGTTTTTATGTATGGCGGCTGTCAGACGCTAAAAGACGCTTTTTATTGTAAAAATAGTTTTTGCATCACCACATATTGTGAGCTGTAATTTTTCCGTATTTTGACCCACCGAGTCATGTGAGGTCTTATTTTTTGCGAGATGAGTTGATGTTTTCATTGGTACCATTTTCGGGCACATGACATTTTTTGATCGCTTTTTATTCCGATTTTTGGGACGCAGAATGAACAAAAACCAGCGTTTCATGAATTTCTTTTAGGTGGTGCGTTTACGCCGTTCCGCGTGCGATAAAATTGATAAAGCGGTTTTATTCTTCGGGTCAGTACAGTTACAGTGTTACCTCATTTAGGTCGTTTTTTATGTTTTGTCGTTTTTTTGCAATGAAAACAATTTTATATAAAAAATAATTATTTTTGTATCGCTTTATTCTGCGAGTTATAACTTTTTTATTTTTTTGCGGATGATGCTGTATGGCGGCTCTTTTTTTGCAGGACAAGATGGCGTTTTCAGCGGTACCATGGATATTTATATGCATCTTTTTGATCGCGCATTATTGCACTTTTTGTTCGGTGGTATGATAATAAATCATTATTTTTTGCTTCGTTTTTTATTTTTATTTTTTAATGGGTTCGCTAAAGGGGTTAACTAATGGGACAGTTTTATAGGGCGGGTCGCTACGGACGCATCAATACCAAATATGTGTACTTTTATTGTTTTGGTTTTTTTTATTTTGAAAAAATGGATTTATTGGGGAATTTATTTATTTTTTTTTACTAATTTATTTAGTGATTTTTTTAAAATTATTTTTAACACTTTTTTTATTTTTTTTTACTTTATTACCTTGTCCCAGGTGCGACATCACTGTCCTGTGACAGATCGCTGATCTGTCACATCACAGATCACTGTGACAGATCAGCAATCTGTCACAGGCAGTTCTGCAGACTTCCTCATGCCTGCGCTTTGCAGGCAGTGAGGAAGTCAGCTCCCTACAGGCCCCTGAAGGCCCCCGTCGCCATCTTGGATCCGGGGGTGTGTAGGGAAAGAGACCCCCGCAGCAGCGCTGCACATTGCGCTGCCGTGGGGGGCTCAGGGAAGCAAGGAGGGAGCCCCCTCCCTGCCGATGCTTCCCTTTAACCCCCGGTACACCGCGATCCCGTTTGATCGCGGTGTACAAGGGGTTAACGTGTCGGGGGCGGTCCGTGACCGACCCTGACACATTGTGCTGGGTGTCAGCTGTGATAATCAGCTGACACCCGGCCGCGATCAGCGGCGCTCACCACGTGGGCGCCGCTGATCGCTAGGACATAATATTCCGTCCATGGTAATTAGGTCCAGGGTCACATGGACGGAATATTACGTCCCTTGTAGGTAAGGGGTTAAGGATGACCATAAATATGGTTATAACCAGCATACAGTATTTTTCGCAGTGTGGCATCGGATGTTTTTCGCCTCCTTAGGCCTGTTTCACACTTACGTTTTTTCTGTCAGTTGCAATCCGTTGAAAAGGCGGAGAACGGATCCGTGGCCATTGAGACACCAACAGGTGCCACCGGACCGTTGTTTTCATGGATCCGCCGAAGTCTGCATTTTAAAGGAACCGCAGCCAAGAGAGAGAGATTTTCGACGCTCCCAGAACGGCATTTCATGGTTAAAATGCCTCCCGGAGTAAAGCTCCCGGCATGCGCACTTAAAAATAGCGGACCGTCAAGGCAAAAAAAAGTTGCATTGTCCTTCTCATCCGCCCGGGAGCCGCTAAAATCTTGGCGGAACCCTTAAAATAAGGGGTGGGACGAACGACCGTCAGTCAAGATCCACCACTAATATAAGTCTATGGAGGATAAAAGCGGATCCGCCCATTTTTCGGCGGATCCGTTTTTTTCTAAAATTGGCGGATTTTGACTGACGACAAACAACGGACGTGTGAAACAGCCCATAGCTGTAAATATGACTGCAGCCTCTGAACTCATTATTTAAATTACTTACGGTAATTAGCAATTGCGCAGGAAAAAAAATTATATTAAAAAAAACAGGGTGTAATTACTCTTCTGTACTGATCTCAAAGGGACATCTTAATTATAAGTCAAATAACATGCATTTATTTATCAGGTGTTATATTCCAGAGCTGCACTCATAATTCTGCATGGAGGTAGAAGTACACTACCGGGCTAATAAAATAAGCTATTTCTAACTAGCTGAAGAGCCCGACGTTGCCTGGGCATAGTGACTAACTGTGGTTAGTTACAACAAATGATAATGATTATATTGCACATAAAAACATTTCACATCATATATTCAACACATTCAAGAGCCTTTTGATAAACAACATTTTTGGTTTTTCCTTTTGGCGCAAAGATGAACAGATTTTTGGCAGTTCCAACTTTTGAACAGGCCACGTAAAGTTGACCATGAGAAAAGCATGGAGATTGCAAATCGATCCCTACTCCTTTCAAGGCCTGTCCCTGAGCCTTGTTAACGGACATTGCAAATGCCAATCGAACTGGAAACTGGAGGCACTTAAAATCAAAAGGCAAATCAGATGGAATGAGTGGAATTCTTGTAATGAAAATGTCCTCTCCTTTGGCACATTCTGTTGCTGAGCTGTGTATCTAATCCTATCCTGTGTGATACTATCTGCTGAGCTGTCTATCCTGTGTGACACTGTCTGCTGAGCTGTGTATCTAATCCTATTCTGTGTGACACTCTCTGCTGAGCTGTGTATCTAATCCTCCCCTGTGTGATACTGACTGCTGATCCGTGTATCTAATCCTCTCCTGTGTAATACAGTCTTCTGCTCCGAGTATCTAATCATATCCTGTGTGATACTGGGTTTCCCCTGCAGTCTGTGTCAGAGGGTGGTCTGTGTCAGCATGGTAATAAATTGTTATTTCCAGCTTTAAAGAAGGACGATAACACCATAGACATAAGAATAATAGGCCTCATTTACCACAACTGTCTACAAGGAAAACTGTTGCTCATGGCAACCAATCACAGCTCAGATTTCACCTTTTAAACAGCTCTGGGGTGAAATAAAAGATGCTTAGTGATTGGTTAGTATGTGGAGTAGGCGTGGCTTGATACATACATACACTCAGTTTTATACACTGTGTTCCAAATTATTATGCAAATTGGATTTAAGTGTCATAAAGATGTTATTTTTTGTTTTTCAAATAAACTCATAGATGGTATTGTGTATCAGGGCTCTTTGGATCACTGAAATCAATCTCAAATGCCTGTGATAATTAGTTTGCCAGGTGAGCTCAATTAAAGGAAAACTACTTAAGAATGATGTTCCACATTATTAAGCAGGGCACAGGTTTCAAGGAATTTAGGAAATAAAAAGGATCTCTCTGCTGCTGAAAAGCATCAAATAGTGCAATGCCTTGTTCAAGAGATGAAAACATTAGATATTTCCCAAAAATGTAAACGTGATCATTGTACTGTTAAGAGATTTGTGGTTGATTCTGAGCACAGACATGTTTGTGCTGATAAAGGCAGAATGAGGAAGGTTTCTGCCAGGCAAGTTCATTGGATTAAGAGAGTGGCTGCTAAAAAGCCATTACAAACTAGCAAACAGATATTTAAAGCTGCTGGTGCCTCTGGAGTCCCTCGAACCTCAAGGTGTAGGATCCTTCAAAGGCTTGCTGTGGTGCATAAACCTATTATTCGGCCACCCCTAAACAGTGCTCACAAGCAGAAACGGTTGCAGTGGGCCCAGACATACACGAAGACTAATTTTCAAACAGTCTTGTTTACTGATGAGTGTTGAGCAACCCTGGATGGTCCAGATGGATGGAGTAGTGGATGGTTGGTGGATGGCCACCATGTCCCAACAAGGCTGCGATGTCAGCAAGGAGGTGGAGGAGTCATGTTTTGGGCCGGAATCATGGGGAAACAGCTGGTAGGGCTCTTTAAGGTTCCTGAAGGTGTGAAAATGACCTCTGCAAAGTATATAGAGTTTCTGACTGACAGCTGTCTTCCATGGTATAAAAAGCAGAAACTTGCCTTCAGGAGCAAAATCATCTTCATGCATGACAATGCACCATCTCATGCTGCAAAGAATACCTCTGAGTCATTGACTGCTATGGGCATAAAAGGAGATAAACTCATGGTGTGGCCACCATCTTCCCCTGACCTCAACCCTATAGAGAACCTATGGAGTATCATCAAGCAAAAGATCTATGAGGGTGGGAGGCAGTTCACATCAAAACAGCAGCTCTGGGAGGCTATTCTGACTTCATGCAAAGAAACACAAGCAGAAACTCTCCAAAAACTCACAATTTCAATGGATGCAAGAATTGAGAAGGAGATATCAAAGAAGGGTTCCTATTAGTGTTGAGCATTCCGATACCGCAAGTATCGGGTATCGGCCGATACTTGCTGTATCGGAATTCCGATACCGACTTCCGATATTTTTTCAATATCGGAATTCGGCATCGGAATCGGAAGTTCAAAGTTGATTGACAGACTGACGTCATCATGATGCGCGGTGTGTGCGCATCATGATGCGCCGTCATTTCGGGCCTTCCGGGGGTCTCTGCCGGCCTGCCGGGGGGCTGTGCCGGCCTGCCGGGGGGGCTGTGTGGACTGCCCGGGGTCTGTACCGGCCTGCCGGGGGGCTGTGCCGGCCTGCCGGTGGTCTGTGCACCCTGTGGGGGTCTGTGCCGGCCTGCCGGGGGGCTGTGCCGGCCTGCCGGGGGGCTGTGCAGGCTCCGGGGGGCTGTGCCGGCCTGCCGGGGGGCTGTGCCGGCCTGCCGGTGGTCTGTGCAGGCTCCGGGGGGCTGTGCCGGCCTGCCGGGGGGCTGTGCCGGCCTGCCGGTGGTCTGTGCAGGCTTCGGGGGTCTGTGCAGGCATCGTCCGATGGGACTACAAGTCCCATCGGGCGATGCCTGCTACCATGACAGTGATTGACACATTAGCCAATGATGGGACAGTAGTAGTACCATCATCCGGCTAATGTGTTAAATGTTAAAAAAAAAAAAATACTACATACATACTACATACATACTACATGCATGCTACATACATACTGCATGCTACATACATACCACATACATACTACATATATACTACATGCATGCTACATACATACTACATGCTACATACATACCACATACATACTACATACATGCTACATACTACATTCATACTACATACATGCTACATGCATGCTACATACATACTACATAGATACCACATATATACTACATACATACAATACATTCATACAATACATACATAGACATACAGTACATATAACATAGAGTAACATACTTACCAATAATTGTCACATTGTTCCCCGAAGCCATTGTCGTCTACGGAATAAATATTAACATAACAAACCACAAAAATACTCACCCACGATCCGAAGCAGTCCACGAGTGTGTCCCACGACGATCTTGGGTAGAGAACTGCAGCATCAGATGATGCTGCCGTTCTCTACGGGCTGCAGGAATCCAATGACGGAAGGTAGGTATCCTTCCGCACTGTATTCCTCCGCCACTTAAAAAAAAAAAAGTCCCTAGTCTCACTTTATGCCATTGCTGCAACTTGTAGTCCCATCGGACGATGCCTGCACAGACCCCCGAAGCCTGCACAGACCACCGGCAGGCCGGCACAGCCCCCCGGCAGGCCGGCACAGCCCCCCGGAGCCTGCACAGCCCCCCGGCAGGCCGGCACAGCCCCCCGGCAGGCCGGCACAGCCCCCCGGAGCCTGCACAGCCCCCCGGCAGGCCGGCACATCCCCCCGGCAGGCCGGCACAGCCCACCGGAGCCTGCACAGCCCCCCGGCAGGCCGGCACAGACCACCGGAGCCTGCACAGACCCCCTGGCAGGCCGGCACAGCCCCCCGAAAGGCCCGTACAGACCCCAGAGAGGCTGTACAAGGGCAGGAAAGGGTTTTTCTTATTCCGATACCGGAAGTCCCATAGACTTGAATGGGACTTCCGGTATCGGAATCGGCGATACCGATACTTTTTTTAAAGATCGGCCGATACCATCCGATACGATACTTTGAAGTATCGGACGGTATCGCTCAACTCTAGTTCCTATGTTAACATGTCACTTGGCCTGTTAAGCTATTTAACTCCAAAATATCCTTTTTGTTTAGTGAATGTGACCTCCTAATGCTGCAAATTCCACAAATGAGCATTTTCAGTTCTTTAAAACATATCAAATGTTTAGAAATTCTACTGTGCCTAATAATTTGGAACAGTGCAATTTGAGTTTTTATTCATTTTGGAGATTATACTGTTATTATTATTTGATGCATACTAACGGGTGATGACTTTTATTAGACTGACTGTCATTTGTACTGACTATTTAGGAAAATCAGAGAAAAATATCATTTGCATAATAATTTGGAACACAGTGTATACGGTATATAGATTTCAATGCATAAATATAATTAGGCAATTTTTGGAAAGTCACTTAAAAGTTGTTAAAGGGGATTCCCAGGACTTTAACCTCTTCATCACCAGGCAATTTTTCTTTGTTTATGCTTTTTTTCCCCCTTCTATCGAGATTTTTTTTTTAATTTTTATGTTGATATAGTCACATGAGGGTTTGTTTTTAGCGGGTGAGAATGATTCATTTTACAGTATAATCTGAAAAATAGGGGAGAACATACAGTAACTACATTGGGTAAAAGGGTGAAGAAAAAACTTTCTCAAATTTTTTTTTCTTTGGGTGTTTGTTTTTTATTTTCATGTATTCATTGAGCAATAAAAAAAACAATCTGGTAAAGGTCAGTACAATTACATTGATACTAAACTTTAGTTTTCTTTAATACTCCTGGGGCTTAAAAAAAATTCCAAGCTATGTTATATAAAAAAAAATATATATATATTTATTTTTTTTTTTGTTTTTTTTTGAGGGAAGATGTGGCAACCAAATCCCAGAAATTTTTAGTTTTCAAATTTGTTTCCTTGTTTACCATATGTTTAAAATAATTTTAGATTTTGATTGATTTTACACCTTTGTGGGCATTGTTTTTTTTAAAAAACCAACACTTTTTAGCAGGGCTGTGGAGTCGGTAAGCCACAGTTGCGACTCCGACTCCTGGATTTTATCAGGCTCCGACTCCGACTCCGGCTCCGACTCCGACTCCGGCTCCGACTCCGACTCCTTCATAAATGGCCAATTCATAACAACAAATTTACTGTTGTAAAATATTAAACATCGTGCTTATTCAGTTTCTCACCATCATATAAGTAATCAGACCACTTAGAGCAAAAACTACATTTATTAGAATACAATTAGAATATAGCAAATAACTTTTATAAACTTTTCTAAACTGTAAGTAAATATGCAATAAACACTTTTATGCAGTTAATAAGAAGAAATCTATAAATTTGTCCTCAGAAAAAGTATTGCCTCTGTCAGATCCTCCTTCATGGATGCCCTCAAATCTGATCTAATTATTTTGAGAGCAGAGAACAACCTCTCTACACTAACTTGTGTTGGTGGCAAAGCAGTAACCACTCGGGCAACATCTCTGACAATGTCAGGATACAGAGGAATCGCTTGTTGCACTGTTATTTTTGATGAACGGTCAAATTTCTCAATTTCTTTTAGTGCACATGAAAAAGTCTGCTGAAATGTACTGGCTGTGTTCCTTGATGGGGATGACTCTTCTTCTATGCGGGAACGCTTTGCACGGTCCTTGTGATCCAAATATTTTTCGAAATTAAATTCTTCATCAGTTGATGATGAGGGTGAAGATGTGGCAGGACGACCAAATTCTTCTTGTTCCTCCTGACTGTTCTGCAACCCTTTCATCCTTACTGCTATTTCAAACAGAGCTTCTTTTCCTTTACTTAGCTGTTGATCATCTAGAAGAATCCGATGCATTGGGTCTACATAAACAGCTGCCAAAAGAATGTTATTTTGTAATAGTAGCTCCTCTCTCCGTTTCATTGATGTAGCAATGCCACTTGCAATTAACCCTCCTCTTTGGGACAGGCAAAATATCAGGTTCTTCCACTCCTTTAAGAAAATACCTGGAGTTAAGTCCTCTGCTTGTAATTTTTTAGTCACTGTAAATGGGTGCTCTAGCAATTTTTCCAGCTCAGTCACCTGATTCCACAGACTTTCATTTAGCGTCAGTTGAGGGTTAGCCATGTCTACAAGAAAGGTTTTCAGTTCAACCAAGCGCTGAATCATTAAGTACTGCCCCATCGTGTGGCTTGATCAATAATTGCCCCTTTTCCAGCACGTCTCTTCAAAATTGAGTCAACTTTAGGGGTTCTGGCAACAGTAGCCAATTTTCTCACCTTGCCAATCAGTGCAGCAGCATGTCCTTCTTGCAGACTGTCTCTTATAGCCAGCTGTAGCGTATGCACAACACAGCGCATGTGATGAATGAAAGAACATATTGACACAGTTTCAACAAGATCATCTAAACTATCATGTTGCTGTTCATCTGAAGCAACTTCAGTTTGCTCCTCAGTTACAATACTGTGTTCCTCTATTTCAAACTTTCTGTGTCTGTGGACCCAGAATGTTCTTCTAGCTGCTGGTCACCATCATTACTCTCATTCATTAGCTTAATAGTACTTATCATATTTGAAGCATTGTCAGTTACGACAGAAAGAACTTGCTCTTTTTTAAGTTCATAGTCTTGCAGAACCTTTTCCACCAAGACCTGGAGAAACTCACTGGTGTGATGAGCTTTGGTGACTTTACTGCCAATGTCTTGGTAACTACAGTGGGGAAAAAAAGTATTTAGTCAGTCAGCAATAGTGCAAGTTCCACCACTTAAAAAGATGAGAGGCGTCTGTAATTTACATCATAGGTAGACCTCAACTATGGGAGACAAACTGAGAAAAAAAAATCCAGAAAATCACATTGTCTGTTTTTTTTTTCATTTTATTTGCATATTATGGTGGAAAATAAGTATTTGGTCAGAAACAAAATTTCATCTCAATACTTTGTGATATATCCTTTGTTGGCAATGACAGAGGTCAAACGTTTTTGTAAGTCTTCACAAGGTCGCCACACACTGTTGTTGGTATGTTGGCCCATTCCTCCATGCAGATCTCCTCTAGAGCTGTGATGTTTTTGGCTTTTCGCTTGGCAACACGGACTTTCAACTCCCTCCAAAGGTTTTCTATAGGGTTGAGATCTGGAGACTGGATAGGCCACTCCAGGACCTTGAAATGCTTCTTACGAAGCCACTCCTTCGTTGCCCTGGCGGTGTGCATGTTGAAAGACCCAGCCACGTTTCATCTTCAATGCCCTTGCTGATGGAAGGAGGTTTGCACTCAAAATCTCATGATACATGGCCCCATTCATTCTTTCATGTACCCGGATCAGTCGTCCTGGCCCCTTTGCAGAGAAACAGCCCCAAAGCATGATGTTTCCACCACCATGCTTTACAGTAGGTATGGTGTTTGATGGATGCAACTCAGTATTCTTTTTCCTCCAAACACGACAAGTTGTGTTTCTACCAAACAGTTCCAGTTTGGTTTCATCAGACCATAGGACATTCTCCCAAAACTCCTCTGGATCATCCAAATGCTCTCTAGCAAACTTCAGACGGGCCCGGACATGTACAGGCTTAAGCAGTGGGACACGTCTGGCACTGCAGGATCTGAGTCCATGGTGGCGTAGTGTGCTACTTATGGTAGGCCTTGTTACATTGGTCCCAGCTCTCTGCAGTTCATTCACTAGGTCCCCCCGCGTGGTTCTGGGATTTTTGCTCACCGTTCTTGTGATCATTCTGACCCCAAGGGTTGGGATTTTGCGTGGCGCACCAGATCAAGGGAGATTATCAGTGGTCTTGTATGTCTTCCATTTTCTAATTATTGCTCCCACAGTTGATTTCTTCACTCCAAGCTGGTTGGCTATTGCAGATTCAGTCTTCCCAGCCTGGTGCAGGGCTACAATTTTGTTTCTGGTGTCCTTTGACAGCTCTTTGGTCTTCACCATAGTGGAGTTTGGAGTCAGACTGTTTGAGGGTGTGCACAGGTGTCTTTTTATACTGATAACAAGTTTAAACAGGTGCCATTACTACAGGTAATGAGTGGAGGAAAGAGGAGACTCTTAAAGAAGAAGTTACAGGTCTGTGAGAGCCAGAAATCTTGATTGCTTGTTTCTGACCAAATACTTATTTTCCACCATAATATGCAAATAAAATGAAAAAAAACCAGACAATGTGATTTTCTGGATTTTTTTTTCTCAGTTTGTCTCCCATAGTTGAGGTCTACCTATGATGTAAATTACAGACGCCTCTCATCTTTTTAAGTGGTGGAACTTGCACTATTGCTGACTGACTAAATACTTTTTTTCCCCACTGTATTTCATTTTTGTCACAAACAAATCGGACATTGATGGCAAAATAGTTCACTCTGTTACGTATGCAGGCATCCATTTTAAGAAACAGAAAGCGTCCCTAGAGAGTTTTTTTAAGTTCTTCCTTTTGTTTAAAAGCTTCTTCGATTACTAATTTTCTAATACTCTCTCTCTCCAGAGAAACACCAAGCTTGCGGGCCATTTCCCCATTCAGACACATAAAAGCTGGTCGTGAAAATAATGAAATAGGCACACTATCCTTTACAACAAGCTCTATGATCTGTTTTTTAAATGTATCTACTGTCATTGTCACAGTAACTTTGTCACTGACAAAATATCTTGCAACTGATGGCTGCAAAGTTCTCTGCTCCTTTGTTTGGCTGGAAGAGCTGGGCACTGGTTCATTGGTTTGAATGCAGTCTTTCTCATCCACTGCTTTCAGTACTTCTGGATGAAAGCGCTGTAAATGTCTCTTTAGATTAGAAGCTCTGGTAGGAGCATTTTTATCTTTGCCTGAATATGCACTCATCTTGGCTTCACAGCATTTGTTTTCGTCTGGATCATTTGTCATACACTGACAGACATAATGTTTTCTATCTTGAGTGATGGTGAAATGTTCAAATACAGCTGATTTAATGTGATGCTTCTTTGACATTCTCAGGTTTTTAATTCTGCATTCACAATCCAAATGACAATTGTTTTTCCTAAAAACAATTGTACAACATTATTGCCAGGTCGTACAACTGATATAGTGGTCAGTAATACTGTTATTATTCCTCATGTACTCACAGTTAACTGATGCAAAGTTTGTTGAAAGGATAATACTTCTTACAGTCTTCCTCTTCTGAGTAGCAGGCAGCTGTGAGATGCTTGGAAGACGCACGCCTAGTATGATCTAGTCTAGAGGAGGAGCTTTACTACTAAGAATTTGCAACACATTTTCACTTTCAGTTTCATACATTGTAAGTAGGGGGGTTGGGGCAGCATGAGGTTAACCAAGTATAAGATTAGATAAGGGCAGTGGAGAACAGTGACACACAAGAAGTCAGAAATGTCTCTATCTCCAGCAGAACTGCTTATCACTGTTGTTCATAGTTTGATAGAACATATATATTTGAGTAACATTTATAAAATTCATATGAAAGTTCAATTATGAAATATTAATACATTTTTTTTAAAGCTGGAGTCGGAGTTGGTACATTTCTACCGACTCCGACTCCAACCAAAACTAACTCCGACTCCACGACTCCGACTCCGACTCCACAGCCCTGCTTTTTAGTGGCGCTGTAAGATACTGATAGCAGTATCTAAGGGGGTAAACAGGAGCGAACATAACCAACTCCGGTCGCTGCTGTTAGAGACAGGCACTCACATGAGCCGTGCGATATTTTTTCTCACTCCCATTGGCAAGTCTCGGCCGATATACAGTGGGTATGGAAAGTATTCAGACCCCTTTAAATTTTTCACTGTTTCATTGCAGCCATTTGGTAAATTCAAAAAGTTTTTTTTTTCATTAATGTACACTCTGCACCCCATCTTGACTGAAAAAAACAAACAAATGAACTTTCTGCAAATTTATGAAAAAAGAAAAACTGAAACATCACATGATCATAAATATTCAGACCCTTTGCTCTGACATTCATATTTAAGTCATATGCTTTCCATTTACTTGTGATCCTCCTTGACATGCTTCTACTCCTTCATTGGAGTCCTGCTGTGTTTAATTAAACTGATAGGACTTGATTTGTAAAGGCACACACCTGTCTATATAAGACCTCACAGCTCACAGTGCATGTCAGACCAAATGAGAATCATGAGGTCAAAGGAACTGGCCAAGGAGCTCAGAGACAGAATTGTGGCAATGCACAGATCTGGACAAGGTTACAAAAGAATTTCTGCAGTGCTCAAGGTTCCTAAGAGCACAGTGGCCTCCATAATCCTTAAATGGAAGAAGTTTGGGACCACCAGAAGTCTTCCTAGACATGGCCGTCCAGCCAAACAAAGCAATTGTGGGAGAAGTGCCTTGGTGAGAGAGGTAAAGAAGAACCCCAAGATCACTGTGGCTGAGCTCCACAGATGCAGTAGGGAGATAGTTAAACTTTGTGGAACTTTCTTCTATCACTGCAGCCCTCCACCAGTTGGGCCTTTATGGCAGAGAGACCTGACGGAAGCCTCTCCTAAGTGAAAGACATATGAAAGCCCGCATAGAGTCTGCTGAAGAACACATGAAGGACTCTCAGACTGTGAGAAATAAGATTCTCTGGTCTGATGAGACAAAGATAGAACTTTTTGGTGATAATTCTAAGCGGTATGTGTAAAGAAAACCAGGCACTGCTCATCACCTGCCCAATACAATCCCAAAAGTGAAACATGGTGGTGGCAGCATCATGCCATGGGGTGTTTTTGCTGCAGGGACAGGACAACCGGTTGCAATTGAAGGAAACATGAATGTGGCCAAGTACAGAGATATCCTGGATGAAAACCTCTTCCAGAGTGCTCTGGACCTCAGTCTTAGCCGAAGGTTCACCTTCCAACAAGACAATGACCCTAAGCGGACAGCTAAAATAACAAAGGAGTGGCTTCAGAACAACTCTGTGACTGTTCTTGACTGGCCCAGCCAGAGCCCTGACCTAAAGCCTGTCAGGGTCCTGACAGCCCCGGCGTACAGCCTCTGCTAAGCATGGACTCACCGGCACCGTAGGGACCCCTGGGGACAAGAACAGCCGGACAATAAAGATGCACGGGACCTGAATGTAGAAATTTAGAAAGCCGGCACAGGACCTACGGTCATGTGAACGGTCATGTGACTGCAAGGGGGCAGGGCTTAGCGTCCTGCTTTGAGAGGAGGAAGAAAACTCAGTCGGGCAAAGCAGAGGTCAGGCACAATCCAGGCAAGCGAGGTACAGCAGGGATAAACAGACGGAAGGTCAGACAAAGCCAAAGGTCATACACAAGATATCAATACAGTACCAGGGATGAGACAGAACGGACAGTCAGGGCCAAGCAGAGATCAAAAACCAAACGGACGTAGAAGGTACCAAGCAAAATCCAAAGCGATATCCAGAGAACAGACTGAGTCATACACAGGGAATCAAGCAACCAGAACACAGCACTAACACACTCAGGGGTCACCACACAATGCCAAGGGCAAAAGTATAACTGACGGGGGATGGGAACTTCCTGACTTCCTGAGAAGCCTCCCTAGAACCAATGAGAGGCCACCCTAATAGGTCCCAGGTGTGCAGGTGAGAGTCTGCACTGCGATCAGAACATTGACCCCAGAAGTGCCAGTCACCCAACAATGGTATCATGACAGTACCCTCCTCTCAACGGGGGGCCTCTGGACCCCCAGGTTTGCCCGGGTACCTAGCATGGAAAGCCCGAGCCAGACGATCCGCATGCATCAACCGGGCCGGCACCCAGGACCTGTCATCCGGCCCATACCCCTTCCAATGAACTAGGTACTGTACTGACCGCCGTACCAACCTAGAATCTACAATGTGACCAATCTCATATTACACATATCCATCAACCGAAACCGGAGGAGCAGCGGACTCGGATTCTCCCCGGACTGCTTCAAACGGCTTCAGTAGAGATCTATGGAAGACGTTAAGGATCTTGAAAGAGGGTGGGAGGCACAGCCTGTACGCTACCGGGTTGATTTTTTCCACAATCTTGTACGGGCCAAGGAATTTGGGGCCCAACTTGGCTTACGGAACCTTTAACTTAATGTTTCGCGTGGAGAGCCAAACTTTCTCTCCCACCTGAAACATGGGACCAGGTGTTCGTTTCCTGTCCGCGAAAAACTTATACCTGCCTTGAGACCTAGATATACGCCGCTGGACTAATGCCCATGTATCTTTTAACCGGTGAACAGAGTCCTCAGCCCCGGGGCCCCCCGAATCCAGACGAGAAAACTCACCAAAATGAGGACTGAACCCATAGTTGATGAAGTAAGGGGACATACCAGTGGACTGACTCACCCGACTATTGAAGGCGAATTCAGCCAATGGCAGTATATCACACCAGTCATTCTGTCTAGCAGAAGTCTGAGGATCTGTTCCACAGACTGATTAGTGCGTTCCATCTGACCATTACTCTCAGGATGGTATGCAGACGAAAAGGACAGAGATATCCCTAATTTTTAACAGAAAGCATGCCAAAACTTAGCCACAAACTGCACACCACGATCAGACACCACATTCAGGGGTACCCCATGCAAGCGGACCACATGCTGCACAAACAATCTGGACAAGATCTCAGCAGAAGGTAATGCTGGCAGGGGTACAAAATGAGCCTGCTTACAAAATCTGTCCACCACTACCCATAC
The DNA here is from genome assembly GCF_039654945.1 of Dendrobates tinctorius. NCBI lineage: Eukaryota > Metazoa > Chordata > Amphibia > Anura > Dendrobatidae > Dendrobates > Dendrobates tinctorius. Next base: position 29,636,764 of record NW_027361688.1, on the reverse strand, counting down.
CACCGTTTTACCCCTGGAGGAGGGAAGATTGGTAATAAAATCCATGGACAGATGGGTCCACGGTCTTTCAGGAACTTCCAAGGGCATCAGCTCCCCCGCCGGCCGGCTATGGGAGCTTTTAGAACGAGCGCAGACCCCACAACCAGAAATGAATTTCTTTATATCAGAACCCAGAGTAGGCCACCAGAAGATCCTAGCCACCGCCAGTTGCGTGGCTGATATACCAGGGTGAGCACACAACTTGGATTCGTGGAACTCTTGCAAGAGTATAAGGCGAAGTTGTTCTGGGACAAACAACTTGCCCCCTGGTTTGGTCGCAGGAGCCAGCTGTCAGAGACACCGCACTACACTTGCTCATAAAGCCAGTGCGTGTGTCCTGAGTACAGAAGCAGTGCTAAGAGTTACCTGGGGAGCAGGGCAGCAGAGGTGACCAGGCGTGCTTCAACTAATAGTGTCAGGGTCCAGAGAACTCAGATTATGGCAAAGCAGAAGTCATGCACAGTACAGACCAGCGAGGTACAGGAGGGATAAACAGACGGGAGGTCAGACAAAGCCAAAGGTCATACACAGGATCACAGTACAGTACCAGGGAGGAGACAGAGCGGATAATCAGGGCCAAGCAGAGATCAAAACCAAACAGACATATAAGGTACCAGGCAGGATCCAATGCGATATCCAGGGAACAGACCGAATCATACACAGAGAAACAAGTAACCAGAACACAGCACTAACACACTCAGGGGTCACCACACAATGCCAAGGGCGAAAGTATAACTGACAGGGATGGGAGCGTCCTGAGGCTATAAGAAGCCTCCCCCAGAACCAGGGAGAGGCCACAATCATAGCCCCAGGTGTGCAGGTAAGCCTGCACCGGGATCACAACCTTTAACCCCAGAAATGCCAGTCATCAGCACTGGTTCCAGACATTAACCCCACGTGTGCGAGTCAAACCCGCACTGAGATCATGACAGTACCCCCTCTCTACGGGGGGCCTCTGGACCCCCAGGCTTGCCCGGGTACTTAGCATGGAAAGCCCGCACCAGGCGATCAGCATGCATCAACCGGGCCGGTACCCAGGACCTGTCCTCCGGTCCATACCCCTTCCAATGAACCAGGTACTGTACCAACCGCCGTACCAACCTGGAATCTACGATATGACCAACCTCGTACTCCACCTGCCCCTCGACCAAAACCGGAGGAGCAGCAGACTCGGAGTCTCCCCGGACTGCTTCAAAAGGTTTCAGTAGAGATTTGTGGAAGACGTTAGGGATCTTGAAAGAGGGTGGAAGGCACAGCCTATACGCCACGGGATTGATTTTTTCCACAATCTTGTACGGGCCAATGAATTTGGGTCCCAACTTGGCTGACGGAATCTTTAGCTTAATGTTTTGCGTGGAGAGCCAAACTTTCTCTCCCACCCGAAACATGGGACCAGGTGTTCGTTTCCTGTCCGCGAAAAACTTATACCTGCCTTGAGACCTAGATATGCACTGCTGGACTTCTGCCCATGTATCTTTTAACTGCTGAACAGAGTCCTCAGCCCCGGGACACCCCGAATCCAGACGAGAAAACTCACCAAAATAAGGACTGAACCCATAGTTAATCAAGAAAGGGGACCTACCAGTGGATTGACTCACCCGACTATTGAAGGCAAATTCAGCCAATGGCAGTGCATCGCACCAGTCATTCTGTCTAGCAGAGGTTAGACACCTGAGGATCTGTTCCAGGGACTGGTTAGTGCGCTCCGTCTGCCCATTGCTCTCAGGATGGTTTGCAGACGAAAAGGACAGAGACATACCTAATTTTTTACAGAAAGCACGCCAAAACTTAGCCACAAACTGCACACCACGATCAGACACCACATTCAGGGGTACCCCATGCAAACGGATCACATGCTGCACAAACAACCTGGACAACGTCTCAGCTGACGGTAGTGCGGACAGGGGTACGAAATGAGCCTGCTTAGAAAACCTGTCCACCACTACCCATACCACTGTATTACCCTTAGATGGAGGGAGATTGGTAACAAAATCCATGGATAAGTGAGTCCATGGCCTTTCGGGCACTGCCAAGGGTATCAGCTCCCCTGCCGGCCGGCTATGAGAGCTTTTAGAACGAGCGCAGACCCCACAACCAGCAACAAATTTTTTTATGTCCGAACCGAGGGTAGGCCACCAAAAGATCCTAGCCACCGCCAGACGTGTGGCTGAAATACCAGGGTGAGCACTCAGCTTGGATTCATGGAACTCCTGCAAGAGTTTCAGGCGAAGTTGCTCTGGGACAAACAACTTCCCCTCCGGCTTGGCCGCCGAGGCCTGCGACTGGGCCCCCAGAATCTCCCGTTCCAATTCAGATGCGACCTCTGCTATCACAACCCCAGGGTGAAGAATGGAGGACGGTGGCTCAGGGGGCGACACCGGCTGAAAACTGCGTGATAAGGCGTCAGCCTTGACATTCTTAGATCCTGGACGAAATGTAATCGTAAACTGAAAACGGGAAAAAAAAAAGTGACCAACGGGCCTGTCTGGGCGTTAGTCTATTAGCAGACTCAATGTACGACAAATTTTTGTGATCCGTGATCACCGTAACCGGGTGACTGGCCCCCTCCAAAAAGTGCCTCCATTCTTCAAACGCCAATTTGACCGCAAGAAGCTCTCTATTGCCTACGTCGTAATTTCTTTCCGCAGCAGAGAACTTCTGGGAAAAGAAAGCACATGGCCTGAGGTTTGTTAGAGTGGCAGGCCCTTGGGACAACACCGCCACCACCTCAGAGGCGTCCACTTCCACGACGAATGGTTTGGACGGATCTGGCTGCACTAACACAGGAGCAGACATAAAACATTTTTTCAGCATTGCAAAGGCCTCTTTTGCGAGCGAGGACCAATTTCTCACATCCGCACCTTTGCATGTTAGATCCGTGAGAGGTTTGACCACTTGCGAAAACCCCCGGATAAATTTGCGGTAATAATTGGCGAACCCCAAGAAGCGCTGAAGACCCTTAAGATCTCGGGGTTGCAACCAATCCGCAATGGCCTGCACCTTCTTGGGGTCCATGCGAAAACCCTCACCGGATACAATTAACCCCAAAAAGGACAACTCTTGTACACAGAATACACTTTTCTCCAATTTGGCATACAAATGATTTTCTCTAAGCCTTTGGAGCACAGTTCGTACATGTTCCAAATGAGAATACATGTCGGGGGAATATATCAAAATATCATCCAAGTAGATAACGACAAAATGACCAATGAGATCCGAGAATACCACGTTGATGAAATTCTGAAATATGGCAGGGGCGTTGGTAAGACCAAACGGCATGACTAAATTTTCAAATAGTCCCTCGGTCGTGAGGAACGCGGTTTTCCATTCATCCCCCTCCCGGACCCTTATCAAATTATATGCCCCCCGAAGGTCCAGTTTAGAAAACCACTTTGCCCCTGATAGTTGGTTACATAAATCGGGAATCAACGGAAGGGGGTACGTATTCCGTACAGTAATTTGATTAAGCTCCCGGAAGTCGAGACAGGGACGTAACCCGCCATCTTTTTTCTTTACAAAAAAGAAACCTGCCGCCACAGGTGAGACTGAAGGACGTATGTGTCCTTTGCGCAGACTTTCAGTAATGTACTCCTTCATAGCCAAGCGCTCAGGACCGGACAAATTAAACAGACGGGCTTTGGGTAATTTAGCCCCCGGGACCAGCTCAATAGCGCAGTCAAAGGGTCTATGTGGCGGTAACGTCTCGGCCTCGCTTTCGGAGAATACATCTTCGAAGTCCTTCAGGCATTCCGGAATACCTTCCAGCTCGACAGATGATACAGACACAGATTTAACTGGTTCAACCAGCAGTGCGGATTTATCACATAACTCAAAATCATTAAACCCCCATTGAACAATCTCCCCCGTTTTCGAGTTAATAACTGGGTTATGGCATTGTAACCAGGGCATGCCCAACACCAACCCTGCAGGTAGATTGTCCAGCACAAAACAACTTATGTTTTCCACATTAATAGCGCCCACTCTGAGCGAAAACACATCAGACATAAAGCGAATTCCCTCCTTAGTGAGGGGAGATGAGTCAATGGCCATCACCTTGATCGGAACCTTGAGCCTAACTGTCCCTATCTTGCAGTGTGTGACCAATTGGGAGTCAATGAGGTTAATAGATGATCCGCAGTCCACGAAGGCTGTAGAGGAAAAAGAACTACCGTCCACAAATAGTTCCACAGGCAGTAATACTTTAGAAAACGAGGAAAATGGTACCTGAGGGTCTGAGCAGCCTCCCCGTTGACTACCCAGACCTAGTCGTTTCCCGTTGACCGGGTTTGAAGACGTGCAATTCGGGCACTCCCTTTTCCAATGTCCCGTTTTACCGCAGTAAAAGCATAACTGCTTGTCCTTCCGGCGTTTCCTCTCCGTATCCTTCAGGGAGAGGGCGCCTACATCCATGGGCTCAGGGGCAGTCTCTTTTCCACTGGGGAATAATGGAGTATCAACCTGCATCACCCCTCTGGCCCGCAGCCTGCGGTCCATCCGGACGGCCTGGGTCATGGCGTTGTCGAGAGAGTTAGGTGGGGGATGTAACGACAAGGCATCCTGCAGCCGCTCGGACAAGCCTCTGCGAAAGAGTTCTCGGAGTGCGGCGTCGCTCCAAGAGACCTCTGCCGCCCAGCGGCGGAACTCAGAACAAAACCACTCAGCTGAGTGTTTCCCCTGACAGACACTCATCAACATATCCTCTGCCAATCGCACTCGGTCAGGTTCATCATAAATGTGCCCGAGGGCCTCAAAGAATGCGTTCACTGACATACGTTCAGGAGCAGAGGAAGACAGAGAGAAAACCCATGCTTGCGGAGCCCCCCGAAGTAGGGAAATAATGACCCCCACCCTCTGGAACTCATCCCCGGAGGAGCGGGGCCTTAGAGAAAAAAAAAGCTTGCATCCTTCTCTGAAAGACCTGAACTCCTTTTTGTCCCCTGAGAAAAGGTCTGGCAATTTGACCGGAGATTCGGGGGACGCTAATGACACATCCCTACCCCCAGAACTAGAAGCCCCTGCATCGACAGCCCCCTGCACAGTAACCACCAACTGTTGCTGGGTCTGGGCCATCATGCGTTGTTCCACATTGAGCTTATGGAACATTTGGGTCAGGTGCTTGACCTGATCAGACAAGGCTAGTATGGGATCCATGAGGATAACACACACCTTTTTTTTTTTCTTCAGACAAAAAAAAAAACTGAAATGGTCAGTTATAATGTCAGAGACACCACACTACTCTTGCTCATAGAGCCAGTGCGTGTGTCCTGAGTACAGAAGCAGTGCTAAGAGTTACCTGGGGAGCAGGGCAGCAGAGGTGACCAGGCGTGCTTCAACTAATAGTGTCAGGGTCCAGAGAACTCAGATTATGGCAAAGCAGAAGTCATGCACAGTACAGACCAGCGAGGTACAGGAGGGATAAACAGACGGGAGGTCAGACAAAGCCAAAGGTCATACAGAGGATCACAGTACAGTACCAGGGAGGAGACAGAGCGGATAATCAGGGCCATGCAGAGATCAAAACCAAACAGACATATAAGGTACCAGGCAGAATCCAATGCGATATCCAGGGAACAGACCGAGTCATACACAGAGAATCAAGTAACCAGAACACAGCACTAACACACTCAGGGGTCACCACACAATGCCAAGGGCGAAAGTATAACTGACAGGGATGGGAGCGTCCTGAGGCTATAAGAAGCCTCCCCCAGAACCAGGGAGAGGCCACAAACATAGCCCCAGGTGTGCAGGTAAGCCTGCACCGGGATCACAACCTTTAACCCCAGAAATGCCAGTCATCAGCACTGGTTCCAGACATTAACCCCACGTGTGCAAGTCAAACCCGCACTGAGATCATGACACCAGCGACTGGGCCCCCTCAATTTCCCGTTCCAATTCAGACGAGATCCCTGCTAACCACCACCCCAGGGTGCAGAATGGAGGACGGTGGCTCAGGGACAGACACAGGGTGAAAACTACGAGATAAGGCATCAGCCTTGACATTCTTTGACCCTGGACGGAATGTAATAGTAAACTGGAAACGAGAAAAAAAAAGTGACCAACGGGCCTGTCTGGGCGTTAATCTTTTAGCAGACTCGAAGTAAGACAAATTTTTGTGATCAGTGATCACAGTAACCGGGTGACTTGCCCCCTCCAAAAAGTGCCTCCATTCCTCAAACGCCAACTTAACCGCAAGAAGCTCTCTATTGCCTACATCATAATTTCTTTCAGCAGCAGAGAACTTCTTGGAAAAGAAGGCACATGGCCTGAGGTTTGTTAGAGTGGCAGGCCCCTGAGACAACACCGTCCCCACCCACCCCCACCTCGGAGGCGTCCAACTCCACCACAAATGGCTTGGAAGGATCTGACTGTATAAAGACAGGAGCAGACATAAAACATTTTTTCAGCGTCGCAAAGGCCTCTTTTGCAAGTGAGGACCAATTTCTCACATCCGTACCTTTGCATGTTAGATCCGTGAGAGGTTTGACCACTTGCGAAAACCCCCGGATAAATTTGCGGTAATAATTGGCGAACCCCAAGAAGCGCTGAAGACCCTTAAGATCTCGGGGTTGCACCCAATCCCCAATGGCCTGCACCTTCTTGGGGTCCATGCAAAAACCCTCCCCGGATACAATTAACCCCAAAAAAGACAATTCTTGCACACAGAATACACATTTCTCCAATTTGGCATACAGATGATTTTCTCACAGTCTTTGGAGAACTGTTCGTACATGTTCCAAATGAGAATGCTTGTCGGTGGAGTATATCAAAATATCATCTAAATAGATAACGACAAAACGACCAATGAGATCCGAGAATACCACGTTGATGAAATTCTGAAATATGGCGGGGGCGTTGGTAAGACCAAATGGCATGACTAAATTTTCAAATAGTCCCTCGCTCGTGAGGAACGCGGTTTTCCATTCATCCCCCTTTCGGACCCTTATCAAATTATATGCCCCCCGAAGATCCAGTTTAGAAAACCACTTTGCCCCTGATAGTTGGTTACATAAATCGGGAATCAACGGAAGGGGGTACGTATTCCGTACAGTAATCTGATTAAGCTCCCGGAAGTCGAGACAGGGACGTAACCCGCCATCTTTTTTCTTTACAAAAAAGAAACCTGCCGCCACAGGTGAGACTGAAGGATGTATGTGTCCTTTGCGCAGACTTTCAGCAATGTACTCCTTCATAGCCAATCGCTCAGGACCGGACAAATTAAACAGAAGGGCTTTAGGTAATTTAGCCCCCGGGACCAGCTCAATAGCGCAGTCAAAGGGTCTATGTGGCGGTAACGTCTCGGCCTCGCTTTCGGAGAATACATCTTCGAAGTCCTTCAGGCATTCCGGAATACCTTCCAGCTCGACAGATGATACAGACACAGATTTAACAGGTTCAACCAGCAGTGCGGATTTATCACATGACTCAAAATCATTAAACCCCCATTGAACAATCTCCCCCGTTTTCCAGTTAATAACTGGGTTATGGCGTTGTAACCAGGGCATGCCCAACACCAACCCTGCAGGTAGATTGTTCAGCACAAAACAACTTTGGTTTTCCACATGAGTAGCGCCCACTCTGAGTGAAAACAAGTCAGACATAAAGCGAAATCCCTCCTTAGTGACGGGAGAGGAGTCAATGGCCATCACCTTGATCGGAACCTTGAGCCTAACTGTCCCTATCTTGTAGTGTGTGACCAAATGGGAGTCAATGAGATTAATCGATGACCCGCAGTCCACGAAGGCTGTAGAGGAAAAAGAACTACCGTCCACAAACAGTTCCACAGGCAGTAACACTTTAGAAAATGAGGAAAAGGGTACCTGATGGTCTGAGCAGTCTCCCCGTTGACTACCCAGACCTAGTCGTTTCCCGCCGACCGGGTTTGAAGACGGGCAATCAGGACACTCCCTTTTCCAGTGTCCCGTTTTACCGCAGTAAAAGCATAACTGCTTGTCCTTCCGGCGTTTCCTCTCCATATCCTTCAGGGAGAGGGCGCCTACATCCATGAGCTCAGGGGCAGTCTCTTTTCCACTGGGGAACAATGGAGTTTCCACCTGCATCACCCCTCTGGCCCGCAGCCTGTGGGCCATCCGGACGGCCTGGGTTATGGCGTCCTCAAGAGAGTTAGGTGGGGGATGTAACGCCAAGGCATCCTGCAGCTGCTCGGACAAGCCTTTGCGAAAGAGTCATCGGAATGCGGCGTCGTTCCACGAGACCTCTGCAGCCCAGCGGCGGAACTCAGTACAAAACCACTGAGTGTTTCCCCTGACAGACACTCATCACCATGTCCTCTGCCAATCGCACTCGGTCAGGCTCATCATAAATGTGCCCGAGGGCCTCAAAGAATGCATTCACAGACACTCTCTCAGGGGCAGTTGGAGAAAGGGAGAAAGCCCAAGCTTGTGGTGATCCTCTTAATAGAGACATAACAACCCCGACCTTCTGACTTTCGTCCCCAGAGGAACGTGGTTTCAAACTAAAAAAAAGTTTGCACCCCTCCATGAAGACCCTGAACTCCTTTTGGTTTCCAGAAAAAAAGTCAGGCAGTTTAACAGGTTGTTCTGGGGACACCAAAACAACACTCGACCAAGCCCCCAGAGACCCAGGAGCTAAAGCCCCCCGCACTGTCTCAGAAACCTGCTGCTGAGAGCGAGCCAGAGCTTGCTGCTCCAGAGAAACCCTGAAACATCTGACTCAGACTTTTCATCCGGTCAGCCAGAGACTGTATGGGATCCATAACTCTCTGCACAAAAAACCCCCAAAAAACTTAATGGTCAGTTATAATGTCAGGGTCCTGAGAGCGCCGGCGTACAGCCTCTGCTAAGCAGGGACTCACCCGCACCGTAGGGACCCCTGGGGACAAGAACAGCCGGACAATAAAGATGCACAGGACCTGAATGTAGAAGTTTAGAAAGCCGGCACAGGACCTACGGTCATGTGAACGGTCATGTGACTGCAAGGGGGCGGGGCTTAGCATCCTGCTTTCAGAGGAGGAAGAAAACTAAGAGTCGGGCAAAGCAGAGGTCAGGCACAATCCAGGCAAGCGAGGTACAGGAGGGATAAACAGACGGGAGGTCAGACAAAGCCAAAGGTCATACACAAGATATCAATACAGTACCAGGGACGAGACAGAATGGACAGTCAGGGACAAGCAGAGATCAAAAACCAAACGGACGTAGAAGGTACCAAGCAGAATCCAAAGCAAAATCCAGAGAACAGACCGAGTCATACACAGGGAATCAAGCAACCAGAACACAGCACTAACACACTCAGGGGTCACCACACAATGCCAAGGGCGAAAGTATAACTGACGGGGGATGGGAGCATCCTGAGGCTATAAGAAGCCTCCCCAGAACCAATGAGAGGCCACCATAATAGGTCCCAGGTGTGCAGGTGAGAGTCTGCACTGAGGTCAGAACATTAACCCCAGCAGTGCCAGTCACCCAGCACTGGTATCATGACAAACCCAAATGAGCATCTCTGGACAGAACTGAAAATGGCTGTCCACCAACGTTCACCATCCAACCTGACGGAACTGGAAATGATCTGCAAGTAAGAATGGCAGAGGATCCCCACATCCAGGGGTGAAAACTTGTTGCATCATTCCCAAGAAGACTCATGGCTGTACTAGCTCAAAAGGTGCTTCTACTCAATACTGAGCAAAGGGGATGAATACTTATGACCATGTGGTGATGTTTCAGTTTTTATTTTTAAATAAATTTGCAAAAATGTCTACATTTCTGTTTTTTTCAGTGAAGATGGGGTGCAGAGTGTACATTAATGAGAAAAAATGAACTTTTTTGAATTTACTAAAAGGCTGCAATGAAATAAAGTGAAAAATGTAAAGGGGTCTGAATACTTTCCGTACCCACTGTATGTGGCCAATTGCAGGATGCTGTGATTTTGTTCTCAGTCCGTTCTAAGCTGAGGAAAATAAAAAAGAAAATTAAAAAAGAAAAAATGAGCAGAGAATCACAAAACAACATTAGTCAGGGTGTAATCTGATTTTTTTTTTACAAAAAGGCTGAAATAACTCACATGTTGCGTTTTCCCACAATGTACGTCATATGTCGTAAATGGGTTAAAGAATAGAAAACTCTCTCTAAAATCTAAGATGTGTATATATTTATACTGGCTGTTATAAAGGGGTTGTAGCAAGTGTAGCATTACTTTCAGCAGACCTGTAGATAATGAGAGTGCATGTAAGTAATCGTGATGAGCAAGCGTGCTTGGATAAGGCGTTATCTGAGCATGCCTGTGCGCTAACAGAGTGCCTTCAGCGTGCTCGAATAATGTATATTAATGTATAATAATGCATGTCCTGTCGCAGTTTGCCAGCTGCAACACATGCAGGGATTGTCTGTTAGGAAATCCCTGCATGTGTTGCGGCTGTCGAACAGCCGCGGGGACTCAGGCAATGTACGTGGCCCCGGCATCTTCACCTTCAGAAGTAACTCGGGGAACATATTATTCGAGCACGCTGAAGACACTCGGTTAGCACCCGAGCATGCTTGGGTAATATCTTATCCCAGCACACTCGCTCATCACTAGTAAGCCTGAAAAGTTCCAGTTTTGTTTCATCGCTCTGAATCCCAAATCTTCCGTGACGTATTTATATGGTTTTGTGCTTACTGAAGGCGACTTCCCTTGTGCTTTTGGGTCTGAAGAAATTATGTCTTGTTTGGGCAAGAAGACCTTCAGCATTTACTGTGCAACCTGAATCCTCAGTGCCCGCTGCAACCACATTCTGCACCAGGTCTTTTGCCTTCACTCCAGTTTTTGATCACCTGCTGCCTCTGGGATCTGGGGGAAGCTTCCACGGTCAGTTGCTGCACCTCTATCTTTTTTGGACCAATTTCTTAACAACCCAAGAATATTAGTAATCTGGATGCCATTGCCCTTGAGGAATAGACTAAAATGCCTTAGGAAGGTTGCCAGAAGTCTGCCTGTGCGTCACAATTACAGCAGGTTACAACAGCCAGAGGGGCTCATCTAAGTACTAAAGATGCTCGAAGCCTTACTAAGTATCTAAGCATTTTCTCTTTTATATCTGCATCCCAGAAATCCCTTACAGATGGGTTCTCCGACCTGGAAATGAATCACGTAAGACCTAGGGATTCATGGTGTTACTTTTATTACAACAAACTACAGGCTTTCTATGCATTTTTTAGACAAAAACAGAGGCACTTCAAACAGCAAATTCATTTCAACTGTGCGGAACTCCATATAATCAGATACCCCCGACGACTAAGGAACATACAGACAGGTCCCCGACTGTTGCTCCACCGTCTCGTCATAAAAGGTTGGGATGTAAGTGACATAAGGCCATGACAGCGCAGGTTATTCTCTGATCTGAAAAATAAAGAATTGAATCAGATTTGAAGAATTCAAGGGAGAATATGGGAAAAAAAAAAGGAACATTCGGATATTATTTGTACTGTGCTGCGAGTCCACACAGAACTGGACAGAAGATCAAAACTGCCGGAGGCTGAAGAACAGCGCCATCTGGTGGCTGGTTGTAAACACAAACTTTTGGAAGCCTGAATAGTGGCTAGATGCCATTCAGGTACTTGGACAAACCCTTGTAAATCCCTGTGTTCCCTCCCCACAAGTAAAATAAAACAGAAACTTATACTCCTCTCTGGTGCCAGCCCTGTTCCCGCGGCGTTGGCACTGCCTCTCCCAAGGATCACGTAACATTTATGTCACACAATCCCTAACACCAATCAGCATTGCCATCATTCTCCCTTCCAGCTGATGTGATTTGACATGCCAAGGAAGTCAGAGCTGCGGCTGTTGTCACTACCAGTAGATTTCTTGATTTGTCCAAAAGTGGAGAGAATGAAGCCAACGCCGACTGGCCTCAGGGATCGTGTGACATAACAGTGATAGGTGATCCCTTGGAAAGCCAGTGCTAACACCGCGGGAACAGCGCCGATTGGGCACTGGGCTCACGTGACATAACCACTGCAGGACAGCCCCGGTAACATGAGTGCAGAAACCGCTGGAATGGCACCAGAGGTGAGAATAATGTTTTCTATTTTATCAGAGCAAAACATTCAGATTGAGAAAGGGTTGTCCACTACTAGGAGTAACTAACTTCGTTAAGGTTGCGGGGTATATGACGATGCGTGGCGGTAGGGGCGTCGGGCATATGACGATGCGTGGCGGTAGGGGCGTCGTGCATATGACGATGCGTGGCAGTAGAGGCGCCGGGCATATGACGATGCGTGGCGGTAGGGGCGTCGGGCATATGACGATGCGTGGCGGTAGGGGCGTCGTGCATATGACGATGCGTGGCAGTAGAGGCGCCGGGCATATGACGATGCGTGGCGGTAGGGGCGTCGGGCATATGACGATGCGTGGCGGTAGGGGCGTTGTGCATATGACGATGCGTGGCAGTAGAGGCGCCGGGCATATGACGATGCGTGGCGGTTGAGGCGTCGGGCATATGACGATGCGTGGCGGTAGAGGCGCCAGGCATTTGATGATGCGTGGCGATAAAGGCGTCGGGCATATAATAATGCGAGGCGGTAGGGCCGCCGGGTATATAACGATGCGTGGCGGTAGGGGCGCCGGGCATATGACGATGCGTGGCGGTAGGGGCGCCGGGCATATGACGATGCGTGGCGGTAAAGGCGCCGGGCATATGACGATGCATGGCGGTAAAGGCGCCGGGCATATAACGATGCGTGGCGGTAGGGCCGCCGGGCATATGACGATGCGTGGCGGTAAGGGCGCCGGGCATATAACGATGCGTGGCGGTAGGGCCGCCGGGCATATGACGATGCGTGGCGGTAGGGGCGTCGGGCATATGACGATGCGTGGCGGTAGGGCAGCCGGGTATATGACGATGCGTGGCGGTAGGGGCGCTGGGCTTATAACGATGCGTGGCGGTAGGGGTGCCGGGTATATGAAGATGCGTGGCAGTAGTGGCGCCGGGCATATGACGATGCGTAGCGGTAGGGGCGCCGGGCATATGGCGATGCGTGGTGGTAGGGCAGCCGCACATGATATTTACCACTATTTAGAGACATGCGCCTGGCACTACAGCTGCTATGTTACGAGCAGCCCTTCACATTTTGTGACCCAGTAATGTATACACGGGTCGACCTCTTGCCACCATTTAAAGGGATTGTCCAGACCTAGGGTACAAGTCTGCAACCACTCCTGTCAGTGTGCACACTGCCATTATTCTCAATTTGTGGGCGCGGCGGGCACGTGACCATAAGTGTGCAGTTTGCATAAATGCAGCCACTGCAGACTAGACGTATGTGGCCTTTCTCAATACAAGTGAATTGAGTGAGGCCAGACACGTCTAGTTGGAATGTGGCCGGGAGTATACAAATCACATACTTACAGTCATATGACCAGTGAATCCTGACAGTGCGCTCTTTTCCCTTCCATCAGAACGCAGTAAAGACGGACCACACTGGGCACGTCAGGACGAAGCACACAGCATGTGAACGAGCCCCTACAGTCACACACAGGACAGGGAGCAAAAGGGATGGAAACACGGCTGAGTTCTTCACACTCATTTAGGAGATTTCTTGTTTCCGTTTTTGATGTGTTTTTTTATTTTCTCATTCATTTGAATGGGTGGAAAAAAGCTTCAGAAAACACCGAACTGTTCCCCTCTCCCATCAGTGGGGGATAAGTTATTAACCCCTTTAATTTTCAGGTAGTGAACTGTTAGGCCTCATAAAGGCATCCCTGTTTTTCACATAACCACTATAATGGGTTAAAAAAAAATAACAGATGGTTTATACAGAGAAACTGATCAAACATTGAGGAAAACGCTCCATGTTTTTCACATACAAGAAAAGTTGATGTCTGAATGAAGCCCAAAGATGTGTTCTCCACCAAAACCAAAGTAATTGGCAGGAAACAGGACATGTACAATACTTGACTTTTTTGGCTAAAATGAATAAACGAGTGAAAAAAAAATTGTTAGAAAAAAAGAATTTATGTGCAGCAGATTAAAAAAAAAACAAAAAACAAAGCCTCATGTGTAGGCATTGCAAGACCTTAGGTATCCATGGTTCTGACGACTAGCAACTAACCGTCACTATATGAGTGGTCGTATCCCTGGATACCCAAGTTACTGCAACGCCTGCACGTGAGGAAAGACAGAGCGAATCAGAAGAACTATACAGTACATTACTAATTGGAGGTATTTGCTAATATTATTATTATTATAACACCTACTACATATTGGGAAAGGATCTTGAAGATGGGAGTACCCCTTTAAGCAGCAGAGGTTAGGGTGGGGTAGCAGATTGTAAAGATACTGGAGCTCTGTTGCGCAGAAATTCGGATTACTATGCACATTTGACTCATGAGTAGATGGACGGGCGTACCAGCGCAGGCCTCGGCTCCTTTTTGCTTCTCCCCACTGTCTTCGTATCTGTTTACATAGTGGAGACACAGGCTCTGCTGCAGGACGTCACCTCTGCTCACCACCGTCAGGCAAGAGCCGGGGCGGCACCAGAGGGCAGAAGTGAAGAGGAGCCAAGGACTGCGTGGGGGCGCCAGTATGTCTGTCCACCGGGGCACTTTCACACCCAATTTGTTTGTACAAGAAAGAAACACAAATATTTGGAGTAACGGAGCGCTGGATAACAATGGATCCATGGAAATACAATCCTGTGGTGCCTCACATTGCCTAGGCACCTTCTTACGGACAGTTTCCCTTTAAAGTGGTTGTGTGGCACTTTAACCACTTCACCAGTTTCCATTTCTGCTCCTTAATATTTTCCTCCCCTTCTTCCCAGAGCCATAACTTTTTTATTTGTCCTTCAATATGGCCATGTGAGGGCTTGTTTTTTGCGGGAAAAGTTGTAATTTTGAACGACACCAATGGTTTTACCATATAGTGTATTGGAAAACGGGAAAAAAATTCAAAGTTTAGTGAAATTGCAAAAAGTGCAATCCCACACTTACTTTTTTTTTTTGCTAGGCTCACTAAATGCTATATCTGACCTGCCATTATGATTCTCCAGGTCATTATGAGTTCACAGACACCGAACATGTCTAGGTTCCTTTTTAATTTAAGTGGTGAAAAAGAAAAATCCAAATTTGTAAGCGATCTTGTCATTTTCCTAGATCCGCAGCGTCTCCATTTTTCAGGTTCTGGCCCCGAGTGAGGGCTTATTTTTTGCGCCTTAGCTGACGTTTTTATTGATACCATTTTGATTTTTTTTCTCCTGACACCGTTTACCTATCGGATTAATTATTTTTATACTTTGATAGATCAGACGTTTCTGAATGAGGCGATACCAATTATGTGTATTTATTTGTTTTTATTGTTCTATTTTGAATGAGGAAAAAGAGTGGTTTCAGTTTGTGTTTTTTAATATGTTTTAAAACTTTTTTTTTCCTTGCTTCAATAGTCACCTTAAAAGACTTGAAGCTGCGATCATCTGATCTCCTGTGCTTCAGCCCTGCTATGTGTAGCATAAATCATGAGATTTTCATTGAGAGGCACAGGGGTCTTCTGCAGACCCCCCGGCTGTCATGGCAACCCATCGGGGCCCCGAAATCAGGTGACAGGGGCGCCGATGGGCATGTTTTATGAAGTGTTTCTGGCTGGTGAGTGCTTGATGCCTCTGTCAGAGATTGTTAGAGTCACATGAAAACTTCTCAGATCAGCTGTCACCTACGGGGTAAGATGCAGGCTCAGCGCCGGAGCCCGCATCAAGTGTGGGAACACAACTTTATACGTCCAAGGTCGTGAAGGGGTCAACATTGATGGCCTAAATTGATGGCCTACACTTAGGTCATCAATATCTGATTGGTGGTGGTGCGACACCCAGAAACCCCCGTCGATCAGCTGTTCCCGATGTGGTTGGCGGCCAGAACTGCTCAGTTGTGGAGCTGCACAGCACAGCTCTGCTGACGGTATAGTGGCCGCCGGTCGGGTACTGCACATGCACCACCCATTCAAATCAATAGCAGGTGGATGTGCAGTACCCGGCCACTATTCTGACGACGGATCTGTGCTGTGCAGCTCCACAACTGAGCAGTTCCAGCCGACACCGGGATCAGCTGATCAGCGGGGTGTGCCCAGTGTTGCACCATCACCAATCACACATCTATATTAAAGTCCCGGACAGCCCCTTCAAGAGAAGACACACTGGGATAGGCTTTATTGTTAGCATTTCCGCTGTGACATATTCACCGTCTCACTCTTCCTCCTTCGCCACATTATTTGGTACATAAGTGTTTGACTTCTTTTCCAGTCTTCTTCAGGGTCTCCAGCAATTGGTCCACGGAGTGACTACCGGACTCGATCACCACCTTCTTATTCGGCAAATCAATTTCATACTGAACATCTGAAGGAGAAACAACCTCAATCAATAAATGAATAGCGGTCGGGGGACGTACGATACATGGGCAGCAGCGACATTCACATAAAGGCAAGTTATGTGATTACGCAACACAATCCCCTTGAGATGTAAAGGGAATCCGTCAGCAGGTATTTGCTATGTAATCTGAGAGCAGCATGATGTAGGGGCTGAGACCCTGATACCAGCAATGTTTCACTTACTGGACTGCTTGCTGTAGTTTATGATAATCTAGAACAATTCTGTTACAGGAGGACTAGTGTCATGTAGTCCTCCATGTGTGTGACCTCTGTTTAACCCCGTTCCCACCACTGACTAGCAGCTGTGCACACTGTGCATAGGCAGAAAGCTGCCAATCAGTGGTATGGGTGGAGCTGTCTATTAAGTCGAGTGGGAGGAGATTTGGTTTATCTTTAAAAAAAAGCTAAAATATTGTACTGGAAAAATGACCTGAACTTTCAAAATAAGTACACCAGTTTGATCAGGTCCAATAGATCTTTTTAATATTGTATGCAGTTTGTATTGTGAAATCTGGCGACAGATCTACTTTGATCCTACCTTTTCATATTGCACTCAGAGCTTAGAAATATCAAGAAATCTCAGCATTCAGAGAACTGCTAGATCTGCAGCAGATAAAACAGTGATGATATCAAAACTGCAGCGAGTAGCTTAGTGATACATCGCTAGAATCAGAGTCTGACTTTACATCATGCTGCTCTTAGATGGGGTAGCAAAAATCTGGGGACGGATTCCCTTACAAAAAAAAAGTTGATGCCTGTAGTTGCCACTAGAGGGAGCTTGCTGTATAATGTGTATTCACTGAACTTAAAGGGGTTGTCCAGACTTCCAAAATTTATGACCCATCTACAGGACAGTTGGTGTCCAACGCTTAAAATCTGAATTACTCAACTGTTATTCGCTATTTAATTACCCAAAATTATATTTGCAGGAAGCTCCTCTGTCCCTTGCAAACTTACTACAACGTTTCTTTTAGGAATTTGCAAAAAATCTTGCAGACTTGACTAGATGAGAGACTTAGGACTGGGATCTAAGCGGTAACATTTCTACTTGTGGAGAACGACGAGCCAGGACTAGCAGCTATTCCTGTCTTAAGCATCCTACTTAACCAAATCAGATCTCATACTTTGCTCTGATGAGGGGCAACACACAGAAACATGTGTCTGCAAATAGAGATTCCGGATTGGCTTTTAGAATCATAGAATCATAGAATCATAGAATCGTAGAGTTGGAAGGGACCTCCTGGGCCATCTGGTCCAACCCCCTGCTCAAAGCAGGATTCGCTAAATCATCCCAGTTAGATGTCTGTCCAGCCTCTGTTTGAAGACTTCCATTGAAGGAGAACTCACCACTTCTCGTGGCAGCCTGTTCCACTCATTGATCCCTCTAACTGTCAAAAAGTTTTTTCTAATATCTAATCTGTGTCTCCTCCCATTTTGTCCTAAGTCATGTGACAAGGCTCATTATAGGGTCGATATTGACTTTTAGGATTGCTGCTTCCAATAGGTGGTGCTAAAGTTCAAGTCCTCCTCCTCTCTGAAGACTCAATTTGCATCACACACCAGACTGACCTCGCAATGGGGTATAACCACGCACCAGACTGGCGTATGTGCAAACAGCAAACATAAATACCTGGTGTACCTCTCTTGCCACTCCTACCTTGTGTATGAAAAAGCTCTGTCGTTAACCCCTTCACCCCCAAGGGTGGTTTGCACGTTCATGACCGGGCCAATTTTTACAATTCTGACCACTGTCCCTTTATGAGGTCATAACTCTGGAACGCTTCAATGGATCCCGGTGATTCTGACATTGTTGTCTCGTGACATATTGTACTTCATGATAGTGGTAAAATTTCAGTCAAATAACTTGCGATTATTTGTGAGAAAAATGAAAATTTGGCAATTTTCCAACTTTGAATTTTTATTCCCTGAAATCACAGAGATACGGCACACAAAAAACTTGATAACTAACATTTCCCACATGTTTACTTTACATCAGCACAATTTTGGAACCAACATTTTTTTTTTAGGAAGTTATAAGGGTTAAAAATTGACCAGCGATTTCTCATTTTTGCAACACCATTATATTTTTACGGACCACATCACATTTGAAGCCACTTTGAGGGGTCTATATGATAGAAAATACCCAAAAGTGACACCATTCTAAAAACTGCACCCCTTAAGGTGCTCAAAACCACATTCAAGACATTTATTAACCCTTTACGTGCGTCACAGGAATTTTTTTGAATATTTAAAAAAAAATGAACATCTAACTTTTTCACAAAAAAATTACTTCAGGTTCAATTTTTTTTATTTTACCAAGGGTAACAGGAGAAATTGGACTGCAAAAGTTATTGTGCAATTTGTCCTGAGTACGCTGATACCTGATATGTGGGGGGGAACGACTGTTTCGGCGCATGGCAGAGCTCAGAATGGAAGGAGCGCCGTTTGACTTTTTCAATGCAAAATTGGCTGGAATTCAGATCGGACGCCATGTCACGTTTGGAGAGTCCCTGATGTACCGAAACAGTGGAAACCCCCTACAAGTGACCCCATTTTGGAAACTAGACCCCTAAGGAACTTATCTATTTATGTGGTGAGAACTTTAAACCCACAAGGGCTTCACAGAAGTTTATCAAGTACAGCGGTACAATTAATAAATCATATTTTTTCCACAAAAATGATCTTTTCACCCCCAATTTTTATTTTCCCACGGGTAACAGGACCCTAAAAGTTATTGTGCAATTTGTCCTGAGTACGCTGATACCCCACATGTGGGGGTAAACCACTATTTGGGCGCATGGCAGAGCTCGGAAGGGAAGCAGCGCCATTTGACGTTTTTGGCTGGAATTGAGATCGGACACCATGTCGCGATTGGAGAAACCCTGATGTACCAAAACAGTGAAAACCCCCCACAAATGACACCATTTTGGAAACTAGACCCCCTAAGGAACTTATCTAGATATGTGGTAAGAACTTTGAACCCACAAGGGCTTCACAGAAGTTTATAACGTACAGCGGTACAATTAAAAAAATCATATTTTTTCCACAAAAATGATCTTTTCACCCCCAATTTTTATTTTCCCTCGGGTAACAGGACCCTAAAGGTTATTGTGAAATTTGTCCTGAGTACACTGATACCCCACATGTGGGGGTAAACCACTATTTGGGCGCATGGCAGAGCTCGGAAGGGAAGCAGCGCCATTTGACGTTTTTGGCTGGAATTGAGATCGGACACCATGTCGCGATTGGAGAAACCCTGATGTACCAAAACAGTGAAAAAACCCCACAAATGACACCATTTTGTAAACTAGACCCCCCAAGGAACTTATCTAGATGTGTGGTGGGAACTTTGAACCCCCCAGTGCTTCACAGAAGTTTATAACGCCCGGGCGTGAAAATAAAAAATTCATATTTTTTCCACAAACATGATCTTTTAGTCACCATTTTTTTTATTTTCCCAAGGGTACCAGGAGAAATTGGACCCCAAAAGTTGTTGTCCAATTTGTCCTGAGTATGCTGATACCCCATATGTGGGAGAAAACTACTGTATGGGCACACGTCGGGGCTCGGAAGGGAAGTAGTGACGTTTTGGAATGCAGACTTTGATGGAATGGTCTGCGGGTGTCATGTTGCCTTTGGAGAGCCCCTAATGTACCTAAACAGTGGAAACCCCCCACAAATGACCCCATTTTGAAAACTAGACCCCCTAAGGAACTTATCTAGATGTGAGGTGAGCATTTTGAACCCCCAAGGGCTTCACAGAAGTTTATAATGCCAGGGCATGAAAATGAAAAAATCGTATTTTTTCCACAAACATGATCAATTAGTCCCCAATTTTTTTTATTTTCCCAAGGGTAACAGTAGAAATTGACCCCCAAAAGTTGTTGTCCAATTTGTCATGAGTACGCTGACACCCCATATGTGGGAGAAAACTACTGTATGGACACACGTCGGGGCTCGGAAGGGAAGTAGTGACGTTTTGGAATGCAGACTTTGATGGAATGGTCTGCGGGTGTCATGTGCGTTTGGAGAGCCCCTGATGTACCTAAACTATTGAAACTCCCCATAAGTGACCCCATTTTGGACACTAGACCCCCCACGGAACTTATCTAGATGTGTGGTGAGCACTTTGAACCCCCAAGTGCTTCACAGAAGTTTATAACGCTCGGGCGTGAAAATAAAAAAATCATTTTTTTCCACAAAAATGATATTTTTGCCCCCAATTTTTTATTTTCCTAAGGGTAACAGGAGAAATTGGACCCCAAAAGTTGTTTTGCAATTTGTCCTGAGTAGGCTGATACCCTACGTGTGGGGGTAAAACACTGTTTGGGCACATGGCAGAGCTTGGAAGGGAAGGAGCACCATTTTACTTTTTCAACTCAGAAGTCGCATGCTAAAAGACGCTTTCTATTGTAAAAATAGTTTTTGCATCACCACATATTGAAAGCTATAATTTTTCCATATTTTGACCCACCGAGTCATGTGAGGTCTTATTTTTTGCGGGACAAGTTGACGTTTTTATTGGTACCATTTTCGGGCACGTGACATTTTTTTGATCGTTTTTAATTCCGATTTTTGGGACGCAGAATGAACAAAAACCAGCGTTTATCGGTCGTCCATGACAGCACCACCTGAGAGAGGGGATCCGCTCTTCAGGAACAGGAAACCTACAGATACAAAAGGGCGGCACCTCTCCCATGCATCAGTTGGTTTCCTGTTCCTAGAGGACGGGACTTCCTTCAGATCGTCCATCATGGAGTCGCGGAGGGATTCCCAGGCCAGCTGACCGACCCAGGTAGCGAGGGGGTCTCCTACCTCGGTCAAGCTCGGGTCCCTGGAAGCGCCACGGTGGGGCCGGTTAGGTCACCACGACAGTGGTAAGAGCAGGTGGAGCCAAGGGTCCGGTGGACAGCCGCCTCCATAATGCCGGCACCAGGAGGTATGTATGTCCCGGACCCCTCCTGGTGCGCTCTCCCCGTGGTCCGGTATCTCTTCCTGTCCGGGCCGGCGGTGGCGCCCGGTCGGTGGGCGCAGGTTGGCGCGCGTGGGGGCTGTGGCCTTGCCTGAGCTGGGGGTGCCATGCCGGCTCCCTCTGCGCACTCCCCGCAGTCCTCAGACGGGCGGCGGAAGTGACGCGGTGGAAGGGGCGGGGCCGGGGACGCCGAAACCGGAAGTTGGGTGCCGGCCGGCTTCCAGCGTGCGCTGCGTGTGCACGGCGGTACTGGGCGGCGCGCTGTGCCCGGGGATGACCGGAGCATGCGGGGGGAGGTCGCGGGGGGTCCCGGGTGGGAGGTGCCGCGCCAGAACCCTGCTGACCCTGACAAGGAGGCCTTAAAAGGCAGGAGGTGACGCTGCTGGGGTGCTTCTGAAGGCCCAGCGATGGATACGACAGAAGCCCCCATAGAGCAGCTGGACAAGGTGCAGGAGCACCCACAGAAACAGGCCACAGTGAAACCGCATGCGAGTGGCCAGCAGAAGAAGAAACGGACGGGCGAACAAAGCCACAGAAGTTCCTCCAGGCTAAAGGACCCTCCTGCTTCCCTCCGTGATCCAGTACCTGCCTCATCTGCATGGGTAAGAGAACTCCGTGAATGTACCCTGATGCAGTGTTCCCTTATGGGTTTTTTTCGCAGGGGAGGAAAGCTACGGAAAAACAGAAGCACATGGAATGTGCTCTCTGTAGTTGCCCCTTGCCGGACGGCCACCCTAAAAAGTTGTGTCAGCCATGTGTGAGACAAACGGTAGGGGTGGTAGGGGACGTTGGCCCAGGGGTAGATTGACAGGCCCTTACACTCTCCCCCATCCATACAGGTAGCGGAAGAAACGCCGGACTTCACCACAAACCTGAGGGAGATAATCAGGACAGAGATAAAGGCCCTATCTAAAAAGGATTCTTCTAGGAGAAGATAATTTAGTTTCTCAGGTTCAGAGTCCTCGACCGCCCTAAAGATCGATGACTCCTCAGATTCCCCGGCCTCCACTTCGTCTTCTTCGGAGGAAGACTCGAGTCGATTCTGCTTCCCCTTAGACCAGATGGATAAGCTAGTTAAAGCAATAAGGTCCCCCATGGGGGTAGCAGACACAAAGCCGGAACTTTCAGCTCAGGACGTGATGTTCGGGGGTCTAGATCCCAGGAAGCGGAAGGCCTTTCCATTAAATGATAAGGTCCAGAGCCTAATAGATAGGGAATGGAAGAGACCTGAAAAAAGGGGCTCCTTACCTCCTGCCTTCAAGCGGAGGTACCCGTTTGACGACCCAGTGGTAAACAGATGGGATAAGGCCCCTAAGCTGGACGCGGCAGTAGCCAAAGCCTCCAAAAAATCCTCCATACCCTTCGACGACATGGCCTCCTTAAAAGACCCGCTAGATAAGAAAGCGGATTCTTTTTTGAAGGGAACATGGGAGATGTCAGCAGGTGCTCTAAGACCAGCGATAGCTGCCACATGTACGGCCAGATCCATGATGGTCTGGCTAGACCAATTGGATTCCCAACTAAAGGACGGAGTCTCAAGAGCATCTATCCGGAAAACTCTGCCAATCATCCAAAGTGCGGCAGCTTTTTTGGCTGATGCTTCAGCGGACTCTGTGAGGATGGCAGCTAGAACTGTGAGTTTATCTAACGCAGCTCGAAGGGCCCTTTGGTTAAAATGCTGGCCGGGAAATATCCAGGCCAGATCATGACTCTGCTCCATTCCATGTGAGGGTGAATATCTGTTTGGCCCCGTCTTGGATGAACTTTTAGAGAAAGCCGGGGATGATAAAAAGAAGTTCCCCAGTCTACCGAATCCTTCTTACAGACGTCCCTTTACCAGGAACAGCTATTTCCGTAGAAGGCCGTCCAGAGATCAGGGCAGATGGGATGACAAAAGGAGAGGTACAGGTTTCATGTTCGGAGGAGGGGGGCGCCAAGAAGGTCCAGCACGTGACACTAAAAAACCGCCCCAATGACTAGTTGCTGCGGTAGGGGGGAGACTAGCTGCCTTCTACCCAGCCTGGTCCATGATTTCTAATAGTAAATGGATACTGGGGGTGATAGCTGCGGGTCTACGCCTAGAATTCGCCCGGGTTCCCCAAGATCGATTTAAGGTCACCCTGCTCAGGTCTTCCACATCAGAACAAGCTGCCCTGGAGGCCGAGGTGCATGATCTTTGCCGCAATAGAGTCCTAACGGTGGTCCCAGAGGGAGAAACAGGGAAAGGGTTTTACTCCCCCCTGTTCCTGGTCCGTAAACCAGACGGGTCCTTTAGGACTATAATAAATCTTAAATCCCTCAACGAATTCCTGGTCATACACCCGTTTAAGATGGAGACATTTAAATCAACAATAAAATTGCTGTTTGAAAACTGTTTTATGGTGGTGTTAGATTTAAAGGACGCTTACTACCATATTCCCATTCATGCAGCTCATCAGCGGTTTCTCAGGGTGGCGGTTCAGCTGGATGGATCAGTCCAACATTTCCAATATGCGGCCCTCCCCTTTGGGGTGGCAGTCGCTCCCCATGTGTTTACCAAAGTAGTAGCGGAAGTTATGGCCCATCTACGTGAATCAGACATTCTTGTCATCCCCTACTTAGATGACTTCCTGATCGTAGGGAAAACGGCAAAACATTGTTTGGAACAGCTACAAAGGGCAATGTCTGCCCTAGAGGGGTTAGGATGGCTGCTTAACATTAAAAAGTCTCGGTTACAGCCGGTGAGAGTCCAACAATTCTTGGGCCTGATCCTAGATTCTGAGAAACAGGAATGCCGTCTGCCCCCGGAGAAGCTTGTTCGCCTACACCATCAGGTCCTGAACGCTTGCAATAACCCCACCATGTCCCTCAGGAAAGCCATGTCCCTTCTGGGTTCCCTTTCGGCCTGTATCCCGGCGGTCCAGTGGGCCCAGTTTCATTCAAGAACACTACAGGGCGAGGTCTTAAGGCATCAAAGAATCCTTGAGGGTTACTTAGAGGGCCAGCTAACCTTGTCCCGAAACACAAGGGAGTCCCTAGAGTGGTGGCTAGACAAGGATAATTTATCCAAAGTGGTCCCCTGGGAGTGTGACATATCCCGCACAATCACCATGGATGCTAGCCCTACCGGTTGGGGGGCTCATATGGGGGAGATCCTAGTCCAGGGCCTATGGGAGCATCATCAGATAGAAATGTCATCTAACCTGAAAGAGTTAACAGCAGTAGAGCAGGCAGCTAAGGAGCTACTTGTGTATCTACAGGGCCATCATGTGCGAGTGTTCTCCGACAATCAGGTCACCGTGGCTTATATCAACCACCAAGGTGGGACTCGTTCCAAACCCCTGATGAATGTGGCAGAATGGTTGTTCTGGCTAGCAGAGCAGCATTTTCAATCTTTAACAGCTCTACATATAAAAGGGAAGGAAAATATCACAGCAGATTTCCTAAGCCGCAATCCACTTAAACAAGGAGAATGGTCCCTAAGCACCTCCATCTTCGACCTGATTGTACAAAAATGGGGACAACCAGAGGTAGACCTCTTCGCTACCAGGGAAAGCAGAAAATTAAAATAATTTTGCTCCCTAAATCCCAGAGAGAACCCCCTGGCGGTATATGCCTTTCTGATAAAGTGGGACTTCAGACTAGCATACGCCTTCCCTCCCCTATCGCTACTACCCCTGGTGATGAAGAAAATCAGGAGAGACAAAGCAAGGGTGATAGTTGTCGCTCCATTTTGGCCCAGGAGGGCTTGGTTTTCTTGCCTCAGGACCATGTCGGTGTCCGACCCTTGGGTCCTTCCGGACATCCCGGATCTCCTATCCCAGGGCCCAGTGTTCCATCCTCAGGTGGCTGGCCTACATCTGACGGCGTGGAGTTTGAATGGACACTGCTGAGAGAAAAAGGCTTCTCCCCAGACCTGATTAACACCCTACTTAAAAGTAGAAAAGTCATCACTACCAAAATCTATGTCAGAATTTGGAAAAAATTCCTGCAGAACTCTGGAGTGGTCGCTGGCGGCTCGGCACCTGTAAACCAAATCTTAGAGTTTCTTCAGAAAGGTCTGGATATAGGGCTCTCCACTAGTACCCTTAAAGTACAAGTATCAGCCTTGGGGGCCCTCTTTAGCTGCAACATTGCGGGTAATTACTGGATCAGTAGATTCATTAAGGCAGCAGGTAGATCCAGGCCAATAGCGAAAGATAGATTCATGCCGTGGGACTTGAGCCTAGTCCTCACGGCTATGACAGAAGCCCCATTCGAACCTATCTCATCAGCTTCCGTAAAAAACCTGTCCCTCAAAGTAGCCTTCTTGGAGCTCTAACCTCAGCTCGTAGGGTAAGCGACAACCAGGCATTATCTAGACGTCCTCCTTATATACAGTTCAAGGACGATAGGGTAATACTCAGACCGGAGCCGGCGTATTTACCTAAGGTAGTTTCCAGCTTTCATAGGACACAGGAGATAGTCCTTCCATCTTTCCTCCCTAATCCAGCTAATGAGAAGGAAGAGAAACTTCACACCTTGGATGTTAGGAAATGCCTCATAGAATATCTTGCAGTTACCGATCCCTGGAAAAAAGATAATGCCCTGTTTGTCTCCCATCAAGGCCCTAGGAAAGGTTGTAGAGCGTCAAAAAATACACTAGCCAGGTGGATTAGAGAAGCGATCTCAATAGCATACACCTCAAAAGGCAGGTCGCCACCCCGGAAGCTGAGGGCGCATTCCACCAGAGCCATGGCGACCTCGTGGGCCGAGAGATCAGAAGTTTCCATTGACCAGATATGTAAGGCGGCTACTTGGTCCTCTCCGGGCACCTTTTATAGTCATTATAGGCTAGACTTGGGTGCTTCCACAGACCTCTCCTTTGGTATAAGGGTGCTGCAGGCTTTAGTCCCTCCCTAAATAGTTATTACTCTCTGTAAGTCTCTCAGGTGGTGCTGTCATGGACGGCCGATAAAGTCTTAGTTACTCACCGGTTAACGGTGTTTTTCGGAGTCCATGACAGCACCCGTATATTCCCTCCCTTTAGTTTGGGTGTGCACTTCTTCCTCTTGTATGTACACTGGTTTTATGTTTTGGTGGTTTTATGCAATGAAAACTATTTTATATAAAAAATAATTATTTTTGCATCGCTTTATTCTGCGAGCTATAACTTTTTTTTATTTTTTCGCTGATGATGCTGTATGGCGGCTCGTTTTTTGCGGAACAAGATGACGTTTTCAGCGGTACCATGGATATTTATATGCGTCTTTTTGATCGCGCGTTATTACACTTTTTGTTTGGCGGTATGATAATAAATCATTATTTTTTGCTTTGTTTTTTATTTTTATTTTTTAAGTGGTTCACTAAAGGGGTTAACTAATGGGACAGTTTTATAGGGCGGGTTGTTACGGACGCGGCGATACCTAATATGTGTACTTTTATTGTTTTGTTTTTTTTTTATTTCCAAAAAATGGATTTATTGGGGGGAATATTTTTTTTTTTTTCTAATTTATTTAGCAATTTTTTAAAATTATTTTAACACTTTTTTTTATTTTTTTATTACTTTATTACATAGTCCCAGGTGGGACATCACTGTCCTGTGACAGATCACTGATCTGTCACATCACAGATCACTGTGACAGATCAGCGATCTGTCAAAGGCACTACTGCAGACTTCCTCATGCCTGCGCTTTGCAGGCACTGAGGAAGCCAGCTCCCCTGCAGGCCCCCGAAGGCCCCCGTCGCCATCTTGGTTTCGGGTGCCTGCAGGGAAAGAGCCCCCCGCAGCAGCGCTGCACATTGCGCTGCTGTGGGGGGCTCAGGGAAGCACGGAGGGAGCCCCCTCCCTGCCAATGCTTCCCTTTAACCCCTGGTACACCGCGATCATGTTTGATCACGGTGTGCAAGGGGTTAACATGTCGGAGGTGGTCCGTGACCGCCCCTGACACATAGTGCCGGGTGTCAGCTGTATAATCAGCTGACACCTGGCCGCGATCACCGGCGCTCACCACGTGGGCACCGCTGATCGTGCTAGCGTACTATCCCGTCCAAGGGCATAGGGGCCCGGGTCCCATGGACGGGATAGTACGTCTGATGTTAGAAAGGGGTTAATACTGTTCAGGTAGAGCTATCCGATAGTGCTATCCATGAAGAAAGTGATCGGATAGAGCTATCCCATAGCTCTATTCCTAAAGGAAATGAACCGGTAGAGCTATCCGATAGCTCTATTCCTAAAGGAAATAAACGGGTAGAGCTATCCGATAGCGCTATCCCTCAGTGATCCTGAGCATAAGTTATTTCACATGGTTGAGCGCACTTGGGATCTGCCCCCAAGGCCCTGCCCATGCCCAATGTTTGGTCCGTAGACCGCGGCTAGGAGTTAGTCCCGCTTTTGACCTTCAGCACTCAGGAGAGGGAAAACCTCCAGTGGAGGAAACCTCTAGGGCACCATAGCTGAAAGGCTGCTCTTCCCTTAAGCTGTAGATGTTCATTGATGAGAACAGAGACCGAACCCGGAATCTGCCTCGATGTGCAGTAGGACACCCACTTGTTCAGTGAGTGCATCTAGCTGCAGAAAGTCCAGTAAAGTCATATCCAATTGTGGAGAACAGAGACCGAGCCCGGAATCTGCCTCATTGTGCAGTAGGACACCCACTTGTTCATTGAGTGCGCCTAGCTGCAGAAAGTCCAGTAATGTCATATCCAGTGGTGGAGAACAGACACTGAGCCCGGAATCTGCCTCGTTGTGCAGTAGGACACCCACCTGTTCAGTGAGTGCATCTAGCTGCAGAAAGTCCAGTAATGTCATATCCAATGGTGGAGAACAGAGACCGAGCCCGGAATCTGTCTCGTAGTGCAGTAGGACACCCACTTGTTCAGTGAGTGCATCTAGCTGCAGAAAGTCCAGTAATGTCGTATCCTGTTGTGGAGAACAGAGACCAAACCTGGAATCTGCCTCTTTTTGCTGATGTAAAGTTGTCGTCTCCAGCTGGATCCCATGTTCATTGTGGGTTCACAGCGAGACCCTGCTCTGCCTCACCTGCAATATAAGTGTCACAAAATTAGTAAAACAGTAAAGATTAATATATGTACAAGCAGACAGATTATAATGAGAGGGGCAACAGAAGACATTTACATGTCATCCTTTATCTATAGGTTATAATACTGTACTATGTAATACATAATGGGTATTATTTAATGTCTGTGTTCAGGTATGTTCTACATCCTATCAGTGCTGTGATATGAATAGCACCCTGCTTATTATTTTAGGATCTTCTATGTTTAGATTACAGCTTACTAGCAATCCCTCCCTCATGGTATATATACAGTACTGCACCTTGTTCCTATATCCCCATGAAAAAGCTGTGATTAATGGTGAAACAAGTGTCAGGGTTAGGTGGTGGAGTGGCAGTTTTGGTACTATAGCATGCTTAATTGTACTTAGTACTGACTTGAGTTTTTACTATTAGTTTTCTGTGTTACTAAGGCTTAGCATTTGTACAAGTATTTGCTTATGGCATCTGGTAGTACATTGGATATAGAGCACTTTTTATTCTGCCGTCAGCTCTTTTGATTTTTTACATTTGCACTTTAAGTCAGTATTGCTATGTATAAAATGTGATCATGATTAAATATTCATCTGTTTGCTTTTGCCATGACCACCCACTGTAGTTTGTGTTTTTTATTTGTAGTCATATACTCATCCAATATTGTTATGTATTGTGATTTATTAAAGATGATTTATATTATTCTTTATTGTATTTGTGATTTGAGAATGACAACTCCCATTCTCCTGTAGTCCAGCCAATCTTGGCTCACAGACTGATGATATAGCTTGCATAAAGAAAAGTAACGCATCGATATTTAGGCCATTAGTGCCCAATTCCTAATTATTTAGCCTATTGCCTGTTAATACTAATACATAACATAGATCATAAAATATATTTATAAAGCTCTAAAACCTTACATTCGGTTTTTGTTGGCATAGGCCAGAAGTTCCTGAAAAACAAACTTCATGACGACTTTATATTTCTCTCTGTCTTTGTCCAGGACAAGATGTTTCTCAAAATATTGAGGAGGCGGAGGAGTAGACAAAGGAGGAGTCAGAGGAGGAGGCGGAATAAGTCCTCTGCCCTCTTGTTTTGTAAATGATAGTGTTTAAATAATGAGTTGTTCATTAATGGACATTGATTCTACTCTGTCGCTCTGAGATTGAGGGCCGGGAAATTTTAAGAAATTGCTTGAACTGCAGTTCAATAATATATTGCTTAGGATGGCAGATTTTTAGTTTATGCAAGTTATGGAGATTAGAACAGATTATATTCATGGTAGTAAGCATTCTTCTTATCAACATGAAGAAAAAAGGAACTTACTGTCCGAGGCGGCGACCACAGTCTAATCTGGCATGTAGATGGTTACATAATCGGGGCCAGGCGTAGAGATGTCGGTGTTTTCGGCAGTGGGTCCATGAGCAACTTCGTCATTTACAATATTTCTATTATCCCAATGTTCTCCTGTAAGGTGTAACATTCAAATTAACATTACTAAAATAAAAGCTTCTATGTTTGTTAAAGAATATCAACATTTTACAGGTTTTATAACGACTAATTTGTAAAGTATGGAAACAGAAGGATCAAACAACCAGTTATCTCCTTATAGAGATTTTATATTGGGCTGCGGTTTTTCTATTACGCATATGTTAGAAAAGCCTGAGAACTTACTGTCAAAGATGATCACATCCTCATCTGAATCTATAGTGTACAACATATAATCAGGGCCTGTAACACAAAACATTGAAATCAGCATTTCAAAAGAAAAATATTCGATGTTTCTTCTAAATTGTTTCCTTTTTGTCTACCGTAAATTCACTGTCAAGATCTATTATGAGATTATTTTTAGTGTAAAATGTTGCTTTTGTGTTTTTTTATGCTAATTTTCAGTTGCGGTTTACATTACTAGGAAATTGTATGAGATTTCAGAAATCTCCTGCGCACATTGCTGATTAGTCATCGGTATTTTGTGCTTTGCAGGTTTCTTTGGACATAAAGCACGTCACTTCTTTTAGTGTTTTTTCATCCATTGACTTCAATGGGTGGTGAAAAACCCCAGAAAATCCGCACCAAAAATGCAAGTATCGTGTTTTCCTGTATTTTTTTGTGTGCTAAAACCAGATTCTATGGAATAGGACTTTTTTTTAACACTAACCTTTATCAGCATGCTCAAGAGATAAATCGAGCACGCCAAAACCGCTGCCAGAAACACACAAAAAAGCATCAAAAATGCTGCAAAATGCATTAATGTCAGATTAGTGAGGCTGTACGTACCGTCAGGATCAGCCCTATTCTCTGTATCTGCCTTCGTGGTGTCTTTTCCTGTATCTTTTCTCCAGCATTTCTTTATCAAAAGTCTATAAAATGATAAAACAGAAGTCATGTAGCAAATTGTAAAGTACAGTCTATCTGTGTTCTGCAGAATGTTATGAAGACATTTATTTTTCGTCGTCTATTTTGTCTCTCCCGATCTGCAGTCATTTTTGTGATCTATGACAATCAGCATTTTTTTCAGTTATACAGAAAAGTCCATTGTGCTCGGACCGGTCAGAGCCGGCTTATGACCCACTAAACATCTTCTCTAGATTATTCCCTTTCCTGAATCGTGTGATGACCTGAAGATGAGATGTTTCTTCTATAGACTCCCGTGTAGCCCACAAATCAGTATAAGACTTACCCACAGATGATGGTACAGACGACACCGGAGAAGAATCCAAGGAAGAAGTAGACGGCAGGATGTAGAATAACCATAATGAAGTATTCTATTGGAAAAAAAGAATAGACGTCAGATATCTGGAGCTACTAATATAGACATTATATTTTGCACCTCATTTATGTAACCAGACCTAGGATCATTCCTATGAGTAAGGGGACACATACACAACACATAGCTGTCGGCCCATGGTTCAGCTGATCTGTTCAGCCGGCAGATATTTCTCCTGACTCCTCCATGCACAGGAGCGCTAAGTGTTATGATGAGTCACCGAAGGAGGAAAAAACAAAATACTAGTTAAGTCCAGAAAAACCAGAGAGGTTGGCAGCTATCGGATTGCAGACCCCTGAACCTATCCACAACAACTAGCAGTAGCCGTGGGGGGTTCCTACGGTGCCCTAGACCCCTCGATCACAGCCAGAGAACTACATAGCCTAAAGACAGAAAGGGGAAAAACTAAACTGCCCCAGAGCAGACCCCAAAGCAATAGGCAGCCCCCAACATATAATGACGGTGAAGCAAGATGAAAACACTAACACAGATAGAAAGATAGGTTGAGCAAATGATGGGGCCCAAGCTAACTAAATAGGCCAGGATAGGAAAGCCGCTGTCTGCCATCCGCAAAAACCCTATCCAAAATGTGCCAACCGACTGATAGGAAAAACAGGCCCTGAAGTCGCTAGGCTTCAAAAGACTATATCAGCACTCAGGTATATTCTGAAGACAGAGCAAAAGATCAACAGATCAGAGACAAAAATGGAATTCAGCTAACCCCCGGTCGGGGATGGCAGAACTCCCAAAAAACAAGGCAAAACAAAAACAAAACTGAAGTGTACAAAGCAGAGCAGAAAAACTTAGCTTTGAGACGCAGGAATCAGACTGGTCTCCAAGAATCCAGCAGGATCATCAGCAAGGCAGAAGGGCATCGGCTGCCTTATATCCAGTCCTCAATTCCAGCCACCCAGTCATCATCTCGCTGCCCAGGTATTTGGTAATCAGCCTCACTACCTTCCTTCACCAGAGGAGGGAGTTCATCAGACCTCGACGGTGAAGGAAAAATGAAGTCACAACAGCTATGTCTGCCGATCGGACCAGTGTTCTATGTAAGAAAGCCGCTGGTAGATTCCTCTGGCGGTGGCTTATTTAGCTGGGAACAAAAGGATCAACACTTGGACTGTCGGCAGAGCTGCTGATATTTGGGAATTGGTCTGTCACTGGTCTCATGTGTATGGGGGTCTGAACTCTAAGACTGAACAGATCAGGAAAATAGTAAATACCAACAAGTTGGATAAATTCCCCAATTACCTGTAATGCAACTACGAAGCACCACCACCGGGGGGAGCTGTTATGGGAAAAAAGTTTTGCACTTACTGTATACAGATAGGGTATACAGATCACTTGCTCAAACCAACGACCAGAGCTATCACTGACAAAGGCTACCAAAAACAGCACCAATACATAGCCACCCAAGAACCAAAAAGAGGCAGGAAAAGTTAACCCCTCCATGACCAGGCCAGGGAAAGAAAAGCAAGAATCAAACCCCGACCTGGATCATGACATTAATATAAATTTGTAATTATTTTCCCCTAAAGTATTGATGAAGTCACACATATGAAGATCAGAGAGACACGTGACTGATTTTTCTCTTACAGGGGATCTCCATTCAAGCTTACAATTTGTTTGAGCCTGGAATATGGAATATATCATGGGAGAAGGCTCCGGGAATTACAAGTGACACATGAAGAATCCTCCAAGAAATGCACCATGTGACTTACTAACAATATCCCCATGTTGGATAAATATCTGGGAAAACACTTACCTCCAGAGGCCAAAGCCCGGAATGCTGGCGGCGGATGTTGATAGGAGCGCCTTGCACAGATCTTATTAGCTCAGTCACAATCAGAAGAAATCAAAACAGCAGTTTATCCCGGAGGAATATCGCTAGTTGTGTAACACACAGTGAGTCTTTCCAGACAAAGACTCTTCCTGCAGTGTCACTCCTTATAACCCCTCAGTCCGTGAGGTCACAATGGTGTTCTAAGTGTGACATCACAGAGGAGCGGAACACGAGTGACATCACAGAGGAGCGGAACACGAGTGACATCACAGAGGAGCGGAACACGAGTGATGTCAGATACTTGTAGCCACTAAAGATTAAGCAGCTTCATTCATTTATATTATATGTGTTTCTTAACCCCTTTATCCCCAAGGGTGGTTTGCACGTTAATGACCGGGCCAATTTTTACAATTCTGACCACTGTCCCTTTATGAGGTCATAACTCTGGAACGCTTGCAAGGATCTTGGTGATTCTGACATTGTTTTCTCGTGACATGTTGTGCTTAATGTTAGTGGTAAAATTTCATTCATGTAGCTTGCGTTTATTTGTGAAAATAATGGAAATTTGGTAAAAATTTTGAAAATTTAGTATTTTTCCAACTTTGAATTTTTATGCCCTTAAATCACAGAGATTTGGCACCCAAATAACTTAATAAATAACATTTCCCACATGTTTACTTTACATCAGAACAATTTTGGAACAAAATTTTTTTTTTTTAGGAAGTTATAAGGGTTAAAATTTGACCAGCGATTTCTCATTTTTACAGCACCATTTTTTTAGGGACCACATCACATTTGGAGTCACTTTAAGGGGTCTATATGATAAAAAATACTGAAAAGTGACACCATTCTAAAAACTGCACCCCTCAAGGTGCTCAGAACCATATTTAAGAAGTTTATTAACCCTTCAGGTGCTTCACAGGAATTTTTTGAATGTTTAAAAAAAAAAAAAGAAAAAAGAGAACATTTAACTTTTTTTCACAAAAAAAATACTTCAGGTCCAATTTTTTTTTATTTTACCAAGGGTAACAGGAGAAATTGGACTGCAACCGTTATTGTGCAATTTGTCCTGAGTACGCTGATACCTGAGATATTTGTAGACATCTATTAAATCTCCTCTCAGTCTTTTCTTTTGCAGGCTAAACATTCCCAAATCCTGTAACTGTTCCTCATAGGACAGGGTTTGCAGACCGGTCACCATTCTGGTCAGTCTTCTCTGAACTTGCTCCAGTTTGTTGATGTCTTTTTTAAAATGTGGCGCCTAAAACTGGACATAGTATTCCCGATGAGGTCTGACCAAAGAGGAGTAGAGGGGGATAATGACTTCACGTGATCTATGCTTCTGTTAATACATCCTAGAATTGCATTTGCCTTTTTTGCTGCTACATCACATTGTTGACTCATATTCAGTCTTTTTCACATGTGCTGTTATTTAACCCTATTCATCCCATTCTATATATGCTTTTTTCATTTTTATTGCCCAGATGTAGTACTTTAAATTTTTCCCTGTTAAAATCAATTCTGTTAGTTGCTGCCCACTGCTCCAGTTTATTTATATCTTTTTGAATCCTCTCTCTCTCTTCTCTAGTATTAGCTATCCCTCCTAGCTTTGTGTCATCAGCAAATTTAATCAGTTTACCCTCAATCCCTTCATCTAAATCATTGATAAAGATGTTGAACAATACAGGGCCCAGGACAGAGCCCTGTGGTACCCCACTTGGAACATTCTTCCAACTGGATGTGCAGCCATTTACGACCACTCTTTGGGTCCGATCACTAAGCCAGTTATGAATCCACCTAACAGTTGCCTTGTCCATTCCATACTTAGTCATTTTTTCAATAAGGATTGTGTGAGAGACTTTGTCAAATGCTTTGCTGAAGTCAAGATATACTATATCTACAGCATTTCCCTGATCCACCCAGTCAGTGATATACTTTATTTATTCGCATAAAAAGATATACGTGCCAGTAATAAGGCCTTTACAATAGAAGAGAAGGGAGAAATACTGCGGCCAATACAGGGGTACGCATGATGACACTGCGTCCAAAAATCATAAATGTGCACATCAGCATTAAAGTGTAACAGGGCAAGTCCTAAGCAATATCTTTACACAAAAGAATGAGCAAATACACAATGAGATGATGCATAACAATAATCAAATCATTATGCCCATGCATAGTATTGTAAGTATTGCTTACCCATAGTCGTTACAGGGAGGTACACTGACGCACCAGCGACTATGGGTAAGCGATACTTACAATACTATGCATGGGCATATTGATTTGATTATTGTTATGCATCATCTCATTGTATATTTGCTCATTCTTTTGTGTAAAGATATTGCTTAGGACTTGCCCTGTTACACTTTAATGCTGATGTGCACATTTATGATTTTAGGCCGCAGTGTCATCATGCATACCCCTGTATTGGCCGCAGTATTTCTCCCTTCTCTTCTATTGTAAAGGCCTTATTACTGGCACGTATATCTTTTTATGCGAATAAATAAAGTATATATTGCTTTTTACTGGATGGTGTTTTTTGCTCCGTTTTTTCTCTGTTTTGTACATTCGTAGTGGGAGCATTTCCATTTTTCCACTTGTTGATAGGCACCATGCCTTAGTCTTCGGATTGAAGTTGTATCTTCAGTAATGATTATAAATAATTTGTGCTTATTTTGCCTTATTCGTTCTCATAGATAGATAATAGATAGATATTAAAAAAATGGAGGCAGCACACCATTCAAAGTGAAAAAAATAGAAGTGCTTCTGTTTAATAGCCCATCATGGTGACATTTCGGCTCACACTGAGCTTGTATAGACAGATAGAGATAGACAGATAGATAATAGATAGATGATAGATAATAGATAGATGATAGATAAGGGACAGATAGTTAAATAGATAATAGATAGATCGTTAGATAGATAATAGATAGATCGTTAGATAGATAGATCGTTAGATAGATAGATAATAGATAGATGGTAGGTGATGTGCGCTGTAGTTGTGATCCCTCCACCTCAGCCAAAGCGCAAAAACTGACTGGAATGGAGAAGGTCAGTAATATCTGTGTTCAGTTTTGGATTGAGGTGCTAAGGGCCCACCAGAAATCAACTCCAGGGCCCCACGTTTCAGCTACATGTAAATGAGACATCATCCTCAATCACAAATTTGTACAACAATTAGTGACGAGGGAACGTGCTGGGATAAGGTGTTATCTGAGCATGCTCGGGTGCTAACCGAATGTCTCAGGCATGCTCAAATAATATGTTTGAGTCCCCGTGGCAGCATGTCTTGTGGATGTTTGATAGCTTCAACACATGCAGGGATTGACTAACAAACAGGGAATCCCTGCATGTGTTGTGCCTGTCGAACAGCAACAAGACACAGCCATATTTTTTGAGCACGCCGAAGACACTCGGATAGCACCTGAGCATGCTCAGATAACACCTTATCCCAACATGTTCGCTCATCGCTAATAACAATGAACTGAGTAGATTAAAGAAACAACAACCACAACAAAATGAATGGATTGTAATGCCTCGTAGCATTGTTAGAAGCTATCATTTACTGTCTTGTACAAGTCTATAAAAAGTCCCATAAAATGCAGACAGAACAAAATGTATTCATCTGATGCATTCCTCCAAAATGACTCACAGCAGAATAGGAAACTCAAGCGTTTTCAAGCTCAAGCTTCAGCCACGTCACATAATCTACAATCTGCATTCAGTGCCCAGCTATAACGGGAGACAGAGTTTATAGGTTAGGTAGCATAAGATCCCATGTAGACCAAACAATGAGCCTGATTGTAGAATGACAGCAGTGACATCCTCAGTGTTAGGGCTCATGCAGACGAGCGTATAAATAGGACGTGTTCTGTCCGTTTTTTTATTATCTGCCCTGCTGAAGTCACGTTGACAGAGCGGCGGCTTCATTTCTGCTCTGCTCTGTTGACAGGGTGGGACTGCCAACATCACCCTGATTGACAGCTGGTTCCCTGCTTTCACACTCCGTCAGCAGAGCAGGGCAGAAAAGAAGCCGCTGGCAGAGGCAGCTCAATTGCCGGCATTAGCGGTCTGTGACTGCTCTGTACCAGCTAAGAATGGCACCAGGAGAACAGGCAGGTAGGTAGAAACTACTGCATGTGAAGCTGCTAATGCCCTTTAAAGGTGACTTGTCGTTTATAATAAATGTTTGGCTTTTCACCAAGTGTAAGTCCCGCCGTTCTCCTGAACCCGGCACTGTTTTTCTTTTGTTCCTGCTCCTCTCCGATCCTGAGATATGGCCCTTTCTTTCCTTTATCTAAATCTACTCTATGTAGCCCAGGGGGCGTGGTCCTCACCTCTTTCCTGTAGATGTCTACATGAGGACCACACCCCCTGGGCTACATAGAGTAGATTTATATAAAGGAAAGAACGGACCATATCTCAGGAACGGAGAAGAACAGGAACAAAAGAAAAACAACACAGTATTCAGGACAACAGCGGCATTTACACCATGCAAAAAAAATTACATATTTATAGCAAGTGATTAACTCCCTTGAAATGGAGCTAAACATCAATATCCTTTTAAAAAGGTTGCTAACTTATAGACCAGCCATCTACAGGTCACAGCAGCTAAGCTTCAGTGATTACCTCCTTATAAGAAACCAGCGTGACTTTCTAATTAATAAAAATATTTCTGCCGTATAACACAGCCGAGTGCTATCCGAGTTTTAATAGAGAGTACTAGGACCAATGTTATACTATGGGGCAGTGCAAATCAGCGATTCAGCATATATAAGTAAATTTGACATCCGTTACTGGTAGCTTATGACTTCAGGGGTGCGGTTTACAGAACAAGAGGAAAGGAGCTATTACATTTTATATATACAGTGGGGCAAAAAAGTATTTAGTCAGTCAGCAATAGTGCAAGTTCCACCACTTAAAAAGATGAGAGGCGTCTGTAATTTACATCATAGGTAGACCTCAACTATGGGAGACAAACTGAGAAAAAAAAATCCAGAAAATCACATTGTCTGTTTTTTTTTCATTTTATTTGCATATTATGGTGGAAAATAAATATTTGGTCAGAAACAAAATTTCATCTCAATACTTTGTGATATATCCTTTGTTGGCAATGACAGAGGTTAAACGTTTTCGCTTTGGCTTTTCGCTTGGCAACACGGACTTTCAACTCCCTCCAAAGGTTTTCTATAGGGTTGAGATCTGGAGACTGGCTAGGCCACTCCAGGACCTTGAAATGCTTCTTACGAAGCCACTCCTTCGTTGCCCTGGCGGTGTGCTTTGGATCATTGTCATGTTGAAATACCCAGCCACGTTTCATATTCAATGCCCTTGCTGATGGAAGGAGGTTTGCACTCAAAATCTCACGATACATGGCCCCATTCATTCTTTCATGTACCCGGATCAGTCGTCCTGGCCCCTTTGCAGAGAAACAGCCCCTAAGCATGATGTTTCCACCACCATGCTTTACAGTAGGTATGGTGTTTGATGGATGCAACTCAGTATTCTTTTTCCTCCAAACACGACAAGTTGTGTTTCTACCAAACAGTTCCAGTTTGGTTTCATCAGACCACAGGACATTCTCCCAAAACTCCTCTGGATCATCCAAATGCTCTCTAGCAAACTTCAGACGGGCCCGGACATGTACAGGCTTAAGCAGTGGGACACGTCTGGCACTGCAGGATCTGAGTCCATGGTGGCGTAGTGTGTTACTTATGGTAGGCCTTGTTACATTGGTCCCAGCTCTCTGCAGTTCATTCACTAGGTCCCCCCGCGTGGTTCTGGGATTTTTGCTCACCGTTCTTGTGATCATTCTGACCCCACGGGGTGGGATTTTGCGTGGAGCACCAGATCGAGGGAGATTATCAGTGGTCTTGTATGTCTTCCATTTTCTAATTATTGCTCCCACAGTTGATTTCTTCACTCCAAGCTGGTTGGCTATTGCAGATTCAGTCTTCCCAGCCTGGTGCAGGGCTACAATTTTGTTTCTGGTGTCCTTTGACAGCTCTTTGGTCTTCACCATAGTGGAGTTTGGAGTCAGACTGTTTGAGGGTGTGCACAGGTGTCTTTTTATACTGATAACAAGTTTAAACAGGTGCCATTACTACAGGTAATGAGTGGAGGAAAGAGGAGACTCTTAAAGAAGAAGTTACAGGTCTGTGAGAGCCAGAAATCTTGATTGCTTGTTTCTGACCAAATACTTATTTTCCACCATAATATGCAAATACAATGAAAAAAAAACAGACAATGTGATTTTCTGGATTTTTTTTTCTCAGTTTGTCTCCCATAGTTGAGGTCTACTTATGATGTAAATTACAGACGCCTCTCATCTTTTTAAGTGGTGGAACTTGCACTATTGCTGACTGACTAAATACTTTTTTGCCCCACTGTATATAATACGGAAACGTAGGGAGTGTTTATAAAAATATACAAAGATGATATAAAAATGGAACAAAACTATACGGTATATACAATTACACAAAATAAAAGGAATGACGAAAGAAAATTACTAAACCTAGTGTCACGGAAATGGCTCAGAGCTTAGCGGAGGGATCTACTCCTTAGGAAAATGGACAGAACCCACAGCAAGCTGTACCTTCCTCATATGTGGGATGCTTGTGGGATGTGCTATGTCTGTTTGAATTTTAAGAGATCCCTAACTTCTAGAATATCTTTGCACCTGGGGGTCCTAGGAGGTAGAAATTGTCATCATGTTTCCTATTGCAATTTTACAATTCTAAAGATATGAAATATGGCATGGATAGCATCATCCATCCGAACAATATTAAGTTGAAGGGTTTAGAGTGGTCATACGGTAATGTGAATGTGTTATGTTTATCCCCTCACTGCGACCCCAAAATATATTTCCCATAAATATTAGATTAATGCAAACTGCAATATTCCTCACTGACCACTGGCTCCAAAGTATCGCAGGCAAGCTCTTTGAACAGAGGAAGCTTTTGCCTCAAAAGTGTACTTCACCTCTGAGTAAACAAATCCTTGTTCTAGTGACTGGTTCTCAGAGCAGATCTCTGCTGTAATTACCTGGTTGTTGCAGGAGGTCCCAACTTCAATGTAGGTTCAAGTGTCAGCTCTTTCTCACTTCCCCAGCTATAATAATCCCATATCTTCAATGTGAGGTCCTACTTCATTGGAAGTTGAAGTGTCAGCTCTTTCTCACTTCCCCAGTTACATTTAATCCGATATGTTCAATGTGATTGGGGTACGTCCCCTCTCCGGAGAAGTCTTTTTGGATTTTAATTTTTCTCTATGGCAAATAAGCGTTCTGGATTCATGGGAAATCCAACGAGTCTTGCCAAAGTCTACTGGCAGTAAGATATTCCTGAAGGTTTATTGTATGAAAATAGGCAAAGAGATATGGAGGGAGATAGTGCAGCAACAGAGGGTGAAGAAGTATAATTTATAACTAGACCCTGGATTCTGGGGTCCAAAGAACCTTCTGTCAGATATAAAAATACAAGATTATACCTGCTATATGGTAGGTGGAGGTTCAGTTGCAAAACCAGCATTGGAGCCCAAGAGCTATGAAAGGGACTTATCACTTGCCACAGATAAATATTTTCCCCCCTGGTGTAAATGCTGCTGTTTTCCAGAATACGGCGTTGTTTTTCATTTGTTCCTGCGATATTGCTCTCTCTACTCCCTGTATATTTAGAGGCTTGTTAGCCAAGTGGGTGTAGGCATCAGCTCTTCTTTGTGAGTGCATTCCTGAAGATCACACCCACTAGTAACAAGACTAGATTTATATACAGGAAAGATAGGGCCATATCTCAGGAACGGAGAGGAGCAG
This sequence comes from Dendrobates tinctorius, assembly GCF_039654945.1. Classification (NCBI taxonomy): domain Eukaryota; kingdom Metazoa; phylum Chordata; class Amphibia; order Anura; family Dendrobatidae; genus Dendrobates; species Dendrobates tinctorius. The sequence continues at coordinate 29,596,020 of NW_027361688.1, read as the reverse complement.
GAACAAAGGAAAGACAGCGCAGGGAAAAACAGCTGCCAATGGGAAGAGACACCAGGTCGAGACCCATTACAGTCTACAGCCAGACTTGAAATCTCTTCTAATAAGTGAGGAAGAAGGAAGCTATAGGGGAACTTTTCCAAGGTTAGTGGGAGAGATTTGCATTTGCATGTATTACCATATGGATTTTCTCGCAGTTTTTTCAGTGGTACAAGTGTGAACAAAGCCTAACTATTCTGGACAGAATAGATAACAGGCTCATCAATAGCATTTTTCCTTGTCCATCCGGCAACGTTGTTGTGGTCCGCATGCCGCAGCGCTCCTCCTCCATACACAGAGCAGGAACTGCTGGTTAAATACAACACATTCTCAAATCCATTGTACAATTCCTGTCTTCACCTATGAAAAGAAGTGAAATCCAGCCTGTACCAGCAAACAGCGAGAACTGAACAGGCAGGGGGTGCAGCTATATGAGGCGTGGAGGTAAATGAAGTACCCGGCCCCGATGTGTGAGAGCCCCCAATGGCTTCTCTGCCATTTGAAAAGATGCCGGTGTTATAAATGCTTTATAGTAAGAGTGCATAGTAGGTGGGGGCGCTGTAATTGTGCATAGTTGTGGGGCACTGTGAATGATACATGGTAGATGGGGGACGATGAAATGGTACATAGTAAGTGGGGACTCTGTAATGGTACATTGTAGGTGGGGGTCTCTGTAATGGTACACAGTAGGTGGGGTGCTCTGTAATGGTACATAGTAGGTGGGGGGCTCTGTAATTGTACATAGTAAGTGGGAACCCTGTACTGGTACATAGTAGGTGGGGGCCCTGTAATGGCACATAGTAGGTGGGGGCTCTGCATTGTACATAATAGGTGGTGGGCCTGTAATGGTACAAAGTAGGTGGGGGCCTGTAATAGTACATAGTAGGTGGGGTGCTCTGTAATGGTACTTAGTAGGTGGGGGCCCTGTAATGGTACATAGTAGGTGGGGGGGCTGTAATAGTACATAGAAGGTGGGGGTCCCTGCAATGGTACATAGTAGGTGGGGGCTCTGTAATGGTACATGGCAGGTGGGGGGGCTCTGTAGTGGTACATAGTAGGTAGGGGGGCCTGTAATGGCACATAGTAGATGGGGGTCCCTGTAAAGGTACTACATAGTAGGTGGAGGGCCTGTAATAGTGCATAGTAGGTTGGGGGGCCTGTAATAGTACATAGTAGGTGGGGGGCTCTGTAATGGTACATAGTAGGAGGGGGTCCCTGTAATGGTACAAAATAGGTGGGGTCTTAGTAATGGTACTACATAGTAGGTGGGGCCCTATAATGGTACATAGTACATGGGGGGAGGGCTGTAATGGTACATAGTAGATGGGGGGGCCCTTAATAGTACATAGTAGGTGGAGATCATGCAATGGCACATAGTAGTTGGGGATCTCTGTAATGGTGCATAGTAGGTTGGGGACCCTGCAATGGTACATAGTAGGTGGGGGGGCCTGTAATGTTACTGTAATGGTACATAGTCGGTGGAGATCATGTAATGGTACATAGTAGGTGGGGGGCCCTGTAATGGTGCATAGTAGGTGGGGGGCCCTGTAATGGTGCATACTAGGTGGGGGCCCTGTAACGGTACATAGTAGGAGGGGGCCCTGTAATTGTACATAGTAGGTGGGGGCCCTGTAATTGTACATGGTAGGTGGTGGGCCCTGTAATGGTACATAGTAAGTAGGGGGCCTGTAATGGTAGATAGTAAGTGGGGGGTCCTGTAATGGTACATAGTAGGTGGGGGCCTGTAATGGTACATAGTGGGGGGGGCTCGGTAATATTACTTAGTAGGTGGAGATCATGTAATGGGTACATAGTAGGTGGGGAACCTGTATATTGTGTATAGTAGGTGGGGAGGGTCATGTAACAGATTTTGTGTCAGGGCATCAGGTGTGTTGCTTACATCTGACCGCCTTTAAGGATGGCCATAAATATGGTTATTGTCACGTCGCCCTCGGACTCGGAGCCTGCTGTCCCGACCTCGGCCACTAGGAGACGCCGGACTGTCACGTCGCCGTCGGACTCGGGGCCTTCTGTTCCGGCCTTGGCCACTAGGAGGCGCCGTGGTTCGGCCCTGAGTAATGGCGGTGACAGAGAAGGGGCCCCTGCGCAGGCATCTGATGGACGCAGGCTCCGCTCCTCAGTCGGTCGTGGAAGGGTTGGTGCATCGCCATCTGGCCTGCTCCTGGGGGCGGCCCTGATGACATCAGCAGTCTGGGAGCCTGTGAGAAATGACCTGATCCCTCAAATACTTGGACTGGTCTTGCAAGCCGCCGGATATATTCTCGATTCCCCTATGTGCTACTGTGTGATTGACTATTGTTTGACTCTGACCTCAGCCTGGATTTCTGACCCCTCTTGCCTGACGATTTTGTACTTCTGCTATTCTCCCGGTTTGTGACCTTGGCCTGGATATTCGACTCTGCTACTGCCTGCCGTTTTTGCACCTTTACCGCCCTCCCGTTTTGTGACCTTGGCCTGGACTCTCGACTCTCCCACTGCCTGACGTTTCTGTACCTCCACTGCTCGCCCGGTTTCTGACTACGATTTTGGCTCCCTGCCTTCTTCACTATTGGCGACCGTTCTGCTCTGGCGCACTGCTTCTACACAGCCACCCCCTGGGCCTTGCTACAATTCCAGATCCCTGTATAGGGGTTAAGGGTCTCGGGGTGCTGTCCCTACTGCATCCAGATCCGCGGAGGGACGTTACAGTTATAAACAGCATACAGTATTTTTCGCAGTGTTTATGTAGCATCGGATGTTTTTTGCCTCCTGTCCTTAGCAGTAAATATGACTGCAGCCTCTGAACTCAATATTTAAATTACTTAAGGTCAGGGTCGGACTGGGGTGCCTAGGGACCACCAGGGGAATTGACTCTAGGGGCCCACCCTATGGCTGCCATAAATGGTTTTATTATGTGTTCATTTTTTGGCCTCTCCCACTAAAACGTGTGCCATTTAGCAAGCTGTACAGTGTGCAAAAGAGAACACTCTCAGCCTCCTATATATCGTACACACTGTACTCTTGGCATCCTATATCACATACAGACCGCACTCTCGGTCTCCTATAACAGATACTTTCTATAAGAGGCTGAGAGTGTGGTATGTACAGTGTATAGGATGCCAATATTGCGATATGTACGGCATATTGGCCTCGTATATGACATGCAGACTGTCGGCCTCCTATTAGGCCCCCTATAAGACATACTGAGTGTCGGGCTCCTATTAGGCCCCCTATAAGACATACAGACTGTCAGCCTCCTATTAAGCCCCCTATAAGACATACTGAATGTCGGCCTCCTATTAGGCCCCCTATAAGACATACTGAGTGTCGGGCTCCTATTAGGCCCCCTATAAGACATACTGAGTGTCGGGCTCCTATTAGGCCCCCTATAAGACATACTGAGTGTCGGCCTCCTATTAGGCCCCCTATAAGACATACTGAGTGTCGGCCTCCTATTAGGCCCCCTATAAGACATACTGAGTGTCGGCCTCCTATTAGGCCCCCTATAAGACATACTGAGTGTCGGCCTCCTATTAGGCCCCCTATAAGACATACAGAGTGTTGCCTCTTAGATACTGTACAGACCGCACTCTCTGCCTATGTACGGCATACAGGAGGATGATAGTGCGGTCTGTACAGTCGGTATACAGGCCTCATATGACATATTAGGCCATATAAGAGTGTGCTGCATGTGTATCTTATCTAGGAGGCACTGACTGAGATTGTGATCTGTGATGCTGCATCATGTCATGTGTATGAGCAGGGACAGATTTAGGCAAAGTGGGGCCCTAGGCCAATTTTAAAATGGGGCCCCAAATGCTAACATATTGCACATCACACAGAAGCATTTCGGTTGTAGTTACATGCGCTGAGTTCAGGACGCTGAATCAGTGTGATCGACAATATTGAAGTCGTTCAACACTTGTTTCCTGGCCTCTTTCCACCGTCTGAGAAAGAATGATGGGGACAGAACAATCACTAATGGATTAATCTGTCCCCATACAGTATCATGTTATCAGCAGCACATCTACAGTTTACACCCCATAGTCCTCCATTCAATATAATGTCCCCCATAGTCCTCCATATAATATATTCTGCCCCATAGTCCTCCATATAGTATAATACACTCCTCAGTCCCACATATAACATAATGCAGCCACCCCATAGAACATAATGCAGCCACCCCACAGAGTATAATGCAGCCCTGCCATACAATATAATGTAACCCCCATAGAATATAATGCAGCCCCCTCTTATAGTATAATGCAGCCACCCCTTAGAGCATAATGTAGCCACCCCACAGAATACAATGTAACCCCGGATAGAATATAATGCAGCCCCCCTCATATAGTATAATGCAGCCCCTCCATAGAATATATGGCAACCTCTTATATAGTGTAATGTAGCCCCTCCATAGAATACAATGTAGCCCTCCTCATATAGTATGAAAAAGACCCTATTGTCTACTCCAGAGAAGCTATACTGCTCCTTAGGGATACAAAAAGGCAGCATGCTGCTAATAGACCAGAGGACATTCTACCAGAAATAAGGAGGACTAAGAGAAGAGGTTGCAGAGCTGGAGCCCTCAGGAAAGCTAGAAGAAGGCGCTATAGACCTGCTCTTCCCTCCGTCATTATGGGCTATGTGAGGTCACTCGGGAATAAGTTGGACGAACTGTCAGCGCTGACCAGACATCATCGGGAATTAAGGGAGTGCAGTATGTTGCTGTTTACAGAGACCTGGCTCACCTAAGGTACTCCGGACACTTGTCTCATTGGATGGCTTTAAACTCATTTGCGCGGACAGGACAAGGGAGAGCGGTGAAGTCGGAGGGCTGGCGATATTTGTGAATGATAGATGGTGTGACTCTAGGCACATCGTGGTCAAAGAGCAAACATGCTGTAAGGACATTGAGCTGTTAGCTGTGGGCATGAGACCTTTTTATTTATTGAGGGAACTTTCGCATGTAGTCATGATAGCTGCATACGTCCCCCCTTCTGCGAAAGCTGATGCCGCCACTGAGGTCCTACAATCCACAGTGAGCATGATGCAGTCCCTTCACCCCCAAGCACTCCTTCTGGTTTCGGGAGACTTCAATCGTGTCTCCAGCATCCATACTATCCGGTTGCACACAGTATGTTACCTGCCTCAATAGAGACAACAAAATATAGGACTTGTTCTTTGCCAATGTGAGAGGGGCATATGCCTCGTCAGCCTTACCGCCCCTTGGAAGATCGGATCACAACCTAGTGCACCTCCAACCCGTGTACAAGCCACTTGTACAGAGAGAACCTGCTGTCACTCGCACAGTGAGGATATGGACTGAGGAGAGTGAAGATGCTCTGAGAGACTGCTTTGAAACAACCACTTGGGATGTGTTGCAAGATTCCTATGGTGATGACATGGATGGTCTCACACACTGTATAACGGACTACGTTAATTTCTGTGTAGACAACCCACAAAAGTAGTGAGGTGCTTCTCTAACAATAAACCATGGATCAGCCCCAGAATAAAGCCTCTTCTCAAAGAGAAGAAGTTGGCCTTCAGATTAGGTGACAAGGGCAGGCTGAGAGAAGTGCAGAAAGATCTGAAGAATCTAATCAGGCAGGGAAAGGCTAATTATAAGAGAAAGATAGAACTGAAATTGTCACAGAAAAGGATTCATGAAGTCTGGGAGGGTCTAAAGTCTATATCTGGGCATAGACAGACTGTCTCCAGGATGATTGTAGATAAAAAGGGGCTTAATGAACTTAATCTATTCTTTAACAGATTTAATCACACACTGGCTGCTCCTGCCCCTGCATACTATTCACACCTCTCTACTACAATAACCTCACCCCCTGCTGCAACTTGTCAACTGAGCCAGGGTCTGTTCTTCACAAGTACCCAGGTTGCAAAAGAACTGGATAAGATCAAAGTTTTGAAGGCTGCAGGTCCTGACGGCATCAGTGCAAGGCTAATCAAAACCTGCGGGCACCAGCTGAGTGAGATCATTACATATCTGTTCAATATGAGCCTGAGAATAGGTATAGTACCACAACTGTGGAAATTATCGTGTGTGGTACCAGTTCCGAAGAAACCTTATCCGAAAGACCTTAATGACTATAGACCTGTAGCATTGACATCACACCTGATGAAGGTACTAGAGAGATTGGTTCTCACACGTCTCCGTCCTCTAGTGAGCTCGGATATGGACCCTCTCCAGTTTGCCTACAGGCCAGGCATTGGTGTGGATGCAAGAATAATGTTCTTAGATTTCTCTAGTGCTTTTAATACCATACAGCCAGGTCTACTGAGAGACAAGCTGGGCCTTGTTGGCGTGGACCTCCAACTCTCCACCTGGATCCTTAACTACCTCACAAACCGACCTCAGTTTGTAAAGGTTCGGGACAGTGTGTCAGACACGGTGATCTGCAATACAGGGGCACCTCAAGGTACAGTTCTTGCCCCTTTTCTCTTCACACTGTACACTGCGGATTTTAAGTGCAACTCATCTAGCTTCTACTTGCAGAAGTATTCTGATGACTCTGCAATAGTAGGCCTCATCACAGGAGGAGATGAAAGAGAGTACAGAGATACTAACCAAGCTTTTGTGGAGTGGTGTCAGAGGAACCACCTTAGGATTAATTCCGGGAAGACCAAGGAATTGGTGGTGGACTTTCGCAGGGAAAAAATCCACCAGTAGTGGTGAACATTCAGGGAAATGACATTGAGATAGCCGACACCTATAAGTACCTTGGTGTGATCCTCAATAATAAGCTTGACTGGGCCCATCACTTGGATGCAGTGTACAGGAAGGGCCACAGTAGGCTTTTTCTGCTCAGAAGGCTGAGAGCCTTCGGAGTTAGGGGGGCACTCCTTGCATTCTTCTTCAACTCTGTTGTGGCATCAGTCATTTTCTTTGGTGTGGCGTGCTGGGGTAGTGGCATATCAACCAGGGACTGGAATAGGCTGGACAAACTGATTATAAGGGCCAGCTCTGTCCTGGGATGCCCCCTTGATCCAGTTCAGGAAGTAGGCGACAGGAGGATACTGGCCAAGGTGAGCTACAGGGTGCAGAATGATTCCCATCCCATGCATGAGACCGTGACAAAGATGTGCAGTACTGTCAGTGACCGGCTACTTCATCCTAAATGTGAGAGGGAGCGCTATCGAAAGTCCTTCCTTCCTGCTGCAGTTAGGCTGTATAACCAGCACTGTCCAAAACGGAGAACGACCCAAACAGTGAACTGATAGATCCAAAGTTGTGATAGTCTGGTTATATCTTTTTCTTTCGTATATGTACCTACCTACTGTCAATGTAATGTCTTTATGCATCTGTATCTGTACTTGTTCTTGCCTTGCTGCTGTAATGCTCTGAATTTCCCCATGGTGGGACGATTAAAGGATTATCTTATCTTATCTTACAATGCAGCCCCAATAGAATATAATGTAGCCCCCTCATGAAGTATAATAAACCCCCCCTACAATATAATCTAGCCCCCCATAAAATATAATGCAGCCCCTGTAGAATACAATGTAGCCTCCTCATATAGTATAATGTAGCCCCTTCATGGAGTATGATGCAATCACCACCATAGAATATATAATGTAGCCCCGAATAGAATATAATACAGCCCACCTCCCCATAGAATATAATGTAGCCCCCCATATTATATATCACAGCCTCCCCCATAGAAAATAATGTATAATGTACCCCCCCATGGTATTAAACACAGTCACATAGCATATAGCACAGCCCCACATGGTATATAGCACAGTCCCACATGGTATACAGCAGAGCACGATGGCATACAGCACAGTCCCCCATTGGTATACAGCACAGCCCCCCATTGTTATACAGCACAGCCCCCCATTGGTATACAGCAGAGCGCCATGGTATACAGCACAGCCCCACATGGTAAATAGCACAGGCCCACATAGTATAAAGCACAGCCCCACATGTTATACAGCACAACCCCCCATTGGTATACAGCACATCCCCCATTGGTATACAGCACATGCCCCCCATTGGTATACAGCACAGCCTCTCATTGGTATACAGCACAGCCCCCCATTAGTATACAGCACAGCCCCACATGGTATAAAGCACAGGCCCACATGGTATAAAGCGCAGGCCCACATGGTATAAAGCGCAGCCCCACATGGTATATATCACAGAATCACATGGTTTACAGCACAGCCCCATGGTATACAGCACAGCCCCACATGGTATACAGCACAGGCCCACATAGTATAAAGCACAGCATCACATGGTATACAGCACCATGGTATACAGCACAGCCCCACATGATATACAGCACAGGCCTCAGCCTCCTCCGGACCCCTCTTCCCTCCTCTTCCTCCTCCAGACCTCTCTGGCCTCCACTTACTTCTCCAGACCCCTCTTCCCTCCTCTTCCTCCTCCGGACCCCTCTGGCCTCTACCATGGAGACTCTTTGTTCCCCCTCCTCTCCAGGGACACAGACCACCCGTCACCCACTCACTCTAGACTCTACTCACCGGACCACAGCAGAGTAGGAGTGGGAGCAGCAGCAGGGAGAGCAGAGCTCAGCGGCTTCCTCTTGTCTCACACGCTGGCTGCTATGCTATTAGTCAGCCAGCTACAGAGCCGGAAAGCAGAGCGCGGGGTGTTTCACCGCCCATCAAGAACAGCGCTGATGTCACGTGGCAAGGTCCTGGGGCTGGGTGAGTCATCAGAGAGACCCAGAGCCAGCAAGAGGGCCGCCCGACGCCGCATCAGCGCCTCAGACGGGGGTATGCCGGGCCCGCGCCGCCTCGCGCTATGGTATGTGCACGCGTGCGTCCCTTCAAATCATGGGATGCGCTTTTAAAGGGCCCACGCACTTAAAGGGGCAGCATTTTTAAAGGGCCCCAGTGACCCTCGGGGCCCACCGGGCATTTACCCGGTACCTCGCCAGGCCAGACCGAGCTTGCTTACGGCAATTAGCAATTGCACAAGAAAAAAAAATTACATGTACTGCATGTACAGCAGTTTTTTTTTTATTGGAAAAGCCCAAATTCGCCACTTCACTCCAGAGCGGCATTCATAATTCTACAGTCTTTGCAGCGGCACTTTTTTTTTAGTATCTTACATATGATGTATTATTGAATTAGATATTTAGCGAACGGTATTTATTCTATTTCCACATAGGCAGAATAACATTTTTCCAAACACCTGTCTCCGTGAGATACATCTGGACTCTGCGTGCAAAACATAACCTGCTGGATCACATGTGGACAGTCAGCAAAATATTTCCTGTTCTGTAGTAGATGGTTAGGTTTCACTTACCTTATATATGAGCGCCATCTGGTGGTTGTTTTTTATATACTTTTAAAAGGGTAATCGCAGTCTTGGAACCATTTTTATTTCTAACTAGCTGAAAAGCCCGGCGTTGGTACATAGTAGGTTGGGGGCCCTGTAATGGTACATAGTAGGTGGGGGGCCCTGTAATGGTACATAGTAGGTGGGGGCCCTGTAATGGTACATGGTAGGTGGGGGCCCTGTAAAGGTACATAGTAGGTGGGAGGCTCTGTAATGGTACATAGTAGGTGGGGGCCCTGTAATGGTACATAGTAGGTGGGGGCGCTGTAAAGGTACATAGTAGGTGGGGGACCCTGTAATGGTACATAGTAGGTGGGGTGCCCTGTAATGGTACATAGTAGGTGGGGGGCCCTGTGATGGTACATAGTAGGTGGGGGGCTCTGTAATGGTACATAGTAGGTGGGGGGCCCTGTAATGGTGCATAGTAGGTGGGGGCCCTGTAATGGTACATGGTAGGTGAGGGGCTCTGTAATGGTGCATAGTAGGTGGTGGTCCCTGTAATGGTACTACATAGTAGGTGGGGGGCCCTGTAATGGTACTACATAGTAGGTGGGGGGAGGGCTGTAATGGCACATAGTAGGTGGGGGGCCCTGTAATAGTACATAGTAAGTGGGGGCTCTGTAATAGTACATAGTAGGTGGGGGCTCAGTAATGGTATATAGTAGGTTGGGGTCCCTGTAATGGTACTGTATAGTAGGTGGGGGGCCCTGTAATGGTACTACATAGTAGGTGGGGGGAGGGCTGTAATGGCACATAGTAGGTGGGGGGCCCTGTAATAATACATAGTAAGTGGGGGCTCTGTAATAGTACATAGTAGGTGGGGGCTCAGTAATGGTATATAGTAGGTTGGGGTCCCTGTAATGGTACTGTGTAGTAGGTGGGGGGCCCTGTAATAGTACATAGTAGGTGGGGGGCTCTGTATTGGTACATGGCAGGTGGAGATCATGTAATGGTAGATAGTAGGTGGTGGCCCTGTATATTGTGTATAATAGGTGGGGGCCCTGTATATTGTGTATAGTAGGTGGTGGCCCTGTATATTGTGTATAGTAGGTGGGGGGCCTGTATATTGTGTATAGTAGGTGGGGGCCCTGTATATTGTGTATAGTAGGTGGGGGCCCTGTATATTGTGTATAGTAGGTGGGGGCCCTGTATATTGTGTATAGTAGGTGGGGGCCCTGTATATTGTGTATAGTAGGTGGGGGCCCTGTATATTGTGTATAGTAGGAGGGGAGGGTCATGTAACAGATTGTGTCAGGGCATCAGGTATGTTGCTTACATCTGACCGCCTTTAACCCCTTCACTACCAAGGGTGGTTTGCACGTTAACTCCCGGGCCAATTTTTACAATTCTGACCACTGTACATTTATGAGGTCATAACTCTGAAACGCTTCTATGGATCCCGGTGATTCTGACATTGTTTTCTCGTGACATATTGTACTTCATGTTAGTGGTAAAATTTCATTCAAATAACTTGCGTTTATTTGTGAAAAAAACGGAAATTTGGCGAAAATTTTGAACATTTCGCAATTTTCCAACTTGAAATTTTTTTGCCCTTAAATCACAGCGATACGGCACACAAAAAACTTAATAAATAACATTTCCCACATGTTTACTTTACATCAGCACAATTTTGGAACCAAAATTTTTTTTTGTTAGGAAGTTATAAGGGTTAAAAATTGACCAGCGATTTCTCATTTTTGCAACATCATTTTATTTTTAGGGACCACATCACATTTGAAGCCACTTTGAGGGGTCTATATGATAGAAAATACCCAAAAGAGACACCATTCTAAAAACTGCACCCCTTATGGTGCTTAAAACCACATTCAAGAAGTTTATTAACCCTTTAGGTGCGTCACAGGAATTTTTTGAATATTTAAAAAAAATGAACATTTAACTTTTTTTCACAAAAAAATACTTCAGGTTCAATTTTCTTTATTTTACCAAGGGTAACAGGAGAAATTGGACTGCAAAAGTTATTGTGCAATTTGTCCTGAGTACGCTGATACCTGATATGTGGGGGGAACCACTGTTTCGGCGCATGGCAGACCTCAGTAGGGAAGGAGCACCGTTTGACTTTTTCGATGCAAAATTGGCTGGAATTCAGATCGGACACCATGTCGCGTTTGGAGAGCCCCTGATGTACCTAAACAGTGGAAACCCCCCCAAGTGACCCCATTTTGGAAACTAGACCCCCCAAGGAACTTATCTAGATATGTGGTGAGAACTTTGAACCCACAAGAGCTTCACAGAAGTTTATAACGTACAGCGGTACAATTAAAAAATCCTATTTTTTCCACAAAAATGATCTTTTCACCCCCAATTTTTATTTTTCCAAGGGTAACAGGACCCTAAAAGTTATTGTGCAATTTGTCCTGAGTACGCTGATACCCCATATGTGGGTGTAAATGACTATTTGGGCGCATAGCAGAGCTCGGAAGGGAAGCAGCGCCATTTGACGTTTTTGGCTAGAATTGAGATCGGACACCATGTCGCGATTGGAAAACCCCTGATGTACCAAAACAGTGGAAACCCTCCACAAATGACACCATTTTGGAATCTATACCCCCCAAGGAACTTATCTAGATGTGTGGTGAGAACTTTGAACCCCCAAGGGCTTCACAGAAGTTTATAACATACAGCCATACAATTAAAAAATCATATTTTTTCCACAAAAATGATCTTTTCACCCTCAATTCTTATTTTTCCAAGAGTAACAGGACCCTAAAAGATATTGTGCAATTTATCCTGAGTGCGCTGATACCCCACATGTGGGGGTAAACCACTATTTGGGTGCATGGCAGAGCTCGGAAGGGAAGCAGCACCATTTGACGTTTTTGTCTGGAATTGAGATCGGACACCATGTCGCGTTTGGAAAGCCCCTGATGTACCAAAACAGTAGAAACCCCCCACAAATGACACCATTTTGGAAACTAGACCCCCTGAGGAACTTATCTAGATGTGTGGTGAGCACTTTGAACCCCCAAGGGCTTCACAGAAGTTTATAATGCCCAGGCATGAAAATAAAAAAATCGTATTTTTTCCACAAACATGATCAATTAGTCTCCAATTTTTTTATTTTCCCAAGGGTAACAGGAGAAATTGGACCCCAAAAGTTGTTGTCCAATTTGTCCTGAGTACGCTGATACCTCATATGTGGGAGAAAACTACTGTATGGGCACACGTCGGGGCTCGGAAGGGAAGTAGTGACGTTTTGGAATGCAGACTTTGATGGCATGGTCTGCGGGTGTCATGTTGCTTTTGGAGAGCCCCTGATGTACCTAAACAGTGGAAACCCCCCACAAGTGACCCCATTTTGGAAACTAGACCCCCTAATGAACTTATCTAGATGTATGGTGAGCACTTTGAACCCCCAAGTGCTTCACACAAGTTTATAACGCCTGGGCGTGAAAATAAAAAAATCATTTTTTTCCGCAAAAATGATATTTTTGCCCCCAATTTTTTATTTTCCTAAGGGTAACAGGAGAAATTGGACCCCAAAAGTTGTTTTGTAATTTGTCCTGAGTAGGCTGATACCCCATATGTGGGGGTAAAACACTGTTTGGGCGCATGGCAGAGCTTGGAAGGGAAGGAGCACCATTTGACTTTTTCAACGCAGAATTGGCTGGAATTGAGATCAGACGCCATGTTGCCTTTGGAGAGCCCCTGATGTGCCCAAACAGTGGAAACCCCCAATTCTAACTCCAACCCTAACCCCAACACACTCCTAACCCTACTCTGAGCCCTAACCCTAGCCCTAACCCTAACCCTAATGGGAAGATGGAAATAAATACATTTTCTTTTAGTTTTATTATTTTTCCCTAACTAAGGGGGTGATAACGGGGGGTTTGATTTACTATTTATGGCGGTTTTTATGTATGGCGGCTGTCAGACGCTAAAAGACGCTTTTTATTGTAAAAATAGTTTTTGCATCACCACATATTGTGAGCTGTAATTTTTCCGTATTTTGACCCACCGAGTCATGTGAGGTCTTATTTTTTGCGAGATGAGTTGATGTTTTCATTGGTACCATTTTCGGGCACATGACATTTTTTGATCGCTTTTTATTCCGATTTTTGGGACGCAGAATGAACAAAAACCAGCGTTTCATGAATTTCTTTTAGGTGGTGCGTTTACGCCGTTCCGCGTGCGATAAAATTGATAAAGCGGTTTTATTCTTCGGGTCAGTACAGTTACAGTGTTACCTCATTTAGGTCGTTTTTTATGTTTTGTCGTTTTTTTGCAATGAAAACAATTTTATATAAAAAATAATTATTTTTGTATCGCTTTATTCTGCGAGTTATAACTTTTTTATTTTTTTGCGGATGATGCTGTATGGCGGCTCTTTTTTTGCAGGACAAGATGGCGTTTTCAGCGGTACCATGGATATTTATATGCATCTTTTTGATCGCGCATTATTGCACTTTTTGTTCGGTGGTATGATAATAAATCATTATTTTTTGCTTCGTTTTTTATTTTTATTTTTTAATGGGTTCGCTAAAGGGGTTAACTAATGGGACAGTTTTATAGGGCGGGTCGCTACGGACGCATCAATACCAAATATGTGTACTTTTATTGTTTTGGGTTTTTTTATTTTGAAAAAATGGATTTATTGGGGAATTTATTTATTTTTTTTTACTAATTTATTTAGCGATTTTTTTAAAATTATTTTTAACACTTTTTTTATTTTTTTTTACTTTATTACCTTGTCCCAGGTGCGACATCACTGTCCTGTGACAGATCGCTGATCTGTCACATCACAGATCACTGTGACAGATCAGCAATCTGTCACAGGCAGTTCTGCAGACTTCCTCATGCCTGCGCTTTGCAGGCAGTGAGGAAGTCAGCTCCCTACAGGCCCCTGAAGGCCCCCGTCGCCATCTTGGATCCGGGGGTGTGTAGGGAAAGAGACCCCCGCAGCAGCGCTGCACATTGCGCTGCCGTGGGGGGCTCAGGGAAGCAAGGAGGGAGCCCCCTCCCTGCCGATGCTTCCCTTTAACCCCCGGTACACCGCGATCCCGTTTGATCGCGGTGTACAAGGGGTTAACGTGTCGGGGGCGGTCCGTGACCGACCCTGACACATTGTGCTGGGTGTCAGCTGTGATAATCAGCTGACACCCGGCCGCGATCAGCGGCGCTCACCACGTAGGCGCCGCTGATCGCTAGGACATAATATTCCGTCCATGGTAATTAGGTCCAGGGTCACATGGACGGAATATTACGTCCCTTGTAGGTAAGGGGTTAAGGATGACCATAAATATGGTTATAACCAGCATACAGTATTTTTCGCAGTGTGGCATCGGATGTTTTTCGCCTCCTTAGGCCTGTTTCACACTTACGTTTTTTCTGTCAGTTGCAATCCGTTGAAAAGGCGGAGAATGGATCCGTGGCCATTGAGACACCAACAGGTGCCACCGGACCGTTGTTTTCATGGATCCGCCGAAGTCTGCATTTTAAAGGAACCGCAGCCAAGAGAGAGAGATTTTCGACGCTCCCAGAACGGCATTTCATGGTTAAAATGCCTCCCGGAGTAAAGCTCCCGGCATGCGCACTTAAAAATAGCGGACCGTCAAGGCAAAAAAAAGTTGCATTGTCCTTCTCATCCGCCCGGGAGCCGCTAAAATCTTGGCGGAACCCTTAAAATAAGGGGTGGGACGAACGACCGTCAGTCAAGATCCACCACTAATATAAGTCTATGGAGGATAAAAGCGGATCCGCCCATTTTTCGGCGGATCCGTTTTTTTCTAAAATTGGCGGATTTTGACTGACGACAAACAACGGACGTGTGAAACAGCCCATAGCTGTAAATATGACTGCAGCCTCTGAACTCATTATTTAAATTACTTACGATAATTAGCAATTGCGCAGGAAAAAAAATTATATTAAAAAAAACAGGGTGTAATTACTCTTCTGTACTGATCTCAAAGGGACATCTTAATTATAAGTCAAATAACATGCATTTATTTATCAGGTGTTATATTTCAGAGCTGCACTCATAATTCTGCATGGAGGTAGAAGTACACTACCGGGCTAATAAAATAAGCTATTTCTAACTAGCTGAAGAGCCCGACGTTGCCTGGGCATAGTAACTAACTGTGGTTAGTTACAACAAATGATAATGATTATATTGCACATAAAAACATTTCACATCATATATTCAACACATTCAAGAGCCTTTTGATAAACAACATTTTTGGTTTTTCCTTTTGGCGCAAAGATGAACAGATTTTTGGCAGTTCCAACTTTTGAACAGGCCACGTAAAGTTGACCATGGAGATTGCAAATCGATCCCTACTCCTTTCAAGGCCTGTCCCTGAGCCTTGTTAACGGACATTGCAAATGCCAATCGAACTGGAAACTGGAGGCACTTAAAATCAAAAGGCAAATCAGATGGAATGAGTGGAATTCTTGTAATGAAAATGTCCTCTCCTTTGGCACATTCTGTTGCTGAGCTGTGTATCTAATCCTATTCTGTGTGACACTCTCTGCTGAGCTGTGTATCTAATCCTCCCCTGTGTGATACTGACTGCTGATCCGTGTATCTAATCCTCTCCTGTGTAATACAGTCTTCTGCTCCGAGTATCTAATCATATCCTGTGTGATACTGGGTTTCCCCTGCAGTCTGTGTCAGAGGGTGGTCTGTGTCAGCATGGCAATAAAATTGTTATTTCCAGCTTTAAAGAAGGACGTTAACACCATAGACATAAGAATAATAGGCCTCATTTACCACAACTGTCTACAAGGAAAACTGTTGCTCATGGCAACCAATCACAGCTCAGGTTTCACCTTTTAAACAGCTCTGGGGTGAAATAAAAGATGCTTAGTGATTGGTTAGTATGTGGAGTAGGCGTGGCTTGATACATACATACACTCAGTTTTATACACTGTGTTCCAAATTATTATGCAAATTGGATTTAAGTGTCATAAAGATGTTATTTTTTGTTTTTCAAATAAACTCATAGATGGTATTGTGTATCAGGGCTCTTTGGATCACTGAAATCAATCTCAAATGCCTGTGATAATTAGTTTGCCAGGTGAGCTCAATTAAAGGAAAACTACTTAAGAATGATGTTCCACATTATTAAGCAGGGCACAGGTTTCAAGGAATTTAGGAAATAAAAAGGATCTCTCTGCTGCTGAAAAGCATCAAATAGTGCAATGCCTTGTTCAAGAGATGAAAACATTAGATATTTCCCAAAAATGTAAACGTGATCATTGTACTGTTAAGAGATTTGTGGTTGATTCTGAGCACAGACATGTTTGTGCTGATAAAGGCAGAATGAGGAAGGTTTCTGCCAGGCAAGTTCATTGGATTAAGAGAGTGGCTGCTAAAAAGCCATTACAAACTAGCAAACAGATATTTAAAGCTGCTGGTGCCTCTGGAGTCCCTCGAACCTCAAGGTGTAGGATCCTTCAAAGGCTTGCTGTGGTGCATAAACCTATTATTCGGCCACCCCTAAACAGTGCTCACAAGCAGAAACGGTTGCAGTGGGCCCAGACATACACGAAGACTAATTTTCAAACAGTCTTGTTTACTGATGAGTGTTGAGCAACCCTGGATGGTCCAGATGGATGGAGTAGTGGATGGTTGGTGGATGGCCACCATGTCCCAACAAGGCTGCGATGTCAGCAAGGAGGTGGAGGAGTCATGTTTTGGGCCGGAATCATGGGGAAACAGCTGGTAGGGCTCTTTAAGGTTCCTGAAGGTGTGAAAATGACCTCTGCAAAGTATATAGAGTTTCTGACTGACAGCTGTCTTCCATGGTATAAAAAGCAGAAACGTGCCTTCAGGAGCAAAATCATCTTCATGCATGACAATGCACCATCTCATGCTGCAAAGAATACCTCTGAGTCATTGACTGCTATAGGCATAAAAGGAGATAAACTCATGGTGTGGCCACCATCTTCCCCTGACCTCAACCCTATAGAGAACCTATGGAGTATCATCAAGCAAAAGATCTATGAGGGTGGGAGGCAGTTCACATCAAAACAGCAGCTCTGGGAGGCTATTCTGACTTCATGCAAAGAAACACAAGCAGAAACTCTCCAAAAACTCACAATTTCAATGGATGCAAGAATTGAGAAGGAGATATCAAAGAAGGGTTCCTATGTTAACATGTCACTTGGCCTGTTAAGCTATTTAACTCCAAAATATCCTTTTTGTTTAGTGAATGTGACCTCCTAATGCTGCAAATTCCACAAATGAGCATTTTCAGTTCTTTAAAACATATCAAATGTTTAGAAATTCTACTGTGCCTAATAATTTGGAACAGTGCAATTTGAGTTTTTATTCATTTTGGAGATTATACTGTTATTATTATTTGATGCATACTAACGGGTGATGACTTTTATTAGACTGACTGTCATTTGTACCGACTATTTAGGAAAATCAGAGAAAAATATCATTTGCATAATAATTTGGAACACAGTGAATAAGGTATATAGATTTCAATGCATAAATATAATTAGGCAATTTTGGAAAGTCACTTAAAAGTTGTTAAAGGGGATTCCCAGGACTTTAACCTCTTCATCACCAGGCAATTTTTCTTTGTTTATGCTTTTTTTCCCCCTTCTATCGAGATTTTTTTTTAAATTTTTATGTTGATATAGTCACATGAGGGTTTGTTTTTAGCGGGTGAGAATGATTCATTTTACAGTATAATCTGAAAAATAGGGGAGAACATACAGTAACTACATTGGGTAAAAGGGTGAAGAAAAAACTTTCTCAAATTTTTTTTTCTTTGGGTGTTTGTTTTTTATTTTCATGTATTCATTGAGCAATAAAAAAAACAATCTGGTAAAGGTCAGTACAATTACATTGATACTAAACTTTAGTTTTCTTTAATACTCCTGGGGCTTAAAAAAAATTCCAAGCTATGTTATATAAAAAAAAATATATATATATTTATTTTTTTTTTTGTTTTTTTTTGAGGGAAGATGTGGCAACCAAATCCCAGAAATTTTTAGTTTTCAAATTTGTTTCCTTGTTTACCATATGTTTAAAATAATTTTAGATTTTGATTGATTTTACACCTTTGTGGGCATTGTTTTTTTTAAAAAACCAACACTTTTTAGCAGGGCTGTGGAGTCGGTAAGCCACAGTTGCGACTCCGACTCCTGGATTTTATCAGGCTCCGACTCCGACTCCGGCTCCGACTCCGACTCCGGCTCCGACTCCTTCATACATGGCCAATTCATAACAACAAATTTACTGTTGTAAAATATTAAACATCGTGCTTATTCAGTTTCTCACCATCATATAAGTAATCAGACCACTTAGAGCAAAAACTACATTTATTAGAATACAATTAGAATATAGCAAATAACTTTTATAAACTTTTCTAAACTGTAAGTAAATATGCAATAAACACTTTTATGCAGTTAATAAGAAGAAATCTATAAATTTGTCCTCAGAAAAAGTATTGCCTCTGTCAGATCCTCCTTCATGGATGCCCTCAAATCTGATCTAATTATTTTGAGAGCAGAGAACAACCTCTCTACACTAACTTGTGTTGGTGGCAAAGCAGTAACCACTCGGGCAACATCTCTGACAATGTCAGGATACAGAGGAATCGCTTGTTGCACTGTTATTTTTGATGAACGGTCAAATTTCTCAATTTCTTTTAGTGCACATGAAAAAGTCTGCTGAAATGTACTGGCTGTGTTCCTTGATGGGGATGACTCTTCTTCTATGCGGGAACGCTTTGCACGGTCCTTGTGATCCAAATATTTTTCGAAATTAAATTCTTCATCAGTTGATGATGAGGGTGAAGATGTGGCAGGACGACCAAATTCTTCTTGTTCCTCCTGACTGTTCTGCAACCCTTTCATCCTTACTGCTATTTCAAACAGAGCTTCTTTTCCTTTACTTAGCTGTTGATCATCTAGAAGAATCCGATGCATTGGGTCTACATAAACAGCTGCCAAAAGAATGTTATTTTGTAATAGTAGCTCCTCTCTCCGTTTCATTGATGTAGCAATGCCACTTGCAATTAACCCTCCTCTTTGGGACAGGCAAAATATCAGGTTCTTCCACTCCTTTAAGAAAATACCTGGAGTTAAGTCCTCTGCTTGTAATTTTTTAGTCACTGTAAATGGGTGCTCTAGCAATTTTTCCAGCTCAGTCACCTGATTCCACTGACTTTCATTTAGCGTCAGTTGAGGGTTAGCCATGTCTACAAGAAAGGTTTTCAGTTGAACCAAGCGCTGAATCATTAAGTACTGCCCCATCGTGTGGCTTGATCAATAATTGCCCCTTTTCCAGCACGTCTCTTCAAAATTGAGTCAACTTTAGGGGTTCTGGCAACAGTAGCCAATTTTCTCACCTTGCCAATCAGTGCAGCAGCATGTCCTTCTTGCAGACTGTCTCTTATAGCCAGCTGTAGCGTATGCACAACACAGCGCATGTGATGAATGAAAGAACATATTGACACAGTTTCAACAAGATCATCTAAACTATCATGTTGCTGTTCATCTGAAGCAACTTCAGTTTGCTCCTCAGTTACAATACTGTGTTCCTCTATTTCAAACTTTCTGTGTCTGTGGACCCAGAATGTTCTTCTAGCTGCTGGTCACCATCATTACTCTCATTCATTAGCTTAATAGTACTTATCATATTTTAAGCATTGTCAGTTACGACAGAAAGAACTTGCTCTTTTTTAAGTTCATAGTCTTGCAGAACCTTTTCCACCAAGACCTGGAGAAACTCACTGGTGTGATGAGCTTTGGTGACTTTACTGCCAATGTCTTGGTAACTACAGTGGGGAAAAAAAGTATTTAGTCAGTCAGCAATAGTGCAAGTTCCACCACTTAAAAAGATGAGAGGCGTCTGTAATTTACATCATAGGTAGACCTCAACTATGGGAGACAAACTGAGAAAAAAAAATCCAGAAAATCACATTGTCTGTTTTTTTTTTCATTTTATTTGCATATTATGGTGGAAAATAAGTATTTGGTCAGAAACAAAATTTCATCTCAATACTTTGTGATATATCCTTTGTTGGCAATGACAGAGGTCAAACGTTTTTGTAAGTCTTCACAAGGTCGCCACACACTGTTGTTGGTATGTTGGCCCATTCCTCCATGCAGATCTCCTCTAGAGCTGTGATGTTTTTGGCTTTTCGCTTGGCAACACGGACTTTCAACTCCCTCCAAAGGTTTTCTATAGGGTTGAGATCTGGAGACTGGATAGGCCACTCCAGGACCTTGAAATGCTTCTTACGAAGCCACTCCTTCGTTGCCCTGGCGGTGTGCATGTTGAAAGACCCAGCCACGTTTCATCTTCAATGCCCTTGCTGATGGAAGGAGGTTTGCACTCAAAATCTCATGATACATGGCCCCATTCATTCTTTCATGTACCCGGATCAGTCGTCCTGGCCCCTTTGCAGAGAAACAGCCCCAAAGCATGATGTTTCCACCACCATGCTTTACAGTAGGTATGGTGTTTGATGGATGCAACTCAGTATTCTTTTTCCTCCAAACACGACAAGTTGTGTTTCTACCAAACAGTTCCAGTTTGGTTTCATCAGACCATAGGACATTCTCCCAAAACTCCTCTGGATCATCCAAATGCTCTCTAGCAAACTTCAGACGGGCCCGGACATGTACAGGCTTAAGCAGTGGGACACGTCTGGCACTGCAGGATCTGAGTCCATGGTGGCGTAGTGTGCTACTTATGGTAGGCCTTGTTACATTGGTCCCAGCTCTCTGCAGTTCATTCACTAGGTCCCCCCGCGTGGTTCTGGGATTTTTGCTCACCGTTCTTGTGATCATTCTGACCCCACGGGGTGGGATTTTGCGTGGCGCACCAGATCAAGGGAGATTATCAGTGGTCTTGTATGTCTTCCATTTTCTAATTATTGCTCCCACAGTTGATTTCTTCACTCCAAGCTGGTTGGCTATTGCAGATTCAGTCTTCCCAGCCTGGTGCAGGGCTACAATTTTGTTTCTGGTGTCCTTTGACAGCTCTTTGGTCTTCACCATAGTGGAGTTTGGAGTCAGACTGTTTGAGGGTGTGCACAGGTGTCTTTTTATACTGATAACAAGTTTAAACAGGTGCCATTACTACAGGTAATGAGTGGAGGAAAGAGGAGACTCTTAAAGAAGAAGTTACAGGTCTGTGAGAGCCAGAAATCTTGATTGCTTGTTTCTGACCAAATACTTATTTTCCACCATAATATGCAAATAAAATGAAAAAAAACCAGACAATGTGATTTTCTGGATTTTTTTTCTCAGTTTGTCTCCCATAGTTGAGGTCTACCTATGATGTAAATTACAGACGCCTCTCATCTTTTTAAGTGGTGGAACTTGCACTATTGCTGACTGACTAAATACTTTTTTTCCCCACTGTATTTCATTTTTGTCACAAACAAATCGGACATTGATGGCAAAATAGTTCACTCTGTTACGTATGCAGGCATCCATTTTAAGAAACAGAAAGCGTCCCTAGAGAGTTTTTTTAAGTTCTTCCTTTTGTTTAAAAGCTTCTTCGATTACTAATTTTCTAATACTCTCTCTCTCCAGAGAAACACCAAGCTTGCGGGCCATTTCCCCATTCAGACACATAAAAGCTGGTCGTGAAAATAATGAAATAGGCACACTATCCTTTACAACAAGCTCTATGATCTGTTTTTTAAATGTATCTACTGTCATTGTCACAGTAACTTTGTCACTGACAAAATATCTTGCAACTGATGGCTGCAAAGTTCTCTGCTCCTTTGTTTGGCTGGAAGAGCTGGGCACTGGTTCATTGGTTTGAATGCAGTCTTTCTCATCCACTGCTTTCAGTACTTCTGGATGAAAGCGCTGTAAATGTCTCTTTAGATTAGAAGCTCTGGTAGGAGCATTTTTATCTTTGCCTGAATATGCACTCATCTTGGCTTCACAGCATTTGTTTTCGTCTGGATCATTTGTCATACACTGACAGACATAATGTTTTCTATCTTGAGTGATGGTGAAATGTTCAAATACAGCTGATTTAATGTGATGCTTCTTTGACATTCTCAGGTTTTTAATTCTGCATTCACAATCCAAATGACAATTGTTTTTCCTAAAAACAATTGTACAACATTATTGCCAGGTCGTACAACTGATATAGTGGTCAGTAAAACTGTTATTATTCCTCATGTACTCACAGTTAACTGATGCAAAGTTTGTTGAAAGGATAATACTTCTTACAGTCTTCCTCTTCTGAGTAGCAGGCAGCTGTGAGATGCTTGGAAGACGCACGCCTAGTATGATCTAGTCTAGAGGAGGAGCTTTACTACTAAGAATTAGCAACACATTTTCACTTTCAGTTTCATACATTGTAAGTAGGGGGGTTGGGGCAGCATGAGGTTAACCAAGTATAAGATTAGATAAGGGCAGTGGAGAACAGTGACACACAAGAAGTCAGAAATGTCTCTATCTCCAGCAGAACTGCTTATCACTGTTGTTCATAGTTTGATAGAACATATATATTTGAGTAACATTTATAAAATTCATATGAAAGTTCAATTATGAAATATTAATACATTTTTTTTAAAGCTGGAGTCGGAGTTGGTACATTTCTACCGACTCCGACTCCAACCAAAACTAACTCCGACTCCACGACTCCGACTCCGACTCCACAGCCCTGCTTTTTAGTGGCGCTGTAAGATACTGATAGCAGTATCTAAGGGGGTAAACAGGAGCGAACATAACCAACTCCGGTCGCTGCTGTTAGAGACAGGCACTCACATGAGCCGTGCGATATTTTTTCTCACTCCCATTGGCAAGTCTCGGCCGATATACAGTGGGTATGGAAAGTATTCAGACCCCTTTAAATTTTTCACTGTTTCATTGCAGCCATTTGGTAAATTCAAAAAGTTTTTTTTTTCATTAATGTACACTCTGCACCCCATCTTGACTGAAAAAAACAAACAAATGAACTTTCTGCAAATTTATGAAAAAAGAAAAACTGAAACATCACATGATCATAAATATTCAGACCCTTTGCTCTGACATTCATATTTAAGTCATATGCTTTCCATTTACTTGTGATCCTCCTTGACATGCTTCTACTCCTTCATTGGAGTCCTGCTGTGTTTAATTAAACTGATAGGACTTGATTTGTAAAGGCACACACCTGTCTATATAAGACCTCACAGCTCACAGTGCATGTCAGACCAAATGAGAATCATGAGGTCAAAGGAACTGGCCAAGGAGCTCAGAGACAGAATTGTGGCAATGCACAGATCTGGACAAGGTTACAAAAGAATTTCTGCAGTGCTCAAGGTTCCTAAGAGCACAGTGGCCTCCATAATCCTTAAATGGAAGAAGTTTGGGACCACCAGAAGTCTTCCTAGACATGGCCGTCCAGCCAAACAAAGCAATTGTGGGAGAAGTGCCTTGGTGAGAGAGGTAAAGAAGAACCCCAAGATCACTGTGGCTGAGCTCCACAGATGCAGTAGGGAGATAGTTAAACTTTGTGGAACTTTCTTCTATCACTGCAGCCCTCCACCAGTTGGGCCTTTATGGCAGAGAGACCTGACGGAAGCCTCTCCTAAGTGAAAGACATATGAAAGCCCGCATAGAGTCTGCTGAAGAACACATGAAGGACTCTCAGACTGTGAGAAATAAGATTCTCTGGTCTGATGAGACAAAGATAGAACTTTTTGGTGATAATTCTAAGCGGTATGTGTAAAGAAAACCAGGCACTGCTCATCACCTGCCCAATACAATCCCAAAAGTGAAACATGGTGGTGGCAGCATCATGCCATGGGGTGTTTTTGCTGCAGGGACAGGACAACCGGTTGCAATTGAAGGAAACATGAATGTGGCCAAGTACAGAGATATCCTGGATGAAAACCTCTTCCAGAGTGCTCTGGACCTCAGTCTTAGCCGAAGGTTCACCTTCCAACAAGACAATGACCCTAAGCGGACAGCTAAAATAACAAAGGAGTGGCTTCAGAACAACTCTGTGACTGTTCTTGACTGGCCCAGCCAGAGCCCTGACCTAAAGCCTGTCAGGGTCCTGACAGCCCCGGCGTACAGCCTCTGCTAAGCATGGACTCACCGGCACCGTAGGGACCCCTGGGGACAAGAACAGCCGGACAATAAAGATGCACGGGACCTGAATGTAGAAATTTAGAAAGCCGGCACAGGACCTACGGTCATGTGAACGGTCATGTGACTGCAAGGGGGCAGGGCTTAGCGTCCTGCTTTGAGAGGAGGAAGAAAACTCAGTCGGGCAAAGCAGAGGTCAGGCACAATCCAGGCAAGCGAGGTACAGCAGGGATAAACAGACGGAAGGTCAGACAAAGCCAAAGGTCATACACAAGATATCAATACAGTACCAGGGATGAGACAGAACGGACAGTCAGGGCCAAGCAGAGATCAAAAACCAAACGGACGTAGAAGGTACCAAGCAAAATCCAAAGCGATATCCAGAGAACAGACTGAGTCATACACAGGGAATCAAGCAACCAGAACACAGCACTAACACACTCAGGGGTCACCACACAATGCCAAGGGCAAAAGTATAACTGACGGGGGATGGGAACTTCCTGACTTCCTGAGAAGCCTCCCTAGAACCAATGAGAGGCCACCCTAATAGGTCCCAGGTGTGCAGGTGAGAGTCTGCACTGCGATCAGAACATTGACCCCAGAAGTGCCAGTCACCCAACAATGGTATCATGACAGTACCCTCCTCTCAACGGGGGGCCTCTGGACCCCCAGGTTTGCCCGGGTACCTAGCATGGAAAGCCCGAGCCAGACGATCCGCATGCATCAACCGGGCCGGCACCCAGGACCTGTCATCCGGCCCATACCCCTTCCAATGAACTAGGTACTGTACTGACCGCCGTACCAACCTAGAATCTACAATGTGACCAATCTCATATTACACATATCCATCAACCGAAACCGGAGGAGCAGCGGACTCGGATTCTCCCCGGACTGCTTCAAACGGCTTCAGTAGAGATCTATGGAAGACGTTAGGGATCTTGAAAGAGGGTGGGAGGCACAGCCTGTACGCTACCGGGTTGATTTTTTCCACAATCTTGTACGGGCCAAGGAATTTGGGGCCCAACTTGGCTTACGGAACCTTTAACTTAATGTTTCGCGTGGAGAGCCAAACTTTCTCTCCCACCTGAAACATGGGACCAGGTGTTCGTTTCCTGTCCGCGAAAAACTTATACCTGCCTTGAGACCTAGATATACGCCGCTGGACTAATGCCCATGTATCTTTTAACCGGTGAACAGAGTCCTCAGCCCCGGGGCCCCCCGAATCCAGACGAGAAAACTCACCAAAATGAGGACTGAACCCATAGTTGATGAAGTAAGGGGACATACCAGTGGACTGACTCACCCGACTATTGAAGGCGAATTCAGCCAATGGCAGTATATCACACCAGTCATTCTGTCTAGCAGAAGTCTGAGGATCTGTTCCACAGACTGATTAGTGCGTTCCATCTGACCATTACTCTCAGGATGGTATGCAGACGAAAAGGACAGAGATATCCCTAATTTTTAACAGAAAGCATGCCAAAACTTAGCCACAAACTGCACACCACGATCAGACACCACATTCAGGGGTACCCCATGCAAGCGGACCACATGCTGCACAAACAATCTGGACAAGATCTCAGCAGAAGGTAATGCTGGCAGGGGTACAAAATGAGCCTGCTTACAAAATCTGTCCACCACTACCCATACCACCGTTTTACCCCTGGAGGAGGGAAGATTGGTAATAAAATCCATGGACAGATGGGTCCACGGTCTTTCAGGAACTTCCAAGGGCATCAGCTCCCCCGCCGGCCGGCTATGGGAGCTTTTAGAACGAGCGCAGACCCCACAACCAGAAATGAATTTCTTTATATCAGATCCCAGAGTAGGCCACCAGAAGATCCTAGCCACCGCCAGTTGCGCGGCTGATATACCAGGGTGAGCACACAACTTGGATTCGTGGAACTCTTGCAAGAGTATAAGGCGAAGTTGTTCTGGGACAAACAACTTGCCCCCTGGTTTGGTCGCAGGAGCCAGCTGTCAGAGACACCGCACTACACTTGCTCATAAAGCCAGTGCGTGTGTCCTGAGTACAGAAGCAGTGCTAAGAGTTACCTGGGGAGCAGGGCAGCAGAGGTGACCAGGCGTGCTTCAACTAATAGTGTCAGGGTCCAGAGAACTCAGATTATGGCAAAGCAGAAGTCATGCACAGTACAGACCAGCGAGGTACAGGAGGGATAAACAGACGGGAGGTCAGACAAAGCCAAAGGTCATACACAGGATCACAGTACAGTACCAGGGAGGAGACAGAGCGGATAATCAGGGCCAAGCAGAGATCAAAACCAAACAGACATATAAGGTACCAGGCAGGATCCAATGCGATATCCAGGGAACAGACCGAATCATACACAGAGAAACAAGTAACCAGAACACAGCACTAACACACTCAGGGGTCACCACACAATGCCAAGGGCGAAAGTATAACTGACAGGGATGGGAGCATCCTGAGGCTATAAGAAGCCTCCCCCAGAACCAGGGAGAGGCCACAATCATAGCCCCAGGTGTGCAGGTAAGCCTGCACCGGGATCACAACCTTTAACCCCAGAAATGCCAGTCATCAGCACTGGTTCCAGACATTAACCCCACGTGTGCGAGTCAAACCCGCACTGAGATCATGACAGTACCCCCTCTCTACGGGGGGCCTCTGGACCCCCAGGCTTGCCTGGGTACTTAGCATGGAAAGCCCGCACCAGGCGATCAGCATGCATCAACCGGGCCGGTACCCAGGACCTGTCCTCCGGTCCATACCCCTTCCAATGAACCAGGTACTGTACCAACCGCCGTACCAACCTGGAATCTACGATATGACCAACCTCGTACTCCACCTGCCCCTCGACCAAAACCGGAGGAGCAGCAGACTCGGAGTCTCCCCGGACTGCTTCAAAAGGTTTCAGTAGAGATTTGTGGAAGACGTTAGGGATCTTGAAAGAGGGTGGAAGGCACAGCCTATACGCCACGGGATTGATTTTTTCCACAATCTTGTACGGGCCAATGAATTTGGGTCCCAACTTGGCTGACGGAATCTTTAGCTTAATGTTTCGCGTGGAGAGCCAAACTTTCTCTCCCACCCGAAACATGGGACCAGGTGTTCGTTTCCTGTCCGCGAAAAACTTATACCTGCCTTGAGACCTAGATATGCACTGCTGGACTTCTGCCCATGTATCTTTTAACTGCTGAACAGAGTCCTCAGCCCCGGGACACCCCGAATCCAGACGAGAAAACTCACCAAAATAAGGACTGAACCCATAGTTAATCAAGAAAGGGGACCTACCAGTGGATTGACTCACCCGACTATTGAAGGCAAATTCAGCCAACGGCAGTGCATCGCACCAGTCATTCTGTCTAGCAGAGGTTAGACACCTGAGGATCTGTTCCAGGGACTGGTTAGTGCGCTCCGTCTGCCCATTGCTCTCAGGATGGTTTGCAGACGAAAAGGACAGAGACATACCTAATTTTTTACAGAAAGCACGCCAAAACTTAGCCACAAACTGCACACCACGATCAGACACCACATTCAGGGGTACCCCATGCAAACGGATCACATGCTGCACAAACAACCTGGACAACGTCTCAGCTGACGGTAGTGCGGACAGGGGTACGAAATGAGCCTGCTTAGAAAACCTGTCCACCACTACCCATACCACTGTATTACCCTTAGATGGAGGGAGATTGGTAACAAAATCCATGGATAAGTGAGTCCATGGCCTTTCGGGCACTGCCAAGGGTATCAGCTCCCCTGCCGGCCGGCTATGAGAGCTTTTAGAACGAGCGCAGACCCCACAACCAGCAACAAATTTTTTTATGTCCGAACCGAGGGTAGGCCACCAAAAGATCCTAGCCACCGCCAGACGTGTGGCTGAAATACCAGGGTGAGCACTCAGCTTGGATTCATGGAACTCCTGCAAGAGTTTCAGGCGAAGTTGCTCTGGGACAAACAACTTCCCCTCCGGCTTGGCCGCCGAGGCCTGCGACTGGGCCCCCAGAATCTCCCGTTCCAATTCAGATGCGACCTCTGCTATCACAACCCCAGGGTGAAGAATGGAGGACGGTGGCTCAGGGGGCGACACCGGCTGAAAACTGCGTGATAAGGCATCAGCCTTGACATTCTTAGATCCTGGACGAAATGTAATCGTAAACTGAAAACGGGAAAAAAAAAAGTGACCAACGGGCCTGTCTGGGCGTTAGTCTATTAGCAGACTCAATGTACGACAACTTTTTGTGATCCGTGATCACCGTAACCGGGTGACTGGCCCCCTCCAAAAAGTGCCTCCATTCTTCAAACGCCAATTTGACCGCAAGAAGCTCTCTATTGCCTACGTCGTAATTTCTTTCCGCAGCAGAGAACTTCTGGGAAAAGAAAGCACATGGCCTGAGGTTTGTTAGAGTGGCAGGCCCTTGGGACAACACCGCCACCACCTCAGAGGCGTCCACTTCCACGACGAATGGTTTGGACGGATCTGGCTGCACTAACACAGGAGCAGACATAAAACATTTTTTCAGCATTGCAAAGGCCTCTTTTGCGAGCGAGGACCAATTTCTCACATCCGCACCTTTGCATGTTAGATCCGTGAGAGGTTTGACCACTTGCGAAAACCCCCGGATAAATTTGCGGTAATAATTGGCGAACCCCAAGAAGCGCTGAAGACCCTTAAGATCTCGGGGTTGCAACCAATCCGCAATGGCCTGCACCTTCTTGGGGTCCATGCGAAAACCCTCACCGGATACAATTAACCCCAGAAAGGACAACTCTTGTACACAGAATACACTTTTCTCCAATTTGGCATACAAATGATTTTCTCTAAGCCTTTGGAGCACAGTTCGTACATGTTCCAAATGAGAATACATGTCGGGGGAATATATCAAAATATCATCCAAGTAGATAACGACAAAATGACCAATGAGATCCGAGAATACCACGTTGATGAAATTCTGAAATATGGCAGGGGCGTTGGTAAGACCAAACGGCATGACTAAATTTTCAAATAGTCCCTCGGTCGTGAGGAACGCGGTTTTCCATTCATCCCCCTCCCGGACCCTTATCAAATTATATGCCCCCCGAAGGTCCAGTTTAGAAAACCACTTTGCCCCTGATAGTTGGTTACATAAATCGGGAATCAACGGAAGGGGGTACGTATTCCGTACAGTAATTTGATTAAGCTCCCGGAAGTCGAGACAGGGACGTAACCCGCCATCTTTTTTCTTTACAAAAAAGAAACCTGCCGCCACAGGTGAGACTGAAGGACGTATGTGTCCTTTGCGCAGACTTTCAGTAATGTACTCCTTCATAGCCAAGCGCTCAGGACCGGACAAATTAAACAGACGGGCTTTGGGTAATTTAGCCCCCGGGACCAGCTCAATAGCGCAGTCAAAGGGTCTATGTGGCGGTAACGTCTCGGCCTCGCTTTCGGAGAATACATCTTCGAAGTCCTTCAGGCATTCCGGAATACCTTCCAGCTCGACAGATGATACAGACACAGATTTAACTGGTTCAACCAGCAGTGCGGATTTATCACATAACTCAAAATCATTAAACCCCCATTGAACAATCTCCCCCGTTTTCGAGTTAATAACTGGGTTATGGCGTTGTAACCAGGGCATGCCCAACACCAACCCTGCAGGTAGATTGTCCAGCACAAAACAACTTATGTTTTCCACATTAATAGCGCCCACTCTGAGCGAAAACACATCAGACATAAAGCGAATTCCCTCCTTAGTGAGGGGAGATGAGTCAATGGCCATCACCTTGATCGGAACCTTGAGCCTAACTGTCCCTATCTTGCAGTGTGTGACCAATTGGGAGTCAATGAGGTTAATAGATGATCCGCAGTCCACGAAGGCTGTAGAGGAAAAAGAACTACCGTCCACAAATAGTTCCACAGGCAGTAATACTTTAGAAAACGAGGAAAATGGTACCTGAGGGTCTGAGCAGCCTCCCCGTTGACTACCCAGACCTAGTCGTTTCCCGTTGACCGGGTTTGAAGACGGGCAATTCGGGCACTCCCTTTTCCAATGTCCCGTTTTACCGCAGTAAAAGCATAACTGCTTGTCCTTCCGGCGTTTCCTCTCCGTATCCTTCAGGGAGAGGGCGCCTACATCCATGGGCTCAGGGGCAGTCTCTTTTCCACTGGGGAATAATGGAGTATCAACCTGCATCACCCCTCTGGCCCGCAGCCTGCGGTCCATCCGGACGGCCTGGGTCATGGCGTTGTCGAGAGAGTTAGGTGGGGGATGTAACGACAAGGCATCCTGCAGCCGCTCGGACAAGCCTCTGCGAAAGAGTCCTCGGAGTGCGGCGTCGCTCCAAGAGACCTCTGCCGCCCAGCGGCGGAACTCAGAACAAAACCACTCAGCTGAGTGTTTCCCCTGACAGACACTCATCAACATATCCTCTGCCAATCGCACTCGGTCAGGTTCATCATAAATGTGCCCGAGGGCCTCAAAGAATGCGTTCACTGACATACGTTCAGGAGCAGAGGAAGACAGAGAGAAAACCCATGCTTGCGGAGCCCCCCGAAGTAGGGAAATAATGACCCCCACCCTCTGGAACTCATCCCCGGAGGAGCGGGGCCTTAGAGAAAAAAAAAGCTTGCATCCTTCTCTGAAAGACCTGAACTCCTTTTTGTCCCCTGAGAAAAGGTCTGGCAATTTGACCGGAGATTCGGGGGACGCTAATGACACATCCCTACCCCCAGAACTAGAAGCCCCTGCATCGACAGCCGCCTGCACAGTAACCACCAACTGTTGCTGGGTCTGGGCCATCATGCGTTGTTCCACATTGAGCTTATGGAACATTTGGGTCAGGTGCTTGACCTGATCAGACAAGGCTAGTATGGGATCCATGAGGATAACACACACCTTTTTTTTTTTCTTCAGACAAAAAAAAAAACTGAAATAGTCAGTTATAATGTCAGAGACACCACACTACTCTTGCTCATAGAGCCAGTGCGTGTGTCCTGAGTACAGAAGCAGTGCTAAGAGTTACCTGGGGAGCAGGGCAGCAGAGGTGACCAGGCGTGCTTCAACTAATAGTGTCAGGGTCCAGAGAACTCAGATTATGGCAAAGCAGAAGTCATGCACAGTACAGACCAGCGAGGTACAGGAGGGATAAACAGACGGGAGGTCAGACAAAGCCAAAGGTCATACAGAGGATCACAGTACAGTACCAGGGAGGAGACAGAGCGGATAATCAGGGCCATGCAGAGATCAAAACCAAACAGACATATAAGGTACCAGGCAGAATCCAATGCGATATCCAGGGAACAGACCGAGTCATACACAGAGAATCAAGTAACCAGAACACAGCACTAACACACTCAGGGGTCACCACACAATGCCAAGGGCGAAAGTATAACTGACAGGGATGGGAGCGTCCTGAGGCTATAAGAAGCCTCCCCCAGAACCAGGGAGAGGCCACAAGCATAGCCCCAGGTGTGCAGGTAAGCCTGCACCGGGATCATAACCTTTAACCCCAGAAATGCCAGTCATCAGCACTGGTTCCAGACATTAACCCCACGTGGGAAACTGGGTCTGAGCAGAAAAAGTAAATTAATGTGCATGCAAACGTAATTGCATATGAACACATGACCTTTACACAGAGAAAACCAAAAGCAAAACACAAAACAAATATCCTGGAATAAAAAAGTAAAAAAATATATTGCAAAAATTGCATGAAGGTAGTAATAATAGTAATAATAAGGGTATTAAGTTAACATAATTTTGATCAAAATAATGTAGAAGCCATCCCGCCACGTCACGGCAACCCTTGTGGGACAGTCCTAACTCTTGTATTTAAAACCTTTCCACTTGTCAAGTGACGTAAATGTGAACAAGGACAGAGGGACTGAACCACCAGTAATAGTATAGGCCAGACAGGATGGATTTTCCAACTCAGAAACAGGGCGGTCACACCCTTATATGCACAGAATGCACAATGAAACAAATGGGAAACTGGGTCTGAGCAGAAAAAGTAAATTAACCCCACGTGTGCAAGTCAAACCCGCACTGAGATCATGACACCAGCGACTGGGCCCCCTCAATTTCCCGTTCCAATTCAGACGAGATCCCTGCTAACCACCACCCCAGGGTGCAGAATGGAGGACGGTGGCTCAGGGACAGACACAGGGTGAAAACTACGAGATAAGGCATCAGCCTTGACATTCTTTGACCCTGGACGGAATGTAATAGTAAACTGGAAACGAGAAAAAAAAAGTGACCAACGGGCCTGTCTGGGCGTTAATTTTTTAGCAGACTCGAAGTAAGACAAATTTTTGTGATCAGTGATCACAGTAACCGGGTGACTTGCCCCCTCCAAAAAGTGCCTCCATTCCTCAAACGCCAACTTAACCGCAAGAAGCTCTCTATTGCCTACATCATAATTTCTTTCAGCAGCAGAGAACTTCTTGGAAAAGAAGGCACATGGCCTGAGGTTTGTTAGAGTGGCAGGCCCCTGAGACAACACCGTCCCCACCCACCCCCACCTCGGAGGCGTCCAACTCCACCACAAATGGCTTGGAAGGATCTGACTGTATAAAGACAGGAGCAGACATAAAACATTTTTTCAGCGTCGCAAAGGCCTCTTTTGCAAGTGAGGACCAATTTCTCACATCCGTACCTTTGCATGTTAGATCCGTGAGAGGTTTGACCACTTGCGAAAACCCCCGGATAAATTTGCGGTAATAATTGGCGAACCCCAAGAAGCGCTGAAGACCCTTAAGATCTCGGGGTTGCACCCAATCCCCAATGGCCTGCACCTTCTTGGGGTCCATGCAAAAACCCTCCCCGGATACAATTAACCCCAAAAAAGACAATTCTTGCACACAGAATACACATTTCTCCAATTTGGCATACAGATGATTTTCTCACAGTCTTTGGAGAACTGTTCGTACATGTTCCAAATGAGAATGCTTGTCGGTGGAGTATATCAAAATATCATCTAAATAGATAACGACAAAACGACCAATGAGATCCGAGAATACCACGTTGATGAAATTCTGAAATATGGCGGGGGCGTTGGTAAGACCAAATGGCATGACTAAATTTTCAAATAGTCCCTCGCTCGTGAGGAACGCGGTTTTCCATTCATCCCCCTTTCGGACCCTTATCAAATTATATGCCCCCCGAAGATCCAGTTTAGAAAACCACTTTGCCCCTGATAGTTGGTTACATAAATCGGGAATCAACGGAAGGGGGTACGTATTCCGTACAGTAATCTGATTAAGCTCCCGGAAGTCGAGACAGGGACGTAACCCGCCATCTTTTTTCTTTACAAAAAAGAAACCTGCCGCCACAGGTGAGACTGAAGGATGTATGTGTCCTTTGCGCAGACTTTCAGCAATGTACTCCTTCATAGCCAATCGCTCAGGACCGGACAAATTAAACAGAAGGGCTTTAGGTAATTTAGCCCCCGGGACCAGCTCAATAGCGCAGTCAAAGGGTCTATGTGGCGGTAACGTCTCGGCCTCGCTTTCGGAGAATACATCTTCGAAGTCCTTCAGGCATTCCGGAATACCTTCCAGCTCGACAGATGATACAGACACAGATTTAACAGGTTCAACCAGCAGTGCGGATTTATCACATGACTCAAAATCATTAAACCCCCATTGAACAATCTCCCCCGTTTTCCAGTTAATAACTGGGTTATGGAGTTGTAACCAGGGCATGCCCAACACCAACCCTGCAGGTAGATTGTTCAGCACAAAACAACTTTGGTTTTCCACATGAGTAGCGCCCACTCTGAGTGAAAACAAGTCAGACATAAAGCGAAATCCCTCCTTAGTGACGGGAGAGGAGTCAATGGCCATCACCTTGATCGGAACCTTGAGCCTAACTGTCCCTATCTTGTAGTGTGTGACCAAATGGGAGTCAATGAGATTAATCGATGACCCGCAGTCCACGAAGGCTGTAGAGGAAAAAGAACTACCGTCCACAAACAGTTCCACAGGCAGTAACACTTTAGAAAATGAGGAAAAGGGTACCTGATGGTCTGAGCAGTCTCCCCGTTGACTACCCAGACCTAGTCGTTTCCCGCCGACCGGGTTTGAAGACGGGCAATCAGGACACTCCCTTTTCCAGTGTCCCGTTTTACCGCAGTAAAAGCATAACTGCTTGTCCTTCCGGCGTTTCCTCTCCATATCCTTCAGGGAGAGGGCGCCTACATCCATGAGCTCAGGGGCAGTCTCTTTTCCACTGGGGAACAATGGAGTTTCCACCTGCATCACCCCTCTGGCCCGCAGCCTGTGGGCCATCCGGACGGCCTGGGTTATGGCGTCCTCAAGAGAGTTAGGTGGGGGATGTAACGCCAAGGCATCCTGCAGCTGCTCGGACAAGCCTTTGCGAAAGAGTCATCGGAATGCGGCGTCGTTCCACGAGACCTCTGCAGCCCAGCGGCGGAACTCAGTACAAAACCACTGAGTGTTTCCCCTGACAGACACTCATCACCATGTCCTCTGCCAATCGCACTCGGTCAGGCTCATCATAAATGTGCCCGAGGGCCTCAAAGAATGCATTTACAGACACTCTCTCAGGGGCAGTTGGAGAAAGGGAGAAAGCCCAAGCTTGTGGTGATCCTCTTAATAGAGACATAACAACCCCGACCTTCTGACTTTCGTCCCCAGAGGAACGTGGTTTCAAACTAAAAAAAAGTTTGCACCCCTCCATGAAGACCCTGAACTCCTTTTGGTTTCCAGAAAAAAAGTCAGGCAGTTTAACAGGTTGTTCTGGGGACACCAAAACAACACTCGACCAAGCCCCCAGAGACCCAGGAGCTAAAGCCCCCCGCACTGTCTCAGAAACCTGCTGCTGAGAGCGAGCCAGAGCTTGCTGCTCCAGAGAAACCCTGAAACATCTGACTCAGACTTTTCATCCGGTCAGCCAGAGACTGTATGGGATCCATAACTCTCTGCACAAAAAACCCCCAAAAAACTTAATGGTCAGTTATAATGTCAGGGTCCTGAGAGCGCCGGCGTACAGCCTCTGCTAAGCAGGGACTCACCCGCACCGTAGGGACCCCTGGGGACAAGAACAGCCGGACAATAAAGATGCACAGGACCTGAATGTAGAAGTTTAGAAAGCCGGCACAGGACCTACGGTCATGTGAACGGTCATGTGACTGCAAGGGGGCGGGGCTTAGCATCCTGCTTTCAGAGGAGGAAGAAAACTAAGAGTCGGGCAAAGCAGAGGTCAGGCACAATCCAGGCAAGCGAGGTACAGGAGGGATAAACAGACGGGAGGTCAGACAAAGCCAAAGGTCATACACAAGATATCAATACAGTACCAGGGACGAGACAGAATGGACAGTCAGGGACAAGCAGAGATCAAAAACCAAACGGACGTAGAAGGTACCAAGCAGAATCCAAAGCAAAATCCAGAGAACAGACCGAGTCGTACACAGGGAATCAAGCAACCAGAACACAGCACTAACACACTCAGGGGTCACCACACAATGCCAAGGGCGAAAGTATAACTGACGGGGGATGGGAGCGTCCTGAGGCTATAAGAAGCCTCCCCAGAACCAATGAGAGGCCACCATAATAGGTCCCAGGTGTGCAGGTGAGAGTCTGCACTGAGGTCAGAACATTAACCCCAGCAGTGCCAGTCACCCAGCACTGGTATCATGACAAACCCAAATGAGCATCTCTGGACAGAACTGAAAATGGCTGTCCACCAACGTTCACCATCCAACCTGACGGAACTGGAAATGATCTGCAAGTAAGAATGGCAGAGGATCCCCACATCCAGGGGTGAAAACTTGTTGCATCATTCCCAAGAAGACTCATGGCTGTACTAGCTCAAAAGGGTGCTTCTACTCAATACTGAGCAAAGGGGATGAATACTTATGACCATGTGGTGATGTTTCAGTTTTTATTTTTAAATAAATTTGCAAAAATGTCTACATTTCTGTTTTTTTTCAGTGAAGATGGGGTGCAGAGTGTACATTAATGAGAAAAAATGAACTTTTTTGAATTTACTAAAAGGCTGCAATGAAATAAAGTGAAAAATGTAAAGGGGTCTGAATACTTTCCGTACCCACTGTATGTGGCCAATTGCAGGATGCTGTGATTTTGTTCTCAGTCCGTTCTAAGCTGAGGAAAATAAAAAAGAAAATTAAAAAAGAAAAAATGAGCAGAGAATCACAAAACAACATTAGTCAGGGTGTAATCTGATTTTTTTTTTACAAAAAGGCTGAAATAACTCACATGTTGCGTTTTCCCACAATGTACGTCATATGTCGTAAATGGGTTAAAGAATAGAAAACTCTCTCTAAAATCTAAGATGTGTATATATTTATACTGGCTGTTATAAAGGGGTTGTAGCAAGTGTAGCATTACTTTCAGCAGACCTGTAGATAATGAGAGTGCATGTAAGTAATCGTGATGAGCAAGCGTGCTTGGATAAGGCGTTATCTGAGCATGCCTGTGCGCTAACAGAGTGCCTTCAGCGTGCTCGAATAATGTATATTAATGTATAATAATGCATGTCCTGTCGCAGTTTGCCAGCTGCAACACATGCAGGGATTGTCTGTTAGGAAATCCCTGCATGTGTTGCGGCTGTCAAACAGCCGGCGGGGACTCAGGCAATGTACGTGGCCCCGGCATCTTCACCTTCAGAAGTAACTCGGGGAACATATTATTCGAGCACGCTGAAGACACTCGGTTAGCACCCGAGCATGCTTGGGTAATCTCTTATCCCAGCACGCTCGCTCATCACTAGTAAGCCTGAAAAGTTCCAGTTTTGTTTCATCGCTCTGAATCCCAAATCTTCCGTGACGTATTTATATGGTTTTGTGCTTACTGAAGGCGACTTCCCTTGTGCTTTTGGGTCTGAAGAAATTATGTCTTGTTTGGGCAAGGAGACCTTCAGCATTTACTGTGCAACCTGAATCCTCAGTGCCCGCTGCAACCACATTCTGCACCAGGTCTTTTGCCTTCACTCCAGTTTTTGATCACCTGCTGCCTCTGGGATCTGGGGGAAGCTTCCACGGTCAGTTACTGCACCTCTATCTTTTTTGGACCAATTTCTTAACAACCCAAGAATATTAGTAATCTGGATGCCATTGCCCTTGAGGAATAGACTAAAATGCCTTAGGAAGGTTGCCAGAAGTCTGCCTGTGCGTCACAATTACAGCAGGTTACAACAGCCAGAGGGGCTCATCTAAGTACTAAAGATGCTCGAAGCCTTACTAAGTATCTAAGCATTTTCTCTTTTATATCTGCATCCCAGAAATCCCTTACAGATGGGTTCTCCGACCTGGAAATGAATCACGTAAGACCTAGGGATTCATGGTGTTACTTTTATTACAACAAACTACAGGCTTTCTATGCATTTTTTAGACAATAACAGAGGCACTTCAAACAGCAAATTCATTTCAACTGTGCGGAACTCCATATAATCAGATACCCCCGACGACTAAGGAACATACAGACAGGTCCCCGACTGTTGCTCCACCGTCTCGTCATAAAAGGTTGGGATGTAAGTGACATAAGGCCATGACAGCGCAGGTTATTCTCTGATCTGAAAAATAAAGAATTGAATCAGATTTGAAGAATTCAAGGGAGAAAATGGGAAAAAAAAAGGAACATTCGGATATTATTTGTACTGTGCTGCGAGTCCACACAGAACTGGACAGAAGATCAAAACTGCCGGAGGCTGAAGAACAGCGCCATCTGGTGGCTGGTTGTAAACACAAACTTTTGGAAGCCTGAATAGTGGCTAGATGCCATTCAGGTACTTGGACAAACCCTTGTAAATCCCTGTGTTCCCTCCCCACAAGTAAAATAAAACAGAAACTTATACTCCTCTCTGGTGCCAGCCCTGTTCCCGCGGCGTTGGCACTGCCTCTCCCAAGGATCACGTAACATTTATGTCACACAATCCCTAACACCAATCAGCATTGCCATCATTCTCCCTTCCAGCTGATGTGATTTGACATGCCAAGGAAGTCAGAGCTGCGGCTGTTGTCACTACCAGTAGATTTCTTGATTTGTCCAAAAGTGGAGAGAATGAAGCCAACGCCGACTGGCCTCAGGGATCGTGTGACATAACAGTGATAGGTGATCCCTTGGAAAGCCAGTGCCAACACCGCGGGAACAGCGCCGATTGGGCACTGGGCTCACGTGACATAACCACTGCAGGACAGCCCCGGTAACATGAGTGCAGAAACCGCTGGAATGGCACCAGAGGTGAGAATAATGTTTTCTATTTTATCAGAGCAAAACATTCAGATTGAGAAAGGGTTGTCCACTACTAGGAGTAACTAACTTCGTTAAGGTTGCGGGGTATATGACGATGCGTGGCGGTAGGGGCGTCGGGCATATGACGATGCGTGGCGGTAGGGGCGTCGTGCATATGACGATGCGTGGCAGTAGAGGCGCCGGGCATATGACGATGCGTGGCGGTTGAGGCGTCGGGCATATGACGATGCGTGGCGGTAGAGGCGCCAGGCATTTGATGATGCGTGGCGATAAAGGCGTCGGGCATATAATAATGCGAGGCGGTAGGGCCGCCGGGTATATAACGATGCGTGGCGGTAGGGGCGCCGGGCATATGACGATGCGTGGCGGTAGGGGCGCCGGGCATATGACGATGCATGGCGGTAGGGGCGCCGGGCATATGACGATGCGTGGCGGTAGGGGCGCCGGGCATATGACGATGCGTGGCGGTAAAGGCGCCGGGCATATGACGATGCATGGCGGTAAAGGCGCCGGGCATATAACGATGCGTGGCGGTAGGGCCGCCGGGCATATGACGATGCGTGGCGGTAAGGGCGCCGGGCATATAACGATGCGTGGCGGTAGGGCCGCCGGGCATATGACGATGCGTGGCGGTAGGGGCGTCGGGCATATGACGATGCGTGGCGGTAGGGCAGCCGGGTATATGACGATGCGTGGCGGTAAAGGCGCCGGGCATATGACGATGCATGGCGGTAAAGGCGCCGGGCATATAACGATGCGTGGCGGTAGGGCCGCCGGGCATATGACGATGCGTGGCGGTAGGGGCGTCGGGCATATGACGATGCGTGGCGGTAGGGCAGCCGGGTATATGACGATGCGTGGCGGTAGGGGCGCTGGGCTTATAACGATGCGTGGCGGTAGGGGTGCCGGGTATATGAAGATGCGTGGCAGTAGTGGCGCCGGGCATATGACGATGCGTAGCGGTAGGGGCGCCGGGCATATGGCGATGCGTGGTGGTAGGGCAGCCGCACATGATATTTACCACTATTTAGAGACATGCGCCTGGCACTACAGCTGGTATGTTACGAGCAGCCCTTCACATTTTGTGACCCTGTAATGTATACACGGGTCGACCTCTTGCCACCATTTAAAGGGATTGTCCAGACCTAGGGTACAAGTCTGCAACCACTCCTGTCAGTGTGCACACTGCCATTATTCTCAATTTGTGGGCGCGGCGGGCACGTGACCATAAGTGTGCAGTTTGCATAAATGCAGCCACTGCAGACTAGACGTATGTGGCCTTTCTCAATACAAGTGAATTGAGTGAGGCCAGACACGTCTAGTTGGAATGTGGCCGGGAGTATACAAATCACATACTTACAGTCATATGACCAGTGAATCCTGACAGTGCGCTCTTTTCCCTTCCATCAGAACGCAGTAAAGACGGACCACACTGGGCACGTCAGGACGAAGCACACAGCATGTGAACGAGCCCCTACAGTCACACACAGGACAGGGAGCAAAAGGGATGGAAACACGGCTGAGTTCTTCACACTCATTTAGGAGATTTCTTGTTTCCGTTTTTGATGTGTTTTTTTATTTTCTCATTCATTTGAATGGGTGGAAAAAAGCTTCAGAAAACACCGAACTGTTCCCCTCTCCCATCAGTGGGGGATAAGTTATTAACCCCTTTAATTTTCAGGTAGTGAACTGTTAGGCCTCATAAAGGCATCCCTGTTTTTCACATAACCACTATAATGGGTTAAAAAAAAATAACAGATGGTTTATACAGAGAAACTGATCGAACATTGAGGAAAACGCTCCATGTTTTTCACATACAAGAAAAGTTGATGTCTGAATGAAGCCCAAAGATGTGTTCACCACCAAAACCAAAGTAATTGGCAGGAAACAGGACATGTACAATACTTGACTTTTTTGGCTAAAATGAATAAACGAGTGAAAAAAAAATTGTTAGAAAAAAAGAATTTATGTGCAGCAGATTAAAAAAAAAACAAAAAACAAAGCCTCATGTGTAGGCATTGCAAGACCTTAGGTATCCATGGTTCTGACGACTAGCAACTAACCGTCACTATATGAGTGGTCGTATCCCTGGATACCCAAGTTACTGCAACGCCTGCACGTGAGGAAAGACAGAGCGAATCAGAAGAACTATACAGTACATTACTAATTGGAGGTATTTGCTAATATTATTATTATTATAACACCTACTACATATTGGGAAAGGATCTTGAAGATGGGAGTACCCCTTTAAGCAGCAGAGGTTAGGGTGGGGTAGCAGATTGTAAAGATACTGGAGCTCTGTTGCGCAGAAATTCGGATTACTATGCACATTTGACTCATGAGTAGATGGACGGGCGTACCAGCGCAGGCCTCGGCTCCTTTTTGCTTCTCCCCACTGTCTTCGTATCTGGTTACATAGTGGAGACACAGGCTCTGCTGCAGGACGTCACCTCTGCTCACCACCGTCAGGCAAGAGCCGGGGCGGCACCAGAGGGCAGAAGTGAAGAGGAGCCAAGGACTGCGTGGGGGCGCCAGTATGTCTGTCCACCGGGGCACTTTCACACCCAATTTGTTTGTACAAGAAAGAAACACAAATATTTGGAGTAACGGAGCGCTGGATAACAATGGATCCATGGAAATACAATCCTGTGGTGCCTCACATTGCCTAGGCACCTTCTTACGGGCAGTTTCCCTTTAAAGTGGTTGTGTGGCACTTTAACCACTTCACCAGTTTCCATTTCTGCACCTTAATATTTTCCTCCCCTTCTTCCCAGAGCCATAACTTTTTTATTTGTCCTTCAATATGGCCATGTGAGGGCTTGTTTTTTGCGGGAAAAGT
This sequence comes from Dendrobates tinctorius, assembly GCF_039654945.1. Classification (NCBI taxonomy): domain Eukaryota; kingdom Metazoa; phylum Chordata; class Amphibia; order Anura; family Dendrobatidae; genus Dendrobates; species Dendrobates tinctorius. Next base: position 29,554,607 of record NW_027361688.1, on the reverse strand, counting down.
TGTAATTTTGAACGACACCAATGGTTTTACCATATAGTGTATTGGAAAACTGGAAAAAAATTCAAAGTTCAGTGAAATTGCAAAAAGTGCAATCCCACACTTACTTTTTTTTTTTTTTTTTTTGCTAGGCTCACTAAATGCTAAATCTGACCTGCCATTATGATTCTCCAGGTCATTATGAGTTCACAGACACCAAACATGTCTAGGTTCCTTTTTTATTTAAGTGGTGGAAAAAAAAAATCCAAATTTGTAAGCGATCTTGTCATTTTCCTAGATCCGCAGCGTCTCCATTTTTCAGGTTCTGGCCCCGAGTGAGGGCTTATTTTTTGCGCCTTAGCTGACGTTTTTATTGATACCATTTTGACTTTTTTTCTCCTGACACCGTTTACCTATCGGATTAATTATTTTTATACTTTGATAGATCAGACGTTTCTGAATGAGGCGATACCAATTATGTGTATTTATTTGTTTTTATTGTTCTATTTTGAATGAGGAAAAAGAGTGGTTTCAGTTTGTGTTTTTTAATATGTTTTAAAACTTTTTTTTTCCTTGCTTCAATAGTCACCTTAAAAGACTTGAAGCTGCGATCATCTGATCTCCTGTGCTTCAGCCCTGCTATGTGTAGCATAAATCATGAGATTTTCATTGAGAGGCACAGGGGTCTTCTGCAGACCCCCCGGCTGTCATGGCAACCCATCGGGGCCCCGTAATCAGGTGACAGGGGCGCCGATGGGCATGTTTTATGAAGTGTTTCTGGCTGGTGAGTGCTTAATGCCTCTGTCAGAGATTGTTAGAGTCACATGAAAACTTCTCAGATCAGCTGTCACCTACGGGGTAAGATGCAGGCTCAGCGCCGGAGCCCGCATCAAGTGTGGGAACACAACTTTATACGTCCAAGGTCGTGAAGGGGTCAACATTGATGGCCTAAATTGATGGCCTACACTTAGGTCATCAATATCTGATTGGTGGTGGTGCGACACCCAGAAACCCCCGTCGATCAGCTGTTCCCGATGTGGTTGGCGGCCAGAACTGCTCAGTTGTGGAGCTGCACAGCACAGCTCTGCTGACGGTATAGTGGCCGCGGTCGGGTACTGCACATGCACCACCCACTCAAATCAATAGCAGGTGGATGTGCAGTACCCGGCCACTATTCTGACGACGGATCTGTGCTGTGCAGCTCCACAACTGAGCAGTTCCAGCCGACACCGGGATCAGCTGATCAGCGGGGTGTGCCCAGTGTTGCACCATCACCAATCACACATCTATATTAAAGTCCCGGACAGCCCCTTCAAGAGAAGACACACTGGGATAGGCTTTATTGTTAGCATTTCCGCTGTGACATATTCACCGTCTCACTCTTCCTCCTTCGCCACATTATTTGGTACATAAGTGTTTGACTTCTTTTCCAGTCTTCTTCAGGGTCTCCAGCAATTGGTCCACGGAGTGACTACCGGACTCGATCACCACCTTCTTATTCGGCAAATCAATTTCATACTGAACATCTGAAGGAGAAACAACCTCAATCAATAAATGAATAGCGGTCGGGGGACGTACGATACATGGGCAGCAGCGACATTCACATAAAGGCAAGTTATGTGATTACGCAACACAATCCCCTTGAGATGTAAAGGGAATCCGTCAGCAGGTATTTGCTATGTAATCTGAGAGCAGCATGATGTAGGGGCTGAGACCCTGATACCAGCAATGTTTCACTTACTGGACTGCTTGCTGTAGTTTATGATAATCTAGAACAATTCTGTTACAGGAGGACTAGTGTCATGTAGTCCTCCATGTGTGTGACCTCTGTTTAACCCCGTTCCCACCACTGACTAGCAGCTGTGCACACTGTGCATAGGCAGAAAGCTGCCAATCAGTGGTATGGGTGGAGCTGTCTATTAAGTCGAGTGGGAGGAGATTTGGTTTATCTTTAAAAAAAAGCTAAAATATTGTACTGGAAAAATGACCTGAACTTTCAAAATAAGTACACCAGTTTGATCAGGTCCAATAGATCTTTTTAATATTGTATGCAGTTTGTATTGTGAAATCTGGCGACAGATCTATTTTGATCCTACCTTTTCATATTGCACTCAGAGCTTAGAAATATCAAGAAATCTCAGCATTCAGAGAACTGCTAGATCTGCAGCAGATAAAACAGTGATGATATCAAAACTGCAGCGAGTAGCTTAGTGATACATCGCTAGAATCAGAGTCTGACTTTACATCATGCTGCTCTTAGATGGGGTAGCAAAAATCTGGGGACGGATTCCCTTACAAAAAAAAAGTTGATGCCTGTAGTTGCCACTAGAGGGAGCTTGCTGTATAATGTGTATTCACTGAACTTAAAGGGGTTGTCCAGACTTCCAAAATTTATGACCCATCTACAGGACAGTTGGTGTCCAACGCTTAAAATCTGAATTACTCAACTGTTATTCGCTATTTAATTACCCAAAATTAGATTTGCAGGAAGCTCCTCTGTCCCTTGCAAACTTACTACAACGTTTCTTTTAGGAATTTGCAAAAAATCTTGCAGACTTGACTAGATGAGAGACTTAGGACTGGGATCTAAGCGGTAACATTTCTACTTGTGGAGAACGACGAGCCAGGACTAGCAGCTATTCCTGTCTTAAGCATCCTACTTAACCAAATCAGATCTCATACTTTGCTCTGATGAGGGGCAACACACAGAAACATGTGTCTGCAAATAGAGATTCCGGATTGGCTTTTAGAATCATAGAATCATAGAATCATAGAATCGTAGAGTTGGAAGGGACCTCCTGGGCCATCTGGTCCAACCCCCTGCTCAAAGCAGGATTCGCTAAATCATCCCAGTTAGATGTCTGTCCAGCCTCTGTTTGAAGACTTCCATTGAAGGAGAACTCACCACTTCTCGTGGCAGCCTGTTCCACTCATTGATCACTCTAACTGTCAAAAAGTTTTTTCTAATATCTAATCTGTGTCTCCTCCCATTTTGTCCTAAGTCATGTGACAAGGCTCATTATAGGGTCGATATTGACTTTTAGGATTGCTGCTTCCAATAGGTGGTGCTAAAGTTCAAGTCCTCCTCCTCTCTGAAGACTCAATTTGCATCACACACCAGACTGACCTCGCAATGGGGTATAACCACGCACCAGACTGGCGTATGTGCAAACAGCAAACATAAATACCTGGTGTACCTCTCTTGCCACTCCTACCTTGTGTATGAAAAAGCTCTGTCGTTAACCCCTTCACCCCCAAGGGTGGTTTGCACGTTCATGACCGGGCCAATTTTTACAATTCTGACCACTGTCCCTTTATGAGGTCATAACTCTGGAACGCTTCAATGGATCCCGGTGATTCTGACATTGTTGTCTCGTGACATATTGTACTTCATGATAGTGGTAAAATTTCAGTCAAATAACTTGCGATTATTTGTGAGAAAAATGAAAATTTGGCAATTTTCCAACTTTGAATTTTTATTCCCTGAAATCACAGAGATACGGCACACAAAAAACTTGATAACTAACATTTCCCACATGTTTACTTTACATCAGCACAATTTTGGAACCAACATTTTTTTTTTAGGAAGTTATAAGGGTTAAAAATTGACCAGCGATTTCTCATTTTTGCAACACCATTATATTTTTACGGACCACATCACATTTGAAGCCACTTTGAGGGGTCTATATGATAGAAAATACCCAAAAGTGACACCATTCTAAAAACTGCACCCCTTAAGGTGCTCAAAACCACATTCAAGACATTTATTAACCCTTTACGTGCGTCACAGGAATTTTTTTGAATATTTAAAAAAAAATGAACATCTAACTTTTTCACAAAAAAATTACTTCAGGTTCAATTTTTTTTATTTTACCAAGGGTAACAGGAGAAATTGGACTGCAAAAGTTATTGTGCAATTTGTCCTGAGTACGCTGATACCTGATATGTGGGGGGGAACGACTGTTTCGGCGCATGGCAGAGCTCAGAATGGAAGGAGCGCCGTTTGACTTTTTCAATGCAAAATTGGCTGGAATTCAGATCGGACGCCATGTCACGTTTGGAGAGTCCCTGATGTACCGAAACAGTGGAAACCCCCTACAAGTGACCCCATTTTGGAAACTAGACCCCTAAGGAACTTTAAACCCACAAGGGCTTCACAGAAGTTTATCAAGTACAGCGGTACAATTAATAAATCATATTTTTTCCACAAAAATGATCTTTTCACCCCCAATTTTTATTTTCCCACGGGTAACAGGACCCTAAAAGTTATTGTGCAATTTGTCCTGAGTACGCTGATACCCCACATGTGGGGGTAAACCACTATTTGGGCGCATGGCAGAGCTCGGAAGGGAAGCAGCGCCATTTGACGTTTTTGGCTGGAATTGAGATCGGACACCATGTCGCGATTGGAGAAACCCTGATGTACCAAAACAGTGAAAACCCCCCACAAATGACACCATTTTGGAAACTAGACCCCCTAAGGAACTTATCTAGATATGTGGTAAGAACTTTGAACCCACAAGGGCTTCACAGAAGTTTATAACGTACAGCGGTACAATTAAAAAAATCATATTTTTTCCTCAAAAATGATCTTTTCACCCCCAATTTTTATTTTCCCTCGGGTAACAGGACCCTAAAGGTTATTGTGAAATTTGTCCTGAGTACACTGATACCCCACATGTGGGGGTAAACCACTATTTGGGCGCATGGCAGAGCTCGGAAGGGAAGCAGCGCCATTTGACGTTTTTGGCTGGAATTGAGATCGGACACCATGTCGCGATTGGAGAAACCCTGATGTACCAAAACAGTGAAAACCCCCCACAAATGACACCATTTTGTAAACTAGACCCCCCAAGGAACTTATCTAGATGTGTGGTGGGCACTTTGAACCCCCCAGTGCTTCACAGAAGTTTATAACGCCCGGGCGTGAAAATAAAAAATTCATATTTTTTCCACAAACATGATCTTTTAGTCACCATTTTTTTATTTTCCCAAGGGTACCAGGAGAAATTGGACCCCAAAAGTTGTTGTCCAATTTGTCCTGAGTATGCTGATACCCCATATGTGGGAGAAAACTACTGTATGGGCACACGTCGGGGCTCGGAAGGGAAGTAGTGACGTTTTGGAATGCAGACTTTGATGGAATGGTCTGCGGGTGTCATGTTGCCTTTGGAGAGCCCCTAATGTACCTAAACAGTGGAAACCCCCCACAAATGACCCCATTTTGAAAACTAGACCCCCTAAGGAACTTATCTAGATGTGAGGTGAGCATTTTGAACCCCCAAGGGCTTCACAGAAGTTTATAATGCCAGGGCATGAAAATGAAAAAATCGTATTTTTTCCACAAACATGATCAATTAGTCCCCAATTTTTTTTATTTTCCCAAGGGTAACAGTAGAAATTGACCCCCAAAAGTTGTTGTCCAATTTGTCATGAGTACGCTGACACCCCATATGTGGGAGAAAACTACTGTATGGACACACGTCGGGGCTCGGAAGGGAAGTAGTGACGTTTTGGAATGCAGACTTTGATGGAATGGTCTGCGGGTGTCATGTGCGTTTGGAGAGCCCCTGATGTACCTAAACTATTAAAACTCCCCATAAGTGACCCCATTTTGGACACTAGACCCCCCACGGAACTTATCTAGATGTGTGGTGAGCACTTTGAACCCCCAAGTGCTTCACAGAAGTTTATAACGCTCGGGCGTGAAAATAAAAAAATCATTTTTTTCCACAAAAATGATATTTTTGCCCCCAATTTTTTATTTTCCTAAGGGTAACAGGAGAAATTGGACCCCAAAAGTTGTTTTGCAATTTGTCCTGAGTAGGCTGATACCCTACGTGTGGGGGTAAAACACTGTTTGGGCACATGGCAGAGCTTGGAAGGGAAGGAGCACCATTTTACTTTTTCAACTCAGAAGTCGCATGCTAAAAGACGCTTTCTATTGTAAAAATAGTTTTTGCATCACCACATATTGAAAGCTATAATTTTTCCATATTTTGACCCACCGAGTCATGTGAGGTCTTATTTTTTGCGGGACAAGTTGACGTTTTTATTGGTACCATTTTCGGGCACGTGACATTTTTTTGATCGTTTTTAATTCCGATTTTTGGGACGCAGAATGAACAAAAACCAGCGTTTATCGGTCGTCCATGACAGCACCACCTGAGAGAGGGGATCCGCTCTTCAGGAACAGGAAACCTACAGATACAAAAGGGCGGCACCTCTCCCATGCATCAGTTGGTTTCCTGTTCCTAGAGGACGGGACTTCCTTCAGATCGTCCATCATGGAGTCGCGGAGGGATTCCCAGGCCAGCTGACCGACCCAGGTAGCGAGGGGGTCTCCTACCTCGGTCAAGCTCGGGTCCCTGGAAGCGCCACGGTGGGGCCGGTTAGGTCGCCACGACGGTGGTAAGAGCAGGTGGAGCCAAGGGTCCGGTGGACAGCCGCCTCCATAATGCCGGCACCAGGAGGTATGTATGTCCCGGACCCCTCCTGGTGCGCTCTCCCCGTGGTCCAGTATCTCTTCCTGTCCGGGCCGGCGGTGGCGCCCGGTCGGTGGGCGCAGGTTGGCGCGCGTGGGGGCTGTGGCCTTGCCTGAGCTGGGGGTGCCGTGCCGGCTCCCTCTGCGCACTCCCCGCAGTCCTCAGACGGGCGGCGGAAGTGACGCGGTGGAAGGGGCGGGGCCGGGGACGCCGAAACCGGAAGTTGGGTGCCGGCCGGCTTCCAGCGTGCGCTGCGTGTGCACGGCGGTACTGGGCGGCGCGCTGTGCCCGGGGATGACCGGAGCATGCGGGGGGAGGTCGCGGGGGGTCCCGGGTGGGAGGTGCCGCGCCAGAACCCTGCTGACCCTGACAAGGAGGCCTTAAAAGGCAGGAGGTGACGCTGCTGGGGTGCTTCTGAAGGCCCAGCGATGGATACGACAGAAGCCCCCATAGAGCAGCTGGACAAGGTGCAGGAGCACCCACAGAAACAGGCCACAGTGAAACCGCATGCGAGTGGCCAGCAGAAGAAGAAACGGACGGGCGAACAAAGCCACAGAAGTTCCTCCAGGCTAAAGGACCCTCCTGCTTCCCTCCGTGATCCAGTACCTGCCTCATCTGCATGGGTAAGAGAACTCCGTGAATGTACCCTGATGCAGTGTTCCCTTATGGGTTTTTTTCGCAGGGGAGGAAAGCTACGGAAAAACAGAAGCACATGGAATGTGCTCTCTGTAGTTGCCCCTTGCCGGACGGCCACCCTAAAAAGTTGTGTCAGCCATGTGTGAGACAAACGGTAGGGGTGGTAGGGGACGTTGGCCCAGGGGTAGATTGACAGGCCCTTACACTCTCCCCCATCCATACAGGTAGCGGAAGAAACGCCGGACTTCACCACAAACCTGAGGGAGATAATCAGGACAGAGATAAAGGCCCTATCTAAAAAGGATTCTTCTAGGAGAAGATAATTTAGTTTCTCAGGTTCAGAGTCCTCGACCGCCCTAAAGATCGATGACTCCTCAGATTCCCCGGCCTCCACTTCGTCTTCTTCGGAGGAAGACTCGAGTCGATTCTGCTTCCCCTTAGACCAGATGGATAAGCTAGTTAAAGCAATAAGGTCCCCCATGGGGGTAGCAGACACAAAGCCGGAACTTTCAGCTCAGGACGTGATGTTCGGGGGTCTAGATCCCAGGAAGCGGAAGGCCTTTCCATTAAATGATAAGGTCCAGAGCCTAATAGATAGGGAATGGAAGAGACCTGAAAAAAGGGGCTCCTTACCTCCTGCCTTCAAGCGGAGGTACCCGTTTGACGACCCAGTGGTAAACAGATGGGATAAGGCCCCTAAGCTGGACGCGGCAGTAGCCAAAGCCTCCAAAAAATCCTCCATACCCTTCAACGACATGGCCTCCTTAAAAGACCCGCTAGATAAGAAAGCGGATTCTTTTTTGAAGGGAACATGGGAGATGTCAGCAGGTGCTCTAAGACCAGCGATAGCTGCCACATGTACGGCCAGATCCATGATGGTCTGGCTAGACCAATTGGATTCCCAACTAAAGGACGGAGTCTCAAGAGCATCTATCCGGAAAACTCTGCCAATCATCCAAAGTGCGGCAGCTTTTTTGGCTGATGCTTCAGCGGACTCTGTGAGGATGGCAGCTAGAACTGTGAGTTTATCTAACGCAGCTCGAAGGGCCCTTTGGTTAAAATGCTGGCCGGGAAATATCCAGGCCAGATCATGACTCTGCTCCATTCCATGTGAGGGTGAATATCTGTTTGGCCCCGTCTTGGATGAACTTTTAGAGAAAGCCGGGGATGATAAAAAGAAGTTCCCCAGTCTACCGAATCCTTCTTACAGACGTCCCTTTACCAGGAACGGCTATTTCCGTAGAAGGCCGTCCAGAGATCAGGGCAGATGGGATGACAAAAGGAGAGGTACAGGTTTCATGTTCGGAGGAGGGGGGCGCCAAGAAGGTCCAGCACGTGACACTAAAAAACCGCCCCAATGACTAGTTGCTGCGGTAGGGGGGAGACTAGCTGCCTTCTACCCAGCCTGGTCCATGATTTCTAATAGTAAATGGATACTGGGGGTGATAGCTGCGGGTCTACGCCTAGAATTCGCCCGGGTTCCCCAAGATCGATTTAAGGTCACCCTGCTCAGGTCTTCCACATCAGAACAAGCTGCCCTGGAGGCCGAGGTGCATGATCTTTGCCGCAATAGAGTCCTAACGGTGGTCCCAGAGGGAGAAACAGGGAAAGGGTTTTACTCCCCCCTGTTCCTGGTCCGTAAACCAGACGGGTCCTTTAGGACTATAATAAATCTTAAATCCCTCAACGAATTCCTGGTCATACACCCGTTTAAGATGGAGACATTTAAATCAACAATAAAATTGCTGTTTGAAAACTGTTTTATGGTGGTGTTAGATTTAAAGGACGCTTACTACCATATTCCCATTCATGCAGCTCATCAGCGGTTTCTCAGGGTGGCGGTTCAGCTGGATGGATCAGTCCAACATTTCCAATATGCGGCCCTCCCCTTTGGGGTGGCAGTCGCTCCCCATGTGTTTACCAAAGTAGTAGCGGAAGTTATGGCCCATCTACGTGAATCAGACATTCTTGTCATCCCCTACTTAGATGACTTCCTGATCGTAGGGAAAACGGCAAAACATTGTTTGGAACAGCTACAAAGGGCAATGTCTGCCCTAGAGGGGTTAGGATGGCTGCTTAACATTAAAAAGTCTCGGTTACAGCCGGTGAGAGTCCAACAATTCTTGGGCCTGATCCTAGATTCTGAGAAACAGGAATGCCGTCTGCCCCCGGAGAAGCTTGTTCGCCTACACCATCAGGTCCTGAACGCTTGCAATAACCCCACCATGTCCCTCAGGAAAGCCATGTCCCTTCTGGGTTCCCTTTCGGCCTGTATCCCGGCGGTCCAGTGGGCCCAGTTTCATTCAAGAACACTACAGGGCGAGGTCTTAAGGCATCAAAGAATCCTTGAGGGTTACTTAGAGGGCCAGCTAACCTTGTCCCGAAACACAAGGGAGTCCCTAGAGTGGTGGCTAGACAAGGATAATTTATCCAAAGGGGTCCCCTGGGAGTGTGACATATCCCGCACAATCACCATGGATGCTAGCCCTACCGGTTGGGGGGCTCATATGGGGGAGATCCTAGTCCAGGGCCTATGGGAGCATCATCAGATAGAAATGTCATCTAACCTGAAAGAGTTAACAGCAGTAGAGCAGGCAGCTAAGGAGCTACTTGTGTATCTACAGGGCCATCATGTGCGAGTGTTCTCCGACAATCAGGTCACCGTGGCTTATATCAACCACCAAGGTGGGACTCGTTCCAAACCCCTGATGAATGTGGCAGAATGGTTGTTCTGGCTAGCAGAGCAGCATTTTCAATCTTTAACAGCTCTACATATAAAAGGGAAGGAAAATATCACAGCAGATTTCCTAAGCCGCAATCCACTTAAACAAGGAGAATGGTCCCTAAGCACCTCCATCTTCGACCTGATTGTACAAAAATGGGGACAACCAGAGGTAGACCTCTTCGCTACCAGGGAAAGCAGAAAATTAAAATAATTTTGCTCCCTAAATCCCAGAGAGAACCCCCTGGCGGTATATGCCTTTCTGATAAAGTGGGACTTCAGACTAGCATACGCCTTCCCTCCCCTATCGCTACTACCCCTGGTGATGAAGAAAATCAGGAGAGACAAAGCAAGGGTGATAGTTGTCGCTCCATTTTGGCCCAGGAGGGCTTGGTTTTCTTGCCTCAGGACCATGTCGGTGTCCGACCCTTGGGTCCTTCCGGACATCCCGGATCTCCTATCCCAGGGCCCAGTGTTCCATCCTCAGGTGGCTGGCCTACATCTGACGGCGTGGAGTTTGAATGGACACTGCTGAGAGAAAAAGGCTTCTCCCCAGACCTGATTAACACCCTACTTAAAAGTAGAAAAGTCATCACTACCAAAATCTATGTCAGAATTTGGAAAAAATTCCTGCAGAACTCTGGAGTGGTCGCTGGCGGCTCGGCACCTGTAAACCAAATCTTAGAGTTTCTTCAGAAAGGTCTGGATATAGGGCTCTCCACTAGTACCCTTAAAGTACAAGTATCAGCCTTGGGGGCCCTCTTTAGCTGCAACATTGCGGGTAATTACTGGATCAGTAGATTCATTAAGGCAGCAGGTAGATCCAGGCCAATAGCGAAAGATAGATTCATGCCGTGGGACTTGAGCCTAGTCCTCACGGCTATGACAGAAGCCCCATTCGAACCTATCTCATCAGCTTCCGTAAAAAACCTGTCCCTCAAAGTAGCCTTCTTGGAGCTCTAACCTCAGCTCGTAGGGTAAGCGACAACCAGGCATTATCTAGACGTCCTCCTTATATACAGTTCAAGGACGATAGGGTAATACTCAGACCGGAGCCGGCGTATTTACCTAAGGTAGTTTCCAGCTTTCATAGGACACAGGAGATAGTCCTTCCATCTTTCCTCCCTAATCCAGCTAATGAGAAGGAAGAGAAACTTCACACCTTGGATGTTAGGAAATGCCTCATAGAATATCTTGCAGTTACCGATCCCTGGAAAAAAGATAATGCCCTGTTTGTCTCCCATCAAGGCCCTAGGAAAGGTTGTAGAGCGTCAAAAAATACACTAGCCAGGTGGATTAGAGAAGCGATCTCAATAGCATACACCTCAAAAGGCAGGTCGCCACCCCGGAAGCTGAGGGCGCATTCCACCAGAGCCATGGCGACCTCGTGGGCCGAGAGATCAGAAGTTTCCATTGACCAGATATGTAAGGCGGCTACTTGGTCCTCTCCGGGCACCTTTTATAGTCATTATAGGCTAGACTTGGGTGCTTCCACAGACCTCTCCTTTGGTATAAGGGTGCTGCAGGCTTTAGTCCCTCCCTAAATAGTTATTACTCTCTGTAAGTCTCTCAGGTGGTGCTGTCATGGACGGCCGATAAAGTCTTAGTTACTCACCGGTTAACGGTGTTTTTCGGAGTCCATGACAGCACCCGTATATTCCCTCCCTTTAATTTGGGTGTGCACTTCTTCCTCTTGTATGTACACTGGTTTTATGTTTTGGTGGTTTTATGCAATGAAAACTATTTTATATAAAAAATAATTATTTTTGCATCGCTTTATTCTGCGAGCTACAACTTTTTTTTATTTTTTCGCTGATGATGCTGTATGGCGGCTCGTTTTTTGCGGAACAAGATGACGTTTTCAGCGGTACCATGGATATTTATATGCGTCTTTTTGATCGCGCGTTATTACACTTTTTGTTTGGCGGTATGATAATAAATCATTATTTTTTGCTTTGTTTTTTATTTTTATTTTTTAAGTGGTTCGCTAAAGGGGTTAACTAATCAGACAGTTTTATAGGGCGGGTTGTTACGGACGCGGCGATACCTAATATGTGTACTTTTATTGTTTTGGTTTTTTTTATTTCCAAAAAATGGATTTATTGGGGGGAATATTTTTTTTTTTTTTCTAATTTATTTAGCAATTTTTTAAAATTATTTTAACACTTTTTTTTATTTTTTTATTACTTTATTACATAGTCCCAGGTGGGACATCACTGTCCTGTGACAGATCACTGATCTGTCACATCACAGATCACTGTGACAGATCAGCGATCTGTCAAAGGCACTACTGCAGACTTCCTCATGCCTGCGCTTTGCAGGCACTGAGGAAGCCAGCTCCCCTGCAGGCCCCCGAAGGCCCCCGTCGCCATCTTGGTTTTGGGTGCCTGCAGGGAAAGAGCCCCCCGCAGCAGCGCTGCACATTGCGCTGCTGTGGGGGGCTCAGGGAAGCACGGAGGGAGCCCCCTCCCTGCCAATGCTTCCCTTTAACCCCTGGTACACCGCGATCATGTTTGATCACGGTGTGCAAGGGGTTAACATGTCGGAGGTGGTCCGTGACCGCCCCTGACACATAGTGCCGGGTGTCAGCTGTATAATCAGCTGACACCTGGCCGCGATCACCGGCGCTCACCACGTGGGCACCGCTGATCGTGCTAGCGTACTATCCCGTCCAAGGGCATAGGGGCCCGGGTCCCATGGACGGGATAGTACGTCTGATGTTAGAAAGGGGTTAATACTGTTCAGGTAGAGCTATCCGATAGTGCTATCCATGAAGAAAGTGATCGGATAGAGCTATCCCATAGCTCTATTCCTAAAGGAAATGAACCGGTAGAGCTATCCGATAGCTCTATTCCTAAAGGAAATAAACGGGTAGAGCTATCCGATAGCGCTATCCCTCAGTGATCCTGAGCATAAGTTATTTCACATGGTTGAGCGCACTTGGGATCTGCCCCCAAGGCCCTGCCCATGCCCAATGTTTGGTCCGTAGACCGCGGCTAGGAGTTAGTCCCGCTTTTGACCTTCAGCACTCAGGAGAGGGAAAACCTCCAGTGGAGGAAACCTCTAGGGCACCATAGCTGAAAGGCTGCTCTTCCCTTAAGCTGTAGATGTTCATTGATGAGAACAGAGACCGAACCCGGAATCTGCCTCGATGTGCAGTAGGACACCCACTTGTTCAGTGAGTGCATCTAGCTGCAGAAAGTCCAGTAAAGTCATATCCAATTGTGGAGAACAGAGACCGAGCCCGGAATCTGCCTCATTGTGCAGTAGGACACCCACTTGTTCATTGAGTGCGCCTAGCTGCAGAAAGTCCAGTAATGTCATATCCAGTGGTGGAGAACAGACACTGAGCCCGGAATCTGCCTCGTTGTGCAGTAGGACACCCACCTGTTCAGTGAGTGCATCTAGCTGCAGAAAGTCCAGTAATGTCATATCCAATGGTGGAGAACAGAGACCGAGCCCGGAATCTGTTTCGTAGTGCAGTAGGACACCCACTTGTTCAGTGAGTGCATCTAGCTGCAGAAAGTCCAGTAATGTCGTATCCTGTTGTGGAGAACAGAGACCAAACCTGGAATCTGCCTCTTTTTGCTGATGTAAAGTTGTCGTCTCCAGCTGGATCCCATGTTCATTGTGGGTTCACAGCGAGACCCTGCTCTGCCTCACCTGCAATATAAGTGTCACAAAATTAGTAAAACAGTAAAGATTAATATATGTACAAGCAGACAGATTATAATGAGAGGGGCAACAGAAGACATTTACATGTCATCCTTTATCTATAGGTTATAATACTGTACTATGTAATACATAATGGGTATTATTTAATGTCTGTGTTCAGGTATGTTCTACATCCTATCAGTGCTGTGATATGAATAGCACCCTGCTTATTATTTTAGGATCTTCTATGTTTAGATTACAGCTTACTAGCAATCCCTCCCTCATGGTATATATACAGTACTGCACCTTGTTCCTATATCCCCATGAAAAAGCTGTGATTAATGGTGAAACAAGTGTCAGGGTTAGGTGGTGGAGTGGCAGTTTTGGTACTATAGCATGCTTAATTGTACTTAGTACTGACTTGAGTTTTTACTATTAGTTTTCTGTGTTACTAAGGCTTAGCATTTGTACAAGTATTTGCTTATGGCATCTGGTAGTACATTGGATATAGAGCACTTTTTATTCTGCCGTCAGCTCTTTTGATTTTTTACATTTGCACTTTAAGTCAGTATTGCTATGTATAAAATGTGATCATGATTAAATATTCATCTGTTTGCTTTTGCCATGACCACCCACTGTAGTTTGTGTTTTTTATTTGTAGTCATATACTCATCCAATATTGTTATGTATTGTGATTTATTAAAGATGATTTATATTATTCTTTATTGTATTTGTGATTTGAGAATGACAACTCCCATTCTCCTGTAGTCCAGCCAATCTTGGCTCACAGACTGATGATATAGCTTGCATAAAGAAAAGTAACGCATCGATATTTAGGCCATTAGTGCCCAATTCCTAATTATTTAGCCTATTGCCTGTTAATACTAATACATAACATAGATCATAAAACATATTTATAAAGCTCTAAAACCTTACATTCGGTTTTTGTTGGCATAGGCCAGAAGTTCCTGAAAAACAAACTTCATGACGACTTTATATTTCTCTCTGTCTTTGTCCAGGACAAGATGTTTCTCAAAATATTGAGGAGGCGGAGGAGTAGACAAAGGAGGAGTCAGAGGAGGAGGCGGAATAAGTCCTCTGCCCTCTTGTTTTGTAAATGATAGTGTATAAATAATGAGTTGTTCATTAATGGACATTGATTCTACTCTGTCGCTCTGAGATTGAGGGCCGGGAAATTTTAAGAAATTGCTTGAACTGCAGTTCAATAATATATTGCTTAGGATGGCAGATTTTTAGTTTATGCAAGTTATGGAGATTAGAACAGATTATATTCATGGTAGTAAGCATTCTTCTTATCAACATGAAGAAAAAAGGAACTTACTGTCCGAGGCGGCGACCACAGTCTAATCTGGCATGTAGATGGTTACATGATCGGGGCCAGGCGTAGAGATGTCGGTGTTTTCGGCAGTGGGTCCATGAGCAACTTCGTCATTTACAATATTTCTATTATCCCAATGTTCTCCTGTAAGGTGTAACATTCAAATTAACATTACTAAAATAAAAGCTTCTATGTTTGTTAAAGAATATCAACATTTTACAGGTTTTATAACGACTAATTTGTAAAGTATGGAAACAGAAGGATCAAACAACCAGTTATCTCCTTATAGAGATTTTATATTGGGCTGCGGTTTTTCTATTACGCATATGTTAGAAAAGCCTGAGAACTTACTGTCAAAGATGATCACATCCTCATCTGAATCTATAGTGTACAACATATAATCAGGGCCTGTAACACAAAACATTGAAATCAGCATTTCAAAAGAAAAATATTCGATGTTTCTTCTAGATTGTTTCCTTTTTGTCTACAGTAAATTCACTGTCAAGATCTATTATGAGATTATTTTTAGTGTAAAATGTTGCTTTTGTGTTTTTTTATGCTAATTTTCAGTTGCGGTTTACATTACTAGGAAATTGTATGAGATTTCAGAAATCTCCTGCGCACATTGCTGATTAGTCATCGGTATTTTGTGCTTTGCAGGTTTCTTTGGACATAAAGCATGTCACTTCTTTTAGTGTTTTTTCATCCATTGACTTCAATGGGTGGTGAAAAACCCCAGAAAATCCGCACCAAAAATGCAAGTATCGTGTTTTCCTGTATTTTTTTGTGTGCTAAAACCAGATTCTATGGAATAGGACTTTTTTTTAACACTAACCTTTATCAGCATGCTCAAGAGATAAATCGAGCACGCCAAAACCGCTGCCAGAAACACACAAAAAAGCATCAAAAATGCTGCAAAATGCATTAATGTCAGATTAGTGAGGCTGTACGTACCGTCAGGATCAGCCCTATTCTCTGTATCTGCCTTCGTGGAGTCTTTTCCTGTATCTTTTCTCCAGCATTTCTTTATCAGAAGTCTATAAAATGATAAAACAGAAGTCATGTAGCAAATTGTAAAGTACAGTCTATCTGTGTTCTGCAGAATGTTATGAAGACATTTATTTTTCGTCGTCTATTTTGTCTCTCCCGATCTGCAGTCATTTTTGTGATCTATGACAATCAGCATTTTTTTCAGTTATACAGAAAAGTCCATTGTGCTCGGACCGGTCAGAGCCGGCTTATGACCCACTAAACATCTTCTCTAGATTATTCCCTTTCCTGAATCGTGTGATGACCTGAAGATGAGATGTTTCTTCTATAGACTCCCGTGTAGCCCACAAATCAGTATAAGACTTACCCACAGATGATGGTACAGACGACACCGGAGAAGAATCCAAGGAAGAAGTAGACGGCAGGATGTAGAGTAACCATAATGAAGTATTCTATTGGAAAAAAAGAATAGACGTCAGATATCTGGAGCTACTAATATAGACATTATATTTTGCACCTCATTTATGTAACCAGACCTAGGATCATTCCTATGAGTAAGGGGACACATACACAACACATAGCTGTCGGCCCATGGTTCAGCTGATCTGTTCAGCCGGCAGATATTTCTCCTGACTCCTCCATGCACAGGAGCGCTAAGTGTTATGATGAGTCACCGAAGGAGGAAAAAACAAAATACTAGTTAAGTCCAGAAAAACCAGAGAGGTTGGCAGCTATCGGATTGCAGACCCCTGAACCTATCCACAACAACTAGCAGTAGCCGTGGGGGGTTCCTACGGTGCCCTAGACCCCTCGATCACAGCCAGAGAACTACATAGCCTAAAGACAGAAAGGGGAAAAACTAAACTGCCCCAGAGCAGACCCCAAAGCAATAGGCAGCCCCCAACATATAATGACGGTGAAGCAAGATGAAAACACTAACACAGATAGAAAGATAGGTTGAGCAAATGATGGGGCCCAAGCTAACTAAATAGGCCAGGATAGGAAAGCCGCTGTCTGCCATCCGCAAAAACCCTATCCAAAATGTGCCAACCGACTGATAGGAAAAACAGGCCCTGAAGTCGCTAGGCTTCAAAAGACTATATCAGCACTCAGGTATATTCTGAAGACAGAGCAAAAGATCAACAGATCAGAGACAAAAATGGAATTCAGCTAACCCCCGGTCGGGGATGGCAGAACTCCCAAAAAACAAGGCAAAACAAAAACAAAACTGAAGTGTACAAAGCAGAGCAGAAAAACTTAGCTTTGAGACGCAGGAATCAGACTGGTCTCCAAGAATCCAGCAGGATCATCAGCAAGGCAGAAGGGCATCGGCTGCCTTATATCCAGTCCTCAATTCCAGCCACCCAGTCATCATCTAGCTGCCCAGGTATTTGGTAATCAGCCTCACTACCTTCCTTCACCAGAGGAGGGAGTTCATCAGACCTCGACGGTGAAGGAAAAATGAAGTCACAACAGCTATGTCTGCCGATCGGACCAGTGTTCTATGTAAGAAAGCCGCTGGTTGATTCCTCTGGCGGTGGCTTATTTAGCTGGGAACAAAAGGATCAACACTTGGACTGTCGGCAGAGCTGCTGATATTTGGGAATTGGTCTGTCACTGGTCTCATGTGTATGGGGGTCTGAACTCTAAGACTGAACAGATCAGGAAAATAGTAAATACCAACAAGTTGGATAAATTCCCCAATTACCTGTAATGCAACTACGAAGCACCACCACCGGGGGGAGCTGTTATGGGAAAAAAGTTTTGCACTTACTGTATACAGATAGGGTATACAGATCACTTGCTCAAACCAACGACCAGAGCTATCACTGACAAAGGCTACCAAAAACAGCACCAATACATAGCCACCCAAGAACCAAAAAGAGGCAGGAAAAGTTAACCCCTCCATGACCAGGCCAGGGAAAGAAAAGCAAGAATCAAACCCCGACCTGGATCATGACATTAATATAAATTTGTAATTATTTTCCCCTAAAGTATTGAAGAAGTCACACATATGAAGATCAGAGAGACACGTGACTGATTTTTCTCTTACAGGGGATCTCCATTCAAGCTTACAATTTGTTTGAGCCTGGAATATGGAATATATCATGGGAGAAGGCTCCGGGAATTACAAGTGACACATGAAGAATCCTCCAAGAAATGCACCATGTGACTTACTAACAATAACCCCATGTTGGATAAATATCTGGGAAAACACTTACCTCCAGGGGCCAAAGCCCGGAATGCTGGCGGCGGATGTTGATAGGAGCGCCTTGCACAGATCTTATTAGCTCAGTCACAATCAGAAGAAATCAAAACAGCAGTTTATCCCGGAGGAATATCGCTAGTTGTGTAACACACAGTGAGTCTTTCCAGACAAAGACTCTTCCTGCAGTGTCACTCCTTATAACCCCTCAGTCCGTGAGGTCACAATGGTGTTCTAAGTGTGACATCACAGAGGAGCGGAACACGAGTGACATCACAGAGGAGCGGAACACGAGTGACATCACAGAGGAGCGGAACACGAGTGATGTCAGATACTTGTAGCCACTAAAGATTAAGCAGCTTCATTCATTTATATTATATGTGTTTCTTAACCCCTTTATCCCCAAGGGTGGTTTGCACGTTAATGACCGGGCCAATTTTTACAATTCTGACCACTGTCCCTTTATGAGGTCATAACTCTGGAACGCTTGCAAGGATCTTGGTGATTCTGACATTGTTTTCTCGTGACATGTTGTGCTTAATGTTAGTGGTAAAATTTCATTCATGTAGCTTGCGTTTATTTGTGAAAATAATGGAAATTTGGTAAAAATTTTGAAAATTTAGTATTTTTCCAACTTTGAATTTTTATGCCCTTAAATCACAGAGATTTGGCACCCAAATAACTTAATAAATAACATTTCCCACATGTTTACTTTACATCAGAACAATTTTGGAACAAAATTTTTTTTTTTTAGGAAGTTATAAGGGTTAAAATTTGACCAGCGATTTCTCATTTTTACAGCACCATTTTTTTAGGGACCACATCACATTTGGAGTCACTTTAAGGAGTCTATATGATAGAAAATACTGAAAAGTGACACCATTCTAAAAACTGCACCCCTCAAGGTGCTCAGAACCATATTTAAGAAGTTTATTAACCCTTCAGGTGCTTCACAGGAATTTTTTGAATGTTTAAAAAAAAAAAAAGAAAAAAGAGAACATTTAACTTTTTTTCACAAAAAAAATACTTCAGGTCCAATTTTTTTTTATTTTACCAAGGGTAACAGGAGAAATTGGACTGCAACCGTTATTGTGCAATTTGTCCTGAGTACGCTGATACCTGAGATATTTGTAGACATCTATTAAATCTCCTCTCAGTCTTTTCTTTTGCAGGCTAAACATTCCCAAATCCTGTAACTGTTCCTCATAGGACAGGGTTTGCAGACCGGTCACCATTCTGGTCAGTCTTCTCTGAACTTGCTCCAGTTTGTTGATGTCTTTTTTAAAATGTGGCACCTAAAACTGGACACAGTATTCCCGATGAGGTCTGACCAAAGAGGAGTAGAGGGGGATAATGACTTCACGTGATCTATGCTTCTGTTAATACATCCTAGAATTGCATTTGCCTTTTTTGCTGCTACATCACATTGTTGACTCATATTCAGTCTTTTTCACATGTGCTGTTATTTAACCCTATTCATCCCATTCTGTATATGCTTTTTTATTTTTTATTGCCCAGATGTAGTACTTTAAATTTTTCCCTGTTAAAACCATTCTGTTAGTTGCTGCCCACTGCTCCAGTTTATTTATATCTTTTTGAATCCTCTCTCTCTCTTCTCTAGTATTAGCTATCCCTCCTAGCTTTGTGTCATCAGCAAATGTAATCAGTTTACCCTCAATCCCTTCATCTAAATCATTGATAAAGATGTTGAACAATACAGGGCCCAGGACAGAGCCCTGTGGTACCCCACTTGAGACATTCTTCCAACTGGATGTGCAGCCATTTACGACCACTCTTTGGGTCTGATCACTAAGCCAGTTATGAATCCACCTAACAGTTGCCTTGTCCATTCCATACTTAGTCATTTTTTCAATAAGGATTGTGTGAGATACTTTGTCAAATGCTTTGCTGAAGTAAAGATATACTATATCTACAGCATTTCCCTGATCCACCCAGTCAGTGATATACTTTATTTATTCGCATAAAAAGATATACGTGCCAGTAATAAGGCCTTTACAATAGAAGAGAAGGGAGAAATACTGCGGCCAATACAGGGGTACGCATGATGACACTGCGTCCAAAAATCATAAATGTGCACATCAGCATTAAAGTGTAACAGGGCAAGTCCTAAGCAATATCTTTACACAAAAGAATGAGCAAATATACAATGAGATGATGCATAACAATAATCAAATCATTATGCCCATGCATAGTATTGTAAGTATCGCTTACCCATAGTCGTTACAGGGAGGTACACTGACGCACCAGCGACTATGGGTAAGCGATACTTACAATACTATGCATGGGCATATTGATTTGATTATTGTTATGCATCATCTCATTGTATATTTGCTCATTCTTTTGTGTAAAGATATTGCTTAGGACTTGCCCTGTTACACTTTAATGCTGATGTGCACATTTATGATTTTTGGCCGCAGTGTCATCATGCGTACCCCTGTATTGGCCGCAGTATTTCTCCCTTCTCTTCTATTGTAAAGGCCTTATTACTGGCACGTATATCTTTTTACGCGAATAAATAAATTATATATTGCTTTTTACTGGATGGTGTTTTTTGCTCCGTTTTTTCTCTGTTTTGTACATTCGTAGTGGGAGCATTTCCATTTTTCCACTTGTTGATAGGCACCATGCCTTAGTCTTCGGATTGAAGTTGTATCTTCAGTAATGATTATAAATAATTTGTGCTTATTTTGCCTTATTCGTTCTCATAGATAGATAATAGATAGATATTAAAAAAATGGAGGCAGCACACCATTCAAAGTGAAAAAAATAGAAGTGATTCTGTTTAATAGCCCATCATGGTGACATTTCGGCTCACACTGAGCTTGTATAGACAGATAGAGATAGACAGATAGATAATAGATAGATGATAGATAAGGGACAGATCGTTAGATAGATAATAGATAGATCGTTAGATAGATAATAGATAGATCGTTAGATAGATAATAGATAGATGGTAGGTGATGTGCGCTGTAGTTGTGATCCCTCCACCTCAGCCAAAACGCAAAAACTGACTGGAATGGAGAAGGTCAGTAATATCTGTGTTCAGTTTTGGATTGAGGTGCTAAGGGCCCACCAGAAATCAACTCCAGGGCCCCACGTTTCAGCTACATGTAAATGTGACATCATCCTCAATCACAAATTTGTACAACAATTAGTGACGAGGGAACGTGCTGGGATAAGGTGTTATCTGAGCATGCTCGGGTGCTAACCGAATGTCTCAGGCATGCTCAAATAATATGTTTGAGTCCCCGTGGCAGCATGTCTTGTGGATGTTTGATAGCTTCAACACATGCAGGGATTGACTAACAAACAGGGAATCCCTGCATGTGTTGTGCCTGTCGAACAGCAACAAGACACAGCCATATTTTTTGAGCACGCCGAAGACACTCGGATAGCACCTGAGCATGCTCAGATAACACCTTATCCCAACATGTTCGCTCATCACTAATAACAATGAACTGAGTAGATTAAAGAAACAACAACCATAACAAAATGAATGGATTGTAACGCCTCGTAGCATTGTTAGAAGCTATCATTTACTGTCTTGTACAAGTCTATAAAAAGTCCCATAAAATGCAGACAGAACAAAATGTATTCATCTGATGCATTCCTCCAAAATGACTCACAGCAGAATAGGAAACGCAAGCGTTTTCAAGCTCAAGCTTCAGCCACGTCACATAATCTACAATCTGCATTCAGTGCCCAGCTATAACGGGAGACAGAGTTTATAGGTTAGGTAGCATAAGATCCCATGTAGACCAAACAATGAGCCTGATTCTAGAATGACAGCAGTGACATCCTCAGTGTTAGGGCTCATGCCAGGGCTGCCACTAGGAATTTCGGGGCCCCATACTGGCAAAATTTTTGGGGCCCCCTTTAGACTCCGCCCAGGCTCCATCCAGCCCCGCCTCCACCACTCGAACTGTCCACAGTCCCACCGCTCTCTCTTGGATAAACTCCACTTCTCACCTATCACACATTAACAGTTCCCATCACCAGGTCACACATATAGCCAGCAGCTTTTGCTTTGGCCAAAAGATTGTTTTAAGTCGCCACCATAACAGGGTAGACACTTTTGGTCAGGCCCTACTCTACTGTAACCTATTAAATATTTGTTAAAATATGCAATACAATTTAGGTATATTTTTATTTATTTTTCAATTTTTTAAAATGACCAATAATATCACATACAAGGAACAAATACCACCGCACCATGTCCAGACCACAACTTACCACCACATACAAGGAACAAATACCGCTACACCATGTCCAGACCACATATTACCACCACATAGTGACCTATAATAAGACATACAAGGAACAAATACCGCCATACCATGACCAGACCACATATTACTACCATAGTGACCGAATAATATCACATACAACGAACAAATACCACCGCACCATGAACAGACCGCAAATTACCACCACAAAGTGACCAAATAATAGAATATACAAGGGACAAATACCACTGCACCATGCCCAGACCACATATTACCACCACATGGAGACTGAATACTACAATACTGACATTAATTAAAAAAACATAATACTATGACCATAAGAGACATTATACACACAAGATCTGTACTTAGTATGCAGTGTCTGTGTACAGGTAATATAGTGATCAATGACATTATACACAGGAGCTCTGTATATAATGTACAGGTAACACAGTGATCACCGGTGACATTATACACAGGACCTCTGTACATAGTGTCAGTGTACAGGTAACACACTAACTCACCAGTGATGTCTCTAGGTGAAGTCCTTCATCTTTGGTTTTCATCTTTCATCCAGCACAGATCGCCATCACGTCTTCCAGCCAGGACTTGTCTCTGCAGGAAATAACACAGTTATCTAGAGCTCCGCTTGCAGAACACATTACTTATTTTTTCCCAACTTCTACATTACACCACATGAAGAAAAAAAGGCGACATAGTATCACTCTGCACAGTAACAGGACCGCCCCCCCATTTACAACAGTATCCTCAAGAAAATAAAATAAATACATCACTGCAGTAATAATATCCCTTAATCAGCCCCTATGGTAATAATATCCCCCATCCTGACCCCCGTGTGTCTCATTCCTGGCTTTAGCCATATGTTCTCCCATCCCACCCTCATCAGTATCCATTCTGCCCCATATGATCTCCCCTCCTGACCAATCTGTCTAAATCGTATCCATCCTGCCCCATGACCCTGCTCCATCTGTCTCCAATCATGCCCAGTGTCTCACATTCTGCCCCCTCCTGTGTCTCACTGTCACATTCTGCCCCCTCCTGTGTCTCACTGTCACATTCTGCCCCCTCCTGTGTCTCACTGTCACATTCTGCCCCCTTCTGTGTCTCACTGTCACATTCTGCCCCCTTCTGTGTCTCACTGTCACATTCTGCCCCCTCCTGTGTCTCACTGTCACATTCTGCCCCCTCCTGTGTCTCACTGTCACATTCTGCCCCCTCCTGTGTCTCACTGTCACATTCTGCCCCCTCCTGTGTCTCACTGTCAAATTCTGCCCCCTCCTGTGTCTCACTGTCACATTCTGCCCCCTCCTGTGTCTCACTGTCACATTCTGCCCCCTCCTGTGTCTCACTGTCACATTCTGCCCCCTTCTGTGTCTCACTGTCACATTCTGCCCCCTCCTGTGTCTCACTGTCACATTCTGCCCCCTCCTGTGTCTCACTGTCACATTCTGCCCCCTCCTGTGTCTGTCACATTCTGCCCCCTCCTGTGTCTCACTGTCACATTCTGCCCCCTCCTGTGTCTCACTGTCACATTCTGCCCCCTTCTGTGTCTCACTGTCACATTCTGCCCCCTTCTGTGTCTCACTGTCACATTCTGCCCCCTCCTGTGTCTCACTGTCACATTCTGCCCCCATGTCCAGCATTCTGCCCCAGTGTCTTGCATTCTACCCCCAGCGTCCACCATTCTGCCCGCAGCGTCCAACATTCTGCCCCAGCTCACAGCCTGCCCCCATGTCCAGCATTCTGCCCCCAGCGTCCAGCATTCTGCCTCAGTCTCCAGCATTCTGCCCCAGCTTCGAGCATTCTGCCCCATGTCCAGAATTCTGCCCCAGCGTCCAGTATTCTTCTGCCCCATGTCCAGCATTCTGCCCCGTCTCACAGGCTGCCCTCATATCCATCATTCTGCCACCAGCGTCCAGCATTCTGTCCCCAGCGTCCAGCATTCTGCCCCATGTCCATTCTGCCCCCAGTGTCCAGCATTATGCCCCATGTCCAGCATTCTGCCCCATGTCAATTCTGCCCCCAGTGTCCAGCATTATGCCCTATGTCCAGCATTCTGCCCCAGCGTCCAGCATTCTGCCCCAGCGTCCAGCATTGTGCCCCATGTCCATTCTGCCCCCAGCATTCCTGCCCCATGTCCAGCATTCTGCCCCCAGCATTCTGCCCCCAGCATCCAGCATTCTGCCCCCAGCATTCTGCCCCCAGCGTCCAGTATTCTGCCCCCAGCATTCTGCCCCCAGCGTCCAGCATTCTGCCCCCAGAATTCTGCCCCCAGCATCCAGCATTCTGCCCCCAGCATTCTGCCCCCAGCGTCCAGCATTCTGCCCCCAGCATTCTGCCCCAGCGTCCAGCATTCTGCCCCATGTCCATTCTGCCCCCAGCATTCCTGCCCCATGTCCAGCATTCTGCCTCCAGCATTCTGCCCCCAGCATCCAGCATTCTGCCTCCAGCATTCTGCCCCCAGCGTCCAGCATTCTGCCTCCAGCATTCTGCCCCCAGCGTCCAGCATTCTGCCCCCAGCGTCCAGCATTCTGCCCCCAGCATTCTGCCCCCAGCGTCCAGCATTCTGCCCCCAGAATTCTGCCCCCAGCATCCAGCATTCTGCCCCCAGCATTCTGCCCCCAGCGTCCAGCATTCTGCCCCCAGCGTCCAGCATTCTGCCCCCAGCATTCTGCCCCCAGCGTCCAGCATTCTGCCCCCAGAATTCTGCCCCCAGCATCCAGCATTCTGCCCCCAGCATTCTGCCCCCAGCGTCCAGCATTCTGCCCCCAGCATTCTGCCCCAGCGTCCAGCATTCTGCCCCATGTCCATTCTGCCCCCAGCATTCCTGCCCCATGTCCAGCATTCTGCCCCCAGCATTCCTGCCCCATGTCCAGCATTCTGCCTCCAGCATTCTGCCCCCAGCATCCAGCATTCTGCCTCCAGCATTCTGCCCCCAGCGTCCAGCATTCTGCCTCCAGCATTCTGCCCCCAGCGTCCAGCATTCTGCCCCCAGCGTCCAGCATTCTGCCCCCAGCATTCTGCCCCAGCGTCCAGCATTGTGCTCCGGGCCCCCTGGATAGCCGCTCTCAAAAAAAAAAAAATTCTTCTTACCTTGTTATCTGGCTGTGCTCCAGCGGCGAGGCTCCCTCCCTCTCCCAGACCCACGTGGCACACTGACTGAATGAGGAAGTGGAGGAGCAGAGCAGTGTGTGACGTCAGGTGAGGGCGGAGCTGTGGCTGGACCATTGTGCAGGGGGGGATTTCGGCGCTGGCTGGACCATGGTGCGGGGGGGGCCTGCCCGAGGGGCCCGGGGGGCCCGGCAGGCGCTGAGTCTGAATTTAAAATAAAGCTGCAGAAGCCTGTATAAAATGTAGGGGGGCCCCAGCGCGGATCGGGCTGCCAGCATGGTCGGGCCCCCCTAATCACCGGGCCCCATACACATGTAAGGCCTGTCATGCCCTGATGGCGGCCCTGGCTCATGCAGACGAGCGTATAAATAGAACGTGTTCTGTCCGTTTTTTTATTATCTGCCCTGCTGACGTCACGTTGACAGAGCGGCGGCTTCATTTCTGCTCTGCTCTGTCGACAGGGTGGGACTGCCAACATCATCCTGATTGACAGCTGGTTCCCTGCTTTCACACTCCGTCAGCAGAGCAGGGCAGAAAAGAAGCCGCTGGCAGAGGCAGCTGAATTGCCGGCATTAGCGGTCTGTGACTGCTCTGTACCAGCTAAGAATGGCACCAGGACAACAGGCAGGTAGGTAGAAACTACTGCATGTGAAGCTGCTAATGCCCTTTAAAGGTGACTTGTCGTTTATAATAAATGTTTGGCTTTTCACCAAGTGTAAGTCCCGCCGTTCTCCTGAACCCGGCGCTGTTTTTCTTTTGTTCCTGCTCCTCTCCGATCCTGAGATATGGCCCTTTCTTTCCTTTATATAAATCTACTTTATGCAGTCCAGGGGGCGTGGTCCTCACCTCTTTCCTGTAGATGTCTACATGAGGACCACACCCCCTGGGCTACATAGAGTAGATTTATATAAAAGAAAGAACGGACCATATCTCAGGAACGGAGAAGAACAGGAACAAAAGAAAAACACAGTATTCAGGACAACAGCGGCATTTACACCATGCAAAAAAAATTACATATTTATAGCAAGTGATTAACTCCCTTGAAATGGAGCTAAACATCAATATCCTTTTAAAAAGGTTGCTAACTTATAGACCAGCCATCTACAGGTCACAGCAGCTAAGCTTCAGTTCAATTAATAAAAATATTTCTGCCGTATAACACAGCCGAGTGCTTTCCGAGTTTTAATAGAGAGTACTAGGACCAATGTTATAGTATGGGGCAGTGCAAATCAGCGATTCAGCATATATAAGTAAATTTGACATCCGTTACTGGTAGCTTATGACTTCAGGGGTGCGGTTTACAGAACAAGAGGAAAGGAGCTATTACATTTTATATATACAGTGGGGCAAAAAAGTATTTAGTCAGTCAGCAATAGTGCAAGTTCCACCACTTAAAAAGATGAGAGGCGTCTGTAATTTACATCATAGGTAGATCTCAACTATGGGAGACAAACTGAGAAAAAAAAATCCAGAAAATCACATTGTCTGTTTTTCTTTCATTTTATTTGCATATTATGGTGGAAAATAAATATTTGGTCAGAAACAAAATTTCATCTCAATACTTTGTGATATATCCTTTGTTGGCAATGACAGAGGTCAAACGTTTTCTGTAAGTCTTCACAAGGTTGCCACACACTGTTGTTGGTATGTTGGCCCATTCCTCCATGCAGATCTCCTCTAGAGCAGTGATGTTTTTGGCTTTTCGCTTGGCAACACGGACTTTCAACTCCCTCCAAAGGTTTTCTATAGGGTTGAGATCTGGAGACTGGCTAGGCCACTTCAGGACCTTGAAATGCTTCTTACGAAGCCACTCCTTCGTTGCCCTGGCGGTGTGCTTTGGATCATTGTCATGTTGAAAGACCCAGCCACGTTTCATATTCAATGCCCTTGCTGATGGAAGGAGGTTTGCACTCAAAATCTCACGATACATGGCCCCATTCATTCTTTCATGTACCCGGATCAGTCGTCCTGGCCCCTTTGCAGAGAAACAGCCCCAAAGCATGATGTTTCCACCACCATGCTTTACAGTAGGTATGGTGTTTGATGGATGCAACTCAGTATTCTTTTTCCTCCAAACACGACAAGTTGTGTTTCTACCAAACAGTTCCAGTTTGGTTTCATCAGACCATAGGACATTCTCCCAAAACTCCTCTGGATCATCCAAATGCTCTCTAGCAAACTTCAGACGGGCCCGGACATGTACAGGCTTAAGCAGTGGGACACGTCTGGCACTGCAGGATCTGAGTCCATGGTGGCGTAGTGTGTTACTTATGGTAGGCCTTGTTACATTGGTCCCAGCTCTCTGCAGTTCATTCACTAGGTCCCCCCGCGTGGTTCTGGGATTTTTGCTCACCGTTCTTGTGATCATTCTGACCCCACGGGGTGGGATTTTGCGTGGAGCACCAGATCGAGGGAGATTATCAGTGGTCTTGTATGTCTTCCATTTTCTAATTATTGCTCCCACAGTTGATTTCTTCACTCCAAGCTGGATGGCTATTGCAGATTCAGTCTTCCCAGCCTGGTGCAGGGCTACAATTTTGTTTCTGGTGTCCTTTGACAGCTCTTTGGTCTTCACCATAGTGGAGTTTGGAGTCAGACTGTTTGAGGGTGTGCACAGGTGTCTTTTTATACTGATAACAAGTTTAAACAGGTGCCATTACTACAGGTAATGAGTGGAGGAAAGAGGAGACTCTTAAAGAAGAAGTTACAGGTCTGTGAGAGCCAGAAATCTTGATTGCTTGTTTCTGACCAAATACTTATTTTCCACCATAATATGCAAATACAATGAAAAAAAAACAGACAATGTGATTTTCTGGATTTTTTTTTCTCAGTTTGTCTCCCATAGTTGAGGTCTACCTATGATGTAAATTACAGACGCCTCTCATCTTTTTAAGTGGTGGAACTTGCACTATTGCTGACTGACTAAATACTTTTTTGCCCCACTGTATATAATACGGAAACGTAGGGAGTGTTTATAAAAATATACAAAGATGATATAAAAATGGAACAAAACTATACGGTATATACAATTACACAAAATAAAAGGAATGACGAAAGAAAATTACTAAACCTAGTGTCACGGAAATGGCTCAGAGCTTAGCGGAGGGATCTACTCCTTAGGAAAATGGACAGAACCCACAGCAAGCTGTACCTTCCTCATATGTGGGATGCTTGTGGGATGTGCTATGTCTGTT
Organism: Dendrobates tinctorius; assembly: GCF_039654945.1. NCBI lineage: Eukaryota > Metazoa > Chordata > Amphibia > Anura > Dendrobatidae > Dendrobates > Dendrobates tinctorius. The sequence goes on along the minus strand of NW_027361688.1, from coordinate 29,526,026 downwards.
TGAATTTTAAGAGATCCTTAACTTCTAGAATATCTTTGCACCTGGGGGTCCTAGGAGGTAGAAATTGTCATCATGTTTCCTATTGCAATTTTACAATTCTAAAGATATGAAATATGGCATGGATAGCATCATCCATCCGAACAATATTAAGTTGAAGGGTTTAGAGTGGTCATACGGTAATGTGAATGTGTTATGTTTATCCCCTCACTGCGACCCCAAAATATATTTCCCATAAATATTAGATTAATGCAAACTGCAATATTCCTCACTGACCACTGGCTCCAAAGTATCGCAGGCAAGCTCTTTGAACAGAGGAAGCTTTTGCCTCAAAAGTGTACTTCACCTCTGAGTAAACAAATCCTTGTTCTAGTGACTGGTTCTCAGAGCAGATCTCTGCTGTAATTACCTGGTTGTTGCAGGAGGTCCCAACTTCAATGTAGGTTCAAGTGTCAGCTCTTTCTCACTTCCCCAGCTATAATAATCCCATATCTTCAATGTGAGGTCCTACCTCATTGAAAATTGAAGTGTCAGCTCTTTCTCACTTCCCCAGTTACATTTAATCCGATATGTTCAATGTGATTGGGGTACGTCCCCTCTCCGGAGATGTCTTTTTGGATTTTAATTTTTCTCTATGGCAAATAAGCGTTCTGGATTCATGGGAAATCCAACAAGCCTTGCCAAAGTCTACTGGCAGTAAGATATTCCTGAAGGTTTATTGTATGAAAATAGGCAAAGAGATATGGAGGGACATAGTGCAGCAACAGAGGGTGAAGAAGTATAATTTATAACTAGACCCTGGATTCTGGGGTCCAAAGAACCTTCTGTCAGATATAAAAATACAAGATTATACCTGCTATATGGTAGGTGGAGGTTCAGTTGCAAAACCAGCATTGGAGCCCAAGAGCTATGAAAGGGACTTATCACTTGCCACAGATAAATATTTTCCCCCCTGGTGTAAATGCTGCTGTTTTCCAGAATACGGCGTTGTTTTTCGGTTGTTCCTGCGATATTGCTCTCTCTACTCCCTGTATATTTAGAGGCTTGTTAGCCAAGTGGGTGTAGGCATCAGCTCTTCTTTGTGAGTGCATTCCTGAAGTTCACACCCACTTGTAACAAGACTAGATTTATATACAGGAAAGATAGGGCCATATCTCAGGAACGGAGAGGAGCAGGAACAAAGGAAAGACAGCGCCGGGAAAAACAGCTGCCAATGGGACGAGACACCAGGTTGAGACCCATTACAGTCTACAGCCAGACTTGAAATCTCTTCTAATAAGTGAGGAAGAAGGAAGCTATAGGGGAACTTTTCCAAGGTTAGTGGGAGAGATTTGCATTTGCATGTATTACCATATGGATTTTCTCGCAGTTTTTTCAGTGGTACAAGTGTGAACAAAGCCTAACTATTCTGGACAGAATAGATAATAGGCTCATCAATAGCATTTTTCCTTGTCCATCCGGCAACGTTGTTGTGGTCCGCATGCCGCAGCGCTCCTCCTCCATACACAGAGCAGGAACTGCTGGTTAAATACAACACATTCTCAAATCCATTGTACAATTCCTGTCTTCACCTATGAAAAGAAGTGAAATCCAGCCTGTACCAGCAAACAGCGAGAACTGAACAGGCAGGGGGTGCAGCTATATGAGGCGTGGAGGTAAATGAAGTACCCGGCCCCGATGTGTGAGAGCCCCCAATGGCTTCTCTGCCATTTGAAAAGATGCCGGTGTTATAAATGCTTTATAGTAAGAGTGCATAGTAGGTGGGGGCACTGTAATTGTGCATAGTAGGTGGGGGTCCCTGTAATGGTACAAAATAGGTGGGGTCTTAGTAATGGTACTACATAGTAGGTGGGGCCCTGTAATGGTACATAGTACATGGGGGGAGGGCTGTAATGGTACATAGTAGATGGGGGGGGCCCTTAATAGTACATAGTAGGTGGAGATCATGCAATGGCACATAGTAGTTGGGGATCTCTGTAATGGTGCATAGTAGGTTGGGGACCCTGCAATGGTACATAGCAGGTGGGGGGGCCTGTAATGTTACTGTAATGGTACATAGTCGGTGGAGATCATGTAATGGTACATAGTAGGTGGGGGGCCCTGTAATGGTGCATAGTAGGTGGGGGGCCCTGTAATGGTGCATACTAGGTGGGGGCCCTGTAACGGTACATAGTAGGAGGGGGCCCTGTAATTGTACATAGTAGGTGGGGGCCCTGTAATGGTACATAGTAAGTAGGGGGCCTGTAATGGTACATAGTAGGAGGGGGCCCTGTAATTGTACATAGTAGGTGGGGGCCCTGTAATTGTACATGGTAGGTGGGGGCCCTGTAATGGTACATAGTAAGTAGGGGGCCTGTAATGGTACAGAGTAGGTAGGGGGGACTGTAATGGTACATAGTAGGTGGGGGGGACTGTAATGGTAGATAGTAAGTGGGGGGTCCTGTAATGGTACATAGTAGGTGGGGGCCTGTAATGGTACATAGTGGGGGGGGCTCGGTAATGTTACTTAGTAGGTGGAGATCATGTAATGGGTACATAGTAGGTGGGGACCCTGTATATTGTGTATAGTAGGTGGGGAGGGTCATGTAACAGATTTTGTGTCAGGGCATCAGGTGTGTTGCTTACATCTGACCGCCTTTAAGGATGGCCATAAATATGGTTATTGTCACGTCGCCCTCGGACTCGGAGCCTGCTGTCCCGACCTCGGCCACTAGGAGACGCCGGACTGTCACGTCGCCGTCGGACTCGGGGCCTTCTGTTCCGGCCTTGGCCACTAGGAGGCGCCGTGGTTCGGCCCTGAGTAATGGCGGTGACAGAGAAGGGGCCCCTGCGCAGGCATCTGATGGACGCAGGCTCCGCTCCTCAGTCGGTCGTGGAAGGGTTGGTGCATCGCCATCTGGCCTGCTCCTGGGGGCGGCCCTGATGACATCAGCAGTCTGGGAGCCTGTGAGAAATGACCTGATCCCTCAAATACTTTGGGACTGGTCTTGCAAGCCGCCGGATATATTCTCGATTCCCCTATGTGCTACTGTGTGATTGACTATTGTTTGACTCTGACCTCAGCCTGGATTTCTGACCCCTCTTGCCTGACGATTTTGTACTTCTGCTATTCTCCCGGTTTGTGACCTTGGCCTGGATATTCGACTCTGCTACTGCCTGCCGTTTTTGCACCTTTACCGCCCTCCCGTTTTGTGACCTTGGCCTGGACTCTCGACTCTCCCACTGCCTGACGTTTCTGTACCTCCACTGCTCGCCCGGTTTCTGACTACGATTTTGGCTCCCCGCCTTCTTCACTATTGGCGACCGTTCTGCTCTGGCGCACTGCTTCTACACAGCCACCCCCTGGGCCTTGCTACAATTCCAGATCCCTGTATAGGGGTTAAGGGTCTCGGGGTGCTGTCCCTACTGCATCCAGATCCGCGGAGGGACGTTACAGTTATAAACAGCATACAGTATTTTTCGCAGTGTTTATGTAGCATCGGATGTTTTTTGCCTCCTGTCCTTAGCAGTAAATATGACTGCAGCCTCTGAACTCAATATTTAAATTACTTACGGTCAGGGTCGGACTGGGGTGCCTAGGGACCACCAGGGGAATTGACTCTAGGGGCCCACCCTATGGCTACCATAAATGGTTTTATTATGTGTTCATTTTTTGGCCTCTCCCACTAAAACGTGTGCCATTTAGCAAGCTGTACAGTGTGCAAAAGAGAACGCTCTCAGCCTCCTATATATCGTACACACTGTACTCTTGGCATCCTATATCACATACAGACCGAACTCTCGGTCTCCTATAACAGATACTTTCTATAAGAGGCTGAGAGTGTGGTATGTACAGTGTATAGGATGCCAATATTGCGATATGTACGGCATATTGGCCTCGTATATGACATGCAGACTGTCGGCCTCCTATTAGGCCCCCTATAAGACATACTGAGTGTCGGGCTCCTATTAGGCCCCCTATAAGACATACAGACTGTCAGCCTCCTATTAAGCCCCCTATAAGACATACTGAGTGTCGGCCTCCTATTAGGCCCCCTATAAGACATACTGAGTGTCGGGCTCCTGTTAGGCCCCCTATAAGACATACTGAGTGTCGGCCTCCTATTAGGCCCCCTATAAGACATACTGAGTGTCGGCCTCCTATTAGGCCCCCTATAAGACATACTGAGTGTCGGCCTCCTATTAGGCCCCCTATAAGACATACTGAGTGTCGGCCTCCTATTAGGCCCCCTATAAGACATACTGAGTGTCGGCCTCCTATTAGGCCCCCTATAAGACATACAGAGTGTTGCCTCTTAGATACTGTACAGACCGCACTCTCTGCCTATGTACGGCATACAGGAGGATGATAGTGCGGTCTGTACAGTCGGTATACAGGCCTCATATGACATATTAGGCCATATAAGAGTGTGCTGCATGTGTATCTTATCTAGGAGGCACTGACTGAGATTGTGATCTGTGATGCTGCATCATGTCATGTGTATGAGCAGGGACAGATTTAGGCAAAGTGGGGCCCTAGGCCAATTTTAAAATGGGGCCCCAAATGCTAACATATTGCACATCACACAGAAGCATTTCGGTTGTAGTTACATGCGCTGAGTTCAGGACGCTGAATCAGTGTGATCGACAATATTGAAGTCGTTCAACACTTGTTTCCTGGCCTCTTTCCACCGTCTGAGAAAGAATGATGGGGACAGAACAATCACTAATGGATTAATCTGTCCCCATACAGTATCATGTTATCAGCAGCACATCTACAGTTTACACCCCATAGTCCTCCATTCAATATAATGTCCCCCATAGTCCTCCATATAATATATTCTGCCCCATAGTCCTCCATATAGTATAATACACTCCTCAGTCCCACATATAACATAATGCAGCCACCCCATAGAACATAATGCAGCCACCCCACAGAGTATAATGCAGCCCTGCCATACAATATAATGTAACCCCCATAGAATATAATGCAGCCCCCTCTTATAGTATAATGCAGCCACCCCTTAGAGCATAATGTAGCCACCCCACAGAATACAATGTAACCCCGGATAGAATATAATGCAGCCCCCCTCATATAGTATAATGCAGCCCCTCCATAGAATATATGGCAACCTCTTATATAGTGTAATGTAGCCCCTCCATAGAATACAATGTAGCCCTCCTCATATAGTATGAAAAAGACCCTATTGTCTACTCCAGAGAAGCTATACTGCTCCTTAGGGATACAAAAAGGCAGCATGCTGCTAATAGACCAGAGGACATTCTACCAGAAATAAGGAGGACTAAGAGAAGAGGTTGCAGAGCTGGAGCCCTCAGGAAAGCTAGAAGAAGGCGCTATAGACCTGCTCTTCCCTCCGTCATTATGGGCTATGTGAGGTCACTCGGGAATAAGTTGGACGAACTGTCGGCGCTGACCAGACATCATCGGGAATTAAGGGAGTGCAGTATGTTGCTGTTTACAGAGACCTGGCTCACCTAAGGTACTCTGGACACTTGTCTCATTGGATGGCTTTAAACTCATTTGCGCGGACAGGACAAGGGAGAACGGTGAAGTCGGAGGGCTGGCGATATTTGTGAATGATAGATGGTGTGACTCTAGGCACATCGTGGTCAAAGAGCAAACATGCTGTAAGGACATTGAGCTGTTAGCTGTGGGCATGAGACCTTTTTATTTATTGAGGGAACTTTCGCATGTAATCATGATAGCTGCATACGTCCCCCCTTCTGCGAAAGCTGATGCCGCCACTGAGGTCCTACAATCCACAGTGAGCATGATGCAGTCCCTTCACCCCCAAGCACTCCTTCTGGTTTCGGGAGACTTCAATCGTGTCTCCAGCATCCATACTACCCGGTTGCACACAGTATGTTACCTGCCTCAATAGAGACAACAAAATATAGGACTTGTTCTTTGCCAATGTGAGAGGGGCATATGCCTCGTCAGCCTTACCGCCCCTTGGAAGATCGGATCACAACCTAGTGCACCTCCAACCCGTGTACAAGCCACTTGTACAGAGAGAACCTGCTGTCACTCGCACAGTGAGGATATGGACTGAGGAGAGTGATGATGCTCTGAGAGACTGCTTTGAAACAACCACTTGGGATGTGTTGCAAGATTCCTATGGTGATGACATGGATGGTCTCACACACTGTATAACGGACTACGTTAATTTCTGTGTAGACAACACGGTACCCACAAAAGTAGTGAGGTGCTTCTCTAACAATAAACCATGGATCAGCCCCAGAATAAAGCCTCTTCTCAAAGAGAAGAAGTTGGCCTTCAGATTAGGTGACAAGGGCAGGCTGAGAGGTGCAGAAAGATCTGAAGAATCTAATCAGGCAGGGAAAGGCTAATTATAAGAGAAAGATAGAACTGAAATTGTCACAGAAAAGGATTCATGAAGTCTGGGAGGGTCTAAAGTCTATATCTGGGCATAGACAGACTGTCTCCAGGATGATTGTAGATAAAAAGGGGCTTAATGAACTTAATCTATTCTTTAACAGATTTAATCACACACTGGTTGCTCCTGCCCCTGCATACTATTCACACCTCTCTACTACAATAACCTCACCCCCTGCTGCAACTTGTCAACTGAGCCAGGGTCTGTTCTTCACAAGTACCCAGGTTGCAAAAGAACTGGATAAGATCAAAGTTTTGAAGGCTGCAGGTCCTGACGGCATCAGTGCAAGGCTAATCAAAACCTGCGGGCACCAGCTGAGTGAGATCATTACATATCTGTTCAATATGAGCCTGAGAATAGGTATAGTACCACAACTGTGGAAATTATCGTGTGTGGTACCAGTTCCGAAGAAACCTTATCCGAAAGACCTTAATGACTATAGACCTGTAGCATTGACATCACACCTGATGAAGGTACTAGAGAGATTGGTTCTCACACGTCTCCGTCCTCTAGTGAGCTCGGATATGGACCCTCTCCAGTTTGCCTACAGGCCGGGCATTGGTGTGGATGATGCAATTATCCACCTTCTAGATAGGACTCTCTCTCACCTGGAGAAACCTGGGAACACTGTGAGAATAATGTTCTTCGATTTCTCTAGTGATTTTAATACCATACAGCCAGGTCTACTGAGAGACAAGCTGGGCCTTGTTGGCGTGGACCTCCAACTCTCCACCTGGATCCTTAACTACCTCACAAACCGACCTCAGTTTGTAAAGGTTCGGGACAGTGTGTCAGACACGGTGATCTGCAATACAGGGGCACCTCAAGGTACAGTTCTTGCCCCTTTTCTCTTCACACTGTACACTGCGGATTTTAAGTGCAACTCATCTAGCTTCTACTTGCAGAAGTATTCTGATGACTCTGCAATAGTAGGCCTCATCACAGGAGGAGATGAAAGAGAGTACAGAGATACTAACCAAGCTTTTGTGGAGTGGTGTCAGAGGAACCACCTTAGGATTAATTCCGGGAAGACCAAGGAATTGGTGGTGGACTTTCGCAAGGGAAAAAATCCACCAGTAGTGGTGAACATTCAGGGAAATGACATTGAGATAGCCGACACCTATAAGTACCTTGGTGTGATACTCAATAATAAGCTTGACTGGGCCCATCACTTGGATGCAGTGTACAGGAAGGGCCACAGTAGGCTTTTTCTGCTCAGAAGGCTGTTAGGGGGGCACTCAGAGTTAGGGGGGCACTCCTTGCATTCTTCTTCAACTCTGTTGTGGCATCAGTCATTTTCTTTGGTGTGGCGTGCTGGGGTAGTGGCATATCAACCAGGGACAGGAATAGGCTGGACAAACTGATTAGAAGGGCCAGCTCTGTCCTGGGATGCCCCCTTGATCCAGTTCAGGAAGTAGGCGACAGGAGGATACTGGCCAAGGTGAGCTACATGGTGCAGAATGATTCCCATCCCATGCATGAGACCGTGACAAAGATGTGCAGTAGTGTCAGTGACCGGCTACTTCATCCTAAATGTGAGAGGGAGCGCTATCGAAAGTCCTTCCTTCCTGCTGCAGTTAGGCTGTATAACCAGCACTGTCCAAAACGGAGAACGACCCAAACAGTGAACTGATAGATCCAAAGTTGTGATAGTCTGGTTATATCTTTTTCTTTCGTATATGTACCTACCTACTGTCAATGTAATGTCTTTATGCATCTGTATCTGTACTTGTTCTTGCCTTGCTGCTGTAATGCTCTGAATTTCCCCATGGTGGGACGATTAAAGGATTATCTTATCTTATCTTACAATGCAGCCCCAATAGAATATAATGTAGCCCCCTCATGAAGTATAATAAATCCCCCTACAATATAATCTAGCCCCCCATAAAATATAATGCAGCCCCTGTAGAATACAATGTAGCCTCCTCATATAGTATAATGTAGCCCCTTCATAGAGTATGATGCAATCACCACCATAGAATATATAATGTAGCCCCGAATAGAATATAATACAGCCCACCTCCCCATAGAATATAATGTAGCCCCCCATATTATATATCACAGCCTCCCCCATAGAAAATAATGTATAATGTACCCCCCATGGTATTAAACACAGTCACATAGCATATAGCACAGCCCCACATGGTATATAGCACAGTCCCACATGGTATACAGCAGAGCACGATGGCATACAGCACAGTCCCCCATTGGTATACAGCACAGCCCCCCATTGTTATACAGCACAGCCCCCCATTGGTATACAGCAGAGCGCCATGGTATACAGCACAGCCCCACATGGTAAATAGCACAGGCCCACATAGTATAAAGCACAGCCCCACATGTTATACAGCACAACCCCCCATTGGTATACAGCACATCCCCCATTGGTATACAGCACATGCCCCCATTGGTATACAGCACAGCCTCTCATTGGTATACAGCACAGCCCCCCATTAGTATACAGCACAGCCCCACATGGTATAAAGCACAGGCCCACATGGTATAAAGCGCAGGCCCACATGGTATAAAGCGCAGCCCCACATGGTATATATCACAGAATCACATGGTTTACAGCACAGCCCCATGGTATACAGCACAGCCCCACATGGTATACAGCACAGGCCCACATAGTATAAAGCACAGCATCACATGGTATACAGCACCATGGTATACAGCACAGCCCCACATGATATACAGCACAGGCCTCAGCCTCCTCCGGACCCCTCTTCCCTCCTCTTCCTCCTCCAGACCTCTCTGGCCTCCACTTACTTCTCCAGACCCCTCTTCCCTCCTCTTCCTCCTCCGGACCCCTCTGGCCTCTACCATGGAGACTCTTTGTTCCCCCTCCTCTCCAGGGACACAGACCACCCGTCACCCACTCACTCTAGACTCTACTCACCGGACCACAGCAGAGTAGGAGTGGGAGCAGCAGCAGGGAGAGCAGAGCTCAGCGGCTTCCTCTTGTCTCACACGCTGGCTGCTATGCTATTAGTCAGCCAGCTACAGAGCCGGAAAGCAGAGCGCGGGGTGTTTCACCCCCCATCAAGAACAGCGCTGATGTCACGTGGCAAGGTCCTGGGGCTGGGTGAGTCATCAGAGAGACCCAGAGCCAGCAAGAGGGCCGCCTGACGCCGCGTCAGCGCCTCAGACTGGGGTATGCCGGGCCCGCGCCGCCTCGCGCTATGGTATGTGCACGCGTGCGTCCCTTCAAATCATGGGATGCGCTTTTAAAGGGCCCACGCACTTAAAGGGGCAGCATTTTTAAAGGGCCCCAGTGACCCTCGGGGCCCACCGGGCATTTACCCGGTACCTCGCCAGGCCAGACCGAGCTTGCTTACGGTAATTAGCAATTGCACAAGAAAAAAAAATTACATGTACTGCATGTACAGCAGTTTTTTTTTTATTGGAAAAGCCCAAATTCGCCACTTCACTCCAGAGCTGCATTCATAATTCTACAGTCTTTGCAGCGGCACTTTTTTTTAGTATCTTACATATGATGTATTATTGAATTAGATATTTAGCGAACGGTATTTATTCTATTTCCACATAGGCAGAATAACATTTTTCCAAACACCTGTCTCCGTGAGATACATCTTGACTCTGCGTGCAAAACATAACCTGCTGGATCACATGTGGACAGTCAGCAAAATATTTCCTGTTCTGTAGTAGATGGTTAGGTTTCACTTACCTTATATATGAGCGCCATCTGGTGGTTGTTTTTTATATACTTTTAAAAGGGTAATCGCAGTCTTGGAACCATTTTTATTTCTAACTAGCTGAAAAGCCCGGCGTTGGTACATAGTAGGTTGGGGGCCCTGTAATGGTACATAGTAGGTGGGGGGCCCTGTAATGGTACATAGTAGGTGGGGGCCCTGTAATGGTACATGGTAGGTGGGGGCCCTGTAAAGGTACATAGTAGGTGGGGGGCTCTGTAATGGTACATAGTAGGTGGGGGCCCTGTAATGGTACATAGTAGGTGGGGGCGCTGTAAAGGTACATAGTAGGTGGGGGGCCCTGTAATGGTACATAGTAGGTGGGGTGCCCTGTAATGGTACATAGTAGGTGGGGGGCTCTGTAATGGTACATAGTAGGTGGGGGGCCCTGTAATGGTGCATAGTAGGTGGGGGCCCTGTAATGGTACATGGCAGGTGAGGGGCTCTGTAATGGTGCATAGTAGGTGGTGGTCCCTGTAATGGTACTACATAGTAGGTGGGGGGCCCTGTAATGGTACTACATAGTAGGTGGGGGGAGGGCTGTAATGGCACATAGTAGGTGGGGGGCCCTGTAATAGTACATAGTAAGTGGGGGCTCTGTAATAGTACATAGTAGGTGGGGGCTCAGTAATGGTATATAGTAGGTTGGGGTCCCTGTAATGGTACTGCATAGTAGGTGGGGGGCCCTGTAATGGTACTACATAGTAGGTGGGGGGAGGGCTGTAATGGCACATAGTAGGTGGGGGGCCCTGTAATAGTACATAGTAAGTGGGGGCTCTGTAATAGTACATAGTAGGTGGGGGCTCAGTAATGGTATATAGTAGGTTGGGGTCCCTGTAATGGTACTGCGTAGTAGGTGGGGGGCCCTGTAATAGTACATAGTAGGTGGGGGGCTCTGTTTTGGTACATGGCAGGTGGAGATCATGTAATGGTAGATAGTAGGTGGGGGCCCTGTATATTGTGTATAATAGGTGGGGGCCCTGTATATTGTGTATAGTAGGTGGGGGGCCTGTATATTGTGTATAGTAGGTGGGGGCCCTGTATATTGTGTATAGTAGGTGGGGGGCCTGTATATTGTGTATAGTAGGTGGGGGCCCTGTATATTGTGTATAGTAGGTGGGGGCCCTGTATATTGTGTATAGTAGGTGGGGGCCCTGTATATTGTGTATAGTAGGTGGGGGCCCTGTATATTGTGTATAGTAGGAGGGGAGGGTCATGTAACAGATTGTGTCAGGGCATCAGGTATGTTGCTTACATCTGACCGTCTTTAACCCCTTCACTACCAAGGGTGGTTTGCACGTTAACTCCCGGGCCAATTTTTACAATTCTGACCACTGTACATTTATGAGGTCATAACTCTGAAACGCTTCTATGGATCCCGGTGATTCTGACATTGTTTTCTCGTGACATATTGTACTTCATGTTAGTGGTAAAATTTCATTCAAATAACTTGCGTTTATTTGTGAAAAAAATGGAAATTTGGCGATAATTTTGAAAATTTCGCAATTTTCCAACTTGAAATTTTTTTGCCCTTAAATCACAGCGATACGGCACACAAAAAACTTAATAAATAACATTTCCCACATGTTTACTTTACATCAGCACAATTTTGGAACCAAAATTTTTTTTTGTTAGGAAGTTATAAGGGTTAAAAATTGACCAGCGATTTCTCATTTTTGCAACATCATTTTATTTTTAGGGACCACATCACATTTGAAGCCACTTTGAGGGGTCTATATGATAGAAAATACCCAAAAGAGACACCATTCTAAAAACTGCACCCCTTATGGTGCTTAAAACCACATTCAAGAAGTTTATTAACCCTTTAGGTGCGTCACAGGAATTTTTTGAATATTTAAAAAAAATGAACATTTAACTTTTTTTCACAAAAAAATACTTCAGGTTCAATTTTCTTTATTTTACCAAGGGTAACAGGAGAAATTGGACTGCAAAAGTTATTGTGCAATTTGTCCTGAGTACGCTGATACCTGATATGTGGGGGGAACCACTGTTTCGGCGCATGGCAGACCTCAGTAGGGAAGGAGCACCGTTTGACTTTTTCGATGCAAAATTGGCTGGAATTCAGATCGGACGCCATGTCGCGTTTGGAGAGCCCCTGATGTACCTAAACAGTGGAAACCCCCCCAAGTGACCCCATTTTGGAAACTAGACCCCCCAAGGAACTTATCTAGATATGTGGTGAGAACTTTGAACCCACAAGAGCTTCACAGAAGTTTATAACGTACAGCGGTACAATTAAAAAATCCTATTTTTCCACAAAAATGATCTTTTCACCCCCAATTTTTATTTTTCCAAGGGTAACAGGACCCTAAAAGTTATTGTGCAATTTGTCCTGAGTACGCTGATACCCCATATGTGGGTGTAAATGACTATTTGGGCGCATAGCAGAGCTCGGAAGGGAAGCAGCGCCATTTGACGTTTTTGGCTAGAATTGAGATCGGACACCATGTCGCGATTGGAAAACCCCTGATGTACCAAAACAGTGGAAACCCTCCACAAATGACACCATTTTGGAATCTATACCCCCCAAGGAACTTATCTAGATGTGTGGTGAGAACTTTGAACCCCCAAGGGCTTCACAGAAGTTTATAACATACAGCCGTACAATTAAAAAATCATATTTTTTCCACAAAAATGATCTTTTCACCCTCAATTCTTATTTTTCCAAGAGTAACAGGACCCTAAAAGATATTGTGCAATTTATCCTGAGTGCGCTGATACCCCACATGTGGGGGTAAACCACTATTTGGGTGCATGGCAGAGCTCGGAAGGGAAGCAGCACCATTTGACGTTTTTGTCTGGAATTGAGATCGGACACCATGTCGCGTTTGGAAAGCCCCTGATGTACCAAAACAGTAGAAACCCCCCACAAATGACACCATTTTGGAAACTAGACCCCCTGAGGAACTTATCTAGATGTGTGGTGAGCACTTTGAACCCCCAAGGGCTTCACAGAAGTTTATAATGCCCAGGCATGAAAATAAAAAAATCGTATTTTTTCCACAAACATGATCAATTAGTCTCCAATTTTTTTATTTTCCCAAGGGTAACAGGAGAAATTGGACCCCAAAAGTTGTTGTCCAATTTGTCCTGAGTACGCTGATACCTCATATGTGGGAGAAAACTACTGTATGGGCACACGTCGGGGCTCGGAAGGGAAGTAGTGACGTTTTGGAATGCAGACTTTGATGGCATGGTCTGCGGGTGTCATGTTGCTTTTGGAGAGCCCCTGATGTACCTAAACAGTGGAAACCCCCCACAAGTGACCCCATTTTGGAAACTAGACCCCCTAATGAACTTATCTAGATGTGTGGTGAGCACTTTGAACCCCCCAGTGCTTCACAGAAGTTTATAACGACCGGGCGTGAAAATAAAAATATCGTATTTTTTCAACAAACATCATCTTTTAGTCCCCATGTTTTTATTTTCCCAAGGGTAACAGGAGAAATTGGACCCCAAAAGTTGTTGTCCAATTTGTCCTGAGTACGCTGACACCTCATATGTGGGAGAAAACTACTGTAAGGGCACACGTCAGGGCTTGGAAGGGAAGTAGTGACGTTTTTGAATGCAGACTTTGATGGATTGGTCTGCGGGTGTCATGTGCGTTTGGAGAGCCCCTGATGTACCTAAACTATTGAAACTCCCCACAAGTGACCCCATTTTGGAAACTAGACCCCCCACGGAACTTATCTAGATGTGTGGTGAGCACTTTGAACCCCCAAGTGCTTCACACAAGTTTATAACGCCTGGGCGTGAAAATAAAAAAATCATTTTTTTCCGCAAAAATGATATTTTTGCCCCCAATTTTTTATTTTCCTAAGGGTAACAGGAGAAATTGGACCCCAAAAGTTGTTTTGTAATTTGTCCTGAGTAGGCTGATACCCCATATGTGGGGGTAAAACACTGTTTGGGCGCATGGCAGAGCTTGGAAGGGAAGGAGCACTATTTGACTTTTTCAACGCAGAATTGGCTGGAATTGAGATCAGACGCCATGTTGCCTTTGGAGAGCCCCTGATGTGCCCAAACAGTGGAAACCCCCCAATTCTAACTCCAACCCTAACCCCAACACACTCCTAACCCTAATCTGAGCCCTAACCCTAGCCCTAACCCTAACCCTAATGGGAAAATGGAAATAAATACATTTTCTTTTAGTTTTATTATTTTTCCCAAACTAAGGGGGTGATAACGGGGGGTTTGATTTACTATTTATGGCGGGTTTTTATGTTTGGCGGCTGTCAGACGCTAAAAGACGCTTTTTATTGTAAAAATAGTTTTTGCATCACCACATATTGTGAGCTGTAATTTTTCCGTATTTTGACCCACCGAGTCATGTGAGGTCTTATTTTTTGCGAGATGAGTTGACGTTTTCATTGGTACCATTTTCGGGCACGTGACATTTTTTGATCGCTTTTTATTCCGATTTTTGGGACGCAGAATGAACAAAAACCAGCGTTTCATTAATTTCTTTTGGGTGGTGCGTTTACGCTGTTCCGCGTGCGATAAAATTGATAAAGTGGTTTTATTCTTTGGGTCAGTACAGTTACAGTGTTACATCATTTAGGTCTTTTTTTATGTTTTGTCAGTTTTTTGCAATGAAAACAATTTTATATAAAAAATAATTATTTTTGTATCGCTTTATTCTGCGAGCTATAACTTTTTTATTTTTTTGCGGATGATGCTGTGTGGCAGCTCTTTTTTTGCAGGACAAGATGGCGTTTTCAGCGGTACCATGGATATTTATATGCATCTTTTTGATCGCGCATTATTGCACTTTTTGTTCGGTGGTATGATAATAAATCATTATTTTTTGCTTCGTTTTTTATTTTTATTTTTTAATGGGTTCACTAAAGGGGTTAACTAATGGGACAGTTTTATAGGGCGGGTCGCTACGGACGCGTCGATACCAAATATGTGTACTTTTATTGTTTTGGTTTTTTTTATTTTGAAAAAATGGATTTATTGGGGAATATTTTTTTTTTTTTTTTACTAATTTATTTAGCGATTTTTTTAAAATTATTTGTAACACTTTTTTTTATTTTTTTTTACTTTATTACCTTGTCCCAGGTGCGACATCACTGTCCTGTGACAGATCGCTGATCTGTCACATCACAGATCACAGGGCTGTAGGGAAAGAGACCCCCGCAGCAGCGCTGCACATTGCGCTGCCGTGGGGGGCTCAGGGAAGCAAGGAGGGAGACCCCTCCCTGCCGATGCTTCCCTTTAACCCCCGGTACACCGCGATCGCGTTTGATCGCGGTGTACAAGGGGTTAACGTGCGCCGCTGATCGCTGGGACGTAATATTCCGTCCATGGTAATTAGGTCCAGGGTCACATGGACGGAATATTACGTCCCTTGTAGGTAAGGGGTTAAGGATGACCATAAATATGGTTATAACCAGCATACAGTATTTTTCACAGTGTGGCATCGGATGTTTTTTGCCTCCTTAGGCCTGTTTCACACTTACGTTTTTTCTGTCAGTTGCAATCCGTGAAAAAGGCGGAGAACGGATCCGTGGCCGTTGAGACACCAACAGGTGCCACCGGACCGTTGTTTTCATGGATCCGCCGAAGTCTGCATTTTAAAGGAACCGCAGCCGAGAGAGAGAGATTTTCGACGCTCCCAGAACGGCATTTCATGGTTAAAATGCCTCCCGGAGTAAAGCTCCCAGCATGCGCACTTAAAAATAGCGGACCGTCATGGCAAAAAAAAGTTGCATTGTCCGTCTCATCCGCCCGGGAGCCGCTAAAATCTTGGCGGAACCCTTAAAATAAGGGGTGGGACGAACGACCGTCAGTCAAGATCCACCACTAATATAAGTCTATGGAGGATAAAAGCGGATCCGCCCATTTTTTGGCGGATCCGTTTTTTTCTAAAATTGGCGGATTTTGACTGACGACAAACAACGGACGTGTGAAACAGCCCATAGCTGTAAATATGACTGCAGCCTCTGAACTCATTATTTAAATTACTTACGGTAATTAGCAATTGCGCAGGAAAAAAAATTATATTAAAAAAAACAGGGTGTAATTACTCTTCTGTACTGATCTCAAAGGGACATCTTAAATATAAGTCAAATAACATGCATTTATTTATCAGGTGTTATACTCCAGAGCTGCACTCATAATTCTGCATGGAGGTAGAAGTACAATACCGGGCTAATAAAATAAGCTATTTCTAACTAGCTGAAGAGCCCGGCATTGCTTGGGCATAGTAACTAACTGTGGTTAGTTACAACAAATTATAATGATTTTATTGCACATAAAAACATTTCACTTCATATATTCAACACATTTAAGAGCCTTTTGATAAACAACATTTTTGGTTTTTCCTTTTGGTGCAAAGATGAACAGATTTTTGGCAGTTCCAACTTTTGAACAGGCCACGTAAAGTTGACCATGAGAAAAGCATGGAGATTGCAAATCGATCCCTACTCCTTTCAAGGCCTGTCCCTGAGCCTTGCTAATGGACATTGCAAATGCCAATCAAACTGGAAACTGGAGGCACTTAAAATCAAAAGAAAAAAGAAGGACGATAACACCATAGACATAAGAATAATAGGCCTCCGTTACCACAACGGTCTACAAGGAAAACTGTTGCTCATGGCAACCAATCACAGCTCAGGTTTCACCTTTTAAACAGCTCTGGGGTGAAATGAAAGATGCTTAGTGATTGGTTAGTATGTGGAGTAGGCGTGGCTTGATACATACATACACTCAGTTTTATACACTGTGTTCCAAATTATTATGCAAATTGGATTTAAGTGTCATAAAGATGTTATTTTTTGTTTTTCAAATAAACTCATAGATGGTATTGTGTATCAGGGCTCTTTGGATCACTGAAGTCAATCTCAAATGCCTGTGATAATTAGTTTGCCAGGTGAGCTCAATTAAAGGAAAACTACTTAAGAATGATGTTCCACATTATTAAGCAGGGCACAGGTTTCAAGGAATTTAGGAAATAAAAAGGATCTCTCTGCTGCTGAAAAGCATCAAATAGTGCAATGCCTTGGTCAAGAGATGAAAACATTAGATATTTCCCAAAAATTTAAACGTGATCAATGTACTGTTAAGAGATTTGTGGTTGATTCTGAGCACAGACATGTTTGTGCTGATAAAGGCAGAATGAGGAAGGTTTCTGCCAGGCAAGTTCATTGGATTAAGAGAGTGGCTGCTAAAAAGCCATTACAATCTAGCAAACAGATATTTAAAGCTGCTGGTGCCTCTGGAGTCCCTCGAACCTCAAGGTGTAGGATCCTTCAAAGGCTTGCTGTGGTGCATAAACCTATTATTCGGCCACCCCTAAACAGTGCTCACAAGCAGAAACGGTTGCAGTGGGCCCAGACATACATGAAGACTAATTTTCAAACAGTCTTGTTTACTGATGAGTGTCGAGCAACCCTGGATGGTCCAGATGGATGGAGTAGTGGATGGTTGGTGGATGGCCACTATGTCCCAATAAGGCTGCGATGTCAGCAAGGAGGTGGAGGAGTCATGTTCTGGGCCGGAATCATGGGGAAACAGCTGGTAGGGTTCTTTAAGGTTCCTGAAGGTGTGAAAATGACCTCTGCAAAGTATATAGAGTTTCTGACTGACCGCTGTCATGGTATAAAAAGCAGAAACTTGCCTTCAGGAGCAAAATCATCTTCATGCATGACAATGCACCATCTCATGCTGCAAAGAATACCTCTGAGTCATTGACTGCTATAGGCATAAAAGGAGATAAACTCATGGTGTGGCCACCATCTTCCCCTGACCTCAACCCTATAGAGAACCTATGGAGTATCATCAAGCAAAAGATCTATGAGGGTGGGAGGCAGTTCACATCAAAACAGCAACTCTGGGAGGCTATTCTGACTTCATGCAAAGAAACACAAGCAGAAACTCTCCAAAAACTCACAATTTCAATGGATGCAAGAATTGTGAAGGAGATATCAAAGAAGGGTTCTTATGTTAGCATGTAACTGGGCCTGTTAAGCTATTTAACTCCAAAATATCCTTTTTGTTCAGTGATTGTGACCTCCTAATGCTGCAAATTCCACAAATGAGCATTTTCAGTTCTTTAAAACATATCAAATGTTTAGAAATTCTACTGTGCCTAATAATTTGGAACAGTGCAATTTCAGTTTTTATTCATTTTGGAGATTATACTGTTATTATTATTTGATGCATACTAACGGGTGATGACTTTCATTAGACTGACTGTCATTTGTACCGACTATTTAGGAAAATCAGAGAAAAATATCATTTGCATAATAATTTGGAACACAGTGAATAAGGTATATAGATTTCAATGCATAAATATAATTAGGCAATTTTGGAAAGTCACTTAAAAGTTGTTAAAGGGGATTCCCAGGACTTTAACCTCTTCATCACCAGGCAATTTTTCTTTGTTTATGCTTTTTTTCCCCCTTCTATCGAGATTTTTTTTTTAATTTTTATGTTGATATAGTCACATGAGGGTTTGTTTTTAGCGGGTGAGAATGATTCATTTTACAGTATAATCTGAAAAATAGGGGAGAACATACAGTAACTACATTGGGTAAAAGGGTGAAGAAAAAACTTTCTCAAATTTTTTTTTCTTTGGGTGTTTGTTTTTTATTTTCATGTATTCATTGAGCAATAAAAAAAACAATCTGGTAAAGGTCAGTACAATTACATCGATACTAAACTTTAGTTTTCTTTAATACTCCTGGGACTTAAAAAAATTCCAAGCTATGTTATATGAAAAAAAATATATATATATTTATTTTTTTTTGGTTTTTTTTTGAGGGAAGATGTGGCAACCAAATCCCAGAAATTTTTAGTTTTCAAATTTGTTTCCTTGTTTACCATATGTTTAAAATAATTTTAGATTTTGATTGATTTTACACCTTTGTGGGCATTGTTTTTTTTAAAAAAACAACACTTTTTAGCAGGGCTGTGGAGTCGGTAAGCCACAGTTGCGACTCCGACTCCGACTCCTGGATTTTATCAGGCTCCGACTCCAGCTCCGACTCCGACTCCGGCTCCGGCTCCGACTCCTTCATAAATGGCCAATTCATAACAACAAATTTACTGTTGTAAAATATTAAACATCGTGCTTATTCAGTTTATCACCATCATATAAGTAATCAGACCACTTAGAGCAAAAACTACATTTATTAGAATACAATTAGAATATAGCAAATAACTTTTATAAACTTTTCTAAACTGTAAGTAAATATGCAATAAACACTTTTATGCAGTTAATAAGAAGAAATCTATAAATTTGTCCTCAGAAAAAGTATTGCCTCTGTCAGATCCTCCTTCATGGATGCCCTCAAATCTGATCTAATTATTTTGAGAGCAGAGAACAACCTCTCTACACTAACTTGTGTTGGTGGCAAAGCAGTAACCACTCGGGCAACATCTCTGACAATGTCAGGATACAGAGGAATCGCTTGTTGCACTGTTATTTTTGATGAACGGTCAAATTTCTCAATTTCTTTTAGTGCACATGAAAAAGTCTGCTGAAATGTACTGGCTGTGTTCCTTGATGGGGATGACTCTTCTTCTATGCGGGAACGCTTTGCACGGTCCTTGTGATCCAAATATTTTTCGAAATTAAATTCTTCATCAGTTGATGATGAGGGTGAAGATGTGGCAGGACGACCAAATTCTTCTTGTTCCTCCTGACTGTTCTGCAACCCTTTCATCCTTACTGCTATTTCAAACAGAGCTTCTTTTCCTTTACTTAGCTGTTGATCATCTAGAAGAATCCGATGCATTGGGTCTACATAAACAGCTGCCAAAAGAATGTTATTTTGTAATAGTAGCTCCTCTCTCCGTTTCATTGATGTAGCAATGCCACTTGCAATTAACCCTCCTCTTTGGGACAGGCGAAACATCAGGTTCTTCCACTCCTTTAAGAAAATACCTGGAGTTAAGTCCTCTGCTTGTAATTTTTTAGTAACTGTAAATGGGTGCTCTAGCAATTTTTCCAGCTCAGTCACCTGATTCCACTGACTTTCATTTAGCATCAGTTGAGGGTTAGCCATGTCTACAAGAAAGGTTTTCAGTTCAACCAAGCTCTGAATCATTAACTAAGTACTCCCCCATCGTGTGGCTTGATCAATAATTGCCCCTTTTCCAGCACGTCTCTTCAAAATTGAGTCAACTTTAGGGGTTCTGGCAACAGTAGCCAATTTTCTCACCTTGCCAATCAGTGCAGCAGCATGTCCTTCTTGCAGACTGTCTCTTATAGCCAGCTGTAGCGTATGCACAACACAGCGCATGTGATGAATGAAAGAACATATTGACACAGTTTCAACAAGATCATCTAAACTATCATGTTGCTGTTCATCTGAAGCAACTTCAGTTTGCTCCTCAGTTACAATACTGTGTTCCTCTATTTCAAACTTTCTGTGTCTGTGGACCCAGAATGTTCTTCTAGCTGCTGGTCACCATCATTACTCTCATTCATTAGCTTAATAGTACTTATCATATTTGAAGCATTGTCAGTTACGACAGAAAGAACTTGCTCTTTTTTAAGTTCATAGTCTTGCAGAACCTTTTCCACCAAGACCTGGAGAAACTCACTGGTGTGATGAGCTTTGGTGTCTTTACTGCCAATGTCTTGGTAACTATTTCATTTTTGTCACAAACAAATCAGACATTGATGGCAAAATAGTTCACTCTGTTACGTGTGCAGGCATCCATTTTAAGAAACAGAAAGCGTCCCTAGAGAGTTTTTTTAAGTTCTTCCTTTTGTTTAAAAGCTTCTTCGATTACTAATTTTCTAATACTCTCTCTCTCCAGAGAAACACCAAGCTTGCGGGCCATTTCCCCATTCAGACACATAAAAGCTGGTCGTGAAAATAATGAAATAGGCACACTATCCTTTACAACAAGCTCTATGATCTGTTTTTTAAATGTATCTACTGTCATTGTCACAGTAACTTTGTCACTGACAAAATATCTTGCAACTGATGGCTGCAAAGTTCTCTGCTCCTTTGTTTGGCTGGAAGAGCTGGGCACTGGTTCATTGGTTTGAATGCAGTCTTTCTCATCCACTGCTTTCAGTACTTCTGGATGAAAGCACTGTAAATGTCTCTTTAGATTAGAAGCTCTGGTAGGAGCATTTTTATCTTTGCCTGAATATGCACTCATCTTGGCTTCACAGCATTTGTTTTCGTCTGGATCATTTGTCATACACTGACAGACATAATGTTTTCTATCTTGAGTGATGGTGAAATGTTCAAATACAGCTGATTTAATGTGATGCTTCTTTGACATTCTCAGGTTTTTAATTCTGCATTCACAATCCAAATGACAATTGTTTTTCCTAAAAACAATTGTACAACATTATTGCCAGGTCGTACAACTGATATAGTGGTCAGTAATACTGTTATTATTCCTCATGTACTCACAGTTAACTGATGCAAAGTTTGTTGAAAGGATAATACTTCTTACAGTCTTCCTCTTCTGAGTAGCAGGCAGCTGTGAGATGCTTGGAAGACGCACACCTAGTATGATCTAGTCTAGAGGAGGAGCTTTACTACTAAGAATTTACAACACATTTTCACTTTCAGTTTCATACATTGTAAGTAGGGGGGTTGGGGCAGCATGAGGTTAACCAAGTATAAGATTAGATAAGGGCAGTGGAGAACAGTGACACACAAGAAGTAAGAAATGTCTCTATCTCCAGCAGAACTGCTTATCACTGTTGTTCATAGTTTGATAGAACATATATATCTGAGTAACATTTATAAAATTCATATGAAAGTTCAATTATGAAATATTAATACATTTTTTTTAAAGCTGGAGTCGGAGTTGGTACATTTCTACCGACTCCGACTCCGACTCCAACCAAAACTAACTCCGACTCCACGACTCCGACTCCGACTCCACAGCCCTGCTTTTTAGTGGCGCTGTAAGATACTGATAGCAGTATCTAAGGGGGTAAACAGGAGCGAACATAACCAACTCCGGTCGCTGCTGTTAGAGACAGGCACTCACATGAGCCGTGAGCTGTGCGATATTTTTTCTCACTCCCATTGGCAAGTCTCGGCCGATATACAGTGGGTATGGAAAGTATTCAGACCCCTTTAAATTTTTCACTGTTTCATTGCAGCCATTTGGTAAATTCAAAAAGTTTTTTTTTTCATTAATGTACACTCTGCACCCCATCTTGACTGAAAAAAAAACCAAATGAACTTTCTGCAAATTTATGAAAAAAGAAAAACTGAAACATCACATGATCATAAATATTCAGACCCTTTGCTCTGACATTCATATTTAAGTCATATGCTTTCCATTTACTTGTGATCCTCCTTGACATGCTTCTACTCCTTCATTGGAGTCCTGCTGTGTTTAATTAAACTAATAGGACTTGATTTGTAAAGGCACACACCTGTCTATATAAGACCTCACAGCTCACAGTGCATGTCAGACCAAATGAGAATCATGAGGTCAAAGGAACTGGCCAAGGAGCTCAGAGACAGAATTGTGGCAATGCACAGATCTGGACAAGGTTACAAAAGAATTTCTGCAGTGCTCAAGGTTCCTAAGAGCACAGTGGCCTCCATAATCCTTAAATGGAAGAAGTTTGGGACCACCAGAAGTCTTCCTAGACATGGCCGTCCAGCCAAACAAAGCAATTGTGGGAGAAGAGCCTTGGTGAGAGAGGTAAAGAAGAACCCCAAGATCACTGTGGCTGAGCTCCACAGATGCAGTAGGGAGATAGTTAAACTTTGTGGAACTTTCTTCTATCACTGCAGCCCTCCACCAGTTGGGTCTTTATGGCAGAGAGACCTGACGGAAGCCTCTCCTAAGTGAAAGACATATGAAAGCCCGCATAGAGTTTGCTGAAGAACACATGAAGGACTCTCAGACTGTGAGAAATAAGATTCTCTGGTCTGATGAGACAAAGATAGAACTTTTTGGTGATAATTCTAAGCGGTATGTGTAAAGAAAACCAGGCACTGCTCATCACCTGCCCAATACAATCCCAAAAGTGAAACATGGTGGTGGCAGCATCATGCCATGGGGTGTTTTTGCTGCAGGGACAGGACAACCGGTTGCAATTGAAGGAAACATGAATGTGGCCAAGTACAGAGATATCCTGGATGAAAACCTCTTCCAGAGTGCTCTGGACCTCAGTCTTAGCCGAAGGTTCACCTTCCAACAAGACAATGACCCTAAGCGGACAGCTAAAATAACAAAGGAGTGGCTTCAGAACAACTCTGTGACTGTTCTTGACTGGCCCAGCCAGAGCCCTGACCTAAAGCCTGTCAGGGTCCTGACAGCCCCGGCATACAGCCTCTGCTAAGCAGGGACTCACCGGCACCGTAGGGACCCCTGGGGACAAGAACAGCTGGACAATAAAGATGCACGGGACCTGAATGTAGAAATTTAGAAAGCCGGCACAGGACCTACGGTCATGTGAACGGTCATGTGACTGCAAGGGGGCAGGGCTTAGCGTCCTGCTTTGAGAGGAGGAAGAAAACTCAGTCGGGCAAAGCAGAGGTCAGGCACAATCCAGGCAAGCGAGGTACAGCAGGGATAAACAGACGGAAGGTCAGACAAAGCCAAAGGTCATACACAAGATATCAATACAGTACCAGGGATGAGACAGAACGGACAGTCAGGGCCAAGCAGAGATCAAAAACCAAACGGACGTAGAAGGTACCAAGCAAAATCCAAAGCGATATTCAGAGAACAGACTGAGTCATACACAGGGAATCAAGCAACCAGAACACAGCACTAACACACTCAGGGGTCACCACACAATGCCAAGGGCAAAAGTATAACTGACGGGGGATGGGAACTTCCTGACTTCCTGAGAAGCCTCCCTAGAACCAATGAGAGGCCACCCTAATAGGTCCCAGGTGTGCAGGTGAGAGTCTGCACTGCGATCAGAACATTGACCCCAGAAGTGCCAGTCACCCAACAATGGTATCATGACAGTACCCTCCTCTCAACGGGGGGCCTCTGGACCCCCAGGTTTGCCCGGGTACCTAGCATGGAAAGCCCGAGCCAGACGATCCGCATGCATCAACCGGGCCGGCACCCAGGACCTGTCATCCGGCCCATACCCCTTCCAATGAACTAGGTACTGTACTGACCGCCGTACCAACCTAGAATCTACAATGTGACCAATCTCATATTACACATATCCATCAACCGAAACCGGAGGAGCAGCGGACTCGGATTCTCCCCGGACTGCTTCAAACGGCTTCAGTAGAGATCTATGGAAGACGTTAGGGATCTTGAAAGAGGGTGGGAGGCACAGCCTGTACGCTACCGGGTTGATTTTTTCCACAATCTTGTAAGGGCCAAGGAATTTGGGGCCCAACTTGGCTTACGGAACCTTTAACTTAATGTTTCGCGTGGAGAGCCAAACTTTCTCTCCCACCTGAAACATGGGACCAGGTGTTCGTTTCCTGTCCGCGAAAAACTTATACCTGCCTTGAGACCTAGATATACGCCGCTGGACTAATGCCCATGTATCTTTTAACCGGTTAACAGAGTCCTCAGCCCCGGGGCCCCCCGAATCCAGACGAGAAAACTCACCAAAATGAGGACTGAACCCATAGTTGATGAAGAAAGGGGACATACCAGTGGACTGACTCACCCGACTATTGAAGGCGAATTCAGCCAATGGCAGTATATCACACCAGTCATTCTGTCTAGCAGAAGTCAGACATCTGAGGATCTGTTCCACAGACTGATTAGTGCGTTCCATCTGACCATTACTCTCAGGATGGTATGCAGACGAAAAGGACAGAGATATCCCTAATTTTTAACAGAAAGCATGCCAAAACTTAGCCACAAACTGCACACCACGATCAGACACCACATTCAGGGGTACCCCATGCAAGCGGACCACATGCTGCACAAACAATCTGGACAAGATCTCAGCAGAAGGTAATGCTGGCAGGGGTACAAAATGAGCCTGCTTACAAAATCTGTCCACCACTACCCATACCACCGTTTTACCCCTGGAGGAGGGAAGATTGGTAATAAAATCCATGGACAGATGGGTCCACGGTCTTTCAGGAACTTCCAAGGGCATCAGCTCCCCCGCCGGCCGGCTATGGGAGCTTTTAGAACGAGCGCAGACCCCACAACCAGAAATGAATTTCTTTATATCAGAACCCAGAGTAGGCCACCAGAAGATCCTAGCCACCGCCAGTCGCGTGGCTGATATACCAGGGTGAGCACACAACTTGGATTCGTGGAACTCTTGCAAGAGTATAAGGCGAAGTTGTTCTGGGACAAACAACTTGCCCCCTGGTTTGGTCGCAGGAGCCAGCTGTCAGAGACACCGCACTACACTTGCTCATAAAGCCAGTGCGTGTGTCCTGAGTACAGAAGCAGTGCTAAGAGTTACCTGGGGAGCAGGGCAGCAGAGGTGACCAGGCGTGCTTCAACTAATAGTGTCAGGGTCCAGAGAACTCAGATTATGGCAAAGCAGAAGTCATGCACAGTACAGACCAGCGAGGTACAGGAGGGATAAACAGACGGGAGGTCAGACAAAGCCAAAGGTCATACACAGGATCACAGTACAGTACCAGGGAGGAGACAGAGCGGATAATCAGGGCCAAGCAGAGATCAAAACCAAACAGACATATAAGGTACCAGGCAGAATCCAATGCAATATCCAGGGAACAGACCGAATCATACACAGAGAATCAAGTAACCAGAACACAGCACTAACACACTCAGGGGTCACCACACAATGCCAAGGGCGAAAGTATAACTGACAGGGATGGGAGCGTCCTGAGGCTATAAGAAGCCTCCCCCAGAACCAGGGAGAGGCCACAATCATAGCCCCAGGTGTGCAGGTAAGCCTGCACCGGGATCACAACCTTTAACCCCAGAAATGCCAGTCATCAGCACTGGTTCCAGACATTAACCCCACGTGTGCGAGTCAAACCCGCACTGAGATCATGACAGTACCCCCCTCTCTACGGGGGGGCCTCTGGACCCCCAGGCTTGCCCGGGTACTTAGCATGGAAAGCCCGCACCAGGCGATCAGCATGCATCAACCGGGCCGGTACCCAGGACCTGTCCTCCGGTCCATACCCCTTCCAATGAACCAGGTACTGTACCGACCGCCGTACCAACCTGGAATCTACGATATGACCAACCTCGTACTCCACCTGCCCCTCGACCAAAACCGGAGGAGCAGCAGACTCGGAGTCTCCCCGGACTGCTTCAAAAGGTTTCAGTAGAGATTTGTGGAAGACGTTAGGGATCTTGAAAGAGGGTGGAAGGCACAGCCTATACGCCACGGGATTGATTTTTTCCACAATCTTGTACGGGCCAATGAATTTGGGTCCCAACTTGGCTGACGGAATCTTTAACTTAATGTTTCGCGTGGAGAGCCAAACTTTCTCTCCCACCCGAAACATGGGACCAGGTGTTCGTTTCCTGTCCGCGAAAAACTTATACCTGCCTTGAGACCTAGATATGCACTGCTGGACTTCTGCCCATGTATCTTTTAACCGCTGAACAGAGTCCTCAGCCCCGGGACACCCCGAATCCAGACGAGAAAACTCACCAAAATAAGGACTGAACGCATAGTTAATCAAGAAAGGGGACCTACCAGTGGATTGACTCACCCGACTCTTGAAGGCAAATTCAGCCAACGGCAGTGCATCGCACCAGTCATTCTGTCTAGCAGAGGTTAGACACCTGAGGATCTGTTCCAGGGACTGGTTAGTGCGCTCCGTCTGCCCATTGCTCTCAGGATGGTATGCAGACGAAAAGGACAGAGACATACCTAATTTTTTACAGGAAGCACGCCAAAACTTAGCCACAAACTGCACACCACGATCAGACACCACATTCAGGGGTACCCCATGCAAACGGATCACATGCTGCACAAACAACCTGGACAACGTCTCAGCTGACGGTAGTGCGGACAGGGGTACGAAATGAGCCTGCTTAGAAAACCTGTCCACCACTACCCATACCACTGTATTACCCTTAGATGGAGGGAGATTGGTAACAAAATCCATGGATAAGTGAGTCCATGGCCTTTCGGGCACTGCCAAGGGTATCAGCTCCCCTGCCGGCCGGCTATGAGAGCTTTTAGAACGAGCGCAGACCCCACAACCAGCAACAAATTTATTATGTCCGAACCAAGGGTAGGCCACCAAAAGATCCTAGCCACCGCCAGACGTGTGGCTGAAATACCAGGGTGAGCACTCAGCTTGGATTCATGGAACTCCTGCAAGAGTTTCAGGCGAAGTTGCTCTGGGACAAACAACTTCCCCTCCGGCTTGGCCGCCGAGGCCTGCGACTGGGCCCCCAGAATCTCCCGTTCCAATTCAGATGAGACCTCTGCTATCACAACCCCAGGGTGAAGAATGGAGGACGGTGGCTCAGGGGGCGACACCGGCTGAAAACTGCGTGATAAGGCGTCAGCCTTGACATTCTTAGATCCTGGACGAAATGTAATCGTAAACTGAAAACGGGAAAAAAAAAGTGACCAACAGGCCTGTCTGGGCGTTAGTCTATTAGCAGACTCAATGTACGACAACTTTTTGTGATCCGTGATCACCGTAACCGGGTGACTGGCCCCCTCCAAAAAGTGCCTCCATTCTTCAAACGCCAATTTGACCGCAAAAAGCTCTCTATTGCCTACGTCGTAATTTCTTTCCGCAGCAGAGAACTTCTGGGAAAAGAAAGCACATGGCCTGAGGTTGGTTAGAGTGGCAGGCCCTTGGGACAACACCGCCACCACCTCAGAGGCGTCCACTTCCACGACGAATGGTTTGGACGGATCTGGCTGCACTAACACAGGAGCAGACATAAAACATTTTTTCAGCATTGCAAAGGCCTCTTTTGCGAGCAAGGACCAATTTCTCACATCCGCACCTTTGCATGTTAGATCCGTGAGAGGTTTGACCACTTGCGAAAACCCCCGGATACATTTTCGGTAATAATTGGCGAACCCCAAGAAGCGCTGAAGACCCTTAAGATCTCGGGGTTGCAACCAATCCGCAATGGCCTGCACCTTCTTGGGGTCCATGCGAAAACCCTCACCGGATACAATTAACCCCAAAAAGGACAACTCTTGTACACAGAATACACTTTTCTCCAATTTGGCATACAAATGATTTTCTCTAAGCCTTTGGAGCACAGTTCGTACATGTTCCAAATGAGAATACTTGTCGGGGGAATATATCAAAATATCATCCAAGTAGATAACGACAAAACGACCAATGAGATCCGAGAATACCACGTTGATGAAATTCTGAAATATGGCAGGGGCGTTGGTAAGACCAAACGGCATGACTAAATTTTCAAATAGTCCCTCGGTCGTGAGGAACGCGGTTTTCCATTCATCCCCCTCCCGGACCCTTATCAAATTATATGCCCCCCGAAGGTCCAGTTTAGAAAACCACTTTGCCCCTGATAGTTGGTTACATAAATCGGGAATCAACGGAAGGGGGTACGTATTCCGTACAGTAATTTGATTAAGCTCCCGGAAGTCGAGACAGGGACGTAACCCGCCATCTTTTTTCTTTACAAAAAAGAAACCTGCCGCCACAGGTGAGACTGAAGGACGTATGTGTCCTTTGCGCAGACTTTCAGTAATGTACTCCTTCATAGCCAAGCGCTCAGGACCGGACAAATTAAACAGACGGGCTTTGGGTAATTTAGCCCCCGGGACCAGCTCAATAGCGCAGTCAAAGGGTCTATGTGGCGGTAACGTTTCGGCCTCGCTTTCGGAGAATACATCTTCGAAGTCCTTCAGGCATTCCGGAATACCTTCCAGCTCGACAGATGATACAGACACAGATTTAACAGGTTCAACCAGCAGTGCGGATTTATCACATGACTCAAAATCATTAAACCCCCATTGAACAATCTCCCCCATTTTCCAGTTAATAACTGGGTTATGGCGTTGTAACCAGGGCATGCCCAACACCAACCCTGCAGGTAGATTGTTCAGCACAAAACAACTTTGGTTTTCCACATGAGTAGCGCCCACTCTGAGCGAAAACAAGTCAGACATAAAGCGAATTCCCTCCTTAGTGACGGGAGAGGAGTCAATGGCCATCACCTTGATCGGAACCTTGAGCCTAACTGTCCCTATCTTGCAGTGTGTGACCAAATGGGAGTCAATGAGATTAATCGATGACCCGCAGTCCACGAAGGCTGTAGAGGAAAAAAGAACTACCGTCCACAAACAGTTCCACAGGCAGTAACACTTTAGAAAATGAGGAAAAGGGTACCTGATGGTCTGAGCAGTCTCCCTGTTGACTACCCAGACCTAGCCGTTTCCCGCCGACCGGGTTTGAAGACGGGCAATCAGGACACTCCCTTTCCAGTGTCCCGTTTTACCGCAGTAAAAGCATAACTGCTTGTCCTTCCGGCGTTTCCTCTCCATATCCTTCAGGGAGAGGGCGCCTACATCCATAAGCTCAGGGGCAGTCTCTTATCCACTGGGGAACAATGGAGTTTCCACCTGCATCACCCCTCTGGCCCGCAGCCTGTGGGCCATCCGGACGGCCTGGGTTATGGCGTCCTCAAGAGAGTTAGGTGGGGGATGTAACGCCAAGGCATCCTGCAGCTGCTCGGACAAGCCTTTGCGAAAGAGTCATCGGAGTGCAGCGTCGTTCCACGAGACCTCTGCAGCCCAGCGGCGGAACTCAGTACAAAACCACTGAGTGTTTCCCCTGACAGACACTCATCACCATGTCCTCTGCCAATCGCACTCGGTCAGGCTCATCATAAATGTGCCCGAGGGCCTCAAAGAATGCATTCACAGACACTCTCTCAGGGGCAGTTGGAGAAAGGGAGAAAGCCCAAGCTTGTGGTGATCCTCTTAATAGAGACATAACAACCCCGACCTTCTGACTTTCGTCCCCAGAGGAACGTGGTTTCAAACTAAAAAAAAGTTTGCACCCCTCCATGAAGACCCTGAACTCCTTTTGGTTTCCAGAAAAAAAGTCAGGCAGTTTAACAGGTTGTTCTGGGGACACCAAAACAACACTCGACCAAGCCCCCAGAGACCCAGGAGCTAAAGCCCCCCGCACTGTCTCAGAAACCTGCTGCTGAGAGCGAGCCAGAGCTTGCTGCTCCAGAGATAAACTCTGAAACATCTGACTCAGACTTTTCATCCGGTCAGCCAGAGACTGTATGGGATCCATAACTCTCTGCACAAAAAACCTCCCAAAAACTTAATGGTCAGTTATAATGTCAGGGTCCTGAGAGCGCCGGCATACAGCCTCTGCTAAGCAGGGACTCACCCGCACCGTAGGGACCCCTGGGGACAAGAACAGCCAGACAATAAAGATGCACAGGACCTGAATGTAGAAGTTTAGAAAGCCGGCACAGGACCTACGGTCATGTGAACGGTCATGTGACTGCAAGGGGGCGGGGCTTAGCATCCTGCTTTCAGAGGAGGAAGAAAACTAAGAGTCGGGCAAAGCAGAGGTCAGGCACAATCCAGGCAAGCGAGGTACAGGAGGGATAAACAGACGGGAGGTCAGACAAAGCCAAAGGTCATACACAAGATATCAATACAGTACCAGGGATGAGACAGAATGGACAGTCAGGGCCAAGTAGAGATCAAAAACCAAACAGACGTAGAAGGTACCAAGCAGAATCCAAAGCAAAATCCAGAGAACAGACCGAGTCATACACAGGGAATCAAGCAACCAGAACACAGCACTAACACACTCAGGGGTCACCACACAATGCTATAAGAAGCCTCCCCAGAACCAATGAGAGGCCACCATAATAGGTCCCAGGTGTGCAGGTGAGAGTCTGCACTGAGGTCAGAACATTAACCCCAGCAGTGCCAGTCACCCAGCACTGGTATCATGACAAACCCAAATGAGCATCTCTGGACAGAACTGAAAATGGCTGTCCACCAACGTTCACCATCCAACCTGACGGAACTGGAAATGATCTGCAAGTAAGAATGGCAGAGGATCCCCACATCCAGGGGTGAAAACTTGTTGCATCATTCCCAAGAAGACTCATGGCTGTACTAGCTCAAAAGGGTGCTTCTACTCAATACTGAGCAAAGGGGATGAATACTTATGACCATGTGGTGATGTTTCAGTTTTTATTTTTAAATAAATTTGCAAAAATGTCTACATTTCTGTTTTTTTCAGTGAAGATGGGGTGCAGAGTGTACATTAATGAGGAAAAATGAACTTTTTTGAATTTACTAAAAGGCTGCAATGAAATAAAGTGAAAAATGTAAAGGGGTCTGAATACTTTCAGTACCCACTGTATGTGGCCAATTGCAGGATGCTGTGATTTTGTTCTCAGTCCGTTCTAAGCTGAGGAAAATAAAAAAGAAAATTAAAAAAGAAAAAATGAGCAGAGAATCACAAAACAACATTAGTCAGGGTGTAATCTGATTTTTTTTTTACAAAAAGGCTGAAATAACTCACATGTTGCGTTTTCCCACAATGTACGTCATATGTCGTAAATGGGTTAAAGAATAGAAAACTCTCTCTAAAATCTAAGATGTGTATATATTTATACTGGCTGTTATAAAGGGGTTGTAGCAAGTGTAGCATTACTTTCAGCAGACCTGTAGATAATGAGAGTGCATGTAAGTAATCGTGATGAGCAAGCGTGCTTGGATAAGGCATTATCTGAGCATGCCTGTGCGCTAACAGAGTGCCTTCAGCGTGCTCGAATAATGTATAATAATGTATAATAATGCATGTCCTGTCGCAGTTTGCCAGCTGCAACACATGCAGGGATTGTCTGTTAGGAAATCCCTGCGTGTGTTGCGGCTGTCGAACAGCCGCGGGGACTCAGGCAATGTACGTGGCCCCGGCATCTTCACCTTCAGAAGTAACTCGGGGAACATATTATTCGAGCACGCTGAAGACACTCGGTTAGCACCCGAGCATGCTTGGGTAATCTCTTATCCCAGCACGCTCGCTCATCACTAGTAAGCCTGAAAAGTTCCAGTTTTGTTTCATCGCTCTGAATCCCAAATCTTCCGTGACGTATTTATATGGCTTTGTGCTTACTGAAGGCGACTTCCCTTGTGCTTTTGGGTCTGAAGAAATTATGTCTTGTTTGGGCAAGAAGACCTTCAGCATTTACTGTGCAACCTGAATCCTCAGTGCCCGCTGCAACCACATTCTGCACCAGGTCTTTTGCCTTCACTCCAGTTTTTGATCACCTGCTGCCTCTGGGATCTGGGGGAAGCTTCCACGGTCAGTTACTGCACCTCTATCTTTTTTGGACCAATTTCTTAACAACCCAAGAATATTAGTAACCTGGATGCCATTGCCCTTGAGGAATAGACTAAAATGCCTTAGGAAGGTTGCCAGAAGTCTGCCTGTGCGTCACAATTACAGCAGGTTACAACAGCCAGAGGGGCTCATCTAAGTACTAAAGATGCTCGAAGCCTTACTAAGTATCTCAGCATTTTCTCTCTTATATCTGCATCCCAGAAATCCCTTACAGATGGGTTCTCCGACCTGGAAATGAATCACGTAAGACCTAGGGATTCATGGTGTTACTTTTATTACAACAAACTACAGGCTTTCTATGCATTTTTTAGACAATAACAGAGGCACTTCAAACAGCAAATTCATTTCAACTGTGCGGAACTCCATATAATCAGATACCCCCGACGACTAAGGAACATACAGACAGGTCCCCGACTGTTGCTCCACCGTCTCGTCATAAAAGGTTGGGATGTAAGTGACATAAGGCCATGACAGCGCAGGTTATTCTCTGATCTGAAAAATAAAGAATTGAATCAGATTTGAAGAATTCAAGGGAGAAAATGGGAAAAAAAAAGGAACATTCGGATATTATTTGTACTGTGCTGCGAGTCCACACAGAACTGGACAGAAGATCAAAACTGCCGGAGGCTGAAGAACAGCGCCATCTGGTGGCTGGTTGTAAACACAAACTTTTGGAAGCCTGAATAGTGGCTAGATGCCATTCAGGTACTTGGACAAACCCTTGTAAATCCCTGTGTTCCCTCCCCACAAGTAAAATAAAACAGAAACTTATACTCCTCTCTGGTGCCAGCCCTGTTCCCGCGGCGTTGGCACTGCCTCTCCCAAGGATCACGTAACATTTATGTCACATAATCCCTAACACCAATCAGCATTGCCATCATTCTCCCTTCCAGCTGATGTGATTTGACATGCCAAGGAAGTCAGAGCTGCGGCTGTTGTCACTACCAGTAGATTTCTTGATTTGTCCAAAAGTGGAGAGAATGAAGCCAACGCCGACTGGCCTCAGGGATCGTGTGACATAACAGTGATAGGTGATCCCTTGGAAAGCCAGTGCCAACACCGCGGGAACAGCGCCGATTGGGCACTGGGCTCACGTGACATAACCACTGCAGGACAGCCCCGGTAACATGAATGCAGAAACCGCTGGAATGGCACCAGAGGTGAGAATAATGTTTTCTATTTTATCAGAGCAAAACATTCAGATTGAGAAAGGGTTGTCCACTACTAGGAGTAACTAACTTCGTTAAGGTTGCGGGGTATATGACGATGCGTGGCGGTAGGGGCGTCGGGCATATGACGATGCGTGGCGGTAGGGGCGTCGGGCATATGACGATGCGTGGCGGTAGGGGCGTTGTGCATATGACGATGCGTGGCAGTAGAGGCGCCGGGCATATGACGATGCGTGGCGGTTGAGGCGTCGGGCATATGACGATGCGTGGCGGTTGAGGCGCCAGGCATTTGATGATGCGTGGCGATAAAGGCGTCGGGCATATAATAATGCGAGGCGGTAGGGCCGCCGGGCATATAACGATGCGTGGCGGTAGGGGCGCCGGGCATATGACGATGCATGGCGGTAGGGGCGCCGGGCATATGACGATGCGTGGCGGTAAAGGCGCCGGGCATATGACGATGCATGGCGGTAAAGGCGCCGGGCATATAACGATGCGTGGCGGTAGGGCCGCCGGGCATATGACGATGCGTGGCGGTAGGGGCGCCGGGCATATGACGATGCGTGGCGGTAAAGGCGCCGGGCATATCGCGATGCGTGGCGGTAAGGGCGCCGGGCATATAACGATGCGTGGCGGTAGGGCCGCCGGGCATATGACGATGCGTGGCGGTAGGGGCGTCGAGCATATGACGATGCGTGGCGGTAGGGCAGCCGGGTATGTGACGATGCGTGGCGGTAGAGGCGCCAGGCATATGTGGATGCGTGGCGGTAGGGCAGCCGGGTATATGACGATGCGTGGCGGTAGGGGCGCTGGGCTTATAACGATGCGTGGCGGTAGGGGTGCCGGGTATATGAAGATGCGTGGCAGTAGTGGCGCCGGGCATATGACGATGCGTAGCGGTAGGGGCGTCGGGCATATGACGATGCGTGGCGGTAGGGCAGCCGCACATGATATTTACCACTATTTAGAGACATGCGCCTGCCACTACAGCTGCTATGTTACGAGCAGCCCTTCACATTTTGTGACCCTGTAATGTATACACGGGACGACCTCGTGCCACCATTTAAAGGGATTGTCCAGACCTAGGGTACAAGTCTGCAACCACTCCTGTCAGTGTGCACACTGCCATTATTCTCAATTTGTGGGCGCGGCGGGCACGTGACCATAAGTGTGCAGTTTGCATAAATGCAGCCACTGCAGACTAGACGTATGTGGCCTTTCTCAATACAAGGTGAATTGAGTGAGGCCAGACACGTCTAGTTGGAATGTGGCCGGGAGTATACAAATCACATACTTACAGTCATATGACCAGTGAATCCTGACAGTGCGCTCTTTTCCCTTCCATCAGAACGCAGTAAAGACGGACCACACTGGGCACGTCAGGACGACGCACACAGCATGTGAACGAGCCCCTACAGTCACACACAGGACAGGGAGCAAAAGGGATGGAAACACGGCTGAGTTCTTCACACTCATTTAGGAGATTTCTTGTTTCCGTTTTTGATGTGTTTTTTTTATTTTCTCATTCATTTGAATGGGTGGAAAAAAGCTTCAGAAAACACCGAACTGTTCCCCTATCCCATCAATGCGGGATAAGTTATTAACCCCTTTAATTTTCAGGTAGTGAACTGTTAGGCCTCATAAAGGCAACCCTGTTTTCACATAACCACTATAATGGGTTAAAAAAAAATAACAGATGGTTTATACAGAGAAACTGATCGAACATTGAGGAAAACGCTCCATGTTTTTCACATACAAGAAAAGTTGATGTCTGAATGAAGCCCAAAGATGTGTTCACCACCAAAACCAAAGTGATTGGCAGGAAACAGGACATGTACAATACTTGACTTTTTTTTGGCTAAAATGAATAAACGAGTGAAAAAAAATTGTTAAAAACAAAGAATTTATGTGCAGCAGATTAAAAAAAACAAAAACCTCATGTGTAGGCATTGCAAGACCTTAGGTATCCATGGTTCTGACGACTAGCAACTAACCGTCACTATATGAGTGGTCGTATCCTTAGATACCAAAGTTACTGCAACACCTGCACGTGAGGAAAGACAGAGCGAATCAGAAGAACTGTACTACATTACTAATTGGAGGTATTTGCTAATATTATTATTATTACACCTACTACATATTGGGAAAGGATCTTGGAGATGGGAGTACCCCTTTATTTAGCAGAGGTTAGGGTCGGGTAGCAGATTGTAAAGATACTGGAGCTCTGTTGCGCAGAAATTCGGATTACTATGCACATTTGACTCATGAGTAGATGGACGGGCGTACCAGCGCAGGCCTCGGCTCCTTTTTGCTTCTCCCCACTGTCTTCGTATCTGGTTACATAGTGGAGACACAGGCTCTGCTGCAGGACGTCACCTCTGCTCACCACCGTCAGGCGAGAGCCGGGGCGGCACCAGAGGGCAGAAGTGAAGAGGAGCCAAGGACTGCGTGGGGGCGCCAGTATGTCTGTCCACCGGGGCACTTTCACACCCAATTTGTTTGTACAAGAATGAAACACAAATATTTGGAGTAACGGAGCGCTGGATAACAATGGATCCATGGAAATACAATCCTGTGGTGCCTCACATTGCCTAGGCACCTTCTTACGGACAGTTTCCCTTTAAAGTGGTTGTGTGGCACTTTAACCACTTCACCAGTTTCCATTTCTGCACCTTAATATTTTCCTCCCCTTCTTCCCAGAGCCATAACTTTTTTATTTGTCCCTTCAATATGGCCATGTGAGGGCTTGTTTTTTGCGGGAAAAGTTGTAATTTTGAACGACACCAATGGTTTTACCATATAGTGTATTGGAAAACGGGAAAAAAATTCAAAGTTTAGTGAAATTGCAAAAAGTGCAATCCCACACTTACTTTTTTTTTTTTTTTTTGCTAGGCTCACTAAATGCTATATCTGACCTGCCATTATGATTCTCCAGGTCATTATGAGTTCACAGACACCGAACATGTCTAGGTTCCTTTTTTATTTAAGTGGTGAAAAAGAAAAATCCAAATTTGTAAGCGATCTTGTCATTTTCCTAGATCCGCAGCGTCTCCATTTTTCAGGTTCTGGCCCCGAGTGAGGGCTTATTTTTTGCGCCTTAGCTGACGTTTTTATTGATACCATTTTGATTTTTTTTCTCCTGACACCGTTTACCTATCGGATTAATTATTTTTATACTTTGATAGATCAGACGTTTCTGAATGAGGCGATACCAATTATGTGTATTTATTTGTTTTTATTGTTCTATTTTGAATGAGGAAAAAGAGTGGTTTCAGTTTGTGTTTTTTAATATATTTTAAAACTTTTTTTTTCCTTCCTTCAATAGTCACCTTAAAAGACTTGAAGCTGCGATCATCTGATCTCCTGTACTTCAGCCCTTCTATGTGTAGCATAAATCATGAGATTTTCATTGAGAGGCACAGGGGTCTTCTGCAGACCCCCCGGCTGTCATGGCAACCCATCGGGGCCCCGTAATCAGGTGACAGGGGCGCCGATGGGCATGTTTTATGAAGTGTTTCTGGCTGGTGAGTGCTTGATGCCTCTGTCAGAGATTGTTAGAGTCACATGAAAACTTCTCAGATCAGCTGTCACCTACGGGGTAAGATGCAGGCTCAGCGCCGGAGCCCGCATCAAGTGTGGGAACACAACTTTATACGTCCAAGGTCGTGAAGGGGTCAACATTGATGGCCTAAATTGATGGCCTACACTTAGGTCATCAATATCTGATTGGTGGTGGTGCGACACCCAGAAACCCCCGTCGATCAGCTGTTCCCAGTGTAGTTGGCGGCCAGAACTGCTCAGTTGTGGAGCTGCACAGCACAGCTCTGCTGACGGTATAGTGGCCGCCGGTCGGGTACTGCACATGCACCACCCACTCAAATCAATAGCAGGTGGATGTGCAGTACCCGGCCACTATTCTGACGACGGATCTGTGCTGTGCAGCTCCACAACTGAGCAGTTCCAGCCGACACCGGGATCAGCTGATCAGCGGGGTGTGCCCAGTGTTGCACCATCACCAATCACACATCTATATTAAAGTCCCGGACAGCCCCTTCAAGAGAAGACACACTGGGATAGGCTTTATTGTTAGCATTTCCGCTGTGACATATTCACCGTCTCACTCTTCCTCCTTCGCCACATTATTTGGTACATAAGTGTTTGACTTCTTTTCCAGTCTTCTTCAGGGTCTCCAGCAATTGGTCCACGGAGTGGCTACCGGACTCGATCACCACCTTCTTATTCGGCAAATCAATTTCATACTGAACATCTGAAGGAGAAACAACCTCAATCAATAAATGAATAGCGGTCGGGGGACGTACGATACATGGGCAGCAGCGACATTCACATAAAGGCAAGTTATGTGATTACGCAACACAATCCCCTTGAGATGTAAAGGGAATCCGTCAGCAGGTATTTGCTATGTAATCTGAGAGCAGCATGATGTAGGGGCTGAGACCCTGATACCAGCAATGTTTCACTTACTGGACTGCTTGCTGTAGTTTATGATAATCTAGAACAATTCTGTTACAGGAGGACTAGTGTCATGTAGTCCTCCATGTGTGTGACCTCTGTTTAACCCCGTTCCCACCACTGACTAGCAGCTGTGCACACTGTGCATAGGCAGAAAGCTGCCAATCAGTGGTATGGGTGGAGCTGTCTATTAAGTCGAGTGGGAGGAGATTTGGTTTATCTTTAAAAAAAAGCTAAAATATTGTACTGGAAAAATGACCTGAACTTTCAAAATAAGTACACCAGTTTGATCAGGTCCAATAGATCTTTTTAATATTGTATGCAGTTTGTATTGTGAAATCTGGCGACAGATCTACTTTGATCCTACCTTTTCATATTGCACTCAGAGCTTAGAAATATCAAGAAATCTCAGCATTCAGAGAACTGCTAGATCTGCAGCAGATAAAACAGTGATGATATCAAAACTGCAGCGAGTAGCTTAGTGATACATCGCTAGAATCAGAGTCTGACTTTACATCATGCTGCTCTTAGATGGGGTAGCAAAAATCTGGGGACGGATTCCCTTACAAAAAAAAAGTTGATGCCTGTAGTTGCCACTAGAGGGAGCTTGCTGTATAATGTGTATTCACTGAACTTAAAGGGGTTGTCCAGACTTCCAAAATTTATGACCCATCTACAGGACAGTTGGTGTCCAACGCTTAAAATCTGAATTACTCAACTGTTATTCGCTATTTAATTACCCAAAATTAGATTTGCAGGAAGCTCCTCTGTCCCTTGCAAACTTACTACAACGTTTCTTTTAGGAATTTGCAAAAAATCTTGCAGACTTGACTAGATGAGAGACTTAGGACTGGGATCTAAGCGGTAACATTTCTACTTGTGGAGAACGACGAGCCAGGACTAGCAGCTATTCCTGTCTTAAGCATCCTACTTAACCAAATCAGATCTCATACTTTGCTCTGATGAGGGGCAACACACAGAAACATGTGTCTGCAAATAGAGATTCCGGATTGGCTTTTAGAATCATAGAATCATAGAATCATAGAATCGTAGAGTTGGAAGGGACCTCCTGGGCCATCTGGTCCAACCCCCTGCTCAAAGCAGGATTCGCTAAATCATCCCAGTTAGATGTCTGTCCAGCCTCTGTTTGAAGACTTCCATTGAAGGAGAACTCACCACTTCTCGTGGCAGCCTGTTCCACTCATTGATCACTCTAACTGTCAAAAAGTTTTTTCTAATATCTAATCTGTGTCTCCTCCCATTTTGTCCTAAGTCATGTGACAAGGCTCATTATAGGGTCGATATTGACTTTTAGGATTGCTGCTTCCAATAGGTGGTGCTAAAGTTCAAGTCCTCCTCCTCTCTGAAGACTCAATTTGCATCACACACCAGACTGACCTCGCAATGGGGTATAACCACGCACCAGACTGGCGTATGTGCAAACAGCAAACATAAATACCTGGTGTACCTCTCTTGCCACTCCTACCTTGTGTATGAAAAAGCTCTGTCGTTAACCCCTTCACCCCCAAGGGTGGTTTGCACGTTCATGACCGGGCCAATTTTTACAATTCTGACCACTGTCCCTTTATGAGGTCATAACTCTGGAACGCTTCAATGGATCCCGGTGATTCTGACATTGTTGTCTCGTGACTAGAGTTGAGCGATACCGTCCGATACTTCAAAGTATCGTATCGGATGGTATCGGCCGATCTTTAAAAAAAGTATCGGTATCGCCGATTCCGATACCGGAAGTCCCATTCAAGTCTATGGGACTTCCGGTATCGGAATAAGAAAAACCCTTTCCTGCCCTTGTACAGCCTCTCTGGGGTCTGTACGGGCCTTTCGGGGGGCTGTGCCGGCCTGCCAGGGGGTCTGTGCAGGCTCCGGTGGTCTGTGCCGGCCTGCCGGTGGTCTGTGCAGGCTCCGGGGGGCTGTGCCGGCCTGCCGGGGGGCTGTGCCGGCCTGCCGGGGGGCTGTGCAGGCTCCGGGGGGCTGTGCCGGCCTGCCGGGGGGCTGTGCCGGCCTGCCGGGGGGCTGTGCCGGCCTGCCGGGGGGCTGTGCCGGCCTGCCGGTGGTCTGTGCAGGCTCCGGGGGTCTGTGCAGGCATCGTCCGATGGGACTACAAGTCCCATCGGGCGATGCCTGCTACCATGACAGTGATTGACACATTAGCCAATGATGGGACAGTAGTAGTCCCATCATCCGGCTAATGTGTTAAATGTAAAAAAAAAAAAAAAAAAAAAAAAATTACATGCTACATACATACAACATGCATACTACATACATGCTACATTCATACTACATACTACATACATGCTACATTCATACTACATAAATACTACATGCAACATACATACTACATATATACTACATGCATGCTACATACATACTGCATGCTACATACATACCACATATATACTACATACATACTACATGCATGCTACATGCATGCTACATGCTACATACATAACACATATATACTACATGCATGCTACATACATACTACATGCTACATACTACATATATACTACATGCATGCTACATACTACATGCTACATACATACTACATGCATGCTACATACATACTACATACATACTACATATATACTACATGCATGCTACATACATACTACATGCTACATACTACATGCATGCTACATACATACTACATGCTACATAGTACATATATACTACATGCATGCTACATACATACTACATACATACTACATATATACTACATGCATGCTACATACTACATGCTACATACATACTACATATATACTACATTCATACTACATACTACATATATACTACATACATACTACATACATACTACATACATACTACATGCATGCTACATACATGCTACATACATACCACATACATACTACATGCTACATACATACCACATATATACTACATACATACAATACATTCATACAATACATACATAGACATACAGTACATATAACATAGAGTAACATACTTACCAATACTTGTCACATTGTTCCCCGAAGCCATTGTCTATTCCGGGATAAATATTAACATAACAAACCACAAAAATACTCACCCACGATCCGAAGCAGTCCACGAGTGTGTCCCACGACGATCTTGGGTAGAGAACTGCAGCATCAGATGATGCTGCCGTTCTCTACGGGCTGCAGGAATCCAATGACGGAAGGTAGGTATCCTTCCGCACTGTATTCCTCCGCCACTTAAAAAAAAAAAAGTCCCTAGTCTCACTTTATGCCATTGCTGTGTGGGAAATTCCCACACAGCAATGGCATAAAGTGAGACTAGGGACTTTTTTTTTTTTAAGTGGCGGAGGAATACAGTGCGGAAGGATACCTACCTTCCGTCATTGGATTCCTGCAGCCCGTAGAGAACGGCAGCATCATCTGATGCTGCAGTTCTCTACCCAAGATCGTCGTGGGACACACTCGTGGACTGCTTCGGATCGTGGGTGAGTATTTTTGTGGTTTGTTATGTTAATATTTATCCCGGAATAGACAATGGCTTCGGGGAACAATGTGACAAGTATTGGTAAGTATGTTACTCTATGTTATATGTACTGTATGTCTATGTATGTATTGTATGAATGTATTGTATGTATGTAGTATATATGTGGTATGTATGTAGCATGTAGTATGTATGTGGTATGTATGTAGCATGCATGTAGTATGTATGTAGTATGTATGTAGCATGCAGTATGTATGTAGCATGTATGTAGTATGTATGTAGTATATATGTAGTATGTATGTAGTATGTATGTAGTATGTATGTATGTAGTATGTATGTAGCATGCAGTATGTATGTAGCATGTATGTAGTATGTATGTAGTATATATGTAGTATGTATGTAGTATGTATGTAGTATGTATGTAGTATGTATGTAGCATGCAGTATGTATGTAGCATGTATGTAGTATGTATGTAGTATATATGTAGTATGTATGTAGTATGTATGTAGTATGTATGTATGTAGTATGTATGTAGCATGCAGTATGTATGTAGCATGTATGTAGTATGTATGTAGTATATATGTAGTATGTATGTAGTATGTATGTAGTATGTATGTATGTAGCATGCAGTATGTATGTAGCATGTATGTAGTATGTATGTAGTATATATGTAGCATGCATGTAGTATGTATGTAGCATGCATGTAGTATTTTTTTTTTTTTTTTTTTTTTTTTAACATTTAACACATTAGCCGGATGATGGGACTACTACTGTCCCATCATTGGCTAATGTGTCAATCACTGTCATGGTAGCAGGCATCGCCCGATGGGACTTGTAGTCCCATCGGACGATGCTTGCACAGACCCCCGGACATCAGCACAGCCCCCCGGCAGGCCGGCACAGCCCCCCGGCAGTCCGGTACAGACCCCCACAGGGTGCACAGACCACCGGCAGGCCGGCACAGCCCCCCGGCAGGCCGGTACAGACCCCGGGCAGTCCACACAGCCCCCCGGCAGGCCGGCACAGCCCCCCGGCAGGCCGGCACAGCCCCCCAGCAGGCCGGCAGAGACCCCCGGAAGGCCCGAAATGACGGCGCATCATGATGCGCACACACTGCGCATCATGATGACGTCAGGCCGTCAATCAACTGAACTTCCGATTCCGATGCCGAATTCCGATATTGAAAAAATATCGGAAGTCGGTATCGGAATTCCGATACAGCAAGTATCGGCCGATACCCGATACTTGCGGTATCGGAATGCTCAACACTACTCGTGACATATTGTACTTCATGATAGTGGTAAAATTTCAGTCAAATAACTTGCGATTATTTGTGAGAAAAATGAAAATTTGGCAATTTTCCAACTTTGAATTTTTATTCCCTGAAATCACAGAGATACGGCACACAAAAAACTTGATAACTAACATTTCCCACATGTTTACTTTACATCAGCACAATTTTGGAACCAACATTTTTTTTTTAGGAAGTTATAAGGGTTAAAAATTGACCAGCGATTTCTCATTTTTGCAACACCATTATATTTTTACGGACCACATCACATTTGAAGCCACTTTGAGGGGTCTATATGATAGAAAATACCCAAAAGTGACACCATTCTAAAAACTGCACCCCTTAAGGTGCTCAAAACCACATTCAAGACATTTATTAACCCTTTACGTGCGTCACAGGAATTTTTTTGAATATTTAAAAAAAAATGAACATCTAACTTTTTCACAAAAAAATTACTTCAGGTTCAATTTTTTTTATTTTACCAAGGGTAACAGGAGAAATTGGACTGCAAAAGTTATTGTGCAATTTGTCCTGAGTACGCTGATACCTGATATGTGGGGGGGAACGACTGTTTCGGCGCATGGCAGAGCTCAGAATGGAAGGAGCGCCGTTTGACTTTTTCAATGCAAAATTGGCTGGAATTCAGATCGGACGCCATGTCACGTTTGGAGAGTCCCTGATGTACCGAAACAGTGGAAACCCCCTACAAGTGACCCCATTTTGGAAACTAGACCCCTAAGGAACTTATCTATTTATGTGGTGAGAACTTTAAACCCACAAGGGCTTCACAGAAGTTTATCAAGTACAGCGGTACAATTAATAAATCATATTTTTTCCACAAAAATGATCTTTTCACCCCCAATTTTTATTTTCCCACGGGTAACAGGACCCTAAAAGTTATTGTGCAATTTGTCCTGAGTACGCTGATACCCCACATGTGGGGG
Source organism: Dendrobates tinctorius (assembly GCF_039654945.1). Lineage (NCBI taxonomy): Eukaryota > Metazoa > Chordata > Amphibia > Anura > Dendrobatidae > Dendrobates > Dendrobates tinctorius. Next base: position 29,482,356 of record NW_027361688.1, on the reverse strand, counting down.
TAAACCACTATTTGGGCGCATGGCAGAGCTCGGAAGGGAAGCAGCGCCATTTGACGTTTTTGGCTGGAATTGAGATCGGACACCATGTCGCGATTGGAGAAACCCTGATGTACCAAAACAGTGAAAACCCCCCACAAATGACACCATTTTGGAAACTAGACCCCCTAAGGAACTTATCTAGATATGTGGTAAGAACTTTGAACCCACAAGGGCTTCACAGAAGTTTATAACGTACAGCGGTACAATTAAAAAAATCATATTTTTTCCTCAAAAATGATCTTTTCACCCCCAATTTTTATTTTCCCTCGGGTAACAGGACCCTAAAGGTTATTGTGAAATTTGTCCTGAGTACACTGATACCCCACATGTGGGGGTAAACCACTATTTGGGCGCATGGCAGAGCTCGGAAGGGAAGCAGCGCCATTTGACGTTTTTGGCTGGAATTGAGATCGGACACCATGTCGCGATTGGAGAAACCCTGATGTACCAAAACAGTGAAAACCCCCCACAAATGACACCATTTTGTAAACTAGACCCCCCAAGGAACTTATCTAGATGTGTGGTGGGCACTTTGAACCCCCCAGTGCTTCACAGAAGTTTATAACGCCCGGGCGTGAAAATAAAAAATTCATATTTTTTCCACAAACATGATCTTTTAGTCACCATTTTTTTTATTTTCCCAAGGGTACCAGGAGAAATTGGACCCCAAAAGTTGTTGTCCAATTTGTCCTGAGTATGCTGATACCCCATATGTGGGAGAAAACTACTGTATGGGCACACGTCGGGGCTCGGAAGGGAAGTAGTGACGTTTTGGAATGCAGACTTTGATGGAATGGTCTGCAGGTGTCATGTTGCCTTTGGAGAGCCCCTAATGTACCTAAACAGTGGAAACCCCCCACAAATGACCCCATTTTGAAAACTAGACCCCCTAAGGAACTTATCTAGATGTGAGGTGAGCATTTTGAACCCCCAAGGGCTTCACAGAAGTTTATAATGCCAGGGCATGAAAATGAAAAAATCGTATTTTTTCCACAAACATGATCAATTAGTCCCCAATTTTTTTTATTTTCCCAAGGGTAACAGTAGAAATTGACCCCCAAAAGTTGTTGTCCAATTTGTCATGAGTACGCTGACACCCCATATGTGGGAGAAAACTACTGTATGGACACACGTCGGGGCTCGGAAGGGAAGTAGTGACGTTTTGGAATGCAGACTTTGATGGAATGGTCTGCGGGTGTCATGTGCGTTTGGAGAGCCCCTGATGTACCTAAACTATTGAAACTCCCCATAAGTGACCCCATTTTGGACACTAGACCCCCCACGGAACTTATCTAGATGTGTGGTGAGCACTTTGAACCCCCAAGTGCTTCACAGAAGTTTATAACGCTCGGGCGTGAAAATAAAAAAATCATTTTTTTCCACAAAAATGATATTTTTGCCCCCAATTTTTTATTTTCCTAAGGGTAACAGGAGAAATTGGACCCCAAAAGTTGTTTTGCAATTTGTCCTGAGTAGGCTGATACCCTACGTGTGGGGGTAAAACACTGTTTGGGCACATGGCAGAGCTTGGAAGGGAAGGAGCACCATTTTACTTTTTCAACTCAGAAGTCGCATGCTAAAAGACGCTTTCTATTGTAAAAATAGTTTTTGCATCACCACATATTGAAAGCTATAATTTTTCCATATTTTGACCCACCGAGTCATGTGAGGTCTTATTTTTTGCGGGACAAGTTGACGTTTTTATTGGTACCATTTTCGGGCACGTGACATTTTTTTGATCGTTTTTAATTCCGATTTTTGGGACGCAGAATGAACAAAAACCAGCGTTTATCGGTCGTCCATGACAGCACCACCTGAGAGAGGGGATCCGCTCTTCAGGAACAGGAAACCTACAGATACAAAAGGGCGGCACCTCTCCCATGCATCAGTTGGTTTCCTGTTCCTAGAGGACGGGACTTCCTTCAGATCGTCCATCATGGAGTCGCGGAGGGATTCCCAGGCCAGCTGACCGTCCCAGGTAGCAAGGGGGTCTCCTACCTTGGTCAAGCTCGGGTCCCTGGAAGCGCCACGGTGGGGCCGGTTAGGTCGCCACGACGGTGGTAAGAGCAGGTGGAGCCAAGGGTCCGGTGGACAGCCGCCTCCATAATGCCGGCACCAGGAGGTATGTATGTCCCGGACCCCTCCTGGTGCGCTCTCCCCGTGGTCCGGTATCTCTTCCTGTCCGGGCCGGCGGTGGCGCCCGGTCGGTGGGCGCAGGTTGGCGCGCGTGGGGGCTGTGGCCTTGCCTGAGCTGGGGGTGCCGTGCCGGCTCCCTCTGCGCACTCCCCGCAGTCCTCAGACGGGCGGCGGAAGTGACGCGGTGGAAGGGGCGGGGCCGGGGACGCCGAAACCGGAAGTTGGGTGCCGGCCGGCTTCAAGCGTGCGCTGCGTGTGCACGGCGGTACTGGGCGGCGCGCTGTGCCCGGGGATGACCGGAGCATGCGGGGGGAGGTCGCGGGGGGTCCCGGGTGGGAGGTGCCGCGCCAGAACCCTGCTGACCCTGACAAGGAGGCCTTAAAAGGCAGGAGGTGACGCTGCTGGGGTGCTTCTGAAGGCCCAGCGATGGATACGACAGAAGCCCCCATAGAGCAGCTGGACAAGGTGCAGGAGCACCCACAGAAACAGGCCACAGTGAAACCGCATGCGAGTGGCCAGCAGAAGAAGAAACGGACGGGCGAACAAAGCCACAGAAGTTCCTCCAGGCTAAAGGACCCTCCTGCTTCCCTCCGTGATCCAGTACCTGCCTCATCTGCATGGGTAAGAGAACTCCGTGAATGTACCCTGATGCAGTGTTCCCTTATGGGTTTTTTTCGCAGGGGAGGAAAGCTACGGAAAAACAGAAGCACATGGAATGTGCTCTCTGTAGTTGCCCCTTGCCGGACGGCCACCCTAAAAAGTTGTGTCAGCCATGTGTGAGACAAACGGTAGGGGTGGTAGGGGACGTTGGCCCAGGGGTAGATTGACAGGCCCTTACACTCTCCCCCATCCATACAGGTAGCGGAAGAAACGCCGGACTTCACCACAAACCTGAGGGAGATAATCAGGACAGAGATAAAGGCCCTATCTAAAAAGGATTCTTCTAGGAGAAGATAATTTAGTTTCTCAGGTTCAGAGTCCTCGACCGCCCTAAAGATCGATGACTCCTCAGATTCCCCGGCCTCCACTTCGTCTTCTTCGGAGGAAGACTCGAGTCGATTCTGCTTCCCCTTAGACCAGATGGATAAGCTAGTTAAAGCAATAAGGTCCCCCATGGGGGTAGCAGACACAAAGCCGGAACTTTCAGCTCAGGACGTGATGTTCGGGGGTCTAGATCCCAGGAAGCGGAAGGCCTTTCCATTAAATGATAAGGTCCAGAGCCTAATAGATAGGGAATGGAAGAGACCTGAAAAAAGGGGCTCCTTACCTCCTGCCTTCAAGCGGAGGTACCCGTTTGACGACCCAGTGGTAAACAGATGGGATAAGGCCCCTAAGCTGGACGCGGCAGTAGCCAAAGCCTCCAAAAAATCCTCCATACCCTTCGACGACATGGCCTCCTTAAAAGACCCGCTAGATAAGAAAGCGGATTCTTTTTTGAAGGGAACATGGGAGATGTCAGCAGGTGCTCTAAGACCAGCGATAGCTGCCACATGTACGGCCAGATCCATGATGGTCTGGCTAGACCAATTGGATTCCCAACTAAAGGACGGAGTCTCAAGAGCATCTATCCGGAAAACTCTGCCAATCATCCAAAGTGCGGCAGCTTTTTTGGCTGATGCTTCAGCGGACTCTGTGAGGATGGCAGCTAGAACTGTGAGTTTATCTAACGCAGCTCGAAGGGCCCTTTGGTTAAAATGCTGGCCGGGAAATATCCAGGCCAGATCATGACTCTGCTCCATTCCATGTGAGGGTGAATATCTGTTTGGCCCCGTCTTGGATGAACTTTTAGAGAAAGCCGGGGATGATAAAAAGAAGTTCCCCAGTCTACCGAATCCTTCTTACAGACGTCCCTTTACCAGGAACGGCTATTTCCGTAGAAGGCCGTCCAGAGATCAGGGCAGATGGGATGACAAAAGGAGAGGTACAGGTTTCATGTTCGGAGGAGGGGGGCGCCAAGAAGGTCCAGCACGTGACACTAAAAAACCGCCCCAATGACTAGTTGCTGCGGTAGGGGGGAGACTAGCTGCCTTCTACCCAGCCTGGTCCATGATTTCTAATAGTAAATGGATACTGGGGGTGATAGCTGCGGGTCTACGCCTAGAATTCGCCCGGGTTCCCCAAGATCGATTTAAGGTCACCCTGCTCAGGTCTTCCACATCAGAACAAGCTGCCCTGGAGGCCGAGGTGCATGATCTTTGCCGCAATAGAGTCCTAACGGTGGTCCCAGAGGGAGAAACAGGGAAAGGGTTTTACTCCCCCCTGTTCCTGGTCCGTAAACCAGACGGGTCCTTTAGGACTATAATAAATCTTAAATCCCTCAACGAATTCCTGGTCATACACCCGTTTAAGATGGAGACATTTAAATCAACAATAAAATTGCTGTTTGAAAACTGTTTTATGGTGGTGTTAGATTTAAAGGACGCTTACTACCATATTCCCATTCATGCAGCTCATCAGCGGTTTCTCAGGGTGGCGGTTCAGCTGGATGGATCAGTCCAACATTTCCAATATGCGGCCCTCCCCTTTGGGGTGGCAGTCGCTCCCCATGTGTTTACCAAAGTAGTAGCGGAAGTTATGGCCCATCTACGTGAATCAGACATTCTTGTCATCCCCTACTTAGATGACTTCCTGATCGTAGGGAAAACGGCAAAACATTGTTTGGAACAGCTACAAAGGGCAATGTCTGCCCTAGAGGGGTTAGGATGGCTGCTTAACATTAAAAAGTCTCGGTTACAGCCGGTGAGAGTCCAACAATTCTTGGGCCTGATCCTAGATTCTGAGAAACAGGAATGCCGTCTGCCCCCGGAGAAGCTTGTTCGCCTACACCATCAGGTCCTGAACGCTTGCAATAACCCCACCATGTCCCTCAGGAAAGCCATGTCCCTTCTGGGTTCCCTTTCGGCCTGTATCCCGGCGGTCCAGTGGGCCCAGTTTCATTCAAGAACACTACAGGGCGAGGTCTTAAGGCATCAAAGAATCCTTGAGGGTTACTTAGAGGGCCAGCTAACCTTGTCCCGAAACACAAGGGAGTCCCTAGAGTGGTGGCTAGACAAGGATAATTTATCCAAAGGGGTCCCCTGGGAGTGTGACATATCCCGCACAATCACCATGGATGCTAGCCCTACCGGTTGGGGGGCTCATATGGGGGAGATCCTAGTCCAGGGCCTATGGGAGCATCATCAGATAGAAATGTCATATAACCTGAAAGAGTTAACAGCAGTAGAGCAGGCAGCTAAGGAGCTACTTGTGTATCTACAGGGCCATCATGTGCGAGTGTTCTCCGACAATCAGGTCACCGTGGCTTATATCAACCACCAAGGTGGGACTCGTTCCAAACCCCTGATGAATGTGGCAGAATGGTTGTTCTGGCTAGCAGAGCAGCATTTTCAATCTTTAACAGCTCTACATATAAAAGGGAAGGAAAATATCACAGCAGATTTCCTAAGCCGCAATCCACTTAAACAAGGAGAATGGTCCCTAAGCACCTCCATCTTCGACCTGATTGTACAAAAATGGGGACAACCAGAGGTAGACCTCTTCGCTACCAGGGAAAGCAGAAAATTAAAATAATTTTGCTCCCTAAATCCCAGAGAGAACCCCCTGGCGGTATATGCCTTTCTGATAAAGTGGGACTTCAGACTAGCATACGCCTTCCCTCCCCTATCGCTACTACCCCTGGTGATGAAGAAAATCAGGAGAGACAAAGCAAGGGTGATAGTTGTCGCTCCATTTTGGCCCAGGAGGGCTTGGTTTTCTTGCCTCAGGACCATGTCGGTGTCCGACCCTTGGGTCCTTCCGGACATCCCGGATCTCCTATCCCAGGGCCCAGTGTTCCATCCTCAGGTGGCTGGCCTACATCTGACGGCGTGGAGTTTGAATGGACACTGCTGAGAGAAAAAGGCTTCTCCCCAGACCTGATTAACACCCTACTTAAAAGTAGAAAAGTCATCACTACCAAAATCTATGTCAGAATTTGGAAAAAATTCCTGCAGAACTCTGGAGTGGTCGCTGGCGGCTCGGCACCTGTAAACCAAATCTTAGAGTTTCTTCAGAAAGGTCTGGATATAGGGCTCTCCACTAGTACCCTTAAAGTACAAGTATCAGCCTTGGGGGCCCTCTTTAGCTGCAACATTGCGGGTAATTACTGGATCAGTAGATTCATTAAGGCAGCAGGTAGATCCAGGCCAATAGCGAAAGATAGATTCATGCCGTGGGACTTGAGCCTAGTCCTCACGGCTATGACAGAAGCCCCATTCGAACCTATCTCATCAGCTTCCGTAAAAAACCTGTCCCTCAAAGTAGCCTTCTTGGAGCTCTAACCTCAGCTCGTAGGGTAAGCGACAACCAGGCATTATCTAGACGTCCTCCTTATATACAGTTCAAGGACGATAGGGTAATACTCAGACCGGAGCCGGCGTATTTACCTAAGGTAGTTTCCAGCTTTCATAGGACACAGGAGATAGTCCTTCCATCTTTCCTCCCTAATCCAGCTAATGAGAAGGAAGAGAAACTTCACACCTTGGATGTTAGGAAATGCCTCATAGAATATCTTGCAGTTACCGATCCCTGGAAAAAAGATAATGCCCTGTTTGTCTCCCATCAAGGCCCTAGGAAAGGTTGTAGAGCGTCAAAAAATACACTAGCCAGGTGGATTAGAGAAGCGATCTCAATAGCATACACCTCAAAAGGCAGGTCGCCACCCCGGAAGCTGAGGGCGCATTCCACCAGAGCCATGGCGACCTCGTGGGCCGAGAGATCAGAAGTTTCCATTGACCAGATATGTAAGGCGGCTACTTGGTCCTCTCCGGGCACCTTTTATAGTCATTATAGGCTAGACTTGGGTGCTTCCACAGACCTCTCCTTTGGTATAAGGGTGCTGCAGGCTTTAGTCCCTCCCTAAATAGTTATTACTCTCTGTAAGTCTCTCAGGTGGTGCTGTCATGGACGACCGATAAAGTCTTAGTTACTCACCGGTTAACGGTGTTTTTCGGAGTCCATGACAGCACCCGTATATTCCTTCCCTTTAGTTTGGGTGTGCACTTCTTCCTCTTGTATGTACACTGGTTTTATGTTTTGGTGGTTTTATGCAATGAAAACTATTTTATATAAAAAATAATTATTTTTGCATCGCTTTATTCTGCGAGCTATAACTTTTTTTTATTTTTTCGCTGATGATGCTGTATGGCGGCTCGTTTTTTGCGGAACAAGATGACGTTTTCAGCGGTACCATGGATATTTATATGCGTCTTTTTGATCGCGCGTTATTACACTTTTTGTTTGGCGGTATGATAATAAATCATTATTTTTTGCTTTGTTTTTTATTTTTATTTTTTAAGTGGTTCGCTAAAGGGGTTAACTAATGGGACAGTTTTATAGGGCGGGTTGTTACGGACGCGGCGATACCTAATATGTGTACTTTTATTGTTTTGGTTTTTTTTTATTTCCAAAAAATGGATTTATTGGGGGAATATTTTTTTTTTTTTTCTAATTTATTTAGCAATTTTTTAAAATTATTTTAACACTTTTTTTTATTTTTTTTTTACTTTATTACATAGTCCCAGGTGGGACATCACTGTCCTGTGACAGATCACTGATCTGTCACATCACAGATCACTGTGACAGATCAGCGATCTGTCAAAGGCACTACTGCAGACTTCCTCATGCCTGCGCTTTGCAGGCACTGAGGAAGCCAGCTCCCCTGCAGGCCCCCGAAGGCCCCCGTCGCCATCTTGGTTTCGGGTGCCTGCAGGGAAAGAGCCCCCCACAGCAGCGCTGCACATTGCGCTGCTGTGGGGGGCTCAGGGAAGCACGGAGGGAGCCCCCTCCCTGCCAATGCTTCCCTTTAACCCCTGGTACACCGCGATCATGTTTGATCACGGTGTGCAAGGGGTTAACATGTCGGAGGTGGTCCGTGACCGCCCCTGACACATAGTGCCGGGTGTCAGCTGTATAATCAGCTGACACCTGGCCGCGATCACCGGCGCTCACCACGTGGGCACCGCTGATCGTGCTAGCGTACTATCCCATCCAAGGGCATAGGGGCCCGGGTCCCATGGACGGGATAGTACGTCTGATGTTAGAAAGGGGTTAATACTGTTCAGGTAGAGCTATCCGATAGTGCTATCCATGAAGAAAGTGATCGGATAGAGCTATCCCATAGCTCTATTCCTAAAGGAAATGAACCGGTAGAGCTATCCGATAGCTCTATTCCTAAAGGAAATAAACGGGTAGAGCTATCCGATAGCGCTATCCCTCAGTGATCCTGAGCATAAGCTATTTCACATGGTTGAGCGCACTTGGGATCTGCCCCCAAGGCCCTGCCCATGCCCAATGTTTGGTCCGTAGACCGCGGCTAGGAGTTAGTCCCGCTTTTGACCTTCAGCACTCAGGAGAGGGAAAACCTCCAGTGGAGGAAACCTCTAGGGCACCATAGCTGAAAGGCTGCTCTTCCCTTAAGCTGTAGATGTTCATTGATGAGAACAGAGACCGAACCCGGAATCTGCCTCGATGTGCAGTAGGACACCCACTTGTTCAGTGAGTGCATCTAGCTGCAGAAAGTCCAGTAAAGTCATATCCAATTGTGGAGAACAGAGACCGAGCCCGGAATCTGCCTCATTGTGCAGTAGGACACCCACTTGTTCATTGAGTGCGCCTAGCTGCAGAAAGTCCAGTAATGTCATATCCAGTGGTGGAGAACAGACACTGAGCCCGGAATCTGCCTCGTTGTGCAGTAGGACACCCACCTGTTCAGTGAGTGCATCTAGCTGCAGAAAGTCCAGTAATGTCATATCCAATGGTGGAGAACAGAGACCGAGCCCGGAATCTGTCTCGTAGTGCAGTAGGACACCCACTTGTTCAGTGAGTGCATCTAGCTGCAGAAAGTCCAGTAATGTCGTATCCTGTTGTGGAGAACAGAGACCAAACCTGGAATCTGCCTCTTTTTGCTGATGTAAAGTTGTCGTCTCCAGCTGGATCCCATGTTCATTGTGGGTTCACAGCGAGACCCTGCTCTGCCTCACCTGCAATATAAGTGTCACAAAATTAGTAAAACAGTAAAGATTAATATATGTACAAGCAGACAGATTATAATGAGAGGGGCAACAGAAGACATTTACATGTCATCCTTTATCTATAGGTTATAATACTGTACTATGTAATACATAATGGGTATTATTTAATGTCTATGTTCAGGTATGTTCTACATCCTATCAGTGCTGTGATATGAATAGCACCCTGCTTATTATTTTAGGATCTTCTATGTTTAGATTACAGCTTACTAGCAATCCCTCCCTCATGGTATATATACAGTACTGCACCTTGTTCCTATATCCCCATGAAAAAGCTGTGATTAATGGTGAAACAAGTGTCAGGGTTAGGTGGTGGAGTGGCAGTTTTGGTACTATAGCATGCTTAATTGTACTTAGTACTGACTTGAGTTTTTACTATTAGTTTTCTGTGTTACTAAGGCTTAGCATTTGTACAAGTATTTGCTTATGGCATCTGGTAGTACATTGGATATAGAGCACTTTTTATTCTGCCGTCAGCTCTTTTGATTTTTTACATTTGCACTTTAAGTCAGTATTGCTATGTATAAAATGTGATCATGATTAAATATTCATCTGTTTGCTTTTGCCATGACCACCCACTGTAGTTTGTGTTTTTTATTTGTAGTCATATACTCATCCAATATTGTTATGTATTGTGATTTATTAAAGATGATTTATATTATTCTTTATTGTATTTGTGATTTGAGAATGACAACTCCCATTCTCCTGTAGTCCAGCCAATCTTGGCTCACAGACTGATGATATAGCTTGCATAAAGAAAAGTAACGCATAGATATTTAGGCCATTAGTGCCCAATTCCTAATTATTTAGCCTATTGCCTGTTAATACTAATACATAACATAGATCATAAAACATATTTATAAAGCTCTAAAACCTTACAATCGGTTTTTGTTGGCATAGGCCAGAAGTTCCTGAAAAACAAACTTCATGACGACTTTATATTTCTCTCTGTCTTTGTCCAGGACAAGATGTTTCTCAAAATATTGAGGAGGCGGAGGAGTAGACAAAGGAGGAGTCAGAGGAGGAGGCGGAATAAGTCCTCTGCCCTCTTGTTTTGTAAATGATAGTGTATAAATAATGAGTTGTTCATTAATGGACATTGATTCTACTCTGTCGCTCTGAGATTGAGGGCCAGGAAATTTTAAGAAATTGCTTGAACTGCAGTTCAATAATATATTGCTTAGGATGGCAGATTTTTAGTTTATGCAAGTTATGGAGATTAGAACAGATTATATTTATGGTAGTAAGCATTCTTCTTATCAACATGAAGAAAAAAGGAACTTACTGTCCGAGGCGGCGACCACAGTCTAATCTGGCATGTAGATGGTTACATAATCGGGGCCAGGCGTAGAGATGTCGGTGTTTTCGGCAGTGGGTCCATGAGCAACTTCGTCATTTACAATATTTCTATTATCCCAATGTTCTCCTGTAAGGTGTAACATTCAAATTAACATTACTAAAATAAAAGCTTCTATGTTTGTTAAAGAATATCAACATTTTACAGGTTTTATAACGGCTAATTTGTAAAGTATGGAAACAGAAGGATCAAACAACCAGTTATCTCCTTATAGAGATTTTATATTAGGCTGCGGTTTTTCTATTACGCATATGTTAGAAAAGCCTGAGAACTTACTGTCAAAGATGATCACATCCTCATCTGAATCTATAGTGTACAACATATAATCAGGGCCTGTAACACAAAACATTGAAATCAGCATTTCAAAAGAAAAATATTCGATGTTTCTTCTAGATTGTTTCCTTTTTGTCTACAGTAAATTCACTGTCAAGATCTATTAAGAGATTATTTTTAGTGTAAAATGTTGCTTTTGTGTTTTTTTATGCTAATTTTCAGTTGCGGTTTACATTACTAGGAAATTGTATGAGATTTCAGAAATCTCCTGCGCACATTGCTGATTAGTCATCGGTATTTTGTGCTTTGCAGGTTTCTTTGGACATAAAGCACGTCACTTCTTTTAGTGTTTTTTCATCCATTGACTTCAATAGGTGGTGAAAAACCCCAGAAAATCCGCACCAAAAATGCAAGTATCGTGTTTTGCTGTATTTTTTTTGTGCTAAAACCAGATTCTATGGAATAGGACTTTTTTTTTAACACTAAACTTTATCAGCATGCTCAAGAGATAAATCGAGCACGCCAAAACCGCTGCCAGAAACACACAAAAAAGCATCAAAAATGCTGCAAAATGCATTAATGTCAGATTAGTGAGGCTGTACGTACCGTCAGGATCAGCCCTATTCTCTGTATCTGCCTTCGTGGAGTCTTTTCCGGTATCTTTTCTCCAGCATTTCTTTATCAGAAGTCTATAAAATGATAAAACAGAAGTCATGTAGCAAATTGTAAAGTACAGTCTATCTGTGTTCTGCAGAATGTTATGAAGACATTTATTTTTCGTCGTCTATTTTGTCTCTCCCGATCTGCAGTCATTTTTGTGATCTATGACAATCAGCATTTTTTTCAATTCTACAGAAAAGTCCATTGTGCTCGGACAGGTGAGAGCCGGCTTATGACCCACTAAACATCTCTAGATGATTCCCTTTCCTGAATCGTGTGATGACCTGAAGATGAGATGTTTCTTCTATAGACTCCCGTGTAGCCCACAAATCAGTATAAGACTTACCCACAGATGATGGTACAGACGACACTGGAGAAGAATCCAAGGAAGAAGTAGACGGCAGGATGTAGAGTAACCATAATGAAGTATTCTATTGGAAGAAAAGAATAGACGTCAGATATCTGGAGCTACTAATATAGACATTATATTTTGCACCTCATTTATGTAACCAGACCTAGGATCATTCCTATGAGTAAGGGGACACATACACAACACATAGCTGTCGGCCCATGGTTCAGCTGATCTGTTCAGCCGGCAGATATTTCTCCTGACTCCTCCATACACAGGAGCGCTAAGTCTGCCGATCGCACCTGTGTTCTATGTAAGAAAGCCGCTGGTAGATTCCTCTGGCGGCGGCTTATTTAGCTGGGAACAAAAAGATCAACACTTGGACTGTCGGCAGAGCTGCTGATATTTGGGAATTGGTCTGTCACTGGTCTCATGTGTATGGGGGTCTGAACTCTAAGACTGAACAGATCAGGAAAATAGTAAATACCAACAAGTTGGATAAATTCCCCAATTACCTGTAATGCAACTACGGAGCACCACCACCGGGGGGAGCTGTTATGGGAAAAAAGTTTTGCACTTACTGTACTGTATACAGATAGGGTATACAGATAAGTTGCTCAAACCAAGGACCACAGCTATCACTGACAAAGGCTACCAAAAACAGCACCAATACATAGCCACCCAAGAACAAAAAAGAGGCAGGAAAAATTAACCCCTCCATGACCAGGCCAGGGAAAGAAAAGCAAGAATCACACCCCGACTTGGATCATGACATTACATAAATTTGTAACTATTTTCCCCTAAAGTATTGATGAAGTCACACATATGAATATCAGAGATACAGGTGACTTCCTTTTCTCTTACAGGGGATCTCCATTCAAGCTTACAATTTGTTTGAGCCTGGAATAGGGAATATGTGATGGGAGAAGGCTCCTGGAATTACAAGTGACACATGAAAAATCCTCCAAGAAATGCACCATGTGACTTACTAACAATAACCCCATGTTGGATAAATATCTGGGAAAACACTTACCTCCAGGGGCCAAAGCCCGGAATGCTGGCGGCGGATGTTGATAGGAGCGCCTTGTACAGATCTTATTAATCAGTCACGATCAGAAGAAATCAAAACAGCAGATTATCCCGGAGGAATATCGCTAGTTGTGTAACACACAGTGAGTCTTTCCAGACAAAGCCTCTTCCTGCAGTGTCATTCCTTATAACCCCTCAGTCCGTGAGGTCACAATAGTGTTCTAAGTGTGACATCACAGAGGAGCGGAACACGAGTGACATCACAGAGGAGCGGAACACGAGTGATGTCACAGAGGAGCGGAACACGAGTGATGTCAGATACTTGTAACCACTAAAGATCAAGCAGCTTCATTCATTTATATTATATCTGTTTCTTAACCCCTTTATCCCTAAGGGTGGTTTGAACGTTAATGACCGGGCCAATTTTTACAATTCTGACCACTGTCCCTTTATGAGGTCATAACTCTGGAACGCTTGCAAGGATCCTGGTGATTCTGACATTGTTTTCTCGTGACATGTTGTGCTTAATGTTAGTGGTAAAATTTCATTTATGTAGCTTGCGTTTATTTGTGAAAATAATGGAAATTTGGTAAAAATTTTGAAAATTTAGTATTTTTCCAACTTTGAATTTTTATGCCCTTAAATCACAGAGATTTGGCACCCAAATAACTTAATAAGTAACATTTCCCACATGTTTACTTTACATAAGAACAATTTTGGAACAAAATGTTTTTTTTTTTAGGCAGTTATAAGGGTTAAAATTTGACCAGCGATTTCTCATTTTTACAACACCATTTTTTTAAGGACCACAGCACATTTGGAGTCACTTTAAGGGGTCTATATGATAGAAAATACTGAAAAGTGACACCATTCTAAAAACTGCACCCCTCAAGGTGCTCAGAACCATATTTAGGAAGTTTATTAACCCTTCAGGTGCTTCACCGGAATTTTTTGAATGTTTAAAAAAAAAAAAAAAGAGAACATTTAACTTTTTTTCATAAAAAAAAATTACTTCAGGTCCTATTTTTTTTTTTATTTTACCAAGGGTAACAGGAGAAATTGGACTGCAACCGTTATTGTGCAATTTGTCCTGAGTACGCTGATACCTGAGATATTTGTAGACATCTATTAAGTCTCCTCTCAGTCTTCTCTTTTGCAGGCTAAACATTCCCAAATCCTGTAACTGTTCCTCATAGGACAGGGTTTGCAGACCGGTCACCATTCTGGTCAGTCTTCTCTGAACTTGCTCCAGTTTGTTGATGTTTTTTTTAAAATGTGGCGCCTAAAACTGGACACAGTATTCCCGATGAGGTCTAACCAAAGAGGAGTAGAGGGGGATAATGACTTCACGTGATCTATGCTTCTGTTAATACATCCTAGAATTGCATTTGCCTTTTTTGCTGCTACATCACATTGTTGACTCATGTTCAGTCTTTTTCACATGTGCTGTTGCTTAGGCCTATTCCTCCCATTCTGTATATGCTTTTTTCATTTTTATTGCCCAGATATAGTACTTTGCATTTTTCCCTGTTAAAAACCATTCTGTTAGTTGCTGCCCACTGCTCCAGTTTATTTATATCTTTTTGAATCCTCTCTCTCTCTTCTCTAGTATTAGCTATCCCTCCTAGCTTTGTGTCATCAGCAAATTTAATCAGTTTACCCTCAATCCCTTCATCTAAATCATTGATAAAGATGTTCAACAATACAGGGCCCAGGACAGAGCCCTGTGGTACCCCACTTGAGACATTCTTCCAACTGGATGTGCAGCCATTTACGACCACTCTTTGGGTCCGATCACTAAGCCAGTTATGAATCCACCTAACAGTTGCCTTGTCCATTCCATACTTAGTCATTTTTTCAATAAGGATTGTGTGAGATACCTTGTCAAATGCTTTGCTGAAGTAAAGATATACTATATCTACAGCATTTCCCTGATCCACCCAGTCAGTGATTCTGTCATAGAAGGAAGTTATAGCGTGTTTGTGGCGGCTGGGCCATAACTATAATGGGGCAGTTCGCAGTCACACAGGAGCTCTGGAGACTGGGAGGGCCTAGAAGGTCCCTTTTTCACAACTGAGAAGTTCAGTGCAAATAAAAACCTTGTGATAGTTCAAAATTCTGTTGAAGTTTTTTTATTGGGGCCATTCAAGTTTTGCCCAGGTTGGTAAAGAAGTAGATATGAGCTATTTAGCTAGCTAGATGATAGATTGATAATAGATAGATGATAGATAGATAATAGAAAGACAGATAAATAAATAGATGATAGATAGATAATAAATAGATAGAAAATCGATAGATAATAGTACAAAACAGAGAAAAAACGGAGCAAAAAAAAAACACCATCCAGTAAAAAGCAATATATACTTTATTTATTCGCATAAAAAGATATACGTGCCAGTAATAAGGCCTTTACAATAGAAGAAAAGGGAGAAACACTGCGGCCAATACAGGGGTACGCATGATGACACTGCGGCCAAAAATCATAAATAATCAAAAATCATAAATATACAATGAGATGATGCATAACTATTATCAAATCATTATGCCCATGCATAGTATTGTAAGTATTGCTTACCCATAGTCGTTACAGGGAGGTACACTGACGCACCAGCGACTATGGGTAAGCGATACTTACAATACTATGCATGGGCATAATGATTTGATTATTGTTATGCATCATCTCATTGTATATTTATGATTTTTGATTATTTATGATTTCTGGCCACAGTGTCATCATGCGTACCCCTGTATTGGCCGCAGCATTTCTCCCTTCTCTTCTATTGTAAAAGCTTATTACTGGCACGTATATCTTTTTATGCGAATAAATAAATTATATATTGCTTTTTACTGGATGGTGTTTTTTTGCTCCGTTTTTTCTCTGTTTTGTACATTCGTAGTGGGAGCATTTCCATTTTTCCGCTTGTTGAAAGGCACCATGCCTTAGTCTTTGGATTGAAGTTGTATCTTCAGTACTGATTATAGATAATTTGTGCTTATTTTGCCTTATTCGTTCTCATAGATAATAGATAGATATTAAAAAAATGGAGGCAAAACACCACTGAAAGTGAAAAAAATAGAAGTGCTTCTGTTTAATAGCCCATCATGGTGACATTTCGGCTCACACTGAGCTTGTATAGACAGATAGAGATAGACAGATAGATAATAGATAGATGATAGATAATAGATAAAGAGATGATAGATAAGAGATAGCTAGATATCTAGATAGATCGTTAGATAGATAGATCGTTAGATAGATAGATAATAGATAGATGGTAGGTGATGTGCGCTGTAGTTGTGATCCCTCCACCTCAGCCAAAGCGCAAAAACCGACTGGAATGGAGAAGGTCAGTAATATCTGTGTTCAGTTTTGGATTGAGGTGCTAAGGGCCCACCAGAAATCAACTCCAGGGCCCCACGTTTCAGCTACATGTAAATGTGACATCATCCTCAATCACAAATTTGTACAACAATTAGTGACAGGGGAAGATGCTGAAGGTGTTATCTGAGCATGCTCGGGTGCTAACCGAATGTCTCAGGCATGCTCGAATAATTTGTTTGATTCCCCGTGGCAGCATGTCTTGTGGTTGTTTGATAGCCGCAACACATGCAGGGATTGACTAACAAACAGGGAATCCCTGCATGTGTTGTGCCTGTCGAACAGCGACAAGACACAGCCATATTTTTTGAGCACGCCGAAGACACTCGGATAGCACCTGAGCATGCTCAGATAACACCTTATCCCAACACGTTCGCTCATCACTAATAACAATGAACTGAGTAGATTAAAGAAACCACAACCACAACAAAATGAATGGATTGTAACGCCTCGTAGCATTGTTAGAAGCTATCATTTACTGTCTTGTACAAGTCTATAAAAAGTCCCATAAAATGCAGACAGAACAAAATGTATTCATCTGATGCATTCCTCCAAAATGACTCACAGCAGAATAGGAAACTCAAGCGTTTTCAAGCTCAAGCTTCAGCCACGTCACATAATCTACAATCTGCATTCAGTGCACAGCTATAACGGGAGACAGAGTTTATAGGTTAGGTAGCATAAGATCCCATGTAGACCAAACAATGAGCCTGATTGTAGAATGACAGCAGTGACATCCTCAGTGTTAGGGCTCATGCAGACAAGCGTATAAATAGGACGTGTTCTGTCCGTTTTTTTATTATCTGCCCTGCTGAAGTCACGTTGACAGAGCGGCGACTTCATTTCTGCTCTGCTCTGTTGACAGGGTGGGACTGCCAACATCATCCTGATTGACAGCTGGTTCCCTGCTTTCACACTCCGTCGACAGAGCGGGGAATAAAAGAAGCCGCTGGCAGAGGCAGCTGAATTGCCGGCATTAGCAGTCTGTGACTGCTCTGTACCAGCTAAGAATGGCACCAGGACAACAGGCAGGTAGGTAGAAACTACTGCATGTGAAGCTGCTAATGCCCTTTAAAGGTGACTTGTCGTTTATAATAAATGTTTGGCTTTTCACCATGTGTAAATCCCGCCGTTCTCCTGAATCCGGCGCTGGTTTTCTTTTGTTCCTGCTCCTCTCCGTTCCTGAGATATGGCCCTTTCTTTCCTTTATAT
The DNA here is from genome assembly GCF_039654945.1 of Dendrobates tinctorius. Lineage (NCBI taxonomy): Eukaryota > Metazoa > Chordata > Amphibia > Anura > Dendrobatidae > Dendrobates > Dendrobates tinctorius. The sequence goes on along the minus strand of NW_027361688.1, from coordinate 29,464,858 downwards.
AAATCTACTTTATGCAGTCCAGGGGGCGTGGTCCTCACCTCTTTCCTGTAGATGTCTACATGAGGACCACACCCCCTGGGCTACATAGAGTAGATTTATGTAAAGGAAAGAACGGACCATATCTCAGGAACGGAGAAGAACAGGAACAAAAGAAAAACAGCACAGTATTCAGGACAACAGCAGCATTTACACCATGCAAAAAAATTACATATTTATAGCAAGTGATTAACTCCCTTGAAATGGAGCTAAACATCAATATCCTTTTAAAAAGGTTGCTAACTTATAGACAAGCCATCTACAGGTCACAGCAGCTAAGCTTCAGTGATTACCTCCTTATAAGAAACCAATGTGACTTTCTAATTAAAAATATTTCTGCCGCATAACACAGCCGAGTGCTATCCGAGTTTTAATAGAGAGTACTAGGACCAATGTTATACTATGGGGCAGTGCAGATCAGCGATTCGGCATATATACCGTATTTTCCGCTTTATAAGACGCACTTTTTTTCCCCCCAAACTTGGGGGGAAAATGGGGGTGCGTCTTACAAAGAGGATATACCTTATCGTGTGTAGGCCGCAGGGGTGTCCGGGAGTCTCCGGGTGTCCGTCGGCGCTGTGGGTGTCTCCGGTTCCCATCCCGGGGATCTGCCGACATTTTGCGACAGGCCAGAGCCCCGGGGCTCCCTCTCGGTTCCCTCTGTATTGGCTGGCTCCGGCAATATGGCAGCCGCCGCCGGGGACGGCGCATGCTCTGATGGTGATCTCAGGACTGAGATCTCGAAGGATGAGATTTGAGCGCTGAAATCTCATCCATTGAGATCTCAGTCCCGAGATCACCATCAGTGCATGCGCCGTCCCCGGCGGCGGCCGCCATTTTGCCAGAGCCAGCCAATACAGAGGGAACCGAGAGGGAGCCCCGGGGCTCTCACCTGTCACAAAATGTCGGCAGGGCCCCGTGATGGGAACCGGAGACACCGCTGGGCACGTGGAGACACGGCTGGGCACCCGGCGACACCCACAGTGCCAACGGGCACCCAGAGATGCCCGGACACCCCTACAGCCTACACCCGGTAAATGTCGGCAGAGCCCCCCTGATAGCAGCACAGACCCCTGGCAGCAGGACAAGACCCCCTGATAGCAGCACGAGCCGCCATGGTAGCAGCACAGACACCTGGCAGCAGCATAAGCCCCCTGATAGCAGCAAGAGCCCCGCTGGTAGCAGCACAGACCCCTGGCAGCAGCACAAGCCCCCTGGCAGCAGCACGAGCCCCCCTGGCAGCAGCACAAGCCCCCCTGGTAGCAGCACGAGCCCCCCTGGTAGCAGCATGAGCCCCCCTGTTAGCAGCACAGACCCCTGGTAGCAGCACGAGCCCCCCTGGCAGCAGCACGAGCCCCCCTGGTACCAGCATGAGCCCCCCTGGCAGCAGTACGAGCCCCACTGATAGCATCACGAGCCCCCCTGGCAGCGCGCTGCACATCGGAGCACCCTCTCATCCCTTCCTGCGGCCTGCAGTATCACCCCACTCCTGCCTCCTCAAGCAGCGACCCTGGGACCCCGCTTTACCGCAGCCACCACCCCCGGTAAGCAATAAGACACCTGGATTATAAGATAAACCACCATTTTATTAACCCCTTCACGACCAATGACGCCACATAGGCGTCATGAAACCTGGTTCAAATCTGACCAGTGACGCCTATGTGGTGTCATGACTTCAAAGCCCCCCTGCGGGTCGGGTGACCGGGGTCACTGAAAGGTCACCTGACCCGCAGATACAAGGGGCTTTGTAATTCACCACAGGGGGTGTGGCTTCGCCCCCACGTGGCTACGATCGCTCTGATTGGCTGTTAAAAGTGAAACAGCCAATCAGAGCGATAGTAATATTTCATCAATGAAAATTGATGAAATATTACAATCCAGCCATGTCCGACGCTGCTGTAGCATCGGACATGGCTGGAGACACCGATATCGTCCCCCCGCAACTGAATGACAGCGGCGATCTGTCGCCGCTGTCATCATCTGCCCCCTCCCATTTCCTCTGCTCCCCGCCAGCCTCCGATCCCCCCCTCACCCCCCCCCGGTACCTCCTGAGTCCCCCCGTCCCTCCCGGTGTCCCTCGGGTCCGGATGATGGGCGCCGCCATCTTTGAAAATGGCGTGCGCATGCGCTGTGCGCTCGCCCGAATCTGCCGGCTGCAGATTCCATTCTTTCATTTTGATCACTCTCACAGTGATCAAAATGAAAGAAAAAGTAAATAAACCCCCCGATTATCACCCCCATAGGTAGGCAGAACTAATAAAATAAAGAAAATATTTTTATTTTTATTTTTCCATTAGGGTTAGGGTTAGGGTTGAAAAGAGGGTTAGTGTTAGGGTTAGGGTTGAAAAGAGGGTTAGGGTTAGGGTTAGGGTTAAAAAGAGGGTTAGGGTTAGGGTTAAAAGAGGGTTAGGGTTGAAAAGAGGGTTAGGGTTGGAAAGAGGGTTAGGGTTAGGATTGGAAAGAGGGTTAGGGTTGGAAAGAGGGTTAGGGTTGGAATGAGGGTTAGGGTTGGAAAGAGGGTTAGGGTTGGAAAAGGTTAGGGTTGGAAAGAGGGTTAGGGTTGGAATTAGGGTTAGGGTTGGAATTAGGGTTAGGGTTGGAATTAGGGTTAGGCTTGTGGTTAGGGTTATGGTTAGGGTTGGGATTAGGGTTCGGGGTCTGTTGGGGTTAGGGTTATGGTTAGGGTTGGAATTAGGGTTAGGGATGTGTTGGGGTTAGGGCTGTGGTTAGGGGTGTGTTGGGGTTAGGGCTGGAGTTAGAATTGAGGGGTTTCCACTGTTTAGGCACATCAGGGGGTCACCAAACGCGACATGGTGCAACCATTGATTCCAGCCAATTTTGCGTTCAAAAAGTTAAACGGTGCTTCCTCCCTTCCAAGCCCCGATGTGTGCCCAAACAGTGGTTTACCCCAACATATGGGGCATCAGCGTACTCAGGAAAAATTGCACAACAACTTTGGGGTTCTAATTTCTCCTGGTACCCTTGGGAAAATAAAAAATTGGGGGCTAAAAAAATATTTTTGTGGAAAAAAATTTTTTTTTAATTTTCACGTCTCTGCGTTATAAAGTTCTGTGAAGCACTTGGGGGTCCAAAGTGCTCACCAGGCATCTAGATAAGTTACTTGGGAGGTCTAGTTTCCAAAATGGGGTCACTTGTGGGGGGTTTCTATTGTTTAGGCACATCAGGGGTTCTGCAAACGTAATGACGACCGCAGACCATTCCATCAAAGTCTGCATTTCAAAACGCCACTACTTCCATTCCGAGCCCTTACGTGTGCCCAAACAATAGTTCCCCCCCATATATGGGGCACCAGCGTACTCAGGACAAACTGTACAACAACGTTTGGGGTCCAATTTATCCTGCTACCCTTGTGAAAAAAAAAATTGCTGGGTAAAAATCATTTTTTTTGAGGAAAAAAAAATATTTTTTATTTTCACATCTCTGCGTTATAAACTTCTGTGAAGCACTTGGGGGTTCAAGGTGCTCACCACACATCTAGATAAGTTCCTTAGGGGGTCTAGTTTCCAAAATGGGGTCACTTGTGGGGGGGTTCCACAGTTTAGGTACATCAGGGGTTCTGCAAATGTAACATGATGCCCGCAGACCATTCCATCAAAGTCAGCATTTCATAATGTCACTACTTCCCTTCCGAGCCCCGACGTGTACCCAAACAGTGGTCATCCCCCACATATGGGGTATCAGCGTACTCAGGACAAACTGGACAACAACATTTGGGGTCCAATTTATCCTGCTATCCTTGTGAAAAAAAAAATTGCTAGCTAAAAATCATTTTTTTTGAGGAAAAAAAAATATTTTTTATTTTCACGGCTCTGCGTTATAAACTTCTGTGAAGCACTTGGGGGTTCAAGGTGCTCACCACACATCTAGATAAGTTCCTTGGGGGGTCTAGTTTCCAAAATGGGGTCACTTGTGGGGGGGTTCCACAGTTTAGGTACATCAGGGGTTCTGCAAATGTAACATGATGCCCGCAGACCATTCCATCAAAGTCAGCATTTCATAATGTCACTACTTCCCTTCCGAGCCCCGACGTGTACCCAAACAGTGGTCCCCACCCACATATGAGGTATCAGCGTACTCAGGACAAACTGGACAACAAATTTTGGGGTCTAATTTATCCTGGTACCCTTGTGAAAATAAAAAATTGCGCACTAAAAAATAATTTTTTGAGGGAAAAAATCTTTTTTTTATTTTCACGGCTCTGCGTCATAAACTTTTGTGAAGCACTTGAGGGTTCAAGGTGCTCACTACACATCTAGATAAGTTCCTTAGGGGGTCTAGTTTCCAAAATGGGGTCATTTGTGGGGGAGCTCCAATGTTTAGGCACACAGGGGCTCTCCAAACACGACATGGTGTCCGCTAACGATTGGAAGTAATTTGCATTTCAAAAAGTCAAATGGCGCTCCTTCCCTTCTGAGCCCTGCCGTGTGCCCAAACAGTGGTTCCCCCCCACATATGGGGTACCAGCGTACTCAGGACAAACTGGACAACAAGATTTGTGGTCCAATTTCTCCTGTTAGCCTTGTGAAAATTAAAAATAGTGTGCTAAAAATCATTTTTGAGGAAAAAAAATTATTTTTTATTTTCACTGCTCTGTGTTATAAACTTTTGTGAAGCACTTGTGGGTTCAAAGTGCTCCCTACATGTCTAGATAAGTTCCTTAGGGGGTCTAGTTTCCAAAATGGGGTCACTTGTGGGGGAGCTCCAATGTTTAGGTGCACAGGGGCTCTCCAAATGCGACATGGTGTCCGATAACGAGTGGAGCTAATTTTCCATTCAAAAAGTCAAATGGTGCTCCTTGCCTTCCGGGCCATGCCGTGCACCCAAACAGTGGTTTATGACCACATATGAGGTATCTGTGCACTCAGGAGAAATTGCTCAACAAATTTTAGGATCGATTTTATCCTGTTGCCCATGTGAAAATGAAAAAACTGAGGCTAAAAGAAAATTTTTGTGAAAAAAAAGTATTTTTTTTTTTTACAGATCAATTTGTGAAGTACCTGGGGGTTCAAAGTGATCACTATGCATCTAGATAAGTTCCTTGGGGGGTCTAGTTTCCAAAATGGGGTCACTTGTGGAGGAGCTCCAATGTTTATGCACACAGGGGCTCTCCAAACACGACATGGCAACCGCTAAATATTCCAGCATATTTTCCATTCAAAAAGTCAAATGGCGCTCCTTCCCTTCTGAGCCGTGCCGTGCTCCCAAACAGTGGTTTATGACCACATATGAGGTATCGTTGTACTCAGGAGAAATTGCCCAACAAATTTTAGGATCCATTTTATCCTGTTTCCCATGTGAAAATGAAAAAATTTATGCTAAAAGAAAATTTTTGTTGGAAAAATTAAAATGTCCATTTTTTCTTTCCACATTGCTTTAGTTCCTGTGAAACACCAGAAGGGTTAATAATCTTCTTGAATGTAGTTTTGAGTAGCTTGAGGGGTGCAGTTTTTAGAATGGTGTAACTTTTGGGTATTTTCTGCCATATAGACCCCTCAAAGTGACTTCAAATGTGAGGTGGTCCCTAAAAAAAGTGGTTTTGTAAATTTTATTGTAAAAATGAGAAATCGCTGGTCAACTTTTAACCCTTATAACTTCCTAACAAAAAAATATTTTGTTTCCAAAATTGTGCTGATGTAAAGTAGACATGTAGGAAATGTTACTTATTAACTATTTTGTGTCACATAACTCTCTGGTTTAACAGAATAAAAATTCAAAATTTGAAAATTGCAAAATTTTCTAAATTTTCACCAAATTTCTGATTTTTTGACAAATAAACGCAAAAATTATCAACCTAAATTTACCACTAACATGAAGCCCAATATGTCACGAAAAAACAATCTCAGAATCGCTAGGATCCGTTGAAGCGTTCCTGAGTTATTACCTCATAAAGGGACACTGGTCAGAATTGCAAAAAATGGCCTGGTCATTAAGGTCAAAATAGGCTTGGTCATGAAGGGGTTAAAAAAAAGTTTTTTCCTATTTTTCTCCTCAAAATTTGTGGTGCGTCTTATAAAGCGAAAAATATGGTAAGTAAATTTGACACCCGTTACAGGTAGCTTATGACTTCAGGGGTGCGGTTTACAGAACAAGAGAAAAGGAGCTATTACATTTTATATATATATATATATATATATATATATATATATATATATATATATATATATAATACGGAAAGGTAGGAAGTGTTTATAAAAAATATACAAAGATGATATAAAAATGGAACAGAACTATACGGTATATACAATCACACAAAATAAAAGGAATGACGAAAGAAAATTACTAAACCTAGTGTCACGGAAATGGCTCAGAGCTTAGCGGAGGGAGATACCTTCCTCATATGTGGGATGCTTGTGGGATGTGCTATGTCTGTTCGAATTTTAAGAGATCCCTAACTTCTAGAATATCTTTGCACCCGGGGGTCCTAGGAGGTAGAAATTGTTATCATGTTTCCTATTGCAATTTTACCATTCTATAGATATGAAATATGGCATGGATAGCATCATCCATCTGAACAATATTAAGTTGAAGGGTTTAGAGTGGCCATACGGTAATGTGAATGTGTTATGTTTATCCCCTCACTGTGACAACAAAATATATTTCCCATAAATATTAGATTGATGCAAGCTGCAATATTCCTCACTGACCACTGGCTCCAAAGTATCGCAGGCAAGCACTTTAAACAGAGGAAGCTTTTGCCTCAAAAGTGTACTTCACCTGTGAGTAAACAAATCTTTGTTCTAGTGACTGGTTCTCAGAGCAGATCTCTGCTGTAATTACCTGGTTGTTGCAGGAGGTCCCAACTTCAGTGTAAGTTCAAGTGTCAGCTCTTTCTCACTTCCCCAGCTATAATAATCCCATATCTTCAATGTGAGTTCCTACTTCATTGGAAGTTGAAGTATCAGCTCTTTCTCACTTCCCCAGTTACATTTAATCCGATATGTTCAATGTGATTGGGGTACGTCTCCTCTCCGGAGATGTCTTTTTGGATTTTAATTTTTCTCTATGACAAATAAGCGTTCTGGATTCATGGGAAATCCAACGAGCCTTGCCAAAGTCTACTGGCAGTAAGATATTCCTGTAGGTTTATTGTATGAAAATAGGCAAAGAGATATGGAGGGACATAGTGCAGCAACAGAGGGTGAAGAAGTATAATTTATAACTAGACCCTGGATTCTGGGGTCCAAAGAACCTTCTGTCAGATATAAAAATACAAGATTATACCTGCTATATGGTAGGTGGAGGTTCAGTTGCAAAACCAGCATTGGAGCCCAAGAGCTATGAAAGGGACTTATCACTTGCCACAGATAAATATTTTTCCCCCTGGTGTAAATGCTGCTGTTTTCCAGAATACGGCGTTGTTGTTCGTTTGTTCCTGCGATATTGCTCTCTTTACTCCCTGTATATTAACAGGCTTGTTAGCCAAGTGGGTGTAGGCATCAGCTCTTCTTTGTGAGTGCATTCCTGAAGATCACACCCACTTGTAACAAGACTAGATTTATATACAGGAAAGATAGGGCCAATACTCAGGAACGGAGAGGAGCAGGAACAAAATAGAGACAGCGCCGGGAAAAACAGCTGCCAATGGGACGAGACACCAGGTCGAGACCCATTACAGTCTACAGCCAGACTTGAAATCTCTTCTAATAAGTGAGGAAGAAGGAAGCTATAGGGGAACTTTTCCAAGGTTAGTGGGAGAGAATTGCATTTGCATGAATCACCATATGGATTTTCTCGCAGGTATAAGTGTGAACAAAGCCTAACTATTGTGCACAGAATAGATAATAGGCTCATCAACAGCATTTTTCCTTGTCCATCTGGCAACGTTGTTGTGGTCCGCATGCCACAGCGCTCCTCCTCCATACACAGAGCATGAACTGCTGGTTAAATACAACACATTCTTAAATTCATTGTACAATTCTTGTCTTCACCTCTGAAAAGAAGTGAAATCCAGCCTGTACCAGCAAACAGCGAGAACTGAACAGGCAGGGGGTGCAGCTATATGAGGCGTGGAGGTAAATGAAGTACCCGGCCCCGATGTGTGAGAGCCCCCAATGGCTTCTCTGCCATTTGAAAAGATGCCGGTGTTATAAATGGTATATATTAAGAGGGCATAGTAGGTGGGGGCACTGTAATTGTGCATTGTTGGGGGGCACTGTGAATGATACATAGTAGATGGGGGACGATGAAATGGTACATAGTAAGTGGGGACTCTGTAATGGTACATAGTAGGTTGGGGGCTCTGTAATGGTACATTGTAGGTGGGGGCTCTGTAATGGTACATAGTAGGTGGGGGGCTCTGTAATGGTACATAGAAGGTGGGGGGCTCTGTAAATGTACATAGTAAGTGGGAACACTGTAATGGTACATAGTAGGTGGGGGGCCCTGTAATGGTAGATAGTAGGTGGGGGCCCTGTAATGGTGCATAGTAGGTGGGGGGCCCTGTACTGGTAGATAGTAGGTGGGGGCCCTGTAATGGTGCATAGTAGATGGGGGCCCTGTAATGGTACATAGTAGATGGGGGGGCTCTGTAATGGTACATAGTAGGTGGGGACTCTGTAATGGTACATAGTAGGTTGGGGGATCTGTAATGGTACATTGTAGGTGGGGGCTCTGTAATGGTACATAGTAGGTGGGGGGCTCTGTAATGGTACATAGAAGGTGGGGGGCTCTGTAAATGTACATAGTAAGTGGGAACACTGTAATGGTACATAGTAGGTGGGGGGCCTTGTAATGGTAGATAGTAGGTGGGGGCCCTGTAATGGTGCATAGTAGGTGGGGGGCCCTGTACTGGTAGATAGTAGGTGGGGGCCCTGTAATGGTGCATAGTAGATGGGGGCCCTGTAATGGTACATAGTAGATGGGGGGGCTCTGTAATGGTACATAGTAGGTGGGGGCCCTGTAATGGTACATAGTAGGTGGGGGCCCTGTATCGGTACATAGTAGGTGGTGGGCCCTGTAATGGTACATAGTAGGTGGGGGGCCTGTAATGGTACACAGTAGGTGGGGGTGCTGTAATTGTGCATAGTTGGGGGGCACTGTGAATGGTACATATTAGGTGGGGGGCCCTGTACTTGTACATAGTATGTGGGAACCCTGTAATGGTACATAGTAGGTGAGTGGCCCTGTAATGGTACATAGTAGGTGGGGGCCCTGTAATGGTACATAGTAGGTGGGGGGCCTGTAATGTCACATAGTAGGTGGGGGCTTTGTAATGGTACTACATAGTAGGTGGGGGGCCTGTAATGGTACATAGTAGGTGGGAGGGCCTGTAATAGTACATAGTAGGTGGGAGGGCCTGTAATAGTACATAGTAGGTGGGGGGCTCTGTAATGATACTTAGTAGGTGGGGGCCCTTTAATGGTACATAGTAGATGGGGGGGCTGTAATAGTACATAGAAGGTGGGGGTCCCTGTAATGGTACATAGGAGGTGGGGGGCTCTGTAATGGTACATGGCAGGTGGGGAGCTCTGTAGAGGTACATAGTATGTAGGGGGGCCTGTAATGGTACATAGGTGGAGATCATGTAATGGCACATAGTAGGTGGGGGGCCTCTAATAGTTCATAGTAGGTGGAGGGGCCTGTAATAGTACATAGTAGGTGGGGGTCCCTGTAATGGTACATAATAGGTGGGGGTCCCTTTAATGCTACTACAGTTGTGGCCAAAAGTATTGACACCCCTGCAATTCTGTCAGATAATACTCAGTTTCTTCCTGAAAATGATTGCAAACACAAATTCTTTGGTATTATTATCTTCATTTAATTTGTCTTAAATGAAAAAACACAAAAAAAATTGTCCTAAAGCCAGATTGGATTTAAGTCCACACCAAACATAAAAAAGAGGGTGGACAAAATTATTGGCACTGTTCGAAAAGTCATGTGATGCTTCTCTAATTTGTGTAATTAACAGCACCTGTAGCTTACCTGTGGCACCTAACAGGTGTTGGCAATAACTAAATCACACTTGCAGCCAGTTGACATGGATTAAAGTTGACTCAACCTCTGTCCTGTGTCCTTGTGTGTACCACATTGAGCATGGAGAAAAGAAAGAAGACCAATGAACTGTCTGAGGACTTGAGAAACCAAATTGTGAGGAAGCATGAGCAATCTCAAGGCTACAAGTCCATCTCCAAAGACCTGAATGTTCCTGTGTCGACCGTACACAGTGTCATCAAGAAGTTAAAAGCCCATGGCACTGTGGCTAACCTCCCTAGATGTGAACGCAAAAGAAAAATTGACAAGAGATTTCAACGCAAGACTGTGCGGATGTTGGATAAAGAACCTCGACTAACATCCAAACAAGTTCAAGCTGCCGTGCAGTCTGAGGGTACAGCAGTGTCAACCCGTACTATCCGTCGGCGTCTGAATGAAAAGGGACTGTATGGTAGGAGACCCAGGAAGACCCCTCTTCTTACCCCGAGACATAAAAAAGCCAGGCTGGAGTTTGCCAAAACTTACCTGAAAAAGCCTAAAACGTTTTGGAAGAATGTTCTCTGGTCAGATGAGACAAAAGTAGAGCTTTTTGGGCAAAGGCATCAACATAGAGTTTACAGGAGAAAAAAAGAGGCATTTAAAGAAAAGAACACGGTCCCTACAGTCAAACATGGCGGAGGTTCCCTGATGTTTTGGGGCTGCTTTGCTGCCTCTGGCACTGGACTGCTTGACCATGTGCATGGCATTATGAAGTCAGAAGACTACCAACAAATTTTGCAGCATAATGTAGGGCCCAGTGTGAGAAAGCTGGGTCTCCCTCAGAGGTCATGGGTCTTCCAGCAGGACAATGACCCAAAACACACTTCAAAAAGCACTAGAAAATGGTTTGAGAGAAAGCACTGGAGACTTCTAAGGTGGCCAGCAATGAGTCCAGACCTGAATCCCATAGAACACCTGCGGAGAGATCTAAAAATGGCAGTTTGGAGAAAGCACCCTTCTAATATCAGGGACCTGGAGCAGTTTGCCAAAGAAGAATGGTCTAAAATTCCAGCAGAGTATTGTAAGAAACTCATTGATGGTTACCGGAAGCGGTTGGTCGCAGTTATTTTGGCTAAAGGTTGTGCAACCAAGTATTAGGCTGAGGGTGCCAATACTTTTGTCTGGCTCATTTTTGGAGTTTTGTGTGAAATGATCAATGTTTTGCTTTTTGCTTCATTCTCTTTGGTGTTTTTTCATTTAAGACAAATTAAATGAAGATAATAATACCAAAGAATTTGTGTTTGCAATCATTTTCAGGAAGCAACTGAGTATTATCTGACAGAATTGCAGGGGTGTCAATACTTTTGGCCACATCTGCACATAGTAGGTGGGGGGAGGGCTGTAATGGTACATAGTAGATGGGGGGCCCTTAATAGTGCATAGTAGGTGGAGATCATGCAATGGCACATAGTAGGTGGGGATGTCTGTAATGGTACATAGTACGTGGGGGACTCTGCAATGGTACATAGCAGGTGGGGGGCCTGTAATATTACTGTAATAGTACATAGTAGGTGGAGATCATGTCTTGTAATGGTACATAGTAGGTGGGGGGCCCTGTAATGGTGCATACTAGGTGGGGGCCCTGTAACGGTATATAGTAGGTGGGGGGCCCTGTAATTGTACATAGTAGGTGGTGGGCTCTGTAATGGTACATAGTAGGTGGGGGGCCTGTAATGGTACATAGTAGGTAGAGGGTCCTGTAATGTTACATAGTAGGTGGGGGGCCTGTAATGGTACAGAGTAGAGTTGAGCGAAACGGGTCGAAAAATTTCAAAAGTCGCCGACTTTTGGCAAAGTCGGGTTTCATGAAACGAAACCCGACCCTAGGATGTGGTCGGCCACGAGGTCGGCGACTTACGCGCCAAAGTCGCGTTTCAAAAGTTTGTTTTGCGCTCTTTTTCAGCCAATCAGGATCCACGGACACTGTGGGCAACGTGATGACATAGGCACGGGTCACAACCATCTTTCAGAAGGGCATGCAAGTGATTGGCTTGCTTTGGGGGGCGTCACAGGGGGTATAAAAGGGCGTGCACGCCGACCGCCATGTTACTCATGCTGATCTCAGAATAGAGAGAGCTGCTGCTGCTGATGATTTTGTAGGGAGAGCGTTAGGCAGGGAAGAAGACACCAAAAACTGCTTCTGCTGCTAGCGATTTTGCCTGTACAACACACCAGTCACTGTGTGTGCAGTGCAAGGGGAGGCTATATAGTGGTGTATCAGTGGTGTTGGTTGTTGGGCTGCCTTCTAAGGCTTCCTGACATTCCTGCATTGCTATTTACCCACTGCTCCGCAAACTGCTTTTTTAAAAGCAATCCCAATTTTTTTTTTTTGTCCTGCTGAGAAGAAAAAAAAACTGCTTCTGCTGCTAGCGATTTTGCTTGTACAACACACCAGTCACTGTGTGTGCAGTGCAAGGGGAGGCTATATAGTGGTGTATCAGTGGTGTTGGTTGTTGGGCTGCCTTCTAAGGCTTCCTGACATTCCTGCATTGCTGTTTACCCACTGCTCCGCAAACTGCTTTTTTAAAAGCAATCCCAATTTTTTTTTTTTTGTCCTGCTGAGAAGAAAAAAAAACTGCTTCTGCTGCTAGCGATTTTGCCTGTACAACACACCAGTCACTGTGTGTGCAGTGCAAGGGGAGACTATATTGTGGTGTATCAGTGGTGTTGGTTGTTGGGCTGCCTTCTAAGGCTTCCTGACATTCCTGCATTGCTGTTTACCCACTGCTCCGCAAACTGCTTTTTTAAAAGCAATCCCAATTTTTTTTTTTTGTCCTGCTGAGGTACTGAGCGTGCATTTTTTCACACCATACAGCGGTGTACGCTCCTCACACAGTACCGTGTAACGGCTGTTATCACAGCCACAGTGAAGCTATCAGTGTGTCACTCTGTGAGAATAAAACGAGGACATGTTCCGTTCTTACAGACCTGCACTCTAGGGAGATTCCTATTCTGCCCAATTCTACATACACCTTGTAGTTTGTGATACACTAGCCAATTTCTGCCTGTGACATAGCGCTGTGATATTCAGTTGGCCTCACACAATCCATAACTGTCCAGTGTCCACAAGTGTGTGCAGAAATTCAAAATCTCCCTTATCCTCTAGTCACTTTGGTCACAGCTGTGCCATCGAGCCTGTGACAGAGCGCTCAGATATTCAGTGGGCCTCACACAATCCAAAAGTGTCCAGTGTCCACAAGTGTGTGCAGAAATTCAAAATCTCCCTTATCCTCTAGTCACTTTGGTCACAGCTGTGCCATCGAGCCTGTGACAGAGCGCTCAGATATTCAGTGGGCCTCACACAATCCAAAAGTGTCCAGTGTCCACAAGTGTGTGCAGAAATTCAAAATCTCCCTTATCCTCTAGTCACTTTGGTCACAGCTGTGCCATCGAGCCTGTGACAGAGCGCTCAGATATTCAGTGGGCCTCACACAATCCAAAAGTGTCCAGTGTCCACAAGTGTGTGCAGAAATTCAAAATCTCCCTTATCCTCTAGTCACTTTGGTCACAGCTGTGCCATCGAGCCTGTGACAGAGCGCTCAGATATTCAGTGGGCCTCACACAATCCATAAGTGTCCAGTGTCTACAAGTGTGTGCAGAAATTCAAAATCTCCCTTATCCTCTAGTCACTTTGGTCACAGCTGTGCCATCGAGCCTGTGACAGAGCGCTCAGATATTCAGTGGGCCTCACACAATCCAAAAGTGTCCAGTGTCCACAAGTGTGTGCAGAAATTCAAAATCTCCCTTATCCTCTAGTCATTTTGGTCACAGCTGTGCCATCAAGCCTGTGACAGAGCGCTCAGATATTCAGTGGGCCTCACACAATCCAAAAGTGTCCAGTGTCCACAAGTGTGTGCAGAAATTCAAAATCTCCCTTATCCTCTAGTCACTTTGGTCACAGCTGTGCCATCGAGCCTGTTACAGAGCGCTCAGATATTCAGTGGGCCTCACACAATCCAAAACTGTCCAGTGTCCACAAGTGTGTGCAGAAATTCAAAATCTCCCTTATCCTCTAGTCACTTTGGTCACAGCTGTGCCATTGAGCCTGTGACAGAGCGCTCAGATATTCAGTGGGCCTCACACAATCCATAAGTGTCCAGTGTCCACAAGTGTGTGCAGAAATTCAAAATCTCCCCTGTCCTATAGACACCTTGTACCTTGTTTTACATTACTATATAGTTTGTTGGATTTTGTCTACATTTCTACCAAAAATGAGGAAGGCTGGTGGAAGAGGCCGTGGAATTGGGCGGGGGTTGGCAGCTGGTAATGATGGTGTTGGTGGTGGATCTGATGGTAGTGGCAAGAGCAAAATAGGACCGAATGCAGGAGGTGTTGAGCCTGCGTCATCGTCTGGCTACATAAGGCCTCGAACGCTTAGTTTTCTAGGAGTTGGCAAACCGCTTTTAAAGCCAGAGCATCAGGAAAAAGTTTTGTCTTACATTGCTGAGTCAGCCTCCAGCTCTATCGCCTCCTCTTCTTCAGTTGTAAAATGTAAAAGCACTGAGTCGTCATTGGAGGCTCATGTTCATGAACCACACCTTTCCTTGTGTCCTTCACCCCAACCAAGATTGAAGGATGACGCAGGCCATACTACTGATTACTCCATGGAGCTGTTTTCACATACCATGCCTGGATTATCAAGTGAAATGGTGAATTACCCAGGCCAAGATGAATCTGACATGGAGTGCACTGATGCACAGCCGCTGATGGATGATTCTGCTGGTACATTCACTCAGAGCACTACATTGTCCTCGCAGTGTACAGAGCCAGATTCTGACCCTGATGAGACTCAGGTGCCCCTTCCCGCACACTATACCACCATACACGGTGACACAGAGGAAGGTGCACATGACATAGAAGAGGAGGTGATGGATGACCCAGTTGTTGACCCAGATTGGCATCCATTGGGGGAAGAGGGTGCTGCTTCCAATAGCTCAGATGAGGAGCATCCACAGCAGACATCGACATCGCAACAGCTGTTATCTGGCAGGCCCGGAGCACTCCAAAGACAGGTTCCAAACATCAAAAGAGTTGCTGGACAGCTTGTCCAGAGGGTCAAAAGATCACAGCGTGCTAGGCCGCAAAATGTCTGCCAAAGTAGGAAGAGTGCAGTGTGGCACTTTTTTGAACAAAATCCTCATGATAAGGTTATCTGTAAGAAGTACGCAAAGACCTTTAGCCGAGGGAAAAATCTGAAAAATTTGAATACCAGTTGCAAGCTTAGACATTTAACCAGCATGCACTTGCAAGCGTGGACACAACACCAAACCTCAAGTGCCACATGTGCAACTGATCACAACGAAGGTAGTCAGCAACGCTACATTGTTTCCCCTACTGTAAGCCCACCGGTTAGCACAGCAGCAAATGTTGAGGTGTCGTTGCAAGGCCACAGCAGTCAGGGAATCCCACTGTTATATCAACGAAAGACTGATTCTAGGCCATCAGAAAGAACAACAACTCCATCACCATCATCAACCCTCTCTCAGTCCGCCCTGTCCACCGCTACTTCCACCATATGCAGCTCTCAAGTCCAGCTCACCCTCCCAGACACTATGAGTAGGTCAAGAAAGTACTCAGTCTCTCATCCGCGTACACTGGGTTTGAACGCCCACATTGCCAAACTAATCTCGTTTGAGATGATGCCCTTTCGGTTGGTGGAAAGCACAGCTTTCCGCGAACTCATGGCCTATGCAGTACCACGCTATGACCTACCCAGTCGCCACTTCTTCTCTCGCAAAGCCATCCCAGCCCTCCACCATCATGTGAAAGACCGCATTGTCCATGCACTCAAGCAGTCAGTGAGCGGAAAGGTGCACCTCACAACTGATGCATGGTCCAGTCGGCATGGCCAGGGCCGTTACTTGTCCATCACTGCGCACTGGGTTAATGTGGTGGATGCAGGGTCCACAGGGGACAGCGGTGGTGGGACAGTGCTGCCTAGCCCACGGTATAGGAAACAGTTGGCTGTAGGCGTTCGACCCTCCTCCTCCTCCTCCAGAAGCGAAAGCTCGTCCACAGAGCGCAGTCGTACGAGCACTCCATCTGCAGCTGCCACTGTTGCACACAATGTGTCCCCCTATCGAGCAGCTAGTGGAAAGCGTCAGCAGGCTGTGTTGCAGATGATGTGTTTGGGCAACAGACACACCGCCGAGGTGCTGGCCGAGTACTTGAAGCGACAAACTGAGTCATGGCTGGGCAGTGTACATCTTGAGGCAGGCAAGGTAGTTAGTGATAACGGCCGTAATTTTGTGGCAGCCATAGCCCTTTCAAAACTCAGCCATATACCTTGCTTGGCTCACACCTTGAACCTGGTGGTGCAGTGCTTCCTCAAAAATTATCCGGAGTTAACAGCCCTGCTCCAGAAGGTGCGAAGACTGTGCGCGCACATCCGCCGGTCGCCTGTACACTCCGTTCGTATGCAGAAGCTGCAGCGATTGCTCCACCTTCCCAACCACCGCCTCATTATCGACATTGCAACAAGGTGGAACTCCACCCTGCACATGGTGGAGCGGCTGTGCGAGCAGAGGCAGGCCATAATGCATTTGTGGGAGGATACACGGCCAGGCACTTTGAGAGCAGACATGGAGTTGACAGGTGTGCAGTGGTCGAAGCTGAAAGACCTCTGTAAAGTCCTTCAGTGTTTTGAGGAATGCACACGGCTGGTAAGCGCAGACGACGCCATCCTAAGCATGAGCATCCCACTTATGCGTCTGCTCATGCAAACTTTGACGCACCTTAAGGAGCAGGCATCTGCAGCCAATGTTGATGAGGAGGAAGAGGAGGAGGGAATCCTTGATGACATTCAGCCATTGTCTGCTCAGGGACCTCTCCTGGACGAGGTGGAGGAAGAAGAGGAGGAGGAGAATGATGGGGATGATTACTTAGGGGAGGAGGATGCATCTCGTGGGGCAAGTGAAAATGTTGGCGTGGCAAGGTCTGGTACAGGGTTTGTGCGTGACTGGAGGGATGTGGATTTGCCAGAAAGTGCTCCTCCAACCAGCACTCACAGTGCATCATTGACACCGGGAACATTGGCCCACATGTCAGATTATGCCTTGCAGATCCTAAAAAGGGACCCACGCATTGCCAAAATGATGAACGATGACGACTACTGGTTGGCCAGCATCCTGGATCCACGCTATGAAGGCAAATTACAAAACATCATGCCACAGGAGAACCTTGACCTAATATTGGCTAATAAACAAGCAACTCTGGTAAATCGGTTGCTTGAGGCATTCCCAGCACACAGCAGCGGTGATGGTTCTCACACGAGCCGTACGGGCCGGGGGCAGCTTGGCAGAGGTGTTCGTGGTGCACACAGCAGAAGTGGCGTTGGAGACAGGGGTTTCATGACAATGTTGTGGACTGATTTTTCAAATACCGCTCACACAACTGGTAATACTGCATCGATGGAAAGTGACAGGAGACAGCAGTTGTCAACTATGGTTACAAACTACTTTTCCTCCCATATCGATGTTCTCCCACACAGGTCATTCCCCTTTGACTATTGGGCCGCTAAACTGGACACCTGGCCTGAATTGGCCCAATATGCCTTACAGGAGCTCGCTTGCCCAGCTGCAAGTGTGCTATCGGAAAGAGTCTTCAGTGCAGCTGGATCAATCCTGACAGAAAAAAGGACCCGTCTGTCAACCCAAAATGTGGATGATCTAACCTTCATTAAAATGAACCATGCATGGGTTTCCAAGGATTTTGTCCCACCTTCCCCTGATGACACATAGGGTGACAGAAAAATGGCTTGCTTTGGTCCACCTCTTCCTGGGACTTCACCTATTTCGCCTTTTGCATCAGCTGAATGTCCAACATCAACATATGCCACTTTCTAAAACTCCCTAACTGTGCTGCCTCCCCCCCCATGGCTGGGGTCACCACCTAGCGCATGACACCGTGCGAGTGCCGTTGCCCTGGACAGGTGGGTAGGCCGACTCTTGGGTGCGGGCACTGGCACAGGGTCCCTCATAGTGCAATCAAGTGTCTCTGACGGTGGTGGTGCACACCCGCCGTCAGACACACCGCTGTACTATGAGGGGCCCAGTGCCAGTACCGACGCACACGAGTGGGCCCCCCTTGCTTGGGCAGGGCCCCAGCATTTGCAATCTTTACCTCTCCCTGCTCCTCCGCTGTGTAATCTGGGCCGTCAAATCCATACTGTGCCTGACACCGTCTGAGCCTGCCTCCTGATGTATAGACATATATTTTGAATGTCAAAATCAAATGCTTCAAAAAACTATCCATTTGTTTTTTTTGAAGAAAAGAGAGTGAGACATATATGATATAAAAATATAAATCTAAATCTTTATTAATCCATCCATATACATGTTAAAAGTAAGAAAGGTTTAGGAACAAAAAGAAGAGGGACAATGGGTCTAAGATAATTTATGCCACCTGGTAAGTGCCATGTTCAAAAATAGTTCCATGAGTTCTAATTAGTATATAGAGTAGCCATAGAGTAAATTTAAAGCAAAGTGACACATTTACCATTTAAAAATCTATAACAGATTAACATTAATCAGGTATCTCAATGCCTTGAAATATATTGTACCAAAAATTGCATCATCGCACACTATTAAATGTCCATTCTACTGTGCATTTAAATAGACATATAATGTCTTTAGATTACTAAGACTCATGACTAACCGCTGTATCTCTCTTATAAACTAGCACATAAACGCTACCACAAGCATGGGGGAATAAGTGATCACGGACACATTACCTGGATCCTGGTGGCTAAATAACTGTAAACGAAAGCCCAGTCCCTCTGCCCCGACGCGCACGTTTCGCCCAGCTTCATTGAATGTGTACGCTATCCATACATGTTATCCGGGGATACGGTACCCTTTCTCACCTTTGTGCAATCACCTGCAAGCCATACTGGGCCTAACACCGTCTGAGCCTGCCTCCTGATGTATAGACATATATTTTGAATGTGTACGCTATCCATACATGTTATCCGGGGATACGGTACCCTTTCTCACCTTTGTGCAATCACCTGCAAGCCATACTGGGCCTAACACCGTCTGAGCCTGCCTCCTGATGTATAGACATATTTTGAATGTGTACGCTATCCATACATGTTATCCGGGGATATGGTACCCTTTCTCACCTTTGTGCAATCACGTGTAATCCATACTGGGCCTGAGAACGGCTGGCGAGCTGTTAAGCAAGCTACAGCACCTGTGGTTTGCACACGTAAGTTTTTCATTTTTTCAGGAATGACGGTTAGGCCTAATTCCGGAACTGCGGTTGACCTGCACTTACTGGGAAATCATTGTTCGCGGGTAATAATTGTAATCAGTGATCCCCATCACTAACGTTGTTCAGCGGGTTATCTTCACCTGTAAGCGACAAACGCTGGCCTTTTCAGTGTAGCGCACATGCAGCCACGGACATGTAAGGGCATGACACACCAGTTATTGGCCAATCTCATGTGCCAGAGCCTCACGTGTCCCTCTAGTAAGCCGGACTCGGACCGCGGGGCATGACGGAGTCTCGTTCGTTAACGGAATTAAGCTTGCAATCTGTGCATCTTTTCTGTAGCTTGCATGGTTGAGGTTTCCCAGGTGGAGTCGAATTAAACCGTAGGCTCCACTCCTGGTGGTGCCCTTCTGGACATTCCTTTAAGGTTCAGCTTTGCAACCATACTGCCCACGTAAAACAAACACTTTGCCTTCATGAACGCTGTTTGGAGGGTCATGACTCGTGGGACTAACTCCGCCCAATCAGTTAACCTGCTAGAGAGATCGTTCGTTGCTCCCAAGCATGACATCACACTCCCTAGGAGGAAGGTAATGCCACTGTGGCGACCGTACTCCTGGGGGCGACACAAGTGCACTGATGCCCAGCCACTGCTCGATGAATCTGCTGGTACATTGACCCAGACCACTACATTCCCCTCGCACGCTACACGACCTGAATCTGACCCTGATGAAACTCAGGTTACCCTTCCCATATACAGTTCCATCTTACACGGTGACAAAGAGGAAGCTGCAGATGAAAGTGCAGGTTCGGCCCACCCACCATCAGACACATCACCGTACTATCAGGGGCCCTGTGCCAGTGCCGTCGCCAACGAGTGGGCCTCCCCTGCTTGCTCAGGATCACAGCACTTGCAAGGTTGAAATACTGTGCAGTGAGATGGAAGATGGGGACGACGAGGAGTCCAGACTAGTACAGGGATTCCCTAGCGAGGAGACTTATTTTGTTGTTTTCAATGTTGGGACAGCAATTTTTGGGGAGCACTATACTCTGGAGAATGATAGATGGGGCCCACCATACACTGGAACATTCCAAAGGTGGACATCAGACACTGGAGCAGCATTTACAGGGCCCATTATACACTAGAGCATTATAAATGGGGCCCATTATGTTTGGAGCATTATTTGGGCCCATAAGACAGTGGAGCTTCATCCATGGGGACCAAAATATACTGTAGCATTATGTGGAGCTCATCATATACTGTTTCAAACATTATATGGGACCAATGATTCTGTATGGAGAAATAGATGGGCCTCGTCATGAGATGTAAAAAGTGAAGTATTTTTCATTGTACTATACCGCTATTTCTCTGCCGTATCAGAGCATGATGAGTTGTGGTATGTGTTAAAGGGGCGCTCTTTCGCCCAGGGCACATGAAAACCTGGAGCCAGCCCTCCCCCCCACAACTTTAGCCAAATAACCCCCATTTTTCAGTGCGTAACTTGTATTATGAAGTTAATTAAGGTTGACAAGCTTAAGTAAGAAGAATTGATGCTTTTGGCATTCAAATGGGCACTGTAGGTGTGTTTCCTGTCCTCCTCTCACTGCCGACTTTTATTCCCCATTGACTTACATTGGGTTTCGTGTTTCGGGACGACCCCGACTTTTCCCTATAATCGGACGATCTTGCTCGACCCGACTTTTGGAAAAGTCGGGTTTCACGAAACGAAACTCGACCCTAAAAAACCAAAAGTCGCTCAACTCTAGTACAGAGTAGGTGGGGGGGACTGTAATGGTACATAGTAGTTGGGGGGGCCTGTAATGGTACACAGTAGAGGGGGCTCGGTAATGGTACATAGTAGGTGGGGACCCTGTATATTGTGTATAGTAGGTGGGGGCCCTGTATATTGTGTATAGTAGGTGTTAGCGTGGGTGGTCAGGAGCGGGAGCTCCGAGAGTGGACCCTCTGGACCGTGGCACCGAGGGACCCCGGGCGAGCTGCCAGGTGGAACCGACCCCTATACAGGGACTGTTAGGAGCAGGCCCAGGGGTTCGAGTACCACGGTAGCCGGTACCGAGAGGGGCGGCTCAGGATGGACCGGAGTAAGACTGAGACTGGAGTAGGATGGCAGGAGCACTGAAGACAGGACTGGAGTAGGACGGCAGGAACACAAGGCAGGACTGGAGTAGGACAGCAGGAACAGTGAAGGCAGGACTGGAGTAGGACGGCAGGAACACAAGGCAGGACTGGAGTAGGACGGCAGGAACAGTGAAGGCAGGACTGGAGTAGGACGGCAGGAACACAAGGCAGGACTGGAGTAGGACGACAGGAACACGGGTAGCAGGACTGAGAAGCTGCTGTGAGGAGCAGCCGAGACAGGAACTGCAGGAGCAGAGTGTGCACGATGGAGCGAGGCCAGAGTGTCAGGAAACACAACGATCAGGCGCCTCCCTCAGGGGGAAGCGGCCTGATATGGCCCCGTCTGGTCAGCCATTGGTCCAAATGTGCTTCCGGGTCAGGGCACAGCCGGAGCATAAGAAGCAGGAAGGAGGCGCGGCGGCGGCCTATGGCGCATGCGCATAGCATGCAGGGAAGGCATCGGTCGCGGGTCTGTCTCAGGTGACCGCCGCGGCCGTCGGGTGGAGAGAGGCTGTGGCGTGGGAGCGGAGGGCGACTGCGGCGTGGGAGCGGAGGCCGGGTGAGTATGGCGGAGCGGTGTAACAGTACCCCCTCCCCTAAGCCGCCCCCCCCCGGAGATTAACAAGAAACCTCTTGAGGATACGGGGAGCATTAATATTCTCCCGAGGCTCCCAGGATCTCTCCTCAGGACCAAAGCCCTTCCAATCAACGAGAAAGAAAGTCCTACCTCTAACCCTTTTCACAGCGAGGATGTCCTGCACTTCAAAAACGTTGTCGGCACCCACCGGCTGAGGACCAAGATCAAGCGAGGAATGGAAACGATTCAGCACCACAGGCTTCAGGAGAGAGACGTGAAAGGTGTTCGGGATCCGGAGCGAAGCAGGCAACCTCAATTTGTAGGCAACTTCGTTAATACGTCCCAGAATTTCAAACGGACCGATGTAGCGTGGACCCAACTTGTAGGAGGGCAGTTTTAGTCGGACGAATTTGGAGGAGATCCAGACCTTGTCGCCAACACGATACGGAGAATCCAACCTCTTTTTGTCTGCATAGTTCTTCATCTGATCAGCGGATCTCTTGAGTGATGTGTTGGTCTCAGCCCAAATCTTAGAAAATTCCGAGGACAAGGCATTGGCCACGGGTACCTCAGAGGCAGGGGTTATCGGAAGAGGGACACCAGGATGTCTGCCAAAAACAATGAAAAACGGAGACTTGGCCGAAGACTCACCAGCATGGTTGTTATAAGCGAACTCTGCCCAGGGGAGTAAGCTGACCCAATCGTTCTGGTGGGCGTTAGAGAAGTGGCGTAAGTATCCCGTAAGCGTCTGGTTGGTACGCTCTACTTGTCCGTTGGACTGTGGATGGTAGGCCGAGGAGAAGTCGAGGGAAACGTTCATAAGCTTACAAAGCGAACGCCAGAACTTGGAGGTAAACTGAACCCCTCGGTCAGACACAATGCGTCGAGGTAGTCCATGAAGCCTGAAGACTTGATGAATGAAGATCTCGGCCAGCTCCGGCGCTGAGGGAAGACCGGGCAGAGGGATGAAGTGAGCCATCTTGGAAAAACGATCCACCACCACCAGAATGACTGAGCAGCCCGCAGAGCAGGGTAGGTCGGTGATGAAATCCATGGCGATGTTCTCCCAAGGAACCGTAGGGACAGGCAACGGAAGCAACAAGCCAGACGGAGATCTCCGTGGTACCTTGTTCTTTGCACAGGATGGACAAGAAGCCACAAAATCGAGTACATCTTGGCGAAGTGAGGGCCACCAGTAGTGACGTTTGATAAGATCAAGGGTCTTCTTAGTTCCGGCATGGCCGGCCAGTTTGGAGGAGTGCCCCCATAGAAGAACCTTTTGCTTGAGATTCTCTGGCACAAGCGTCTTGCCAGGCGGAGGAGTAAGCCAGTTCACTGGAGCCACGGTGATGATCCTAGTGGGATCAATGATATGTGACGGTTCCTCCGTGGATTCGTGTGGTTGGAAGACCCTGGACAGGGCGTCGGCTTTGGAATTCTTGCTGCCGGGACGGAATCGGAGCTCGAAATCAAATCGGGCAAAAAATAAAGACCATCTGGCCTGGCGAGGGTTTAGTCTCTGGGCAGACTGGAGATAGGCCAGATTCTTGTGGTCCGAGAAGATGACAAAAGGATGGACAGCTCCTTCCAGGAGGTGGCGCCATTCCTCCAAGGCCAACTTGATGGCCAAAAGTTCCCGGTCACCGATCGAGTAGTTACACTCGGATGGAGAAAAGGCCTTCGAGAAGAAGCCACAAGGGTGCAGGCGACCGGAGGCGGTTCTCTGGGACAGCACCGCCCTGGCACCAGTCGAGGAAGCGTCCACCTCGAGTACAAAAGGTCGATCGCTCTCAGGGCGATGCAGGACCGGAGCCGTGGAGAAAGCCCGTTTTAGGGACAGAAAGGCCTCCTCTGCCTCAGGAGACCAATCCTTGGAAGTAGACCCTTTACGGGTGAGCACAGAAATGGGTCTTGTGATCGCGGAGAAGTGGGAGACAAATTGCCGGTAATAGTTGGCGAACCCGAGGAATCGTTGTATCGCCTTTAATCCGACGGGGCGAGGCCATTTGAGGATGGCAGACAACTTCTCGGGATCCATCCTTAGACCAGCGTCGGAGATAATGTATCCCAGAAATGGCAGAGAGGTCTGTTCGAAGAGACATTTCTCGATCTTTGCATACAGACGGTTCTCCCGAAGACGCTGAAGCACCAGGCGGACACTCTTTCTGTGGGACGAGAGGTCCGGCGAGAAGACGAGGATGTCGTCTAAGTACACGACCACACAGGAGTACAAGAGATCCCGGAAGATCTCGTTGACGAACTCTTGAAAGACTGCAGGAGCATTGCAAAGACCGAAGGGCATGACCAGGTACTCGTAATGGCCATCTCGAGTGTTGAAAGCGGTCTTCCACTCGTCACCTGCACGGATACGGACCAGATTGTAGGCTCCTCTGAGGTCCAGCTTGGTAAAGACCCGAGCCCCTCTGAGACGGTCAAACAGTTCCGGAATGAGTGGAAGAGGGTACCTGTTCTTGATGGTAATCTCATTCAAGCCCCTATAGTCAATGCATGGCCGTAGAGTCCCGTCCTTCTTTTTGACGAAGAAGAACCCGGCTCCCGCGGGCGAAGAGGATTTCTGTATAAAGCCTTTGGCGAGGTTCTCTCGGACGTACTCGGACATGGCGGTGGTCTCCACGGGAGACAGAGGGTACATTCTGCCCCTTGGGGGGGTTGAACCAGAAACAAGTTCAATTGGGCAGTCAAACGGCCGGTGTGGAGGGAGGACCTCTGCTTCCTTCTTATCAAAAACATCGGCGTAGGAGCTGTAAGCTGGAGGAAGACCCGGGAGGTCTGGAGGTGACCGTGGAGCGGCCGCCAGGCGGACAGGAGTCAGACAGCGAGCTTGGCACGGGTGCCCCCAGCGGAGTATCTCCCCAGAAGACCAGTCGAGAACAGGCTGATGAGTCCTTAACCATGGAAGACCGAGTAGAATGGCGTGAGAGAGCTTAGGTAAAACGTAAAAGGCTATCTTCTCTCGATGTAAGGCTCCGATTTGCAATTCCACCTCTTCAGTGACCAAGGTGACGGTCACCTGTAGCG
This sequence comes from Dendrobates tinctorius, assembly GCF_039654945.1. Taxonomy (NCBI): domain Eukaryota; kingdom Metazoa; phylum Chordata; class Amphibia; order Anura; family Dendrobatidae; genus Dendrobates; species Dendrobates tinctorius. Next base: position 29,439,863 of record NW_027361688.1, on the reverse strand, counting down.
GTTTGCCATCCACGGTGGCAATCTGAATTGGGTTAGATAGAGTGACTACAGGAATTTGGTATTTGTCTACCTCTTCCGGCCGAATGAAGTTACCCGCTGAGCCCGAATCCACGTAGGCCACCTCGGAACCACGCCTCCCTCCTGAAACCAAAAGCACAGAAATCGTAAGGGGTTGAGAGGAATCATCATCATCACCTAGGAAGGCCTCTCTTACCTGACCTAGGTGGAGTCGTTTCCCTGTCTCTTAGGACAGGTGCGGATATAGTGTGACGAATGACCGCAATAGAGGCACAGACCTTGTGCCCGTCTCTCTCTCTGACGTAACTCGGCCAACCTGAGATGATCTATCTGCATGGGCTCACCCGAAGAGAGGGAAGAAGATCCGACTGAACGTGAGCTGGCCGACTGAGTGAAAGGAGGAACTGACCTGGAGGAGCGCCTGTCTCTCACTGACTCCCGAGCGCGCTCCAGGAAGCGCAGGTCAATGCGGGTAGCCAGCGAGATAAGGTCCTCTAAGGTGGACGGGGTATCTCGACCAGCGAGTTCATCCTTTATTTTACTAGAAAGACCGCGCCAGAATGCCCCCACCAAAGCTGCGTTATTCCAGCCGAGCTCAGAGGAAATAGTGCGAAAGCGAATAGCGTACTGTCCGACCATGAGAGAGCCCTGGTGTAAGTTAAAGAGTGACTCAGTGAGAGAGGCTAACCGGCCCGGCTCATCGAAAACCTTACGAAACGTATCCAGGAAAACCGGGAGACTCGAAACGACCGGGTCGTCACGTTCCCAGAGCGGGTTTACCCAAGAAAGGGCCTCTCCCTCCAGATGGGACATGATGAAGGCCACTTTGGCCCGGTCCGAGGGATATTGCTGCGGCAGCCATTCAAAGTGGAGACTACACTGATTTAAGAACCCCCTACAGAGCTTGGGATCCCCGGTGAAACGAGGCGGCTTGGCGAGGCGGGGCGTCGGATGAGCAGCAGACGCAGGGGGAGGAGTCGGCACTGCAGCGGCAGCCTGGAGGGCCGACAAGCGACTATCAAAGGAGGCCATGTAGGACAAAATGTGGGTTTGAGTATCTTGCTGCTGGCCCAGCTCCTGTTGGAGACTGGCCAGCTGAGTGGCATTTCCAGGATCGGCCACCTGTAAGGCCGACAAACGGGTGTCCATCGACTTCATGATTGACATAATGCGCCCCTGATTCTCCCGTAGGAATAGCAACTCTTTCTGGGTAGCAGCCGTAGTACCGGCGGAGTCCATGGCCTGATCGTACTGTTAGCGTGGGTGGTCAGGAGCGGGAGCTCCGAGAGTGGACCCTCTGGACCGTGGCACCGAGGGACCCCGGGCGAGCTGCCAGGTGGAACCGACCCCTATACAGGGACCGTTAGGAGCAGGCCCAGGGGTTCGAGTACCACGGTAGCCGGTACCGAGAGGGGCGGCTCAGGATGGACCGGAGTAAGACTGAGACTGGAGTAGGATGGCAGGAGCACTGAAGACAGGACTGGAGTAGGATGGCAGGAACACAAGGCAGGATTGGAGTAGGACGGCAGGAACAGTGAAGGCAGGACTGGAGTAGGACGGCAGGAACACAAGGCAGGACTGGAGTAGGACGGCAGGAACAGTGAAGGCAGGACTGGAGTAGGACGGCAGGAACACAAGGCAGGACTGGAGTAGGACGACAGGAACACGGGTAGCAGGACTGAGAAGCTGCTGTGAGGAGCAGCCGAGACAGGAACTGCAGGAGCAGAGTGTGCACGATGGAGCGAGGCCAGAGTGTCAGGAAACACAACGATCAGGCGCCTCCCTCAGGGGGAAGCGGCCTGATATGGCCCCGTCTGGTCAGCCATTGGTCCAAATGTGCTTCCGGGTCAGGGCACAGCCGGAGCATAAGAAGCAGGAAGGAGGCGCGGCGGCGGCCTATGGCGCATGCGCATAGCATGCAGGGAAGGCATCGGTCGCGGGTCTGTCTCAGGTGACCGCCGCGGCCGTCGGGTGGAGAGAGGCTGCGGCGTGGGAGCGGAGGGCGACTGCGGCGTGGGAGCGGAGGCCGGGTGAGTATGGCGGAGCGGTGTAACAGTAGGAGGGGAGGGTCATGTAACAGATTTTGTGTCAGGTCATCAGGTGTGTTGCTTACATCTGACCACCTTTAAGGATGGGCATAAATATGGTTATAAACAGCATACAGTATTTTTCGCAGTGTTTATGTAGCATCGGATGTTTTTTGCCTCCTGTCCTTAGCAGTAAATATGACTGCAGCCTCTGAACTCAATATTTAAATTACCTACGGTCGGGGTCAGACTGGGGTGCCTAGGGACCACCAGGGGAATTGACTCTAGTGGCCCACCCTATGGCTACCATAAATGGTTTTATTATGTGTTCATTTTTTGGCCTCTCCCACTAAAATGTGTGCCATTTAGCAAGCTGTACAGTGTGCAAAAGAGAACGCTCTCAGCCTCCTATATATCGTACACACTGTACTCTTGGCATCCTATATCACATACAGATCGCACTCTCGGTCTCCTATAACAGATACTTTCTATAAGAGGCTGAGAGTGTGGTATGTACAGTGTATAGGATGCCGATATTGCGGTATGTACGGCATATTGGCCTCTTATATGACATGCAGACTGTCGGCCTCCTATTACGCCCCCTATAAGACAGTGTCGTCCTCCTATTAGGCCCCCTATAAGACATACAGACGGCCTCCTATGAGACATGCAGACTGTTAGCCTCCTATTAGGCCCCCTATAAGACATAAAGAGTTTCGGCCTCCTATTAGGCCCCCTATAAAACATACTGAGTGTCGGCCTCCTGTTAGGCCCCCTATAAGACATACTGAGTCTTGGCCTCCTATTAGGCCCCCTATAAGACTTACAGACTGTTAGCCTCCTATTAGGCCCCCTATAAGACATCCTGAGTGTCGGCCTCCTATTAGGCCCCCTATAAGACATACAGAGTGTTGCCTCTTAGATACTGTACAGACCGCACTCTCTGCCTATGTACGGCATACAGGAGGATGATAGTGCGGTCTGTACGGTCGGTATACTGTCCTCATATGACATATTAGGCCATATAAGAGTGTGGTGCGTGTGTATCTTATCTAGGAGGCACTGGCAGAGATTGTGATCTGTGATGCTGCATCATGTCATGTGTATGAGCAGGGCCAGATTTGGGATTTGGATGTTTCGCCCCCAGCAGCTTGCCCCCAGCAGTTCGCCCCCATTTACATTTCGCCCCCACACATTTCGTCCCCAGCGTTTGGCCCCCAGGAGGTTTCACCCTCGGACATTTCGCCCCCAGCAGTTTGCCCCCTGATGTTTCGCCCCCCGCAGTTCGCCCCCGGATGTTTCGCCCCCGGATTTTTCGCCCCCAGCAGTTCGCCCCCGGATTTTTTGCCCCAGGATGTTTCGCCCCCAGCAGTTCGCCCCCGGATTTTTCGCTCCAGGATGTTTCGCCCCCAGCAGTTCTCCCCCTGGATGTTTCGCCCCAAGCAGATCACCCCTGGCAGTTGGCCCACGGATGTTTCGCCCCCAGCAGTTCGCCCCCGGATGTTTCGCCCCTCGATTTTTCGCCCCAGCAGTTCGCCCCCGGATATTTCGCAATATAGGCAAAACAGGGCAAAACAGGGTACACACATCCGGGGGTGAACTGCTGTGGGTGAAACATCCGGGGCCGAACTTCCGGGGGTGAAAAATCTGGGGGCGAAACATCCGGGGACGAACTGCTGGGGGCGAAAAATCCGGGGGTGAACTGCTGAGGGCGAAATATCCGGGGGCGAACTGCTGGGGGTGAAAAATCCAGGGGCGAAACATCCGGGGGCGAACTGCTGGGGGCAGAACATCCAGGGGCAAACTGCTGGGGGTGAAAAATCCAGGGGTGAACTGCCGGGGCCAAACTGCTGGGGGCGAACTGCTGGGGGTGAACTGCTGGGGGCGAAATGCTGGGGGTGAAATGTGCGGGGGCGAATCCTCCTGGGGGCGAAATCATAGGGGCGAAATGTACCTGGGGGCGAACTGCTGGGGGCAAATTGCTGGGGACGAACTGCTGGGGACGAAACTTCCTAAAACCACCAGATTTAGGCAAATTGGGGCCCTAGGCCAATTTTAAAATGGGGCCCCAAATGCTAACATATTGCACATCACACAGAAGCATTTCAGTTGTAGTTACATGCGCTGAGTTCAGGACGCTGAATCAGTGTGATTGACAATATTGAAGTCGTTCAACACTTGTTTCCCGGCCTCTTTCCACCGTCTGAGAAAGAATGATGGGGACAGAACAATCACTAATGGATTAATCTGTCCCCATACAGTATCATGTTATCAGCAGCACATCTACAGTTTACACCCCATATTCCTCCATATAATATAATGTCCCCATAGTCCTTCATATAATATATTCTGCCCCATAGTCCTCCATATAGTATAATACACTCCTCAGTCCTTCATATATTAAAATACACTGCTCAGTCCTCCATATAGTTTAATACACTCCTCATAGTGCTCCATATAGTATAATACACTGCCAGTCATCCATGTAGTACAATTCACTTCCCATAGTATAATGCACCCCATAGTTCTTCATATAGTATAATGTATTCCCCATAGTCCTCTATACAGTATAATGCAGCCCACAAATAACATAATGCAGCCACCCCATAGAACATAATGCAGCCACCCCACAGAGTATAATGCAGCCCTGCCATACAATATAATGTAACCCCCATAGAATATAATGCAGCCCCCCTCTTATAGTGTAATGCAGCCACCCCTTAGAGCATAATGTAGCCACCCCACAGAATACAATATAACCCCGCATAGAATATAATGCAGCCCCCCTCATATAGTATAATGCAGCCCCTCCATAGAATATATGGCAGCCCCTTATATAGTGTAATGTAGCCCCTCCATAGAATACAATGTAGCCCTCCTCATATAGTATAATGCAGCCCCAATAGAATATAATGTAGCCCCCTCATGAAGTATAATAAAGCCCCCTACAATATAATCTAGCCCCCCATAAAATATAATGCAGCCCCCCGTAGAATACAATGTAGCCTCCTCATATAGTATAATGTAACCCCTTCATAGAATATGATGCGATCACCACCATAGAATATAGTAAAGATAATACAGCCCCCCCATAGAATATAATGTAGCCCCGAATAGAATATAATACAGCCCACCTCCCCATAGAATATAATGTAGCCCCCCATATTATATAACACGGCCTCCCCTATAGAATATAATGTATAATGTACCCCCCATGGTATATAACACAGCCTCATAGTATATAACACAGCCCCACATGGTATATAGCACAGCTCCACATGGTATACAGCACAGCACCATGGCATACAGCACAGCCCCCCATTGGTATACAGCACAGCCTCTCATTGGTATACAGCACAGCGCCATGGTATACAGCACAGGCCCACATGGTATAAAGCACAGCCCACATGGTATAAAGCACAAGCCCACATGGTATAAAGCACAGCCCCACATGGTATACAGCACAGCCCCCATTGGTATACAGCACATCCCCCCATTGGTATACAGCACATCCCCCATTGGTATACAGCACAGCCCCACATGGTATAAAGCACAGCCCCACATGGTATATATCACAGCATCACATGGTTTACAGCACAGCCCCCCATTGGTATACAGCACAGCCCCCATTGGTATACAGCACAGCCCCATAGTATACAGCACAGCCCCACATGGTATAAAGCACAGGCCCACATGGCATAAAGCACAGCATCACATGGTATACAGCACAGCACCACATGGTATACAGCACAGCCCCACATGATATACAGCACAGGCCTCTTCTTCCTCCAGACCCCTCTTCCCTCCTCTTCCTCCTCCGGACCTCTCTGGCCTCCTCTTACTTCTCCAGACCCCTCTTCCCTCCTCCGGACCCCTCTGGCCTCCTCTTCCTCCTTCGGACCCCTCTTCCCTCCTCTTCCTCCTCCGGACCCCTCTGGCCTCCTCTTCCTCCTCCGGACCCCTCTTCCCTCCTCTTCCTGCTCCAGACCCCTCTGGCCTCCTCTTCCTCCTCCGGACCCCTCTGGCCTCCTCTTCCTCCTCTTCCCTCCTCTTCCTCCTCCGGACCCCTCTGGACACCTCTGGCCTCCTCTTTCTCCTCCGGACCCCTCTTCCCTCCTCTTACTCCTCCGGACCCCTCTGGCCTCTACCATGGAGACTCTTTGTTCCCCCTCCTCTCCAGGGACACAGACCACCCGTCACCCACTCACTCTAGACTCTATTCACCGGACCAGAGCAGAGTAGGAGAGGGAGCAGCAGCAGGGAGAGCAGAGCTCGGCGGCGTCCTCTTGTCTCACACGCTGGCTGCTATGCTATTAGTCAGCCAGCTACAGAGCCGGAAAGCAGAGCGCGGAGCGTTTCACCGCCCATCAAGAACAGCGCTGATGTCACGTGGCAAGGTCCTGGGGCTGGGTGAGTCATCAGAGAGACCCAGAGCCAACAAGGGGGTCGCCCCACGCCGCGTCAGCGCCTCAGATGGGGGTATGCCGGGCCCGCGCCGCCTCGCGCTATGGTATGTGCACGCGCGCGTCCCTTCAAATCATGGGACATGCTTTTAAAGGGCCCACGCACTTAAAGGGGCAGCATTTTTAAAGGTCCCCCAGCGTCCCTTGGGGCCCTCCGGGCATTTACCCGGTACCTCGCCAGGCCAGACTGAGCCTGCTTACGGTAATTAGCAATTGCGCAGGAAAAAAAAATATTAAAAAAAAACAGGGTGTAATTACTCTTATGTACTGATCTCGAAGGGACATCTTAAATAAAAGTCAAATAACAACCATTTATTTATCAGGTGTTATACTCCAGAGCTGCACTCATAATTCTGCAGTGTTCATTCTGCATGGAGGTAGAAGTACACTACCGGGCTAATAAAGTAAGCTATTGGTCTGCATTCTAGGAGTTGTTAGGAATATGTGATAAGGTTGTATGTTCACTGTTTCCAATGATAGCAGCAGAACTGTGAATGCAGCTTTGGAGATCAGTAACTCAATGTTCTCACATAAAAGCGGCTTCCCTGCCCCCCCCACTATTGGCCAGTTTGCCCACTTAGCTTTTGGTGGCAGAGGTCACAGTAGCTGCTGAATTACTGGGTGGATTTATTGTAGTGCAGTTTATACAGTTGTGGCCAAAAGTATTGACACCCCTGCAATTCTGTCAGATAATCTCAGTTTCTTCCTGAAAATGATTGCAAACACAAATTCTTTGGCATTATTATCTTCATTTAATGTGTCTTAAATGAAAAAAACACAAAAAGAATTGTCCTAAAGCCAAATTGGATATAATTCCACACCAAACATAAAAAAGAGGGTGGACAAAAGTATTGGCACTGTTCGAAAAATCATGTGATGCTTCTCTAATTTGTGTAATTAACAGCACCTGTAACTTACCTGTGGCACCTAACAGGTGTTGGCAATAACTAAATCACACTTGCAGCCAGTTGACATGGATTAAAGTTGACTCAACCTCTGTCCTGTGTCCTTGTGTGTACCACATTGAGCATGGAGAAAAGAAAGAAGACCAAAGAACTGTCTGAGGACTTGAGAAACCAAATTGTGAGGCAGCATAAGCAATCTCAAGGCTACAAGTCCATCTCCAAAGACCTGAATGTTCCTGTGTCTACCGTGCGCAGTGTCATCAAGAAGTTTAAAGCCCATGGCACTGTGGCTAACCTCCCTAGATGTGGATGGAAATGAAAAATTGACAAGAGATTTTAACGCAAGATTGTGCGGATGTTGGATAAAGAACCTCCACTAACATCCAAACAAGTTCAAGCTGCCCTGCAGTCCGAGGGTACAACAGTGTCAACCCGTACTATCCGTCGGCGTCTGAATGAAAAGGGATTGTATGGTAGGAGACCCAGGAAGACCCCACTTCTTACCCCGATACATAAAAAAGCCAGGCTGGAGTTTGCCAAAAGTTACCTGAAAAAGCCTAAAATGTTTTGGAAGAATGTTCTCTGGTCAGATGAGACAAAAGTAGAGCTTTTTGGGCAAAAGCATCAACATAGAGTTTACAGGAGAAAAAAAGAGGCATTCAAAGAAAAGAACACGGTCCCTACAGTCAAACATGGCGGAGGTTCCCTGATGTTTTGGGGTTGCTTTGCTGCCTCTGGCACTGGACTGCTTGACCGTGTGCATGGCATTATGAAGTCAGAAGACTACCAAGAAATTTTGCAGCATAATGTAGGGCCCAGTGTGAGAAAGCTGGGTCTCCCTCAGAGGTCATGGGTCTTCCAGCAGGACAATGACCCAAAACACACTTCAAAAAGCACTAGAAAATGGTTTGAGAGAAAGCACTGGAGACTTCTAAGGTGGCCAGCAATGAGTCCAGACCTGAATCCCATAGAACACCTGTGGAGAGATCTAAAAATGGCAGTTTGGAGAAGGCACCCTTCAAATATCAGGGACCTGGAGCAGTTTGCCAAAGAAGAATGGTCTAAAATTCCAGCAGAGCATTGTAAGAAACCCATTGATGGTTACCGAAAGCGGTTGGTTGCAGTTATTTTGGCTAAAGGTTGTGCAACCAAGTATTAAGTATTAGGCTGAGGGTGCCAATACTTTTGTCTGGCCCATTTTTGCAGTTTTGTGTGAAATGATCAATGTTTTGCTTTTTGCTTCATTCTCTTTTGTGGTTTTTCATTTAAGACAAATTAAATTAAGATAATACCAAAGAATTTGTGTTTGCAATCATTTTCAGGAAGAAACTGAGTATCATCTGACAGAATTGCAGGGGTGTCAATACTTTTGGCCACAACTGTACATAGTCTTAGCGGTGGTTGCCAGCGACCTTCTTGTGTCTGGTTTCTTTTAGTCTACCATTGCCCAGAAGGATAGAGACTGCTCAGGAAATTGTATGTACAGCAGTTTTTTTTTTATTGGAAAAGCCCAAATTTGCCACTTCACTCCAGAGCGGCATTCATAATTCTACAGTCTTTGCAGCGGCACTTTTTTTTAGTATCTTACATATGATGTATTATTGAATTAGATATATAGCGAACGGTATTTATTCTATTTCCACATAGGCAGAATAACATTTTTCCATACACCTGTCTCCGTGAGATACATCTGGACTCTGCGTGCAAAACATAACCTGCTGGTTCACATGTGGACAGTCAGCGAAATAATTCCTGTTCTGTAGTAGATGGTTAGGTTTCACTTACCTTATATATGAGCGCCATCTGGTGGTTGTTTTTTAATACTTTTAAAAGGGTAATCGCAGTCTTGGAACCATTTTTATTTCTAACTAGCTGAAGAGCCCGGCATTGGTACATAGTAGGTGGGGGGCCCTGTAATGGTACATAGTAGGTGGGGGGCCCTGTAATGGTGCATAGTAGGTGGGGGGGGCCCTGTAATAGTACATAGTAGGTGGAGATCATGTAATGGCACATAGTAGGTGGGGGGCCCTGTAGTGGTGCATAGTAGGTGGAGGGGGTCTGTAATGGTGCATAGTAGGTGGAGGGGGTCTGTAATAGTACATAGTAGGTGGAGATCATGTAATGGTGCATAGTAGGTGGGGGGCCCTGTAGTGGTGCATAGTAGGTGGAGGGGGTCTGTAATGGTGCATAGTAGGTGGAGGGGGTCTGTAATAGTACATAGTATGGGGTGGTCCCTGTAATGGTACTACATAGTAGGTGGGGGGCCCTGTAATGGTGCATAGTAGGTGGGGGGCTCTGTAATAGTACATAGTATGGGGTGGTCCCTGTAATTGTGCATAGTAGGTGGGGGGCCCTGTAATAATACATAGTAGGTGGAGATCATGTAATGGCACATAGTAGGTGGGGGGCCCTGTGATGGTGCATAGTAGGTGGGGGGCTCTGTAATGGTACATAGTAGGTGGGGGGCTCTGTAATGATACATAGTAGGTTGGGGTCCCTGTAATGGTACTACGTAGTAGGTGGGCGTCCCTGTAATTGTACTACATAGTAGGTGGGGGGTGGTCTGTAATGGTACATACTGTAGTAGGTGGGGGCCCTGTAATAGTACATAGTAGATGGTGGGGCCCGTAATAGTACATAGTATGTGGGGGGCCCTGTAATGGTACATAGTAAGTGGGGGGCTCGGTAATGGTACATAGTAGGTTGGGGGCTCTGTATATTGTGTATAGTAGGTGGGCGTCCCTGTAATTGTACTACATAGTAGGTGGGGGTGGTCTGTAATGGTACATACTGTAGTAGGTGGGGGCCCTGTAATAGTACATAGTAGATGGTGGGGCCCGTAATAGTACATAGTATGTGGGGGGCCCTGTAATGGTACATAGTAAGTGGGGGGCTCGGTAATGGTACATAGTAGGTTGGGGGCTCTGTATATTGTGTATAGTAGGTGGGCGTCCCTGTAATTGTACTACATAGTAGGTGGGGGTGGTCTGTAATGGTACATACTGTAGTAGGTGGGGGCCCTGTAATAGTACATAGTAGATGGTGGGGCCCGTAATAGTACATAGTATGTGGGGGGCCCTGTAATGGTACATAGTAAGTGGGGGGCTCGGTAATGGTACATAGTAGGTTGGGGGCTCTGTATATTGTGTATAGTAGGTGGGCGTCCCTGTAATTGTACTACATAGTAGGTGGGGGTGGTCTGTAATGGTACATACTGTAGTAGGTGGGGGCCCTGTAATAGTACATAGTAGATGGTGGGGCCCGTAATAGTACATAGTATGTGGGGGGCCCTGTAATGGTACATAGTAAGTGGGGGGCTCGGTAATGGTACATAGTAGGTTGGGGGCTCTGTATATTGTGTATAGTAGGTGGGGGCCCTGTATATTGTGTATAGTAGGTAGGGGCCCTGTATATTGTATATAGTAGGAGGGGTCCCTGTATATTGTGTATAGTAGGTGGGGGCCCTGTATATTGTGTGTCTTTGCAGCGGCACTTTTTTTTTAGTATCTTACATATGATGTATTATTGAATTAGATATATAGCGAACGGTATTTATTCTATTTCCACATAGGCAGAATAACATTTTTCCATACACCTGTCTCCGTGAGATACATCTGGACTCTGCGTGCAAAACATAACCTGCTGGTTCACAGGTGGACAGTCAGCGAAATATTTCCTGTTCTGTAGTAGATGGTTAGGTTTCACTTACCTTATATATGAGCGCCATCTGGTGGTTGTTTTTTAATACTTTTAAAAGGGTAATCGCAGTCTTGGAACCATTTTTATTTCTAACTAGCTGAAGAGCCCGGCATTGGTACATAGTAGGTGGGGGGCCCTGTAATGGTGCATAGTAGGTGGGGGCCTTGTTATGGTACATAGTAGGTGGGGGCCCTGTAATGGTACATAGTAGGTGGGGGGCCCTGTAATAGTACATAGTAGGTGGAGATCATGTAATGGCACATAGGAGGTGGGGGGCTCTGTAATGGTGCATAGTAGGTGGGGGGCTCTGTAATGGTGCATAGTAGGTGGGAGGGGCTCTGTAATAGTACATAGTATGGGGTGGTCCCTCTAATGGTACTACATATTAGGTGGGGGGCCCTGTAATGGTACTACATAGTAGGTGGGGGGCCCTGTAATAGTACATAGTATGGGGTGGTCCCTGTAATGGTACTACATAGTAGGTGGGGGGGGCTGTAATGGTACTACATAGTAGGTGGGGGGAGGACTGTAATGGTACTACATAGTAGGTGGGGGGGCCTGTAATAGTACATAGTAGGTGGAGATCATGTAATGGCACATAGTAGGTGGGGGGGGCTTTGTAATGGTGCATAGTAGGTGGGGGGGCTCTGTAATAGTACATAGTATGGGGTGGTCCCTGTAATGGTACTACATAGTAGGTGGGGGGGCCCTGTAATGGTACTACATAGTAGGTGGGGGGGCCCTGTAATAGTACATAGTAGGTGGAGATCATGTAATGACACATAGTAGGTGGGGGGGCTCTGTAATGGTGCATAGTAGGTGGGGGGCTCTGTTATGGTGCATAGTAGGTGGGGGGCTCTGTAATAGTATATAGTATGGGGTGGTCCCTGTAATGGTACTACATAGTAGGTGGGGGGGCCCTGTAATGGTATTACATAGTAGGTGGGGGGCCCTGTAATAGTACATAGTAGGTGGAAATCATGTAATGGCACATAGTAGGTGGGGGGCTCTGTAATGGTGCATAGTAGGTGGGGGGGCTCTGTAATTGTACATAGTATCTGGTGGTCCCTGTAATGGTACTACATAGTAGGTGGGGGGTCCCTGTAATGGTACTACATAATAGGTGGGGGGAGGACGGTAATGGTACTGCATAGTAGGTGGGGGGGCCCTGTAATAGTACATAGTAGGTGGAGATCATGTAATGGCACATAGTAGGTGGGGGGCCCTGTAATGGTGCATAGTAGGTGGGGGGCCCTGTAGTGGTGCATAGTAGATGGGGGGCTCTGTAATGGTGCATAGTAGGTGGAGGGGGTCTGTAATAGTACATAGTATGGGGTGGTCCCTGTAATGGTACTACATAGTAGGTGGGGGGGCCCTGTAATGGTACTACATAGTAGGTGGGGGGCCCTGTAATGGTGCATAGTAGGTGGGGGGCTCTGTAATAGTGCATAGTATGGGGTGGTCCCTGTAATTGTGCATAGTAGGTGGGGGGCCCTGTAATAATACATAGTAGGTGGAGATCATGTAATGGCACATAGTAGGTGGGGGGCCCTGTAATGGTGCATAGTAGGTGGGGGGCTCTGTAATGGTACATAGTAGGTGGGGGGCTCTGTAATGATACATAGTAGGTTGGGGTCCCTGTAATGGTACTACGTAGTAGGTGGGCGTCCCTGTAATTGTACTACATAGTAGGTGGGGGGTGGTCTGTAATGGTACATACTGTAGTAGGTGGGGGCCCTGTAATAGTACATAGTAGATGGTGGGGCCCGTAATAGTACATAGTATGTGGGGGGCCCTGTAATGGTACATAGTAAGTGGGGGGCTCGGTAATGGTACATAGTAGGTTGGGGGCTCTGTATATTGTGTATAGTAGGTGGGGGCCCTGTATATTGTGTATAGTAGGTAGGGGCCCTGTATATTGTGTATAGTAGGAGGGGGCCCTGTATATTGTGTATAGTAGGTGGGGGCCCTGTATATTGTGTATAGTAGGTGGGGGCCCTGTATATTGTGTATAGTAGGTGGGCATCCTGTATATTGTGTATAGTAGGTGGGCGCCCTGTATATTGTGTATAGTAGGTGGGCGCCCTGTATATTGTGTATAGTAGGTGGGGGCCCTGTATATTGTGTATAGTAGGTGGGGGCCCTGTATATTGTGTATAGTAGGTGGGGGCCCTGTATATTGTGTATAGTAGGTGGGCGCCCTGTATATTGTGTATAATAGGTGGGGGCCCTGTATATTGTGTATAGTAGGTGGGCGCCCTGTATATTGTGTATAGTAGGTGGGGGCCCTGTATATTGTGTATAGTAGGAGGGGGCCCTGTATATTGTGTATAGTAGGTGGGGGCCCTGTATATTGTGTATAGTAGGTGGGCGCCCTGTATATTGTGTATAATAGGTGGGTGCCCTGTATATTGTGTATAGTAGGTGGGGGCCCTGTATATTGTGTATAGTAGGTGGGGGCCCTGTATATTGTGTATAGTAGGTGGGTGCCCTGTATATTGTGTATAGTAGGTGGGGGCCCTGTATATTGTGTATAGTAGGTGGGGGCCCTGTATATTGTGTATAGTAGGTGGGGGCCCTGTATATTGTGTATAGTAGGTGGGGGCCCTGTATATTGTGTATAGTAGGAGGGGAGGGTCATGTAACAGATTTTGTCTCAGGGCATCAGGTATGTTGCTTACATCTGACCGTCTTTAAGGATGGGCATAAATATGGTTAGAACCAGCATACAGTATTTTTCGCAGTGTGGCATCGGATGTTTTTTGCCTCCTTAGGCCTGTTTCACACTTACGTTTTTTCAGTTGCAATCCATGAAAAAGGCGGAGAATGGATCCGTGGCCGTTGAGACACCAACAGGTGCCACCGGACCGTTGTTTTCATGGATCCGCCGAAGTCTGCATTTTAAAGGAACCGCAGCCAAGAGAGATTTTCACCGCTCCGGGAACAGCATTTCATGGTTAAAATGCCTCCCGGAGTAAAGCTTCCGGGCATGCGCACTTAAAAATAGCGGACCATCAAGGCAAAAAAAGTTGCATTGTCCGTCTCATCCGCCCGGGAGCCGCTAAAATCTTGGCGGATCCGTCAAAAAATGGGTGGGACGGACGACCGTCAGTCAAGATCCGCCACTAATGTTAGGCTACTTTCACACTACCGTTTTTTTGCGCTGCGTTTGGAGCGCACATGAAACGCATGTCAAAAGCGCATGCAAACGCTGGTAACGCTGCGTTATTTTGTTGCATTATTGTGCGCATTACAACAAAAAAATTGCAGCGTTTTTCATGCGTTTGCATTTTTTATGCGCAATAAACTGGAGAAAAAATCCTTGAAAAATTCTTGCAACACACTCCACCAATGGGACACCAGTGGGCGTGTCTTATGGGAATTCTTTATATAGCCCCTGTTTACAGCTGAATTCCTCACATTTGCTTGCATTTGACTTGAGAAACATGGATCTGCGCTGGACAAGCTTTTACTTGGATCTGGACATGAGGACGGCTCCGGCTTATGCCGTTGCTTGCCATGAACAGAGGGAGAGAGAGAGGCAGTGAAGACGGCAGCAGCGGCGTATGTGGATACATCCCATTATGGAACTCCGGGAGAGCCGTGGAGCGTACCACACCCTCTACAGCGAGCTCCAGGCAAACCCGGAGAAGTTTGCGGATTATACCCGGATGACCAAAGAAACCTTTCACTATTTGCTTGGTCGGGTAAAAGAAGTCATCCGGAGACCGGACACGCAGCTCCGGCGTGCGATTACTCCTGAGGAACGGCTCCTGGTCACATTACGGTACGTAGTTTTCATAAACCAATGCCTGCAGATTTTTCTTGCTTGTGACATGTACTCTTCCAAATCTGGCAGAACCACAGTTCTGCCATGTCGGTAACTACAAGCTGCGGTAATTTTTGGATGGCATGTATTGAAACAAAGGCTGCAGAATTTTTTTTTTTTTTTTTTTTTTTTTAATGTAACGTGTGTAAAAAAATTACATAAGCACAAATATTAATTTTTGCTGTTTTCTTTCTGTCACAGATTCCTGGCTACTGGAGAGACCCTGTCCTCACTGCACTTCCAGTACCGGATTGGAATATCCACCTTGTCTGGAATTGTAGCGGACACCTGCCGGGCTTTGTGGAATGTTCTTTGTCCCGAATTCATGCCCCTGCCCACCGCAGAAAAGTGGTTGGACATTGCTGAAAGATTCTGGACTGTCTGCAATTTCCCTAACTGTTTGGGAGCGGTGGATGGGAGACACATCAGGATTATCAAGCCCAAAAGAACTTTATCTGAGTACTATAATTACAAAAAGTACTTTTCTACTGTACTGATGGCCATTGCAGATGCAGACTGTACGTTTATTGCTGTGGCCATTGGGGCATTTGGCCGTGGTAATGACTCCCAGGCTTTTAAGACATCGGACATGGGCAGGAGGTTGTATGGCAACAACTTCAATTTCCCCATACCACGGCCTCTTCCCAACACCGAAGGTCCGCCACAGCCATTTGTAATGGTTGGTGATGAAGCGTTCCAGATGTGCCAACACCTCCTCAAACCCTACTCCAGCCGGGACTTGGACCTCCACAAAAGAATTTTCAATTACAGGTTCACCAGGGCCAGGAGAACAGTAGAGTGTGCCTTCGGTATACTTGTATTTAGATGGCGCATTCTTGGCACAGCCATTAATCTCAAACTGGAAACCATGGATGAGGTGATCAAGGCCTGTGTTGTTCTACATAACTTTGTACTTTCTCGAGAACACCCGAACTTTGATCTTGATGATGTGGATCCTAATCCATTGCCTGAATTTACACAGCACCCTCTCAGGTCATCTTTTGAAGTTGGCCAAATGAGGGACCAATTTGCGGCCTACTTCAACTCAGATGTAGGACGGGTGGAATGGCAAGAGCAAATAGTGTAAAAAAAATTTCTTGCATGTTGTTCCTATATTAATAAAAAAAAAAACTGTTTTGATACCTGTACTGAGTGCATTCTCTGTTTTTACACTCCCAATACCATTAGCAAGTAGCCAGGTGTATCAGTGAATTTATGATGCTGTGTTTTGTGCATCATGAATTCACTAAAACTCCTGAGTTTGTGACTATATAAATTATGTGGTTATTTACAAGGTATATCTATAGTTCCTTGCATTTTTTAAATGCGAACAATAGATATACCTTGCACTCAACACCATCCTCTATAGCAAGGGTTTTAAAATTTTACTCCTAAATGTCAACCAACATGTCATGTTAAAAAAATTTTTTTTAACTCCAATGTAATTACTAAAAACATGCTAGGTTGGTTTTGTTTGAACAATGTAGTTAGGGAAACCGACTCTATTCAGTTTGCCATACACCAGATATCTCGATTACCGACGTGTCTTGTGTCAGTCTTGGAGATATGTTTTGTCAACGAAACCAATCTACATCTTCACCAACTCCACAAGGTTCAACAACAGATCTCCATAGCTCAGTTGCTAAAAAATTTTCAAAATGAAGATTCCATACAACATGATCTTTTGTTGGACCTTGAGGACTGGAGTTGGGGAACCCTGCTGGAGCCACTCTGTGCAATATTCCTAGAATGTAGAGACTGTTCTGGAAAAGGAAAGTCCTGTACATTATACCAATATGACTTGTCTTTTCCACAGCAGTCTCTACATTCTAGTAATATTGCACAGAGTGGATCCAGCAGGGTTCCCCATCTCCACTCCACAAGGGCCACCAACAGATCATGTTGTACTGGAATCCATAGCTCATTTGCTAAAACTTTTTCAAACAGAGGATTCCATATAACATGATCTTTTGTTGGTCCTTGAGGACTGGAGTTGGGGAACCCTGCAGGATCCACTCTGTGCAATATTCCTACAATGTAGAGACTGTTCTGGAAAAGGAAAGTCATGTAGATTTGGTTTGTTGACATCACACATATCTCCAAGACCGACAAAAGAAACATGTCTCACACAAGAAACAGTAATGGAGATATATGTTTTTGCAAAAACCCTAAGTGTATGGTGCAGTGTGTGTAGTCGGCGATAGACACAGTAAACCAATACCAATTTTTTGAAAGCACAAGTGCACATTTATTTTGAAACAAAAAATAAATAAGAAAAATTTTATTAGGAATGACGTTTGGGGGAAGATTGGGATACTTTGGGTGTGTGGAGAGACGAGGAACGACTGGAGGTAGAGGAAGGGGTTCTAGGAGAAGGGGCGACAAAAGTACTCGGGGAAGGGAGCTCTGGAATGGACATTGAGGCAGCTTGAGACACATTAGGAGGAGACGGTGGATGGACAAACAAAGTTTTTTTTTTTTCTTTTTGGGCACAGGCATGTCCGGCCCCGACCTACTTGCAGCCTGTGACCGCCTTTCTTTTGTAGACCCCCTGGTGACGGTGGACTGTGGCGTTGCCCTGTAAAATAGGGAATGCGGATCACCCCTTTACTGCTCTGTGGTGGCGGTGACGGTGCTCCTAGAAGGGGAGCATGTTGGGTCGGTGCTACGTGAAGGAGGCTGCGTCTCAGGTATCTCTGCCAAAGTTCTTGGGGGACTACGAGGAGGAGAATTGGTGCCGGTGCTCTGTAGATGAGGAGTGGTGGTGGTGCTCCTTTGATGAGGAGTGGTGGTGGTGCTCCTTTGCTGAGGAGTGGTGGTGGTGCTCCTTTGCTGAGGAGTGCCACCTCTCAATATATTCAAATAATTCGTAGGGGGTATTGGGGTATGTGCACGCATCAAGCAGGATCTGAAAACATCCTCGAATACGGAGCCTGACATCACGGGAAAGGGCATGGAGATAAAGGGCCAGGCTGCGTGAGTATGCCTCCTCCCCATCATCACTATTTACTCTGGATAAATAATTTAGGACCCCAGTGTCCACATTAGTGCTGGTATCAGTGGCAGGTATTAGCCGCCTTTGCCTTCTTCCTCGCCGGGATGTGGCAGCAGGCTGTGGGGAGCCCCGGATGTGGCCAGTTGGGCTACTGCTGATGTTGCCCTGCTCCTCTGCTCTTGCTGATGCTGCAGCAGCACCAGATGGTCCTGGTGGTGGGCTTTGGGGCGCAGGCAATGGCACTTCCTGACTAGAATCTTCAGCCATGCTCCTAGTAGGGGGAGAAGATGGGCCAGCCACCTCTTCCCCTGCAGATACAGGATCGATGATGGGGTCGGTTTCGGAGCCAGTTCCTCTGTCCGTAAGGTTGGACTGAGTTCTGTTATGAAATAGAACAGAGCCAAAAATAACTAAATATTTTTGGCCCTGCAAAGTATCTGTGTAATGTGGTGTGGGGTATCTACTTACGGTCTGAGATCCAGAATTGGGGCGAGGAAGGAGAGGCGGTCATAGTATATGTACTTTCTCTTGACGTAGCCCGCATCCCCACTCCTGGACCGCTGCTGGCGTTCCCGGCGGTATTGGTCCTGGATGCTTCGCCAGCGTCTCATCACATCTTCCACTGCAATATGACAGGAAATAGTCTCAAATTCACATATTTGATAGGTCACATTTGCTACCAGTAGTCTAGGCATGGGGCCTTCTGGGGTGTGCTTTCTACCCATGGTGGCATATGTAATTGGGGCATACAGGCCAGATACACAGGGTCAGAATGTATCAAGTAACTACACTTAATAACTTGTTTGGCTAGGAGGATGAGGAGCTTGTGGCCTGGCCCAAATTATGGCAGTGTCAAACCACGTGTCACATCAAAATCTAACGGCCTCATGAGGAAAAAAGTACAAGCACAGAAAGGGGGGTGCTGATTCTATATTCATTTTTTGTTGTGTGGTAATTTTATTAATTTTTTGGCTTGTACTTACTCAGTTTCTGCTACTCCTCACGTGGCCGATCACCAAAGTCATGGAACATCTGCCTACATATGCGCCTCCATGACGCCTCCTTTCTTGCCCGGTTGGCATAATGGGCATCACATTGGTCCCATAGTTCAGCCGCTCCTGCACCAGGACAGTTAGCATTTCCACGTTCAGATAAAATGTCGCCATGACGCTGCTGTACTCCGTGGAGGCTGACTTCCTGGATGTCTGGAGCGCTATTTGAGGTGATTTGCATGTATCAGCTTCCTGATGATGGATTGGGCCATTTCCTGGCAGCAGCCAAAAGACCTGCGTATTTCTCGCAGGTCACACGTGTGGTCCGTGTGTAATCCGTATTTTTTGCGCACCCATAGACTTGAATTGGCGTACTACGGCCGTAGTACGCTGACAATCGCAGCATGCTGCGATTGGCACGGACCGTAGAATACGGATGAGAAATATACGTGCGAGGTACCCCATAGAGAATCATTTGTCTGTGTCTAATGCGTGCTTTTAACGCCTCTCACTCGTCCGTATTCCTCTCTAGTGTGACCCCGGCCTTATTGTCTGACCCTGAAGACACCTTCTTTTATCTACACTCCTCCAAAACAATGTTGCTTGTTTAGGGGGAGTTCTAGAC
The DNA here is from genome assembly GCF_039654945.1 of Dendrobates tinctorius. Classification (NCBI taxonomy): domain Eukaryota; kingdom Metazoa; phylum Chordata; class Amphibia; order Anura; family Dendrobatidae; genus Dendrobates; species Dendrobates tinctorius. The sequence continues at coordinate 29,420,310 of NW_027361688.1, read as the reverse complement.
AAGTGTCTAGACATTGTTTACTCAAATCGCGTGCACCACAAGTCGCTGACGTGCACAGTGCAAAGCGCTCGTCAGCGATCACATAGACTGTAATGCTATTTTTGGGCACGCGTGATTTTTTTAACGATGCCGCCGGGGAAAAAAATGCAACATGTAGCGTACGGCGCATCTGGGCGCACACCTGTAAAATGCGAAGCGCACGCTAAACATACATTCGCAAGACCCTGCGATCACCATGTTAAAGATAGGGGGACATTGCGCGTGCTCCCGATAGCGCACGATGCGCTGCACGATCGAACGCTAGTGTGAAACCAGCCTAAGTCTATGGGGGAAAAAAACGGATCCACCCCTTTTTTGCCGGATCCGTTTTTTTCTAAAATTGGCGGATTTTGACTGACGACAAAAAATGGAAGTGTGAAACAGCCCTTAGCAGTAAATATGACTGCAGCCTCTGAACTCATTATTTAAATTACTTACGGTAATTAGCAATTGCGCAGGAAAAAAAAATTATATTAAAAAAACAGGGTGTAATTACTCTACTGTACTGATCTTGAAGGGACATCTTAAATATAAGTCAAATAACATGCATTTATTTATCAGGTGTTATACTCTAGAGCTTCTACTTCTACTTCTGCATGGAGGTAGAAGTACACTACTGGGCTAATAAAGTAAGCTATATCTAACTAGCTGAAGAGCCCGGCGTTGCCTGGGCATAGTAACTAACTCTGGTTAGTTATAACAAATTATAATGATTATATTGCACATAAAAACATTTCACATCATATATTCAACACTACAGATTTGCAACACAATTTAACTAAACGATTACCCAAGTATTGATATTATTTTATTTTCAACTCATTCGAGAGCCTTTTGATTAACAACATTTTTGGTTTTTCCTTTTGGTGCAAAGATGAACAGATTTTTGGCAGTTCCAACTCTTGAACAGACCACGTAAAGTTGACCATGAGAAAAGCATGGAGATTGCAAATCAATCCCTGTTACTTTCAAGGCCTGTCCCTGAGCCTTGTTCATGGACATTGCAAATGCCAATCGACCTGGAAACTGCAGGCACTTAAAATCAAAAGGCAAATCAGATGGAATGAGTGGAATTCTTGTAATGAAAATGTCCTCTCCTTTGGCACATCCTGTTGCTGAGCTGTGTATCTAATCCTATCCTGTGTGATACTATCTGCTGAGCTGTCTATCCTGTGTGACACTGTCTGCTGAGCTGTGTATCGAATCCTATCCTGTGTGACACTCTCTGCTGAGCTGTGTATCTAATCCTCCCCTTTGTGATACTGACTGCTGATCCGTGTATCTAATCCTCTCCTGTGTGATACTATCTGCTGAGCTGTCTATCCTGTGTGACACTGTCTGCTGAGCTGTGTATCTAATCCTATCCTGTGTGACACTCTGCTGAGCTGTGTATCTAATCCTCCCCTGTGTGATACTGACTGCTGATCCATGTATCTAATCCTCTCCTGTGTGATACAGTCTGCTACTCCGAGTATCTAATCATATCCTGTGTGATACTGGGTTCCCCCTGCAGTCTGTGTCAGAGGGTGGTCTGTGTCGGCATGGTAATAAATTGTGTTATTTCTAGCTTTAAAGAAGGACGATAACACCATAGACATAAGAATAATAGGCCTCAGTTACCACAACTGTCTACAAGGAAAACTGTTGCTCATGGCAACCAATCACAGCTCAGGTTTCACCTTTTAAACAGCTGTGGTGAAATGAAAGATGCTTAGTGATTGGTTAGTATGTGGAGTGGGCGTGGCTTGATACATACATATACTCAGTTTTATATACGGTATATAGATTTCAATGCATAAATATAATTAGGCAATTTTGGAAAGTCACTTAAAAGTTGTTAAAGGGGATTCCCAGGACTTTAACCTCTTCATCACCAGGCAATTTTTTTTTGTTTATGCACTTTTTTTCCCCTTCTATCGAGATTTTTTTTTTTAATTTTTATGTTGATATGGTCACATGAGGGCTTGTTTTTAGCGTGTGAGAATGATACTATTCATTTTACAGTATAGTCTGAAAAATAGGGGCGAACATAACTACATTGGGTAAAAGGGTGAAGAAAAAGTTTCTCCAATTTTTTTTTTTGGGGGGTGCTTGTTTTTTATTTTCATTTATTCATTGAGCAATAATAAAACGATCTGGTAAAGGTCAGTACAATTACATCGATACTAAACTTTAATTTTCTTTAATACTCCTGGGGCTTAAAAAAAAAATTCCAAGCTATGTTATATAAAAAAAAATAAAAAAAAATATATATATATATATATATATATATATATATATATATTTTTTTTTTTTTATTTTTATGTTTTATTTTTTTTACCATTGGCAAGTCTCGGCCGATATACAGTGGGTACGGAAAGTATTCAGACCCCTTTAAATTTTTCACTCCGTTTCATTGCAGCCATTTGGTAAATTCAAAAAGTTTTTTTTTTCATTAATGTACACTCTGCACCCCATCTTGACTGAAAAAAAACAAATGAACTTTCTGCAAATTTATCAAAAAAGAAAAACTGAAACATCACATGATCATAAATATTCAGACCCTTTGCTCTGACATTCATATTTAAGTCACATGCTGTCCATTTCCTTGTGATCCTCCTTGACATGCTTCTACTCTTTCAATGGAGTCCTGCTGTGTTTAATTAAACTGACAGGACTTGATTTGTAAAGGCACACACCTGTCTATATAAGACCTCACAGCTCACAGAGCATGTCAGACGAAATGAGAATCATGAGGTCAAAGGAACTGTCCAAGGAGCTCAGAGACAGAATTGTGGCAAGGCACAGATCTGGACAAGGTTACAAAAGAATTTCTGCAGTGCTCAAGGTTCCTAAGAGCACAGTGGCCTCCATAATCCTTAAATGGAAGAAGTTTGGGACCACCAGAAGTCTTCCTAGACCTGGCCGTCCAGCCAAACAGAGCAATTGTGGGAGAAGAGCCTTGGTGAGAGAGGTAAAGAAGAACCCCAAGATCACTGTGGCTGAGCTCCACAGATGCAGTAGGGAGATAGGAGAAAGTTCCACAAAGTCAACTATCACTGCAGCCCTCCACCAGTCGGGCCTTTATGGCAGAGAGACCTGATGGAAGCCTCTCCTCAGTGAAAGACATATGAAAGCCCGCATAGAGTTTGCTAAAGAACACATGAAGGACTCTCAGACTATGAGAAATAAGATTCGCCATGGAATAAATAAAGCGCCATGGAATAAATGGCGCTATAATAATAAATAATAATAATAATTCTCTGGTCTGATGAGACAAAGATAGAACTTTTTGGTGATAATTCTAAGCGGTATGTGTAAAGAAAACCAGGAACTGCTCATCACCTGCCCAATACAATCCCAACAGTGAAACATGGTGGTGGCAGCATCATGCTGTGGGGTGTTTTTCTGCTGCAGGGACAGGACGACTGATTGCAATTGAAAGAAACATGAATGTGGCCAAGTACAGAGATATCCTGGATGAAAACCTCTTCCAGAGTTCTCTGGACCTCAGACTTGGCCGAAGGTTCACCTTCCAACAAGACAATGACCCTAAGCGGACAGCTAAAACAACAAATGAGTGGCTTCAGATCAACTCTGTGACTGTTCTTGACTGGTCCAGCCAGAGCCCTGACCTAAACCCAAATGAGCATCTCTGGACAGAACTGAAAATGGCTGTCCACCAACGTTCACCATCCAACCTGACGGAACTGGAGAGGATCTGCAAGGAAGAATGGCAGAGGGTCCCCAAATCCAGGGGTGAAAACATGTTGCATCATTCCCAAGAAGACTCATGGCTGTACTAGCTTAAAAGGTGCTTCTACTCAATACTGAGCAAAGGGGATGAATACTTATGACCATGTGATGTTTCAGTTTTTATTTTTTAATAAATTTGCAAAAATGTCTACATTTCTGTTTTTTTTCAGTGAAGATGGGGTGCAGAGTGTACATTAATGAGAAAAAATGAACTTTTTTAAATTTACTAAAAGGCCGCAATGAAATAAAGTGAAAAATATAAAGGGGGTCTGAATACTTTCCGTACCCACTGTATGTGGCCAATTGCAGGATGCTGTGATTTTTTTCTCAGTCCGTTCTAAACTGAGGAAAATAAAGAAAAATTAAAAAAAAAATGAGCAGGGAATCACAAAACAACATTAGCCAGGGTGTAATCTGATTTTTTTTTTTAAAAAAAAAAGGCTGAAATATCTCACATGTTGCGTTTTCCCACAATGTACCTCATATGTCGTAAAGGGGTTAAAGAATAGAAAACTCTCTCTAAAATCTAAGATGTGTATATATATATATATATATACTGGCTGTTATAAAGGGGTTGTAGCAAGTGTAGCATTACTTTCAGCAGACCCGTAGATAATGGGAGTGTAGGTAAGTAATCGTGAATAGCAAGCGTGCTTGGATAAGGCGTTATCTGAGCATGCCTGTGCACTAACAGTGCCTTCAGCGTGCTCGAATAATGTATATTAATGTATATAATGCATGTCTTGCGGCAGTTTGACAGCTGCAACACATGCAGGGATTGTCTGTTAGGAAATCCCTGCGTGTGTTGTGGCTGTCGAACAGCAGCAGGAACTCAGGCAATGTACATGGCCCCGGCATCTTCACCTTCAGAAGTAACTCGGGGAACATATTATTCGAGCACGCTGAAGACACTCGGTTAGCACCCGAGCATGCTTGGGTAATATCTTATCCCAGCACACTCGCTCATCACTAGTAAGCCTGAAAAGTTCAAGTTTTGTGTTATCGCTCTGAATCCCAAATCTTCCGTGACGTATTTATATGGTTTTGTGCTTACTGAAGGCGACTTCCCTTGTGCTTTTGGGTCTGAAGAAATTATGTCTTGTTTGGGCAAGAAGACCTTCAGCATTTACTGTGCAACCTGAATCCTCAGTGCCCGCTGCAACCACATTCTGCACCAGGTCTTTTGCCTTCACTCCAGTTTTTGATCACCTGCTGCCTCTGGGATCTGGGGGAAGCTTCCACGTTCAGTTACTGCACCTCTATCTTTTTTGGACCAATTTCTTAACAACCCAAGAATATTAGTAACCTGAATGCCATTGCCCTTGAGGAATAGACTAAAATTCCTTAGGAAGGTTGCCAGAAATCTGCCTGTGCATCACAATTACAGCAGGTTACAACAGCCAGAGGGGATCCTCTAAGTACTAAAGATGCTCGAAGCCTTACTAAGTATCTAAGCATTTTCTCTCTTATATCTGCATCCCAGAAATCCCTTACAGATGGGTTCTCCGACCTGGAAATGAATCACTTAAGACCTAGGGATTCATTGTGTTACTTTTATTACAACAAACTACAGGCTTTCCATGCATTTTTTAGACAAAAACAGAGGCACTTCAAACAGCAAATTTATTTCAGCTGTGCGGAACTCCATATAATCAGATACCCCCGACGACTAAGGAATAGTGTTCAGCATTCCGATACCGCAAGTATCGGGTATCGGCCGATATTCGCTGTATCGGAATTCCGATACTTAGTTCCGATACTTTTTTCATATCGAATACCGGAATCGGAAGTTCCCATAATGCTAGGAGCCCGCTCGATTTGATTCAGCCAATGGGGATCCTCAGAAGTGTGGGCACATCCTGTTAGGCATGTAGGCATGTTAACTACTGGCATGGCTGTGATTGGCTGCTGAAATGATGTCATGATGCACTATAAAAACCGCAGCAGCCGCCATTTCGGGTTCACTCTGCTGTGAATTCAGTTAGGGACAGGCTGCTGTTGAAGACTGTGAGGGACAGTTAGAAATGGCGATCATCAAACATATCTATTGCTCTACCCAGGCTTCATAATCCACCACTGTAGCATTTTTGTAGCCCAGCAGCGCTGTTTTAATAGCTGTCTGCAAGGGCTGCGTGAGTGCAGACCCACGCTGTGTAGTGTGTCCTGCAGGCACGTCTGCTTGTAGGCCGCCCAGCGTGTGTCTCTGCCTCATACACATTTTTCTTTTATTGCTGCTTTTTTTTTCTCCTGTATAGTGTGCTTCCATACGTATCCATATACGTTGGTTGCAAACACTAATGGAGTGGACAGCGGAGCGTTTCAGTAGCCTTTCAGTGCTATAGCCCATTTCTCTGCACTGTTTTTGGCTGTCTGATAGGTCTCTCTGTGTGTGAGTGCAGCTCACGTTGCAGTGTGTTCTACAGCCACCGCTGGTTGTAGTCCGCTCAGCGTGCGTCACTGCCTCATACATAGTCCTTTTTTTGCAGCTAATTTGTCCAGATTTTTGCTCCTATATTAGTGTGCTTCCATCCGCATCCATTGTCATTGATTGGTTGCAAACACTATATAGGATTAGATAGAGGAGCCTTTTTGCTGGCTTGTGCCCTTCAGGGCCAGCCAGACTAGTATCACCCTATTTTTTGGAGCCTCATCAATTGCATTGTAGGTTAGCTTCCTGCATTGTAATCGCTCCAAAAAGTTTGTGATACTATAGCTTTCAAACTTTGGTCACATCCTTTTCTTTTTCCCCCCCAAAAAAAAAGGAAATAAAGTTCACCAAACTCTCCTCTTTAGAGTTGTGTGGGCCACATTAGATCATATTAAAGTGTAGTACACACACTCTTAGCCAAATTAGTGTTTCTTATACTGGTTAGCAGGTGTTCAGGAATAAGAACACTAAGCAACCCCTTTTTTACTTTTCTGCCTATCTTCATCAGTCTACCAAGATGAAGAAGGCAGGGAGTAAGGCATGTGGCCGTGGAGTTTCATGAGGGAGAGGACGGGGGGATTCAGCAGGGAGAGGACGTGGGGATTCGGTGTCTGCTGCGGCCACCAGTGACCCGGCATCCCCCACTTTTACCAGGCAACAGTCCTTCATGCGCAGCTTTGTAGGACCTCGCCGTACCCCACTGCTGTGTGACGAACAAATTGAAGCCGTTGTCGGATGGATGGCAGCTAACGCATCCACTTCAATGACTTCCGCATCCTCCCAGGGCCAGAGCACTGAAGAGCAACCATCTGTCTCTTCACCACCTGCCAAATTGCCCAAGCAGTCTGAGAGCCCTGGACAGGATCCATCTCAATCTTTACTTCTGTTCTCAGAATCTGTTGGCTTGGAAAGAGGTGGCCAGCCAAGCAGCATTCTAGAGCGTGAAGAAGAGGGAGTATGCAGTGATGCGCAACTGCTTTGTCCCTCTGAATCTGAAGAGGCGGGTGGCCCAGTGCCTATTGTCAGCACACCTCAGTGCTCATCTGATGATGATGAGACTCAGTTGCCAATTTCTGGTGCGTACGGTGCTGGCGAGACAACCCAGGACCAGCCGGTGCTTGAAGAGGGGAGTGGAGATGATGAGGTCCTTGACCCATCATGGCGTCAGCCACAGGAAGGTGGTGGGAGCAGCTCTGAAGAAGAGATTCCCCGAACGGCCAAAAGAGGAGGGAGAGGGCGGGGGCAGACTTGGTTGCCTGTAGCCTCCACTTTGGCACCCGTGAGGAGCAATCCTCTTCCAAAACACAAAACGGGCGCTCCCAGGACTTGCAGTGCGTGGTCTTTTTTTGACACAGTTGCAGATGACATTTGCTTTGTCAAATGCAAGCTGTGTCATCAGAAAGTTAAACGAGGGAAAAATGTGAGCAACCTCAATACCATAAATATGTGGAAACATGTGCGTACAAAGCATGAGGTGGAGTTACAGACACACTGAAGATGTAGGCCAACCTTCAGCAGCACCTACCACCTCTTCAGCTCGTGTTGGGGCCTCTTCCTCCAGCTCACACACAGCTGGTTCGGCTTCCTCACTGGAACGCCATGGAAGAACCACTGCCACTGTTGTCCAGAGACCCAGTGAAATTCCACCCACTGAACCACGTTCTCAGTCATCAGCACACTCCCAGACCACTCACCAGCAATCGGTAGCACAGGCATGGGAGAAAAAGCGGCCATACTCGGCAAACCATCCCCGAGCACTGGCTCTGAATACCGGCATTGCCAAACTACTGGCCCTTGAGATGCTGTCATTCAGGCTGGTGGAGACTGACACCTTCCGGAACTTTATGTCATTGGCAGTTCCACAATACAATGTGCCCAGCCGCTTTTATTTCAGCAGGAAAGCCGTCCCTGCCCTGCAAAAGCATGTGGAGGGAAAAATTAAAAATGCGCTACTAAACGCCGTCAGTAGCAAGGTCCACCTGACCACCGATGCGTGGACCAGTAGCCATGGACAGGGACGATACCTTTCCCTCACTGCCCATTGGGTCAATGTTGTGGAGCCGGGTACAGATCTGGAGAGTGGCTCTGTACGTATTCTGCCAACTCCAAGGATTGCAGGAATGCAGTCTGTACATATTGAGTCCTCCTCCTACTCTAGTTCCTCGGAATCAGCACTGCATGAGCCTGTTAGGCCAGATATGAGCACAGGTGTGGCCAAACGTCAACAGGCCGTCCTTAAATTAATTTCTTTGGGGAATCGGAGCCACACAGCACAGGAGCGCTGGAATGCCATCAAGCAGGAGAGCGATGTGTGGTTTGTGCCAGCGAATCTCCAGCCAGGTTTGGTAGTGAGTGACAATGGCCGAAATCTAGTGGCAGCTCTGGGCCTAGGCAACCTCACTCACATACCATGTCTGGCACACGTGCTCAATTTGGTCGTGCAGAGCTTTCTGAGGGACTATCCGGATCTTGATGCACTGCCGCACAAGGTTCGCCGAGAGTGTGCACACTTGCGGCGTTCCAGCATGGCAAGATCGCGCATTGCATCTCTGCAACGCCGATTCCGCCTGCCAGAACATCGCATCATATGTGACCTCCCCACCAGGTGGAATTCAACGTTACATATGTTGGAGCGGTTGTGTGAGCAGCAGGCAGCAGTAATGGAGTACCAGCTGCATCAGGCGCAAACAAGTCGCACTGTGCGCCGGACAAACTTCACCACCACTGAGTGGACAACTATGAGGGACATCTGCCAAGTTTTGCGTGCCTTCGATGACTCCACGCGGATGGCCAGTGCAGATGATGCACTAGTCAGCATGACTGTCCCCCTTATCTGTCTGCTTCAAAAAACCTTACAAGCCCTAAGTGAGGAGGTTTTTGAAGAGGTCGAAGATGAGGAGTCAGAAATGCCATCTGCTTCTGGCAAGTCTGCGCAACGTGCTTCCACACAAAGGCCCAGGCAGGGGACACTTAGTGAGGAGGATGACGAGGAGTCAATGGAGGAGGAGGAACACATCTCTCCAGAGGAGGGAGGTACACAAGGCTCTAGTAGTCAGTGTGTACAGCGAGGGTGGGGTGATGCTGAGAAGGCTGAGATGCTGCCTCAAGCTGGGGACAGCGTTTCCAGTCCAGTTGGCAGTCTGCAGCACATGGTTGATTTCATGCTGCAGTGCTTGTTAAATGACCGCCGCATCGCCAACATTCTCCACACGGCTGATTATTGGGTGTACACCCTCCTAGATCCTCGCTACCGGGACAACTTACAAAGCCTCATACCACAGTTGAACCGGGAGCGTAAAATGCGGGAGTACCAAGAAACACTTGTGCAGGCCAACATGTTCTCCATTCCCCCCACAATTGTTGCTGGTAGTGCTTTTCAAAGCAGCCATGTGGGTAGAGGCAGTGGAGGAAGCTCTGCACAAAGAGGTAGCAGAGGCAGTGCCGCAGGACAAGGCAAGGCCAGTATGGCCCAAATGTGGAAAAGTTTTGTGGGACCGCCACAAACGGCTACACCATCACAGACGGCTCCAGTCAGCAGGAGGCAACGTTTCCGTCAGATGGTGACAGACTACTTGTCTTGCCCTGTTAGTGTACTCCCAGACGGCTCTTCCCCGTTCAAGTATTGGGTCTCTAAGCTGGATACATGGCCAGAGCTTAGCCAGTATGCATTGGAGGTGCTGGCTTGCCCTGCTGCCAGTGTATTATCGGAACGTGTCTTTAGTGCTGCAGGTGGTGTGGTAACAGACCGTCGCACGCGACTATCCGCCGATAATGTTGACCGGCTTACTTTTCTGAAAATGAACAAGGCCTGGATCTCACCTGAATTTGCCAGTCCTCTTCCAGAATAAATAATTGGCTGGCAACAGGATCCAGGTCTCCTGTTGTGTTCATGTTTCTATGACCTGAACTTTATTTCCTGGGCTACAGCAGCGCCCGTTGTTGCTCAGAAGTGCTGTCCGCACAGACAAAACACTCGCTTATGTGTAAGTGGGGTTCGGTAACGTCAGCTGATCCCCTGCTGTGTGTATGGCAAAGTGTCCTGCTCCCTCCAAACTCAAAGTACCTCAGATTTACACCTGGCTCCAAGTAGGCCTTGGCCTACTACCTGATTTTCCCTGGGCTCCGACACCGCCAGTTGGTGCTCAGAAGTGCTGTACGCACAGACAGAACACTCGCTCATGTGTAAGTGGGGTTCGGTAACGTCAGCTGATCCCCTGCTGTGTGTACGGCAAACTCTCCTGCTGCCTACAACTTCTGACTACCTCTGATTTAATATGTTCTCTGATTTGCCCTCTGTCTCCACTCTGTTTTGAGTATTTCCTCCGGCCTACAACACCGCCTGTTTCTGCTCTCAAGTGCCGTCTGCACAATCAACACTTGTTCCTGTGTTACCTGGGTCCTGTAACATCTGCTCATCTCCAGAGGTGAGTCCGGCAATGTCTCCTGCTTTGTCTACATTCCTACTACTTGTAGTGGAAAAGTGGACAGAGCAGGAGACATTGCCTGACTCACCTCTAGGGAGAAGCTGCTGTTACAGAACCCCAGTAACACAGGAACAAGTGTGGGTTGTGCAGACGGCATTTCAGAGCAGCAACTGGCGTGGTTGGAAGCCAGAGGAAATACTCGGAACAGAGTGAAGACAGAGGCCTAATTGGAGTACGTTGACAGTTAGTAGTCGTCTAGAAACAATCTAAAACTGCCACCAAGTAGGCCTCAGCCTACTACCTGATTTTCCCTGGGCTCCGACACCGTCAGTTGGTGCTCAGAAGTGCTGTACGCACAGACAAAACACTCGCTCATGTGTAAGTGGGGTTCGGTAACGTCAGCTGATCCCCTGCTGTGTGTATGGCAAAGTGTCCTGCTGCCTCCAAATTCAAACAACGTCTTATCTTAAACTTCCTCGAAGTAGGCCGCAGCCTACAAAATGACTATCCCTGGGCTCCAACATCGTCAGTTGTTGCTCGGAAGTGCTATCCACACAGAAAAAAACACTCGTTCATGTGAAAGTGGGGTTCGGTTACGTCAGCTGATCCCCTGCTGTGTGGAGGGCAAAGTGTCCTGCTCCCTCCAAAGTCAAAATACCTCCGATTTACACCTGGCTCCTAGTAGGCCTCGGCCTGCACCATGATTGTCCCTGGGCTCCAACAACGCCAGTTGGTGCTCGGAAGTGCTGTCCACACAAAAAAAACACTCGTTCATGTGAAAGTGGGGTTCGGTAACGTCAGCTGATCCCCTGCTGTGTGGAGGGCAAACTGCTGCCTCCAAATTGTAACTACTTCAGTTTTAAACATTCTCTGATTTGGCCTCTGTCTCCACTCTGTCTCTAGTATTTCCCCTGACCTCCAACACCACCAGTTCCTGCTCACAGTTGCCGTCCACGCATTCCACACTTGTTCCTGTGTTCCTGGTGTTCTGTTACGTGAGCAGATCACCCAATGTGTGTCCGACACTGTCTCCTGCGCTGTCCACCTTCCCACTGCAAGCGGAGGGAATGTGGACAAAGCAGGAGACAGTGGCAGACACACATCAGGGGATCTGCTGACATTACAGAACCCCAGTAACACAGGAACACGTGTGGATTGGGCAGACGGCTGCTGTACGCATAAACTGGCGGTGTTGGTGGTCACGTGAAATCCTGGAAACAGAGTGGAGACAGATGCCTAATTGGATCACGTTGACAGTCTGTTGTAGCCTACAAACAATCTAAAACTGCCACCAAGTAGGCATCGGCCTACACCATGATTGTCCCTGGGCTCCAACAACGCCAGTTGGTGCTCGGCAGTGCCGTCCACACAGAAAAAAACACTTGTTCATGTGAAAGTGGGGTTCGGTAACGTCTGCTGATCCCCTGCTCTGTGTATGGCAAACTCTCCTGCTGCCTCCAAATTCTAACGACGCCTTATCTTAAACTGCCTCCAAGTAGGCCTCAGCCTACAAAATGACTATCCCTGGGCTCCAACATCGTCAGTTGTTGCTCGGAAGTGCTGTCCACACAGAAAAAAACACTTGTTCATGTGAAAGTGGGGTTCGGTAACGTCTGCTGATCCCCTGCTGTGTGTACGGCAAACTCTCCTGCTTCCTCCAAATTCTAACAATGTCTTATCTTAAACTGCCTCCAAGTAGGCCTCAGCCTCCAAAATGACTATCCCTGGGCTCCAACATCGTCAGTTGTTGCTCAGAAGTGCTGTCCACACAGAAAAAAACACTCGTTCATGTGAAAGTGGGGATCAGTAACGTCAGCTGATCCCCTGCTGTGTGGAGGGCAAACTTCTGCTGCCTCCAAATTGTAACTACTTCAGATTTAAACATTCTCTGATTTGGTCTCTGTCTCCACTCTATCTCTAGTATTTCCCCTGACCTCCAACACCGCCAGTTCATGCTCACAGTTGCCTTCCACGCATTCCACGCTTGTTCCTGTGTTCCTGGTGTTCTGTTACGTGAGCTGATCCCCCAATGTGTGTCCGGCACTGTCTCCTGTGCTGTCCACCTTCCCACTGCAAGCGGTCGGAAGGTGGACAGAGCAGGAGACAGTGGCAGACACACATCAGGGGATCTGCTGACATTACAGAACCCCAGTAACACAGGAACACGTGTGGATTGGGCAGACGGCTACTGTACGCATAAACTGGCGGTGTTGGTGGTCACGTGAAATCCTGGAAACAGAGTGGAGACAGATGCCTAATTGGAGCACGTTGACAGTCTGTTGTAGCCTACAATCTAAAACTACCACCAAGTAGGCCTCGGACTTCACCATGATTGTCCCTGGGTTCCAACAACGCCAGTTGGTGCTCGGCAGTGTCTTTGGCACGGGTACTCCCTGTTGCCCAGCCTGGTTCCAGAACGCCAGCTGTTTCCGGGTAGTGTCAAGGTCACTATGCCACCAATCCGTTGTCCTGTCGTCTTGCGGCCGGGTTAGCCAACTCTACGGTGCCTGCAGTTTAGGTGACTCCTATGTGGGCTGCGGGAACTGGCACTGATGGCTGGATCCGTAGTGCCATTGGGACATGGACCCCCTGTAGGACTGTGGGTTTCGGTAACTGCGGCCGGCTTGCGGCCTGGCTACTTTGCTTTGGATGGGTACCTTCTGCTACCCACCCGGGTTCCAGCACTGTCAGCTGGTTCTCGCCAGAGCCTTTGGCCTAGGTGCCTCCATCTCGGTATCCGAAGGTCCAGCACCATCAGCTGGTCCTTGGTAGTGCTTTCTAGCACAGGTACCTCCTGCCTAGTAACCGTGGTCCAGCAACGTCAGCTGTTCCTCGGTAGTGCCATTGGCTCTTGTAGCTTTTGCTACTCATCTGGGTTCCAGCACCGTCAGCTGGTTCTCGGCAGTGTCTTTGGCACGGGTACTCCCTGTTGCCCAGCCTGGTTCCAGCATGCCAGCAGTTTCCGGGTAGTGTCAAGGTCACTATGCCACCAATCCGTTGTCCTGTCGTCTTGCGGCCGGGTTAGCCGACTCTACGGTGCCTGCAGTTTAGGTGACTCCTATGTGGGCTGCGGGAACTGGCACTGAAGGCTGGATCCGTAGTGCCAATGGGACATGGACCCCTGTAGGACTGTGGGTTTCGGTAACTGAGGCCGGCTTGCGGCCTGGCTACTTTGCTTTGGATGGGTACCTTCTGCTACCCACCCGGGTTCCAGCACTGTCAGCTGGTTCTCGCCAGAGCCTTTGGCCTAGGTGCCTCAATCTCGGTATCCGAAGGTCCAGCACCATCAGCTGGTCCTTGGTAGTGCTTTCTAGCACAGGTACCTCCTGCCTAGTAACCGTGGTCCAGCAACGTCAGCTGTTCCTCGGTAGTGCCATTGGTTCTTGTAGCTTTTGCTACTCATCTGGGTTCCAGCACCGTCAGCTGGTTCTTGGCAGTGTCTTTGGCACGCGTACTCCCTGTTGCCCAGCCTGGTTCCAGCACGCCAGCTGTTTCCGGGTAGTGTCAAGGTCACTATGCCACCAATCCGTTGTCCTGTCGTCTTGCGGCCGGGTTAGCCGACTCTACGGTGCCTGCAGTTTAGGTGACTCCTATGTGGGCTGCGGGAACTGGCACTGAAGGCTGGATCCGTAGTGCCAATGGGACATGGACCCCCTGTAGGACGGTGGGTTTCGGTAACTGCGGCCGGATTGCGGCCTGGCTACTTTGCTTTGGATGGGTACCTTCTGCTACCCACCCGGGTTCCAACACTGTCAGCTGGTTCTCGCCAGAGCCTTTGGCCTAGGTGCCTCCATCTCGGTATCCGAAGTCCAGCACCGTCAGCTGGTCCTTGGTAGTGCTTTTTAGCACAGGTACCTTCTGCTTAATAACCGTGGTCCAGCACCGTCAGTTGGTCCTCGGTAGTGCCATTGGCTCTTGTTCCTTCTGCTACCCATCCGGGTGCCAGCACTGTCAGCTGGTTCTCGCCAGAGCCTTTGGCCTAGGTGCCTCCATCTCGGTATCCGAGGTCCAGCACCGTCAGCTGGTCCTTGGTAGTGCTTTTTAGGACAGGTACCTTCTGCTTAGTAACCGTGGTCCAGCACCGTCAGTTGGTCCTCGGTAGTGCCATTGGCTCTTGTTCCTTCTGCTACCCATCCGGGTGCCAGCACTGTCAGCTGGTTCTCACCAGAGCCTTTGGCCTAGGTGCCTCCATCTCGGTATCCGAGGTCCAGCACAGTCAGCTGGTCCTTGGTAGTGCTTTTTAGCACAGGTACCTTCTGCTTAGTAACCGTGGTCCAGCACCGTCAGTTGGTCCTCGGTAGTGCCATTGGCTCTTGTTCCTTCTGCTACCCATCCGGGTGCCAGCACTGTCAGCTGGTTCTCGCCAGAGCCTTTGGCCTAGGTGCCTCCATCTCGGTATCCGAGGTCCAGCACCGTCAGCTGGTCCTTGGTAGTGCTTTTTAGCACAGGTACCTGCTGCTTAGTAACCGTGGTCCAGCACCGTCAGTTGGTCCTCGGTAGTGCCATTGGCTCTTGTTCCTTCTGCTACCCATCCGGGTGCCAGCACTGTCAGCTGGTTCTCGCCAGAGCCTTTGACCTAGGTGCCTCCCTCTCGGTTTCCGAAGTCCAGCACCGTCAGCTGGTCCTTGGTAGTGCTTTTTAGCACAGGTACCTTCTGCTTAGTAACCGTGGTCCATCACCGTCAGTTGGTCCTCGGTAGTGCCATTGGCTCTTGTTCCTTCTGCTACCCATCCGGGTTCCAGCACTGTCTGCTGGTTCTCGCCAGAGCCTTTGGCCTAGGTGCCTCCATCTCGATATCCGAGGTCCAGCACCGTCAGCTGGTCCTTGGTAGTGGTTTCTAGCACAGGTACCTCCTGCATAGTAACCGGGGTCCAGCACCGTCAGCTGTTCCTCAGTAGTGCCATTGGCTATTGTTCCTTCTGCTGCCACTAGGGGTTCCAGTACTGTCAGCTGGTTCTCGCCAGTTTCTCAGCCTTCTTGTACCTTCTGCTACATTTCCAACATCAAGCTTTTTGAAATTGTCTTTGGTAATCCTTATTGATCTCCATGACGACGACCCTGATGACGACGACCCTGAAGACCACACCAAAGAAGACCAGAAATATGACCCTAAATAATAAGACCAAGAGAACAAAGAACATGAAGACAACCACCAAGATACAGAAGAACAAAAAGCAGAAGAAGCAAAAGCAGAAGAACAGAAAGCAGAAGAACATTAAGCATAAGACTAAAAATCAGCATAGAAGAAATCAAAATTATAAGCAGAAGAAGACTAAGCAGTAAATGGGGGTGAGTCCGTTCCTCCTCGTGGTGCCCCTGGAAAATGCCTGCTGCTGCAGGCCAAACTGAACGCGGACAAATCCTATTGTAAATCTTTTGTGACAGGCAGAATGTAAGGTGTAATCTTATAACTTTTATAGATAAGTACTACAGGAATGCCTGTCACCATAAGAAAATGAAGAAAAAGAAGAATAGGAAGAAGATGAAGAAATAGCATATGAAAATTAATAATAGCTGAATAAGAAGAATATGAAGAATGGAAAAAAAAAATTAATGGGAAGAAGGTGAAGAAGATGAATAAGGTGAAGAAAAAGTTAATGAAAAAAATGCTACTGCTGCGGATCATGAAGGAGAAAGTGTGGGAGAAGTACAAAAGAAGGTGAAGAGCATGGAAGTTGTGAAACATACATATCTGACAAAATATAAAAAAGTTAACATAGTGAATATCTTTTTAACTCCGAACGTCTTGAAAAAAAAAAAATTGGAATTAATGCTATGCCATGTGATTTGAATAAACCACTATGCCTTTATTGTCTCCTCCACCTCCCACAATACATTCTACATGACTCTTATTTGTTTTCAATTACGTAGAATTAGCCAACAAGGAAATAAAGGGCTTTTTTAAATTCCGATACCGGAAGTCCCATTGACTTGAATGGGACTTCCGGTATCGGAATCGGCGATACCCGATATTTTTTTCGTATCGGGCGATACCATCCGATACAATATTTTTGGATATCGAACGGTATCGCTCAACACTACTAAGGAACATACAGACAGGTCCCCGACTCTTGCTGCACCATCTCGTCATAAAAGGTTGGGATGTAAGTGACATAAGGCCATGACAGCGCAGTTTATTCTCTGCTTCTGAAAAATAAAGAATTGAATCAGATTTGAAGAATTCAAGGGAGAAAATGGGAAAAAACGAAAAAGGAACATTCGGATATTATTTGTACTGTGCTGTGAGTCCACACAGAACTGGACAGAAGATCAAAACTGCCGGAGACTGAAGAACAGCGCCATCTGGTGGCTGGTTGTAAACACAAACTTTTGGAAGCCTAAATAGTGGCTAGATGCCATTCAGGTACTTGACCAAACCCCGAGGTAACTGCACCGATTGGGCACTGGGCTCACGTGACATAACCACTGCAGGACAGCCCCGGTAACATGAGTGCAGAAACCACTGGAATGGCACCAGAGGTGAGAATAACGTTTTCTATTTTACCAGAGCAAAACATTCAGATTGAGAAAGGGTTGTCCACTACTAGGAGTAACTAACTTCATTAGGGTCGCGGGGTATATGACGATGCGTGGCGGTAGGGGCGTCGGGCATATGACGATGCGTGGCGGTAGGGGCGTCGGGCATATGACGATGCGTGGCGGTAGGGGCGCCGGGCATATGACGATGCGTGGCGGTAGGGGCGCCGGGCATATGACGATGCGTGGCGGTAGGGGCGCCGGCCTTATGACGATGCGTGGCGGTAGAGGCGCCGGGCATATGACGAGCAGAAGAAGAAAGACACGCACTCTTGCTGTGGAGATAGGTGCTGACTGTACGTGGAGGGTCCACAAACAATAATCAGTAGATAAACAGTCGCACTCAAGTGTGGATTAATCTTGCCAAAAAATCTTGAAGATTTTGTGAAATTTTTGGATTTTTATTTTATTTCAAATACATCAAATAGTGTAACACTGCAGACAAAAGAAGTATCCAAAATGTGGGTATAATATCGTAATCCAGGATATGAGTATACTATGGTTACGTTTCGACCTACTAAGAGGCCTTTCTCAAACCATACTCAAGTAGTGTCAAGGAAAAGATTAATTAGAGCATTTTCAGAAGTCCCAAACAGGGGCTGATGGCATGGGAGCAGCCTGAACCTGCATATGACGATGCGTGGCAGTAGGGCCGCCGGGTATATAACGATGCGTGGCGGTAGGGCCGCCGGGTATATAACGATGCGTGGCGGTAGGGCTGCCGGGTATATGACGATGCGTGGAGGTAGGGCTGCCGGGTATATGACGATGCGTGGCGGTAGGGGCGCCAGGCATATGACAATGCGTGGCAGTAGGGGCGCCGGGCATATGACAATGCGTGGCGGTAGGGCAGCCTGGTATATGACGATGCGTGGCGGTAGGGCAGCCGGGCCTATGACGATGCGTGGCACTAGGGGCGCCAGGCATATGATGATGCGTGGCGGTAGGGCAGCCGGGTATATGACGATGCGTGGCGGTAGTGGCGCTGGGCATATAGCGATGCGTGTCGGTAGGGGTACCGGGTATATGAAGATGCGTGGCAGTAGTGGCACCGGGCATATGACGATGCGTGGCGGTAGGGGCGCCGGGCATATGAAGATGCGTGGCGGTAAGGCAGCCGCTCATGATATTTACCACTATTTAGAAACATGCGCCTGCCACTACAGCTGGTATGTTACGAGCAGCCCTTCACATTTTGTGACCCTGTAATGTATACACGGGACGACCTCTTGCCACCATTTAAAGGGATTGTGCAGACCTAGGGTACAAGTCTGCCACCACTCCTGTCAGTGTGCACACTGCCATTATTCTCAAATTGTGGGCGCGGCGGGCACGTGACCATAAGTGTGCAGTTTGCATAAATGCAGCCACTGCAGACTAGACGTATGTGGCCTTTCTCAATACAAGTGAATTGTGTGAGGCCAGACACGTCTAGTCGGAATGTGGCCGGGAGTATACAAATCACATACTTACAGTCATATGACCACCAGGTACCAGTGAATCCTGACAGTGCGCTCTTTTCCCTTCCATCAGAACGCAGATGAATGTTTGTTTTGTTTTTTTTTTAAATATTAACTGCAGTACAAAAAATCCTACTGGAGACCTGCGCAGTCCTCTTCAGTAAAGACGGACCACACTGGGCACGTCAGGACGAGGCACACAGCATGTGAACGAGCCCCTACAGTCACACACAGGACAGGGAGCAAAAGGGATGGAAACACGGCTGAGTTCTTCACACTCATTTAAGAGATTTCTTGTTTCCGTTTTTGATGTGTTTTTTTATTTTCTCATTCATTTGAATGGGTGGAAAAAAGCTTCAGAAAACACCGAACTGTTCCCCTATCCCATCAATGCGGGATAAGTTATTAACCCCTTTAATTTTCAGGTAGTGAACTGTTAGGCCTCCTAAAGGCATCCCTGTTTTTCACATAACCACTATAATGGGTTAAAAAAAAATAACAGATGGTTTATACAGAGAAACTGATCGAACATTGAGGAAAACGCTCCACGTTTTTCACATACAAGAAAAGTTGATGTCTGAATGAAGCCCAAAGATGTGTGCACCACCAAAACCAAAGTGATTGGCAGGAAACAGGACATGTACAATACTTGACTTTTTTTTTGGCTAAAATGAATAAACGAGTGAAAAAAAATTGTTAAAAACAAAGAATTTATGTGCAGCAGATTAAAAAAAACAAAAACCTCATGTGTAGGCATTGCAAGACCTTAGGTATCCATGGTTCTGATGACTAGCAACTAACCGTCACTATATGAGTGGTCGTTTCCTTAGATACCAAAGTTACTGCAACACCTGCACGTGAGGAAAGACAGAGCGAATCAGAAGAACTGTACTACATTACTAATTGGAGGTATTTGCTAATATTATTATTATTACACCTACTACATATTGGGAAAGGATCTTGGAGATGGGAGTACCCCTTTATTTAGCAGAGGTTAGGGTCGGGTAGCAGATTGTAAAGATACTGGAGCTCTGTTGCGCAGAAATTCGGATTACTATGCACATTTGACTCATAAGTAGATGGACGGGCGTACCAGCCAGGCCTCGGCTCCTTTTTGCTTCTCCCCACTGTCTTTGTATCTGGTTACATAGTGGAGACACAGTCTCTGCTGCAGGACGTCACCTCTGCTCACCACCGTCAGGCGAGAGCCGAGGCGGCACCAGAGGGCAGAAGTGAAGAGGAGCCAAGGACTGCGTGGGGGTGCCAGTATGTCTGTCCACCGGGGCACTTTCACACCCAATTTGTTTGTACAAGAATGAAACACAAATATTTGGAGTAACGGAGCGCTGGATAACAATGGATCCATGGAAATACAATCCTGTGGTGCCTCACATTGCCTAGGCACCTTCTTACGGACAGTTTCCCTTTAAAGTGGTTGTGTGGCACTTTAACCACTTCACCAGTTTCCATTTCTGCACCTTAATATTTTCCTCCCCTTCTTCCCAGAACCATAACTTTTTTATTTGTCCCTTCAATATGGCCATGTGAGGGCTTGTTTTTTGCGGGAAAAGTTGTAATTTTGAACGACACCAATGGTTTTACCATATAGTGTATTGGAAAACGGGAAAAAAATTCAAAGTTTAGTGAAATTGCAAAAAGTGCAATCCCACACTTACTTTTTTTTTTTGCTAGGCTCACTAAATGCTATATCTGACCTGCCATTATGATTCTCCAGGTCATTATGAGTTCACAGACACCAAACATGTCTAGGTTCCTTTTTTATTTAAGTGGTGAAAAAGAAAAATCCAAATTTGTAAGCGATCTTGTCATTTTCCTAGATCCGCAGCGTCTCCATTTTTCAGGTTCTGGCCCCGAGTGAGGGCTTATTTTTTGCGCCTTAGCTGACGTTTTTATTGATACCATTTTGATTTTTTTTCTCCTGACACCGTTTACCTATCGGATTAATTATTTTTATACTTTGATAGATCAGACGTTTCTGAATGAGGCGATACCAATTATGTGTATTTATTTGTTTTTATTGTTTTATTTTGAATGAGGAAAAAGAGTGGTTTCAGTTTGTGTTTTTTAATATATTTTAAAACTTTTTTTTTTCCTTGCTTCAATAGTCACCTTAAAAGACTTGAAGCTGCGATCATCTGATCTCCTGTGCTTCAGCCCTTCTATGTGTAGCATAAATCATGAGATTTTCATTGAGAGGCACAGGGGTCTTCTGCAGACCCCCCCGGCTGTCATGGCAACCCATCGGGGCCCCGAAATCAGGTGACAGGGGCGCCGATGGGCATGTTTTATGAAGTGTTTCTGGCTGGTGAGTGCTTGATGCCTCTGTCAGAGATTGTTAGAGTCACATGAAAACTTCTCAGATCAGCTGTCACCTACGGGGTGAGATGCAGGCTCGGCACCGGAGCCCGCATCAAGTGTGGGAACACAACTTTATACGTCCAAGGTCGTGAAGGGGTCAACATTGATGGCCTAAATTGATGGCCTACACTTAGGTCATCAATATCTGATTGGTGGTGGTGCGACACCCAGAAACCCCCGTCGATCAGCTGTTCCCGATGTGGTTGGCGGCCAGAACTGCTCAGTTGTGGAGCTGCACAGCACAGCTCTGCTGACGGTATAGTGGCCGCCGGTCGGGTACTGCACATGCACCACCCATTCAAATCAATAGCAGGTGGATGTGCAGTACCCGGCCACTATTCTGACGACGGATCTGTGCTGTGCAGCTCCACAACTGAGCAGTTCCAGCCGACACCGGGATCAGCTGATCAGCGGGGTGTGCCCAGTGTTGCACCATCACCAATCACACATCTATATTAAAGTCCCGGACAGCCCCTTCAAGAGAAGACACACTGGGATAGGCTTTATTGTTAGCATTTCCGCTGTGACATATTCACCGTCTCACTCTTCCTCCTTCGCCACATTATTTGGTACATAAGTGTTTGACTTCTTTTCCAGTCTTCTTCAGGGTCTCCAGCAATTGGTCCACGGAGTGACTACCGGACTCGATCACCACCTTCTTATTCGGCAAATCAATTTCATACTGAACATCTGAAGGAGAAACAACCTCAATCAATAAATGAATAGCGGTCGGGGGACGTACGATACATGGGCAGCAGCGACATTCACATAAAGGCAAGTTATGTGATTACGCAACACAATCCCCTTGAGATGTAAAGGGAATCCGTCAGCAGGTATTTGCTATGTAATCTGAGAGCAGCATGATGTAGGGGCTGAGACCCTGATACCAGCAATGTTTCACTTACTGGACTGCTTGCTGTAGTTTATGATAATCTAGAACAATTCTGTTACAGGAGGACTAGTGTCATGTAGTCCTCCATGTGTGTGACCTCTGTTTAACCCCGTTCCCACCACTGACTAGCAGCTGTGCACACTGTGCATAGGCAGAAAGCTGCCAATCAGTGGTATGGGTGGAGCTGTCTATTAAGTCGAGTGGGAGGAGATTTGGTTTATCTTTAAAAAAAAGCTAAAATATTGTACTGGAAAAATGACCTGAACTTTCAAAATAAGTACACCAGTTTGATCAGGTCCAATAGATCTTTTTAATATTGTATGCAGTTTGTATTGTGAAATCTGGCGACAGATCTACTTTGATCCTACCTTTTCATATTGCACTCAGAGCTTAGAAATATCAAGAAATCTCAGCATTCAGAGAACTGCTAGATCTGCAGCAGATAAAACAGTGATGATATCAAAACTGCAGCGAGTAGCTTAGTGATACATCGCTAGAATCAGAGTCTGACTTTACATCATGCTGCTCTTAGATGGGGTAGCAAAAATCTGGGGACGGATTCCCTTACAAAAAAAAAGTTGATGCCTGTAGTTGCCACTAGAGGGAGCTTGCTGTATAATGTGTATTCACTGAACTTAAAGGGGTTGTCCAGACTTCCAAAATTTATGACCCATCTACAGGACAGTTGGTGTCCAACGCTTAAAATCTGAATTACTCAACTGTTATTCGCTATTTAATTACCCAAAATTAGATTTGCAGGAAGCTCCTCTGTCCCTTGCAAACTTACTACAACGTTTCTTTTAGGAATTTGCAAAAAATCTTGCAGACTTGACTAGATGAGAGACTTAGGACTGGGATCTAAGCGGTAACATTTCTACTTGTGGAGAACGACGAGCCAGGACTAGCAGCTATTCCTGTCTTAAGCATCCTACTTAACCAAATCAGATCTCATACTTTGCTCTGATGAGGGGCAACACACAGAAACATGTGTCTGCAAATAGAGATTCCGGATTGGCTTTTAGAATCATAGAATCATAGAATCATAGAATCGTAGAGTTGGAAGGGACCTCCTGGGCCATCTGGTCCAACCCCCTGCTCAAAGCAGGATTCGCTAAATCATCCCAGTTAGATGTCTGTCCAGCCTCTGTTTGAAGACTTCCATTGAAGGAGAACTCACCACTTCTCGTGGCAGCCTGTTCCACTCATTGATCACTCTAACTGTCAAAAAGTTTTTTCTAATATCTAATCTGTGTCTCCTCCCATTTTGTCCTAAGTCATGTGACAAGGCTCATTATAGGGTCGATATTGACTTTTAGGATTGCTGCTTCCAATAGGTGGTGCTAAAGTTCAAGTCCTCCTCCTCTCTGAAGACTCAATTTGCATCACACACCAGACTGACCTCGCAATGGGGTATAACCACGCACCAGACTGGCGTATGTGCAAACAGCAAACATAAATACCTGGTGTACCTCTCTTGCCACTCCTACCTTGTGTATGAAAAAGCTCTGTCGTTAACCCCTTCACCCCCAAGGGTGGTTTGCACGTTCATGACCGGGCCAATTTTTACAATTCTGACCACTGTCCCTTTATGAGGTCATAACTCTGGAACGCTTCAATGGATCCCGGTGATTCTGACATTGTTGTCTCGTGACATATTGTACTTCATGATAGTGGTAAAATTTCAGTCAAATAACTTGCGATTATTTGTGAGAAAAATGAAAATTTGGCAATTTTCCAACTTTGAATTTTTATTCCCTGAAATCACAGAGATACGGCACACAAAAAACTTGATAACTAACATTTCCCACATGTTTACATCAGCACAATTTTGGAACCAACATTTTTTTTTTAGGAAGTTATAAGGGTTAAAAATTGACCAGCGATTTCTCATTTTTGCAACACCATTATATTTTTACGGACCACATCACATTTGAAGCCACTTTGAGGGGTCTATATGATAGAAAATACCCAAAAGTGACACCATTCTAAAAACTGCACCCCTTAAGGTGCTCAAAACCACATTCAAGACATTTATTAACCCTTTACGTGCGTCACAGGAATTTTTTTGAATATTTAAAAAAAAATGAACATCTAACTTTTTCACAAAAAAATTACTTCAGGTTCAATTTTTTTTATTTTACCAAGGGTAACAGGAGAAATTGGACTGCAAAAGTTATTGTTCAATTTGTCCTGAGTACGCTGATACCTGATATGTGGGGGGGAACGACTGTTTCGGCGCATGGCAGAGCTCAGAATGGAAGGAGCGCCGTTTGACTTTTTCAATGCAAAATTGGCTGGAATTCAGATCGGACGCCATGTCACGTTTGGAGAGTCCCTGATGTACCGAAACAGTGGAAACCCCCTACAAGTGACCCCATTTTGGAAACTAGACCCCTAAGGAACTTATCTATTTATGTGGTGAGAACTTTAAACCCACAAGGGCTTCACAGAAGTTTATCAAGTACAGCGGTACAATTAATAAATCATATTTTTTCCACAAAAATGATCTTTTCACCCCCAATTTTTATTTTCCCACGGGTAACAGGACCCTAAAAGTTATTGTGCAATTTGTCCTGAGTACGCTGATACCCCACATGTGGGGGTAAACCACTATTTGGGCGCATGGCAGAGCTCGGAAGGGAAGCAGCGCCATTTGACGTTTTTGGCTGGAATTGAGATCGGACACCATGTCGCGATTGGAGAAACCCTGATGTACCAAAACAGTGAAAACCCCCCACAAATGACACCATTTTGGAAACTAGACCCCCTAAGGAACTTATCTAGATATGTGGTAAGAACTTTGAACCCACAAGGGCTTCACAGAAGTTTATAACGCCCGGGCGTGAAAATAAAAAATTCATATTTTTTCCACAAACATGATCTTTTAGTCACCATTTTTTTTATTTTCCCAAGGGTACCAGGAGAAATTGGACCCCAAAAGTTGTTGTCCAATTTGTCCTGAGTATGCTGATACCCCATATGTGGGAGAAAACTACTGTATGGGCACACGTCGGGGCTCGGAAGGGAAGTAGTGACGTTTTGGAATGCAGACTTTGATGGAATGGTCTGCGGGTGTCATGTTGCCTTTGGAGAGCCCCTAATGTACCTAAACAGTGGAAACCCCCCACAAATGACCCCATTTTGAAAACTAGACCCCCTAAGGAACTTATCTAGATGTGAGGTGAGCATTTTGAACCCCCAAGGGCTTCACAGAAGTTTATAATGCCAGGGCATGAAAATGAAAAAATCGTATTTTTTCCACAAACATGATCAATTAGTCCCCAATTTTTTTTATTTTCCCAAGGGTAACAGTAGAAATTGACCCCCAAAAGTTGTTGTCCAATTTGTCATGAGTACGCTGACACCCCATATGTGGGAGAAAACTACTGTATGGACACACGTCGGGGCTCGGAAGGGAAGTAGTGACGTTTTGGAATGCAGACTTTGATGGAATGGTCTGCGGGTGTCATGTGCGTTTGGAGAGCCCCTGATGTACCTAAACTATTGAAACTCCCCATAAGTGACCCCATTTTGGACACTAGACCCCCCACGGAACTTATCTAGATGTGTGGTGAGCACTTTGAACCCCCAAGTGCTTCACAGAAGTTTATAACGCTCGGGCGTGAAAATAAAAAAATCATTTTTTTCCACAAAAATGATATTTTTGCCCCCAATTTTTTATTTTCCTAAGGGTAACAGGAGAAATTGGACCCCAAAAGTTGTTTTGCAATTTGTCCTGAGTAGGCTGATACCCTACGTGTGGGGGTAAAACACTGTTTGGGCACATGGCAGAGCTTGGAAGGGAAGGAGCACCATTTTACTTTTTCAACTCAGAAGTCGCATGCTAAAAGACGCTTTCTATTGTAAAAATAGTTTTTGCATCACCACATATTGAAAGCTATAATTTTTCCATATTTTGACCCACCGAGTCATGTGAGGTCTTATTTTTTGCGGGACAAGTTGACGTTTTTATTGGTACCATTTGATATTTTTTTGATCGTTTTTAATTCCGATTTTTGGGACGCAGAATGAACAAAAACCAGCGTTTATCGGTCGTCCATGACAGCACCACCTGAGAGAGGGGATCCGCTCTTCAGGAACAGGAAACCTACAGATACAAAAGGGCGGCACCTCTCCCATGCATCAGTTGGTTTCCTGTTCCTAGAGGACGGGACTTCCTTCAGATCGTCCATCATGGAGTCGCGGAGGGATTCCCAGGCCAGCTGACCGACCCAGGTAGCGAGGGGGTCTCCTACCTCGGTCAAGCTCGGGTCCCTGGAAGCGCCACGGTGGGGCCGGTTAGGTCGCCACGACGGTGGTAAGAGCAGGTGGAGCCAAGGGTCCGGTGGACAGCCGCCTCCATAATGCCGGCACCAGGAGGTATGTATGTCCCGGACCCCTCCTGGTGCGCTCTCCCCGTGGTCCGGTATCTCTTCCTGTCCGGGCCGGCGGTGGCGCCCGGTCGGTGGGCGCAGGTTGGCGCGCGTGGGGGCTGTGGCCTTGCCTGAGCTGGGGGTGCCGTGCCGGCTCCCTCTGCGCACTCCCCGCAGTCCTCAGACGGGCGGCGGAAGTGACGCGGTGGAAGGGGCGGGGCCGGGGACGCCGAAACCGGAAGTTGGGTGCCGGCCGGCTTCCAGCGTGCGCTGCGTGTGCACGGCGGTACTGGGCGGCGCGCTGTGCCCGGGGATGACCGGAGCATGCGGGGGGAGGTCGCGGGGGGTCCCGGGTGGGAGGTGCCGCGCCAGAACCCTGCTGACCCTGACAAGGAGGCCTTAAAAGGCAGGAGGTGACGCTGCTGGGGTGCTTCTGAAGGCCCAGCGATGGATACGACAGAAGCCCCCATAGAGCAGCTGGACAAGGTGCAGGAGCACCCACAGAAACAGGCCACAGTGAAACCGCATGCGAGTGGCCAGCAGAAGAAGAAACGGACGGGCGAACAAAGCCACAGAAGTTCCTCCAGGCTAAAGGACCCTCCTGCTTCCCTCCGTGATCCAGTACCTGCCTCATCTGCATGGGTAAGAGAACTCCGTGAATGTACCCTGATGCAGTGTTCCCTTATGGGTTTTTTTCGCAGGGGAGGAAAGCTACGGAAAAACAGAAGCACATGGAATGTGCTCTCTGTAGTTGCCCCTTGCCGGACGGCCACCCTAAAAAGTTGTGTCAGCCATGTGTGAGACAAACGGTAGGGGTGGTAGGGGACGTTGGCCCAGGGGTAGATTGACAGGCCCTTACACTCTCCCCCATCCATACAGGTAGCGGAAGAAACGCCGGACTTCACCACAAACCTGAGGGAGATAATCAGGACAGAGATAAAGGCCCTATCTAAAAAGGATTCTTCTAGGAGAAGATAATTTAGTTTCTCAGGTTCAGAGTCCTCGACCGCCCTAAAGATCGATGACTCCTCAGATTCCCCGGCCTCCACTTCGTCTTCTTCGGAGGAAGACTCGAGTCGATTCTGCTTCCCCTTAGACCAGATGGATAAGCTAGTTAAAGCAATAAGGTCCCCCATGGGGGTAGCAGACACAAAGCCGGAACTTTCAGCTCAGGACGTGATGTTCGGGGGTCTAGATCCCAGGAAGCGGAAGGCCTTTCCATTAAATGATAAGGTCCAGAGCCTAATAGATAGGGAATGGAAGAGACCTGAAAAAAGGGGCTCCTTACCTCCTGCCTTCAAGCGGAGGTACCCGTTTGACGACCCAGTGGTAAACAGATGGGATAAGGCCCCTAAGCTGGACGCGGCAGTAGCCAAAGCCTCCAAAAAATCCTCCATACCCTTCGACGACATGGCCTCCTTAAAAGACCCGCTAGATAAGAAAGCGGATTCTTTTTTGAAGGGAACATGGGAGATGTCAGCAGGTGCTCTAAGACCAGCGATAGCTGCCACATGTACGGCCAGATCCATGATGGTCTGGCTAGACCAATTGGATTCCCAACTAAAGGACGGAGTCTCAAGAGCATCTATCCGGAAAACTCTGCCAATCATCCAAAGTGCGGCAGCTTTTTTGGCTGATGCTTCAGCGGACTCTGTGAGGATGGCAGCTAGAACTGTGAGTTTATCTAACGCAGCTCGAAGGGCCCTTTGGTTAAAATGCTGGCCGGGAAATATCCAGGCCAGATCATGACTCTGCTCCATTCCATGTGAGGGTGAATATCTGTTTGGCCCCGTCTTGGATGAACTTTTAGAGAAAGCCGGGGATGATAAAAAGAAGTTCCCCAGTCTACCGAATCCTTCTTACAGACGTCCCTTTACCAGGAACGGCTATTTCCGTAGAAGGCCGTCCAGAGATCAGGGCAGATGGGATGACAAAAGGAGAGGTACAGGTTTCATGTTCGGAGGAGGGGGGCGCCAAGAAGGTCCAGCACGTGACACTAAAAAACCGCCCCAATGACTAGTTGCTGCGGTAGGGGGGAGACTAGCTGCCTTCTACCCAGCCTGGTCCATGATTTCTAATAGTAAATGGATACTGGGGGTGATAGCTGCGGGTCTACGCCTAGAATTCGCCCGGGTTCCCCAAGATCGATTTAAGGTCACCCTGCTCAGGTCTTCCACATCAGAACAAGCTGCCCTGGAGGCCGAGGTGCATGATCTTTGCCGCAAGAGAGTCCTAACGGTGGTCCCAGAGGGAGAAACAGGGAAAGGGTTTTACTCCCCCCTGTTCCTGGTCCGTAAACCAGACGGGTCCTTTAGGACTATAATAAATCTTAAATCCCTCAACGAATTCCTGGTCATACACCCGTTTAAGATGGAGACATTTAAATCAACAATAAAATTGCTGTTTGAAAACTGTTTTATGGTGGTGTTAGATTTAAAGGACGCTTACTACCATATTCCCATTCATGCAGCTCATCAGCGGTTTCTCAGGGTGGCGGTTCAGCTGGATGGATCAGTCCAACATTTCCAATATGCGGCCCTCCCCTTTGGGGTGGCAGTCGCTCCCCATGTGTTTACCAAAGTAGTAGCGGAAGTTATGGCCCATCTACGTGAATCAGACATTCTTGTCATCCCCTACTTAGATGACTTCCTGATCGTAGGGAAAACGGCAAAACATTGTTTGGAACAGCTACAAAGGGCAATGTCTGCCCTAGAGGGGTTAGGATGGCTGCTTAACATTAAAAAGTCTCGGTTACAGCCGGTGAGAGTCCAACAATTCTTGGGCCTGATCCTAGATTCTGAGAAACAGGAATGCCGTCTGCCCCCGGAGAAGCTTGTTCGCCTACACCATCAGGTCCTGAACGCTTGCAATAACCCCACCATGTCCCTCAGGAAATCCATGTCCCTTCTGGGTTCCCTTTCGGCCTGTATCCCGGCGGTCCAGTGGGCCCAGTTTCATTCAAGAACACTACAGGGCGAGGTCTTAAGGCATCAAAGAATCCTTGAGGGTTACTTAGAGGGCCAGCTAACCTTGTCCCGAAACACAAGGGAGTCCCTAGAGTGGTGGCTAGACAAGGATAATTTATCCAAAGGGGTCCCCTCTGGGAGTGTGACATATCCCGCACAATCACCATGGATGCTAGCCCTACCGGTTGGGGGGCTCATATGGGGGAGATCCTAGTCCAGGGCCTATGGGAGCATCATCAGATAGAAATGTCATCTAACCTGAAAGAGTTAACAGCAGTAGAGCAGGCAGCTAAGGAGCTACTTGTGTATCTACAGGGCCATCATGTGCGAGTGTTCTCCGACAATCAGGTCACCGTGGCTTATATCAACCACCAAGGTGGGACTCGTTCCAAACCCCTGATGAATGTGGCAGAATGGTTGTTCTGGCTAGCAGAGCAGCATTTTCAATCTTTAACAGCTCTACATATAAAAGGGAAGGAAAATATCACAGCAGATTTCCTAAGCCGCAATCCACTTAAACAAGGAGAATGGTCCCTAAGCACCTCCATCTTCGACCTGATTGTACAAAAATGGGGACAACCAGAGGTAGACCTCTTCGCTACCAGGGAAAGCAGAAAATTAAAATAATTTTGCTCCCTAAATCCCAGAGAGAACCCCCTGGCGGTATATGCCTTTCTGATAAAGTGGGACTTCAGACTAGCATACGCCTTCCCTCCCCTATCGCTACTACCCCTGGTGATGAAGAAAATCAGGAGAGACAAAGCAAGGGTGATAGTTGTCGCTCCATTTTGGCCCAGGAGGGCTTGGTTTTCTTGCCTCAGGACCATGTCGGTGTCCGACCCTTGGGTCCTTCCGGACATCCCGGATCTCCTATCCCAGGGCCCAGTGTTCCATCCTCAGGTGGCTGGCCTACATCTGACGGCGTGGAGTTTGAATGGACACTGCTGAGAGAAAAAGGCTTCTCCCCAGACCTGATTAACACCCTACTAAAAAGTAGAAAAGTCATCACTACCAAAATCTATGTCAGAATTTGGAAAAAATTCCTGCAGAACTCTGGAGTGGTCGCTGGCGGCTCGGCACCTGTAAACCAAATCTTAGAGTTTCTTCAGAAAGGTCTGGATATAGGGCTCTCCACTAGTACCCTTAAAGTACAAGTATCAGCCTTGGGGGCCCTCTTTAGCTGCAACATTGCGGGTAATTACTGGATCAGTAGATTCATTAAGGCAGCAGGTAGATCCAGGCCAATAGCGAAAGATAGATTCATGCCGTGGGACTTGAGCCTAGTCCTCACGGCTATGACAGAAGCCCCATTCGAACCTATCTCATCAGCTTCCGTAAAAAACCTGTCCCTCAAAGTAGCCTTCTTGGAGCTCTAACCTCAGCTCGTAGGGTAAGCGACAACCAGGCATTATCTAGACGTCCTCCTTATATACAGTTCAAGGACGATAGGGTAATACTCAGACCGGAGCCGGCGTATTTACCTAAGGTAGTTTCCAGCTTTCATAGGACACAGGAGATAGTCCTTCCATCTTTCCTCCCTAATCCAGCTAATGAGAAGGAAGAGAAACTTCACACCTTGGATGTTAGGAAATGCCTCATAGAATATCTTGCAGTTACCGATCCCTGGAAAAAAGATAATGCCCTGTTTGTCTCCCATCAAGGCCCTAGGAAAGGTTGTAGAGCGTCAAAAAATACACTAGCCAGGTGGATTAGAGAAGCGATCTCAATAGCATACACCTCAAAAGGCAGGTCGCCACCCCGGAAGCTGAGGGCGCATTCCACCAGAGCCATGGCGACCTCGTGGGCCGAGAGATCAGAAGTTTCCATTGACCAGATATGTAAGGCGGCTACTTGGTCCTCTCCGGGCACCTTTTATAGTCATTATAGGCTAGACTTGGGTGCTTCCACAGACCTCTCCTTTGGTATAAGGGTGCTGCAGGCTTTAGTCCCTCCCTAAATAGTTATTACTCTCTGTAAGTCTCTCAGGTGGTGCTGTCATGGACGGCCGATAAAGTCTTAGTTACTCACCGGTTAACGGTGTTTTTCGGAGTCCATGACAGCACCCGTATATTCCCTCCCTTTAGTTTGGGTGTGCACTTCTTCCTCTTGTATGTACACTGGTTTTATGTTTTGGTGGTTTTATGCAATGAAAACTATTTTATATAAAAAATAATTATTTTTGCATCGCTTTATTCTGCGAGCTATAACTTTTTTTTATTTTTTCGCTGATGATGCTGTATGGCGGCTCGTTTTTTGCGGAACAAGATGACGTTTTCAGCGGTACCATGGATATTTATATGCGTCTTTTTGATCGCGCGTTATTACACTTTTTGTTTGGCGGTATGATAATAAATCATTATTTTTTGCTTTGTTTTTTATTTTTATTTTTTAAGTGGTTCGCTAAAGGGGTTAACTAATGGGACAGTTTTATAGGGTGGGTTGTTACGGACGCGGCGATACCTAATATGTGTACTTTTATTGTTTTGGTTTTTTTTTATTTCCAAAAAATGGATTTATTGGGGGGAATATTTTTTTTTTTTTTCTAATTTATTTAGCAATTTTTTAAAATTATTTTAACACTTTTTTTATTTTTTTATTACTTTATTACATAGTCCCAGGTGGGACATCACTGTCCTGTGACAGATCACTGATCTGTCACATCACAGATCACTGTGACAGATCAGCGATCTGTCAAAGGCACTACTGCAGACTTCCTCATGCCTGCGCTTTGCAGGCACTGAGGAAGCCAGCTCCCCTGCAGGCCCCCGAAGGCCCCCGTCGCCATCTTGGTTTCGGGTGCCTGCAGGGAAAGAGCCGCCCGCAGCAGCGCTGCACATTGCGCTGCTGTGGGGGGCTCAGGGAAGCACGGAGGGAGCCCCCTCCCTGCCAATGCTTCCCTTTAACCCCTGGTACACCGCGATCATGTTTGATCACGGTGTGCAAGGGGTTAACATGTCGGAGGTGGTCCGTGACCGCCCCTGACACAGTGCCGGGTGTCAGCTGTATAATCAGCTGACACCTGGCCGCGATCACCGGCGCTCACCACGTGGGCACCGCTGATCGTGCTAGCGTACTATCCCGTCCAAGGGCATAGGGGCCCGGGTCCCATGGACGGGATAGTACGTCTGATGTTAGAAAGGGGTTAATACTGTTCAGGTAGAGCTATCCGATAGTGCTATCCATGAAGAAAGTGATCGGATAGAGCTATCCCATAGCTCTATTCCTAAAGGAAATGAACCGGTAGAGCTATCCGATAGCTCTATTCCTAAAGGAAATAAACGGGTAGAGCTATCCGATAGCGCTATCCCTCAGTGATCCTGAGCATAAGTTATTTCACATGGTTGAGCGCACTTGGGATCTGCCCCCAAGGCCCTGCCCATGCCCAATGTTTGGTCCGTAGACCGCGGCTAGGAGTTAGTCCCGCTTTTGACCTTCAGCACTCAGGAGAGGGAAAACCTCCAGTGGAGGAAACCTCTAGGGCACCATAGCTGAAAGGCTGCTCTTCCCTTAAGCTGTAGATGTTCATTGATGAGAACAGAGACCGAACCTGGAATCTGCCTCGATGTGCAGTAGGACACCCACTTGTTCAGTGAGTGCGCCTAGCTGCAGAAAGTCCAGTAAAGTCATATCCAATTGTGGAGAACAGAGACCGAGCCCGGAATCTGCCTCATTGTGCAGTAGGACACCCACTTGTTCATTGAGTGCGCCTAGCTGCAGAAAGTCCAGTAATGTCATATCCAGTGGTGGAGAACAGACACTGAGCCCGGAATCTGCCTCGTTGTGCAGTAGGACGCCCACCTGTTCAGTGAGTGCATCTAGCTGCAGAAAGTCCAGTAATGTCATATCCAATGGTGGAGAACAGAGACCGAGCCCGGAATCTGTCTCGTAGTGCAGTAGGACACCCACTTGTTCAGTGAGTGCATCTAGCTGCAGAAAGTCCAGTAATGTCGTATCCTGTTGTGGAGAACAGAGACCAAACCTGGAATCTGCCTCTTTTTGCTGATGTAAAGTTGTCGTCTCCAGCTGGATCCCATGTTCATTGTGGGTTCACAGCGAGACCCTGCTCTGCCTCACCTGCAATATAAGTGTCACAAAATTAGTAAAACAGTAAAGATTAATATATGTACAAGCAGACAGATTATAATGAGAGGGGCAACAGAAGACATTTACATGTCATCCTTTATCTATAGGTTATAATACTGTACTATGTAATACATAATGGGTATTATTTAATGTCTGTGTTCAGGTATGTTCTACATCCTATCAGTGCTGTGATATGAATAGCACCCTGCTTATTATTTTAGGATCTTCTATGTTTAGATTACAGCTTACTAGCAATCCCTCCCTCATGGTATATATACAGTACTGCACCTTGTTCCTATATCCCCATGAAAAAGCTGTGATTAATGGTGAAACAAGTGTCAGGGTTAGGTGGTGGAGTGGCAGTTTTGGTACTATAGCATGCTTAATTGTACTTAGTACTGACTTGAGTTTTTACTATTAGTTTTCTGTGTTACTAAGGCTTAGCATTTGTACAAGTATTTGCTTATGGCATCTGGTAGTACATTGGATATAGAGCACTTTTTATTCTGCCGTCAG
Organism: Dendrobates tinctorius; assembly: GCF_039654945.1. Lineage (NCBI taxonomy): Eukaryota > Metazoa > Chordata > Amphibia > Anura > Dendrobatidae > Dendrobates > Dendrobates tinctorius. Next base: position 29,386,478 of record NW_027361688.1, on the reverse strand, counting down.
CTCTTTTGATTTTTTACATTTGCACTTTAAGTCAGTATTGCTATGTATAAAATGTGATCATGATTAAATATTCATCTGTTTGCTTTTGCCATGACCACCCACTGTAGTTTGTGTTTTTTATTTGTAGTCATATACTCATCCAATATTGTTATGTATTGTGATTTATTAAAGATGATTTATATTATTCTTTATTGTATTTGTGATTTGAGAATGACAACTCCCATTCTCCTGTAGTCCAGCCAATCTTGGCTCACAGACTGATGATATAGCTTGCATAAAGAAAAGTAACGCATCGATATTTAGGCCATTAGTGCCCAATTCCTAATTATTTAGCCTATTGCCTGTTAATACTAATACATAACATAGATCATAAAACATATTTATAAAGCTCTAAAACCTTACATTCGGTTTTTGTTGGCATAGGCCAGAAGTTCCTGAAAAACAAACTTCATGACGACTTTATATTTCTCTCTGTCTTTGTCCAGGACAAGATGTTTCTCAAAATATTGAGGAGGCGGAGGAGTAGACAAAGGAGGAGTCAGAGGAGGAGGCGGAATAAGTCCTCTGCCCTCTTGTTTTGTAAATGATAGTGTATAAATAATGAGTTGTTCATTAATGGACATTGATTATACTCTGTCGCTCTGAGATTGAGGGCCGGGAAATTTTAAGAAATTGCTTGAACTGCAGTTCAATAATATATTGCTTAGGATGGCAGATTTTTAGTTTATGCAAGTTATGGAGATTAGAACAGATTATATTCATGGTAGTAAGCATTCTTCTTATCAACATGAAGAAAAAAGGAACTTACTGTCCGAGGCGGCGACCACAGTCTAATCTGGCATGTAGATGGTTACATAATCGGGGCCAGGCGTAGAGATGTCGGTGTTTTCGGCAGTGGGTCCATGAGCAACTTCGTCATTTACAATATTTCTATTATCCCAATGTTCTCCTGTAAGGTGTAACATTCAAATTAACATTACTAAAATAAAAGCTTCTATGTTTGTTAAAGAATATCAACATTTTACAGGTTTTATAACGACTAATTTGTAAAGTATGGAAACAGAAGGATCAAACAACCAGTTATCTCCTTATAGAGATTTTATATTAGGCTGCGGTTTTTCTATTACGCATATGTTAGAAAAGCCTGAGAACTTACTGTCAAAGATGATCACATCCTCATCTGAATCTATAGTGTACAACATATAATCAGGGCCTGTAACACAAAACATTGAAATCAGCATTTCAAAAGAAAAATATTCGATGTTTCTTCTAGATTGTTTCCTTTTTGTCTACAGTAAATTCACTGTCAAGATCTATTATGAGATTATTTTTAGTGTAAAATGTTGCTTTTGTGTTTTTTTATGCTAATTTTCAGTTGCGGTTTACATTACTAGGAAATTGTATGAGATTTCAGAAATCTCCTGCGCACATTGCTGATTAGTCATCGGTATTTTGTGCTTTGCAGGTTTCTTTGGACA